>NC_071292.1:56370157-57787657 GCF_943737925.1 Anopheles nili
CCCGCACCGGGCTGATATTGCGAGAGCTCAGCCAATAATTCTCACCACCCTCGTTACGTGTTATTGTCGCACAAAATGGGATTCAATTTGCATGTGCAGTGTTGTGCAAGCGAGTGCAAAGTTTAATCAATTGTCAACACGTACCCCACCCCCAGCCCCGGTTGCCGTTTGATGGTGTGGTGGGATGGCGGTTTTCCGCTCGCATCCCGCATAATGCAATTATTAGTTGCACGCTAATAGAGACCGAGAGACGGAGCCACCTCCAACCAGATCGTGTGTGGGTGGCTCGGAAAAACGGCCTCCTCGTCACTCGGACTGGTGCGGTGAATGATTGAGGCAGGATCGAGCGGGATGCGTGACGGTAAGGACATAATTTGATTGTCGTAATTATCAGCCACATAATACCCTTGCGCGAGCAGTCCTCGAACAAACGCAAGGCTGATTGTGTCTTCCGGGAAACCACTGGCACACACACGACGGCTTCGCGAGAGGACAGAATTTCCCATGTTTGATCTTCGAGGTGGGAAGAAAAAAGGTGTTCTAATCGACGCTTATGTCATTTCGAGTGTAAAGGTGCGAGAAATTGTGCGAACTACATGCACGAAGGGTTCAAACAGTTCAAATAATGCTGCACCTCTGTGTGTGGTGGACTTATTCCCAAGTTGAGCGTCATTATGCAAACAACCCAACGCCGTTTGGGGTAGAGATATCGCAAATGACGGAGCAGGTTTGTCACGAAATGTTTATCAACGACGACGGGGACTTTTGTTCATTCATGGGAAAATCCCCACCACCGGCTAGCCCAAGCCTGTCCGGTTGCATTGGAGCTCACTTCCAGCAGGGTCTATTGAAACTTAACAAACGAAAACGAAACTCGGTACCGAATACCAAGGAGGAGATGGAGCTGTAGATGTTCTTACTTTGCGAAAAAATTGAAACGATCCCGGCGAATCGATCGTGTGCTGCCGAGCGAGCGTAGCATGTGACGGGACGCTGCTTTGCCGGAACCAGGGAAGTGAAATTTTGCGGCCACTTTTCTTCGTCGATCCGGTCGACGATAGCCGGCTGGTTCCGTCACCATCTCCACCTTTGTCTGATGCTTTCGACATGATGTGTGACGAGCCGTTTTACGGCGATTCTGGAGATCGATCCTGATCTTAGCGTTGCACCGCTACTATTGTTCGCCACGGAGCTGCCGATATCGAGGACGACGATGACATTGATCAAATGCAGCACTGCGTGAGCGAACTGAAAAGCCTCTTCTTTTGCGCGAATACGTAACAAGCTTCTCCACGCACAACAAACACATTCATTCGTTTCTAGCTAGTTGCGTGAGTAACGTCAAACGAACAATTCCTGGTCGCTACCGCTTGGTATGCTTTGGACGATGATCGAGGCTCCGGGTGAAGCTTTTCGGAAACATATATCACACGCGCAAACACTCTCGGATGTAAACTAAAAATAACGCACTTCTAGTCAACTTTAACACTTATCACTTAACGCAACGAACGCCGAACCAACAGGCCCCGCTGGGTGACGGATTTGAAACGTTTCGACTTCCAGCTGCCCAGAAAAGAGAACCCAACGCACCCCATCATCGTGAGCATTAGTTCACCAGACGCGAGCAAATCGAAACGAACGAACGAAAGGACGAGAAATCACGACCGATAAAAATCCCCACCGTCGAAACAATTCTCCCCCAAAAACCAAACGAGACGCAGAGGCCTGATAATGATTATTATCCCACGTTTCCTCGCCTTCCCGGCCAAAAAAGGCAAATTACGCAAAGAAATTTACGCACATGACCACCCCTTTTCGAGGATTGGGGGTGGGGGTGGGGGATGGGATCTTGGGTAGGAAAAACGACCTTGAATAGCACCACGTTCGTTCGCACCCCGACATTCGGTCGGTCATGCCGGAATACATTATGTGCGTGTACGAGAGTGTTTGTTTTTCCAGCAACATGGTCCACGGGGCAAGGCCCCAGAGGACGACGACGACGATGGTGCTCTGCTTTTTCCCGGATACTCTGCCAGCTCTGCCGAGTGACCAGTTTTCCAGCCTCGGGCGCAGAGGACGAGAAAAAAAAAATACGAACGAGACAGAGCGGGAAAGCGTGCGAGTGAGCGAGTGAAAGCTAGCTGCAAGACAAGGAGCGCACCATCGCAAGTGTGGGTCAGGTTCACGCGTACGATATGCCACATTAATTCCACCGAGCACTGGAAAAAACACGTCTCGTCCACTCGTCCTGCATCCCATCGTCCCGCGACCGGGAATGGGTGTGGACGGGGGAGAGTGGACAGTCACCGGTAAAAGGGCAAAAGGGAGTGGCGCGAATGGAATCGCGATGATTGGGGAGCTGCTTTTTCCCGCTGCCGTGCGCACCCCCGCGGACGATTGTGGGGGAATGGATTTTTCTTTGTGACAAAAATAAACCCGATTCGCTCACGGCGACCGGTTTTTGTCCACCGTCCCTCAGAATGGGGCCCTTGGAAATGTGTGGAGGGGAAGGGGAAGGGGGGAGAGGGTGGCAAGGACACACACCGAGAAGGATGTGCCCCGTTGATCAAGTCTCGGCATTCCGACGCCAATCCGACGGATCAATCGGTGGGCGAGTTTTATCGCCAAAGTCCTGTTTTAAATGAGCCGATTGCTCCCGAGCGCTTCAGGATGTGTGGAGAGTGATTTGGAATATTGATTTTTCATTCCACGCTCCGTTCAGCGAGCAGCATGGCGCGTGTAGGACAACAGTTTAGAAGAAAGAAAACAAGCAAAAACAAAACAAAACAAAACACCCAGCCCACTGATGCTTCCATGTTTTACACGTGCTCGCCCCTGTGGGCGATTATCGCGCGAACGCGAACATGTGTAGCCATTTTGCTGCCCTAAACAGGTGTCTCCGGCTATCGGCAGATGATTTATTATTGTTTTTTTTTTTCACTTTACACCACCACCCGCACAGGATGGCGCATGTTTTAACAACAAAGCGCGTATCCGCGTAAAAGGTTCCCACACGGCGGATTGGATGGATCGGTGCATTATGTAACTGCGGCTTGGGGGTTCGTTCGCTCGAAAATTCAGCATCAACAGCAGCGCCCCAGCCATCCCTTGACGGGTCACACAAAAATTGAAGGCCAGAGGGACGCGCAACAGTCGTGTGCCAATCAAGGATGGGTGTTCTGTCTCTCTCTCTTACACACCTTTTTTAGTTCCCTTTTGGTTACACGATCGCTTTCAGCTCATCCCAACGGAAGGTGGCGAGATTTAATTCGACAGCTCCCTGTCAACGACATTCACGTGCGACGGATCTTTGACAAGTATTCTTCTGCGCCCCGATCCTAGCGCTGTTTTCAGTTCTATTTAGAACCCTATTTAGCACATCTTCAGGCCGCACTCTCGTCAGCTGTGGCCAAACGCACGGTTTACTGACCTACTCCTCTGATAACGCGTCGTTTTCCCACTTCTACAGTCGCCATTAAACGATCAGATGACGCAAAAAAAGGGTTACGCATAACCCCGTGATGGTCCCGAAGGACCAGTTGCTATCGGGTGATGCCGAGAACAACGGCACTAAAAGCTACCGCAATAAAATGTGAAACCATTTCAGATCCGACGATGAGGAACAGTCGAACAGCCTCGGACGGAAATGATCGGCCAGACGGTTTTACCCCCCATTTAGAGCACGTCCCGGCGCGAAACCTGGCACGCATTTTCAGGCATTTTCTTTTCGGGCACTCCTCCCGATTCACCTTTCTCCCTCCCTCGGGGGTCTACCCATTCCCCCCCTGTTAGGTCTTTTTACGGTGTTTATGTTTCTTCGGCTTTTATTTTTTCGCTCTTTCTCTCTGCTTGCATCTGAATACCCACACGAATTCGCCATTAAAAGATCGGCTTGGATAAACGTCTCCCTTAGGCGTCATCAACCTGCCGCCTGAAACGAGAGGGTGGTGGTGTCCATTTCCCACTGGCCGCACCCTGGGATGGTATATAATCACAACAATCTAATTTATGACCAACTCAACTCAAGGGTAATGTTTTCACTTTCCATTGGCTCAGCGACCGCAAGGTAGCAAGGAGTGTACGAATGCCAGCTGGGTGTATGCCTGTGTGTGCAAATGCTCCGATTCCATGGAATCGGTCACTGCTACTGTGCGCGAGAAAACCCAACTCATGGCAGACGGTTGATTGCGTTTACTGCTTCCTCCTGACTGCACACACAGAAGACGAAAAAAATTCCACATTTTATGGGATTTTCAATTTTTATCCATCAGTGGAACATATTTTTATTACCGTTTTAAACAAAACCCCACATCGGCCACACACGTAAGCGCCAGTGTCGGCGGGTTTTGTAATTTCCACCCAACGGGATCAGGAAAACGGAGAAATATCTAGCAGGCATTCGTGGAGCTACCCTTTGGTGAGAAGATTATCTCACCGGTGTGAGCCGGTGTGAAAATCGATCTCACTCACTTGAACCTTTATAAACGTATGCGAGGAAACCCAACGCCAGCTTCGATTAATAATCGATTTCAAGGCGTCCGGCGGCATCGAGGTAGCTTGGAATCTCGACCACCCATCGAACGTTGACACAAACTATATTAAGCACAATCAAATCGTGTACAACAGAGCGCGTTCTAACGTGGGTTACCTGTTCTCTCTCATTACCGTGGGAAAATACGTTTTACATGACCGAGTATTTTTTGTCTCGTGTATGTATGTCTTGTCTTTGATCAATTCCACCAATGGAACTTGATACCGCTTATTAGAAGTAGATGGCACGCGTTGTACGAAGCACCCACGCACTTCGAAGCCCACCTGCAGCAGCATCACGCTATACATCAGGTGATATTCATTCATTCCGTCAGCATCCGAAGGAGCGTTATTTAAATTTACACTCCACGAGGACAAAAAAAAACTCGAATCAACTCACCCCACACATACAAACACACACAGGTACAACGTTCTCATCGATCCTTGTTTGCCATTCATTAAACATATTTATGCAAACCATATTCAAGGCTGGCGCTTGCCGCCCACACTCGCTCTGCTCTCGTGACGGGGATCTGTCGGCAGGAGGAGCCAGTCAAAAGGTGGTCACCATATCAGTAGGTGGCTGCCTGAGCCCCGACCAGTTTGCGAGCAAATTGATTTGGGTTACACAAAAAAATACATGAAAATGAACAGCGAAAAAAAAACAGTGCCGCCTGCCATTGAGGGTGGATTGGTGTAGTTTGTTGCGTGACCGAGGGCGATGGCGGTGGTGGGAGTGTTGTTCAGCAAAACCCACCACCACACATGTCCACCTTCGGGGGAAACCGACGTCCAGCCTGGAGGACGATGGATCATAATTATTCTCACACGCCGCGGCGAGAGATCAATGACCACGCAATAGGCGACAGTATTTTGCCCTTTATAGACTGTTGCATGTTTACACTCCATTTTGATAGCCTTGTGTGTGTGTGTGTGGGGGAATGGGTGTTTTTTTCCTTTTTTCTCTGCCCGTAGTGAAAGGCCAACAGGGTGGTGTGCATTAGGATTAGGCACAACACCTTTTCCTGGCAAAAAGTAACAGGCTCGTCAATACTTAACACCGAGTGCTCGAACCGCCCGCGGCGTGGCGTATATTTTCCCTATTTGGAGTTTGAAATTCGAACCTTTTCGGCCGCCGTTGCGCGTTAACCTCGCGCTCCATATCAAAGCGAGGTGCTTTGCGGTGCCTGTAAACCACCCCTCCCTCCCGCATTCCTCCTATTTCCCCGCCTAACCTCCTGCCCACCATGCGATATCAGTACCATCTGTGCAAACAACAAGCTGGCTCGCGAGCACAACGGCAAGAGAAAATAATCCAACAAAAAAAGCACTCCTTCGCACAGCCACACTGGATGAGAGAAGGCGTTACAACACACGCCCGCCTGGTCCGGGTTTTGTTGGTGGTTCGGTTGCGTCGAAACCCTGGCGTGGGAGTGCGTTACCATTGGCAAAAAAGGGCGGACGATTGGCGGTGGAACCGGGCAAGATAAACCCCCCCGGAGAACCAAACCCCGGGAACCGGCCGAAGGACCGATTTGCGTAAGTGCGAGTGAGTGTGTGGTCGATTTCTTTTTCTTTTTTTCATCTCCTCTTCACCCTCCTAACGGTTGATCATCCCCTTGGACTTCCCTTTTGGCTGTGGGCGATGTGGCAGCAAAGAAACGAATACGAGAAAAAAGGCTGAGCTCCGGTGCTCCGAATCACCTTTCAGCACATCTCGTTTGGTCACTTTTGACCTTAAAACACAACCACACACACACACACACGGACGGACGGACGGCAGGGCGGGGGAGTTCATACCGAGGACGATTAATTTCCACAAGCTTGTCAAGCGGCCAAGATGGATCAAGATAGATAGATTATGCAAAAACGCAGGAGAAATGAACCCTCCCATCGGGCGCGGAAGTGGATGAGATAAAGCACCCTCGTTTGGGGGGGGGGGGGGGAGGGATGAAAAGGAAGCCGTCCTCGCCTTTACAAGCGGGACGGAAAAAAGAGACGCGGGCGTGGAAATCTCGCACGTGAAATTGAGAGTTAAATTATGATTTCCATGTGGGACCGGCAGTGGGCGGTGGGTGGTGTGCGTGGGAAAGCCGGAAAAAAGGAGCACCCTGGGTTGGAGAAGGAAAAGATGCCGTAGTGAGCAGGATTGGAAAGGAAAATGGGGGGGGGGGAGGGGGTCCACCATAAGAGGGTTGCGACACAAACGCAACGATGCGGAGGGACGTTGGGAACGGTGACAGTTTAGGTGCGGGAAAATCCTCCCTCACTCCCTCGGAGCATCCACCTGACACGAGAAGTAGCACAATTAAACGTCATGATGCTCTGTTTTCGCTTCACTCGCGCTCGAGAGGCAGTGTAATGTGGGTTGCGCGGTGGTGGTTGCACCCCAACATTACTTACTCTCGAGAATACACCCCCACGAGACCGCTGCGTAAGGGTTGACCGATTCGGGGTTGCTCCACCGATACAAAACCCACCGAGACGCATCTTATTATAGCGAGCGTCGTGGTAGCGGAATGGCCCGCTCAGACTTTGATACAATCTCACAACCCGGCCACCTTCGCACGCTGGCTCCGTCCTTTCCGCGGTTCATTTGCGAATTTTCCCACCATGCGCGTCCGCACACACTCACGCCATGCTCAAGTGTCCCCATCGCGGGTCGCAGATCAAGAAAATTGTGTTTATTCACCCTGCACCACACGACTGTCCACTTTCGCCCCCCCCCCCCCCAGTTTGGATTGAGGAAAATGCTTCCCAAAGCGCTCCGGCAGTTCCGCCCGACGGACACGACTCTTGCCACAAACCCGGACTGGGACTGCTGCAGGGCAACGGAATCCTCTAGCTTTCATTCGTGGCCCTCGTCCCGTCGTCGTTGTTGATACAGCGCACTTTCATCCCAAATGACCTCCGAGAAAGACACATTAACGCGAGCACACACAGAAGCACGCCGTTAGGCGCAAGCAAAAGGTGCGTCCGGCGGGCCGGGAATGAAAAGGAAAATCAACGCGTACACATACACATACACACACACGCGCGCGCGAACAAGCGCACACACCGCACACGGGGATGACGATGGGCAGCATCCGCGCCTAAATCCTATGCCAGGAAAATCCGCTCACGACGGAACCGAGCGCCACCGCACACACACACACACACGCGCGCGGTTCGCCTCCCCGATCCCTTTCTGCGCTGCTGCGCCGTCCGTCGCGGCGATCCTTGCTGCGTTCTGGCTGCTGCGACGTCGGAACCGCGGGCGAAGGCAACCGTTCGAACATAGCTCTGCGGGCGCACTGATTTATGGTGGCTGCGGCGTGTGTCCGGAGCGCGTGTGTCACTCACTCGCACTCGCACGCGGCCAATTCGGGCGACGACATTCGCACACGGACACGGGCCGTGTTGCGCGTTGCTCACGGGCACTCTGAGCTCTCACGCGGGAGCAGACTCATGGCGTTCGCTCGCGCTCTGACGCCACCACTTTAGATCTCATTTTCTCACGACCGAGGTGGCCATGACAGGTGGAGATCCTTTTTTGCTTCATTCTCCTCCAGGATGCAGAGCTCCACACGGATGCGAGCGTGAACCAACTCTCGCAAGAGATCATCCCACCATTCACCAGGACGAACGACTGCAGCAGCCTAGCTTTTAAACCTGACGCTACGGAAGAAGCCTGTGGTGAGAAACATCCGCTCATCATTCCCTGTCGCGCGGTTTTTACATTGACGCAAAATGACAACTCAGCAACGCGTGCGTTACCATCGCCTGCCGCCGTTCGTCACCGCCTACTCGAAGCGCGTTGCTCTGGCTGGAACGATGGAACGTTTCAGGACTCCCGTGAGCAGAGAGAGAGAGAACGCTTCGATGCTCTTCGAGATCCTTTTGGCGATAAGATAGTAGCCCAAGTGTTCACTCGTGCAGAGGTGGGTTCATGAACGCCACTCGGTCACCCGCACACGGTGGGGAGATTACATTCCAACCCAACGCCAGCTTCGAGCTCCATCGAGATGAGATGGGCACACCTGGTGCTTCACCGGATTCACCGCATTTGCTGAGGCGATTCTTTGAATTCCGTGCATTGAACCACCCAATCCATGCCTTGCATTGATTCGTTGCCAGCTCGGTGCATATGCGTTCCATTTCAGGACGCGGTAGGATTTCACGTCTTCTTCGGTGCAATTTTGATCCACCGGAAGATGCAGCTTACTCTCAACTGCAGCATCTGGTGCCTGCTCGAGCCACGGTTGCATCACAAGTCACTGGACGGATGGGTGTTTACTTTTCATCTTAGTATAATCGTGCAATGTAAAAGCTCCCGTCTCAGTCTGCAAACGACCGGCTAAGGATGGCTGAGAGGCTCCATCTTCCCTCGATGGGAGCCAGGCTTTAGACCGTGGAGCACTTTTATTTTACAAAACGACCGAAAAGCCATAGCCATACGTTCGCGCGCCGGTTACTTACCGGCGGTGGGCAAACCAACAATGCATGCCGGTCGTGAAGGTCCATCTTTTCCACGAACAGGTCCTGTGCGGCTTGACAAGACTGATTTCATCGAACGATATCACGGGTATGGCGTTGGCGCAACGACAAAACGGTGAACACGCTGACGATGCTCTGGCTTCCGCACGACAGGCGGAACAGGATCTTATCAGCGTCCATGTATGCTGCCTGCTTATAATGTTTGCTGGCTTAAGAGGACATTAAAAACTTTAGCCACAATCTATACATCATCATCCTGAAGGGTCCTCCTTCTTTAGGCTATTATTTGAGCTTCTCGTGCAGGATTCGTGCCTGGTATCGTACATGCCCGATACTATTACATCATTACATTAGAAATTGGAATGACTGGCTGTCTGCCGACGAGAGACATAGAGCTTGCGTGTAATGTGGAATGCGAGTTTCGAATAATCCACACACGCATATTGAAATCGCACAAAGGCTACCGACGATGGAAATCATTCCACGAACAAAAGCAAAGTCTAGGAAGCAATGCGGTGGTATAACGCTTTACAAAGAAGCGCAGAAGGTGAAGAAGCCACCGTAATCTCGCGGACACACTTCCGCCGAGCAAACGGTTTTCGGTGCCGTCGGTGGGATTCTGCTCAGAGAGCCAAGCTTCCCTGCCGGAGCCGAATCGTGTTGAGATGTAACGAAAAATCAACAAAAACAAAGAGAAAGAGAGACACGCGGGCAAAGCGAAAGAGAAAGTAGTGAAAGCGTACCCCTTCGGCTAGTGGCGCGAAACAGGAGAGTTCGTACGATAATTAGAGAGCCGGCAAGAAAGACCCAGTGCCACCGGAAAGAGAAAGAATGGCGAAAGGGAGAAAGAGCGAGCAAAAAGGTTGCGAAAGTCCTGCGGCACCGAACAGAGACGGACGAATGTCGGAAGTGGAGTGTCCTTGGATCAATCTGAGATGATAAAATTATTATGTAACGTGTAACGAGAGTGAGATATGTCTCGCCGAGTGGCACATAGCTTGGAAACATCCCCATTCGTTGATCCTTTTTTTTTGCTAAAACATTTTAGAGAACGTGGAAAGGATCAAATGTGTTCATTTGCTGGTACAGTCTCATACTGGCTTTGGTAGATGGAGGCGCCTGGTATGCTTCATACATGGAGGCGCCTGGTGTTTTGTAAAATTAAAATCAACCCACCGTCCCCGAATCTCCTCCTCCCAATGCTGCAAAAATGTAATCGGATATTTTCGTACCAGAGCGCTGTGTTAAACTTCGCACAATGTCGAAAGAAACCTTCCAACTGAAAAACAAAAACTCCATCCATCCCAACTCCGCTTCAATGGGGTGCCTCTGCTCTTGCATACCACCGACAGCACCGTCGGCTGGAGCTTCACAACAGCACAACATTAATTCCCAGCGCATCTCTCACCACACGGAGCAATTAAGGAAAAATCACAAATCCGCCAAACAAACGTGGCGGGAAGGCAGCTAAATTCATCCGCACTGCATCGCTTCTCTGTCGTAACCGGCTTTACACCTCGCTCGCTTCCATGGCCATCCATCCATCCACCCAACAAACGCGCCTGTAGCATCGCTAGCTATCTTCTCTGGTACGTTTCTTTCGACGCATGCTCATCATATCGAGTCAGCAGTGGCAGCATCATCGCCACCGCTACACCTTTCCGGAGACGCATCCTTCTTTGTATCCACCCGATGCGCCGTACGTGCCGTCTGTCCCATCCATATGCTTCATTTTTTCACACTCCCACACCACCACTTGAGAAGCGTCCCTCATGCGGTGGCGTTTGTTTTCCCGATTCATCATGCAACAGTCGTGTTGGAGACGCACGGATCCCGCATCCCTGGATTTGAATTCGATTCTCTCCATCCACCCGTCCGTTCGACGGCACAGCACACGTTTGCGTTTGCTGCTCTGTGACCAACGAAAACACTTGAGCAAGGACGGCATTCATTATGACACCCTTGAAAGTCATTAAGGAATCGTGCCGTCGACAGTCGTCCGCTCCGTACGGAAGACGACGAGAGGTTGGTTTTGTTTTCTTTAACGTTCTCCTCTACATTTTTCCCTTCATTCTGATGATATGCTTATGTTGCATTCCCAACTCTAGCCCTTCATGATGGCAGACAGCTGCTGCTGTGCATTCTTGTACAAAGCGGAATGGGAAGAATGGGAACTGCTTTTTTTTTGCTTCTATCCTCCATGTGTCAACGATACACCTTCCGCAATGGAAAGCAAACGCATGGTGGCTTCGTTGGAACCGTACATCGTCGTACATGACGAAAGAACATCATGTTGAACACACTAATGCCCATACGGAGAGATGCACACTACCGTCCCACACGTGTCTCACTTATACCGGAAGCGTAATGAGGCCGAGAAAATAAAATAAAATTAAGAACTTTCGTAGCCTGACGATGCAGTCAGTGTTATGAGCTGACAGAGTTTTCCCTGCTGTCATGCCGGTACAGCAGCCAAGGTTGAATTTAATAGCGAGAGAAAAAACAACGCACTGCTGCTTGTTTCACACTGTCGTTTTTGAGGAGGGCGGGCTTTTTGATGAGTTAAAGCAACTGACAGCAAGGGACAACAGTTGTGACATAATCCATAATGCTTTGTGGATCTTACGGGACCTTGGTAGGGAATAATGAGCCAGCTGGTGGCTTGATTCGTTGGTAATAAGCTTCCACTTACCTTCTCGCTGTCGGTGGTGTTCCCGGAACCAAAGCTGGCCAAAGAGCTGCCATCCTGATCGTTATCGTTGAGCGTGTCGTCTATGTCCTTGGAGAGCCGCTGGCCAAGGTTCTTGCCACTGATCTTGGCCGGTGACTTCAACAGCGAGAACGATGCGCCTGAGAAGCACGTTTCCTGCATGACTTCGCGCAATCGCTTCACCCACAGTTGCTTCGTCTCGAGACTGTTGGCTTTCAGGACGATTCGATAGTCGGACGAGATCGGAGCGCGACCGGTCCAGACGGCGAACTTGCACTCATCCCCTTCGATGTGCTCCGTAACGCCCAAATCTGGAAACGAACAAGAGTTTCACGTGATTAGTTTTCAGTAAACAAAAGAAAAAGACCTGTGACCAAGTAGGCCATGATTGACTCACCGGAAGTGAGGAGTTTGTGTTTGTAAATGTACTTCACAGTACCATTGGTGTCTTTGACCTCCTTCGAGAAGAGTATGTACAGCTCGAACAAGAACACGTGCCGTTCTCGTCCCTTCTTGATCAGTATTTGTTTGTTATCCCACACTAGGAACGAATCCTGCAGCACCACATCGCCCAGGTTCTCGATCGGTATGTCGCACTGTTCCAGCAGCGACAGGTGCATCACGTCGTTCGCCTTCTTGGGCACGTTCAGCATCACCTCTAGGCCATCTTTGATTTCACCCTGCCCCTCGTCACAGCACGACTGCAGATCCTTCAGCAGCAGCTGATACTTCGTGATGCGCTGTACCGGCTTGATCAGAAACGCCGGTAGCGAATGTTCGAGCTTGTGCTTTCGCTGCACCTCATCGAAGTAGGTACCACCATGCTGCACCATGTAGTCCATCGACTGCGGTTTGTTCTGGCAATAGTGCACGTACATATCGAACTTGCTGGCCCACGTCACGAAACAGTGCCCGACGTCTTCCGGCATCGTCTCATACTTTTCCAGCTCGCGCAGGAATATCTTCTCGTGGAACTGAAATATGTCCTCGATGTTCGCGAACAGGATGGTCTCCTTGCCGAGCAGGCTCTGAGGCACTTGCTGGCCGCTCTTGAGCTCGCGCAAAAACGCATTAATGCAGGTCTCGAGGTCCTTCACGTACGTGCGCTCCGTTTGCAGCAGCTCCGCCATGATGAATTCCTTTTTGCGCGCCGACTTGCGCTTCTCCTCGTTGATCTCCTTTTGCACCACACCCACGGCGCCCGAGACGGCTGCGGCAGCGTTCAGTTTGGTTTCCAACGATGGATCCGAGTGCCGATACTCCAACACCGACGCTCCCGAGCTGGATCCGGACGTTCCCGTCGAGCTTGCCGAACAGTGGCCACTGCCACTGTCACTGCCCATGCCACCACTCGGCACCGCTGTCGCACCCACAGTTATCACGCTCGTGTAAGACCCGCCAGACGAGATGCCTGAGCTGGAGTTAAGCGAGGAAATGGATCGGCCCGCGTTAAGACTATTGTTACTACTATTATTACTGCTATTGCTACTGCTAAGGTTATTGTCATCCTGTTGCGGTATGATACCAGGTAGGCCTAGAGATTTCTCCAGATTCGAACGGTAAAGCTCCATCCGTTGGCTGAAGTCCTTGTAGCGATAGTCGACCGTCGCAACCCACTGCTTGATCGAGCTGGCGTGCGCGTGGCCCTTCTCCACAAGCGTGTCGGCCAGCTGGATCAGCAGCTTCACCCGTTCGCGCGTTTCCTTTGCCGTGCTCTTGAACTCGTTATGCTCGCGCAGCAGCAGCTCTGACTCTTCCCGGCTCGAGCAAAGTTTGTTCTTCCGCGAGGATAGATACGCCTCGCCCGTATCGTGTATCCACTCGATCGCCTGCTTGGCCGATCGCTCGAACAGTACAAACTGCTGGCACTGATCGAGCCGCTTCTTGCGCTGCGTCCAGTACTCCAACACCTGCGTTTCCTGTGCGAGCAGCTTCTCAAGGATGGACTTCACCCGGGACTCACTGTTCACAGCGGTCGGTTTCACGTGGTAGAACTGCAACGAACGGTTGGCGTACTTGAGGAAGGTTTCCGCCGTGCGGCGGGCCAACGTACACGCCTTCAAGAACGCTTCCTTCTGCTCCTGGTGCTTTGAGATCAGCTGCACTATCTGCTGGCCCTTGTCAGTTGAGCCGCCGCCACCGCACCAGTCCTCTTCCCGGCGGTACTCCTTCTCCAGGCTGTCCAGCACGCTGCACACTTGCTCGGCGGTTTTGAAGAAATTTTGCGACGCTGTCACCAGCTTGTGGCGTTCTTCGGCACAAGTGACCAGCTTTTGCCACTTCTTTGTCACTTCCTCCGCAATGTCCTTGATGCTTTGGGGATCGTAGTGGTTTGCGTTCATGAGCGCGTCCGCCCGGTACTTCACCTGCACGGCGGACGTGTGTGTGCGCTCGATCGCCACCTGGAACTGTTCGTGCTCCTTGCGCATCTGCTCCGCCTCCTGGAAGTTGTTCGGGATCGAGAAGTTGGCGTTGAGCATCGCCTCACCGTTCCGGATCCAGGAGATCACTTGGTTCGCATCGTTCTGGAAGTGGCACAGCTGCATCGACTGCTCCAGCTTGATGCGCTTCGCCTCGGCCATATCCTCCAGGTCGAGCTCTCGATCGTGTAAAAATTCTAACAAACATTGCACCCGCGTTTGGGCCGTGTGGTTCGCGTCCGCCATGATCAACAGGCCGGACGATTCGAACAGCTGCATCAGCTCGTGGCCCTGATTTATCACCTGGTACGTGGTCGTCTGCATCTGGTTGACCGATTCGTTGTGCAACCGAAGGAACTGTTCCGTCTTCTGGAAGTCACGGGACACCTCCGTGTGTTGCAGCTCTTCCGACCACATCTCAAGCTGCGAGGACACTTCCAGTGCGTCCCGTTCGAAGATGCGCAACCGCAAGTACAGATCGATCTTCATGCGGCGCGTCTGCCAAAGACCCTCGAGGTCCAGCCGATTCTTTTGGATGCGATCGAGCGCATTCTGCACCGCCGTCAGCGAACCGGAGCTGTCTTCTTCCTCTATTGCGCGCAGCTCCTGCAGCAGTGCCTCTCCCTGGGCGATTGCTTGCATGCACGTCTTGAGCGTATTCTCCTCCTGCTCCTTGCACTGTTCCAGCATGCGCTCCGTACCCTCCAGATGCTCGTTAGCCAGCTCCAGCGACTCCTCATTCGTCACCTCGGCGTGCAGCTGCTCCTGCCAGGCGGATATTTCCTTCTCGTTCGAGTAGAACACAACCGCCAGATCCAGCCGCCGCCGACGCTTTTCGACGCGTTCCGCAAACGAGGCCACGTTCGCTTCGAGCTCCTGCGCTACGGAAAATATTTCCTGCGGAGACACCTCACCAGACCGAGCCAGCTCTTCGGCCGCAGCCAGCAGCTTTTCCGCGTTTCGGTAGGTGTTTTGCGCAACGTTTTCAAAGTGCTCGTGGCTCGTTTGATACACACGAGCTTTTTGTAAGCTTTTGCCGATACCCTTGTTCTTTCGCAGGAACACATCACCGTGGTTCTGCAGCCAGTCCAGCACCTGTTTCACGTCCTCCTGGAACAACCGCAGAGCGAGCTTCTGATGTAACCGCAGCTTGCCCGCGTGCCACTTGCTCTCGAGTGCCCGGTGATGGCCGAGTATTTGGTGTATTACTGCGAGCACGTGCGAGGCGCCTTCGCTGTAGTCTGCAGCGGGATTGCCACCGTTAAAGTGTGAATTGTCCTAAAATCACAAATCGAGAGAATGAGCAAATTTCACGAAAGCAGGGGCTAAGGATATTCTTACATTTTTCCTGGTGTTCACGATCGGTGGTTGATTGCAAACCTGCACCAGGTGATCCAACTGGTACAGGAGCTTTTTGCTCGTCGAATGCACCTCCGTGTACGCCTGGCACATGGCTTCATACAGCGACTGGTGCGTGCCAATGGCCGTCTCCAGTATCTCCACGTTCGTCGGCGTCGGGATCGTGGCCTCGCAGGCCGCCGCCCAGCTGCTGACGCTCTCCGTGTACTGTTCCGCCTTGTGATGGAACACAACCGAAAGCGTCAGTACAGCCGTCCGCTCGTCCAGCGTAGTGACAAAATCCTTCCACGTTTTATCCAACCGAGCCGCCAGCGTCCGTATGTGGGCCGCCGCATAATGATTGCCCTCGTACAGCCGGGCGGCCACAGCCAGGATCCGGTTGATGTTGACGCACACGTTGCGAGATGTTATGGCAAAGCGCTGGTGCTCTTCCTGCAGGTTTTTGGCTATAGCGTAGTTGTGCCCGATCTCGACATACGTCTCCTGGAACACGTCCCGGTTGTGCAGGATCCAGTCGAACATTTTTTCGCAGTCCTGCTCGAACAGCCGCAGCTGGAAGCACTGGTCGAGCTTGGTTTTGCGATGTTGCCACAAGTTCAGCAGCTGCTGTTGGGTGTTCCGCACCGTTTCGAGCTGTTGCAGGACCTGCAAGAGTATCGGATCGGAAACAGCAATTAGATTCCACACTATCCACGCTATCCAACGGAACACACGCAAATGAAATCTCTTCGGTCGTGTTTCTTCCCTACACTCACAGAAACCGCAACATTCTGCACGCAAGCGGCAGCAGTTGATGGGTAAAAATTAGGAGTAATTAATGTTAAAATGTCACGCTTGTCTGCGCCCTAGATAGAAAACCAATTTAAATACAATTAACACCGACATCATGACAAATCTCGACCCCTGGGATCGCATTGGTGGGCAGCCATACCTGACACAACGGAGACGATACCACAAAGCAGAGACACAAATAATAGCTTTATGATCGCCTCTAAATAGCAACGAAGGGAAAGAAACTACCTGCCAGGGAAGGGAAAATATTCCTGCCGGCGACGATGACGACGATGGGTCGCCGGAAAAACTTTACCACAATTCGATTGACCCAGGGAACCAACCGTCGTCGTAGCTATTTCTTCGTCTTCGCTGTGCGCGATTAGGCCAGAAGCGAAAAAGGTTAGCGTGCTTCACTAAACATGGCCTACTTATGCTACCCACGCGTGCCTTTACTAATCGCTGCCGCCAAGACGTGCGCTATCCCCCAATCGATCGGTATTCTTCGTTCGCCTGCTTTGGCTGATTACAGCCGACAGCATGAATAAGCTCCCATTCAAACTTTATATTACATCAAGCAAGCCCAAGTGCCTATTGCGCTTGTTGTCATATTGATCTCGCAACCCATCAGCCAATCAACCCCAGGAAAAATCGCTCGACGTAACAACGAACTGAAAGCATCGTTACCCGCCTGGGACCAATTAGACGATGTTTTGTGAAAGGGAGCGGAACAAAAATAAAAAAAAAGGCAAACAACCACGCCGCGGTCGAAGAGCAAATGGGACGCAAATCCTTCGATTCTTAACCCACACCTCGGAGGACAAACTTTTGACAAAGTGCAAAACAATATCACTCGTCTTTGTTCGCACAACGCCCTGTTGTTTCGTGCACTTGTGCCGCCTGTTGTTGCCGGTTTACCATCCATTGCTCTCGAACGGAAACACAGCGGGCCTGGGCGTGTAGTATT
Source organism: Anopheles nili (assembly GCF_943737925.1). Classification (NCBI taxonomy): domain Eukaryota; kingdom Metazoa; phylum Arthropoda; class Insecta; order Diptera; family Culicidae; genus Anopheles; species Anopheles nili. The sequence goes on from NC_071292.1 coordinate 56,387,391, forward strand.
TTCGAAAAAAAAAAGTCGACAAATATCTAGGGCAAACCCAAACGCCGGCCCACCTCAAATCACTAGCCCTAGCATGCCTCGAAACTCCTCGTGTTTGGATGCGCTCGCGTTTAAACTGAGGCTTTCTTTTCTGTACAACAACGAGCAGGAGAAGAAAGAAGAAAAAAGCACAACATATTTGTGAATGTTTGTTGAAAACTACCCCCTTGGGCATCCCGTTTTCAGCGACGGCACCACCACAGCACGATTCTTTTCGGGGCCACAATTCGACACGGGCGCAAGCTTACAATCAGCCGGTATCACCGTTTTCCACCGAAGACGCATTCTTCTTCATCAGGCTGGTGATAGAATTTCACATAAACATCGTACATGAAAATGAAAACAACGGCGAGATAAAAATTAAGCGACGATTACGATGCGGACCCCTTCGTAACCCGGCGTAAAAAAAAAGATCGTCGGCCCCGGAATCGCAAATGAAACACCCGGTTGAGAAAGGAAACGAAACACCGGAAAATACCGTTCATTACAAACCTCTACCCCAGCTCTACCTCGTGAGGGGGTCCAAAACCTTTTAATTATAGAGCCAGCAAATTTTAGCATCCACCGATACACTTTTGCCACGCGCGCGCGTTAGGCTTTTCTTCGGACATTCGCCCGTGGAAAAATGGGGGTGTAAAAATGGAAAACGCTCGTGAAAGCACCCGAAATTGATTAGATAATTTCCACCACTTTTCCGGACGGCCCACGGCAAGCGCGGGACGAAATTTCCTCACCTTCACCGCGAAACCGCACACGCGGGTTAACCGACGGCGTAACGCAACACATTACCGTGGGGTCCGTTTTTCCATTTCCCTCTTTTCACGGCATCGTTTCGCGGGGTGGCCCGCTGGGTTTGAGTGGTAAGTGTGCATAACCACCCTGTGCATCTTAATGTGGCCTTTTCCCGGGCACGAGATGTCGATATGGTCCCCCCCCCTACCAAGGGGGGTCTGATGCTGCTATCCCTTCCCCCACCTAACCGATGGCTGTGATTAAATCGGCGAATTAATTGCCATCATTTTTTGATGAATAAACAACGAAAAAGTGAAACTCGTGCGAGATGCACAACGGCACTCACAAATAAACCGAGCGGCTTTTTTGCTTTTAGCGTCACGCCGTTCGGCAACCGGAGTCAGCCACCCCAACCGGGGTGAAATGGGGAAAAGGTCCACGTGGGGTGGTGTTATTAGGTATTGCGTATTTTATTTCACTCGGCGGCGGATAAGCGCATTGGTAAGAAACCCCGTCGACGGGGGGCACACACAAGCTAACGAGATAGCAGCCCTTTTCGGGTTGCGGAAAAATCGATCGCCCATTTTTACTGCCTCAAACCCAAACGTTGTTCCACGAGTGGTCAGCGATTTGCGTTGAAAGGAAACATTTTTGTCGACGAAGGCCAGCGCGAGCGAGCGTCAGCTGCCAAGGCTTTGGGGCAGGATAATTGTAGCTTTTCCTCGTTGGATCGCGCAACGCGGAAGTGAAGTGAGCGAAAATCACACCACTTCAGACGCTTGTGCTTCAGCCGCTAATGGAAAATGGACATTACGGCGGGTTGGAGCTGGTTTTCTCAACCTAAAATTTACACACCACATTTGTCTAACATTTGAGTCGAAGAGCAAACAATTTTCTCCTTTCTAAACGTGACTGAGAACCATTTTGTGTGGTCTGTTTTTTTTTAACTCTCACTCTTCGGACGATCGAACACAATTGGATTGATCTAAAGTCGGTTGAAATTCCTCCCCCGACCAACGCCAACATTCAACATAATGTAGCTATTGTTTTCCAAATCCATTCAGTTTGAGTGATTTAACTGCTTCCTCCGACGAGCGGCTCCATCCGCAATCGCGGATATTGCATATCACTGCAACCGCACGTCGTTACGAGGCGAAACCACCGATATATCGAGCGTGATCTACGGGGATCTTGAATTTCACGGTTGCATCTGTTTTCATCTGCCCCATGCGATGAAGCTACCTTTTGCCGGAGGCGCTTCATCATTCCGACAGCAAAAAAAGGGGACCCGTAATGATTTTAGTGCCGGGCACGCACACGGGCGGTATCGAATCGCGGAAAAATAGAAACATTACACACAATCGAGACCCAGGATCCTGCCGCGTGAAGAAACCCACTCTCATCTGCCGAATGTCGGAATCGTTTGGGGATGGCATCGAAAGAGAGAGAGAGAGAAAAAAACCCATATCACCCCATGCGAGCAAAGTGCGTGTGTTTATGATGATGGTATGATTTTGGTGCCTCATTGTTTACACTTCGTTACACGGAGGGTGGTGTGTTGTTCTGCGCCACCCCAGGGACCTTTTGCTTTTGCCCTGCGCCAGCCAGCCAGTCCGAGTGGCGAGTCGCAGCATGCTCAATTTTTCCCCAACCCGCCTCGATCGTACGAGCGCACGCGTGAGGAAAAATGGACACAATGGACGATCGAGACGATCGTCCTAACGCAGCCGTGCCATCACAAAACCGACGTCACAACGCCGGATGGTAATAACGCTTTATGACCGTAGCGAGAAGAACCGCGTCTGGGAGGCCGATCTTTACCGGTATCTCAAACGCACGAAAGAAAACGGCCCGGACGTTTGCGCCAACTGCAGTGGCCAATCACGGAATAATCCGTCCACACAAACGGTCGAACGGTCCGTCGGTCGGTGGTGCCGTCTCTTCTGGCACGGGCGGATATGGAGCGAGTAGAGAACTTCATTACGCAAATTCGATGCGCTTTGTTGAGCAATTCGACGAACAACAACAGGGTTCGTTGAGCCCGGATGGTGGATCCGGCCAAAGTGAGAGGATTGGGTGAGAGGGTTGAAGTGAAAAGTTTCCGCCACCACCCTCGGAAAGTGAAAATTTATATTACGCTCCGGCGGGGAGGCCTTACACGCGTTGCGTTTCATTCAACACCACGCCGGTTCGCTTTTCCTGCGTGGGCGAAGTGTTTGCCGGGTGTAAACGCAGAACGCAATGGAACTTTGTGAATGAAACCTACATGTACGTGTAATTCCGAGTATCGGCACCCCTGATGTCCCGGCTGCGTGCTCGTCGCCGCAATGGCAATAAAATAATTCACCCATAAATGTCGAGCGCAAACATAAACCACCCTCTTCGCAAAGGTGTGCGGTGCTGCTGTTGTCGGCCAGAAAAACGCTTTTCTTCATCGCATTTTTTTTTGTTCACGGGCCGTCTGGGTCGAGAGCAATGAAATGCCGCCACCGTTGCCACATTCTCAGCCGAGCGCGTTCTGCGGATGGTTGGTTTGGTTTTTGGTCGACACAAAATTAGCTCCACCGGCGGCTTCTTCAAGCGTGCATCTAACGTACACTCAACGGTTGGTTTTGGTTGAAGAGAGAGGGAGCAAAAAAAATCATTCATTGACCCAATTAACTCAACCGACGACCACACACACTTTCAATCGCCACGTCCGCCCGAGTTTTGCTCCATTCGGTGTGGATTAAGCCTAGTATTAGCTGCCAACAACTCATTCATGCCCCCCAAATCTCAACGGTCCCGAAAAGCAGCAGTAAAAAAACCCACGTTCGCGCACCTGATTCATCGCGGACGTCACATCCGGGTTGAGAGAGTTCGAGGGCAATGGTGCCGAATGGCAGCCGTCGTCGTTCCGGTTCGAGTACGTCGTCAGCTTGCCGAGCAGCTTCTGGCCCTGCAGGTCGAGATCCTCGATCGGGAGCTTCAGGATCTTGCGCTTCATCTCGTTGTGTGCGTCGATGCTATGTTTCGCACCGTTCACGTCCTCCGGACACTCGGAGTGCGTTAGATCCTCCTGCAGATCATCGATCCGATCGAGGATGTCGCTCGCCTGCCACAGGAAGTCCTCGAATGCGGCTCGCAGGTCGATCCACACCGTGTGATCGTAGTGCAGGAATCCCTCGAAATCGGACGTTAGCTGTGACGGTTCCACGAGCTTTCCGAGCGATTGGATCGAGATTGTCGTCGTCTCGAACTTGTACTTGTTGCTCGCGATCGAGGAGCGCTGTTTGTGCCAGAAGTTGTCCGGTTTGATGATGACCGCTTGGTGGATCACGTCCGTGCCGAAGTTTTCCTGCAGCACCTTCAGGATCATCTTGGCGCTGGCTGCCGTGTTGCCGTTGCCCCGCATGTCTATGATGATGGTGAAGCCGAGACTTTTGCTTTCATCGCTACGAGGTTTGAAAAAGAGAAAAAGAGATAAATGAACGATGGTTCAAATAAGCACGAATTAAGCGAGTTCTAATAATTGGTATGCGGGTGAGAAGCGTGTGTGTGTGTGTGAGTTCGCGCTACCAAAAGGGAATAAATTCCACCAGACGCCCTCAATGAAGGCCAGACTCGTCCCGTTGCATGCGCTCGTGCGTGAAGACTACCACTTTTTTTTTTGTTATTTGCTTCTCGCAATGTCTTGTCTTGTTGGCGAAGAATATTTTACGCCCCATCGTAGCAAAAAACATCAACACCTCTCTCAGGCGGAAAGGAGGAAATCCATTTTATATCGTTACACGCCTCAAGTGGACGGTGGCCACGGAGAGCTGCAAAAACCCGGTACTTCTGCTCGCAGTCTCGGTCGGCCGGTCTCTACCGCCCAGTTGAACAATCTGTGCGAGCGAGCTGTTTAAATCCACCCCAGAACCGGTGGATACGATCTGATTTTGCTTCAATCTCACCCCATTCGAAGGCGTCCTCCTCCAGTGCGACCGATTTCGCAGATCGAAACGTTAAGTAGCACGCCCCAGGCCTGCCCAAAACAGGCCAAACGTGGGGACGGACTTCTCCGCCGGAGTGGGAGAACCGGAGGTTTAGCCGGTTGGCTAATTTACAAGTCTGCCCCAGCCGTCGACGAGAGTGTGTTTGAATGGGAAGCGAAAGCAAGAAGGAAAGAAGCGAAGAAGAAAAAAAATATTCGCATCTCCCCCCCGGGAAGAAAGCCCGGGTGAAAATTCAATTGATTGGCTTGCTTTGGACCGCCAGATCGCCAGGGTGGGGGATTTGTTTCGGGAGAGAAATTCCGAAAGCCGGAATGCCGGAGACCAGCATCAAGGGCGCGCAATGGAAGCTGCTGCTGGTTTGAGAGCGGTTGCTGGCATAAAATATTAAATTGCTCGAACCGAGGGGAGGGAGTGCGATTATAATTATAATACAACCCAACTATGCCTGGTTTGTTCCTTCCAGGAAAAATACGGACATTGCAAAATATTTCGCAATGATTTTTCATTAAACTTTATTTCGAACGCACGAGAGCGTTAAGGAAAGGCAGCACGCACTTCTTAGAGGACGACGAATCATGTAAAATTTCTTTCTTCTGTACATTCCAACAGTGGACTATAAAACTTCAATCAGGATGTTGAGTGTAGTCGGAAACATCTCCCAGAGAAGGGAGTTAAAAGCCCGTACCATTTGCGCCACTCGAACTGGCCATCGGAGATTGGTTATTAAGGAAAGACACAGCCCCATCTATTCTGACCCCAATTGCGATCGTGGCACACCACGATCCACGATCATATACACCACCCATCGCCCTTCCGAGAAACATTTAAAGTGGACATGCCGCTCATTAGAGAGCACCCTCTCAAGACCCCTAGAAATCGACGGCCCACTATAAATGATCTTCCGTTTTGGTGGACATGAAAAGTGAAGTGGCAACTCGCACCCACCGGAATGGGTTTGAAATTCCTCCACGATCGACGTGGCCGACGTGGATGCCCATGGTTTGCATACGCTTCTACGAAACACCCGACCAGAACCGGACGGCCGGACCTGTGAGAGATGATGACGGTCCCTTTGTTTCGCGCTATTTTTGGAAGCAACGGGTTCGCCCCGCTGCTACTGTCGATTGCTCGTTACTTTCGGAATCCCCAAATCACCCCACCCTAGCGGTTCATCACGGGCCTCGGAAAACTCTCACGGGATTATTAGGCGACACAGTGGCATAATAAAAGCACCGAACTTCCTTTCGGTGGCCGTAGGGAAACGTCTCAATTGCCGGACATCAGCAGCACATGGACGTTGGTCTAGGAAATTGGGCTGGTTCTTGTTGCGCGATTCCGACCGACGTTGGCGTTCGGAATTCCTGGCACACGGCCTCTTGTGTGTATGTATGGTGGCCCTGATGTATCGTTTGCTCGCGCGGTGCAATAAATAATTCAAATTCGTTCGACCCCGACCACGGCATAGCATGGTCTGGGAAGCGCTAGAAAGGAAACCCAACATCTCCGAGTACGTATGTATGCCCCCGTCGTCTTCTGCAAGATATGGGTCCAAAAACCGGAAAACGAACCGCCTGTCTCCTCGTAAGGGATCAGAGTGCCACACACTTGAGCAGAAGTTACCGGACGTGGAGCAAAAAAAATCGAAAGCCACCCGGGAGCCCCGGAGAAGGCCAAAAAGCAAAAATGGATGGGCCAATAAAACGGAACCACTTCGGTAAGGCCAGACCAGAAGAATTGAGTCCTCTCTAATTTCCCGCCGACTGACGACTGGGAGCCCGGAGTCGGGTGTGTCGGCCAGGTCAACGTGAAGGCCAGGGTCGAACTCTCAAGGGATCAGCAAAACCAGCGGCAGCAGAACGATGGAAAAAAACCCAGAGAAAACGCAGAACTACATTCAGCTGGCTAGTTCAGCATATTCGGCAACATGAGGCGGTATTTCCCACCACACTTACGTGCATCTGGTCAGTTTGTTTCACGAATTTCACTGTTCTACACACGCATGCCCGTGTGCCTGTGCGTGTGTTGCAATATTTATTTGCATTCGGTGTGTTATTAATTATCCTTCGGAAAGCGATACTTTGTTTGCCGTCGTACCTGCCCACCACTGGGGAGCTTTTAGCGAGTGAATTAATCTTCTTGTTTGAGCAAATAATGCATTAGTGAATCAGTATAATGAGAGCAGGCGGGCAATAAATAATGCAGTAATCAATTTATAAATTTCACCATCACCGCGACGTTTCCCACCGTCGTGCCGGTCGGGGGGACGTAATACACTTTTAATTCTACGCACTGAGAGAGAAAGAAAGAGAGAAAAAAGGCAGTGGATCGATGGGAGGTGTGCTAACTGCATAATTTATCCCGCACGTTTTATTGCAAATTATCGATCATGTACCCGGGGCGACAGGGAGCGCGTAAAACATGCAAAAACATCGCCATTTCGCACTGCAAAGCTAGTACACCCTCGCGAACGTAGATAATCCACATCAGGGATGCAAATCGGTACGGGATTGGAAAACAATTCTTCCACGTTGTCAAACGCAAAATCCAGGACCACTACACAACAAAATGGGGATGAGAGAAGCATGAGAAAATAGTCCAAAAAGATACAGAACTCGAATGCGAGATCAACTTTTCTTCAAGTGCCGTTTTTGTGCCAACTCGCGCAAACCATCAAACTCTCGCTCGTCTGCTATTTCGCGCTACCCCTAATGAACGATATTGTGCCATTGTTCGCCGGGGGTTTTCCATCAAACCCCGTCCGTTCCTCCGTCGGTCTGTTTCTCTCGGTCCCCTTCCCATCATCATCTCGAGAATGGCGTAATTGTCGCGAAACCCATCGTTAAGTCGAAACCCCGTGACAAAAGGCCCACCGCTCTCCACTTGATGGGAGAGATGAGGCATAGACCCTCTGCCGTGTCGCCATTAGATGCTGCTTCTTGCCTGCAAGGTAGAAGCAAAAACTGCTTCCGATGAGAGTCGACGGGGTTGACGAGCTATCTTTTGCTTTTTGTTTCTTTTTTTTTTGTTTTGTCCTGCCACTACCCTATGTTGCCTTGGGCCCTGTTGCAATGTCAGCTCCTGCACGCGCCCGAGGTGCAATAAGAAGTACGCTTTTTCCACTTCAATCCAATTAGACAAACCAAAACGAACACCCCCGTCCCTCGTCCCTGCGAAGCCAAGCAAACACACACAAAACGTGCATCCGCCACCCCCCGGAAGGAGTTGTTCGTGGTGGCTCTCTCGGGGGTGGGTTATTTTTGCTTCCTTCCTTGCACTTTTGCGTGCATGTGTTTTGTTCGTGGAAAGTGGAGTTTCGAGTGCACTAGAGTGCGCGGAGACATGTGGGGCTCTTGGAACAACGGAACCGCCACTCGAAGGAGAGCTCGTGCGGGAATCAACGGTGGTTTCAACAACGTGCGCCTCCACCGACAGGTTGAAAATGCTGCAAGGACCTGCATGAAGCCGTTATTGATTGAAGGCAACCAGAGTTGAAGGTTTTCTAGAGCTTGTATAATTGTAAAGGGGTAGAAAGGTTTATTTTATAGCGAATTATGAGCAATTGCATAAATTTCGTGCATTATTCTAGGATGTATTCCGGTAAGGATATTCATTGTTTACACAAAAAATCCTCCACTGGAAAGTAGACGCCTCAACTGCAAAGTGCTTCGCGTCTGGTCGCGTGTCGCGAATTCATCAAACACCTGCAGTCCCTTTCCTAAGGGGTAGCAAAAGTTCTACTTCCCTCTCGCGCTAACATTGCAGCACGTGGTTAGCGATCTTTATTAATCTGCATTCCAAACGTACGACTGCAGGCGTGCCAAAAAAAAGGTGAAAACCCTGGGTGCCAACAAAAAAGATAACGTGGTTTTTGTGTGGCGAAACAAAAAACCACCGAACACACGGAAGGACGGCGGCCTACCACAAAGGGCGTAAAGAAAGGTTCGTAGAACTTCCATTTCCATTTTACCCGGTCGGTCGGTCGGACAGCAGCTACGTACCGCAAAGGAACGACTTTTTTGGCGGCCACATTTACGTGTAACTGTACTGGTCCGAAATTTAAGTGTCGCTGAAAATGGACGTCACCCAAATATTTATGTCCCCAACGGCGATGGCGGTGAAGTTGTGTCATTTTGTGGACTGCCAGAATTTTGTTTTATTTTTTCATTCAACTCGCGCTCCTTACCTCGGTATGTTGATGAAGTAGCTCACGACGCGCTTGATGTCTTCCGGTTTAATCCGCTCGCGTTTCGTCGTGGCCGGAAAACAGATGATCGGTCCGCCACGATTATCGCGGCCTCCCGAAAGCAACGCGAACCGTTCGTTCAGCAACGGCAAAATGTCGAGCGCTCGGACCCCGTCCATGGTTGTGTGTCCTTTTTCGCGTGCTGATCGCACCACAACGATCGGGGAACGAGGTCCAAGGCCAGCGATCGCGAAGGCGGGTGATAAGGATTTAATTAACGATTTCCGCCACGGGCGGCCGATGAGTCACCATCCGAATCGCGAATCCGGAAGGTGTTGGTTGTTGTTATTGCGGTTTTTGGTGTTGTCGGTTTATCGATGGCTTATCACTTGTTTTTCTCCTCTTTTTTTTTAGCGAACGAAGGAAAACTTGTTGGGGATGTTGATGGGAAAATGTGTATGCGTTTTTGTGTGTGTGTATACTGTACACGAACGCGGGAGCAGTTTCGTAACAACGCACTACTCTCCTCCTATCGGCGGCGCGTTTTTTGTTTGTTTTACGTTCGTACGAGTAATGTTTGTTATACTATTTTCTTTGCGCACTTTTATCACCTTCCCCGGGGTGGCCCGGGAGCAATGGGGTTTGATAAGGGAGAGCGAAAAATTGCCCGTCTTTCAAGTCGAACGCGTTCGTCAATGACGCACCACACCGCGGCCCACTAGTCCTGCTTGCCGCTTTGTGTTCGCGTTCGTGCGTCCGTGTGCGTGTGTGGTGTGTATATTTATTTCACCCCTGTCGTCGCTGAAACCGACTTCTTGAGGCGTTCCTCAGGATCGCTTCTAGCGACCGGAGTGATCACGAGCAGCACCATTGCCGGCGATCGATGACGCCCAAACCGCCACGATCAGCCACCCCTTGCAGGGGGAACCACCGGGGGGTGTCGAAAACCACAGACACGCGAACCATGGCCGCATACTGACACGTGTGAGGGCGGGTTCCGGTGGGTGGGTTGATCGGTTTCCGGTTACGCGGGAACGCTTGATCCCGGTTGCGCAACCCACCTCCGCAGGGAGTGTTGCAGGTTCCTTCCACACACAGGCACACACAAACACAAACACTCACACTTGCTCGCTAACTCTATCTGAAGCACTTTTTTCGCCGTTGCGCACGATCGCGCGATCGCGCATTTACTTCACTAAACGCTAGCCAATATGGATGCTGCTCCTGTGGCGTGGGGCATTTTTCCCACCTCTATTTACACACCAGGCAGCTTAAAGCGATCACAAACACTCACACGCAAAGAACTACACTACTAGGAAACACTGAATTTGGGGCAAAAACTACAAGAACTCAGCAACACTGATGGGCTATTCCACAAACGCGAAACACTTTAAACACTACACTTTTGTTATATATTTATTTCCTGCACATACACGCACGTTGGGGATTATGTGGGAGTAAAACGAACACCGAAGGAATGGAACAATTTATCGTGGTGGTTCTAAACTGCTCAAACTGCTATCAGCGAAAAAAAAGGGGGAGAACGAAGCGAGAAGAAACCGATATAATGATGTGTATGTCATGTATTAAATTACACGCCGTTTCGCGCAGATTTCGCAGGTTACGAGACGCACCAACGCAGATCTAATCCACTGTAATCGTTTACGCGGATTGATGCTTCCCAGGCACGCCTTTCACACTCACGCGATTGCACACACTGCACATTTGATCGCGCTGCAACCCGCGCGAGGTTCCGGTGGAGAACAAAAAAAATAATGTTGACAAATTGGAAATCGTAAATATCGAAAATACACGTGCTTTATCTTTTTCGTCGTGCTTTATCTTTTTCGTCGTGCACCATGGCGTGTTTTATTTTTGCACGAATAGATAATATCAGCTCCCGCCGACAGGGTGGTTCGACATTTCTTCCTGTGTGTGTTTTTTGTTTCGTTTTTCCATCGCCGGAAATGTGCTCCCCTTCACGAACAGATGTTAAATCGATGCCAATTTTTCGTTCTCTACAACCAAAGCAAAGCACACTCAGTTTTCTGTTTCAGGAGGAAAAAAAATAAACAAACCCAGACTGTCTGCGCCCGAAGAACGTAATATTCGTTACAAGAAAGCCACGGTAAAATTTCATCACGAACGAACACATCCGCAAATGAGACGTTTGCACGAAATAATTGCAACGCTACTTTCCACACTCAATTTTTCAACAAAATTTCCCATTCACTTCGCAGAGCGTTGCGTCGGCAAAAGACACATTTGCGCAGCTTCCGCGTGTTCCTCCGACCGTTCGGCTTCATTGACCGGCATCCGGAGGATCCGGATTCGCTCCACCTCCAGGGTTGGGGGAGGGGAGAGAGGGTAAAAGACAAAGAAGAAGAAACGCTAGCAAAATCACCCCTCCAACTTGCAAACACACACGCAGCACGCACGCAAATTTGCAAACACACACGCAGGAAACCTCGTGGCCACAAGGGGAGAGAGGTTTTCCGCTCTGCCGAAGTACGCGCGGAAAAGGAGCTGGCTTTTCACCGGCGAGCGTTTTTTTTCTTTCCATCGGTTCCGATGACTGGGGATTGATGGTTCCGTTCGCACGAACGACGGGACGGACGGGCACAGACAGGGCAACATAACTCTACGCACGCTTCGCTGATTAGCGCACACTGACAGAGCAGGCTGTGTGCATTATTACTGCAACGGCAGCGAAGTCGGGCTCATCATGCCGGAAGCAGTAGGCTGTAACCGCACGACCGGTGGCTCCTTCGTTACAAACACGGCCATAGCCTCCACCACCGACCGAGCGGCAAATATTGCACCAGTTTTTTTTTCTTTTCTGCCGAACAAGAATTGCAATTTTTGCTACGTTTTTTAATCTTCCCCACCATCACCACTATTTCACTGCTTCTTCCCAACCTGGATAGCATACCTTTCTATGCTGACTTTTCACACCCCCACTACACTTTGGTAACAGGGCACAGGCCTCCCCCACAATCCCGTGCGACGTTTTGCTTCGCTAACGAGTGAACCAAACATTGGCCCCTAACGCTCCGGGTGTCAGCTACTGGTTCAATGTTGTTCCTCCGTTTTGACGGTGGCCTGTACGCGATCCGTTTCGAAACCATGGAGCCACCGCTTGCGGTTTATGCGACGGGGCTGTGTGCGTACGTGCGTGTGTGTGTTGCGTGGAGAGCCAACCAAAACAAAGCCAACTCTCCCAGCGCCGTCTGACAGCAGCGTCGTGAGCGTGCGAGCGAGAGAGAGCGATTGTATCAAGACGCACCAGAAGAGAGAGAGAGAGAGCTGTCACTTAGCTGTCGATTTCGCTTTTCATGCTCTCTCTCTCTTTCTTTCTCTCGCGCGAGCACGCTTTTGCTCTGCGTGAGACGATCGAGCGGTGTTTCCGTTCCGTTCGGTTTTCGCTTCCTGCTACCCCGTCGATGGTGCCAATTTCCGGAATGTCTGCACCACCTTCACGCCGTCTGGGAGCTAACTTCTTCCTGCGATGCAACGATGCATGCATTAACGGACCCGCCGAGATTGGTCTGCACTCAAATGGTGGCAGTTAGTGGAGCGCATACGCGACGGATTCCGGTGGCGCAAGCATCCAATCATCGGGTGTACACTGGGCTACAACACAACAAAGCATCCCGCATTACGCTGTTCCATGCACTGTGGCTAACCTTCAAGCATCGATCTCTGGGGCGGTAATGCATACAACACACAGCCGCCGAGAATCATCGAAGAAAATAAAGAAAAATAACAGCAACACACTAAACAACTTATCTTCTGCCTGCTGCGCGATCTTCTTTGCCGCTGGTTCTATCGCCCTCACGTTACCTGCTGCAGCTCACGATATGTTCTCACTCTCTCTCTCTCTCTGACACACACACACAGCACACTCGTTTTCTTATTCTTTCTCTCTCTCTCTTAATCACACTCTCTGGTGCTTGCTCTCTTTCACCAGACTTCGAGTGCGCGTCCGTGCGTTTTTGCTCTCTTTTCGGGGCATGGTTGATATTTTTCTCTTTCCGCGCCAGCCCAGAGACTACCGCCACCGCCGCCGCCGACAAAGGAACGGCAGGGAGCTTCAGGGCAGGACGACGAAGAGAGGGGGAGAGCACGGAGAAAAAATTGTTGGCCACCCGAAAAAGAGGAATGGTGGACGCGAGACGTCCGACCTGCGGCAGTTTCAGTCAAAATAATCGACCGAGAAACGAGAACCTACCCCGATCCTGGCACCCCGGACCGTCTCTTTTCACGCAGCTCGTACACTTTGATGTCGAAACATTATGCTCATAAAAACACACTTCCGACGAATGGCGAAAAATCGGGACTCTATGAATGAAAGGAGTAGCGCAGAGATGGCGGCAGCCTGAAATCCACCTTCACACAGCAATCCCCGTTATCCTGCGGGTAGCTGCTATGATTTGTTCTAACTATTACTCATTTGCTGTGGTTCGTCAGGAATGTGCTTTACTGCCGCCATCACCCCAACATCCAGCCAACGTTTCCACAAAAAAACCCGGTTGCTGCGTTTTTCTTTACCCCACAACTTGCTCACACCCTTCGCAGATACACAACACCTCGCGCACGCACTGCTGACGGATAGACGGACACGGGAAAAAAAATGCACGCGCATTCGCAACACACAATTCCCGACATCGCCTGGCATGAAATGTGCTTCACCTTTGTGCACTACCGCAAGCTGCTTCGAATGCTGCCCATTTTTTCACACGGAATGGGAGATTTTAACTATGCGACCGTGCGCGCTGACTGTTTGTTGTCCTCACTGCGATGATGCCCTGAGATGGTCCCGAAATGGTCATTACGATCGATCGGAGAAAACTTACGCGGAATGCGCTCTCTCGCTCTCGCGCGGTACTCGGTTGCACGCTTTCACATCTTTCAACACGCAAAACACGGAGGCACGCATTCGGACGCCAAGTTCGTCAATCCGGTGCGGTTGTTCGAATTTTGCAGCCTTTTGCGCGATAAACCACCGACGCGGGTTGCACACACGTGGAGCAGTCGAAACGATAAACTTACATTTCGCCGCGACGAAAACCCCCACAGGCTATGGAGGGTAAAATTTTCAACTCTTCCGACGACGGACGCACACTTATTTTCAAATTTCGGAATTCAGCAGAAAAAACATCGAACTGTCAACAATCGGAAAACGCTTCAGCTATCGAATTCTAAGTACAGGTATAGAAAGAAAATTCGCAATAAATAGTTTCATTTTTATAACACATAGTTCTTTAATTGAAATTAATTAGGTTTTAGCTTTTCATTTATATTTCTATTAAGTCTACGCATTAGCTAAATGAAAATAAAACAATTCAGCTCAGCTTATCAGATACACTAAGAAATGGAAAACATTACCTGAGGGAAAGGATTTTTCGTTGTTAATAGGTTTGTACTAATTCTGTATCAACTTCTATCTCATACCAGATCGTTTATTGCCATTCTCATCATTATAAACTTGTAAAATATTTTGAATCGTTTGCTGAATAATGCAATGAGCTTACCTTCTGTTGCACAGCGGCATAAAACAGCATGAAAATGTCAAACTCAGCAATATAAGCCAACTGTCAACTATAAAAACAACAGATTTATTTGAATTTACGTTCGAGGCGTCTCAGTAAAAGTGTTTTCTAGTAGAATATTTTTTCTCCCTACAAAATGAATATCGACCCCGAGAAGGAGGAATACGAGCTACAACATTTTAATTTCTCATCGGAGGAAATTGTGGCCCAGAGTAAGACGCGGCATTAAAATTTAAATTCGTCGACGAATCTTCTCAACACTCATTCTTTTGTTATCCCGTAGATACTCATATGGTACAGTCGTTGCTGCAAAAATCGTTGTCTGCGTTCACTGAGCAGCTGATACAGAAACAAAAAATACCAACCGATCCAGCGGAGCGGCTGCGTGCTAGTTGTAACAAAACGGCCATCGCAATGTACAACGAATGTCTGCCTGCCATCAACGAACTGAACGCACTGTACCGCGAGACATTTTCCATACCGGATAACGTGTTGCTTCCGACGGATCTTCTGCAAACGCGAGGCTACACTGAGGAACTAGTCGGCACGCTTACGCAGGAGGTCCAAAGCGCCAAAGAGGCTGTTATGCAAGGGGCCGTGTTCCTGGCCTCCCTCGACGCCGAAGCGGAACTGCATCAGGCGCTCGAACCCTGCTACGACCGAGAGGAGGAAGTGATCGGTCTATTGAAGGATTTTCAGGAAGAAGAGATCGACCCGGAAGATGTATCTGAAATGGTGAAACGGTTAGAGCTCGCTGGCATCATCACGTCTACTGGCAACCGAGAGAGCGTTAAGCTTGATGAATTTTTATTACAAAAATAACAGAAAAAATGATGATTGCTTCCCTAGAGAACCTGCCCGGCAGTGTGTTAGTCTATACGCTTTCGCTACACTTTTCATTCCTAGAACTTCGAGAGGTCACGATGTACGATTATCTAAAACAGAGTGAAATACGCAGTCGGTAACAAGGAGAAAATAAAAAACAAACAATAGAAACAAATCCCTGCTCTCATTGCACTTCTTGCACCTGGTTGTCTAAAGTCCCGGGGCGACGAGGTTGAGGAATTTCATAAACACTTCCACGCCAATGAAACAGGCCGCGTTGGCTGGGAACGCTCGCAACATAACCGGTGTGACACCTTTGTATAACGCCAACGGTCCCTCTTGCCGCATCAACTCCCGGAACACATCACGAATACCGTTCGGGTAGGATCCCTCCGGTGCGGTCTGAAGCCGCGATTTCAGTACATCCGCCGGCATTCCAATCGCCCAGTTAGCAATGCCGGCCATACCACCGGCGAAGATCGTCCCTAGCAGCCCGATCGAGGCGTCCTTCTTTTCACCAGCCTTGGGTGCCAGCGCTCGCTGGATGTACTCGTACGTGAGGAAGTACATACCGGATGCAGGCACATCACGTAACAGCGTGGCAAAGGCGCCCTTGTAGATGCTGCGCATACCGCCCTCGGCGTACAGCTGCTTGGCACAGTCCACCATGCCGCTGTACTTCTGGGGTGAATTGCCACCCTGCTGAATCTGCAGCAAGCACTTGATCCGCTCTCCCGGTGCCATCACGGTGGTCGTGAAGATACCCGAGAACGCGCCTGCTGCGAAGAGCTGCGTGTAGTTCAGCTCTTCATCGGGTGTTTTCTGCTGCAAACGCTTGCCCAGTCCAAAACCGAAGAAGCTGACGGCAAAAATCGGCGCTACTCCCGTGATCGGAGCCGACATGCCTTTGTAGAGTCCACGGAAGCCTTCGCGCGCGATCGTCTTCTTGGCGCAATCGAGCGTTCCGGCGTACAAGGGCGATTGGCCTGCCGCCGGTAGCGGCATCGTTTGGAGACGTACCTTTATCGTGTCCAATGGGTGCCCGGCCAGTACCGTGCAAATTCCACCGAACCCACCCGACAGGAAATACTTGATCGGACTCTTGTTTTCGGACATCGTGGCACTCTCCTTTTGCTCTAGCTATCCGCCTGTGATGTAAACGAGCGAAACCGATTCGCGCGACGGGGTGAATGTTTTGGGTGGAACAAACGTAACTCGAAACTGAAAAAACGCACCCAAACTCGGTGGATAATGAGCCAGCAACTTAACAGGAATGAGCGTACATCTATATCGAAATGTTAAACGAAATATCACCGCGATGAGAATACGGGATTAAGAGGGGGAACCAGGCGGTCCAAAGTACACACAAGATAACCAAAATATTTTGACATTTACACCGTGACGTCACATGTCCGTTCGCACAGTGGGACCGCGGAATGACGGCTACATGTGGAGTTTTTAAATTTGTCACATGTTCTCAGCGGTTTAAAATCATACCTGTTTAAAAACGTTGCATACACATTTGTATCTTATATTTAATAAGTCAAGCTAAATAAGCAGATTAGAATTAAATTTCATTTCAATTCACTTTAATCGTTTTGAATGCAACGATATTTAAATTATGTTCTGCTTCGTATATGCACAAAAATGTTACTATCGCATGAAAACATTACTATAAATCATAGTTTATACGGTTTACTAGTTCGGGACTACGGTTTCGCTACAATAACTTTATTGATTTGCATCGCTTCTTTCCATCTTGCCAGTTCTGCGTAACTTATCTGACGCACAGGACCTCATAATCCTCTACGCTAACCTCTGCTCCGTCGAACGGAATGTAGCAGCAACCGTGCGAGGAATGCACCTTTCCGGGGGTCTGCGAACCTTGATAGATGGCGCGTCCCATGTAGAGCGGTTCTCCTTCGGCCGTTTGACCGATTTTAATTGCCGTCTCCGGTACCGCTCCCTTCGAACTGAACTCCCACACGAATGCGCCATACCGAAGGACTTCGAAGTCTTCTTTCGGCACTTCCTCCCCACCGTGGCATACGAAGGCCAGATTTTTGGTAGGGATGACTTTGGCCGGAATCATATCACCCTCGTGGAATGCGCGACCAACGTAGATCACCTCGCCGTCGGTATCAATACCGGCCCGGACCATATTCGTCGGGAATGGTCCATTAGTATTGCAGTATTGCCAGCATCCGGCTAGAATAGGATGCGTAACAAATCGTTTAATAAATTATCCAAGCATTCCATATTTAATTTTTCAGAATTATTTACAAAAAGAATTAAGCTTATCTCTACGAGGATTAGAACACACTTAAAATTTAAATTTACCTACATAAAAATTCCACTATGGTATAAGTAGTAAAATCTATACAACTTGGATCGGTTAGTATTGGTTAGGATTAGTAAAGTACGCAAGGGTCGGTTGAGGCTGAGCATTGTACAATTTTTACAAAAAAAAAACGGGATTCACTTATCATTCAGATCCCTTTATCATTAGCCGTACCGATGTCGTTAGGCTTCGTCACATCAACGTGCGATTTAACTATCGCTGGAAAGGGTGTGCTATGGGAAGAGTTGCTTGACGAGCTGGATTTTCTACGAAAGAAATCAGCTACCGGTGCTGGTTCGGTTGGATCGTACGATAAGTCCGACGGATTACTCATGTAATCGGGATGAAACCCGTAGTGAGGATAACCTACGAAAAAATACAGGCAGCGATAGCGGGAATCCGCTTACGTAAGTATTACAATAACATCAACGGTGCCCGGTTTTGTATTATATATCTTTTGTGCTTATCATAAGAAATTATTCATAAGCTATTTTTATATGCATCAAACAAACTAGCCTAAATTACTTCATCAGACTGAAAAGGACACAAATATTGTCGGGAATTTTGAAATTTGTCGAAATAAACCTTAACAGTTAATCAAGGCTGATAAAGTTAATCAAACCAGAAACCTGACAAAGTTAATCAATTCCCGAAAAGAGAATGATTAAACAACAATTTGAACTGTTTCCTACCGTGATTTATAACTTTATCTGTCTTCTAACACACAAACAGCACTTTATTTCATGTAGTGTTTTATCATGATACACTAACTAATCCGATTTGGTAGTCGTATATGAGTCAACTAGGCTAGACTGCCTGTTTTTATATGATTAGCAGCTGATTACTCCTAGAGCTTAAAGTTGAATGATCAGCCGGTTAACAAATATAATTATTTGATTTTTTATCTTTTTTTTAAGTTTTATCTCTATGTGTACCTATTATTAGTTCAAATATATATTATAGTATGCTTCAGCAAAACTTTAAACACGTTCAACATTTTGCGTTAATCGCTAGTAGATCGCTAGTTGGCACTTGGTCTGCCGTTGGAGAACAAACATACTCTGATGTGCGATGTTATACCAGGTGGTTGAGTTTCGCGGGTTGTATCACACTAAACACACTAAACGATTCATACTTACCTCCGCTCATGATGACGCTAATGGTTTTACGAATTCACTAAGTTGCTGAGAAGATATCTGGGCCGCTCACCAAATCGGTCAGTGACTAACGGAACTGTAACCCAGAGCTACACGTCTTCCAAACATTTATTTGCGAACAGTCGTATGGTGGTTGTCGTATACCGGTTAGGGTATTTAATGATAACTGAAAAGTAGATTACAGTATCTTCCCACGGACAGGAAGGAGCAATCTAGATATCGTTTTCGCTTACCTTACTTTCCTACTACTACCACCAACCGAATGCAGAATGCGTTTTCTCATTGACAAATACTACCGAATAAACGAACTGTTGCAGCCACCCTTCCGGACTGGTCATACTACGCATATAGAAATTTTAAAAAGACAATTCCAGGGCTAACAAAACGCTCATGCAGCCGCTAAAACAACCAAAGCGATTTGGCTGGAACAGCGCATGTTTGTTTCTCTGACAAATTTGTGAAGTCAATGTTCCCGCCTGTATCGTGTCCCAGCATTATTTAGCGTATGAGTCATGTTTGCACAGATGAACAACATGTTCCCAACGTAAAAGGAACGTATACATCTCACAACCATAATGGCGCAAACAGTTTTGTTTTCTTCTTTACAACTAGAAAGCCCACAAAAAAAAGAACACGAACTGCATCTAGAAGCGTCGCACGCCAAGGTGTTTGCGTGGCCATTCGCCCGTTGCTACACAGAATATCACCAAGAGAAAGGGAATAAATAATACAACGAACTGATAACCGGATAAGATAAAGAGATGACGGCATTCAATTCAAGCTTGCTGCTCCAATGAATCAATCAGTGCCGTGCGAAAACGAGCACAATTCAATTGATAAGTATTGCACCTTGTAAAGTGCAAAGGAATGTTCTTTCTTCGAAATTAACACGAACACGTGGCTGCCGTTACGCTTGATAGTATTTAGATGTTGATGTGTCAGAAAATTATCGTTCCGAGTAATATCCGTCACGGAGAGCTCTGGAAGCGTTAGATCCTTTAGCAACGACGTTAACAATGTTCCATTTTACCGTTCACACAGAACTTCGTAGTTTGAAACGGGCACTTCCGCACCTCCATACGGAATGTAGACGCAATTGTGCGAGGCCTGCACCTTACCGACCGTTTGCGAGCCCTCGTGGAAAGCGCGCCCAATGTACAGCGGTTCTCCGTCGACCGTGTTCCCGCCAACGATGGCACCCATCGGTACCTGGCCGTGTCCGGCCATGTCCCAAACCAGCTGCTTCTGTACTAGCACCTCGACTTGCTGGACAAGCGTTTCCTCGCCACCGTACGCGACGTACGCAGCACATTTATCTGGTAGGACCTTGGCCGGGAGGAGATCACCGGCGTGATGCGCACGGCCGACGAAGATCTGTGAACCATCACTATCCTGGCCCCCGGGGACCATGTGAGGCGGGAAAGGTCCACTGGTGCTAACCGATACCCAAGTTGTCGCTGTAGATGAAGAAAAACAGTCGTCAGTATCCCGACATGCTCGGACCAACATCCCCAGACGATCCTTACCCATGGTTTCTAGATTTTCAACTGAAAACGAATACTTCGCGCTTTGCGATGGCACGCGGCACAAAGTCTCGATGTCGTAAAAGTGAGTGTGTTCGATAATGTGGACTTACCGGGCAAGTGGTAAAGTAATGTTTATTTAGACGTTTTTTATCTCTACCGAGCGACATTCTCATGATACCAACATAGACGCCCTCTCCATGCTGCAGTTACAAGCGGCGTGTTTGTGTAACGATGGAAAAGTGTCTCGAAAAAAATATAAAGCAACTTACCAACTTTACTAAGGGTGTGTACGTTTTGGACTCCGTGGTTATCAGCTACCGGTGTCTGAAGTAGAGAATTTCAATCCATTGCTGGTACTGATACAAGTACTTTTTCCTGGGTGATAACATTAACTTACTCTGCACCACGCTGAGTGTAATTCGTCATACAGGAAAAAAAGGCTTAGCTCGCGACACACTAGTAAATAGGACTTACTAAAGTGACCGAGTTTATCAAACGAGAAATTGCCTAGTTGTGTAAATGACCCGGTGTTCGATAAATTCCTTTTTTTATAGTCGATGGATTCAAATAATTATATAATTGTTATATTGTAAGAACGACACCAATTTCACTTTCCATAAATTTTCATCTTATTTATTACCTCTTTCCTATTTTTCATCCCTTCGTGGTAAGGGGTTTGTTTCATCTTTTTTCCGTGCTTCATCCTTGAGAAGCATCCTTATTTAGTCGACAGTTCATAAATCTCTGTTGGGCCTTCTGTATTCTCTGATCTACAAATTTGTCTTTTCCTCCTTTACCTTTTTCACCATATATGGATATATATATATTAATCAAGAATACATGTATATATATTGTGGATCTTTGTACGATCATACGTACATAGTTCTGTTTTTTTCGAAATGCACCATCGAATGCTCCATACTTTGCTCTATCCCTTCATTTTTACTTTGCTCTATATAAATTCACTGTCGTCGCTGTTACTTTTTTATATATATATTTGCATATCGAGTTTTCACATATCCCAGCTCATTAATCTTCAATTTTTCTTCACATCGCGCAATATTGTTGAAACTCGTTCAACTATGCTGCTTTGTTTTGCGTATTGACGATGACACGTGTACAGTAGTGGCTTTTTGCTGTCCTTACCAGTACCGTTATTTAGTTTTTGGCATAGCATAATATACATAGTTAATTCTATATATCGTAAAGCATACTAACTAGTCCCACTTCCTATTTCAATCGACTTTCAATACGCTTGTGGTGTAATTGTTGTTGTTTGCTTTACTCATGCAAATGATTCGCTCAAGCTATCCATGTTGAGACTTTTTCGATCGCGCATTATCGACGTAAAAGCATTAGATTCCGTTCATCACGCTAAATGCGAATATTTTCTCCAATTTTTTCCTGTAACAACAATATTGCCCGTGCTTATTGCGGCGAATATATACGTGGTGTGGAGAGACGTGTTTAAGGGCGGCCAACGAGCAAGGCCTGTGTGTGTCAAAGAAACACATAAACATCGATTTGATCGCAATTTTGGCAATATACGCTACAGCTGGTGCTGTTGCTGCAGTACACAATACACGATGTGGCTTGAGAAAGGATGGATTTCTAACCGAAAGCCATAGTTGCCTATCCGTACTTAAAGCTGTCGATTTTATTTTCAACGTTGCTAGAGTTCTTCACCTTTCCTTTCCAAAAGATGGTTATGGATATCATTGCAATGAACCGCGGTTTCAAGAAACATTGACTCCTCTATTGCCCATCTTGTCTCTGTGTCGCTATTAAAACAACATTAACTAGCAATATTAGTGTCACAGTGACGGAATCAGTATCAGAATCCGTTTCCCCTGTCCGTTGTTCAGCTGAGTCATAAAAATGGCAGGATAATTGTACTATTTCGGTAGTAGTATAGCCATATAGTCATCATTTAGAAACGGGATGCGTGCTTGTTTCTGCACCGTGATGGCAATTCCAAAGCCATCGTCAGTACTGTTGTGCAATTTTGTCATTATTTTCTCGCCACAGTACATGCGCGCGAATGTTAGGTAAGGTTTTTACGATTTTGATTTGAATCCGCTTGTTGGTTAAGCGTGAATTAATCGGCACAGTTCTTGCTCTATCTTAGCTTGCATATTTGCTTTACTGATTTGTTCTCATATACATTTTGCAAAACATATCGCTGCACAAAGCTGCTACATCAGCGATGGGATCAAAATATGTAATAAAACATGTGGAAAAATATGAGCCAGGAGTTAAGATATAACATACTCTTACAATTTAAAAATGAAGGAATTGTCATCACAAACAGGAAATGCAAAAAATGCGTACTAGCTTTCTAATGAACACTACAAAAAATGCGTAACAAGAATGGACATTCTATACGGGATTTTTTAAATTATTTGAAGCCAACCTAAACTAACGTGACCCTCCTCCCTGTGTCGTGTTTCTGCCTTATTGGTACTCATCATCACTGGACAAGAGCATCGTTTTCTCATTATAGTTCTGGCTGATAGTTGACACCTTCTGCGAGACAACACTAGCACCGGGCATAAATTTCCGTTGGCTACCAAGCGTTGGTGGTGCAATGTAACTGCCACCGTGTACCGTTCCAGCGTTGGCTCCATTACCATTGTAGGAACCCGTCGTTGCACCGCTGCCAACACCGTGGCCCTGGCCGTGCCCCGTCAGCTGATGGCTTGGATCATCGGGGTCATACGAGGATACACGAATGCCACGTGGGTTCTTGCCACCTAAAAATAAAAACAAATAACAAACAAAACTCCTCAATCAGTACCACTTTTGAATTTCATGTTTTACATTCGATACTAAAAAGCAACAGCTGTTAAAATGGCATCAATAAATTCCAGTAGATGTGATTCTGAGTAATGTTGGGACACATGTGGCGCGTTTTAAGCATGCAGAAGTACACTGACCAAAAAAAAACAAGACAAAAGTAACATCTAGCAAGTAACAGAGGCGCTGAAGAGATCAGCACTTCGAATACCAGCCGTTCCTATATACATACCATCGGGCAAATTAGATGAATGATGTAGTGGATTTGATGTACTTACCCTCGAACTGCTGCCATCTTCACGCCTGTTTGGAAACTTTTCCCTATCACAGATAACCTAAGCTAATGAAATTTACACTAAACGTGCTTTCTTTCGATTGTCGCATTAGAAAAATCTTAACGTGGTTCCATTTTTAACCATTCAATAATAATGTTAGAGAATTACAAGAAAAAATATATTTTATTATGGAGTTGTTTACTGTACTATGCTCTGTTACGTCCTAACTCTCCTTTAAATACTACGCATTCTTTAATTGCTTCGTGGCAGGTTGTAGTGGCTTTTATAAGCATGTCGTACGGAACCTATTCGGGATCAGTGGGAAACAGTTCCCAACGATAGTAAAACCATTTCAACCCACTAGAATAAGGTCCGCTAAAATAGATTGCTTCCCTACTGAAAATCACATACCATTCTTTTTCTGTTCAAGTGATCCGACGCGAAGGAACATATACTTTCTCACAGCATTCGCATTCGTTTCCTAAAATCTCGCTTTTTACCTTGCATAGTTCGATACATAGTACAATCGTTTGCTTCGCTAGGCTTCTCAACTGCGGGAAAAAGATTAACTCGTCTACATCAAGCCAACGATACATGCAGGTAAAGGTAAATGGAAACAAAATTCGTACAAACGGACATTCAACAGTGTTACTTATCTAGTTTGTTCGTTGTTATTACATGTAGTATGTACAATCACATTTTAGCAAACGAAACAGTTCTAATACAATTTGAAAAATGCAAAATAAAAAAACGAAGAAGGCACTTGGAAATCGCATGCAAAAACAAGTGTTGCAACAAAAGCTGTACTCAAGTAGAATCGCATGTATCGTCAGTTATCTGTAGAGTATTTTAATCGCTATGCTTCGTAGTAACGTTGTTGAATTTTTTTTTGCATTGCATATTTATGAATGTTTCAAATTTTTTTTTGTATTCTAAATGTACTGCCCAATTGTACGGTAAAATTTCTTCATAGGCCGATTTGACGAGAGGCACCAATATTGTTTGTACTACAGCCAATTTTTGCTGCAGAAATTAAAAACTACCAACACTCTTCAGAGTGTCGAATTCACTTGCACTAAATAAAATATCACTGTAGAACAATAAATTTAGAAAAATCTGTTGCAATTTCTTATTTAGAATTCGTAAGCAAAAAAGAAATTTTCTCAGTGGCAAAAATATGGAGTCGTTGAAACGGATATTTTCTCTGCACGATCTTATTGTTGGAATTTAAAAACATCACTTACGATGTGCATGTTTTACTTCTTGATTTCCAATGTTTAAAAATTAAAGTTATATCATAAAACGCTATATTACTGTGGGAAACTTCACACGCATATCATATGGCTGATGCGAAATCAGCTTTTGATTAAGGCGGCCAGTTCTGTTGCTGCATTTGTTTTTTCAAAATTATTTTGTAATCTGCTTTCACATTTTTCTGGCTCTGTCTCATACTGCTAGTTTTGAATTTAAATCTAAAGATAAAAAAGAGTGGATTACGCGTTCCATCAACGATCATAGACCAACGTTTTAGAGTCTCTCGTAAGGCATCTGCGATACAACTTCTGAAAAGTGAAAAGAAGGAAATTTAACGACATGCACATCAAAAGCGCTATGAGAGTAAGAATTGCGAAAGTTTTGTTTCTGGTCACATGAAATTCTCGCTGCTTCAAAAACTCATAAAACACGTGGTTTGCTATTGGTTGCATTTGCACACGCGTGTTTTAAAATAGAATGAGCGAAACTCAGAAGTGCAACGAAATGCGATCGTGTGAGCATGAAGACACGGTGCCAGTGTACGTTAGTGCACCAAACAAAGGATGTTGCCCTAAGCAATAAGTGTGACTGTTACACTTTCAATGCTCAGTGATCGAGTTTGGTTAATCGAATTTATTTTCCAAAAGCCATGGAGGTGCCAAAATGCCAAAACTACAGCAGAAGAAGGTTGCGAGAAGATACGGCTAAGATTAAAAAATGTTTCCCCCGTATGGTACACCGGGATGGTAGTGCTGGTGGCCATTCGTTGGGATGTGCAGTTCTTCCTCGCGCAGCTGGTAATAGCTTTTTAGGTATTGTGGTGCATGAAATTGCTTCTGGTCGCTACGCTTCCGGTCGATTGGAGATGGACAGTCTGCAAGTGATTCATGGAATTTTATTTCCAAGTGTCTTGTTCTCATCTGAAGCAAATGAGCTTGCTTTGTACCGTCGAGCGATAATATACGTTTTACCAAAAATCAGCAAGGATTCGACAAGCCTTCACAACAATACTCTATACTACATTATCTATACAGTTTGAAATTCAAATATCAGTACGTGTTTAACAAGCTTTAACAAGAAAATGTAATAAAACATTCACAATATAAAGAAAATATAATTTTCACTTCATGCACATTATTCGTAACATGTAATGCACATTTATAAGAAGTAGATAACATCAAGTAGCTGAAGTGGAAACACAATGCACTAGTAACAATTGAAATAATAGAAAAGTTGTGCAAAACGTAAAAGAATCAGATGATATGTTTAAATGATAAAAAAATAATAGAAACAAGCATACGACGTTTGTGCACTCAGAATCAGCGAGCATGTAACGTAACGAAAAGTAACAATTTGCAAGTAAAGCAAATCAACACGATTATGAATATTTACCAGAGCTGTACTGCGTGTACTGCTGATACTGCGGATGGAAGTTATGTATCGCGTCAGTCATAATATCCTTCGGGTTCATCGTTTCCTGCGGGAAGGATGCGAATTAAGAGTAAGAAAAGGAAACGGTCTTGAACATTCAACCAAGCACTAGTTAATTCATGCCCTTACCTTTAAACTGCTTGAGATTGATTGCATCGTGACGGATCGACCGTGCGCATCAGTCATGCAACTTTGGGCGTACACCTGGAATAAGAAAAAATTGTAAGTAAAATAATGATCCAAAATGAACACAAGAACGAACCCATTAACTCCTTTAAAACACAACAAATAACCGGTTACCGATTGCTTACCTGGTACGGGAAAGCATACCGCAACGCGATGGCAGCAAACAACATTTCGATGCAGATGAAAAAGTTCTGATAACCGGCCGACACCGTACCGGCAGACGTGGTGGAGCCTCCGGCATCGACGATCGGTGAAATGACCTCCGCCTTTTCCAGAATGGCCAGTCCCACTCCTGAAATTTATGGAGGAGTTAGCAACGGATCTCACTCCGTAGGCCATGATTGTATCACATTCGCCGAGAAACTACACTTTACCTTGCCAGAAGGACAGGAAGATGACGGACTTGACGGTGCAAAACTTCAGCACGGGATCGAAAGGCGTCAGCAGGTCGCGAGTGGCAAAATAGAACAGGTACAGCCCATACAGTGCCAACGAAACCGAGATGTTGTAGATGACGGTGATGTAAATGTAACCTCCATCAGCACTGGTGGTGGTTTAGGAACGAGAACGGACAGAAAATCATGAAAATCCTACCGAATCCCATGCGAACGGAGAATGCACGTGCACGACGATGTTATTTATGGAAACGGAAACCAACAAACTTCCGCTTTTGTTCAGAACTGATGCCTTTACGTGAGCATGAGCACAATAAT
The DNA here is from genome assembly GCF_943737925.1 of Anopheles nili. Lineage (NCBI taxonomy): Eukaryota > Metazoa > Arthropoda > Insecta > Diptera > Culicidae > Anopheles > Anopheles nili. Next base: position 56,414,378 of record NC_071292.1, read on the forward strand.
AGCATTTTCCATGCAGGTCAATCTGTACGCTCAAACTAGAATCTATGCAATCACATTCAAATTTACATTTTAAATTCACAATTAAATTTGTAAAATATAAAATTTTTGATGAGTGAAACTAAGCCGCATATTTAGCCAATTGGTGAGTATGTAAATAAAATCCTGCTTAGAACATCAAATTTTTGCTGACCCAATTCTAGTGCAAGACCTTGGAAAGACTTCTAATCAATACCTATGCTACACTGTGAATGCAACGAGTAGCTACAAAAATAATAGGTGCATTTTATAATAACCGCTGACACTTTCGTAATGCCTGTAGCACTTGCTAGATGATCTAATCTTTCTATTTGCACAGCACCTTACATCATTCCAACCAGAAGCTTATCACCACTGTCACAGTGATGTATTAAAGATTTTTTAATTGGCTTTTGTTACTCTTTGAAAATGCATCCAAATTACATTAGCTCTATGCAATATGCAACGGATTGTCTCACTAACCAATCACACAAACGCCAATTGAATTTAAGCCTTTTCCATCTAACAAAGATAGATGCCACGACGACAGTGGGGAAAAATGGAAAGATTCATACCTCCAGTCACCATCGTGGTAGTGGTTGAACGCCTGCAGAAAGATGATAATGAACGCCATCAGTGGTTTAACGAGGCAGAACTGCAGCGTTGCTTGCTTGCAGAACCGCAGGAATCCGATGGTGTACGTTTTGCCCGCAAGGCAGCACGTTCCGTACAGACAGGACGATTTGATCGGTTTGCCGCGAATCTCGGACATGATGTTCCCTTCGCCACCCAGGTACTCATAGCACAGGGAGAGGAAATTGTAGATTACGAACGCTGCGAATAATGAAACAGAAAGTGCGTTAGCAAAGCAGCTCCGGAGTCGGATGATACTGATAAGAAAAAAAAACCACCGCGATTTATCACAGAAATATGATGATACATTTACTCACCTTCGTAGCAATCACGCACGGTGAAGAAGTACACATAAACACTCTCCGAGTTGAAAAACAGTAAGCTAACCCAAGAGTACGTGGCGTAGATCGGGACGATGAACAAAATTCGAACGATCCATCGTTGTTCCTGCGGGTTTGTGTACCATCGAAGGTGTTGGTAAATCTGCAACGAAAGGAGTACAAAAATGTCATCAGAGTTAGTTAAACTTCACTTTCATGTAATCAACTTCTGTCGTGTATATTAACACCAATTTCTTCCAGCTTACATCTTCCACCCCACTTTTATTCTTTCTCTATGTCTAACAAAAAAACAAGCTTAAGGGGATCATACTAAGAACACGTTCTTCTCTTATTTCCATGAATAATTATAAGTGAATCACATGCCCTTTTCGTGCAAATAACGAGAATATTCGCTGTTCGTTTACGAGTGACCTGCATTTTCCGGTATCTTCTGCCTAGCAATTCCTTTGCAGCCCAATTTAACCGAATAGCGCAGGAAAACAGAGACTTACCCTTATCTATAGGAATGCGGCATGTTGCTGACGTTTGATATCTTCGCCAGTAGTGGCTTTATTAAATATTCATCGCACAGAAAGTGAAACATGAACCATCGAGAGAAGAATACACCGGAAGGTGGTTCCCAAGGAACATCACAAAATGGAGAAGAGTAAACATTCATCTACAGCATGAAGGGATACGACCTACGCGGCTTATGCTCGAGTCACAATAGCATGGTGGTAAAATTGGACGACAAAAGAAATTGTGGACCTTTTTGCAGAAGGCACGTACTCCTCTTGCTGCCGCAGATCCATGAAAACTAGAGCCTATCCATTACCGCCTTCCACGGCTCAAACCTATTCGTCTTGGGGTTTATGTCTAAAATCTTCCACCAATGATGACACAAATAGTAACACACCCACCCAAACAGAAGGTAGAAGAAGGCAGCCAAAAGCTAATGGAATAATTTTCGCGGTGGCCTGTTTTGAGAGGGAAATTTTATTGCTTTAAAATGGCGCACCAGAGGCTCGCTTTCTTCCGCTCCACTGGTGAAGGAAAAACTAACAAAAAAAAACCTGTGCGTTTGGGCAAATCCTACCCAGCGAACCAAAGCCGCGCGTGTGGGTGGAAATCGTTACACCGCGATGATGTTGTCATCGAGCGCATTATGGGAAGGAAAGACAGATAATGCACCCTGCCCTGCTTCTCATCATCCATCCCCCGTCGTTCATCGGTATTCTGGGAAAGCGAAATCGCCTCAGCGACATCATCGGACGGACGTTATCCAATGGCACCGTCGTTTTCGATGGTGGGCAGCGATGTTTACTCTCTCGATTTCGCCTTCCAAAGGCGTCGTTACTGCGCGCCAGATGGATTATGATAAAATGAAGGTTTATTTGGAAGCTCACGGGGCACGACCAACCCCGCCCCGCTGTTGGATGAATGCAATGGCTGAATGAGGAAAACCCATCCCGGTCGAGATTGCGAGATTGCGGGGCCAAAATTTGGTTCACCTTCTCCATCCCGGTTGTGACGAGAAGCGGACGAAGATGTTTACTGTCGATCGCGGCTGTTCTGTTGTAACATTGATTTTATGACAAGCTTAACAGAAGTCCTAGACGATCAACTTCACAGATAACGTGGTCTGTGGAACGACTAATGATTTGTCTGGCTATTCAATCGTCATTAAAAGAAAATAATATGCCTATCTTGATCGACAGTTGGTTGCGTGGTTTAGATTTTTGGAACCAAGTGTAATGGATGCTTTGTAAAGCAAAGAAGTAACAATGCAAAACATATCCAAAAACCAGATTAATCTTTGCTATGTGCGAGAACTCGTCTACTTCAAACTTCATGGGTGCACGTTGAAAAACCATACACCGCAAACAAACCACCGATGTCGGAATTCCCGAATTCAAGCGTAACTAGCGTACGAAAATAAAAATATTTTGAGTACAGTTTCCGACCGGAAAACGGCAAAGGAAACGAACGCGTTTCCGACTGCCGGGTCTGTGCTGACTTGAAACTGGTAAAAATAGCAAAAACAACAGCAAAACCACAAAAATCGATCAACTGTAGCTGTCGATTCGAAACGATGGTCGGTTTATAGAGCCGGCAGTGTTTGGAAACACGTTCGGAAAGTGCACTTGTGGCCTGCAGATGTTATGAACGAGAGTAAACATTCAACCTTTTGACTCATGGACAACTAATGCTGGAATGATGAAACGCCAGGGTTAAGTAATATGAAGTCCAAGCTAAATGTAAAAAAGTTAAATAGCATGGGTAAACCATCAATCGCTGTTAAGATTGCCGGAGAGTGCCTACGCCAGAAGCAGGAAAATTGAGATGCATATTTTATCGAGGAATATATTGCCGCATTACATTTTTCGTTAATGGCAGCAATTTTTATCCTACATGTTAGGTTGCGCAGTTTTTTTTACAGCTGATCCTTGCTAGGCACTGCAGAGACAAATTACCCTTTCATCTATCGGCTGCATGTAGGGTTTACAAAACTGCACGCGATCGTCACTTTCTCGTTTCTGGGCCGCTGAACACGCTACATCCCACGAGAGAACGTTCCTAACTCACAACAATTTTCCACCCAACCATGTTTTTCGCTGGCTCACACAATTCCCCATATCTGCTTTTTTACTTTCCTAAAGAGCGTTAGATTCGGGATGTATTAACGGCACGTACGGTACTTAACGTGCCATGTGTGTTATTTTTTCGGAGCATTTTGTTGCCCTGAGTAATGGAATGTAATGGAGCTCTTTATTTAACCCTTGTGAGGGTTATTCAAAGCAGGAAATAAAATCCAAAATGATATTATGAAGTTTGCGCGATTAACCTCAACACCGACAAGTTAAGTATAAAATTTACAAGAAAAATGCGTAAACCTGCAACTATCGTAATACTATTTCTCTTAACTTTCACTCAAGGGTTAAAAGGTAAGCATTTCTCCGGAAACGTGCTTGACAGAAAGGGTGAAACCGCTCGGGTAAAGGAGAACAGGATAAACAACGGCTACTATACCGGTCGTTCATATAAATGCCTCTAAACCTTCGATGCTAAAAGACACACTAAAATAAATCTTCGGGGAGCGGTTCATATCCTTATTTTCCGGTAAATCACCAAGGTGAGCAAAAATGTAACTTCAATTTAGAGAAGAAAGCAGAAACACTACACGCTGTCTTTTACAACGTTTTTTGGTGACGAAACTTGTAGACATAGTCCTTTTTGAACATGACAAGGATTTATTCTTTATCAATTATTTAATTTATAATTCAATGTCAATAGTTTAATTCACCTATCAAGTGATTGAAGTACTTTAACTACCAAAATATATTGTCAAGAAATTCAATTACTGTATTCGAAAATAGGAAATTTTTTATTACGAAATGAAAAAATAAAACGACAGAAAGTTTGCTGCTTGGTCCACAATTCTGAGATAAAGCGCAACGAAGATATCATCAGATAACGCGCCACCGCACCATTTCACGTGTTTAAAAATGTAAAAAACATTGTGATAAGGAAAAATGTCACTTCATTCAATTTCAAGCCACTTTTACAATTTTTCGATAAAGAAAGTCAAACACATGACAGCGTGAACACTTCTCAACACCTCCAATGGGTATGGGAAAAACACATTCTGCGTTTACAACAATTATTGATCATGGAAACGGTCTTCGGAGCAATAAGCACGTTTTCTCAAAGAAAACGAAACGTAATCGAAAACGAAAACACGATTACTGCACACAAAGAAGGACTAGGACAAAGCAGTCCCTCCAAATGGGATTTTTGCGTACCTCAAAACCTCAAAGGGCAATAACAGGAATAGAGGCCATAAATAGCAGGACACTTTAAATGCAACCCAGTCTGGGGACCACGCAAGAGCCTTCAACCAACAACCATGCTACACGGTTTGATGCCTCACATTTAACACCCAAACTCCCCGTTGAATCCGTCAATTCCCTTCTAGACGCAACGCAACGTCCAGTACCGACAGTCTCCCCTGTGGTTTGTCACCACAATAACGTACATGTTGTGCTATTTTTCCAACTAGTTATGACACGTCAGCTAATGAAGCCATATCGACGAGGAAAGCCGTTTCGGTGGGCTGAAAGCTACCAGGGCAGCGTTCGATTCAAGGCTGGCAATAGAAAAGAATGCAATTTGCGTTGCGGCTTTGCATCTCTCCTTGCGTTCACACCTTGTGAACAGAATATTTTGAGCAAAATTAATTTTACGAGCTATCCTCGGTTCAGGACGACCATTTCACACACCCTTAAAAAGTAACGTAAAAGAAGGGAATCATCCACTGGTGACCATGTGAGTTAATAAAGCACATGCAATGGCCATAAAAACAACCAGATATTATACAATACTCAGTCAACGATAACATTTTGCGTTCGAAAAGGATAACGACAGCGAAAGTTGCATACGAAACAAGACTGCAACCACCGGAGAGTAGTACGGGCGTGAAAATGAATGATGCTCACCGATTGATTACTACCCTCCAAAGCGGAAAACATACCACCCCCGGGTTGGCGATCGCGTCCGCTAGTTGTGGGCATAACCTCCACAAAGCACCGCTGCGTGCAAATCTCTCGTTCGTCGTCGTCGTAAAGTGAAAGGACTCGTGGTCGGCGATTACTTCACAGTGACGACGATTACGTGAGAAAAATGACCAACTGTCCAGTGCCAGAAAAGAAAAGTAGGAAACCTAACCGGACAAAAGTGAGCAATGTAAGGACGCACGACCGAAAGAGCGCACAGTTCGAATGGTGGTTAAGCAACGAGAAGCAGCTTTTTTTATGCAAAATGTGTGGAGTACACGGTCTGTGCGGCAACCACTATTCCGGGGACGAGTACTTTACATGCCGCTAGCTACTCGGTTACAACGTAACGCTCCATTGGTTGCCCTTTAATTGATGGTTTCAACGAGCAAGGCTTCATCAAGGAGGAAGCTATCAACTGTAACCAATACATACGCGCTCGGAGGCTCGCCCGAAAGTTGAGAACACTAGGCGGTATGGAATCACATTGGGCAATACAAGCTCCTAAATATGATTGATTTATCGCGTGCTGTAGTACTTGCCGGACTTGTGGGTGCCTATTGCGTCGCCAAACACACTACGCCACGTGAGAGCTAGGGAGGTAAAGAGACTCATATTTCAGTGACCGCACAAGGCGTATTAATGCCTTGTTTCGACCTGCCCTACCTCTAGATCGTCCCATCAACGTCACGCAGTGATAGACCATCATTCATTCATAATTCAATACCACCGGCCCAGGGCGGAGCTTGCCAGTGCGCAAGGAGCTTATTTTCCACCACACGGTGACGGGAGTTCTCGAAGGAGCAGCTATACTAATTAATATCATGAGACTGCTCTCGATTACGAGGTGCTTGAGAACTGCGGGAGTTCGGTGCCTGGGGATCTAATCATAGCCGTGATATTTCATCAGCTCCAATAATTAACGAGCTCACACTCGGTAGCGTACCCAAACTAACGCCCAAACAACGCACACAATCTACACACCAACGCTTTACCGGATGGTAACGTTTTGTTATGTGTTTTTTTGTATACACTTATATCACGCGCAGAAAATGAAACGTAAAATGGCGTGTTGAGTTTAAATTAACAAATGGAACTGCAGTGAAAGCGCGATAGGTTTAATCTAAATTTCACTTTCATTAGTCATCGTTGGTAGCAGTCATCACTCATCTAAAGATGGGAGGAAGAGCTTAGGCCTAACGAATCGATAATATTGATCGAACAGCGGCACTCCTGCCGTAGCCATGGCGTACCGTCTCGCAGGTGATGATGCGATGCCAACACTCCTCGGTTTCACGTGACAGTGACTGATTTGAGGGGGCACTACCCGAGGGAATTATAGGAACTCGATGTACCAGGCGTAGAGATATTTAATACAAATAATTGTTTAATCAAAAACGAGCTGTTAAAATCTTTAATTGTAAGACTCGAACAGTAACTGTTACATATCTATAGGGAGCTCTGTTTGTTCTACCGAGATTTGACTATGCTAAATAACAAATATCAAGTTATGTTTGGTAGAGTAACAAATAAAACTGCATCAAGGTACGCATGTCCCTATCGTGTGCTTCATCGCCGTTTCGTGCCAATGCCGAATTTGTACACCGAGAACGAATACCTCACAGGACAGAGAGCGTAGAGAACCGAAACAAAACCAATTCCAACTGGATGGGTCAAAACTTCCGTACCGTCCATCACGGCAAAAAGCACTGGGAACTTTAGCGACAGCTGTCATTTTTTCTCCACATAAAAACGCACATCATCGTAATTTTGGTAGTCAACAAGCGATCCTTCATGGGGTGCGCTGCTGCGCAACCGGAAAATGCCGCAGCAATAAAGGCAATCGGAGGAGGTGCGTCTCCGGGGGGAGGAAATGCATTTCCACTATCCAACCACATTCTCCACACTCACGGGATCCAATAGTTACGATGCGCAACTGTCTTCTCACTTCAAATTATACCACCATTTATCGCCAAGGATAGTTGCCTACTCAGAAACGCTGAGTCGTTCCGAGCAATACACACGCATGTATAACTTTACTAGCTAATGCTTGCAAGAAGACAGAGAAAGAGAGCAAGAGAAAGATTTTGATTGGAGTTGGTTAGTAGTAACTAGCTCGAAAAATGGAAATGAGGCCGTTGGCACGAACGGCAGCGAGTTCCCAGCGATACCATGCTCCAAAATCCGCACCCGAACGAATGGAACAATTACACTTCCGCTCTGTGCCCGCGTTCCGGATCCGGGCGTTAACGATGAACCCGCGGAAACTAATCGATTCCAGCCGGTTTCTAAGTTCGTGGCCACTAAACCGTGTAATGATGAACATAATGATGTTCACCTTTCGCCTACACAACAGAAACCGTACCGAGTACACGGTACGTTCTAGGGTTGACTTGGCACAAGTCAGCTATAGCATAGCACACAAAAAGAATCAGGAGAAAAACAGCAATGTAATCATTAGATCAAATCGCGTTCGCTTCTGATACGGTTGTAACACGGCACACGAGAGCAGCGCTTGGAGCATAGCGTGTACAACACGCACCTATACACTAACGATCTTGTGCAGCTTAACGTTGACAGCGAAGGACGTTGCGTATGATGAATCATCAGATAGGGTTGTTTTTTTCCGCCCTGATCCGTCCACCATCGCAACTGATTAGTAACGATTTGCAGATTCGATTTGTTTCATGTTTCGTGTGCCGATTTTCGCTAAGGTGAAATGTCGCAACAGCGTTGACGTTGATCCTCGTACATGCGCACCGTGACGAACATGATCGTTTTCGGCTCCGCACTTCGGCAGTCGTTTGTTTAGACGGCCTAGATTTTCTCCACCACCCACTTTCCCTTACCAATTTGAAACGTGTTGCGTTTCTTTCCTTTTTGTGATCATTTTGCAAGCAACAAACAGTACATTTGTTTGACCAAATCTGGTTAGCAATCAACAATCCTCTATAATACATATATCCTGTTCTAGGATGTTCGACTAACTATGTTTGAAATGTTGCAAAAAAAAAGCAACACACCATTCGTCATTTGTCCCCTTCCCCAACCACAGCACAACAACCGATTCTGCGGCACCACCAGTCGACCATGACCCTGATCGATCATGGTGGCATTTTCAAAGTTGCAAACAGTCACACGTCGTAGCATTCGCGCGCACATTTCAAATGTCGTGGTTGCTTAGCCAACGTGGAGATCGCCACAGGCAAGCGGATTGAAACGCACGCACCACGATCAAAACACAGAGCTGATTTTCCTTCGCACCTCATGTCACGCATTCAAACGTACCCCGAACATACGCTGGCGCATGAGGTGTGCTGTATATTCACCACAGCAAACGGCACGTGCTGATGGACTTAAGGAGATGACGCTCGTTTGAAGGCTACGTAAGCTTTATTGTTTCTTTCCCAACGTCCAAGGACGAGGAATCACGAGGGAATTCAACTTTGAGAGCACTGAACTACAAAAACTGAACACGCATCTCACAGTACAGCTAACATTGTAACAGTTTTCTTTGTACTATGTAAAACTATGTAAAAATGTGTTATGTGTACTGTCTATATCGATCCCCGAAGCATCACCAAAGGAATGGTACACAAGGCTTGGAAATAATCGACCACTCTCTAGGGTTTGGTCGTTGAAGAAGACCTTTAGCTCAACTTACGGTGATCGTGAGCAACAAATCTGCTTACACAACTGATGGTGCCCTTTTCCACGTTCGCATAACCACCTACTCTACCTGCGACGAGTTCGAAAGAAGCGATCGCAGACGGGGACGATTTTCCTAGCCCCAAACGTTGGACGTTGGCAAAAAATATGATGCACGAACTCGACCAAAAGCGCTAAACTTGGTACAGGAAGCACTCCTGCTTTCCGTTCGATTTATGCCTTTTTTTTATTCTCGCTGTTGCTTCTCCACAGCAAGAACCGGTTCATAATAACGCTGCGAGCAACTCAACGATGAGTTTACCAAAGAGTTGATTCTCGTGTGATCGAGTTTAGCAGCGATGTCTAGGGTCTTGAGTGGTTGGAATCGCGAAATCGTGCATTCCCAACACTGCCCCCCTTTTGCGCCAGTTTCTCATTTTCTTAGCTCTCCCCCCAACCGTGGTGGTTTCCGCCATCGGGGCTAAAAATAGAGGAAGCTATAAAAAATAAACCACGACATGAGAAGTGGGAGAGCTTTTGAAAATCCATTCCTAGATTAACTGCACTTGCGAGGATTTGTACAAGGGAAGGCAAGAAGAAAGTCTTGCCATATCACGTTGCCAAATAACTTATTTCATTAAGACGCGCTTTGCCCGTTTCTCGTGGGAGCGTTCAACCAGTTAATCTCAAGAAAGCGCTCGTGGAACATTTGGCCTGAAACGGTGAGTTTTACGGGGTTCGCTTTGAAATGATGGAATTTTTAAAAGAAAAGTTAACGGAAATTCTACACATCAGGTAAACCAGAGCCTACAAATTTTGTTCTCCCATCGTTGAAGGTAACGCTTTTTTTTGTCAAGTTCATCGAGCGGAACAGAAAACGACTGATTAGTTGCGCACTTTTGAACTGTAAAATGACTTAGATAGGTTACTGACGATACAGAGGTTACAGTGATGCCCTTTGATTCCATCTTCAAAAGGCGATGTAATTCTCACGCCTTCAAACGTTCAACTGTGGGTGAGTAATTCGTCGGAATCGTGAGAAAACAGCACAACACATCGGTAGTGTTTCATATTGCTGTTGGATTTGTAGCTAGAATTATGTGATCGGTTGCGTTAGAAGCAAGAAAATTCACACAATTGTTCGAAATTTACTTGAATGTAAAGCGCATCCTTCAAGGATGTGATGTAAAGGAGTTTGAAAATTGAAAATAAATACGGATTTAAAATATAAATTCCCGATGATGCAGCACCACGCAAACGGAGCTTGACTTGCTTGAAACATGGTAGATTTAACGTTAAATGTAATCAAATAATCCGCTTTCGTCCGCGTCCGAGCTGCACAAGCGACGCTGATTGGCATTGTGCACTTCTTCTTAGATATTACGCCGTAAAAAACAGATCACTCGCCATTCCTTCGACCCAGGAACATTTGCATCCCATTTCGACACACACACCGATAGCTTAGTCTAATGCCAAAACGATAACCACGAACAATGACGCTCGGAATGTAAAAAAGGAGCCAAACCCTGTCGCTTAATCACCGTTATTCAGATGATTTATGATTGCAAAACGATGCACTTCCATTCACTGGGCGGTAATGCAGAATCGTCTGTTCGTGACGCGAAAGAGTGATCATCGAGCGTCTGGTGCTTGGAGCGCAAAAGCTCCGAGCCAGGACGATGGCATAAGGACGAAACCCTGTGTTTACATGCACCTTTGGATGCCGTCTTGCATTTTGGTTTCGTTCGTAGCTCGTCTAGCGAAGATATGATATATATTGTCGGCCGTCTAAGCTGCTCTTGAACATGGTAAAAACGAAGTTCTTTAAAGCAGACATGTACGAGAAGTATTAGAAGTTGAGGGTACAGTTAGGAAGCTGTTTGAAAATCAACACGTACAACTTTAGCATTATAATTTGACGCACACCAAACTTTCCTAGCCATTTCGAAAAGTTTAACAGCAGAAAGCAGAAGAGAAACATCATAAAAAATGTGGCATTATTTGTATGCGCCCAGCCAGCTGCATTCTGCACCTTTTCGTGAGCTGACAAACCAATGCACCATCGTTAGCCGCAACTTGTGTGATGCGGAGAATCGAAAAAATAACACAGCGGCAACCGATTTACATATTGGCAGCATAAAATGCATAAACAACCATACCCAGGAAGGAAGTTGCTGGTTGCTGGTGGCTGGTGGTCACAAACGCTATAGTGCAGCCTGCTGGACATGTTATCCTCCAGAATGAATGCTTTCATGGAATGGTTTGGTGCTACGCCATCCATTTTGCGGTAGTACCGTCGGTCGGATTAGCGTACCAAAAACCGGAAGCTTCATCTTTATGTGCACCACATAAATTGAGACCTTTACAAATGCGCGAAAGGTAAAAAAAACTAGAGGTCATTTAAACACACGGAGAAAAAAGTCTTTGTTTCTGGTTTTACGTGATGCAATCGCTAGTTTTGTCAAAATAAAACTCCACGACACAGGATATTATCATGATCAGCTTGAGCGATTTTTTTAATTGGTAGCTTTTAACAGTCAACACTCAATCGTTGCTCCATATGTGCCGGAACCCTATTCACACGGGCTTGATTGGCTTGTTTGGCAACCATCGGCGCTATGACATATTTGCCAGCTGCATATTATTCCGAGCCGGTGTGGAAATGAATTAAAAAGCCATATTCTTCGCCGTGATTGATTTGGTTCATTTGGCCTTGACATTTTGTCTTGCGGAAATTTCGTTGATCCTAAAAGCGACGCTCTGCGCAGGTTTCTCACACTGAAAATGAAAGCCAAAACTAGCGCAACATATAAAAAAAACCCAAACAAACCAAAAGAAACACAGCGAACCGAAGCATCGCTTCTTCGCCGATCAAAAGCAAGGTCTGCGTTAGTAATTGCTGTCGAAAGTGAAGACAAAAAAAACACCCCCTCCCAATTCGTAGCAATAAAACAATAACATTGCCAGACAGCTCAGTAGTTGATGCAATTTCACCCAAGGCAAGTATTTTACCTCAACCGGCTGGTACTTCACATACATAGGAAACGTTATGGGTTAGGGGTTGTAAACACAAGTCGCTCAACTGCTCCTTCTAATCGATTTTCCCGTATTCTATCGATGGTAGCGAATATTGAATATACAATTTTCTACCAATAACTACTGGAGCAGAACGTATTGGACCAATACACGACCATGTCTTGAGGAAAGATCTTTGAACGGATGGAAAACCATACACCGAACCCAAACATATGTACTTTTTGTTTTGCTTCACCCAAGTTAATATACCCCCAAACACGCATTCTAATGGCGCACAATTAGTTCGGCTTATTATCTGTGTAGAGTGCGCATCGCACAGATCTGTGTTTCCATCCAAATGAAGGCTGAATTTTCCGCCAAATGAAAATTTACCCACAAATTACCATATTGTATCCATTCATGCATACCCGGGCTCTGTGCGGCTGCATCTCATTAGGTGTGAGGCGTTTAATTTATTTCCCTCGTAATTGCGCTCCAAAATGTAGATAAACCAATACCTTCCACCGTGCGTCAAATTTTCTTTTTTTCTTAGAAAATTATCTCGAAAGCTCTCGTTGATTGCTCGATTTAAAATGGCGTTAAATAATGTTTTGCAGCAAATATCATTCAATTTGACCCAGCACTCGGAAATCAGTTTTGGATGATGTTGTAAATCATATCGAATATTGTAATTATTGTGAGTTGAAACAAGAGAAACACATATTTCCCTAGAAAACGAGCAAAAAAATGTGCCAGTTGCTTGATCGATTTATCAAATGGGTCGTCGAGAGATGCATCTTCTACATAATGCACCACAAGAAAGTCGCTCTCGTTAGCGGTTACATGGCGATTAGCAAGTGTGTTGAAAGTCGGGCTAGAAATGTGTGTTTTAGTGCACATGGCCGCAACGGCTAGCCGCCGAAGTAGTTCAATTATACACACACCTCGTTAGCAACGTGAAAGGAGAAAAGAACGAACGTCGGATATGCCGACAAACGAGGTTTTAATTCCAGATCACAGTGCGATCGCGATGTACGATGACGCTCAACACGGAAACATACGGGGGATGGTTCCGATTTGATAGGCAGCGGCAGCTTTCATCGGTTTCCACAGATGTCTGGTGCGCGAAAAGAAATCGTTCATCATGCACGGAACACACACGATGTAAACCTCCTCCCACACCCATTCGCGCAATGCGCAACATGATGATCATAGAGCGAATGAAGCCGATTGTTTCTTCGTCACAAAAACTCCTTTTCAGGCGCTATTTGATGAAGCATCTTAAGCGAGGCAGCGCAACTATCCGACAATCGGAGCACGGTCTACGGTAAACCAGATCAAATCAATCTTCCCTTTCCGATTTCCAACGAAAACAAGACTTCAAGGTTATGTCTTTGAACAAAATGCCCATCGAACTGTGGCGAATGTGGCCGAGGACTGTGCGAGGTGACTTTGAGTGCTGATTTTATTAATGGTCCAATAGATATGAGGCGATTGAAAGTGAAGTTAAAACGCGTGTAGGACGAACCAATCCGTTATTGCGGTAACACTCAAAAGGCTAATGGTGGAAATGTCATAAAAATATGTTGCTACAATGTACGCTACGGTGAGCGACCACATGGCAGAAAAAAGAAAACAAAGGGCAAATTGAAAATATTGTTCAATTCATTGGAAAGCGATGAACGAACGTACATCTCATCGATCAACATGGTGGACCCTTTTCAAACCCTTTTTAAAGACAACCTTAGTTTTGGTCACATAAGTAGCCACCAAAGTAGAACTCAAAAGATAATCGAAAAACCATAATCGACCTGCCATGGCTAGCGACATATGTTTATTTGAAACATATGGATCGGTTAACTTTAGGCAAGTTATGTTCAATTTCAACGTTCGATGATGACGTCACACCACCATCGATTGGCCATTTCGTTCTGCGTCACTTTCATGGTAATGGCTTCGTCCACCCCTCGTTCAAGCTAAAATCTGTTCTATAATCTAATTAGTTCAACAGTTTGTCCATTCCAAAACACAAAAACGCATATACTTTGCAAATAAACTCCGGAAAATGTCACGGTGTGCGAGAAAGACAAGAAAGCCTGAAATGTGTATAATTCTCTTTTCTTGGACTGTCCTCCATCAGCCCATTGGGAAAACTACTTTCAATGATGTAGGGCAGAAAATAAATTAAAACTTTTCCTATTTCCAATACGATGAAACCAGACGCCTTAGAAGCGCATCAAAAAAGATACGACCGATGACATAGGCTGCTAAGGTGTGTACCCTTTCCTGTGAGTAGCGAAGTAGATTGAAAACAGACAAGACTTTAAATGAAGTACCCTATATAACGAGTAAAGTTTTGGGCATCAACTAAACGCTGCTCCATCGCACGTAGACATAAAGCTATACGGCATTAATAAAGGTAATAGCCCCGACACGTGCGCTGTGATATAGAAACCTGCTATGCAAAATAAGCCAAGTACCAAAAAACTAATTATACATGATCAAATGACATAACCAACGATTTTCCGTATTCGATTATAACTTATTGCATGATTTCTAGTTCATAAATCGAATCTTTCAAATTAAAAACTTATTTATTCATACAATCTCCGAGCATAATGGAATGCACGTGACATAAATGCCATTAGTATTAGATATTAATTATAAGGTTCGTTTGGGATTCCTACTCTAGATATAGGCGTTATACATTGCAAGACTTTTCAACAATGCAGAGAAACGGCTTGCACGTAAAGTCTAGCGAGCTTAAACGAACATAAAAAGCCTTCAGGAGAACAGGTCCTCAACTAGTCCGCGGAATAAAAAGACCAGAAGAATGAGGAAAACAAGTGAAAACCTGCTCCAGACAAGACACCCCACTCAAGGACCAAGCGCTGTAGACGACGAATATGAATGGCGACAATTAATTATGAGATTGGGCTGATGAGAGAGACAGGTTTTCTGACAGAAGCTAGCATCTGAATCGCTGCATCCATTCAAAATGAAGATATACATGAACTGGATCTTACTACTACGAATTGTCGCATCTTGGCTGCTTGTAATGTGCAACAAATGCATGCACCCCTGATGAACGAATGCATTGTTGTAAATTTTGAAGCGAATAAAATACGACAAAACACAACAAATCGATCACAACGACGCGAGAATGCTGCTGCCTGGCGGGCTTTCATACAAAAAAAAACCGTACAGCCACAATGTAGCTTTGCTCATTCCCCCGATGCTAATGCCGCAATAATGGCACCTGAAAACAATGCGCAACACACGCACGGGCGGTGCTCACGTATCCGTGACCGAAGAGGACCAGAACGCACCGAAGAAGGCGGCACCCGCGAAGGGGGGAGTGAATTTTCGCCATTTCCGCATGTCACGCACGGCTCGTTTTCCAACGGTTCTGTAGGATTGTTTGCCTTTGTTTGGAGCGTGCAGCGATGTAAACAGGAGCAGCAACAAAAAACAAATTTCCACCGCTACAGTACTGCATACGAGGCAAAAAAAAAACAACCTCCCTTAGGCAACGTTCGCTTATAGTAAAGTTTATCGACATAGCGTTTGAGAGATGAAATCAACGAGACATCATGCAACGGCGCGCTCGTATCCCAATACCCGACATATATGCAAGTCTACGCAAAACCATAAGTACCCTTTTTAATAAGGATACAAGAAAAGTTTAAGTAATTTTAGGTATTTTACGAAAGCCATGCTACTTAAAAGGAATTGTGATGAACTCACCTGCTGACACGTGATGAACAACGCTATCCAAACGCAAATACCGGCAAAGATCTGAGCCGTTTTAGCCTGCAGGAAGATGCCATCACCCACGTGGTTAATGATGGGATCGATCGCCAGCGCTGAGGCCTCCGTCACGCGCACGGCAATGTTCGCCTTGGCCGTGCTGCTGGCCGCGGCGGCCGTGGCGGCGGTAGTATTGGCCAGCAGCTCGCTCGCTGCCGGATGTTCCGTGCTCATCGTGATGTCCGAGCTGAGGCCCTCCGTGCAGGCACCGCCGTTAACACGCTAACCGCTGCAACTGTCCGGGTCCGTGTCCGTTCTTACACAGCACCGATCGAAACCAATCACGAGATCTCTCCACCACGGTTCGCGGTTCGTTGCTCGCGGCTCGACAGACTCCCAAGGCGTGCGACCTTCGTCGGAGGCTGTGTCCGAGGCTCCTCCTTCCTCGAACACCCGCGGGGTTCTTCTCCTTTGTGGGCTTTGGCTTTCCAACTAGACACAACCGATCCGACGACAACGGTCGCTCCCTCCTTCTTCTGCAGTTGCTCAATCACTTGTGCGATTCCACCGTGGCCCGAGGGTGGTTTCGTGAATTCGAAGAAATTTTCGTCTGCCTTTCCCGCACACTGTAACACACTTTATCTCGCTACGGGTCTGCACCAATTACTGCTCACTCGCACGCACTCTCACTCATTCGCGAATTGCATATGCACCTTTCAAACACTTCCACTGAAATCACACCGTGGCGAGGATGAATATTGGGAGGGGATTAAGAAAGAAATGAAATAAAAATGGAAATTTTCGATCTCCTCAACGAACCGTACACATTTGAACAATCAATTTCACTTTCTAATGCGAACAAAATAACCATCCACACGTGTAGATGCGGTAAATCACAACATTTGCTATATGGTCTAAATAACGTCTTAAGAATTAAACTAATTAAAGCTACATCAGTACATTTCGGTTGCATAAAAGTAGGCAATAGATAATCATCAGCGGTCAATAGATAATCCAAGACAATAGCTTCGAAGTTTCAAAGTGCATACCAAAAATAACTGAAATTCCAAGCAGTTTCTCTTTAGCACAATTCCGCTACAATGCGCTGCCGTAAACAATAGCATAGCGCAGAATAAAGCGAAAAAAACGAATAGCATGAACACCGTTCGCTTTGAAACGGCACATCAGAATTTCCCGTTTGTTAAACGCATTTATCTTTAAGAAAATGTCAACCTGTTTTTCCTATCGCGAGATTCTGTTAGTCCAGGATTCATTATTACATTATCCGACCCTTCAACCATTAAGCGTGATTTGTCTGCTGCTGAAGAAACTTGAAGCGCTCGCGGTCGGGCGCCATCGTCTGCCAATCGTTAATCTCAGTCCTTGCGACGGTCATATCCATTTCAATTTACCCAAAAAGACTGAACCTGTGCGGTGGGGTTGTTAGGTGTCGTTTTCCTGACATTATCAGCCCATCAAAGTCCCACAAACTCACGAGTCTAACTCGCTGCAAAACAGTGAAGCTCTCGTCGACGACAGCTCATAGAGCTCGTCATTGTCCTTCTTCACATATGTAGGTACGAAATTGAATATATATCTACACTGCAACAAGTGATTCTATCATAAGACTTTAAATGTATGCTGATAGGTCAAATGATATCAATTCACGTGATAATTCTGGAAGTAGAAGAAAAAATATATGTATATTAGCGAATGATGATTTAATACAGTAATTTTGATGATTTTGATGATCAATGAACCCTAAAAACAGTTCCGTAAGCTCAAACGCATGCCAAAAGTGTTTCGAGCTGCTTATCAAATTACTGTAACAAATTTTAAAATTGCCCTTTATTCTAGGACACATACGTCGTTCACCCGATTTCCCTTGGATGAGGTAATTTTCCCACAAAAGCCATGGTAGATTAATAACTGCCCTGAAATACCATCATCGTCAACGCGCCAGAGTGTGCGACGAAAAACTTAATTCGTTCGGACGCTACCACCCAACATTTTGTAACGGTTAATGTCAGTCGGGGGTCTATCGTAAGCACCGAAATCGGAATGGACATTCCGCAAGCCCAGTCAACCGAAGTGAACAATCTTGGATAGAAAAACATGGACTCACAAGACGCCCTTCACTGGACACCGCTACTCGACGATCGGAGTCGAAAGCTCTTTCCATTCATGTGGGCAGAAGTTCGAAACACTAGAGGCTCAAAAGCTGCAAACAATTAATGTCCTCGTCATGGAGGAAAGGTGAAAACACGATGCTATTGGAACTGTATCGTTTAACGTAATGTTATATAATGTCCTGCTCCACGTGCAATGCCTCAATATTCGCATTTGTTTAAATGAATCTAGTCTAAATATATCCGATAGCTTACAAACAAAACCTTAACTATTTTTGGCTTAAAATAGGAGATTGTTGACATGGACCGAAACGATGTCGACAATTAGACAAAAGATGATGATTAGTCACGTTCTTGTGTAAAATCCTAATCCAGTAAGTATTGTTCAAAATCACTCATTCCAACAAATTGGCTGGTTGGAAGCGATTTAAGAGAGCAAAAAGAAACAAACCAACATCATAGCTACCTCTACCTGATCTAGAAGTTGCATGGCCTTCAGCTGCATAATGCTGTTACTCCACGCAGAATGAGACGAAGAAGGGACCGGACTTGCTGGCCAGTTATGCTTACAGACCTTTGTAATCTCCTTTCGCTTCAAGCTAAAGGAGCTTTCAGAGAAGCCTGCATCGAAGCGCGGAATGAGCGCTGGCTGACAACAATTAAAGTTGATTGTTATTTTCCGCAGATTCTACATCGTTGCACCCCGCACTCGCACAGATAAACTTAGTGTCGGGTCCATAAGGACGAATAAGGAGGTCTGTAGGAGTGTTTTTTTTCGCCTGCCATTCCTGGGCAAATTGTAGCGAAAATAAACTACCAGTACAAACGCTATCTTCGCCGGCCAACGATGATAATATGGTGCACAGTTCTCCCTCCATCACAGAGGTCATTTGGCGGGAGCTATTGAAAGGCTTTTTTCCTACGTTTTCTCCAAAGGCCAGATCGGCGGTTAACGGGAGAGCGGTGTAATTTGTTAACAACCTCTGGTCATCGATATCGGTACGTTGTAATATGGCCCTTCGGGGAACAGGTTTTTTCCTGCTCTATCCAAAGAACATAGTGTTATAACAGACATAATCGTTTCATGTACCATGAATCTGAGACGCTGGACATTTTACTATATGTTTTAGCTACTCAAGAATTATAGTTAGTATTTCAAATAATTTACGAACTATTTCATGGAATGAATTAAACTAAATATATATATTGTAAAATAATGAGACACTTTACAAGCCATATTGTAGGCTAACAATCCTTTCTCCACTGACAAAAATTCCCTGATAAGATAAACCAATGACATCTACACTATCGATACCGCTTATCTCACCCTCAACAAAACCACACCTGATAAGCAATAGCGCTATGATCGACGAGTCATTCGTGCAACGAATATGCTGCGTTGGTTTTGAAAATCGTGTAACACAAATTACAACAGACGTGTAAAACCGGACAAAATACATTTGTTCCATCCAAACCACACACCCTGAGCTCCTGCAACGGCGATTCGGGCCGCCGTATTTGCTTCTTTTTAGTAACCATATGCCACGTAGAAGCTACGCACTTGTCGCGTCCGGTACGAACCTTCACTCCAGTCAACGTCACGACTTTGGTTCAATTTTCGCTCAACAGCGGCGAGCAGACGACCTCCACACGCTTGTCATTCAGACTGTCCCACATCTTGCGTGATACTAGCGAACGGAAATGGCGCTAACGTGAGACACATTCAGTAGGCTGGGAAGGGTACCCTACTAGCAGAAGTAGGCCGGTCGACGCACAGTTTTCTCACACTATGTTGCACTAAGTACGCAAACGACGGTAGTCGGGTTACATACGCGCGAAATTTACAGGTTTTATGTTTGATTTTTCGTGGTAATGGTTTCACGGGCTACAATTATTCACTGGCAAACAAAAATTGACCAGTAACTTTTCATCAAACTATTGCAATTAGGGTCGCATAAAAACACCCACATAACACGCACAACATGACTTTGGAAAAAAATCCTAGCATATGGTGTCCTAATGACGTCTGCTTGACCTCCTATGCGTCTGTGCGTGAACTACTATAATCTTGAACCGGAAATCGCGCTACCAACAAGTATTATCAAATTCTCAGAGCACAGAAATTCAGTATACGAACCAAAATCAAATTTCGTCTTGAACGCTAGATGACGTAAGTGTTTGTTTCTACACATCGTTCGATTCACAAATTGCCTTTATAATTCCTTTCAATTCTCCTTGCAAAACTCAGTTTACGTATAAGAAAATAATGTAAATAGGTGATTTGAAATTTGCCAGCTAGCTCTAGAGAATAATCTCTTGTTGCATCCCTAATGATTGTGAGGGTTTAACTATATTTTAAGTTCGATATTTTTAGTATACTTACATGTATCTGACCCCCCGATTCTTGAGCCACTGCTTGGGTTGGAATCCTCGGTAACACCACTTGTATTGCCTGGAGCTAGATAATGTTGGAATTTTCTTTGTACAGTATGATGGCACAACATCGAACGAGGAGCTTTAGCCTGCTTTTTCACTGACACTTTTCTCTCTTCATCCCACGCACTCACTGGTGCGTAGTAGAGGCAGAGCATTATTCCGATACATATGCTGCGTTGATTTTTTTGTTCCCTCTTTCAAACTATTCCAAACTCACATGCCTCTTCGATAGTAGTTTGCTGCTAATGTTTATTCCCATAAATTTTTCACTTCCGTATGGTATGAACTGTGCTATGCTGCTTTTGTTGTCGAACTTTACCAAACAGCAGCAACACTCACTACTACTTGCGCTTTTGCAACAAACCACACGCATACTATCTTTCTGTAGAAGCCCTTCATACATTAGATGGAAGGTTCAAAAGGGCGAGAAGGTTTCCCGGGGAGGCTCTTGCTGGGGTTCGATTGCACCTACGAGCCAGCCGCACGAGAAGAAAAATCAACAAACTACCCCCGCAGTGCTTAACATCAGCACAAGCATATCCCGACAGCCAAGGCTCTGAGACGAGCAGCGAAATGATTCGTAAAAACACACCACACAGTACGTAGAAACTCATAAATGGGGACCGAAGAAAATAAGACACGGGAACGCACTTTAACACAACCTTCCGATAAAAGGTAAGTTTTGCATCGCTATGTTCAGCAGCCAATCAAATACATTTTTTCTTGATCGTTGTTTTCAGAACGATGCACGCAAAGCTCACATCGAATTCACTATTAACCTTTTCCTAGCAGTGTGGAAATATTCTCACCACGTATACGGACATATAAAACATATATTTTCGTGTTCGTGCTCGGAGACTCACCGTACCTGACTACACCGTGGAAGCTGAACGACCTAACTACTGCACCAGACCACGAAAGACAACGAAGAATCAATCTCTATGGTGTAGCAAGAGTCATAAAAAACAGTACCCCAACTGCGTCACTTTCAATCGCACATTACGACGTATAAAATGCTCACATACATTTTACTTCACGATTTCCGAATAGTTTATGCTATCAACCTTCTACTTCACAACAGGGACGGAGTTTTAATTGATTTAGAATTGGAAAATTTGCAAAATTCTTGCTAACAACAATACCTTTCGAAGCACCTCGCGTAAAGTAACACACTCTTTGACGCAGCATACTTGAAATGTCATAGCTGTCACATTATTTTAAAATTATTTAACCTATAAATAACGTATAATGTCTGTTTGTTTTTCATTTCTCTAATAAATTTTATTTATTGCTTCTTATTTATGTTTCTGATATATTTACATAAACGTATTTTAAACTAACTTTTTATAAAACATAATAAATGCTGTCAACCAAGCTGACCGATGCAATTCCGACATGCATATTGCAGTTCGAGCAATCTGCTCGAACTACAGAGGATTTTGTTGTTATTTTTTCCTGTGATCGTCTTATCAAAATAATTAAATTACTCATCGTTTTCATGTTCTGAATACTTGAAGAAGAACACGTTAAAACACGACACGTTATAAAACCCGTAAAAATGGCTTTAATTAACATCGACGGTGATCCTTGGTAAGTAGCGATACTGCGTAGTGTTCATTGTTGATCATTCCATGTTTATGTTACGATTTTTCGTGTGTTTATACAAACACTGCAGGTTGACTGAATTAGATGCATGTGAAAACTTAAGCAATGATATACAGTCTCAATTAGCGGCACGGAATCAAGAAAATCAATTGTCCCGGGAATATGGCATCCTATCGGGAACAGTTCGGGTACGCCTCAAACAGCTGGGTGGGGAATTGGAACAGCTGAACCGAAAGCTAGGACTCATATCCAATTCTCTCACTTCTGGAGAGGCGGAACGGAGACAGCGAAGGATAGAAGCCCTTCAATCTAAATTGATACAGTTGCAACGCCAATTCGCCTACGTCGAACCAGCCGCTGCCCGTACAGCGCTATTCGAAACGAATTCTAACAACCGAGCTAGAGGCACTTTTGCCGATGATGATGATGATCCAGCATTGATTCCATCCAACAGCAGCTACACAGTTGATGACTTGCGATCCCAACAGTCGCGAATTTTGGAAGACCAAAATCAAGGTCTTGAAGCGCTGTCGCAGGTGATTGCACGCCAGAAGGTTCTAGCAACCAGGATCGGCGGAGAGGTTGATCGTCATAATGGTATAAAGTCACCTGGAGCAGTATGATTGATGAACGTAGATTAATTATTGAAACCTTTGCTTACACTTTCAGATATACTGGATGATTTGGCCCAAACGATGGAAACAACCGACGTGAGAATCAACAGTGAAACCCGTCAGATCGGTACAATCTCAACCCAGGATAGAACCTGGGGCTATTGGACCGTTATAGGTCTGTTATTTGTTGCAATTATTGTTGTAGGTATTCTCTAGAGCCGTTGCTCTTTGTTTACACATTTATATAATCAATTCTTTCAAGTACCGTATGCAGTCTATTTTACCGAAACACATTCAAAAATGCAATCTAGCTCTTATAACTGTGCGTTGTACGATAACTGATTCTACTAATATTTCAATAGCATTTAAATAAAGATGTATATTTACATAAATTTATGTTTCATGATTTTATACGGACTCAACATACAAGAAGGAAGTAACATGCTGCTTGGGTGGGATTTATCCTATTTATTGCATAACGTGTTCGCACCATTAATAATCGCTTTCCTTCCGAGGAACAGAAACACACATCAAATACGATACAGAATCAATCTATTTCGCGGCTAACGCGCATTCTCTTACCATTCAATCTGAGTCCCATAGGTTCAGCTTCACAAATGGACTCATAATTTCATGTTGCTCAGTTGGTTGTTTGTCCGGTCAATGTTCCATCGATCGAAAATCATACTTCAATTATACTACAGCTTCGGCTATGCATGTTGCGCTCCTTCAAGGGGAGGTGGTGGTGAATAAGGGCTCGACAGCGGAAGAAAGAAAACAACAATATCGCTCAAGAAGAAGTGTTTGTCTAGAATTTACGGCGAGCCATCCCTCAAATGTCGTCGCGTGCAGTGGTTAGAAATTTAGTGCAGATCGCAAAGATGCGGCACGTGGGTCAGATTTCCCACGGCTCCGACGGCCAGCTTGCTCGATGCAACCTTTCGGGCGGCCTGTGCAACAATGAAGAAATTAAATCGTTTGATTAACTTCAAATTAAAACATTTAAAGCCAATGACGAGCTTCTACTTACAGCCTGAACGTCGCCAGTGGTGACGGCATTGACGGCAGCAATGAGGTCGCTCTTCTTGTACACCTGTCCAAGCAGGGCCGATTCTTCGCTCAACTGGTGGTGCAGCGCGCTTTGGTTCTCAGTGGTCTCGCACACAGTCGTAACAGCCAACGCTTTGCCGCGGGCAACATCAGCGTCGCTTACCGAGAGTGATTTAAGAGCCTTAACGCCGGCTTCAACGGCCTTGCCCGCGTCCTTTCCATCTCCCGAAACGATGAATCCGAACAATCCATTGTCGGTGTAGCCGTTGAACAGGGCGCTGCTGTTGACATTGGCAAGAGCCTTGGTCAGGACTCCGTTGTTGGCACCACGCTTGGTCGCAGCACCAACGCCAGCGGCATGCTGCAGAACCCAGAATGCCATCGCTTCCTTCAGCGAATTCCAGCCAACGGCTTGAGTTCCCACGGCAACAGCAGCTCGCGAACCGGCGCCATCACGGCGCACTTCGCCCGTATTGAAAGTAGACTTGTTTTCATTTCCCGCTCCCGACTCCAGGGCGAGACTCTGGGCGAAACCGACCAACAGCTGGTGGTCAACACCGACACCAGCAACGGCAGCGCGGTTCGTGGTGCAGTTGGCCGCGAAGTAGTGCTGCATCGTCTCGGAAGAGTGCTTACCGACCAGGTAGTCCGGGCAGAAGACGGAATTGCCGAGTCCATCACGGAAAGCGGCTTTGTGCAGCAGTTCGACGGCTTGCACTTCCGAAGGCAGACGCGCTAGCTCGTTGCGAATAACCGGCACCAGTTCGGCCAGCTCCCAGGGCTTGAACACCTGTCCAGTAGCGGTGGCCTCAAGATACTTCAGGCCCACCTCGAGCTGATCCTTCGTCACGGCGACACTGTACGATACCACCTCTCGGTCAGCCGTGGTCGTTAGGCTACCGCCTGCTTGCTGAATGTTACGCGTAATGCCGAAGCTCGTAGCCGTCTTCGTGGAAAGACCACCAGCCGCACGCAGAACATGCGCAGCACCGAGACAATCGGCAGTTTCGTTGCGAGATCCGGCACTGAAATACAGTTAGAAAATCCCCATAGTGAGCATGAATTTTTGAGACTCTGTAGAAACATCATTTAGTTACCGGAAGACGATAGAAATCCGTGAGACCGGAGCGTTAGCTTCCGCCGATGCAACCACCAGCTTATTGGGTAGAGTGGTCGTTTGGACTTCAGCCGAGCCACGGCTAGCAGCGGCAGCCTGTGCATGAGCGGCATAGCCTCGGGCCTGCAAAGTACAAACATCATGTATGAGAACAGTACTCGTAGCAATTGGATTGGTACATTATGCAAAAAGGATTCTTCCGGCTGGGAAGGATAGCAGATTATTTCATCACGGTGAACACTTTACGTAACGATTTTGACACTTCGTCCGCAGTAACCAAGAACACGGGGACACAATCGGTGGGATAGTGCGAATTCGTTAAATGCTTACCGCTGCCGCACGGAGCATCGGGGTTTTCGATGTAACGGATGCCATTTTTCTTGCCGTTTAGCCTCTCTTCCGTTTGTTACGATTGACTGCTGGACTGCGGCCTCGGAAAATCCGGAACTATGCTGAAAGGCAACAACAGTGTCGCGGTGCTCGGGATAGGTTCCCTTTTTCCGATGAAAAAACTGAAGAAAACCTCACTTGCTCAAGTCGAGTATACGTCAACAATGTCAAACCATATATTTCGATGCATTTACATGGAAGCGCGCAGGACTACAGGTCACCGCCGGGTGTTTTAAAATGACAGTTAGTGCATTCAAAAGGGAACTTCACTTTTATAACTTGTAGAATGTCACTTTATAAATTGAAGAAAAGTCCAATAGTTTAACAGAGTAAAAGCATTGAGCCTAAATAACATGATATTTTGTAACTTAATATCCTTTAGTATGAGAAGTTGAAGAGCCGCAGGAAGCAGAAGTGAATGCATGAAGGCACATGATGTACATTACGATGATCAGTCTTATTTTCTTCTCGCATAGGCATTTGAGACAAATGTTAAAAATACCATTAATCCTGGGAACACGCTTCAACCCGCAAAAGCATATTTGCGAGAAGGAGCAACAAACAGAAAGATACTAAACTAAATTTTACGCGGTTTTGATTTTAAAATTTAAAGGAAAGTTTGTACGCATATCCATGAAATAAACACCCCAAACGATCTTGTCTTTTTGGACGATAATGATTTGGCAGTCGATGCAATCCGGAACTTCTTATTCGATCTGTTTCATGGATAGACGTGAATGGCTTTGGTTCAGAGCATCAACCAATCATTGCATGTTCCGAAAAAAAACAGCTTGCCGAATTTCCAATAGTAGTAATTTATTATTTAATTAATTTTAGTAAATCATTTTCGTTGTACATGTTTTTATGTACTACATTTATATAGTGTATCGTATCATTTTCATTGAAGATTGTTTTTTGTTGATGTTTTAAATGAAATAACTGGCTTCTTCTAGCCCTAAGCAGAAATTTGAATCATAATTAAAATATATCTTAGCCTATATAAAAATTCGATTCGATTTGATTCGAGATCTATAGATGACTCTCATTAACGGTTCGTAAATGCAAAAAGGTCTCTACATATTATAGTCTCTTCTGAGTTCGATGGCAAAATATTTCATTTTGCATTTATACTCTAACAAAAAAAATAGATTGATAGAGCACGGTCTTGATAAATATTCTGTAGCTTTGTCAGTATGTAAAAAAAAAATATAATTTCGATGGCCAAAACTACAATTAGCAAAAGCCAGTTGCTAACCTTGTGTTGTTACAAAAATATACCTTAACATTTAAAAAAAACTATACACACTTAATCAACTTTCTAAGAACTTCAAACGTACAACCTGGAAAGGTTTGGTAGGTTCGCCTGCATTTCTGTACTGACCGCGCGATCTTTCCGTTACATACGGAAATAAATCACCGGTACATTATGTTGAAGTAGTTCTCTTTTTCTAGCAATAGTCCTGCATTTAGTTTGATTACACGCGTAATCTTGTTTTTTTCGATGCAGTGTTCAATGCGCTTCTTTCCGAAATTCTTCTTTCCTTCTTGTATTGTGAAAGCACATAGTTTTTCCGACAAGTTTCCTCCATCTTTTGACAGTCCTCCGGAGTTATGAGGGGTTTAACTGGACAGTATTTCGGAGTATGAGCATTAGATCCTGTCGCCGCGCAGTAAGGGCATATGAACGTTTGAAGCGTAGGGCAAGTCACTTCGCCCCGGCCATTTCTGCACCGGTGGTTCAGATAGATGCTTGCATCGGCACCGTTATTAAGGCAGAACACACAATGCTGTGATAAGTAGCAGTAACTAATGGTTAGGAGTTTCAGGTCATAATCACCTATTGCAATCTGGCGGTTTCAATGAGAATGTAATGACTCCATCCGCCAAATAAAGTATTGCAGAGAACGTTCAGTTTCGACTTGAATGTAACGAAGCTGATCAACTGAATTTGATTCGTTAGCTCTTACCTTTTTCGTACTGGAGCGGTGTGGACGTACTCTTTCTCTTCCTCTTCGATTGACTGTGTTCGATATGTCCTGTAGCGGGCTCTCTGAAAGTTTCACCGCAGGAATCACAGCACACTCCTCGTAGATAAACGAATCAACCGTGCCGTTGGCTTCAAAATGTTGATCAATTTCCACCATAGATACACTAGTCCAATTATACTTCTTAGCATCGCTCATCAACGTCTGAAGATCTAACTGAAATGCGGCAGTACCATCCGTAAAAGGTTGAAACAATGGATACTGAATAAGAAACTCTAATTTTGCATCATCCTCTAGGACCGTCGCCACGCATTTCATGGGTATATTATCCAGCCAGCTGACGAAGTTCTGTTGTGCCATATTCATGCTGATAAATGGAACTTCAGTTCATTTAATATTGTGGATTTGTTCAGAGGTCAGCCCCATACGAAACTTCCAAACTGATTCAATAACTTCACAATGATTTTACAAGAATCTTAGATAAAAAACAAGGACAACGTTAAATCTACTATCGCTAATTCATCACATGGTCTTTGAAATGGCGCCATTTCTCTATCGCGGAAACTTCAAACATACTGGTTCACTCAACAGATCGCAAAAAATTGACTTCCGCAAACTTAGTATCATGCGAATGTATGCGATATATTTCGGTTATCAATTTAAATTCATTTTCAAAAACTCCTGCTAAAGTGCATACCCCTACTGTGCAATTTATAAATTTTTTTTTCGATAGCATTAGAATGGATGTTATTATTTAAAATATTAATTTTAGGATTTCAAGAGCACGCTCGCATAGTACATATCGCTGCCAGATCTTAACCATACTTGTATAAATATGATCAACTAAATTTTAGGAGTAATTGAGTTTATATTTGAATTTCTATAACATGTGCTACAGTAGAAATAAATACTTATTATATGTGTATAGTAAACTGCACGATGGTAATTCAGCATCGCGATTCATCAACGATTATAGTAGCAACTTCAATCATATGGTATATACTCATTCGCATTTGGTTGGAATGGTCTGAGCTGCTTTCACAACACAATTCGGCAAATGCCTAGACTGTGGTAAACATTAGTAGTGATAGCAAACAATAGAAAGTCACGCAAGAGATTACACTTCCGTTTTCTCGTTGTTCTTTCGAGCCAACAGGATTGTGTGCGATCTTGAAGGACATGGTGCATTACATTATTTAAACGGGTGATGAACACAAACCTGGAAGTTTAGACAGCTCACTGCATTTTGTACAGAAAAGTGTTGTACTGCTGTTACTGGATTCAGAAAGAGTGAAACTTTGGATTGTGTTTTTGGTAGGAAAAGTGATGTTATAAAACAAGCTTAAAACACATGATTAGCTAATTTTCTACGATGTTGTGATGCTTTTGTTGCCTACAAGCAGAAAAGTAGGTGCACGCGTGCATGTGTTTATTTGTATTTTTTTGTCTCTGACCAGTGTGATTTTTTACTGCGTAGGTGCATATCTAGTGAGTGAGGATAAGCGTGCATTGTTACGGATTTTGTTATCTAAGTGCTTTGTTGCGTTTTACTTAGTGCGATGAATCATAACACCATGGGCAATTGCACAGCATCATTGCGAAAAACGTCACCATCACCTTCTATGTCACTTTTGTACGCATACAATTGACAGTTCATCCCTTTTTTTACGTGACAAAAAAAGGGATGATTTTTTTCCGCTAACCCTCACATCCACACCTTCGGCAGGATCAGGGAAAGTAGAAGGCAAATATTGAGACAAATGCTGTGAAATATCTGCATTCTAGTCAATCTCGACGCATCAGCTTTCTGGTTAGCAACGGTGCCTTTTTTTCTTCCTGTTGCAATTTGGTAATTGCACCGTATGTGATGTCTTTTTCATTATCATCCGTGAAATGCTGGACATCAGAATGCTGTTATTTGTTTGAGTGAATGGGATTGTGGGTGTTGGATTTTGTGTGATTCCGGTTTCTTGCGTCAGGATGCGTAGAGATAGATAAAACGCGTTAGGATATCTGACCTGAAATTACTCCCGGTATGGGTTCTGATATATGAGGTTTCTTTAAATCCGTTATTAAAAAAGTCACAGTTCAATATTTTGCTAAGAGTGTTATCATTAATTCAACATACTTTTGCTAAAAGGACACCGGTCGTCGCTCTCTACTGTCCGAATGCGCTGAAGCCGAGCCGTTTTTAATGCACCCAGTGTGAAACCGTGTGTGTTAGTGCATCGTATTGATCGTAGTCGGTTCCGTTGCAGGTGACCGGAACGAGAGAAACAGCTTGCCCGCCAGCGGCCACGAACGCTTGGAAAAGTTCGCAGTTATCGATTTGTCCGGACTGAACCGGAAGAAACCCGACAAAAACGTGCAGCTAGGGCGCCCCCAGTCGTGCACTCGGTGTGTTTGTGCGTGCAGGTGTCCTTACTAGTGCAGTTCATACAAAAAGGCCTAATTTTGTGGTAGGCTCAGCGGTTGAAATTGATTATTCGCGTGTGCGAAAGACCGGTCAATCCCCAGCAGGCCGCAGAACAGCAGCAGTAGAGCCGAACGAAAATGACATCATTTTTCAACGTCAGTGCCCTCGGCGGCAATCCGTTTTCGTCGCCCGTTGGTCAGAAAATCGGTAGGTAACATCCGTGCATGCATGTTCTCTTCATCACTAATATCACCCTTTGCGTAAGAGAAAAAAATTATCCCTTTGGAGCTAATACCCGGCTGTCAAAAGCATTAACCCCTTCTTATGTTAGACCCCTTTTCTGGATCGATTCATGTCTAGTTTCTTGTGTGTGAGCTATCTCAAAGCGCACTGAAAGCACGAGAAAGAACTCGAGTGGCAGAATTTTTTTTGAAAATTCGCTGAATCACATGACGAGCACTTAAATGTATTTTTCCTCAACTTTACTTCAATGCAAGGTGGAATTGTGGTCCGCTAACGTTGTCTAGAGGCAGGCGGATAAGCGATGTGCTATCTTCAGCTGTGCAAAACACACGTATCATGTGTGGTGATAGGCCCATGGGCTCGTATCAAGCAAAGTAATAAGAACACGTACGTTGACATTTGATAAGGAGCTACGAAAACATCAAACAGACTGGTTGGTCCGTTGGTTCGAAACTCGCAAAAAGGGCGAGAAGTAAATTATCTTACCGATTTTCCGGCACCCTCACGCTTACGGGGTACTTTTTTTTACGTGGCCACGGTGAGATTCTTTGGAAGCCACACAAGTTTGTCGAGGAACCGCGACTTTCTTGCCGTGGGGGGTTTCCTGGAATATTTTGCCGTTGCAATTTGAACCCGCAATGTGTAGCACACACTCTATACCGTTTGTGGGCAACGGAGAGAAGCTACACAGCCGTTGTCACCGAAACAGAGCATGCTTTGATTGCGAACGTTGTCGGAAAACCGCGGTTTTGTGGTGTGTTAACGGAGATTCACCATCAATCCCGTAACTCCAACGGGGAGGTTGACGTAATGATGTGGATTGCCCCAGAAACGCTACGTAAGATTGGTAGATTACTTTAAAAATAATGCCTGGTCTTGGTCTTGGTCTTGGATCGCAAATCAAGCAAGAAGGGTTGTTTTGGATCAGATAGTATCTCAACGAAACGCCGGTGGATGGTGGTTATTTGATCGATTATGGGGAGTTAATGGAGTTAATGGTCAATATTACAAGCATGAGGATTAATGAAGCTGGGGTAGTCTTTAAAGAAGGGGATCTCTTTATCAATTGCAAATTACTTTTTACAGGAACGAACTCCTCCATGTGTTTGGTTCACTAGCATAGGTATTCTATTTCCACCCCACGTTTCTCTTGTTTGCTTCAAAAAGTTAACGATGTAAAATAAAGAACACAAAACAGGAAGGTTCGGTCCGAAGTTCTACCCATCTGATGACTCAATAGCGCATGAATCAACCGATCCGGCTCGGAAGGTCTTTTTCCCTGTCAGAAACGAGCGGGCAGTGGGCGGAAAGCCAAACGACGGAACCAAGTGGGAGCAGCTCATGTTAGAGAAAAAAAAGGGAAAATAATGTACCCACCCCTGCATACGTTGGCAGAAGAGTGGGCGATACGGTGTCTGCCCGACCTGCTGCATTCAATATCAATTGTCGTGAAGCTCGCATAAGAATGATGGGAGAGGTGCGGTGCTGGCGCATTCCCGAATGGCCGGAAACCCATACCTCACGCGTCCCGCTACCGATCCCAGGAAGGAGGGGGGGGGGGGGAGAGTGGTTTTAGTTCCACTAACGACATGGAACGTGGAGGTAGCGAGTTCGGGAACGTTGTAATGTTTATTCACCGCACGAGGGAAGCCATAACAAATGAAAAACACTCACCGCACCGGCCGGCTGGCACCCGGAAAATCGCTCCCTCACCTATTTCCCCCTATTTTCGCTCCATAATTCCACCACTTCACCCATTGGAAGAAGGGCCTTCAATGATGCGTTAAACGCATTTGAGGCCGATGTCGCGGCACCGACTTTTACAGTGCTGGCAGTGCGTGTAGAATAAATTTGGAAATTTAACTGGCACGTAAAATGTGGCAACGATCCATTCTCACGCGTATGGCACGTGTTAAGGACGCTTTCCTGGATCAGAAAACGATGGCGCAAGCCCCATATTTTCGGTGAAGGAATAGCACTGTTTTCCGGTTTCCCCATTGTACGCGACAATTATGACACCGAAGCAAATGAAATAAAATTGACAACTAGTAGAGAAAAAAATCGTTCAATATTCCTCAACGGAAATAAATATTCATTTCTACAATTTCAACCTGGATAATCATGGAATGCATGACAATTGCCATACATCAACATCCACCAGTGTGTCGGGATCACGGCTTCGTCTGGGGGCGGAGCAGGACACCAGTTGAACTGAGCCAGCAGCACCTATGCGAGCTTGGTCACCTTCGACCCCCACCCCCAGGTGGGAGAAGGGAAATGATTTACATAATTATTCACCGACGACAACGACATCGGCGACGTGACTGCTTCAATTACTGCCATCCCGTCAAGCTAGTCAAAGCTCTGTTGGAGAACGAGGGTGCGTTGGGTCACTGGAAAAGCGATTTTTTTATGTTGTATGTAATGGTTTCTGTTTGTATTTGTTGAGCCGCATAGAACAGGTACACCCTGGACCCAGGAATATGGTGTGCGCGACACACCAGGATAATGATGTCGGTGCTAATGTTTATGGTTTTATGGTTTCACAGCGTGTCCCATGGTTTGGGCGTTTCTCAACGAACAGCCCGCAAAGCAAACAAAGCACCCTATGAACGATTTGTGGTAGAAAATTGATCGTAGCAGGCGTTGCGAAAAGCGCAACCGTTTTGGCTAGTAAACAAAGCCAGCGGTCGGCCGTAACGGCGATAAGATTACGGAGAAATGCTTTGTACTGACCGACCGTCGGCTAGAGGGTCCTTTTGCCTTTTCTTTTCACTAACCATTTGCTAATTGAGCGCACAAAACATTTATAAATGTAGCATTTTTCTATGACGCTCATGAGGACATCAGAGCACGTGGTGTGAAGTAACCGACACACGGAAAAGGGTATTGAAATACATCGTAAGATAAACTGCATTATCTGAGATGAAAAACTTCACGCACATGCCCCCTGCGCAGCGTTACGTAGGACTTTTGAGCAAAAGAAAACATCAAAACAGTGGTTAGCAGCAGCAACGTTAAGATGTTATGCTCGTGTACGCACGCCATCAACCACCGCTTGCGGTTCGTTGGCGTTCACTCATTGCGTTGGTCCGCAGCTACGGTCGCTAATTTCCTTCGCCACGAAATGGTAGGGCCGCCCACGAGTGCGAGCGGAAGGAAATGGTTCCACACGGTTTTTTTTACACCCGTCAAGTTCCGCGCGGCCTTTCAAGCGCATCGCGAATCGAATTGCATTTCGTAAGCGGCGTTATGCGGGGAGGCGCTTTTTTTCTATTTTGCGCTGTAATTCAACATGCTCTCAGGCCACCGCATCGAAAAAAGGCAATTTTCGATTTGGGAAAAGATCGCTCCCGCACTTGGTGCACCTTGAAAGCGGAGATCCTGTGCCCTATTACCCAATGAGTTGGATTGTGCTTGAAGCTAGTCGCAAATATTGTGGCAATGGTGCTGATAATGCGTTGTTTATGTAACGAAAAAAAAATCGTTCAGATTGCACTCATTGAATGACAACCTCTTAATGCGCTGATACCGTGAACTAAAAACAAACAACTCACCAGCGGCTTAATGAGCTGTGGTCGATGATATAAACTAAATCGCGTTAAAAAATGGCTCTAAATAGGCGAGATAACTTTTGCCTCGAAAGCAAGTTTGGCGCCGTAACTCGACAAACGGTTTGACTTCAACCCCATCGGGCGACTTTCATCGTAAACAATGATGATTCACTACGTAACGCACTCCTCATACATCGGCCTGTGTTTAGGTATTTTTTTTTGTTTTGGCGGAATAGCGACTCGGGTCAGGCACACAATCAACATGTCCGCGTGGTAATGGCCAAGTAGTAACCATCCCTGATAAGCACGACTTCGATGGACCTTGATAGGGTGGTATTTGATGGTTTATGTGATTGAACGCGTTGGTGGCACACTCAGTAGCAAAAAGCAAACCATGTCCTATCATGACATTTTGTCTTTTGGGAAGGACACTTACACAACATATGCGCGGCTGGGAGTGGAATAAAAAACAGTAGATTTGCATATGACTACACACCCCCTTTTCTAAGACAAAATTAGATAATTTGGCAAAATGTTGACCGAAACCGAGGCACATTTGAAATGATAATTGGTCTAAAAATATCGATCCACAAACTTTCAGACGCTCTTAACGATGACGATGAAAAAATATACTTTTGATGCATCATGTTACAAAACACGTTTTGCATTATGTTTTTTTTTTTTCATCTACTCTAGAACAAGCGACAGATGCCAATCTGGCGTCAGAGAACTGGGCACTAAACATGGAAATCTGTGATATGATCAACGAATCGTCTGACGGGGCCCGAGATGCAATGAAGGCGATCCGTAAGCGAATGACGCAAAACGCCAAGAACTACACCGTGATCATGTACACGCTGACGGTGTTGGAGACATGCGTCAAGAATTGTGGCAAGGCGTTCCACGTGCTGGTCGCGAACAAAGAGTTCATCCAGGAGCTGGTGAAGCTGATCGGTCCCAAGAATGAACCACCGCCGATCGTACAAGAGAAGGTGCTGAGCCTGATACAGATCTGGGCGGACGCGTTTCGCACTCAACCGGATCTGAACGGTGTGGTGCAGGTTTATCAGGAGCTCAAGAACAAGGGCATTGAGTTTCCGGCGACCGATCTCGATGCCATCGCTCCGATCTACACTCCACAGCGGGTAAGCGGAGTCGGTTTTGATTTAGGGTTCAATTCGTTGATGGGTTATATATTATCCTCTAGAGTGTCCCTGATGGAGCACCGGCTGTGGAAAACGTTAGCACACTACCGGTTTCACCACACCATCACGC
Source organism: Anopheles nili (assembly GCF_943737925.1). Taxonomy (NCBI): domain Eukaryota; kingdom Metazoa; phylum Arthropoda; class Insecta; order Diptera; family Culicidae; genus Anopheles; species Anopheles nili. The sequence continues at coordinate 56,449,126 of NC_071292.1, forward strand.
ATCGCAAACGCCAGGATCGCCAGCTGTAAGTATGGGAGTTAGTCTAACGGAAAGTCGGTGAAGTAACAGAGCTTCGTTTCACTTCCCGCTAGATGCCACCACCGTCATCGATGTCGCAGGATCAAATCGCAAAACTGCAGTCCGAGCTGGACATCGTGGCGATGAACATGTCCATCCTTGGCGAGATGCTGACGGAGCTTAAACCGGGCAAGGAGGATGCTGCTGACTACAAACTGCTGTCGGATCTGACATCCACGTGTCGGTATGTGTTGTGCAATAAGATGGCAGCTCAGCAAGGTATTAATCTTTCTATTCCTTTGGCCGCTCCTAGGGAAATGCAAAGCCGCATCGTCGAGTTGATCGGAAAAGTGCAGCATGATGAGCTAACGGCCGAGCTGCTGCGGTTGAACGACGAGCTGAACAATCTGTTCCTGCGGCATGCCCGGTACGAAAAGAACCGCGACCCGAAGAATGCCTCCAGTGCGACTCCATCGGCCATTCTCGGGGCGGCCCTTGGAGCAGTTCCGTCGGCGACCGGGGAAAAACGCGACTCGTCGCTCATTGACCTGAGCGAGGAGACGGGTGCAAGTGGAGGTGCGAAGAGCCACGCCACGGTAAGCTCGCAGCTGGCTGCGCTAAGCTTGGCTGCGGCCGGTTCGAATGCGACCGCTTCGTCACAGTTGGCACAACTGACGAGCGTTTCGGCTCAGTCCGGTTCGGCTATGGCATCAAAGTCACCGATGCGGAATACCTCCTCCACCACGGGCAAGAGCAGTAACATTCCACCGGACGTTGTATCGGACGAGTTCGATATGTTCGCCCAATCGCGAAATACCACTGGGTAAGGATCACGAGTAATCCATATTCTGCAGGGTTTCTGGATTGTCTTTTTCATGTGTTTTTCCTCTACTTGGTTTTATTTCAATTGTAGTGAAAAAGAAACGGCCAGGTTAGACGTCCTGGGAGCGACAGTAGGCAGTACGGCACTGGTAAGAGACCGCCCATTCGAGGCACCTTGAAAAAAAACGGGACAACTCCCTACATCCACCACCGTTTGCTGTATTGTTTTTAATAGTTCTACTTCCATCAGTCCTTTGGTTGTATTTTCTATCAATGTTTCTTTTTTGCCACCAAGTCCGTTATAGTACCCGAACAACCTTTTCACTTTTTTCATTTAATGTAAAATAATTTCATCTCAACTAGCCTTACTCGATTATTGTTTGTTGCCCAAGTTTTCGCGCGTTTTGATGCGTATCGATTGTGTGATTTTATTTACAATTAGTGTTAGCAAGCCTGGGTTTTACAATCACCGTCAAAATTAGATTGACAAATTGGATGATGTTTACGGTCACATATCATACGACATCCTCGCAGATTACGAGGTGGTGCCGTTTGATATGGCGACGATGTATGTAGAACAGTAATTCGTAACAATATTTTTAAATTTCTAAATTTTTATTCTAAATTTTTAATTTTTTACAGTACTCGTTGTATTTCATTTTGCTTCATATGTATGTGTGTTTTTTCTCTCTCTTTTTTCTTTTTCCTCATTTGTTTCCATTTATCTGCCACCTTCCTGCGTAATGTAAATTTGTAACCTCCCAACCTTTGACCGAATGGGCGTAACTGTGGGTGTGTGTGTGGGTGTGTGTGGGTGTATGTGTATGTAAAATGTATGCATCCGCCGTGATCGCGAATGATCCTCGAAATGCCTACTACGGGTAATGCTGATCGGCGCCTGCTCGTTTCTTTTTTTGTACTGTCATCAATCGCGTGGACTTGGCCTAAACCGTCGAATATTCCCACCCACATACACGATCGAACGAACACGCGCACACACATGTACACAAAACGAAACACACGCACGTATCCTTTACACCCGTTCAACATGCCCAACGTGTCCTCGACCGCACACAGGGTACGAGGGAATCGGAATTCGACGAGATCGAACAGTGGCTGGGAAATCCGGTGAGTACCGAAAAAATGGGGGATCTCCTGTCGTTGCCTGTTCGCGTTTGCTACCTAGCCTTGCGCGAGGAACCTCCTGCGTGGTCCTGCGAGTGCTAGCTGGCATGCGTAAATGTAATGCGATTGTGGTTTGTTGCTTGTGGTAGTGTTGCGCTAGCGATTCTTGGGTACCTTTCTTTACTCACTTTAATTTCTGCACTTTCGATGAAAAAAACGGCTGCTAAAGCGGCTTCTGCTATTCGGTAACTCTAATGTGGTTTCTTTGCGTTGGTTTGTTCGTTTTGGCTTCATCCTGACAGGACGACATCGACAACCTCGAGGCACAGATGGCATCCGTGGGTGCGATGGGTGGTGGCGATGGGCATGGGGCAGTCGGTGGTACCGGCGGGGCGGAGGAAAGCTTGACGAGCAAAGAGTTCGAGAAGTTCCTCGCCGAACGGGCGGCCGTGGCAGAGACCCTACCGACGATAAACACCACCAGTGGTTCGGCACCGGGCAAGGACAAAAAGAAAAAGTCCGACGAAAGCGAAGGGTTGCTGGCGCTGTGAGCTGGGACACATCCTCCCGATACGGGATGGCTAACGAACGCGTATCAAGGAGCCATGTCCGATAGTTGTTTTCTATATTATTATTGTAGTAATTCTTTTTCGTGGTACAACGATCGTTTAGTTTGGCCAGCTGGTTTGACCCTTGAGCGAGCTCCTGTTTCCGTGTGGACGGTGGTGTGAACGTTTCTTAAGACCAGCTCAGGCAGGGGTTTGACTGTAGAGACATTTTGCGAAAAGCCAAAAAACCAAAACCGACGATGAGACCGTGCATGTCGACAAACGAGTGAATGATGGCGATCGTTGATCGACAAGTGTGATTAAGCCAATTTTATCCTTTTGTTTTTGTTCTTCTACACGTAACACCATCCTTTCTTTTAACTATCCTTTAGTAGTTTTTTCTTTCGTTCCACGGGCATGTTGTGTACAAGTGAGCCATATTATAAATACATATACATATTAAAACAACCGGACGCAGGGGAACGACAACGGCTGAAGAGATGATGACGGCAAAGTTTGACGTCGTGATGGGGGGACAGAAAGCGAGGGATGAAACAAAATATATTTAATTGTGAACTAGTTGTATTTATTGAAGTAAGACAAATCCTACACCGTTTAGTATGGGAAAGAAACAAGGAGAGGGCACGGGAAGGAATGCGTATTATTAGGAAGGAGATGGTTGTAAAGATTGTGCATTACAGAAGTTAAATTAAGGCTCTGGCTAGCGGGAAGGCCGGCCGGCTGCTTAGATGGATCGCTTTTTCTTCTTTTTTCTAAACATTCACAAACATTCGGTGTTGTCGTTGTTACCATTTTGTGTTGTATGTTTTATAAAAAAATATATATTAATACAAGGACGAATTTTCGAGCTATGATTAAAACCGTTAAAGTGCAGCTAAGGAAGCGTCTTTTGTGTCGAGCGTAAGCTGATTGAGGGTGTAGTTTGTATCTCCCGATCATCGCCATCATCAACTACCCACCAATGGCCGAGTGTGAAATGAGGATTGTAAAGAAACATGAATACCTAAACTAATATTATATCGATTCAAGAGAGAAGCAAGAGCAACGCGATCAAGCGTACTGTAGGGACGAGCTACTGCATGAGATACTTTTTTCAGTACTCCCACCTCCTTGTGAAATAGAAAAATCTAGTGTTAGCGGGAAACTTCTTTACACGATCACTTTGTTTTAAGCAGAGCGGAGCAGGGCAGTAAAACTGTTTTTTTTTTCTTCTTTTCGTCACTTTCGGGGAACTACAAACGAAATATAATAATGTCTAATAAAGTATGCAAGCATCTTCGAACTAGATGATAGCGTTTTCATATGCCTTCTCCATGCTCTTGAAAGTGTATATACGTGGAGAAGGTTGTTTTTATATAATATCTTTTTTCTCCTTATATTGTAGGTTTCCTTGTACATCTGCAATCTCCACCGCGGTGGAATATTTGAATGGAAGTTATTCGAATGGTAGCGATATGAGCCACTCAACGCGTTGGTTTAAACAGGAACCATAGTGCAATGTGTACGTTCGATGTTTTGACAGCCGCCACAAAACCAAAACAAAAACGTTCTACTTCCCCGTGGTCCTTCGTAATTCTTCCTGTGTATTTCGTGCTGTTTCTAATCGCGCCTCGAGTCGCGTTACCAGAAGGTTTCGCCGCCACCGTGTTCCGTTTTGCGTGACTGCTTACCTTAATCAGCGGAGTTCGGTCGAAAAGTTAAGCACGCGCTCGAATATCCGTACAAAAATGGCGCTTTCCCTGTGCAGAAAACAAGTACTCGGGGCCACGGGTCGGCTCAACACTAGGGTACTGCGGTTCGAAATTTCAAAGGTAAGAAACAATTTGTTGCTACCCTCACCGCAGTGCTTCGTATGGATTTAAATAGATTCGACCTTGAACATTCATTCAAAATGGAACGCGGAACCAGCATGTGGGAATGGAATGGATAATTTAGTAGTACGCAATAGAACGCATCGTGGAGCATTACGTCACAGTGAATAAATAGCAGTTTCTCACACTGTTCTGCTGCTCATAGAATTAGAAACAAAATAGCAACCGCAAAGGGTAAGGGCCAGTGGAATGGGTGTTGAGAGAGGTAGCATCTAATGGAAGTAACCTGAAACGGAGCACCAGCTCGATCGAGCCCCTGAACCGGTTCATACAACCGGGTGTACCTTTGCCGGTGGACATCATGCTCTATTTGCATATGTTAATACAATTTCGTTGTTTTGGTTCTCTTCCCGGCTTCCTTCCACGCAAAAGGTGCTTGCCAGCCGATACTCGACGCAAAAGCAGCGTTCCAAGATCTACGCCAGCGCCGACGAAGCGATCGCAGACATACCCGATGGTGCAAAACTGCTCGTCGGTGGATTCGGGTTGTGCGGCATTCCAGAGAACCTGATCGCGGCACTCGTCCAACAGCGAAAGAAGGACCTCACGGTCGTGTCAAACAATGCCGGTAAGCACACTAGCCTAGACCACCCCTAACAAATGTAGCGAACATCTTAGTAACCGTGAGCACGTAACGCATCGTAACGCTCACCGGATGGCGTCTGCCTTTCGATTTCATTTCCAAGGTTATCGCGAACCGCGAATGTGCGTTCATGTGCTGCGCGAGTTTGAGTTCGCGCGCAGATTAGAGAACATACGTTTGTTTGATTAGAGAACACACCCTCCAACATGCTCCTCGCGCATATAATCGCGCCCATGGTACCATGGGCGCAAAAGTATTGGTTCCTCCGATGCCGCGTGTTGTTGCTAATTCTGGATGTTTTGAGTGTTTTGACGGCGTCGATTCAACGCCGCTCCTTGGCAACACCGCACATGCTTGCTATGCCGCTGCATGCCTGCTTTGATTGTCACGGTGCAGAGCAGCGTGACAAAAATAGACCGCTCGACGAAAGGAACACCTCATTTTCTGTGCAATGGTCGTGAAAAGATGCTTTTTATTTTTTCTTTAATGATACAATTTATGAAAATTCTTGATGCACCTTCGTTTCGATCCAGTGTCGTGGTTCCTTCTTTAGTAGATCATACTCGTACGGATGCGCAGTGAAGGAATGATATCAAATATGTACCATCCTTCGAGATAAGATACGATGGGAATAGCAAATAAGCGCAGCTTCAATTACACCCACAATCTCACGGGGAAGAAGGTGGTTTTGTCGCATACAGGAAGAGAGTTCCAATATCCTCTTTACAAGGTCGCGTTGCGGTTTATCTGCTAGTACACTGTACGGATAAGTTTTGTTTGTTTAAATGTAATCAGTCACTGATTATAAAGGTAAATCATGTTAGGGAACTTGTTTTTTTAAATTCCTGATATATGTCGAACTAATCTATTTTGTTGAGTCGTCCACTTTCCTGGTGTGAAACAGAAAGATGTTTGTTTCATTGAGCCGCCTCGTGGTTGTACTTCCTAGTGAATAAGATTCAAATTCATTTTTTCTACCCTTTCGCGACCGAAATCAATGCGTGCGGTCTTCTCTGCGCTTCTCCTGCGATCGATTTTTTTTGTTTCGCATTTTAATATTTATATTTCGCCTACGATGCATCAAGTTTCTACGAAAACTAAAAAAAAAAGGGTCACACTCGGCTGTTCGTCATCGGTTACGGGTCCTGATCGATGATGATTTTTTTGTTGTTGCGCCCATTCCCAATGTGCCCCGCCTGTGTTGCACGCGAAGTGGAAGGATCAGTTTAAAGTGTAACCGACCTTAGCGGCATTTCGGGCCGTCCGCGAAAGTATCACCTCCATTCGATTGGCTGTTTGACCGATCGAAAGCGCGCTCCCCCCAAATGAGTCCCAAAAATGTAAATGCAAATGTCACATTCCTCCCTCCTGGGACCGAGAAATTCGCCGCCCGGAATCAACTGTCGGGAGGGAGCGTATCGCCGATGCTAACACCCGCAGCATCAGGATCGTCTGACGTAACTGTGGGCGGATAAATGATTAAAAAGCGATCCATAATTGGAGTCGCTCTTTTTGGAAATGCACGTTAGCTTTTGTTTGAAAGGTGCTTTGTGCAAAAACGAAATGGATCGTGGCTAGAAGACGCACCTTCCCGTTCTAAGGATTATCAGAAAGTCACAGAACAGCATCGTTACGACGAATGAAGACCATCCCATCACGGGCGGCCGGTTACGATACGTGAACCCCCAACGAAATAGATCCGCGAAGAAACTGGTTCCTTCTTCGGTGATTCAGCACAAAACAGCCAAAAGCTTATCGTTATCATGCATACGTAACACACCGGCAAACAAGTGGACGATAGCTTCCTACATATCAGGTGATTTTAGGCGAGACTCAGACGATTGATAGCGCAAAACTATGATAAAAAAGGAATTCTGCTATTTTTCTCCTTGTTCCATTGCACTGATGTTCTTTTCGGGCTCGATGTTATGCTCACAGCTGATTTCCATATCATCTTTTTTTTCTACTCTGCAGGTGTGGACAACTTTGGGCTCGGGCTGTTGCTGAAAGAGAAGCTGATCAAGCGCATGATCGCATCGTACGTCGGTGAGAATGCGGAATTCGAACGTCAGTACCTGTCGGGAGAGCTGGAACTGGAGCTGACACCGCAAGGAACACTTGCCGAACGTGTCCGAGCTGGGGGTGCCGGTATTCCTGCGTTTTTCACACCAACCGCATACGGAACGCTCGTCCATGAGGGCGGTTCCCCGATCAAGTATGGTCCCGGTGGTACGATCGCGATCGCTAGCGAACCTCGTCTGATGCAAATGTTCAACGGTAAACCGTACATCATGGAGGAGGCGATCACCGGAGACTTCGCGCTTGTGAAAGCACACGTCGCCGACGAAGCGGGTAATCTGATCTTCAACAAGTCCGCGCGCAACTTCAACCCACCGATGTGCAAGGCGGCCAAGGTGACGATCGTCGAGGTGGAGGAGATCGTACCGGTGGGTTCGCTTAACCCGGATCAGGTCCATATGCCGAGCGTGTTCGTCCACCGCATCGTGAAGGGACCATCGTACGAAAAGCGGATCGAGCGATTGCGCGTCCGGGACACGAAGAAGGCCGGTTCGGTTGTGTCGTCCACGCCAGCGGCCAAGATGCGTGAGAGGATTGTGAAGCGTGTCGCAATGGAGTACCGAGATGGGATGCACATCAACCTTGGTATCGGTATTCCGGTGCTTTCGTCCAATTTCATCCCGGAAGGCATGAATGTGCTGCTGCAGTCGGAGAACGGAATCCTCGGGTTGGGTCCTTTCCCCGAGAAGGACCATGTTGATCCGGATCTGATCAATGCGGGCAAGGAAACGGTGACGGTGCTGCCGGGTGCGTCCTACTTCTCTTCTGATGACAGCTTCGCGATGATTCGCGGTGGACACATCGACATTACGGTACTGGGAGCGATGGAGGTGTCGCAGTACGGCGATCTGGCTAACTGGATGATTCCTGTGAGTATTTCGGGCTAGAATCGATCAGGTTCGACGGACACCATGATTACTTATGTATGCTTTTTGCACATCAAGGGCAAACTGGTTAAGGGCATGGGAGGTGCGATGGACCTGGTGGCCGCCCCGGGCACGAAGGTGATCGTAACGATGGAACACAACGCAAAAGACGGTTCGCACAAGATCCTCACGAATTGCAACCTGCCGGTGACGGGGCGGAACTGCGTGGACATGATCATCACCGAGAAGGCCGTTTTCAACGTGGACAAAGACCAGGGATTGACGCTGATGGAGCTGGCCGAAGACTGCACGGTAGAGGAGATCATCACGAGTACGGGGTGTGACTTTTCCGTTTCGCCCGATCTGAAGAAAATGGCTCAGGTGGATGATGCGTGATGAAGCAAGGATGCAAGTGCACGGACACGGATGGACACGATCAATCGATGACGACGATTGTCCCCGTTCACGAACGGTTTTTAGGTTATAAGAATATAATGCCTGGTTTAGGATCATTGTACATGGTTTAGCTCAGGTAAGGGCATTTAAGGACAGGGTAAATCGTACAGTACCTTGTAGTGCCATCAGTGAAGAGGATTTTCTTTTGCCAGACAGAAAGCTTCCGTTTGTGGCAATTTATAAGGCCTCGATCGATTGTTGCGTACATCCTCTTCCCTCTTTCCCCCGGTTTTTGCAAGCTCCAACGTGAGGATAAAGTCGAACTGAAATAAAATTTCTCATCCAATAACAAAACTAAAAGCAGCAACAACTTCGAAAAAAAAAAACAAATAAAATATAAATGGCAATGAACCTGTCGCTGCTCGTGTGGTTTTTTCGCCTATTAACGAATCATGGCATTATGCCTGTGGCCTCGCATGGGTATTATATCGGCATAATATGTTAAAGGCTATTCAAATCAGCTGCTCAGGTGGATTATACGCACAAATATGTTGTTTCTATCGCAATCATATCTTTCATCACCTCTCGTATCACTGCTCCGTTCTATAGCCTCAGTGTTCCACTTTTTGCGGCCTATGGGTTAGTATAAAATATGACATTTTTATTATCGAAAAGCATGTTTCGCCTAATTTAAAATCAAATCAAGCACTGTAAACTAAAACTAGAAAGAAAACTCCATACGTCTCCTGCTTGCAAACGAGGTTCGTCGCTTACACCAGCATTGAAGTCTTTCGTACTTTCTTCAGCAAACACCACACACAGGGATGCGATAATTTTTCGTGCCTTTTCCAAAGATCAAGGGCACGGGTTCAGTGTTAATTATGATGTTCAATCAACACCTTTTCCCGAACCGTCATAATGTTACGGTGCATTAGCGCACCCCAACCCATCGGTGACCGTAGGTTGCATTGTAACCGATGCTGCAGGACACCTCTCTCGTGCGTGCAGCTTTCCACCACACCACGCTCCCTCGATTAATCGAGCTATATCGTTTTACAAATCGTGAGCTGTCAGGGGGCCACAGTCGGGACCACTCAATCGGCCATCAAAAGGCCTTTTTTCGGATGGAAATGGGTTTTTTTGCTCATTTTTTCCTCTCCGCTATCGCCTTGGCATGTTAGGGTTTTGTCATTCGTCAAGGCTGCGCCCGCAGGTTGCCCATCGAAGGCACGCGATCGCTGACAGAGTGGGCTTCCGAAAAAACGAGTTTTCCCCCTTATGCCAATGGGCCAACGAGGCAAACGAATTAAATAATAAATGAATGTTTGTATATATATTGGATTGGAGTTTCAATTTTATTTTATCATTCATTCTTCCAAAAAAGTGAGCTGCTATTGTAACTGAAATACTCACGAGCGCATGTTTACTTGGCCTAAAATATGAGCCAAATTACATAGCTCATATCTCCAAAACTCACGATAAATCCTTTAATTAATTGCCTCTTTTAAGGGCCAAATTTTTACAATGACCCACAAAAACCTAGCAGCAGCTCTTAAGACTTCTAAAAAACTAGTTTCAATCGCATGCGTTAACATCCGTGCGGTACTTTTCACTCGCGGCCCACAAAAACCGATCTTCGGTCAGAATCAGACAGACCTCGCGCAGCGAGCGAAAAATTTCCTCTCGGAGGAAGAATTTCGAGATCAAATGTTTCGTACCAAATACCAGCTATAGTAACAGGAGAACATGCTTCGCAGAGGCTACCTCTAGCCGGATTCACTGGTAGGAATTCCCTCGCATTCACGCCTTTGCCGAATTTGATTGCTAGCTCGCTCTAGCTGTAACAATCCACCCCGTCATTCTTACGGGGGCGTGTTTAACCGGCATCGATGTTTTGACTGCACTAAGAGATCTCGGTGGTCAAAATTGATGAGATTCTTATCGGGTTTAAATCATATCGCTGAAAATATATGGTGTATTTAGAACGCGAAACCTCTTGTATTTTGAACGCCAACCTTTCTGTGATATAAATCAATATTCTCCATTGCAGCATTGTAGCATTATGGCAGAAAATAAACGTATTGAAAACGATGAATACAAACAGTGTCCATTGTTAGGGTTTATCGCGAGCTTGGCTCATAGTGCAGCACATGATCGATTAGTCCAATCACGTCGCTTGTCCATAAAGAGAGAAGGCACTCTTTGCTCCTCTGTTCTACCGCATTGTCTCTCACGACCACGTGGTAGCCGCAATATTTAAAATATCAATTTTGCGTGCCGTGGAAGGTTTTCGGCGATGCGATATTGAGACGGTAACAGGCAATGATACTACCAGGAGATCATGCAGCGAAGAGGCTGCGTGCGTTCCGTCTTATCTTGCGTGCGGATGTTGTCTTGCTCACTCAAATAGCCTCGTTCAAGCATGTGTTATTACAACCATGCAATATTTTCTTTTCTTTCATCTATTTCTTTCACACTTCCTCCTCTTTATGCTGAAATTCTACATACCATTTTTTTCCCACGCAATACAAATAGTGAAAAAGATTAAGATTCTACTGATGGGGCATAAAATAATATGGATAAGAATACAGAATACTAGAAATGAATGACAACCGATTTAGCAGAAATCTGGCACGTTTATTGTATACATAAAGTGACGAGGTTTCCCTCCATCGATTGGCCCAAACAAGGGATGCAAAGTGCGGTCTAAGAAAAAGAAACCAATGATCACTGAATGTCACCCCCGAATGAAACCGGGTAAATCAGCTACCATAATGATCGGTATTATAATATTCGACGACCTTAACACGCAACATCAGCCGGGTAGTCTGGTCAGAGTGTGCTGTCGAATCGATCGATGTCGCTATGAAAATGGGAGGAATCACTAAGCCTGGGCAAGGCCAACAGAGATGGTTTGATTTGGTGTCATAAAACCAATGAACCGTCACTAAGCAACGGCCATTTTCGGGCTACTAAATCTGATCGTAAATAGCAACCCCACCATCTCGAAGCGTGAACAGCAAGAGTAAATGAATCGCGAGGTTGGTTAGAAATGTTATAACTGCTGCTGTAGGAATAATAGAGATATTAATAGAGAAATGAAATGAAGGCACATTGAATACACTTTGACTTTAAGTTTCCAATCTCACCTCTTCCTTCGACAGTGAAATTTCCATTTCTATCACCTTGTTTGGTGCATGTTGCGGTTAGAAAGTCCAAGCAAATTTTTTTGCGTACTCCCATTGCAGAGATCTCTCCATCATCGCATCACGGCACCTGTACACGATCGACAGCCATCGGGACGGACTTAATTACGTTCGATGATCTACCCCGACTGTTGGTGGCTTGATTGAAATTGCACATCACCTTGAAAATATCAACCAGGCCCGGTTGAACTCGCATTCGGTCAGGGGTCACGACGTCGCATCAGACAGCTGTCTAGGATGGGGTGAATTTGTCAACGAGTCGGGTGTCGACTTTTCTCTCTCTCTCTCTCTGTTTCACCCTTCACCCCTTCATAAATCACACTGTCCCGTGCGTGTGGCCCACTCGGGAAGGGGCCCCGAAATAATGCACCAGACCTAGGCCCACTCGAAATCTCGCCGATGCGTCCGACAACGCGCTCGTATATAGGCAAATGTTAACGACTTTTAAGCATATGCGCGCCGGTCAAACTTACCCAATAACGCCCGGCTGGCGCGAAGATGCGCTCGCTCGCGGGAAGATATTTGATTATCTGCATACGAAATGCGCCACGGCTGAGTCTCGGGTTATGCTGCGTTCGGATCTCTCGCTCGCTCGTATGCGAGAGGTGAAATGTCGCGGGTGCGAAGGATCGTCCCTGTGCCGGTGCCCGGCTGAGAGGCGGAAGATTCGCACCATGCCGGTGGTGTATAAAACCGAACCCCATCAGCTGACATGATAACAGTAACCGATCGCAGCAGCAGCAAAGAGGAACACACGCACCTACTCCGAGCCAACGCGACAAGCTTTGAAAATGTACAAACAAACGGTAAGTGCACGTGGGTGTCAGGATGAAGTCGTGGGTGCGCCGTACCGACTGTTCTAACGTGTCCTGTAACGTGATCATTCCATCTCCAACAGATCGTCGTGCTTTCGTGCGTCCTGGCGCTAGTCCTTGCGGCTCCACCAGCATCGGGTCCGGCCAAACGCTCCCCAGCCGGAGGTCCTGACGCGGATGCTACGGTAGTGGCACAGGATCAGATCATCAACGAAGGTGGCTCGTATGCGTACAACTACGAGACAAGCAATGGCATCAAGGCGCGTCAGACGAGCGATAACGGCGTGTCGGCAAACGGCGAGTACTCGTTCGTGGGTCCTGATGGCACGTCCTACTCGGTGGTGTATGTGGCCGATGAGAATGGCTTCCAGCCGCAGGGTGCCCATCTCCCGACTGAGCCACCAGCGCCTGAGCACGTCATCAAGCTACTGGAGGATCTGCGCGCTAACCCACCGTCCGATCCGGAGTTCAATCTGGCCTCCCTGGATGCGACTTTGGCGCGGCTCCGTGCCACCCAGGGTTAAAGGGAAGATGGCGAGACGAGACGATCGATCGCAGGACGAACGAGAGCTGTACATATTTCAACTGGCCGCGTTGGGCTCCCTGTTGTACATAGTGATCCTTCCTCGCGGGAGGACTAAGTAGTTCAATTTAATGTCAATTCTAGCACCAATAAAGAACGAATGAAAGCGCACATACGCAGGTGCCGGTGGTTTTTGCAGGGTAGGGTTCGCAGGAGAAAAGAAACAGAGGGCACAAAAGAAACACCTGGAACTGGCCGGGTGGAGGGTCTCTTCCCTGGGTGGGCTCCTAAAATCGTGCTGCCGGTTGCGATCGTTAACGCGGAAACCGTAACCTACGACGGTTAAGGTTATGTAACGCCTCGTAACACTTATTCAAATTGGCCCAAAAATTCCACGACCCAGGAGAGATGCCAGACATATGTCACCGTGCGGTTTAGGGATCGTAAGAGTTGCGAAAGGAAATTTATTCGTCCCCAACACACACCTAGGCGCGAGCCACTCGGTTTCCTTATCGCTGAATGATGATGGATATGGATTGCACACGCTCGCAGGGAACACGGATTTTGTAACCCGTTTACGAAAGGTGCTGCTATCGCCATCAGCAGGACCTTCAGCCGAACAGGGGTGATATCATCACAGGGCAGCAGCTACACCCTGATGATGTAACGAGCGCCACGTCGATTTAAATTAAAGTGTTTATTCATTCATTCTTTCCTTTACTTTGTCTATATGTGAGGTTCGCAAACTATTCCCTTCCCCGGGTTTGTGTTCGTTTGCGCGTACGCAACCGTAGTTGGTCTTGCCTGCCGATTTTTGCTCGTTTTCAAACTTGCCAACGACACAACGCACGCAACGTTAACATACCGTCTGGCGTTTGCGTTCCGTTGCATCATTTTTGCATCCTGACATCTTAAAACTAGGAATATAAGAGGCGTACGGGGCGGCGGCGACAAAACATACCGGAGTCAAGTTACCCATCTATAAGCATTACTAAAGAATAAAACAAAAAGAAAACCGTATCAAGCTAGTTTAGTACGCAAACCCTGGGTAAAACACCATTGGTGACCATATCCTCGCGCGCAACGTGCAGTTGGCGTGATCGTCCTTTTTGTTTTGTTTCCCTGCCCACCGCTAGATGGCGCTAAATTAACACGCGTGTTTACACTACTGATTGCGTGTCGGTTGGATAAGTGACTTAAAAGTAATCATTATTTAGCTAAAAATGTATTTAACGTTGGCTCGAGCAAAATATCCTTCCCTTTCGCATCACGGGTAGCGCGGGGACGGCCGTGCTCTCCCGTCACACATTTGTAACTACCTATCGCACTAGAGTCAATATTTCTTAAATGGTTCATCGCTCCCTCCTTTCTTGCCGCTCGTGAAGCTTGTCTAGTCGCTAGATCGCACCTCAATGTATTTCTCAAATTCCTCGATTGGTTTGGGAAGGACGGGCAACGGAAACGTCTAACGTCAAAACCATAAAATGTGTATAATTTATCCGTACGGCTCGGGCCAGAATCCGGCACCTGATTTGCTACGTGAAGTGAAACCAAACACTCCTATAGGGATAATGCTTCATTGCCACAAGGGTGCTTTCCTGTGTTGTGGATCGTTTCTACCTTTCTGTATCAGTTTTGTTTTATTTTTGTGTAGCTTGATATGAGAGGACGGCCATCTGACCGGGAGTGCGTTCACAGTTCCGCACCGGTAGTTTTTTCCTGTTCTAGTGTTTTGCACAAATTTACAATTTTTCAAACGTACACGTGTACGCGTTGCATTTCCCCCGATCGGTTTACGCTTTTTTACCGATCGTTCGGGATAACTCGTGATGAAATAATACACAAGAAAGGTGCACTAGGCACCTTTGCCTGTTAGTACATATCATGTGGTTAAATTAGTACATACCTCAATTGCTCCATTAAGATCCTTTCAATACACTGTTGGTGATACGCATGCAGTTCATGTTTCTTTTTCTCTCTTGTTTACGCTACGATTACCAGCACTACTATTTGTGTTGATGCATTGGGCACCGTCGTCCACTTTTAGCCCTGTGCTGATATCCTTCTAAGGCTGTTTGCTACGACTTTGGTCTTTTTCACACTGAAAATTCACACTCACACGTACTACATGGCCAAACTGAACGATATAGGGAAACAGTCGTGATCGGAAGAGAAAAACAGAGTTGCCTTTATACACGCCATAAGTTTCGACTATTTCACGCAGTAGATTAGCCAACACAACACGTTCCTGTAACAGCGGCGTAGTTTCGTCGAATAATAAGTGCGCATGTCCGTGCTATAGCGATTGACGATAAGATATGGAAGATGTGTTTCTCTTACCACCGGACGTGTTGGCATTTTGCATGAGCAATAGCATTTCGCTCGTTCCGTGAATTCTACTCAAAAACCTCGCGTCAATTTGTCTTTTCTATTTCTTTGAGAACCAAAAAAATCATCTACCATTACTAGAACTATTTTATGTTCAATTATTTTTTTTTGTCTAATTGGTGCCCTTTCGATACCGACAATTTGCATTTATTCGTACGCATACCCCCATCGGATGGGGGAGGCGCACGGTTACGTTCGTTCATTTTGTGGCGTATTGAACTATTCGTACCTATAACCTCCAATGTTGAGATTCATCGATCGATTAAAGCATTTCGCTTTGAACCATGTTGCATCTCAATAACCTTCTTCTGAGCGAACTACTATGAGTTTTCGTTACCGTTTTTGATCTACTGTTTCGTTTCATTTTGTTTTTACATGAGCAATGAAAAATGAACACTTCGTGCGTATTCTGTCCTCCTTCCTTATTATCATTCACAATCGTTCTCTCTCGATAACTTTCTGTCGCTTTCTCTCTTTCTCCTTAGTAAGTGCACTTTTCTATTCTTCATTTCTATTATCGTCGTTTGCAATAATGAAAATATGTTGCAGCCAACAAAACACAAGCAGCCATCCTTTACTCGATAGATAGATAGTATGTGAGGCTATTTAAGGAATATAAAATCGTCTATAATTAAATGATTGGTTCACAATAGTAGCGCATATGTACGTAGAAATATATACGTAAAACTATTACTACTAAACGTATAATTTTTTTTCATGTATGAGACATGTGAAAAACAATTATATATATTTAAAATAAAAGAAATTATCAAACAAAAACCACACACAATCATATCCAACATAAAAAAGAACAAAACCACGCGCCCTGAAGGGCAGATTATTAGTAGACCAAAAGCAAAGCCATTCTCCGTTTTTGATCATGTTGCTCCCTCTGGTCAAGTCAGAACAGCGACTGCTCTATTATAAAATGAGCTGGAATTGCTTGGCGCACCGGAGTCAGCAAGCGAAAAAAAAACCAAAACTATGAATATGTATACAGACATGAATCGAAACATCGCTTCGAATAGAAATTATAACGTGTCCGTTTTAGTATGCAATTTGTTTGCAATGGAACTGAATAAAACGGTCTACAAGCACCCATGGAGATACCCAAGTGACGTCATAATTGGAAGGTAATAAATAAATATCAATCCCTACATGCTATTGATTCGTCCCTCTTTCGCGACTACATTTGACATGCTACATGGAAACGCTGTTTTAAAAAACTTCACTCGTATTTAGTTCGAACGAGGTATCATACCGGTTTCTCCGCCGTGTAAGTGAGTAGTTTTTTCGCTCCATTTGGCGCAAACGCTTTGGCCGAGGTTCGTCTGCACACACCTCCGGGCGTCTTTTCATTATACGTTTCGCGGGTTCAGTGGGATTGCTAATGCCCACCCCCCGTAAGTCCAGACGATGGACATGATTTGCGGACATTTCAACCTCTATCCTCACCCGCGATGTCGATGGTTGAGCGCCGGCATCTGGCTGAACCGTGTTCGTCAAGTCAAATGGCGTAAACCCGTAAAAAATCTCGCTCTCTTCCAAATCGTAGCCCGAGAAAAAATGCTCATCATCATCATCGACTAATGACAGCACATAGTCGAAACCAGCAAACACCACGTCGTCATCGTCGGATTCGTACGACGACTGTCCATCAAAGGGACCGTAGTAAAGCTCCATGGTGTCCAACACGTCATCGAATCGTTCCTGCTTCACCTGTAAAGCTGTCGCTTGTCGTTGCGTACTGGCAACTGCACGGGATGGTGAACAAGCTTCGGTGTTTATCGATGAAAAAAGAGAAACACTCTCTTCCGTTCGGTTCGGGACAGGCATCTCGTTACTACTACTGGCAACCGCCGAAGGTGGTTCCTTTGGTCGCTCGTTTTCCTTATCATTTCGAAGCGCATCATCCGAGATGCTTTCCTGATTGCTACACATAACAGCTGCGTCCTGTTGCACCGATGGCCTTACTTCTGTACCTACCGCTAAGCCTATTATATTTTCACACGCGTCCTTCGAAACCATAACCACTTGATCGTTGTTGCAAACAGGAGTTCGTTGCTGCTCTGCTGCCGTGGCGATCTTCGATGTACCTCCGGCGCATTTTCTTCGCTTGGTCACTATCCTACCTTTACCAACGTTGTTATTATTACTTTCTGCTTCCTTCGGACTTCTGATACACACGGACGCGTTAAATTCCTCATCCGTTTCCGGTTCGTCTTCCTCCACGTCGGCCACTATTTCGTCCGTTTGTTCCGCCTGCACTTGCTGGCCGATGGCTTTGTGGTGTTTTCTCTGCGCATCCACCACGAGTCGTTTGTCGGGCATGGGATGCCGTGCTGGAGCACACGGATCAACGGCAGCCTCACGCAGACGATGCACTGCCCCAACGGCTTTATTATTGGCTTCCTCCTCATCGTCGTCGATGATTATTACGACAGAACCATTCGACAGATGCCGGCCGTTGCACGTGTCCCGCATCGGACTACCAGAATGCGAGAAGCTGCTTTTGCTGCTCTTACTGCGTCCGATTCCACTCGATGTGCTTTCCTCGATCGAGCTGCTGTACTTCGAGTCCATCGATTTCGTGGTCGACCCGGAAAGCTCGGGAACATCGATTTCACCGTTCTGTCGATGTGTCCGTTTGTTCTTGACACCACCAGCAGCACTACAGTTACTGCTGCTGAGTGGGTTGTGATTAGGCACTGCGGTCGTAACTGAGTTCGATTTTGTCAGGCTGCCACCAGCAACAAGCCCGTTGCTTTCGGAAATCCGCTCCCGCTGTGCTGGCTGTACCATCATTAGTCCAACCGGTCCCCGTGACCTTCGGGCAGTTTCCTTCCGCAACCGGAACCCGCTCCGCTCGGCCATTTTAAATGCATCGTACGTGTTGCGCACGTTCGCCTTCAACTGCTGGTAGGTCAACTGTGCCTGGCTCGATAGCTGCCGCCCTTGGTGCTCGGTGGATTCTTGCAACCACCGGTGCCTCAACAGCTCCTGCATCGTGAGCCGCTTGTCAGGATCAACCGTCAGTAGATCTCGCACCAGATTTTTCGCGGAATCGCTCACACCCAGCCAGATACTCGTGCTGAGATCAATGGACCCGCGGCGAATCTTGTCGCAGATGTATTCCATATGTCTCGCGGCCGACGCTAGATTCTTGTGCCCGAAGAACTGGCGCGGCGTGAACGGTGCCTGTCCGCACAGCATTGTGTACAGTACGACGCCGAGTGACCACACGTCGGTTGCTTCGAGGGCATATGAGGAACTTGAGGATGGCGTGCAACCCAACACCTCCGGGGCCACGTATCCTAGCGTGCCGGCAGGTATGTGCGAAGCCTCGTTACCACCATCGAGACGTTCGGCGAACCCGAAATCGATGAGGCGCAACCGATCGGAGGACCTCCGCTCGAACAGGATGTTCTCGGGTTTCAGGTCGCGGTGGACGTATCCCTGCCGGTGTATGTAGGCAACCGCATCCACGAGTTGGCAGAAATAGATGCGCACTTCCCGCTCCGTCAGCTGGGTTAACTGCCGGTTGAGGTGCTGCAACAGTTCGCCCCCGTCGAGGTACTCCAGCACAATGTACACGTAGTTGCTGTCCTCGAGCAGCTCGATGAATCGCACCACATTCGGGTGCCCTTGGCACTGGCGCAAAGCGGTCACTTCGTGTTTTGCGAGCTGCGCCGTTTGCGGGTGGTTGAACATCACCTTGACGGAGTAGAAATTGTTGCCGCTCTGGCGCAACCGCTGGCACTTGAGGCAGGTGGAGTACGAACCGATCCCTAGGGGAGCATCATCCATTAGTTCGTACTTCCTGAAAAACGGTGATTGCTGGGGGGTGACGAAGAACGAAAGATCATTGATTAGAGAGGTGGTTAAATTAGGCTGGATGTGCGATTGTACCTTTGATGCGCTTTGTCTAATGAAGTTTTCCTCGGGGCGCATGTTATGATACGGGATGAACTTGTTCCGATCGTCGATACTCTTGCTCAATAGCTTCGGTGAGACGTAGGAGTATCCTTTAAGGAGATAAATAGGAAACCACAAAACGAGCGTTGAGCAGACGAGTTTTTAGGAGCCTCAAAACACACCCAGGGGTGCTTCTACATACCCCTGAAAAGGCGATCAGCATTCTTTGGCGCAGCGCAGGGCTTTTCAACCGCTTCTTGATTGGTGAATTCCGCACTGAAATTGCGCGTATCCAGTTCGTCCTCCACAACCGGAGGGAACGGTGAGTTGAGCTGCTTCTTGATTAGCCGGGACCAGTTGATTGACTGCATAAACGGGTGAGACTTTAGGTCGGCCGCATCGTTTTTGCCACTGCCGAGCCGCCGTTTCGGATCCTTCACCAGCAGCTTGCGGATGAAGTCGGTCGCTTCGGGCGATATGTTCTCCGGAATGACTGCGTCGGTTTCCAGGATACGTCGTGTAGTTTCCGGAGTTGCCTCTGACGAGAACGGAGATCCACCCGTTAGCAGCTCGAACGTAAGCACCCCAACCGACCACCAGTCGACGGTGGAATCGTGTCCTATCAGCTGGGACGATCTCAGGATCTCAGGTGCCATGTACTCCACCGTACCGCAGAAGCTGTGCGTTCGCTCGTTCTCGTAAAGGAGCTCGCGCGACAAACCAAAATCCGTCAGCACGACGTGGCCATCCACGTCGATCAGAATGTTCTCCAGCTTAATGTCACGGTACACGATACCCAGCTGCAATTAGAGCATACGCGAAACTGTCATGAAAACGTGCCCGCTACGATGTGTCACAACACGTGGCCGTACCTTGTGCAAATATTCTATCGCAACAATGATTTCAGCGATGTAGATCTGCACTTCCGACTCGGAGAAGCTATGCTTTTGGCAGAGATGCGTGAACAGCTCGCCACCGATCACGTAGTCCAGAATCAGGTACAGCTTGGAGTCCGTCTGGAAGGCGTAGTGCATCGTAACCAGAAAGGGTGCATCCTGTATCGCTTCGAGCACCTTTAAGACAAACAAATAACACCATCGAACGATTGTTAGGTTCAGTATTTAGACACTTCGCGGATGACTCGCAGAATCTTTGCTTACCTGTCGCTCGGTTCTAGTGTGCTCGGCCGTCTTTTTCTTCAAGCTAACGATGCCCTTCTTCAGGACCTTCATGGCGTATATCTTGTTCTTGTCGACCCCGGTCAGCTTCCGCACCATGTACACAGTACCATAAGCTGGAGGATCGAGTACATTAGAAAACATGAGGAATAAGTACAATCTCTGGACCGGAGCATGTTAATAATAATAATTACCTCCCGTTCCCAGGACCTTCAACATTTCAAAATCCTCCAGACTGACCCTGTCAGCCGCGTTTAGTCGAACTGTAAAATGAGAATCAAATAGAGAGCATATTATTCATCTATCAACGAAGTGAAGTAATTAATTCAGTTAGTTCGTCTCCCTTCGGGTTAGATATCTCGAAAAGCTTGAATTTTGTCCCCATTTTAATGATTCAATCGAACAGAGATGCACATTCGATTGTGTGTGGTTAGCATGTTGTGGTTTTTGCCTTGGGCTGCCAAGGGCTTCAATGAATGAAAATACTAGCGTCTGGTGGAGCCGTAGTGACTCGTTCAGCACACCACGACATTCGCTTGGAGCATGTCGCTTTTCAGCCAAGAATGGTGTCATGACACAGATTGATCCACAAACGAACCCCCCAGAGCCAACCGCATAACCCCGGCCGCAACATTCCGGGGTAGGAATTCAACCGCCAAGCGTTGGCCGGTTGTTTGTGTGTGATGGCGTCTCGCGCCGGTGTCATTCCCAAAAAAGGGCTCACTTGCGACCGACCGGTGGAGAAGGAATAGTAGAAAATGGCCTCGTGCAACATGAAACGTTCTTCGCGGGCTTGGTGGATGATGATGCTATCGCGGATGGTGAGAAGAAAGCATGATTTGATGACCTACTTTCTGGCGTTCGCGTACCGCTTTACCGCTAGCACCGTGTAGGTGTAGCTGCTGGCGGTGTGGTTGCGAGTAGTAACAATAGTAATGGTGTTAGTAGACATTGCCACCTGCACACCATATTTTCCCTTCGCCAAACAACCGAGTCTCAAGCGAAGCTAGACAAAATATAGAATTTTTCGGTCCTATTTTGTACTAATTTTCCTCGCAAACAACTACTTGCTACTTGCTGATGATCGGTCCTATTTTGTACTAATTTTCCTCGCAAACAACTACTTGCTACTTGCTGATGATCACACTTTAGGCAACATGTAACAACATTGCACCCCATCAAAGCATGCTACCAACGTTGCTACGGGGGTTTGTTGTCAAAATTGCATCTAGCGGGTGCGTGGTATAGTAAAGCATATCCGCACACACAAATACCCGCCCAAAGAAGAGAAACTCTATGCTCTCTTACAGTTGGCTAGCATAATTTATGCTCCCTCCGGCTCCAAATTACTGCAAAGCCGTTACTTGCGAGATCCGCTTCCGTTACTCGAATTATTTTTCCTTTGGGGGTGAGGCGATGATGGCGTTAGTAAGGCGAAGTAACGGAATCACACGCGCGCAGGTTCGCGATGCTGTACCTCTTTAGCTAGGGGGTGTTTTGTTGGCATCTTGTAATATAGAAAGAGAGAGTATGAAATGTGGTGGTTTACCACCGTGGCGTTTGTATGCGTGTATGAGTGTGCGAGCAGCGCGTGCAGTGTGCGTTTTTACATAACTGCATCTCTCAGCACCGAGCCCGTGAGGAGAAGCAAGAGCATTGCGTGAACATGGAAAGTGTTTTTCGCTAGTAGCGCCGTTTTTCACTCCCCCCTGTGATGAAAAAAAAACCACCGTGAGTAGTGTTCGTGAGTGTCGGCTTGCTCTCTTCTCAAATCCACCCCTCAGAAGAGCCATTGGGAGGAATCGCCGCCATAAACTAGGGGTTGGAGTTGGGCTGGTGTTGCCGCAACAAACAATAACACCTGTAGCGTTCGTAGAATAGCAACTATTTGCTATTTCCACGTTGGACTGCCCTCCGTGTCGATGTGTACGTGACCGGACGGTGGAAGACAGGACGACCGGTCCTAATTCCTACGCACTTTTTACATTTCTACGACTGTGGGGAGGGCGGCTGTCAAAAAACACCGCGTTATAGCGTTACGCAGCGCAGTTACTTTGCAGTCGGGTTGCTATTAGTGCGCTCGTTAAAATAGTAACAATGTTTTAAAAGGCGTTACGCTTGGGTCGAAAAATTCTCCGAACGATTAAATTGTCCCACACAAACACTACCGCTACGGCTGCCTGTATTGAATTGGACCGACATTTTAACTCATCTCGATAGACGACCCAAAACAAACCACCGCCAACAGGACAGGGCTGTGCGCATCGCGTGCCATTCAAATGCGCGAAATTTATCGAATGGCGCAGCAGCGGAATACGACCTCATTATATTTTATCGTGTGTTGGCGCTTTGATTTCCTCTCGACCGAAGTTGCTTGTTTTCGCTTGCTTTGGATTCCTGTTTTTTGTCTATCTGTTCGCGGTCCAAACTCCACAACCCCTCGCAGGATGATCGTATTACGCTAAAAACAAACAGGCAGCATAGAACAAGCACGAATCATAGAAAAAAACATATGACTCCAGCACAACAGAAATTTACCGGCGTTTATTTTCAAACATTTTTGGTTTATACAACGTTGCGAAAGACAATGGAACAAGAGTGGAGAGTTTTCACGGAGTGGCTTTTTAGACTAGTGCATCACAATGCCGCGAATGGTATCTCTCATCAATCAGCAAATATACTATCTGTTTGCATTGCCTTACTCAATAGAAATCGATAAATTATATGAACCAGCTAGCCAGTGACACAACCCGCAGAGTCGGGGAGAAAATTCACTTTCATTTTCTCTCACCTTCAAAAAACTGAACTGGAAGTGAAAGTTGAAATTAAGGGAAAAAGGCAACAGCTCCACTGAATGTAACAAAAAAAAAAACAGTAGTAAAATATATATATACAAAGTGTACCATTGCTATTTATTTCCATTTTGTTGCGTTTGTTGTTGGGTAAAACATAACTAAAATGTACGTATACAGGCAAGGTAGTTCATTGCCTTGCCTTGGGGGCGCACGTGCCTTAGACGTAAATTCGTCCCTGATAGGAACTGATACGAGCTCCAAGCCTTGTGTTTATGTTTTCAACAGTAGCCGCTTTTTTCCAGTCAGTTTTATATAATGTGATTAAAAGTCGCGTGAACTCGCCACATGGTATAAAAAGCAGCATGTATAACCCCAGCATCCTACGGTAAGGGGTTCTAGTGCACAAATGTGGTGTTGGCAATCTAAAATGGCGACTATTTTTTTACTTATATCACCCTGCGGCTCTAATACTCTAAACTGCTGAATTAATTAGCCGGCTCGGGAACGGCACGTTCTACTGAGCGTTGCTAGAGCAGCAAAACAACATAAAGAAAAAGTTGGCTAAAACAAACACTGCAATAAAAATCCTCAACAAAATTGTGAGAAAAAAAGACCCATTTGCTGAAGGTTTTCGTATTCGCTGATAAGCGTCAACCATCTCGAGATATAATGAAAATGAAAACGTTTTGACAGTGAATTTTATTGAACATTATTCCTCCCGTTAGAACGCAACAACGCATTAAACGTGCAATGGAGGCAAGATTCACCAATACCGTGTTGCCGTTATATTGGGAACTGAATGCGTTCCGTGCATCGGCTGCACAGCTGTGCACGGCAAAACGCGATCTACTACCACCTCAAAGTAGGGCCTACGCGTACCCGTAATTGCACTACTACGACCAACTTACAATGCAGCACAACCCCCCCACATGGACCACTTTGCTTTGAGTTGCGCACGGTCCAATACGCCGGAAAATGCACACATTTGCAAGCGCATTAGACCGGTGCACTCTCGTGTGGGGCGAAAATAATAATAATACACCAACAATCCAGCTCTGCTGCACACGATCACATGTACAAAGAGCGGTGATGATGATAAACGGAATCGGAAGAAACGTGTCGTAAACTGCGAAACAATCTGCAATTTCACCGAACGAATGTAACCGATGTAACATTTAATTTGCACGCGATGCCATCGTCCCACGAAACGTTATCTGTGTCTCTGCTGATGCGGGTATTGCGGATACTTGTTCTTGGAAGGGAAGGATCACCTTTGAATCGATAAACAGTCGACAGCTCGAGACATTAAGTTTATCGTGTTCCAAGAAAAATCCTCACCCACCTTTTTTCTCATAATCGTTCCATCGAAGGGTAAATACAGCTACGATTGATACGAAAGAACCTCCTCTGATAAACCCTTAGTATGTATTGCCTATGGAACGACATTTTACTGTACCAAAGGCGAGTAAACGGAGACTGTATCATGTGGTTCCGTTGATCGATGATTCATCGATGCAATTTTCACACAATGGCAAACGATTCTGCTGATAATTTGCCACATTTCCTAACGAGACGAGTATGGCCAGATATATGGTTAAATGGTGAATACACTTTCACTTTTCGTTTTGTAGAGTCTCGTGGATCATCT
Organism: Anopheles nili; assembly: GCF_943737925.1. NCBI lineage: Eukaryota > Metazoa > Arthropoda > Insecta > Diptera > Culicidae > Anopheles > Anopheles nili. The sequence goes on from NC_071292.1 coordinate 56,473,923, forward strand.
TAAAAAAAATAATCCCCCAGTATAATCGATAAAGCTTCTCCATATCATTTCTTCTTTGCAACCGAACGAAGGGACGTTTAACGTCCATCCGTCTGCTCTTTGTTGTCTAGGTTTCGACCTTTTCGTTCTTATTACCAAAAATCTAGCATTCCCGACGTGCTCCATCGGTTTGTTTTTTGTTGTTGCTGTGGTTCATATACAAACGAAGACGATATAAAATCTAGCTCCGCACGGCTAGACTCAAGAAAAGAAGAAAAACAACTGACTAAACGAGACGTAGAAGCACAGACGACTGATGTTCCACCGTCAGTAAAGATCCACTGTCCATGGTCAGGGTTTTTCCTGCAGAACCTCGTCGAAAAAGAAGCTCATTTTCTTTGGCCCCGATTCTGTCGCCACAGTTGCACCAAATGCACTTGTACATCGAGAATAGCTTCGTCGGTGTGTGTGCAGGTCTGCGACGGAATGGTGGCGGTGGTAATCGTACATAATCGATCCACGGTTTTCCCTTGATGATGCTCCTAAAATTCCTGACCTGGGACGACACAAAGCGTAGCAAAAACCCCACCACTTCACTGCTTTCCTTCGAAGCACAACTTGCGAAGGACCTTGGCGAAGGTCGTCTGAAAAACTCTGGCAGAGAAAGTTCATCATCAGCTGCCAGTGAATGACGAGTGCAGTGGAAAGTGCAAGAGACAGAGAGAGAGAGCGAGGGTTCCCCTACTCTAGGTGAAAATTGGGATGAAACATAAACAGACGCAGCTCTTACTCCAGTGGAGTATGAAAATCAAAACCTAACCTAACGGGTTTAGGAGTAGGGCTTTTTGATTTGAATTGAAATGCATTTAGCAAACAGCAAATGGATGTTTATTTTATCATGCAATACCCGGATATTGTGGTCTTGGACAACGGTCGAGGGCTCTTATCATCTAACCGGCCACACAAACCACGTATCGTTTGCCTATGAAGCCGAGAAACAATTGCCGATGATAGTGGCGAGAGAAGCGTAGATTACAATTTGTTAGAGCTATACATGTGATGGGAAATGAAGACTGGTTTGAGGCGGTAACACGTTGAAAAACATAGAATAAGAGGCTGTTCATGTATATTTTTCAGTAGCAAAATTTGGTACTTGATTATTTGGATCCCATCCCAAGCATGATCGCATATTTTACACGAATTTCAACTGTATTGTGGATCATGTTTCATCGCTATATCGCGACACATTCGACGGTGGTGGTTGAGTTCAGTGACCAAACAACTATTTGAGCAACTATTTTCGTTTACGCTCAGGGTCAAGGTACCGTCGATTGCGATTGGGAATTCGTGTGGGGAAGCATACTTTATCAGCTCACAAAGCCGACCGTGACCAAATACGACCAAGTTCGTCTACTGAGCCGCCGCTTGGCGACATCGTGCTATCCTTATTGAAACAGGCCTGTCTGGTTCGAAAATCGGAGGTGATCGAACAATTAAATTATACGCCGCAAGGTGGTCTGTTGCCCCCGGGGGGCGAGAGGGGGGGGGGGGTTTGGATACGTTTAATGCTGCTGTAATGAGTGCGGAACTGACCCGAAAATTGTGCCCAAATTTCCAATTGTCTATTAAAGGGCTCTTACACAGATAGACTCGCTCGGTCAGAAAAGGACTGACGAGCCAATAATAAGAAACAAAGTTAAAAAACACTCCATACACGCCTCTTTTTCGCGTGTCGAAAATCTATTCATCGAAGCACGGGCTATACAAAAATAAACGCAAGCTTCTGTTTTTATTGCAAATACAAACGGAAGCCCACTTCGGCTTTCCCTTGGGCTTTCCCACTTCCACAGGCCTACATGTAAACAAAAACCGAACCGGAAACGTTGACCTTTAACCAAGCTGCCAAAGTGGTGACCTTACAGCTACGGCTGTATAGAAGAGAATAAGAAAAAATAGAACAATATTCGATCCACGAGTCCGCAGCAAGAGGTTGTCTTTCTTTTATACGTGTAGTCTGAACACACCACAGAAGTTCATAGTGGCAAAACTGCCTTAAAATCCGAACCGGACCGCCATGTTACAGCTCATGCAAAAATGCATCGTAGAATGCAGCCAGGGGTGGTTATGTGCACCTCCTGCCTAAAGTGGCAAGGAAGCGAATGGTGAAACATAGCGGGAATGGAAGGAATGCACACGAAACAGAGACACACAAAACAAAGCATGTGTAGGGCAGGAGAATCAAGGAGGGCAGCCAATTTTGAAATGGAAATAACTGTAACTTTTACAAATCTGTGCATATTTCCACTTTCTTCTCAGTTTCTCTCTCTCTCTCTCTCTCTCTCGCGTGCTCTCGGTAATGCACACAGCCATTTCCACGCGATTGGAAGCGTTGGTATGCGTGGAAAACTCAGTAGGCGCCCTATCTGGGTATGAGCGAGACAGCAAAAAGGGCCTTTCCAAGGCTTCTTGGATGTTTTCCACCGCCGTGGCGTGTTGTTGCCGTTTGTGCTGAACTGTTTATTTCGCTCCAGCTTGCTTGCGAGCACGATTTGAGAGCAGCCATTTAGCAAAGACGTGTATGTAAGCAAACGCTCTCGCTACGGAACACTCTCTGCTGAAGGGGTTGATTTGAGTGGCCGCAAACAACACGTACACACGGGGTGGTTAATAAAAAAAAGCCAGTAAGTTACCGTCAGGGGATGAAACAGCACATAATTATAAAAAGGAATACCCTTACACCGGGGAAGATGCTCTTTTCATGTCTTTTCGTGTGAATTTTCGGCCTTTACCCGTTCGCTTGGGGGTTGAAATTGATTCTTAAGGATGACCGAGTAAAGTTCTGACACATCCACCCAACGAGCAAACGAGGTAGTTTAAATCGAAACACACATCACCCTATTAATCGTGGATTCATTAAATATGCAAGTACCCAATACCTGGCCAGGCACAAAACTCGGATTATAAATTTAAAAAACAAAAACAAATCTACCCCGGGGAAAACAAAAAAGGGACGCCACGGGGTACTAAGTAAGTAATTAAATATCACCCGCAAAAGGATGTTCTTTTCAGATGCGATCCATATTCATGTTTTCACATAAAACAAAAAATTCACCCCTAAGTAGCCACAATGTTACACACTCATAGACACGCAGATAATGCGCTGTACACGGTTACCACCCCACAACAACACCCACTTTTATCTCTCTTTCTCGCTCGCACACACGCACGTGGGGTTTCATTTTTGTTCTGTTCGCATTCGCAGAAGGAAACGGGGTCAAAGTCACTTTTAATGCACCACTGCGGGGTGAAAACGGGGCGCGAACACACCGGTGGGTCGGTATTTCACCGTTGCCACAGCAAACCCTCCTCTGGGGTGGCTGGGAGGGTGCAGAAGAGAGCAACCCTACGCTACGCCATTTGCAGCAGTGTTTTCTCCCGCTTTTTGCCTGTTGTTGTTGTTGTTATGGAGCTTCCTCAGCTCTATGGACGAAAGCGATTCAGAAGACAACGCAATCTCCTTCCCCCAATAAGGGTGGGGGGGGGGGTGGCGATTTTGAAAACGACTCGACCACATTCTGCTCCCTCTGTGTGTATCGCAACGTTTTCTAGCACATACACACGGGCACACTGTCCTTCTTCGGCAAAAAAAACCCCAACGTTAAGGACATCATAAACTCGCGTTAGAAATTCAGTGATCGTATGCAGGATCATGAGATCTTGAACCTCACAAAACGTTCCAAAAAATCTACGAAATTCCCAACTGAGCCCTTCATTTGGGGTTTCCTTCCCATCCCTTCCTCCTACCCCGTGTAGCGCACTTACCTTTGGTATTGATGGCCGAAATTTTGATCATCTCCATCTCATCAAACTCAACGGAGGGGCCTTCGTAGATCACGCTGTCCGATCGATCCTGCTCGCCTTCCCCAGCCTTGTGATTGTTGTTATTGTTGTTGCTGCCCCCACCACCATTGCATTGCTTCTGCTTGCCACTCTCGAGCTGCATCTGATGTTCGTGCTCCTCTACGTCGATCACTTCATCGTCTTCATCCTCACGCATACCGTATTCCTGCTGTTGTCCATTGTCCGATTGGTTCATGGAATTTGTCACTGCATGTCCCTCCTGCTCCTCCTCCTCGATCGTCTCTCCATCCGCATACTCCAGCAGCTCCCCATCGTCGTCGATCTCCAGCCCGTCCTGCCCCTCTGAGTACATGCTATCATTGGCGGCCTCCACGTACTCCTCCCCATACTCGGTGGCTTCTTGCATCATCTCGGTGTCCTGCAGCGGATCGTAGCCGATTTCTTCATCTTCTTCTTCTTCCTCCTCCTCTCCACCTTCGACAACACCATCGTTCGACGCGTCGGTATCGTCCTCTTCCTGCGCCTCTTCGTGCAAGGACGACGTAGTATCACAGGCTGCCATAGCGATGCTTGTGCTGCCCCGACGAGGCATCACTCGTCTTGGCCAGCTGCTCGCTGGGGATGAAGTAACTTCCGGTTCCTCACCGTCCGTCTCACCATCGTCGTCCTCCCCATTTTGGCCGTCCGAATCGGTCGGATCGAACATGATCATGTTGCGATTGCTACGCATACGAAAGGCCCCCCCGCCGGTCGTTTCCTTCTCCACATCATTATCTGGCTCGTCCTCGTCCTCGCCGCTCGTACTGTCCGATTCCAGGATCATTGGGGCTTGCCTAGTCTGCCGGTATTTGGCGCTGTTGTTGCTGTTGCTGCTGCTGCTACCGCTACTGCTGCTGCCTCCCCCGAGCGTTGACGTCGCCGTTGTTCCTGCTAGCATCTTTAAGCGCTGCTTCTGTTGCTGCTGCTGCAATTTGTTCTGCTGCATTTTATCCGCAACCACGTGCTCGACCAGGGTGGCCGGATGGATAGATTCCGAGAGGCCTTTCCGCTTGCTAGCAGCCCCGGATGCTGCACTCCCATTGCTTCCATTTATGGACACAAGCAGCGAGGACAGCTTGAGCGTACCAACCATGTTCGACGAGTAATTGTACATATTTACGCCGCCGTTGTTACGACCGGACGATCGTACGCCCTGCACTGGTTGCTCCTTGCGCTGTGAGGACGAATGATTGCGGCCACTGTTGCTGCTAGTGGCAGTGCTGTTGCTGCTTGAGCCCTGCATTACCTCGAGACTGCGAAAGTCCTCACACAGGCGATTCTCGTGCCCACGTCTACCTGCCACAGGTGGCGGGTTGGCTACCACTGGTCCTCCTCCACCCACTCCAGCTCCGGCACGGGTGCGATTGTTTCGTCTCATCACGAGTGCGTTGTTCTATTCTGCAAAAACCTCTCTGTTCAACACCGTCGATGCACTTTCGCTACCCGTATTAATTCCCACAGATTCCTTGACCGCACACGCTTCACGCTTTGGCGCAAGGATTCCCCACACGTTCGACGGATCACGGATGGGACACCACTTCGTGCACTCGGTTTCTGACGCGAATTTCAGGACACACGCAACAGTGAAAGGACATTTTTGTCCGCTTCTGCTTCTTTTTTCACTTACTTTTCACGTTCACGACGACGCACATTAAACGAACTCGCGATTGCTCACGTTCTAACCAATGGGCCACAACCACCTTTCGGTGGGTGGTGGGCGGAAAATTCACCTAACGCTTGCTTCAGTGCTGCACCGGAAAAAGGAAGACGTGCGACATACACACGCACACGAGCTGTTAATTTTAACGCCACCTTCGCTTGGGGACACTTCACTTCACGGTACGGGAACACCGGATGAGTAGCGTGTGTGTGTGCACCACGCGCGTATACCAAGAGATCAATAGAATCGATTTGTCAAACTCGCGCGGCTCAGCAGCAGCGGAACTCAAAACCATACACAGCAACCTGGCGGTGCCTTCTCAGCTGATTCTCTCTCACGCGCCGTACGATTTGTAAGGTCCTACGTTATTTACTACGGATGGATGGGAAATTCCCACCCCCAGCCCTTGGGCCGTTTTTCACCCAGACAATGCATCACCAATACCAGACCATCGTTACGCATACGGTGAGAGCGTAGCAATGCGGCGCTGTTGCCGTTTTGATCAGCAGGCTGTTTTACATGGTGCATACGCACGCCCTTACACCCTTCGGTTGATCGTGTGAATGTGTGTGTTTGCTCGCGGTGTAGTGGCGCCGCGCACGCATCTGTCATGATGGGTTCATGTAACGGGACGGTTCCCTTTGGTGCTCGTTCTCTCACTCTCTTACGAGCGCTGCTTCTACGGGAAATTTCCACGGAGTGCGCCGCTCCACGATAAGTCTGATAACTCCCCAAATGTACCTTCTCGAGAGCCTTTTTATAGTGGGTGTGTGTGCGCGCGTGATAGAAAACACACTCGCCGCCATTATTGCACATTGTGTGCGTTCAAATGGTTGCAAGAGAGGCGCATCTCACACCGAATGTCATTTGGCCAAAGCGTTGGCAGGTTGAAGAAAAACAATAAACAAAAAAAAACACATTCGTTCGATGCGTTTGCACAATCGTCGTGCTCTCCCGCTCGCACGTGGTGCATGCATGCCCTTGCCCACTCTCTCGCTCTCTCTCTCTCGTTTTCTTTCTATCTCTTTCTTGGAAGCGTTTGCCGTTCTACACAACGATCTTCCGCACCAGCGCACGTCAAATGGAAAGTCGGTAGATAGCGTGATTTTCGGCGAATGAATTAAAACATTTAAACCCTTCCGGCGTGGTTACATCGTATCCCTGCACCGTCGAGCAAGGCGCAGTTGGCCCAAAAAGCAAAAAAGCAAAGAAGCAAAGCACTAACATACACATTATGCGGCGCCTACCCCACGGCTACGCTAATATCACACTGTCGCAACAGTATGGGTGCGCGAAAGTGCGTTTTCATTATTGTTTTCCTCGCTGCTCCTATTCATGTTCGCTTCGCAGGTTTCGCAGGTCCTGCATCCTCGAAGCCAAACATTAGCTACGCTTTAAATCCGGATGGGGACGAAGGTGGCCGCCATTAAACATTCAAACTCACTCCTCGGTTTTGTTGCTTGATCCTCGCAGGCTTGACATTTTGTATCTCATCCCGTGACACGTCGTATTGCAACAAGCAAAACGAAACGCACACGAAAAAGAGGGCCCTCATCTCATGGCCAACAACCATCGCTCAGCGCGCCCGTACACTCCGCCTGGCGGAGTGCATAAGAGAAAAATGAATTCGAAAAACAAATCCTCCTTGCGCCTCAACGAACGCACCCATTCTCGCGTCACCAAGCAAACAGGATCGTGTTAGCATAGGAGATAATCAGAGCACGCTGATCGCCGCTAACTTCGATCGATAAGAAGAAGAGTCTTCACATTAGGGCCTTATTAAGGAACACTCTTTTGCTGCTTTTTTGCTACTGTATAGATTTATGAGTTACAAATGAATTAAAATTCGCGGCACGCATCTCGTGCACGCATGAATATCGTACCTTTCGTCTATGCTCGTGCATGATAAGAAGCGAAAAAATGGGACGCGAAAACAACAAATGACTGTAAGAATTATAAAAATAGCCTACACGAAATGTCCCCCAAAACGGGACTCGCCGTATCTTCCGTATGACAGCGGAGAGAGAGCGTGCAGCGATTGGCAGCACCTAAAACTCTAATGAAAAACGGGTTTACAATGCCATCCGTATTTCGGTTTCGCACTTTCGGTTGAACCAAGCATAATCCTTTCGACCGTCTATGAGAGTGCAAAACTTACGGTACAATTGTAGTTTTCACACTCAAGAATCGCGAGAAAAAGGATAGACAACGGACATCGATTTAGACCGCGGGCCACACATAAACAAACGCAGCAAAAGAAAGCTCGGCTCGATCGCGTTGCCAAGTCGCCTGTTGAAGTGGGTCGACATGCTTTACCTGCCCATAAACCTGCTCGCTGATAATGCTTCGCGGGGAATTGTTTTAACACAATTTATTGGTCGCACAACACTGGGAATAGTATATTTTCACGTTTTAGTTGGATTAGATTCGCGCACTCACTCGAAGCTGCTTCAATGCTGCGACCGATAGGAAACTCTGAACTACACACGGGAAAGGGCGACCGATTACGCGGCACTTTGCAACGGTTTGCTCGCAGGGCAAAGGCACAATATTACCGTACGCGGTGGCATTGGTTTGAGCTTAAACTTTGCTTCTCGAATTGTCGAATTAAGGAAACGATACACCACGCAATGTAGAAATACACTCCACCTTGTCAGCTTCTTAATGTTGCCGCGTATGTGTACACCCGAGTGTGCCGTCGATTGTTCAAGATGGCGTCCGAAGCATAGCACAGCTGGAATAGAAGGTTGGTCAGTGATGTATCGTTTGACAGCTTTCTACAGGCACACAAAATTTTAACATTTCTGGTTGGTTTTGCACACATTTGTTTCAGTCAATAAATAAATCAAAATTTTACCATTCTTTTATGCTTTTAGCTATGAAACATTATTAAACAATGAAAAGAATTCATCAATTCAAAAATGATTCAGAATCATTTTGATTGCAACTATGTGTACTAACGGACGGTATTATACACAAATCGTTGAAAAAGTGTCGCAAGAAGCTCATAGAAAGTGCTTGTTAAAAACAATCACTATGTGATGCATGCACTGTTGGAATAAAATTAGAATTTGCCATCAGGATTATTCGATTTGAATGCATTTTGCTAGCTATCCATCTTTGATAAACAAATGCATTATGTGATTGTCAAAGTGCATCCCAATAAACAGCTGGAATGCAGTTTTTTAAACAATCTTGCCATGCTGTCAAAAACAAAACGGCGTGTCAAAGCCATACAAACAATAAGCACGTGTGGTGGCGATCTGTTTGAATTCGAATGTAGTGTCCGATAAGAAAAATGAAAATGGTCTCCAAACTACCCGCCAGGGAGTGTCAGCTACATAACGTACAGTTCTACAACCTTCTGCCCCGTGGAATAGCATGTTCCTCGTTCAGCCAATCACAGAAGAAGCTAGCATGTGCGAGGTAAACCTAACACACCGGCTATTCGCACGCACCTGTTCATATTGCATCAATCTGCTCTTTTACCCTGTAGGGACGATGGTACGATCGAAATCTGGAACATGGCACACGCACCGTTCCTGGAGAAAACGATCCCCGGTGGGGAAGGTGTGTCGGTCGAAGGAATTGCCTGGGCCGGCATCCGTCTGTTCGTCGTCAGCCTCGCCGGGTCGCTGGTTGAGTGGGAGCTAAAGCCCGATAGCGATCGACCGCGCGTGAAGCAGTCGGTCTACGTGACGGGCAACGCTGCCTGGTGCATAGATGTAAGCCGTGATGAGCGGCTGCTGGCCGTGGGTACAGACGGCGGTTACATCAACGTGTACCGGTTGGACAACGGCGAGATCACGTACGAGCGCATCCTAGATAAGCAGGAGGGTCGTATCGTTTGCTGCTGTTTCGACTGGAGCGGCGACTTTTTGGTGACCGGATCGACGAACGCCGTGCGCGTGTGGGACGTGCGGAAGGGCCACGCCGTGCACAAGATGACGGTTGGGCGATCGAACCCGAACACCGACACCAACGTTTGGGCCGTTTACGTGCTGAAGGATTTCACCATTGTGTCGGCCGATTCCCGAGGCAAAATGGTGGTGTACGACGGGCAACAGGGTACCGTCTTAGAAATCCACTGCATCTCAAAGGCGGATCTGCTCTGCCTGGCGATGGACGAAGTAAATCAAATCCTGTTCGTTTCTGGCGTGGAACCCAGCATTCGTACGTTCCACTACGTGGAAGCGGAAGTTGGACGGCAGAAAAACGCCAATTCGGCACACGGACCGCCGGGAAAGTATTTCGCACGACACATAACCCGGCGTTGTCATACGCACGACGTCAAAACGATGGTCACATTCGGGAACAGTCTCGTGTCAGGCGGTGTCGACGGGACGCTGGTCGTGACTTCTTTCCCACCCTATCGAATAGATAAGTACTTGCCGCTGTTGCCGGGTTCGGCCGTCATCGTGGCCCACGACAGTCGGATGGTGCTGCTGCGTTACCTCAACTACCTCGAGGTCTGGTCGTTGGCCCCCCAAGAAAAGCTCTCGCTGGGTGGCGTCAAGCTGCTGCAGATTCGCAGCAAAAAGGACGAACACATCGCCACGGCCGCGATCTCTCCGAATGGGCGGTGGATCGTCTACTCGACGGAAAGCACTATCCGGTTGTTCCGGTACGACTGCGAACTGGCGGATCCGACGAACTCGTGTCTCGAGCGTGTCCGGAATCCACCGGAGCAGTTCTCTGTCTGCTATCGCGTTGACTTTACGCACGATTCCGCTGGCATGTTCCTGTACCATCGGTCGGGGACGATTCACTTTTTCAGCTGCACTGGCGACGACAACGAGGAGTGGGACCACTGCCAATCGATCGAGGCCGGGCGGTGGCTAACGGACACGATCCATCTGTCGGCGGTATCGCGCTGCAATCGCTACCTCGTGTGCGCGGACGTGGCCAGTGCGATCGTAGTATTCGAGAGATCCGGCAGCAAGTGGAAGCGATCGATATCTCTCCCGCGCTACAAACTGCCCCCGACGGCTATCGCGATTCAACCGAACCGAACACGGCTGGCCGTTGCCTTTGCGGATTACAAGCTATTCCTGTACGACTTCGATCAGTTCCAGTTCGTGTTTTCTGCGTACGTGCAGTTCGACACGTTGAACCCGGAACTGATGAACCAACCGATTTCCGGGATCACATGCGATCCTCGGCACGAATCCACACTGCTGTTGCAGAGTGCTTCCCACATCCTAACGCTGCGTTTCGGCGAAGATATCGAAGACGAGGAGATGATGCTGAAAGAGTCGTCGAAGAAGAAGAAGAAACAAACGAGCGGCAACGAGAACGACAGCAACGAGGGCAGCCTCTCGGAGTACAAACTGCAGGTGGTTCGCGAAACTCCCCGGCTCGTGGCCATCGATTGGCTCGGCGAAGACGAACTGGTGGCGGTTCAGGCAAACTCACTTTCGATGGTTGAACATCTGCCAGCACCATTCCGAAGGAAGATATACGGCACGGCGTAGTGGCCACGTGTACGCTGCACTGTCATGGGTATAATGGCGAATAAAAATAAACGCGCGTCGGTGTGTATAGATTGTTTGGAATTTTTGGTTTATTTCCGTGTATCATTCTCGCGCGCTCCGACTGCCCGTTCGCATTCCGCATTCATCCGCCTCGTCGTATCCTATCTGGTTGAGAGCTTAAGCATCCTTACTGCAGGAAAGTTATCGCAATTTTCCGAAGGTCCTCATCCGCGTGTGTGTGTGAGCTAGGTGTGATGCTTTTAGGATTTGTGCTGCCGATTCCTCGGTTGAGCCTAGCTTTTGCCCTCGTTTCACATATGCTCGCAATGCAAGCTCTCTTATCGAGTCGTGTGCCTGGTTCTCTACAAACTATCTGCTATGCTTGAGCACGGTTCCCTGCACCTCCCTTCGCTTGATTAACCGACCGTTCCGTTTATCCCCCGTTACACAATAGTTTGAATTACATTCTGTGTCCTGTCTGCCATGCAATAGTTTTACCTATTTTTTCTTCGTCGCTCTAAATATATATATATTTTTATATGCATATATGTATAGTTATTATCATACGTCGGCTCGTTTACTTGCTTTTGCAGAATGGATCTGATGCACTGTTTCCGACTCAACGATAGTCGCATACTGCGAAACTGGTTCCGTCTCCCACCCACGGGGAAAAACCGGGGCCCCTAATAGTGAAATCTGCCTCGGGTGGACCAAAAAGTAACCAAAATCGTACGAAAACGAATATTAAGATGAGGAACTGTATCACTGCAAATTTGTCGTGTAATGTTTGCCTCCAAATCCCACCGATCGCGACTCTGGGAGCAAATTTGAAATAAATAAACCCTAGTCTGTACGACAAGCAACAAACGTCGTGTTTTTCGACGCGGACGTGTTAATAATGGTAAACGTTTTAGCTACGATATTCCGAATGGTATAAACACGCTCCTATGCGATCGAAACAGTTGCAAAATGTTGCCGTAATTGTACACGAGAAAAAGAAACTCTTTTCCGATAGTTATCATCAACTAATTTGGCCCGGCAATTTGTAACACCATCCAGCATTTTGAATAAATCTCCAATTCGTGTAAGGAAACGTTTTGATTAAAAAATTCTCTTCTAAACTGCTGCGCAGCAACTTTCGGCTAGTCGTTCGTGTCGCTTCGAATCAGCTACCGGTCGATTCAAATTAGCTAAATTGTACTGCTTCGGGTCACACAAACGAGAAGCCGAATTTCCGTAAATGAACTGATGAACAAACGATGCAACAATATTAGCTATGAATCGAATTCTCCTACCCAATAGGAAACACCAAAGGTGGGCAATAACGCTCTGCAACCGCACGTTTTGTTATTCCTTTTCATAATCCTATGTTTAGTTATTGTTATGCTGTTGCATTGGTTGTGTTTCTTGTTTTCGTTTTCGTTTTTTTAGTGTGAACCTAGTTGCTTCGTTTTGTTTCTTTTCCAGTCACTGATAATGATGTGTTTCGATGTTGCTTGTTTGTTCTATTGTTGAAAGTCTGTTTCGTGTTTCTCGTTTCGGTGGCGTTTTTTGCACACCGTGTTGTAAAATAGACGAACACATCTGAATCCGTGGTAGCAGCAGTTTTGTGTGTACGATGTGTAATACTACTGTATTTTTGGTGTGGTAAGGGTTTGTTCTAGCTTTGTATACCGACGACGTAATTTCGTCCTTTATATTAGCAGTTTTCTTCGGGCTTGCTCTCCTTGCATCACAATGCAGCAACATCCGGACGATAATTGGATGTTCGAAAGCAGTAAAACAGCGTGTAAAGATGCTCCGAGAGGCCAACCCTTATCGTTGGGCGCCCCCACGAGGCGCAGCGGTACCGCACATCTTATACGTTAAACCGAATTGATACTAGTAGATCGATTAAATATTAACTAATGCTCAACGCAATCCTACACGTTCGCAGCGGAAAAAAACGTCAAGGAAACGGGGGAACGAGATTAATAATACGAGTTGTTCCATGTGTATTTTTTTGGTTAAAAAAATCTCACCAATAGATTTAGAATCAACCATACCGCCTTTCCATAGGGTCTTCTGCCCACAGGGGCGCATATGCGAACCTCTCTCGAGAAGAAGTAATTTTGTGCTAATAATTTCACCTGATGGTGCGTGATGTGTCTGTGTGTGTTTAAATCTTGAGGGTCTCTGGTAGCGTCTGGTGTCCTGTCCATTTTCACCACAAAACAATCCATTCTTGTTCCATCGTCTCTCCTCTCGCTATCTAGAGCACTACTCACTGTTGCCAGCTAGAGCTGTGCCTGCTTTATCCCAAAGCCCTCTAAGCTTCGGGAAATTCTTTTTTACTAATTCGAAGCAGCTGTAGACCCACCATAACTAGCAGAGGGGTTTTCTCTCACTTCTATTTTGCTTATCACACGTTACATATTTTTTCATTTATTATTTTCGCTAACTTCACTTACTTCTCACATTCTCTATCTTTCACTCGCTTTCTTGCTTTCTTATCCACTCACATGCTTTATCGTACATTTACACTTTATAAAGGTGCTACTGAATGGTTTTCTGTTGTTAATTTTATCAGATACCCTTACGTGTCTAGTTAGATAGTTTTATACGTTTGATCGTTTTTAAATTACTAAAAAAATCTTTGTTTATCTCTGTGCGCTTCCACACTGCTTCGCGTTGCCTAATTCTCGCTAGATGTGAGTCTCCTTATCCCCCTGGCAAGGAGGAAAAACGATCGGTGCTTCTACGAGGTTCGGTTTGCCTTCCCTCCGCTTTCAGTCTGCCGTGCGCGCATTCCGATTCCACTCTTAGCCTAGAAGATTTCGTAACATAGGATAAGCCGATTCTAGTCCTTAGTGAGTAACGCGCTGCTGTGCAAAACGAAGTCGGCTAATAAAATAATACAGTCTAACAAACATGGGGCATCTACAATACAAGAATAACACAATGGTAGCAAAAGCAAGGGTAAAGCATCATGTTGGAAGAATTCGAATTCGTTTAAAGGGGGTTGTCGCATGTCCACCGGGTGCATCCGAAGGAAAGTACTAGGGATAAGTAAATTTATCTAGACTAATGTTTGAGTTTCTGTGTACCAGGGGGGGGGGGGGGGGGGGGGAGGTTTGCGTCTGGGTATGTTTCGGTGTGTAGTTATAAATGTGTATTCATAAGTAGATAAAAGATATCATCGTCGCCTCTCTGGCACCGGCCCGTAAAACGGCCCAAAGCACTTGCAGGAAAGCGCACTTGCTTTGCGGGCAGCTTTTCCGAGATAGGTTTAGTCTAACGCGCGTATAAATCGTTGCTTTGGACTAAAAGTTTATCGCCACTGCGCCTTTGAAGCTTCCTTGCTGCACGCACCCGTGCGCGATAGTAGAGTATAGAACAGTGGTAGAAGCAGTAGTGTAATAGGTGCAGTCAGATTTAGCCATCCGATCTCACTGTCGTGCACATTTGCTGCTGTCGACTAACGGTGGTGTTGGTGCTTAGGCAGCGAGTAGATTACGAATATTTTTCGGCGTGTTGTCCTCGTTCAGGTGCTTCGTCGTGTAGCGGAGCGCATTCAGCAGGGGTTCCGCTTTGACGGCCGGTTGCGCTTGCAGCAACCGTACGCATCCTTTGACGTCCACGTGGGCACCACGTGCGAATGCACCAACCGGATGCACGTGGTCGTACAGTATCACCAGCCCGACCATTACTCGTAGCAGCAGCAGGTGCGTCTCTTCGCGTTCAATTTGTGCCAACAGTTTGCTGGAAGAAGCCGAAAAATTCCAATTAAACTTCGATCACTTCTCACGGAAGTCGTGGACTTACGGGTTCTCAAGCATCCTCAGGCACACCTTCGCCATCGTGCCAAGCGTTTCGGTCGTATTGTCGACGTTATCGGAGTTATCCTGCACGAACTTGGACGTCGCCTCGCTCAGGACCTTGAGCATGGGCGTTGCGTGCGCATAAAACAGGGACATCCGATTCGCCAGCTCGGTGCTGATGACCATCTCGTTCGTCTGGTCGAGTCGCTGCCGGCTGGCAATGCGTCTGTAGTAGCTGAAATCGTTCTGTATCGCTGGTGTTTTCATCTGCAACAACAAAAGCGAACGATAAGCATTGATGGGCAAAGGAGTTCCACGTTGGCTTAACCCACCTTGTATTCGTCGAATTTCAACACAAACTCGAGGATTTCTGCCAGCTGCTTCACAAGGGCTTGCTGCGTTTCGAGATGTTGCGTTGGATTAAGCCGACCACCGACCAGCTGGCCAAGCAGCTTCGGTACGATCCGTTCCAGCTCGAGCGAATGTTCGTAGCATCGCTTCAGCTTCTCCACCAGCGGTATCACAATGTTCCAGGCCTTCTCCTGACACTCTGGTGATGGGTCCGCGATGGCTTCCCGTATTTCCTTGCCAGCTCCCTAGTTTAGAAAAGTAAAACAAAAAATAAATCCAATCATTATACATGAAATGGAACATGGAACTCGTGGTATTTCTTACAGGAAGTCAATTATCGTTATTCAAAAACACGTGTTCTTCACCCTCCATCCATTAATGAACCTTGCGGTACGACTAGAGAAGAACCTCACGTTGATCGAACATGTGTCTCGGGATTTTAGCGTACCGGCAGCATGAAACAGAGTGACTACAACTTTCCATAGAAGGCAACTCCTGATGGCGCCGATGGGGACACCTTCTGGGCGCTGAATCCAAGGCAGATTCCAGGCAATTAGAATGGCACAAAAACTCGCCCTCCCATGGCGCCCACATGCCAATGCTTTTTTTAGTGTCATTTTACAAAAAAAATTTATGAAATATCGACGAGAAATAAAAAATCCTCAAAACCGTATCCAACCACAGTGCTTCCATTTCGTAGGACTTTCAGCAGGCGTTAGGCGAAACCTTGAGTTTCACCTCGTTGAACTTTCGATCAACCAACGCACCACGGTTGATGCTTTTTCTTCCCGACAAAAGCAACCCACTCAACCGATCGTTTACCGTGTTTTGCGTGCTGTTCGTCGTTCGCTGGAATCATGCCGACAGGCGATCCGTGTTCTCAAGCGATCGTTGTTTTTTTTTTGCCCTCTAAAGGTACCTATGTCGTAAGCTCGAAGGTGGGAGCCACCCAAACCAAAGATTCACCCCGTATGACAATAGCGCCCCCGTTTATGCTAGCAAAGATTGTGTGTCCCCAAGATGCCGAAAACGGTCACGCAACTATTGGAAGTCTTTGGAAAAGCGCGTAGGCCAAAACTTCGTCACGTGGAGACAGTGCCCTTCCTCTCTATAAGCCGCGGTTGATAGTTGTTACCCATTAACCTTGACTTTAGTCCCTGTCCAACCCCACATCAGCGCTTCTCTCTCTCCGTTACGGTAGGGCTCCCTTATCATTGGCCCTTCCCATTGGCAGCAGCTGGTTCATTGATCGTAGGCCGCGTAATAACTAAATTTATACCGCATTTCCCTACGGTGGGGTTGCGCATGTAAAAATGTGCTGTCGTGCGTCAGAGTTGTCGTTTTTTTCTCCCACTTCCCTTTCTTCATATCGCGCGGTCACACACCACGTCGTGTTCCTAATCGGCCCAAGCAACAGGGTTGTCGAAGTGTAGTAACCGCCATCGGACGGGTGACACGCGCAACATGGGAAGTGCTTCGCGGTTATGCTCCACGACTAGCACACGCAAAGCTTTGGCTCACGCGCTTCCACATCCGGGCGAGGGTTGCTGAGCCATTGCCTTTTTCGGGGACAGATAACGATGGTGGTGTTTCCGACGGTGGCGTAAAGAAGTTGCGCTGTGTTGCGCCCTTCGTATTCGCGAGCACAAACACGCACGCGAGCAGATACGCATGCTGTTGGTTTCATCATTCCAAGCCCTGTTTTAAATGCATCAACAACCATCAACATCGGTTACCGCGTCAATGGTCAGTTGGAGCATTAAACGAGTGATAAGCAAACGCATATTAATGCCCTTCGAAACGAGCAGCGAAAGGATGTCTTCTTCTCCCCCAGACAGCTGCAAACAGTTTTCACACCGAAAAGCATCACGATTTCGCTCGTCTGTCACCGAAGACCGGTGCTTAAATGGTTGCTCCAGGTGATCGTGGTTTATTTCACATCTTTCGCCACGACAGACTCGACCCATTCCCGGGTGGTGGAACTTCGTTACTTCGCATCAACGACTCGCTGCAATCAAGCGGTTAATAGGCCCGCAATCTTCTGTCAAATCCCACGAACGGGCCCGTTTGGGTAGTCGTTTTTCTTCTTAAATTCACCTGATCTAAATGGATTTTGGGGATGGAAAACGACGACGGGTGAACGCCGGCTGTTGAAATAGCTCCAGCTTCGGCGCATCTCTAGCGCATGATTTGGTAACACATTTCGCAGTCGCCATTGGATGTTAAAATAAGCATGAAATGATTATTTAATCGACGCTGGGCGTTCGTTGGTGAAGTGTTTAGATTATTTCCGTCAGATCGATCTGTAAAATAGACAGCCGTCCCGGAATAGCCTGTGGGTAGGGACTTAGCGAGAGCGTCCAAGACGGGTTTCCATCAGGATGCTTCAATGTTTTTCACCATCATTAAACCGACCTACTCTACGGCTTCTCGCGTTTTGCTCACCGTCATCTTTTATTTCTCCTCGAGAGCACACATTTATACAGCAAGCAATGTGCATTCGCAACCATTGGAGTTCACTAGGACCTTGCTCCATGCAGCCAGCTGCAAATTAAATTGCAACGAGAGTTGCTCCTTCTTTTATTCCTTGAAACACGGCACTGTTACGTTTTTCGCTCTCGGCGACGATAACGAAGTGCAGGTGTGTCTGAACCGGATGGCGCTACTTCTGAAGCTGAATGCCTCGGCACGGGGTTAATGTACGCCCGTGCTCATGTAACGAGGAAACGTATCCTTTACGGTGCTTTTGTTTCGTAACGTGTCGACCAAGGAGGTACTTCAAGAGATCGGGCCCGTATCGTCGAGCCTGGGATTCAATTTTCCGCTAAGGACAAACCTGCAGGTAGGCTTTCGCAATATTCCGCAGCTCTCTTTTGCGACAGGATACACGGTTCCGAAAGGGGCGCGTTGGGCACACATTTTACATCCCACGTGCAAAAAGGGGTTTTATTGTGCCGGCCCTGCACCAAAGGACCAAAGTAGGACACGTGACAATGTTTCGACACACCGAACGTACCCCCTGCAGACTCGTTTATCTCAAGCCCCCGTGTGAGAAAGCCGCAGAGAGTGGTGGCATTTTATCGTGGAAATAAAACGCCGCGTCTCCTCGATCCTTCGAGGGCTGACGCGCTTTTCACCGGCCTATGGGGTGAGTTTTGAAGCAGAACTCAATGGTACGTGTGGTTCTAACTTTAGACGTGACCCAGACAGTCTGTTTCGCTGCTTCATTGGACCGGAATTTAAACATCGCTTATCTGCACTATATCTACTGGTTTAGTTCGACATACAAAAATTATCGATGGGAAGAGAGAAAACCACATGTAGGAAGAAAAAAAAACCCTACTATCGCAAAAAAGCTTCCAATGTATGCGGTAAGCAACTTTGTTGGAGATAACACCCAAACCAGTTTATCAGATGTTCTATCTACCCAGTGGTTATCGCCACTGGGTGAGTCAATCGCACCATACCCAGTAAGCTCTAAAGTAAGGAATAAAACCACCACCACTGCCCGGGAAGGTTGGTCATAGTGGACATAGTAGCGAAGAAGTTCGCCTTTCTTTCGCGCGAAGGTACGGTCACAAACGACGACTTTGGAAATGCTTCTGCGATCGCATGCTTCATGGAAATTAAGCGAAAGAAATATGGGGAGAAAAAAAACCCTTCCCGCTAGCCATTCGATACGGCACACAAAGTGTACGCAATCGTTTCTATCGCTTCCTTAAAACGATTGATAGATATGCAGACCAACGGCCAAGCGTTCTGCCTTCCGTACGGCGATTTTCCATTTTCGTGTCTGTAAGCACACGTCGCTTCTACTTCCTTTTTTTTTACTTCTTGTGAAGTCTTTGCTTCGCAGCGAAAAGCTCCACCGGGAGACGTTGGTTTGGCACGCAGGCAGGAAACGATCGCGACCAACCGAATGGAACACGCAGCAGCAATTCCTACAGTCCACCGGTGAAAAGTTGCCTTTCTTTAATAGCTTTTATTTCTATTCTTCACGGGCAGGCGTCCGAGTGGGGAGTGCGCCCTTTTTTTTCGTATTCATGCTCCACGGATTTCGTTGGGAGGGCCAGCCCCTTGGCTGTCTCGTACGTAATCGGATTAGGTAAATTGTTTGTGCGATACCGTTCGATGATTGGGCTCAACACCCAGCACACACCTTAGCCTGGTAGACCGGCTAATTACCTCTAGCGCAACGCAATTGCCCATGCAAAACCGTATCCGCAGCAGCGCGGTTTCCATTTATGCCTTCCGTCCAGAAGGGCAAAGCCAGCCAAGTGAGAGATTAATTATGCGCGCAAACTAAAACGGCCTTCCAATTTCCGAATAATTTACCATCGAGCACTCTCTGAACCGTTAAACGTGGGGTGGGTTCTAATTCACACACACGCACAGACACTCGGGTGCTATTTTTCACCCATTCCTAATAGTACCTCCAGGCGATGCGCACATTTAATCGCCTTATTAGCGTCTCTTTATCGAATTAAGCCGCACCGATGACAACGTTTACGGTAGAGCTGCTCTTTTTCGAATAAATCACACCAGACCCAGGCCTTCGCCAGGCATTAGGCTCATAAATCATACAACGTGCCCTAGCTGAAGGAAAGGCCGAATAATTATGCCACAATGTTTGTCATCTCGCCAAAAAAGCTTCACGTCACTGGCCATCGTCATGGCTGTCAGCGCAAATCGTCAAATTCCTCAATTAAAAGTACCACATCGTCGGTGTCACAGGTCCACAAACCCGATGAAATCAGCACCCGGTGCACAAGCGGGTCTGTAAAACGAGCATGTGTATTAATAAATCATGTTTTCTTCACCGCTGCTGCTGGGTTGGTCGCGAAAGGAAAGCGGTCCCGATGGCAGGCGCCTAGTTCTGCTCGGGGTGATTTCGCATTCGCATCGAAAAATACATGTCGTGGAGGATTCGTTCTCGTGCCACACGTTAAGCAAAATTCCGTATGGAAATTTCACCACAGGGAGGTTTTTCTTTCCCTTGATCGTCGTTGAGCGCTAGGACACATGCGGCAGGCTAGTCTTCCGTGCAAGGCATTCAAACGAAACGCGACACACGATCGCGGTGTAGAAAAACGAGTTTTGAGAACTCCCTCCTCAGTTGCTCGGTTTCACTGGTGATCCAACTGAGGTAGATCTCGCACTCCGAATGCAACTCCCGCCCGTTCAAGGGATGCACATACGATTGTATTTTATGCACGCTCGGGTAGCTCAAACGAACGATGCATCAATGCAAGGAATACCGACACCAGCGGGTGGTTGGTTAGGTTCTCTGTTAGGCATTAACTTCTTTCTTTTTTTTGTTGTATTTCTGCACACTCGCGCGCGTGCTGATGATACGCGCTAATGGGGACGATGGCATAGAACGCAACAGGAGCAAGAAGATGCCGAACAGAATCGGTGCACATTAATGTGGCTCCGACCGGGAGCCAGTCAACCGTTGGGGGTTGGTTTGCCCTTCCCAAGATACATAATTAATTATTTAATCAACATGCATAGGGCCTCCACACTGCCTTTGCCGTGAATGGTTCTTTCAAGCCCGGCTAGCGACGCGGCCCACTTCTAGGCCCTACTACTCCTGCTGATGAGTATGCACTCGAGCATGAAAATAAATCAGCACCGCATGAAGGCGCTTGCACTTGAGAGTGGTGAACACAACAACAAAAAAAACCCCAACCACATATACAAATCTAAAGAAGAACACGCTTTCAACAGATCGCAACCAGCTCCTTCGGGCGGTTTCGGGCAGGCAAACTGGATTCCTTTCTCGCTGCTCACACGTAACACGTATCATGTGTTACACCCGGTTTTACACCCTTCCCTAGGGACCGTTAGGGGTGGATTTGATTGATTGATTGGTCAGACAATCAATTGGCCGGCTGAACGGGTTGGAAGATTTGTGTTCGATGAGATGAAGCGTACGATTCGCGATCTGCTTTTGATGGTTCGCGGTTGGCAGATAAATTAAAGCTAAAACGATTACTCACAGCGTGTTGGCACGGGCGCGAATCAAAGCGCGATAAATCGATTGAGCGAAAGAAATTAATTCTAGCCCCGAACGGCCGTGTATTTGGCGTGGAATTTAGGTATCGAACGTGATCCCGAGCATTGTTCGAGGCATCCAGGATAGCACGTGTTGCATTTCATGTACATGCTTCAAACATGTACAGTACAAACAGCAGCCGATGCTTCTGGTGGGCGTTATAGACTGATAGCAAAAACCTCCCCCGTAAATGAGCTTAAAAACAGTGGCGTATCGTATGGCCGGGTAATAAATAAAACCCATAAGTCAACGGGTGCAGACGAGCTGCTGAAATGTGATCCTGTGGTGCGCGCCAGTGCCTGTCTCTCGTCCTTTCGCACGTCCAGTCGTCCCCGAAGGCTATATGAGACCCCATTTTCAGCCTACGATTTTACCAAACATTCCGTGATGCAAACCAGCAAACCTGATCGGTGCTGAAGCGCATTTTGTCGTTTCGCACACTAACGAAACAAAGCCCTAACGCACCAACCGACTCCAGCAAATTGCTGCCAACAGATTGGTGGGAGGCAGATTGCGTTATCGGGTTCACCAACAACTCAACTCAACCCCTTTTGCCGGTGGTGAAACGCATTCAGTGAGGGGTTGACGATGCTGCGAGACCGTCGGGGGAGGTTTATGAAAATGACCTTGTCCGGGAGGGCGCAAGCGGTCGCAAATTGAACCGCAAACCGACCGGGCTTGTCACAGCACGATGAAGACAATTTGCTCCATTCCGTGACGATGCCAATGGAACCCGTCAATTGCAGCCGGAGCGTGATTCTGTGACGCGATTCTCCAGACTGCGCCGTTTAGCGACATCACCGGCACTTCCTAGCATCATCTGTTTCTTTAGAGTGGGTTTGGCTTACCTAGAAACAAGGCGAGAGAGATAGAAACCAAAAAAAAAAAGAACAAATGCTAGCTAAATGAAGCATTCCAACGTAAGCTAACTGGGTCACAGCGTGCACTCGAGACAGATGGCAGTATCAGGCCACGAATGACGGTGGATAAAAGTTCATAGTTTACATTATAGATAAGGCAGCTTTCTTCGTGGCTGGGTCGAGTGACTGGCAGGCAACGGCGCGGAAAAAAAAAAACAAAGAAAAAGGGCCACCGAGGGATGATGACGATGCGCCAAGAACCGGCGATAAAACACCAGCATTGTATGCACTCCAGGGGACCACCGGCCGATTGTTTTACTTTTATTTTCTTTCGCTCACTTTCGTTAAAAATAAAGTACAGCTCCAAAATGGGTACGATCGATGCGATGTAATAGTAAGCGAACGTGCAGGGTAAACTTTTTCATCCCAGCGTGTGCGTTTTCCATTCGAGAACGGAGCATATCTTGGTCCTTGGCGTGATGCACACGCCGCAGGTCTCCTGAGAAGAAATGCATTTGACAGGTGCCTGGTCGGTGCAACGGTTGGCACGTGTTTTCTCAGGAGAGAAGCACGTGAGTTGGAAATTTTCCGATCATCATCTAGAAGCGCGATAGGTCCCAGAGGGAGTGCAAAGCAGTCAAGTGGCTGGAACAGGAACGAAACATTTGTCGCTTATCGTCATCCCCGGGTTAACCGGTGTGCCAGCAGTTCCATCGGTGTGTGAAAAAGGCTGTGTGTGGGTTATTGTCATGCTCACAACTCGTTCCTTCCAGAATCTCATTGGGGGATGTCCTATTTTTGGTACGATGTTGTGTTAAAAATAGTACCCATTGGTTGGTTAATACAGCATCAATTTTTCAGCCCCCAATCTGCCGTTCGCTTGCCGATCTACGGTCTCGCAGCGAATGGGTTTGTTTTGCTTTCGTCCTTTCTCACCACACACTCCAGGTGTGCAGGAACGTCCGCTGGGGTTCTATTTAATAATAAGGCGGCAAAAATTGCCATCCCATTTACCATCAGAGTGTCATCAGCAGACGGAATGGCCTTGGGTGTGCGAAAAGTCTGAACGGTGGAAGCCGATGACAAAAAAAAAGGTGAAGATGTTCCGGGTAAAGAAGGGACTGCTTTTGTCGGCAAATTGGATCCTGCTGCATTCGCCTACAGGTGTGACTCGCCCAAAACCCTCGGGGGAAATTCGAAGCAATGGAATCGCGCACCCCGTCGTCCAAAAACCTCGACGGTGAACGGACCGAGAGAAGATTAAGATGTGCTTGCTATTCATTAAGGATTCAGAAGCCCCAAATCGTGGTGGTGCTTCGTTCGTTCGTTTGTTCACCGAAAATAGGCACCGAGGGGAGCAAACACAAACACCGTGAAGCGGAGCATGATGAATCTCTTTGCCCTACTTAAAGGGGACGTTCTAAAGTCGCTTTCGAAAAAGGAAAAATGCCTTTGGATTTCAAATAGCACTCCCGCGCTCGTTCGACTGCTTTTCACAGGATGTAAAGCGGATTCACTGACGTTCGCGCGTCATTGGAATGCAAAAGGATACTTAACTGCTGCTTTTTTTTTGTTCTATTCGTGCTCTTTGCTTTTCAATCCCACGAACTTGCGAAGAGTGAAACGTGAAGATAACTCCGCTTCGCTCTACAATTCGCTGGAGCGTAATGATATCAAAACTTTTCGCCGTTGCCCTAGGGCAGGAACGATTTCTTTGGCTATTGCAACCGATATTTAACCGAGGTTATTGCGACTTTCGTTCTCAATCTCTCCACCAATGGAAGACGCAGTTCATCGGCCCAAAATGTTTGCTTCAATTTTTCAAACATTTCCCAGCTGGCCCGGCTGCATATATTGTGATTGGTTTCTGTTTGCGCTGCAAATCACCATTTTTATAAACCATTCCCATCGTACCGGCAGCAAGCGTACTGGCAAGCAATTGCGTTCTACCACGGCACACAGCGCAATATTTGCTTTCCACTCGAATGCGGCACTATTTGCCACAGTCCGATTGGCCGTTCGAATGCCGCCCAGCCCGGAGTTCGAGATCTGCGAGCAGCTGTTCGGTAGTAGCGCCACGACACCATCCCAATAGCGCCCCAGTACATGGACCCGTGCGATTGGCGTGTGTGAGTGCGTCGTGTTCATTTTCGATGCCACTGCTGACCCACATGCGGGCGCACCCACCCACAATTCCAATGAGAAGAAACCGACCAACCCACCCGAAAAGGGCACCCGGCCCAGTTCGTCGTTTTCGCACGTGAATAACGGAAGCAAGTGAAACAACCTTACCTGGTTTAGGGGTTGCTTAGGTGCGCGATCATGTCAATGATGCGGCAGTAAAGGTTTTTGCCGCAATCGTAGCACGTTTTGTGTGCACCACCTATTTTGGCCACCCGCTACGCTACGGTGGCGCTAAAAATTATTTAAGCGTTTAAGAAATGTTGCTGCCCCTGCCACAGAAATAGCTGAAATTATGCTGCGTGAACCCAGCGACCCCCTTCAACTGCAACCGGTATTTCCGCCGCCTGGGGTCACAACTTCCGGTGGTGGAATGAACCCCACCATGCTCGCCCGTTCGAAGGCATTTACAAAGGCTGTAGGGGCTTTTACTTTTAACTGAACATAATTTTCCACTCGACTATATCCTCGACGCGTGTTGTGTCGGGGGATGGAGAGAGCAAGAGAGAAAGAGACGTTAAATAGCCCAAGAACACGAACGGTCTCTAGCGAGGATGGGGCAACAAAAAAAAGGGTTGTCCGTGGGCACGCGATTGGCATAAATTTTTGCTCCCTTCAAAGCATTTCCTTTCGGGCGAAGCGTCCTCGTTGGTTGGTCCTTTCTTTGATGAGAGATTCGTTTTGGTTCTAGCTTTTTTTATGCTGTTGCAAAAAAGACTAAAAGCAGTACAAAAAGAAATGAGCTGCCGCAGAGGGGGGTTTCGAAACATGGGCTCGCTCAGGTTCACAATCCACCTGAATTTGTGCCAAGGAACACAGCACAAGGATTGACAGGCGGATGTCCTGCGGCGTGACAGAGCGAATGGGACCTACCATCACGCTGGGGAACAAATTCGTGCCTTAGGAACTCAATGTGAAACACATGTTCGCTCGACACAAATTTCTCCGAAAACTCGTCACCGGGTCAATGATTAAAGTTGACCTTCACTGATGGGAAACAGACATGCCAAACATTGTCACTTCAGCGTCCGAGAGGGCTCGAAAAGGACGTCCTTCGGTGTTGTGCGTTCGTTGGACTGTGGGCCTTCGAGGAACGAAGATTGTCACATTTCTCTCTAACCCAACACCGACAACGAGGATGCCACGAAGGTCAACTAGATAATGGAAGGCTTGGAACTGCCATCTCCCTTGGGTTTTAGAGATTTTCCCCGCCATTCGAAGACCCGCATGATCGAAGGGAAACTCACGATAAGAGGCTATTATTGATGCGGCCTCAGAATTCCATATCGTGCAGGCATTGATGGCATCATTTGACTATTAATCCGCTACAATATAATTCATTCCAAAGCAGCTTTTGGGGCCTCATTTTGTTGTCGAAAAACTTTATCGCAGGGCCGAGAATGCGTCATCAAAACTGCGCCACCAACGACACAAAGGGAAAGGGCACAGATTGATTCGTGGCCGGTCGGTTTGTGGAGGAATTAAATTGTGGTGCGATGCATCCAATTGTCCCAATTTCGGCCCACTCAACCGCAAAGCCTGTCCAACGCTCTCTGCTCTTCGTGTGCATGGTTGCGTGATCGCGGAACTGGTGGTTGAACTTCAATTAAGAACCTGACAATCAGATCGTCACCTCCTGCATTCCGTTCCTTGTTTCGAGCAGCGTCGAGTTTTAGAACTCTCTAAAATTAACTCCACGCTCCTCCGAAGCACCATGTCGCGTGTCCACATTGGCACTCGCTTCACCCCCATTGGGAGGTTGTACACGTGCAAGCAGGTGGAAAACGCCACCCCATTGTCATCGTTTCCGCTGCAGTTTACGTCCACTGCAGTTGCAGTCGATGTGCACAAAAAAGGGGGCGCTTTTTTGTTTTCGTCTCCATTTCTCTCTTGGCACTTTTAGGTGTCCGATTTCAAGACCCGATTCACCCCCCGAGTTTGTCAACCCCCAACGGTGTGCCGAATAGCGAAAGCATTAGCTGCCAATAGAACACAAACACGCACAACTTTTACGACCCCTAACAAAATGGCACACCTAACGCGACCGGTCGCTCTGGGCCCTACATATCAGCCAAAAGAATTTTGCAACATTCCACCTCGAAAGGGAACCAGCGTGCCCAGGGTGTGTTTGTCTGAGAAGGTATTTCGCGCTTAGCCTTGGCTTACAAACCAAAACCCTCACCCGAGTCGGCGAGAGCAACTGCAACTTTGGTGCGGCACGGAAATGGAAGTGAACGACGGGTACATGCACCTTGTATTTAACCTCTGACACACCAAGGCTGTTGTTGGTGCTGCCGCAGTTCCGATTACATAATTTCTGAACCCTCACCGTAAGGGTGCTCAGGGGGAGCCAATCCTCCAAGCCTCCAATTGCAAACACATCGCCTGCGAATCGGACGTCTCAGGGCGAACGTTTCGGAAAGGCACCGTGTGCTTGAAAAGAGAAATTAACTTTCTTCGCTGGACGGGTGGTTTTCCCGGGCCATCACTTCCAGAACATTAGAGAATAAGGGCTCGGAGGCGATGTAGAAAACTTCTTGCAGCAAGTAAGCACTGCAATCGGCCTGCATGCGCGATAATTAAGCTTATGAAACTTCACCCGGTGAATCATTAGCTATCATCATAGCCTTTGTTTGTGATGCTAGTTTTCGCGTTCAGCGGTGTGAATGGCTAAACCTGGTGCGAGTGAAAGGAATCTCGTCGAGGGGACTAACAGTGACTCATGGCCGCTGACGGACAACCGATCCGGGGCGGCTTTATTTATTAACACAACAGCGAGCAAGAGCGGTAGCATCACACCACGGCGGCCTGACTGCGATCTGTCGTCATCGGTGCGCGTTCTATCGGGTTTTATTTTGAGACATTGAAGTTTTCCCGCACATCCGGGAAGGCGTGAGGGCGCTTGTCTTTTGAGTGTCTTTTTTTGTGTGTGCTGCCAAATAAATAGATCCATATTTATGGCCCACACGAAGCAGGAGGTCTCTGAGTGTCCGCGAAGGAAGGGTTTTAGCTGCTTTGATGAAGTTACACGCACGCACTAAAAAACACGGTGACAGATCGAAAGTCTGTACCGCGGCAAAACCCACAGAAAGAAACAGAAGTAGTAAGCATTAATTTAAGCAATGACGTCGGTGGATTGACATCCATAAAATCGGGAAACACTTAGCCAAGGGAAATTTGCACTCCGTTCCACAAGGGAATGATGCCTTTGGAACGAGGCACTTAGTTGCACAAAATTGACAACTCACTGCTAAAGGCTGTCAAAAGCGCAGCGTGTTGTTTAAAACCGCCCGATATTTGTGCACCGTAATGTGGCGCGAAAAATGAACTCACTTAAGGCAAGCGAGCTACGGCGATACAAACTGGTTTTGCAATTTGCACCCGGCTGCTCTTAATTTACGGCATTCGATGAATTTCCGCACAGTGTGCTTGAACGAACGAACCCCGCACAAAAGGGCACAAAGTTGCCGGGGCGAGTTGGAAATAATTCTTTTTTTTTGTATTGTTGTTGCTCGTCTATTTCCTGGCCCCAAAACTGAATGGTATTTCCCTCCCCCCATCGAAGCGAAGGAAAATTATGTTTCCTTTCCAAGTTTTCGCCACCGCCACTGTCCAGAACAATCGCTAGACTTTCCCTACGAATGGTCAAACCTTTTCCAATCGAGCCATACCCGGCGGCTCCACAGGATTCGGGCAGGTCTTTGTTTTCGCTTTTGGGGTAAAAACGGAGCAAGAAGTCCTCGGGAAAACCGAAGCTACTTCGTCCTTCGGCCAGTTGCCAGGGACAACGCTGGCTGGCTAGCTTACTGAGGGAAAATTTCCCGATCGATTTTAAGTAGGTCAGTTACACCGAACTCCGTTAGGAGAGTCGCTCCTGCCCAACACGTCGTCGGTCCTTGGGGGGAAGAAATCGTCGTTCCGACGCACCATCTGGTTCGCAAAATGTGCAACGTGAAGCTAAGGTACATGGTGCATGGCAAAATTACAAGCCACAACAACATTCGCAGCTACTTTCAAGCTTCGTTGTTTGCTTCTTTCTTCGCTTACTGCACGCATTCGAAAAGCGGGCGGTTTTCGAAGGAAGTGATAAACGATCACCTACACGGGTGTGTGTGCTTGGGAGGAGGGATGGGATGGATTGATGCACAAACACACGGTGCTTAGAATGCACGCGTTTCGCTTGCCTGCCCGGCCAGGCCAGAGAGCCAATTTATTTCATCGCATTTACGCGACACTTCGTCCCATTCGTTGGCTCTGGTGCATCACAGCCACGGTTTGGTCGTGTTGTTGGGAGGGTGAAAAAAAGGAGGTGTTGTCTTCTTGTTACAACGCCCGTTCCACAAGCGAAAGGGTAGCACGTTGCGTTGCGAACGTAATCCGGAAGTGCGATGGCCGCACAATGGCGTCACAATAATAACGACGATCATCAACCGGAAGAGCGCTCGCCTATAGATCGTCTAGCCGGTGGAGCTTGGGCGAAGAGAGGTGGTTTGAACAAGCGGAATGAAGACGCATGCGTATCGCTTTCGTAACGCATTTCGGTTGGTCGATTGAATCATACCACATGTAGGCGAAATTCACCGTCCATTTCGGATGGAAAAGTACTGGAATTTTCCACAACCTCAAGATTTCCAATCATCCAGGCACTCGGTTGGTGTACGCTTGAGTAATGCCACGAGGGCTTTACATGACACGAACATGACAACATGCTCATCACAAACGGCCACTTGAAGGATGCTCAAGGACACCTCGCAGTGGGATAACCTCCAGTGCATCCGCTTGTCGATCACGTCTCGTGAATGGGCGAACGGAGCTTGGTTGCTGATAATGGTTTGCGGCAGGATTTTTGCCGACTCGCAGCACATAATCGGAACCTGCCAAATTCAGCCCCGTGTCTGGAGAGAAATCATCGTCCCGACGTGATAACACGTACGATTCGACAAGACAAGCGCTCGGAGTTGGGCGCTTTTGTTTCGTGCGATGGGCGAAAAGATGAAAAGGGAACCATGTAAAGGACGTGTTAGCATAATTTTGCATAGCTCACCACCCAGTGGCGGGCCGGCTGGGAGTGAGTTTCTTTATCCTGCTTCGACGGAGGGACGTTACAAAAAGGAACAAGACTTTAGGGCACTAAACTGACCAACAACGGCACCGAAGGACGTGCTGGAAGGAAGCAAAAGGTCCGTCGCAATTTCCACACCGCGTGCAAACGATCGATGAATAAAAATGAGACGGAAGTGTATCGCAACCCTGTGGGTGCTGTAATGCAAGGGTTGCATATCTGTGCCACGAGGACAAAGAAAGAAACGCATTCTTATTCCTTTCCAGGCAATTACGTGAGGCTGCAGATCCGTGGGACCGCAATACGGACGCTGGGTTTCAATTAAGTGCCTAGACATTCGCCACAAACACGTCGCGAGAAGCGTTGGCGTTTGGTAGCAAATTCCGATAGGTAAAGCAATCCTTCTAAACAGCATGCCAAAAAAGGAAAAAAATAACGCGCCTTCCGTTATCGACGATAGCAAGCAAAAGTGAGCCTTCGTTTCCGCGTAAATATTTTAATCAACGCACGATCAACAACAACTTAGACCGCCTCGCGAACAAACACGCGAACGCAAGGCAGACAGGGATGAGTCATCCGGCGAGAGTACATTTTTGGTTCGTGTTCGTCTTCTTTGGGCTGCCCTTCTACTTTAATTCAATTTGATACACCGCGAACGACTCATTCCCGTCGAACCGTTTGGATGTCAATTTCCGCCCTGTGGCATGTTCCTTGGAACGGCGCGACGACTCATTCCTTCCGAGGAGTGAAGTCCAGCAAAAGGTTGACCAGAGGATGGTTGCAAATCAACACACGCATCGAGCGCGATTTGGTACGCATAAGAAAGCAACCGAATGAACGGGGTGGCTCCCATACTTTGTTTCTTGTCCTCGCGCGATAACCAAAATGGCATAGGAAAATTGAAGCTAAATTTGATACCAAATTAAATTGAATTATTCGTACCCTCCTGCAACCGTAGAGCACACATAAAGGGGGTTAAGGGGTGGTTCGCATACATGACGCACCCCCAAAGAAGGGTGTGTACTAACGCGACACACGGAAAGGCGCTCGAAAGGACGAAAAAGGCGTTCCATAAATCCATCCGGACGATAAACGACGAGGTTCCATAATTTCACTCTTCATTCTCGCGCCAACGAGGCAGTTTGTATGCCAATTGTCACTGGGACACGCGTGTTGACACAAAAAATGGAAGTATGGAAAAGCGATTCGAAAGTGCAACGGAGAGAGGGGGAGTTTTTACTTTTTATCCTGGAAAAAAAGTGACAACGCTTCACTTTCTACAGCCCGCCCTTAAACAGGAAATGATCCATCGAACGTCAGCGACAACACATGGATGATTGTGGGTTTTGCAATGCGAACGTACATCTGCAGATATGCGAACATAATTAAGCGATGACATCGTTGAAGCAAACAACCCCACAAGTAGTCTCTCTCGTGCTCGAGCTTGGCCTGCGATTTCGCAGAAGCCGTCCCTTTGCCATGTTGCTTTATCGCCGCGATTGGGGACGTTATCGCTGAGTTTATTTAAACCTTCATGGCGAAGTCGAACGGTGATATACCGTGTTTAGAAAATCGTAAGCAAAACTGTCCCTTAAAGGTGAAGGAAGCACCGCATTAAAGGGCGCGAAACGACATCCACGTTTTTGCGAATTCCCAGCTCCTCGGCCAGCTGCATGTTTGCTGATTTTACGGCTGATAAAGAAAACAATTAAAAATACCCTAAAATTGCATGCTTCTGTTGTGGCCGAGGAGCGTTCGATCCGAAAAAAATCCATGTGGCCGGATCATTGAAAAAGGGCCTGCGCCTGCGCACGACAACAACGGCGATTGTTTTTCCAGCCTTATCTTATCTTATTCTCCCTCTCCGCAACGCGATGGCGAATCATTTTGCTATCGTTTTTTTTGCTTGTAAAATGGGGGTTTGTTTTGCCTTCAGGTGTTTCATGGTTTAGTGCACGCAAAATATCGTCACGATTGAATCAAAGGGCAATCAGATTTGGCGCAAGTGTGGTGCTGGATTACGTAAAGGCCGTTTAGCTGCGGTGCGGAAGTGTTGTTTGGTTTGTTTTAGCTATGCTTCAAACTAAATAAACGTTAATTTCGTACAACATTCGAGCCGTGCGTAGATGAAGCAACATTCGATAAGGCTTCGACACTCGCCTCCGGCATCGGACATTAATAAAAAAACATCTTCCCACAAACAGACACGATAATCATCAGCCAAATCATCGATCACTAACCGGTCTTGTGCCAACTTCCGCGTATCGGCACGTTCGAAAATAGAACCATTTAACTACGGGCTTGCTGGTTCAGCGAGAGAACACATTCATGAAAAATGGGGTCAAATTTAATGGCCATCACTCTGCAGCCATCCGTCGAGCGGGATGAAAAAAAGAGGTGACGAAAGGCACAATGGATGGTGGAAATGGTGCAAGGATTTTCCTTCCGAACCGAATGCCTGTTTTCGGAAGGAAACGAAATAGATACGCGCGTGGTTACGCCGGTAAAGTTCTCTCTGTTTGGGTGGCTTAAATAAGAAAAAGGGCACGCGTCTTCTGGCTGAGACGGCCGTCGAAGGGCAATCCAACCACCAAAATCATGTTTCACGCCTCGGGTTCTATTGCCAGCCCGGGTGGAGTAAATGTAGTTTAAAGAAAAAGGGAAAAAACGCAGCGCCAATCGGTTCTGAGATACCGACCTGGGCGAGATTATTTCTAGCTTAACCGTACGCCTGGCTGAGGGGCCTATCATCGACACCCTTTTGTGGGGGAGGAGTGTGGTTCTTGCTTTTCCAAAAATATTGTGAAATAACGGCAGCCCAGTGTTTGTTGAAACCCGCCGCTGCCGCCGCCCAAATGATCGTTTCCGTGGAAATGCGCACTTGGAAAGTGAGAGCGGAAAATAACCACAACATCTCGGTGTAATCGGCAGCATGAAAAAGCTAAAAAAAAAGAAAAATAATGCCCACACCCGGTGTGCGATCGTTTCTACTGGGGGTTTTTGTACTTAAAATCTCATTACACAGCCAAATTGGTTTAAAAGTAAAGAAATCTCACCCGGATTACCGTCAAAGCGGCACACGGCTGCTCGAATGGAGAAAGCAGCCGAAACATTTCCATTCTTGAACACGAGATAGAGCTCACTTATCTGTGGCTGTGTGGGTGGGAAAATGGGCGGGAAGGGGCCCAAAAAAATCACGATGGCTTCCTTTCCCGAGACACGATAATTATTGCAGATGCAGGTGAGCTCACATTTCCCCCGAGTGCGATGCGTAATTGCGACGCAGTGTCCTGGGCGTTAATTACGCGAGGCCACGATTTGGCCACGGTGCCGGAAAAGAAAATGCTCAATTTTACACACACAAAAAACGCCGCTGGGAGGAGATTTTGCGGAAGAAAAGCCATTAAAAAAATGAAACATGTACCGCCACAGAGACTCTGTTTTGACGGAACAAATAATCACAAAGGCGGGCGACACACACACACACACACACACACAACACACGTACACGCTCAAGAGCGATTTCCGTTTCGGCATCTTTAGCAGGCCGGGAAAATGCGACGCGTTCGTACGCAGATATGAGCAGTTTTTTCTGCTGTTGGTTCAGCCTCGAGACTCCGACTTTTATTAGCCTACTTTGTTCTCTTATTTCGGTGCTTTTCATTTCGCCCTCCAGCCGCCCAAAAAAGAAAAAAAAGACCATCAGAGAGGGAAAATGTTTCACTTTTCCTCTTCTCACGCGCGCGCGTTGTTTTATTTTTCCGCTCCTCTCTTTTGCAACGGAGAAAGTGAAAAACACCTTTTTGCTTAGTGGCCCATTGTTTGGTTAATATTTAGTTAATTACATCAATCGCGCCCAAACATAGGAGCATAATCCGCCGGGCGGCATGACGCAATTCGACCAGCCCAGACAACCCACGGGGTTTCGCTCTAATGGGTTAACGGTGGGAGTTTCGATTTGTGGAAAATCGTCACTTCACGGTGGTTTATTTTTTCGGTAATTAAAACCCGTTTTCTCGAAGCACGCGTTCCGTGGAAGGGTGGAAACAAAAAAAAATGCTACTGATGGGCCACTTCCGAAGATCCCTCAAACAGGCCCCCTTTGATTCGTCCTGCACCACGATCGAACGGTTCTAATAATGGTTCAATCTGCACGCGAGCTGGTAAAAGCCGTGTGTGTATCAAGTTTCGGCCATCTCCCTTTTTGGGTTTTTGTTTTCGCCAGCTTTCCTCCACACGAAATCAAACCTCCATTAGCTAAATGGCCAGAGGGTGGCAGCTTCTTGAAGTAACGGGAAAGACGGCCAGCTTTCGAGCAAGATGGGAAACAAAAGGATCCCAAAATTGATTCACCGTCGAGGCAGGCAAATCGAAACGAACTGGCTCGATAGACCGCTGGCTTATCGAATTTGGCGTTTCGGACAACAAAACAGCTCCATTAGCGCATCATCACACCGGTTCCCTTTGGAAATTGGGGGCCAAAAAAAAGGCCGATCAATATAATCATCCCTCTTGGAGGGGAGGCACAAAAAAAAAAACAACCCCCAAAAGCACACGTACAGCTGGGTGTAATTCCGCGATTGATCGGCAAAGCGCAAGCGAATGATAAATGGCGTCTTACTTTCACCTTGCGTGGAAGGAATCGGACGGAAATCCATGCGTTTTGATGGCTGTATCTCTTTCGATGCCAGCTGGCTGCATCTAGTTAACCCACAATTCCGAATTTTCAGTCTCCCATTCGCGCGGCACGCGTGAGGAAGAAAACCCGCGAGTTCATTCTCGTTTCCCGTTAGCCTTGAAAATTGGAGACCTGTTTTTTCGCGCGCTCTCTCTCTCTCTCTCTCTCTCTCTCTCTCTCTACCTCTCTTGTATGTCCATTTTCCTCGTTCGCCAATTAATTTCTCATCCCGAAACGTGCTTTCCCAAACTCGATGGCACGCACGTTCCGTTGTGGGGTTGGCGATGTTAGATAACGGTTGCGAACATCCTCTCCTTCGAGGGATAGGCTAATGTTGTGCATAAATTAGAGCACAAACACATGGGGAGCATGCTGAATTCCGTTATTAGTATCTGGTCAAAAGATCGGCAAAGTGTAAGGACTTGCACACAAACGCATATCGAAAAGGCCCCACTAAAGGACATTTCGATGCATTAAAGCATCGTTATGGGTGTGTGCGAATTGATGTGACGATAAGTGGATTATTTACAGATTAATCATGCTCGCCTTCCTAGCAGAAATCCTCCCCTTTCCACCAAGAGATGGGAAAACTCACAGCTCACTCGGATCAATAGGAGTCGCCTGCCAGCGAGCAAAAAGCGTACCCTTCTAAGGACGAACAAAACAAACAAAAAAATGGGATGTCGCATAAAACAGAGTCCTCCCAACTTCTGTTGCGCTCGCTCGAGATGAAGGTTAACAGGGACACCCATCGGTCACGCACACGAGCACACACACACGCCCAGAGAGGGGTAAATAAAACCTTATCTGCCACCCTCTCGATGGGTTAAACGCACAGAACAAAAGTGGCACAAGTTCACACGCCACCAACACTTCGTCCTTCGGCACATTCGCTGTTCTCTCTCCCGCTGGAAGGGCACCACTTTTTTCGTCCTTTGTTTATGTGGTGGAGGTCCTGCATTCGGTTTATCGTAGAAACAAAAAAAAAAACAAACGAAAAAGGAACCCTGCGTGTGTGATAAGGGCAGCTTGAAAAGCATGTGGCTCTCCCAGGACCATTTTGGGGTAGGTTTGATCCGTCTGTCCTTTCTCATTTGTATCGAGCACTCTCTCTCTCTCTCTCTCTTTCTCTCGTTCTCTCTCTTTTTTTGAGGGTTGATGGTGCAGCTTCCTGCAGCAATTTCCCAGCGCGTGCCTTGCACAATCGAAAGCTTCTTGCGAGGGGCCAACACGGGGCACAGGACCTCCTCCTGTGGCGGATGGCAGGATTCACAAGGATTCATAAACAATGCCTACCTTGTAACACTGGATTTCATCGAGGACGATCTCGGACTGGCGCAGGACATGGTCCACCTCCTCGTACACCTCCCGCTCCAGGTCGGTTGGGGCGGCATTCTCGAAATCGAGAAACACGTCGTACGTTTTCGGCGTGCAGCAGGTTGATTCATCCCGGGCCAGCAGGCTCAGCAGCTTTCCCATGACTCACCGTAACCGCGTCTCGTGCTCGGTCAACGAATTATTTCACCCCTTTTTTTTTTGGTTACACTCCAGCACCACACGTCCGGAATTACGTCCACGCACAAACGGACACACACACACGCACGTACGCACGCAACCGCTGACCACGGGTCACGGGGTTACAGACGGGTTGCTGCGTTGTTAAGGACACGCGAATCCGCGCTGTGTTGTTTGGAGCTAAGGAAGAGCTCTAATATTACGACGCTTTCCTGCTGCGAGGATTGCAAGGATCCCTGGGAGAAATGCACTTCTATTTTTTCTTTTCCCTCACCGAGCACAACTTTCAACGCCTACTGCCACCCGGGGGTGGGGTACACTTTTTTTTTGTTTGCCTCACGCAATCACTTGACTTGGCCCCGTGATTAGTGATAAGAAGCAACGAAGAAGCCAGCAAACGAGAGAACGCAACCGCAAACACTTGGTTCACTTCGCTCGAGCAGGGCCAGGCGAGTATCGGTAAACATTGGGCACTTTTCCGCCTGCTGGGAAGTAGATTTTCAAACGCCGCACGACCTTTTTGTTTTCCACAAACTGCCGCAAAATGCCTAGCGTCGCCTTGTCGATGCACTGTGGCGTGGTGTGGGCGCGCGAGATTAAATTGCAGCGGTTGGTGCTGTGCCTTCGCAACCGTGTTTTCCTTTTACGAAGCTGCTTCTCCGCTTTTTTGTGCACGAATGAGGGAAAAATAAATGATGGCAAAAAACACATACCGTCGTTTTGACAGTGGTCAATGATTGGGAGGCTAACACAGCAAGGTTGTGCAATGGTCGGCTAACTGCTCGAATCGCTAATCGTGTATTTATTCGTATAACTCTGTACAGCGCACGAAATGTAGTGCAATTAACGAAAAGAAAAATAATAAACTATAAAGCATTATTTCTGATATATTGCGTTTAATATAATTGCTTTTAATTTAAATTACATTATTTTTTAATATTGTACCATTTTTTTGCACCGCCTGAAACCAAATGTGTACACCGTCGAAAACCAAATTAATGTACCGTCTGAAATAAATTATTTAACGTCTCAAACAACATTATTCATAATCTAAAAACATTATAAACTGTTTAAAACCAATTGTATTAACCGTCTGAAACCAACTTCATTTTCCATTTCAAAAGAAAAATATTTAACGTCTGAAACCAGCTTCATTTCCCGTAAAATTTATTACCGTCTGAAGCCAGCTTCATTTTCCGTAAAATTTATTTACCGTCTGAAACCAGCTTCATTTTCCGTAAAATTTATTTACCGTCTGAAACCAGCTTCATTTTCCGTAAAATTTATTTACCGTCTGAAACCAACTTAATGCACCGACTGAAACCAACTTCATGTACTGTCTGAAACCAAATTAGCTTTCGAAAGAAAAACATTCATCATTGTACGCGATTTCCTCGAAAATCAAGAAATCTGAAGCAATAATTTCGATTCGGGAAGACGACGGCAAAAAATTAAAAATCGACCTCGAGAAAAAGTGGCCCGCGGCGACAAAATTTTTCGCAAAAGTAACAGGAGAGCATGCTAGCTGGTAGGTAGCACTTTGAGATCCTAGCGGGTCACTCACGAGCTGGTGAGTGCCGAAATTGGTCGTGAGTGACAATATTTTTTTAAAATTTAAAACAGTGTTCTATCATGTTATTAGACTTCAAAATGATGTCTAAAATTATTTTTATAATATTTAGAGAAAAAAAAAGTTAAGTTTATAAAAAAAAAAAAAACTGGAACTCATTTTAAAAATTTTGCACCGTCTGAAACCAACTTAATGTACCGTCTGAAACCAACTTAATGTGCCGTCTGAAACCAACTTAAGCGCTGCTTAAGGCGGTTTCAGACGGTGCAAAATTTTTAAAATGAGTTCCAGTTTTTTTTCTTTTTATAAGCTTAACTTTTTTTTCCTAAAATATTATAAAAACAATTTTAGACATCATTTTTAAGTCTAATAACACGATAGAACACTGTTTTAAAATTAAAAAAAATATGGTCACTCACGACCAATTTCGGCACTCATCAGCTCGTGAGTGACCCGCTAGGATCTCAAAGTGCTACCTACCAGCTGGCATGCTCTCCTGTTACTTTTGCGAAAAATTTTGTCGCCGCGGCCACTTTTTCTCGAGGCCGATTTTTAGATTTTTGCCGTCGTCGTCCCGAATCGAGCTTTTTGCTTCAGAATTCGTGTTTTTCGAGGAAATCGCGTACAATGATGAATGTTTCTCGTACGAAAGCTAGAAAACTTTCTTTTCAAGCAGGAAAATTTTCCGGCTTCGAGGTTTTCCACCGGAAAAACTATTAATTCATTTTCGGATTGATTTGATCGGTTCGTTTCGATCTGATCGTTTGTTTTTCGTGGAAAACGCGTAAAATGGCGGCTGTTTTTCTTTCGAAAGCTAGAAAATTTTCTTTTCAAGCCGGAAACTTGTCCGGCTTCGAGGTTTTCCACCGGAAAAACTATTAATTCATTTTCGGATCGATTTGATCGGTTTGCTACGATCTGATCGTTTGTTTTTCGAGGAAAACGCGTAAAATGGCGGCTGTTTTTCTTTCGAAAGCTCTTTTCAAGCTGGAAACTTTTCCGGCTCCGAGTTTTCCCCCCGGAAAAACAGTTTATTAATCTAAAAAAGCTTTCGGACGCCCGTTTTTCGGATCAGAAATACAGGAAAAACGACAGGGATTTGGCATTTTATGAAAATTTTATTATAAAAAAAGAAGAATATGATGTTTGGTGAATGTGTGTACCGTGTGTGGTGTGTGACAGAACAAACTCTTTACTGTTTTCCCTACGTGTTTAGCTTTCCTTCGGAAGTGGGGCGGCGAGAAGGGCTTTTACGCTTGAGCGGCATTTTCTGCGACTGTTTCCCTCTACTGTCCAGCTCCCTACGGCGGAGCTGATCAATTGGGGCGGGCTTTTGTGTGTGTGTGGAAAATTTACTTTACTTTGTACCTACTGTGTTATGCTACGCTGTTTTAATCCGAGAAGGTTTTACGCTTATTTTTTCATCTGCTTTCACTGGTGGATGCATTCGTTCTGAGAGCTGACCGAACGCGTGCAACGATTGGTTTTTCTATGGCAGGGAAATAAACCGGATTCTCTCTACCGCTATCCTGCAGATCTAGCACATGAGGAAGGTTCTTGCTGAAGGAATATGTGGGGAAAACAGGGACCCAGCTTGGGAACTGGTTTGCATCAACGTCAACACCGCTAGCTACAAATAAACCTTGCGTAGGCGTGCGTTTTTCCGGGTCTAATCTCATCCCACCAATCGCTACCGCGTTTTTTTGTGCATATGTGTTTATGTCTCTTACATCTGTGTGTCTGTTATCTGTACGCGGCTTTTCCCTAGCTCGGTCTATGGAGTCTACTGACTGCTTATGCTATACCTTCGGGATTTTCCACTAATTATGCTTCCTGCTTGGGTTTGATTTGGTTTCGGTGTGAACGAAAAGCCCGTTCCTTTTCTGCTTTGCTGTTGGGGTGGTTTTTGTTTGCTCACCTTCACACACCCCCACACACACATCTTCTCTGTCTCTGCTTTGTGAGCTCTTTTGTGTTAGGGTTTTGCGGTTTCCGTTGCCGTTCTCATAAACGCCGGCCATGGTGGTTGGTATGCCTACAGCAACGTCCCTATTCTAGAATAGTGAAGACTTCGACGCTTGCGACTGCGACAAAACCTACGCCCAACGAGCCCATCGGCTGCCCGGTTTCGCATCTGTTTCGCATTCACCATTAAACGCTATTGAGTAAGAATAAATTTATATACTTTTGTTATGTTGTAATGTTGTCCATTGTGTTGTTCTTCTTTTCATGTGTGGGTATGTGTGTGTGTATTTTTTGGATTTTTTTTACTCCCATTAATAATAATAATTTGGCGAAAACGAGAGCTTGCAAATTACACCATCTGCTCTCTTTGTTTGTTTGTTTGTTTGTTTTTTTTTTATCATCTTAAAATGTACCTTTCTAACATTGTGTAGCAGACTTGCTGGCTTTGCAATTTTCTTCTCCCTCCCAACCCCGCCCCCCCCCCCTCACCCGACCCTTTCTGAGCGCCGTTTTATCACCTCCTTGCGCACCACGTGGCACACAACCACGTGGCCTGAAGCGATGCTCGAAAACCGGTCAGTTCTCCTTCAGCAGGGGGATGGTTGCAAAGAAACGAACCCAAAAACCCCTCTACGCGGCCGTTGGGGGAGCGGGCGGTTGTGTTTGTTTGTGTGCTAATCATCATATTAATATATCGAATCTTTCATATATCCTTCGGGTGCGTTCTTTGCGCGCGCGCTCTTCTAAACTATTACTATTACACAGAACAGGAAGATTAGGAAGGAAGGAAGAGTTACTAGGTGGTTGCGGCGGTGGCAATCATTTTGTATGATTTTTCTCTCTCTCTCTCTCTTGCTTTAGTCTTCATATATCCATATACAGCTAAATGGGTTTGCTTAGTGCATTCGATCGGTCGAATGCAGAAAACGTGGTTTTAATTTTCTTCCGACCTAACGTCGCCTACTCCGATGTGAGCTCGGCGTATTGACTTGTCCTCGTGTCCTCGCAAAATGGAGAACCAGACACCATCGTGTTTGACCAATAGTTGCTGCTTCACTGTGTACACCGCTGCCGATCTCAGCGCTTTCTATTGATTATAGCTCTTGCTTTTGTTTGGTGTGAAAAAAGTTGGCTAAAAACTGGAGCTACCAGAAACGCGCAAACGCCCATGCTCTCTTTAACAGTGAAATTGTAAAAGGTGCATCGTAAAATAAATGGTTCAAATGCCCCAAAGAGAGCCAACATCTAACAAAGTAGGCTTTGAAATAGTCAGAAAATATAAAAAGAAGGTGAAGAATGACACCAGTGCGAATAAAGAGGTTATTTCTCTCATTACTGATCGTAGGAGGCTATATTCCTCGCAAAAGAATGAAATTGAAAAGAAAGTACTGTATACTAGTACACTTTTTGTGTGCACTAGCAAGAAAGCATGAGCTTTTGCACATCCCCAGTAGCGTAAAGCTACATTCGTAAAGGTTCTTTGATTTTGAATGTTTTTTTTTGTCATTTTTCTTTTACACAAGCCATTATTAGATAGGGTTCGCTCTATTTTCCTCTCCCATCGTGAACCCAATCGAAGCCAATTACTTGATTACCCAATTAGCGTTTGAATGCGTGGCGCAGATTAAGCTCGTTCGAAACTATACAATTAACTTCTGCCCCGGCCCGTGTGGATGAGAATAAAACAATTAAAAAAAAACAAAACGTTGCGGCTCGATTCGCCAGGATGTCCCGGATAACCAGGGTGCCTTTTTACAGATAAAACGCGCTTACGCAACAAGAACGAAAACCATTCCACGGAGCGTGACACAAACATCCACAAACCGATCAAAGGAGAGATGTACGCTTACGTCTAGTCTAGTATGGGGTTGTCCATAAACAAATACGATAAAATAGTAATTAAAAAGGAGGTTAAACGACGCAAAACAAGAGCAGCGGTAAAAGCGTTGCGCTGTGATGCCGACTAATGAATAATATGGCTGCGTTCACTTTGAGGGACGCGTTTGACGATTTTCTCCTGCGATTTGTTCTGCAGATTCGCGTGTTTCCAGTTCCTCTGTTCCTCTTCTACTTCTTCGGTTTAATAATTCGGGTTTGTATAAGCTACGCCAGTTTTAGCATTCGCAGTTCAGTTACTATGGTTTCTATGCATACTTTTTTTTTGTTGTTTGCTGCAGTTGACGATTGCTTTCGTCTGCGTAGCGATTGTAATGGGTACAAGTAATTAATATTTCTACTCTACGACGCGTATAATGGCTTTGGATGTCTATTTGTTAAAGTTTTAGCATATTTTTGTTTCGCTTTTTTATCATCTTTCTCTTTCTCTCTTCTCTTTCTTTTTCTCTCTTTTTTGTTGCTGGCGGGAAGGAATTTTCAATCACCGTTCATACACCTACACATGAGCTACACTCACAAACACGCACGCTTACATACATCGGCATTTTTTTTTTGTGATTTTTTGTTTGTTTTCCCATTTTGCAGGGCATTGGCGCAGGGGTTTTTAAACACACTGGAACCCTACACTGCGTTACGGGCCGTCTACTTTGCTGGGAGTTCTACAGATTTTTCACTGCGCTGGCTCACTTACGGACTACCTCATATCATTCTACAGTCTAATCGTGGTTTTTGTTTCATTCCAAGGAGCTGAACGAAAATAATTAACTTCACAAACGAAAGTATTTTTGAGCGTGTACGATGTACGATGTTTTTTTGTTTTGCTTTGCTACGCCGCGCTTTATCAACATATCATAGTTACACAACTAGATTTGCACGATCACTTGCAGTTTAAATTGGACAATGAGTTTTATATGTGCGTGCGTTTCTTTGACAGCCAACCGGCCGGTTTCTTATCACTCTGGGCGCTGATTTGATACAAATAAAGGAGTTACGTTTTTCCAGAGGAGTCTATAGCTTTCCGCGGAAATGGCCTCCCAACTGCGTCACCTCCGATGTCGCCGGTTTGCCTCGTAGATGGAGGATTTTATTGCATTCGAGCTACTCTGTAGAATCACTTTACAAGAGAGGAGGCGTCTGCTAATCTACCTTCTATCGCGATAAACACGTATCCTTCGCTTGTGCGCAGAAAATGATGCTTTGGAAGCCGAACTATTCAACAAAACAGGGGACTGGTGCTTGAAAAACTAGGTGTTCGTAAGAGAAGCGATCAAAATACAACACAAACGGTTTAACAAGAAGGAGTCTACAGTATAACTCAGCAAAAAACACCACGACCATTGTGCGTTTGTGATGCCACTGGAAGATTGTTTGCTAGCCCGATCAAAACCCTCTCGAGAATGAGGCTTTTCTTCGCATTATCACAAGTTGTACGTAGATGCGGACGCCACCACTCAGCAGCGGTCCGACTCAGACAGGCGAGTATTCCTCGTCACTAGGGCGAAGGGTCCTTCGTATGAGTGTGACTCATTTTAGGTGTAAAAATTGAGCAGATTGTATTTTGTTTTTTCGTTTGGTTTGCACCCCTAACAGCTAGACTTTATTACGCTACACTGTGAGAGAGGGAGAGTATTCATTCGAGGCCAAGGGAAACGTTCGTCAAGAAGGACGTGTGGCGATTATAGACATTGCATAGAAACTACACACACTCGACAAAAAAAAACGAGAAAACAAAAAAAAACACAAACATGGAAAGGAAAAACACTAATCAAACAAACGCATGGAAAACCTATATGACACATCAAACTTGTACCGTTCCGAGATGCACAGCGATCAGAGATTCTTGGGCGAGTCCTTCGCGGCGCGGATGTTGAGCTTTACACCTGACGGCACGATTGCTACGACGGAGTTGCTACGGATTGCGCAGTGGAACTCGTGATGGATCTATCGATTTCACGATTCTTTGGTGTGTTAAGAACCTTTCGCAAACCTTTTGCGATGCTCTTCATCTATCTCTTTCTTATCCCCGATCAGATGGACCGAGGGAATGTTACCGATAAATCAAGCAAAAGGTACGCCGTGGTTCATGACTTTGCGTACAGCAATCCAGCGTGCGTTATTAGAGAGCTGCCCTGGTTTTGGTGTGCTGGTAGAATCGGCCCACTGCGCCGCAAAGGACATGATCATTTTTGCCCCTGCTGGAGAACCGCATCCAACTGTACGGTCGATTATCAAACTAGCGAATCCTAAACGCTAACTAACACTAACATGAGAAGATTCAGAACGACGATTTAAACGATAAACTAATCCTTACGCGGTACACAAAAAAGACAAAAAAAAACGAAAGAAGAAACAAACCATGGCTGCGTTCAGTTGCATCGCACCGGACAAGCAGCTTACATGGTGTAATCATTGCGATTATGGTATGCATTTAGCTTGCACTTAGCGTAAATTAGTGATGCATTATGCGTTTTGCGTGCGCTCGGTTTCTCCCTGAAACGGAGAGGGATTCTGCCTTGGGGGAGTCCCGTTCCCTTGCCATTGTGCTTTGGTTTCGATGTTAGTTTCGTCCACGTACGTTACAATGCACAGCTCATTCATCAACGTTCTAGCTCACGGTGTGCGTTGAGGAGTTGTAATGCGTGGTTACACCGTGGATCGAGCGTAAAAAAAATCATTGCCAGCGTGAGCGGTACAGGAAAGGACAACGCGATTAGGACGAACAAAAAAACAAAAGGGACATGCTGTACCTTTACATCGAAGATGTACACCTGAGTAGTACATGCATGTGTAGAAAGAGCTTTCTAAAGCGGTACGTCTTTTCGTACCTTTTAACTAAACGAGCAAAAGTCGTTTTGAATGTGCTCAATCAAAATCCGTGTAGAAAAAATCTATCCTATCGTCTCGGAGGAAGAACAACTATCATTCCTAACTCGATGGTTTACGTGATTGAACCAAAAAAAAAAACGTTTAAGGAAGCGCATGAATATGTCCCTCCATCCATTGCTTGTCGATTCGTTGATCGCTGAATGGCCTCATCTGTCTCTGTAATGTGCATGGCTGCGTGCCAGGAAGAGACGTTTTGCCTCGGTTCTATGCGCCGATAAATACACTATTTTAGCACGCTTGGAACCACCATTTTCGGAAGCGTTAACGAGACAGGCGCCTCGCGACGAGCGGATGGTTTTTACACTCTAACATCTAACGCATCTGGCCCGGGGCGGTGATCGACCAGGATGCTTTTCGAACGGGGTCTGATGATCCGTTGGTGTGTTTTGGCTTTCGTACGCTACCACGCTCGGGATGATGAGCTCGTGTACCGTGTTTGTGTGTGTGTGTGTGTGAACCGAAGCGGTTGTATCGTTTCAGGGGATTCGGTTGCTTCTATTGTGCAAGCTTCGCGTGTAAGCTTTCCAAGCTTTTTTTTCCCGTTTAGTACGGCGCAAATCGATTGTATCCTCCACGGTACATGGTCGCCTGTGAAGGGAAAAAGGAAAATAAAGATAACACATTAGTAAGACCTGCAAATGGGGCTCAATCGGGCTCGTTACAGCTTACCCCATAGCCGGGTACGGGTCCGATACCGTGG
Organism: Anopheles nili; assembly: GCF_943737925.1. NCBI lineage: Eukaryota > Metazoa > Arthropoda > Insecta > Diptera > Culicidae > Anopheles > Anopheles nili. The sequence continues at coordinate 56,518,458 of NC_071292.1, forward strand.
CCAAGGTACGGGTCAGCATACTCCGCTCGTCCGTATCTGTAAAGGCAAAAGTTAATCATTGAGTTTGGCGTCCTCGCTTTTTGTTTCTCGATCCGACTGGAACGAAAACTCACCCTGCAACGGTGGTGTATCCTGCGACGGCCGGTTGTGCTGCTGCAGCCGCCGCTCCATAAGCGGCCCTTGCTGCGGCGGCCGTGTAGCTGGCGGCCGAGTACGCCTGAGCCTGGGCTTGAGCCTGGGAAAGTGGAGTTTTCAACAGTGGTGCTGCAGCCTGCAAAGGAAAAACACGAAAAGACGATACGCGTTAATTGAAACTCGGCACGATTTCACCCGGCCCGGAGAAGGTGAACAAAAGAAGGAGAAGAAGAAGAAGAAGAAGAAGAAGAAAATATGGCGCACAAGACGCGACCCACTATCCCGATAGAATCAATCTTTTAGATGTAATCAACCACGTACTCTCTTTCTCGCCAGCTCGCGCACCTCGATCAGGGACGCTATAGCATTTCCGATAATCAAAGTATTCCATCAAAAATTCAAAACTCAATTCACTCAAGTCGTCCCTCCACGGGGTGTGCGTGTGTTTCGTCAGCCCACCCAACGCGCCCCTCCTTCACATGGGAAATGGGCCACCAAGCGTTTCCACCCACATTAATGAAATCCTAACTCGCTCGGAATTTCCTTCCCCCCCCCCCCCCCCCCGGGGCATCGGGTCCACGGGCAAGCGGGACGCAGAAGGCAGGAAAAGTTAGTCATCGATTATCACGTTTCACGTGCGCTAAGCTTCATTTTCCCCCCAATACAGAGAGGGGGATTTCACTGCTAGCGAACGTCCAACTTCCACATCGTTCCCGAACAGCCGCCGGGTTCTTGGCACCAACGGGGAAAGCGCACCGGAAGCGCGCCGGATAAAATGTGCAAATTAAATTACTTCATCCGAAGGAGATTCTTACAGCTGGTTAGGCACCCGCATCACCCGGGGTTCTCTGGCTCGGTGAGTTCAATCAGCAGATAGCGCAGGACCATGTGTGTGTGTGCGTGTGTGTGTGTGAAGGTTTGCCTTTGCCGAATCCGTTCGTAGCATTTCTGCTCAGTTCACTTGGCCGACCTCTTACACGATTAGAGAGTGATTTGCCAAACGGTGGTACGAGCCCAGCATATGTGCCCGTAGCACCGCTGCGTGGGTGTGCTGGCAGGGGGTGGATAGTGGGAGTGGGATGCGTACCATCCGGTAACGATCAGCTCACGGGTTGTTCACGTAATAGGCAAAGATAATTTGGAGCTCTTATCTGCAAAAAAAAATAATAAATAAACGAAAACACACCACACGTCGCTCACTTTCGCTTGCAGGCGGGTGAGCTTTTCTTTTCCCTCTACGTGCAGCTTCTTGATTTTCCCGCAAACCCGGGGCTCAAGCTTAAAACGATCTCCGCACGACCGGCAGGATCTAGCGCTTGTGCAATAGAACGCAAATTCGGTATTTATTGCGTATGGACGATGATGGAAAGCGATGGGTGCCGCGATGGGAGCGAGATGAGAATTAAACCGATCCATCAGCGGGAAAAGTGGGTGAAAGTAAATTGATACACCGATCCAATCCTCCCCCGACAACGGTGGTGGGTGGTTTTGAGGACGCGCTGGATCATGGGTTTTGATGCGCTACCCAAACACCCCAAGCTGGATTTATGATTTGTGCCGAGCATTAATATTCAACGCGAACGGGGCCGGCAGCACCGATTAATTGATGATCGTGTTTGAGGACGCGCACAGTCCGTTTTGCACCCCAAACCGGTACAGGACCGGTGGCCTCGCAGCAGCGGTTGGATCACCGGCTCAGCGGTGCGATATCTACGGTAAAACGGTCGCGGACACGTTTCGCACGTGCTTTACCTGCGGTAAAGCCTCGCAAGAGAGCTGTATCGTGTGGTGGTAGTGGGATGTTTCATCGTTTTTACACGCCCCACGCTCTCGACGTGGTAGCTGGGATTACGGACACGGCGCCAGGACGACGTGCAGTGAATAATTTCTTGTGCGGAAAGGATGCTGCCACCGTCACAAGCCGCGGCCAGTAAACTAATGAATGTTATTAGCCAAGCTAATGCCGTCGGAATCCGTCCGCTAGAGGCTCGTGATGATAACGCACCGCGTTCGCTATGTCCCGACACACATGTCCTTTCGGGAGGGGGAGGTTTCTTTTTTTTCCGCCCAGTTTGTGTGTCATTATTCCTTCAGCGCAAGCATCGCTCTACTTGCAAGACAACGGAGGCACGGACCCACGCAAACGATTCGAAGGGATGTTTGTGTGTTTCGTGCCGTTCCGCGGAGAGTCAGGTTCTCCCCCAAACAGTGGGTGGAAAAGAAAGCTTTTGCAGGGGTGGACCTCGTGGATGAGCGGTTAGGGTGGAAAAATTATTGCTTCATCTGTTCCGCTTAATTAGAAGGCTACGGGCCGAGCCGACACAAGCGGTGAAACGTTGCGCGAATTGAACGGTAATAAATAATGCTAATTTATTAATTCATTAAACCCCCGCGCTCGTGCCGTCCTTCGCTGTGTGTGTGTGAGAGAGAGAGAGAGAGAGAGGGAGGAAGCAATGTGAAAGCAACCGTCGTTTGACCTCCTATTTGCTCCACCCGGGGTGGACAAAATTATTCAGCAAACGAATTACAATCCACGTCCCATTCCGATCGAATGGATTCGGTTCGCTGCGGTCGCAGGATGCCGCGTTCCGTTTGGTTTGGCGAACCGACGGAAACCTGCACCATTGCCGGGAAAGCGTATCGAGTACACGATTGAGTGATTCGTGGCTTGCCGCCAAACGGGCTCCCAACTCGCACCCGTCACCCTGGCTGTGACCGGAGGCTGTGTTCCGATGAATTGGATCGATTGATAAAACTTTAGCTGCGCTGTGCATTATAAGCCCGCCAAAAAGGACCACTGCCTTGCTGCTGGTGGTGGGTGGTAGCAGGGTGGAAACTTCCGGCCAACCCTCCTATCCAATTTCGGCGAAGAGGTCGGTTTCCGCTGACGCGCGAATGCACGACCGGTTCGGGGAAATGGAAAGCGATTAGATGTTTCGAATCGTGTAATTGGACCTGCGCCTGAGCTAATGAGCAGTTTGGATACGACGAGCAGTCCTAGGAAAAGCGTTTTGTTGGCCGAAACCACGCCGGGCAATTAGGAAATTGATGGGAGAAAAAAAAAACCCACCCGAGTGACGTGCGCTCTTAGGCCACACGCCAGGAATGGTGGCTAGTGAATGTGCGGTTTTCAATCAGCATAATGCTGGTCGGAAAGCCGATATTCCTAGTTCTTGGAGCGAGAAAGAGAGAGAGAGAGAGAGTGAACCACAACGAGCAGGACGTGAAAACTTTTCGCTGCGTGACGCCGGGAAGCTGTGCTAAGCCGATTTTTGCTTCTCCATTCGCTGGCCAATAATTCTTCCACACCAAGAGCCGCACGCAAAAAGGGGTTCACCTCTTTTTTTTTTGTTTGTTTTGGAGCGTACGAACGCGGCTACGCGGCCTGTTTCAGATGGAAACGATCGAAGAGATACTTACGTTCAAAATGGTAGGCTGTGCCTGAACCTCCGTCACTGGTTTAGCGGCCTGTTTGGTGCGTAAAAGTAAAGCCGAACCCCACAGCGGACAGAAACACACAAGGTGAAAAGCGCGCAGATGGAAAGAGAGAAAAGAGAGAAAATGAGCATTAAATGGTGGTGTGCCGAACAATTTGTGATCGCTACAGGGGTTTTTTTTTGTTTGGAGGAGGGAAAAATGTATATAGTATAGCATTTGAAAAAAAAAAAACAAAAGAAATACTACTAAATTTGCTACATTAAACAATTTTCAATATCCCCCGCTGTACGTTTTATGGACTGGGCTGAGCCAAACAAATAGAGACGTTTTTGCTCTCTACTGCAGCCGGTGTGACATATTTTAATTAAACCACCCCCGTGTTGGTGGTCCACAAAATTAGCCCCGGTGCCCTGTACACGCGTGAATGTGACCCCCATTTTTGGGCAATTTTCTCGGATTTTTCATTCCATTTAACCCTTCACGGCGCTAATGGGAGAGGGATGCTTCGGACGGGGCGATTCCGTCCGCGCCAGGCGCCCATTTTCCATTCGTGCTTCTGCGTGTGGTTAATAATTCATGAGTCTCCGTTGTCTGATCGGCTGGGGTAAGCTAAAAAAAAACATGGACCATTCGCACCAGTCGCTGTTCTGAGTTTTTGCAGCCAAATAGGTTAACTGAAAATGCTTTTCCGACAGGGTCACATTCACTGGTAACAGAATATTAAAAAAAAAAAACATCGCCATATATAACATCGAATGCGTCCCCGAAAAACCGGTGCGTTCGAGTACGTGGTGTATGATGTTTCTATTTTTTGCTGTTCTCGAGCGACTAACAAACAAAAACGAATACACCAGCCGTTGCCTGCAAACGAGCAGCACGTGTTGGGGACAACATTTGCCGAAACATCGGGTGATTTTTAATTTTACTTAAACCACACGATGCACTCCTTGTTTGTTGCGTAGATGCGCGATTTATGCATCATAACTTTCGCGTTGAACATTTAAATTAAATGCGCTCAAAATAGACCTTCCGAGAGACCGATCACCGAGTGGCGCGTAATTTAGCTGCTTGCGTGCTTTAATTAAATGTCGCAAAGAAGCAAACGCTCGAAAAACACGGCCCCACGGCTATGAAACACGAAACACGTGCACGTTGACACAGTGCCACACATACACGCACACACAACACCATATGTCCGAGGTCCCACGCACAAAATTAATTATACATCGTTGGGAAATTAAATCTACAAAATGACCACTGTGCTTTCATTATAAGCTACCCGAGGGCACAACCCAAAAAGGGACCTCTCGTGCAGCATCTACGCACGGTTTACGTACGGTTTTACGGGAGAGCGAGGCAAAATTATTTGCACCCGCATCCCGCAAGTGCCTTCCACCCACGCGCGCGAACATTCGCTCGTTACGAAACACCGAGGAAAATTGTATGCCCCGGAGCTACTGGAGCGTGCAAACCACCTAATACGCCACCACCCTGGGTGGCGTTGTTGGAGAAGCACGTTACGTGAGGCTTTCGGGGATTGACGTGTCCGGGATCCGTTCCGGGTTCGGTTGAACGGGTGCGCTCTGCTCGTTAACCCTCATCCATTGATAGCCCTTGGCGGGCGTTTTAGCTGGTGGCACTGAACGGCTGCCCGGTGGACGACGAAATTGGTTCTAATCGACGGTAAAACGAAGCGCGTGATTCGCGAAATTTCAAACCCCGCATCGGCAGGTAAACGGTTCCCAGTCGGTTGGAATGGGGGCATTCTTCATCGGCCACGTCGTTTGGGTGGGCTATTTTACGCATGTGACGCTAATATTCGCAGCATTCTCGATGGCAACACGCGGATCAACCCGCCGGTTGCCATCGCTTTAGGCTGGGCAGAGCAAAGGAAAGATGGCTCAGGCAAAAAAAAAAGAAAAATAGAAGCTCCGGACCAAAAATTCAACGAAACCATGCATGGCTAGGAAACGGCACGGGAACAATGTACAACGGGAATAGACACGCCGCAGGCGGTCGATAGCTATTTGGGTGCCATTTTCGGCTTGAACGATCGCTGCCACGGCCGTCTCGCCTGCCTGGGAAAAACCCGTCCCTCCACAACAATAGTGGAGTGGATAAATTTGTTTTCATTGTGCCGCTTCGATGGCCGGGCGCACAAGCAAAGTGGCCAGGATCAGTTCGCGGAACGGGTAGCCGAGCCAGGCTCCACCGGGTTCCCTAGAACGGACCTCTCTCCGTTGGACGCTTGATGGCCCATTCCTGGGGACCCGATGCGAGCTCGAGATAAAGTGCGAGCATCCTGTTGCATTAGGGCGGCTTAAGGACGCTCTTTGCGTTGGCCAGGCGGGACCGCACATTCGCCCATGTGTGACGTTTCGGGGGCATTATTTCTCATTGTACGCGCACACGCTCTCGTACCAGTGTGGCACTATCCCGGGACGCGGGACTATCGTTTTACGGTGCTCAAAGGATATTCGCACGTCGCGTCGGCTCCTGGGGGAGTTTGGTGACCATATGGTGGAAGCAAATCAGCCAAGCTTCTCGGCGACCGGGACAGGCGTGGGTGCCGGGCCGCAGGCATCTGAGGTTTGCTAGGTTAGTGTGGTTTTCGGAATTGAAATTGATTCCAAATTTGATTGCACTTCCCCTGCCCGGCAGCTTGATTGTTCCATTTCCATTTTCATGCCACTGCCGGTGCCCGATACGCGAGGGTCCGTGGAAAGTGGAAGGTAAGGTGTGGGCGTGTGTGCGCATGTGTGTGGATGAACGCGTGATAGCATGGTATTGTGTGTCGAGTAGTTGCGACATTGCGTAGCTTATCCCGGGGCTTTTGGCGACGGCCCGGTGAGTCCTTGTGCCGGACCCGGGGAGATACATAAATTCACCCGTACAAAGATGAACACACATACGACAGGGAGGATGGCATGTGTCCAGGGGCGTGTGTGTGCGCGCGTTTGTTGCCACCCCATCACGTGGAATTTCGAGCCCCGATGCTTCCTTCCTTCCTGGGTTTGCCCGCGCACCCGCATACCGACGCAACGATGCGTTATCAGTCGCAACTGATCGGATTTCCTCCCCGGGTGCCATCCGAACCGGGCTCGGGATGGAATGGAATTGGAATCCCGAATCGAATTAAGGTCGGAGCTAATGGAAGATGAAATGGATTTTGCCAATGCCCGGGAAATGTTGTGTGATCAAATCGGCGCGCGAGTTTTGGGCTTCATTCTCCGCTGGGCGCATTTTCCCTGCCCACCTTTTTATTGCTCCACTCCACTCGTGCTGTGGATGCTCATATTTTTCGAACTCAAGCGCCCATGTGCGTGTGTGTTTGTGTACAAAGGCCGGTCTAGTGTTGGCTCGGATTTGATCTTTTGATGAGCTGAATCGAGTAGAATGCGCGCGCTTTCTCTCTCGCTCTCCGCTTGATGCGACAATCGAAACTCAATTATAATGTCGCTCCAAATGAGTCTGGAGTCAGGAGGCTAAAGCGAAAAAAAAAATTATCGCATTACGAGCAAATTCATTCCCACCGTGGAACCGTTAGTCATTTTCCTTCCCAGCCGGGACAATCGAGAAACAAGCTTAAAGGAAAATTCAATCTCACGGGTGCTTGACACAGCAAGATAGTTAGGAAGGAACCGCGTGGAAATGATTATTTTTTGCTCGCTTTCACTGGCTCTGGCACGTACTGGCGTTCCGCTTATGCCCATTGATTGATGAATAACTCTACCGAGCTTTTTACCGAGCTTTTTACCGAAAGCTAGCGCTCAATGCGAAATCAATCAATCATAAAATAAATATATAGCCTAATTATGCTCGCTTTTTTCTCGATAATCATTCACCGAAAACGCAACACCGATCGATCAACTAGCTTTCGCAGGCCCATTAGCAAAAAAAAGCCAATGTGCGTCTGTTTAGCTCGGCTCGCCCCCGTCGGTGGACTCTTCAAATAGCGTTTTTAAACAAAAGGGAACAACGAAACATAAAAGAACAGCAGAAAAGAAGGAAAAAGCGCACCGAACGCCATAACCTAATTGCACCGGCACGTTGGGATGGGCGAACCAGCGAACGCCGGTTGTTTGTGTGTTTTTGCAAATGGAGCGAAAATTAAGTTTGGAAAAGTCATTCCACCGTTGACAGGTGGCATTTATATTTCGCCCAATGACGGTCGTGGGTGGTCGTGTGCAACGCGCGCGTGTGTGTGTGTGTGTGAGTGGGGAGGTAAAAATATAGATCCAAAAATATCCAATCAAACGACCGTATTTCAGTGTCAAATAATGCGATGATCGAGTGCTGATGGAGACGCCTGGTGGTTTTCATAAACGGGGTGCAAAAATGTAAAAAAAAAAAATATTCCCATCGCCAATAAAACCGCCTGCACACACAACCGCACAAGAGCACGAGAATGTGGGGGGGAATATGCTCTCAAACATTTTGTGCGGCCCCTCGATCACGCTTGCTTGGAATTGGGATTGATTGCAATTGTGTGGTTCGCGAGTGAACGAAACGAGATGCTGATGAGTAGCGCAGCAACAAATCAACTCGTCACAGTGACAATAAAAAAAATACGAAAAAGAATTCACCAACCGTGGTAAAAACGTCAAACTTCCTGCACACTGCTACGGCAATGAAAAATTGGATCCACCGTCAGCAAAGCGGTTCACCTGCGCGGAATAAAAAATCCCACCTTTTCCCACCAAACCCTGCTAGCACGTATAAAAAAGGCATGAAATAAATAACCCACTCTTCGACCCACGCAAACGCTTCCCTCCACCCCGTCCGTTACAAATAGGATACAGATACTCGGGAACGTGACCGGTTTGGAGCGCGCCCGCGCGATGTAGGCGGAAAACCCGCAACACCCAAATGATGGCAGTTTTCCGTCACAATTTTTCACTCGACACCGGGCACTATATTTTTATGTTGCGCGGTAGATCACGGCACTTCCGTTTTTTTCGTGAAGTGGTTCGCCTTCCCGGCTCGCAAGGACAAATCGAAAATTGATTGATGTTACTGCTGCCCGGCTGCACTCGGGATGCAATGTAGTTTTTTTGGTATGGCGAAAGGGCACCAGGGCAAAAAAAAATCACCCAACCCCGGTTGCTATGATGCAACGTGGGAAGTAGAATGATACAAATAATGTGGGACGCTCGGTTGGCACCAGGCAAGGATGGATGTCCTTCGTCGGGGCCACCTGCTCGTATACGAACAACGGATAACGATGCTGACGTGGTTGGGTGGTGCCAGTAAACACTCGGTGATTGGTTTATGTCCCAAAATCGAATAGTTCACCCATCGATATGCCAATAACGAAACGGACGTTCGAGCCAAACGAGAGGAAAAGCATACGATTGCGATTTAGTTTTTAGAGCAGTTGTTCGAAAACACCTGTTACCGTTTACTGCTGGCTGTTGCTTGAAACAAAAGGACACTCCACGAATGCAACATGTAACTCAATACACCCCACCGAGTGTTGGAGAACCTCTCGAACACTCCGCCAGACGCTCGTTGGCTCGAATTACATGCGCATCTAGATTATCTAATGAAGGACCGGTACGATAGTTCCCCGTGCGGTCCGATAAAAGCCCTCCCAGGGTGCGCTCCATCAATTAGGCACATTTAATCCGTGTGCCTCACTGACCCCCTCGATGCTACTGCCACCCCGTCGACACTTACCTGCAGGCGATAGTTGGGATCCGCTGCTGTGGCTGCCGCTGCCGCTAGATAGGGATCGAAGTAAACACTACTCGGTGAAGGTGGCGTTGGGTCCGAAGTAGTCCGAGGCACATGACCACCAGTCCGTGGCGTTGATTGGATGAGTGATGCGTTTCCGTTTTGGTGCGCAACGCGAACCATTCCGATAGTGTGCCGTTCGCGGCAAGGAGTTGAAAGAGAAGAGAAGCGTTTCGATTAGTTGAGGTTGATTGATTATTTAGCGGCGCGGAAAGCGCACGCGTATGTGTGGCTGTATGTGTGTGTGAGACAAGAGGGACTTCCGATCTTCCAACACCCCGTTCCGGTTGCGATCCGCCACAGAGCTCGATCGAGAGCAGCTCGTGGCCGAGGAAGTGGGGACATTGAAGTGAAATCGGAAGAATATTTGATTTTCCCCGTGACCACTCGAGAATTGCTTGTTTGTGTTGCGGGCCGGTGCTGCCTATCCCGCCCAAAGCGGACGCGTGAGCGTTGATATCGGGGAATTGTTGTCGAACGATGCCCGCTCGGTGCTGAATGTGGATTTGTTCCGGAGCTCTCAGCCCGGCAAGGAGTGGGACTGCCACATGGGGGGAAACGGACCGTTGTGTGAAAATGATTTATTGATCGTTTGTTATTCGAGGGATTTTCCCGAGGAAAGACATCAACCATTCGCGTTCCCGCAGCCGGACCGGGTGGGATGGTTTGCGTGCACACGAATTAAACACGAAGTGCACCAGGAGTGGTCCTGTTCCGGGCATGAGGAAAAAAAAGAGGCAAAAACAAGAGGCCGGACATCATTGAGTGCCCGTTAGGAAAGCCAACCGCGGTTGGTATGGCGTTGAACACCCACCCCCGGAGAGATCGCGACCATTTTTTATTCTCCACGATGTTTGTTTGCTTTGCTTTCGGCGGGGGGCCAGATTTAGGTTTCCCACAAACCGGGATGTGTGTGGCCGTGTGTGCTTAGCTACCCGTTCTATTCACCGGGTCGAAGGCGGTCAGGCGAGAGAAGAGAAAGAGCGTAATTTTTCACGCCCAACCGGCTTGTTCCGTGTACCGCACACGAAATGCGATGGAATATTAATTGAATTTATGATTACTCACTTCGCTTTGGTTTGCGGTCGAAGCGAGTGTTGCTTGCTCAAGCCGTGACCGTGTTTGCGTTTGCCGCAAGGGTTGGCTTTTGCGTTCTAATGGTAAAAAAACCATGCTCATTTTACGGTGCATGGTATAAATCAATTGATCACAGTTGGAGAGGAGCACAAACAAAAATGTTCCAGCTGCAGGTGGATGATTTTTTTTCTTTTCTATTCCTTTATAAATCCTTGAAACCCCCCCGGAGAGGTCCTGATTGCTGTTATCCCCTGACAAAACGAAATCACTCCCGATGGTCGCACCGTGGGGGAATCGATGTTCCGTGGCCCTATCTTCGATTCATCGAACCGGCCCCCGGGTGTAATCGTTCGCTAGGTGTAATCCGTCCCACTCCCACAGGAATCGGAGAGAGATGATTAACTTTTGGCCTGCTTTGAAGGGCATTCGGGATGGTTCCCGCGTGGGCAAACCGAGATCCGGAGGAATCCGTCATCATTTTCAGTGCCTACGTCGCCCGTCCGAAGTGTATCACGCCATCTTATCGCGGACAGGGATACAGGGACAGGGATCGAAAGAAAATAACGACAATCTAAAGTGAGCTGGGCATTATTTCGTCGGGAAACCGCTATCACTATTTCGAAACGTTGCAGCCGGTGGGACCAACGAGGAGGAATTGTGCGTTTGGATTCTCCATGGTTGAAGGAATTGATTTGCTTCGTGCTTTTTTTTCTCTCTCTCTCTCTCTCTACCGTACGCTGGTCGCACAGAAAAACCCATCAGTACCATCATGAATGGTGGTTATCCACCAAAGGCGTCCTTCTCCCGACGGGAAGCGATAGAGGACTCGTGGCGTTCCATCGGCTTGAAGGTGCAATCACCGTTATCGCTATTACCTACTTCCATCTCGCAAGGGCCTGCCGTGCGGATGGATGGATTGATTGGATGAAAGCCACTCTGTGGGCGGCACCACGTTCGAATGAGAAACCGCGGTCCGGAGAAGGTTCATTTCCACCATGCGTGCGTGTGTGTGTGGTGGGACGCAAGTGCGGGAATGGAGCGAAATATATAGCGCTCGTTTATTGTGGTGAAGCGCAAACACCCACCACACGGATGGAAAAAAAGGGAAAAACGAAAGAAAAAGAATCTCAGTCGTAAAACGAAGACACAAAACATTCGAACGGAAAATTCAACAGATCCTACTGTGCGGCGTTCGGTGCGCGACGATTCTCCGAATGGATGGAATCAATTTTTACGAGAGCATATTTCCGTTTTCCTCATTTTCCGACCGTTCCGCTTCCTGTAGATGTGGGTGAGTGGGAAATTATGTACCCATCTCGGACCGGTACCGGCTGTTTTGCGCATCGTGCTGTTTTGCGAAAAACTTTACCGCCCACCCGGTAAAATATTGTCAATCTTTTCCGTTTTCCAATTGCCAATCAGTGCGCGATAATAAACCCGATAATGATCAGCGCCGGTAGCCATTATGTGTCCCGGTTTCGCGTACACACACACACACACGCACACCCAGCCACAAGGAGGATGAAACAATTTATGGTAAAAGTTTGCCGGCGTCCGTAAACCCGCACCCAAAACCAGCGGCCAATGTTCGACTCTCGATGGCTTTTGGACGAGTTTTCGAACCGGGAGGGCGCATATAATCACTGCCACGATACTGCGCCAGCGATACAAACCCGTCAGCTTATTTAAATCTTCGCATTCGAAACGCGCACACCAGCCGGCGGCAGCTAATGATCGTTATCGCTTCTAATGTATTTTTATGACTCTTGAAAAATGATCCCCGAAACACTTGCAGGCATCGTAGCGGCGGCGTGACTGCCTGAATGGAACTGGTTCGTGTTCGGTTCGCTTGCGACATCGCACAATCGAGCGAACGTTAATGTTATCTCTCAACGAGAGGCGGATGAGCTCATCCCATTTCACTTAGCCACCTCCCGGGCACAGGACTTTGGTTTTGCAAAGCATCTCGACCCAGCGGGCGGGTTTTGTGAATCGGACACGTGCCACCGAGGTGAAGAAGCAGCGAAAAGCTGTACACGAGCTTTGCCGGATCGAGGTTTTCTGCTGGCGATCGCATTTTGGCAACCGCTTTTCTAGGAAAAACCACCACCTCCGGTTCGGATAATGGCTAATAGCTGTTTGAGGAAAAGGTTGAATACCCATTTTTTTTTGTTGGCTAGCAATACGCACGAGGTTCGCATAATGGATTTTGCGTTATTCATTTTTGAGCTTTCGTTAATGTGCCGTGGATATAGAGGAGCAGTATATTTAGAAGCTAAAAACCTGGCTTTCTGATAGATTCTTTTTTTTTCTTTTTGTGAACATCCGATGCGTAGCTAGGAGCGATCTTACAAAGCCTCCCTCTATTTGCGTTCGACCATTTCAGAAGAATGCCGATACCTTGCAGCGAAAAATGCCAGCTGGTTTCGTTCGGTTACTGTTTTCTTTCCATCGAATTCATGATTGGAAACACAAGTGGCATTCTTGTGCCTCCGGAGTTCGAAAGACGACGAATTGTACGAATGTACGTAGGACATCGAGTACGACACACGAACACGAAGCACTGTTTCACCGGAACAGAAACTAGAAAAACAGTCGAGCCAAATATTTCCAGATTCGGTGTGTTTTTTTTGTTGCCAAGTCGGTCTCAAAAAGGATTCCAAATAGGGTCTTGCAGGAAGATTTCAACGAGACACAATGGTAGTGCAACCGTTTTCCCGTCCCAGAAGTATGCACAAAATGCAAATGCAAAGAAAACGAGTGCAGTATTCCGCCCGAATGTGCGCTCTTTGGAAGCTCAACAAATAGCTCCCGGCGAGAGGAAAGTAATTTCCCAGCATTCCAAGGAACGGTGCCTCGTGAGTTAGAGGTTTCGGAAGAACCAGCTTGAAAACATGGCTCAGACAGAGGACGAACGACTTGCCACGGGTCGTCGTGTGGAGCGATCGTTGCAGGAACTGAGCCACTACTATCAACCGGTTTGGCTTTCGGCAGCCGGGACGCTTTCGTAGACGACAGTGAATGGTCGCGTTCCAGCACAGCTACCTCTAAAGTTTGCCCGTTTGCATAATTACTCGCGTCCGATCCACATGCGATTACTTTATCGAAACAGCGATCAGTTAATGGTTAAAGCGAGACGTCAAGAAATCGTTTCCTTTCCGGGAGCCATTCACAGCAAGAGAGCCTTTCGAGCTACTCTTGACGCACAATGCAACCGGAACGGTTGCTGGACAATTTAAAACCCAGCGTGAAGTCTCGGATACCAGGCTAGCCACGGGATAAAGTGGAACCGAAAGTTGCAGTAAAAGTAACTTGCCACAGACCGGAAGTGGTCCGGTGGGCAGCAAAAGCGGTAGAACACAGCGTGAATGGCCGAATTCTTCTCGTGTCTGTGCACATCGCAATCTTCAGCCGCTCCTGTAGGAAGTCCGTCACATTCCCGTGACGGGTGTGGTTTTGGAGGGGCCAGTTGTGTCGGCACCTCCTGCTGGCGCAGGAAATGGCTAACGGAAAACTTGACCATCGAGCTTTCATACTCCTCGCCGGGGGGTTTTATCCTAGAGGCACCTTCCTAAGGCAAGCAGACTATGTGCGAGGCCGCAATTATTTGGAAACGTGCACCGTCGCCCGTGGCTCGCTCCACGGAAGCAAGCAACCACTTCTGGTGCACCAGTACTAGTACCCGAGTAGCTGAGTCCGAGTGCCCGTTGTGTTGTGGTGTGGTGCAAAAATAAAGAAACTTTCCACTTCATGACGCTCGTGAAGCGGCACGGCTCCAGGACCAGCTCGTGGCCTCGGTGCTGGTGTGAGTTTTGTGATGTGGAAAACTTTTTCGGTCTGTTCGGTCTGCCGTGCGGGTTGCTGGGTCCTTGGTTGCTCCGACTTGCCAACTTGCCAGGACGAGACCACACGCCTACCTACAATGCTGATCCGGTGCCGATGATCTCGGTGGTTGGGCAAGGCACCACTGCCGAAGCGCGTGGAAGGCAGGCGAAGAATAATAATAATAAAAATAAAAAACCCAAGCCAGAATAAAATATTAGGTATCTTTCCGGTTCCGACGTATCACTTTTTGAATGTGTTCTGTTTTGTCCTTCGCTTCGTTGCCGGCCAGTGGTCATATTGTGCTTTTTTTTCGCTCTCTCCTTTTTGCCAGTTTAGTTTTCTAGTGTGGTTTGATGTTGTCAAACAAATGTCGTCAGCACGACTAAAATAAAAATCTAGTGTGTAAAATCCGTCGAGCATTTGCAATGAGCTGCCCACGTATCCTTTTGAGGAAACTTTTGAGCTCGCTTGATTGAAATACGGAACCATACACACTTTTCCACATTTCACTTGCACCATTCAGCGCCAGGGAAGGAAAAAAAAGATGCGCAAGTGAATGAAAATTAAAAATAACGGTAAAAGTTGGCAGCTTGGTTTTTTTCTTCGCTCCATCTACGTCCCAGGACGCCATGTTCAAAGTCGACGGTTCTGAAGCGCATGTGTTCGCTCCATTGGCAAATGCGAACGCGCATATACGTTTTTTTTTGTTGTTGGAAAAGGGGTTTCGTGGGTAGGAAATAAGCGGCCAAGAGAACCCTGTCTCGGTTCGTTGAGTTTCATATTTTTCGATTTCCCGCCTGGCGTACTCCACCCACAACCCCCATCGTCCGAAGGTGACGGGGTGGAAAACAGGAGCGCGTTGTAAATAACGAGCGTTTGCGGTGATTACGCTTTGATTTGGATGGGCTCCACGCCACTCGCGGGTGCAATGTGGAGCTGGTGGGGAACAAAAATATTAATTGGCACACACGAACGATATCAAATAAATTGTGCAGCAAAATGGCGGAAAAACAGCAACAACAAAAAGCAAACAGCAACGCGCTGGGAATAACGCGTCGGGAAATATTACACCCGGCCCACATTCGGTAGGTGCCCTAGATGGAGATGCTGTGCTGGCATAGCTCTCGGGTGCGTCATCGTAATCGACAGTAAATGAAACTCATGAACAGGGCAAAAAAAACACACACACACATACACACTGGGGAAAAATCTCAGGCGCGAATCAGACAAAACAAATCGCGGCGTTTTTGTTTGCTTCCGTGCGTTCCACCAGTTTTTCATTTGCCTCCCATTTTTCGGCGTCCTACTTATGTGCTCCAGCAGATCGTGGGCTGTGGGATCGTTATTGAACTTTTACATTTGTTTTTGCACGTGTGCGCTTAAAACATGCTACCTACCGGTACACATGTTTTTGCGCGCATCCACCCCAGCAGCCCGGTCTGTTGGAGAAAGCATTCCGTACGGAAGCGAAAATTAAACATTTAGCATTGCAACACGTATAAATATTAAATTGATCGTACCCGCTTCCGTTTCACGGCACTCCAGCAGGAGTTATGTGTTTTCGTAGGACAGACTTTTCATCTTCACGGGTGGATAGAGATTGTGTTTTTGCCTTCCATCGATTTGTTTCGTTGCCATCCATGAGAGTCCTTTCGCTACAAGGGCCACTGTCGGGATTAAGTTTCGACTGTCCATGTTTTTTGGGTGCACCTATCTACTAACCTGTCTTCCGGGGTGACCACGAGATTTTATAGGTTCGATCTTTTTTTTCCTACTATTTTGGCTAGCTTACAAATTCATTTCCACGCCATAGCAACCCATGCGAAGAAGGGTTGCTAGGCAACGATTTGCTGGTCACGCTAGTGACGTTCTGGTTTCGCAGATAAGGCGCCCAGCGCAAATTATACACCTCCCGCTGACAAAGCCAAGGAATGTAATTAAGGATCGCAAACAAACGAAACAAAAAAAAAAAAGAGCGCGTTCCAGGACGCTCAAGCGGAACAGCGTTTCGAACGACCTATCCCGGTTGGGGGTGTGCCATACCGTTTTTTTTTTCTCTCCCGTGCAAATAACGGGAAAGCAATGGAAGAAGTTTGTATTTTTAATTTCCTCCCTGTTGGGTGTATGTGGGTGAGAGTGTGTACCAGCGGCACAACTTTTAAGTGGATTTTTTTTTCAACTCGACTCCCCCACTGTCGCTCGTACCGCGGAAGCGGGATGTTTATCGAGTTTCATTTGGCTAACGATCCGACATAAACCGAACGGTGCGCGCGTCCGATCCATCCCTGCATCTCCAGAGACCCGGATGCCATGTGGATGTGCAGCTTCACTGACCGTATTGTTGCAACCTCAGCCGGTTTGAGGTGGGTTGCAGCAACAAAACAAAACAAAAAACGGTGTAGGAAAATTAACTGCAGCGAGTAACTTTTGGTATCGCCACGAGAGCGGCCAGTTGTGGGGTTCGCCCCGTTGTCGCATGGTGATTATCCGCGCAGAAAGTTATGCACAGAAAGTTTCCGCGTGGAATCAGCTTAAAGGGTGACCAATTTAAAACTACAATTCGCACCAAGGGCCGGAGAAATATCATTTTCCACTTTTCAACCAGCGTTATCCCGCCCGGTTCCGGTGGTTTGGTTGTGTTTGGTTTCGCTCCTCGGAAAAAACCGGCGCACGTTCGTAACAGATTCGTCGGTGGTCCTCGGGGAAGTTTGCCATTCGTTCGGATAATAATCGCAAAAATCCGTTGGCGCATAAAAAGAACGGTGTTAAAATGAAAAGTTTCCACCACAAAACCGGACCTTGCGCTCGGGCGGGCAAATGGAATCCCATTTCACACTTGCGCGAACAATCAAAAAGGGATTATGAGGTGGCAAGGTAGATATGGTAGCATAAATATGCCGCTTTTCTTCCACCTTGTGGCACTTGGCCGTGGTTGGCTGGCGTACGACTCGGCTCGAGCCGGCTCGTGTTTGAGGTATGCTTCTTTACACTTTTGTAAAGGTAACGTTAATCACGGCGACGGTAAACAATCTTCCGGAACATCCGCCTGGAAGGGGTTTCGTTTTGTTCCGAGATTAGAAGCAATTCGATAAAGCCCAGCAGGTTGTCGAGGTGAGATGAAGAAATACACTACGTGCTACTTACGATGGGTAGCCCGCGTGCCCATTCAGTGCAATCGACGAGGGAGAAGCGAACTGGCCGGCCTGAGGATGACCTGAGAGCAGAGCGGATGGGTTCGATCCAGGCAGGTTTCCACCTGCACCACCACCACCAGCAGCAGAAGCCGATCCGGCACTGTTGGCGGTACCGTTTGAAGCCACCGTAACAGCGGTTCCACCCGGATTCGCTAAACCGGTAAGTCCTGCGAGGGCAGGATGTCTCGTCGCAGACGGCGCGACATTTCTAGCCAATCCGGCCAGCACTGATGCTATCGGATGCGGGCCTTGGCGGCCATGTGCTAGGTGGATCGGAAGCGGATGTCGCTGCTGCTGTTGGTGAGCCAGAGGCAGTGCATGGTGCGGATGATGCTGTGCGAGTGCTGGATGATGCAGGAGTGTCGCATGCGATGGTAGACCTGAGCCGGTTGTGACGAATTCGAACGCAGAACATCAATCGTCGTCGTTTCCGGCAAACCGCCACACGTGCACGTTGATGAGTTGGGAGTGCATGCCATTCGAGAGGGCCAATGATTCCAGTGCAACAAATGAGTTGTGGTGGTTTGTTAGAGGCATGCGATAACAGAGACATAAGCACGGACAAATCATAAGACGTCCACGGGTGCGCGCAGTGACGGTGGCGATCGATTGATTGTGGTGATGTGGTTTGGTTTGGTTTTGTGCGTGTTGTTTTGGAGTGAAATATGAAATGAAAAGAGAGGAGAGCAGAAAAAGAAAACATAAGAAGCGTGTTAACGGAAAGTAGGTGTAGAAAGTGTGATGCTACATGATGGAATGTTTTGGACGCTGTGTAATCGTGCCAGTAAATGAATGGTAAATAATAACGCTTACGATAGAATGAGATGATCCTTGCTCGTGTTAACATTTAATCCTAGATACTAGACTACGGTACTAGTAGCTGGTAATATTCCTTTGGGTGCGCCTAAATTTATACGCCATGAAAATATTAGGCTGGGCCAGTAACGTTTATGTTAAAGTATTAAAAGTATGCTTGTTTGTGTTTCCTAATTGTACCGAATGACCCCGCCAAAGTATCCAGCGCGGAACGACACGTTAAGCCGGCGACGATGTAATAATGGACGGTAAGGAGCGAAAATTGAATAACTTTTCCAATTCAACGGCTCTGGGTCATAAAGAAGATTTAGTTGCGCATGATAATATCACCGGGTGCGCCGATAATTCTCTTGATGAGCTTTTAACTTGTTCCGCCGGTGGCTGCGCTCAGCGTCCGGCGAGATTTATAATGGCTGCAAAATGCTTTTCCGTCCTTGCAACTGATTTACTTCACGTGAGGCTTAGGAAGAGAAACGACTTTTAACAACAAACATACACAAGGCGAAGAGGAAAAAAAAGCAACCCCGGAAATCTAAACATAAACAGCCCTGCCAGCAGCCGTCAGTCATTTCCGTAATCTTCATCCCGAGTACCATGACCCTGCCGTACTGACCCCCGCCGGTTCACGGGCACATTGGCATTATCAGAGCTTTAGCACGCTTTGCCACGAACGAGCGGCGACATTCGACTGGTTTTCGCCGGGCAGGCAGGAGCGAAATGAGAAGAGAGATTTGCTTTTTCCTGTCCGAAAAGTTATGGCTAATCTTTTTAGCGTTTGTTTACGGCAAGGATTTCCCCTGCGGCTTTCCCGGCCGATGGTAAAAAGTGCTCCCTGCTCGTCCGAGGGCAACCTCATCCCTGGCTGCTCATTGTTACGCTTTCCTTTTCCCCATCTGCTGCTTCGGGCCTCCCCCCTTTCAATCCCACCCAACAGCGATGGCGCAAACGAACCGAAAAAAAAACCGACGAAGCGTGAGTAATTTAAAGATTTCGCGACTTATTAGAAATGATATTAAAAATTCACTAGCCTCCATTCGTCTCGGGTGTGCGCACGCTGGCATTCGCAAGCGATTCGACAAGTTTCATCGCCTCCGCAACGGCAAGTGGAACCCGGCGGCGTGAATCTGTTTTAATGAAATTGGACAAAGTAATTTAACTGTTCCCCCAAGTCCCAGACCGCGGGATGCGCTCGTTCGGGGCACGGTGGCACCGAGATAACGGATGCTGCCGTGTTTTATGATTGTTTGATGTTTTGCTTATCGCGAGAAAATAATTAGGACTTGATTTGAAGCGCACCGTTCGAGTGCTGGGGTGGGATTTTAGAGCCTATTTCGGATCTCTGCCACTGGTGGAGGCGCCCGGTACCTCATTAAACTTGGGAATAATTACCGTCCTAGTCGGTGCAAATCTACCGTTCAGATTGTTTTCATCTGAAAGCGAGGACCCCAGTGTACTTTTTTGTTTCTCTTTGCGTCTATACGCATACAACCACGTTCCGTAGATGTCATGGGCGGAAAAACAAACTCCTTATCATGGGCGTAGACAGCGACGGAGCGAAGCATGTTGAGCAATTTTTCTCGAGTGGTCGACGAAGAACGGAATCTTGTCAAAATTCCACATGTACGATGGACAATGGTACCGACCTTCGTCTCTGCGCGGCAGCACGCTGTGCGGCCGCAATCAAGATCGGTGATGTTGCGGTGGGTAGTTGGGTGGCCGCGGCAGCCGCTCCGGCTGGATTTGCGGAAGCAGCTGCGGCCGCGGCGGCGGCGGCTGCGGCAGCTGCCGTTGGCGTTGCGGCGGCTAGAGCCGCCGTTGGTGTTGCTCCGACGGTGGTCGCGGCTGTGGCTGCACCTAGCCAAGGCCACGTTGCCAGTGGCAAACGGTAACCTGTTTCGATAAGCGTGGTTGAGCAATATTTAACAACAAATCTTAACACTAGTCGCGTTTAAACAGTGGTTTCTAAGCGCATGATCAATTCCATTCTTTTTTTTTGGAATACCATAATGATTAACTAATTTTAAATAATACAAATAATTAGCAACCTGTTCTAATATCTAGTAAAACAAATGATTGAAAAAACACTACAATAAAACCCTAGCACGATGGATCATTTTCATTTGAATCGCAATTACACTAATGGGCGTTAATGTCAATAAAATAGATTATATACGATCGATTGATGCTTACCTTCTGGCCAAGGGACACACACGGCTGCTATTGTTGTTCCATGATGCGGGATATCGAAATGCGCACCGTAATTGAATTTTGCAATATTCATCGTTGGCATTGTAGCGTACATTCCGATGATGTTTTAAAACAAAGATTTCAACATCGCCATTGAAACAATATTCAACGTCAAAGAGAAACGTAACAGAGAACAGCAAGAGAGAGAGAGAGAGAGAGAGAGAGAATGGGAAAGAGAGAACAAATTCCGTTAGTTTCACATTTATCACTCCTGGAAATGGTATCATTACAGCTAAGCGATATGATCGCAATTACAAGGAGACATCATACATAGATATAGGGCGTGGTTGATGAATGTGTTCGTGTTGAATAAATAGGCCTAGGGACGAGGGTACGCGTTTGATTGATGAAAAGGATTACCATTTTAATGGATGGATTACTTTCAAACTGGGAGTGACGGATATCTTGGGATTGAACAGGAGAGACACGGGAAGGGTCGTCAGCTTTGGTGGGAGTTTTCGGGATCGGGCACAAAACGTGAACAATGGAATGTCCTGGGGATTTCTGGAGGAGAGCTTGAGCGTGAGACATGCCGCTTTAGCATTGTTCCACAGTGAGTAACGAAGCGACGACACGATGAAAGCTCCTAACAACATGTTACAGGATACAGCAACGCTGGGTTGCAAATTCTAACCTACATGGAAACTGTGATACAGTGGTTACAGTGGATGGATATTAATAGCTTCTTCCTATGTTATATGAGCAAAAACTAACCACAAATGCTTTCAAAACAAACATAATGAATTTACATTTTAGGAATGAATGCTGGAAAACACAAAAAAAAAAAACAACGATGGAACGAGGAATTCTAATAAATCAATGGGATTTATGAGACAGGGATTATTTTAATGCCATTGCGATTTGGGCTAAGCACTATAATTTATGGTTTCAGCATGCTACATTGTGCGCAAAAGTTGCAAAAAAGAACCGGAACAACATCGGGCTACGGGCACGCAACCAACCAGTGGGGCTTTTGGAAATGAACACGTATTTTACGCATGACGCAAAACGGACGTCGTGCAAATTAGCATGCTTTTCGGAAAGCCTTAATAAATGCCTACAAATGCATCAATTGGGAAACAAAAAGCAACGTTAAATTTCAAACGAAGGCGACATCAAAAGACCAACCTATCAAAAATTTACAGTACACCGCTAGGAGTGTAAAAATTAAATCCTTCAAGTACGGCGACGATAGGACAGTGATCGGAGGGTGATGTTTAAAGCACCAAATACGAAATGGCTCAAAAACTCGCCATCTGCAAACGGCATTCATGGTCGCCAGCAGAGGGATGCGTAAAGCTAAGCACAACAGCTAAAAAGCACCCATAAAGGGTGACGGAAGGTGGATTTAGCAACGGGTGCGTTATTTTCATTCGCTGGTGGAGCAAAAAAAAACGGAGATAGATGTCGTCCGCGTGTTTAGCATTCTAGTAAACGATGATCGCTGTCGCGTGTCAGCCGCCATAAAATTGCCATCACTTTCGAAACGAGGCGCGCGTGTTTCTTTCAGTAAGCGCGTTGAAAAGCACTCCTCGAGCGGCAGGGTAACTGTCCCGTTGGCGCAGGCCTTTCTATGGTTTCCCTTAAAAACGTCCCTGTCGCCGTTCCAGGACAGCGCAGTATAGCGCCGAACGATGGAACATAAGTTGATTGATAGCGATCAATTCATTAAAGCCAACTGCTGTGTCAGCCGTTCCGCGATTCCTGAACATCACCGCCGATGGTATGCTCGTCCAGCGCACGGCGGTACGGGCTACTGCGGCCGGTGCACATTATTGGCGTGGAGTAACTGCTATTCACAGCTGCGCCTGATAGACGCTTTTCAAAACGAAGCCACGGCGCTTCCGGTGTAGAGTGAAACTTTCGCGAAAGGTATCTAACGTAAGCTAGAGCGGAAGAGCACTTTAGCAGATGACTAAAGGAGATAGTTAATTCCGAAAAGGCTTTATTCTGGTACCATAATAAAGAGAAGCACCATGTAATATCGCTTATGCGGTAACGGTGTGTATCACATGTACTTGATCTAAATAGTCTGTGAATTGTTCTCTTTTTAATACCACAGCCAAATGAGTTAAACTAGAACAAAGAACAGTTAATCTAGACTTAATTAAATTACAAATGTCTAAACAATGCAAACAAGAAAACATTGATGATATAGTTGCAATTCAATTGCAAAGTGCAACATAAATATGAAACGGAAATTACGGATGGTGTGGTAATTACTTGTCAAGCATGCAGGACGAATCAATTGATTTAAAACAAACGCTGCAAAAATTGACACGAGTTGTACAGTTTAAAATTAATTAAAATAAACTATGAACTGTGTTCACCTCTACAGATCGCATGAAAACGAGTAAAAAGTAGGTGAATAATTTGAGCATTACGGCATTACGAGTTGACCAAATATCAATAAAACAAGATATTGTTTTAAAGGATTTTTTTCGACTGGATGATAGACATTAATTGAATCAAGACATAATGATGAAGAAACACAAACTATTTGGAAATATGGTATGATGGCATTCGAGAAAAAATTTAAGTATATTCCACATTGATAATGGCATGCAATGGAACATAAAGCGTACTGTAGCGTGCATTCTTCATGCACAACAACTAAGCGCAGCAATTTATGCTAGCTTTTTTTGTGTTTTCCAGCCTTCAAGGGCAAATTACATCGGAGACACGATGAACATACGTTAACCAAAGGAAAAATGGGACACGGTTTACCGTGGGCATTACTACAAACGTCATGAAGCGTGCGAGGCAACATTAGTAGGCGTTGTTAGCGGGAAATGTGGGAGAGATCTATCGGGATACAATCATAGTTTGATGTGCTTGCAAACATTCATCGGAATATAAATAAATGTGAGTTTATTTTATCGCAGGATTGCTCACCCAGTGATGGGGCCGAGACGGCGCCTTGTTTCGTCAGAAACACTGCACACGCACCAATACAAACATTCACACACAAAACATGGAACGCAGGTGGATGTTGTAAGTTGGTAGTAGCACAGACGAGAGGTTGTTGATTATTGGTTTGGTTTCGGTTTTTTATTAAAGTTAATTTCGATATCGTTCCACAATGTCCCATTACAACGCGTTACGAAAGGGCAGGATGAAAGGAAAGGAATTGTTTTCAAAAATTCAAATAAACCCAATCGTGTATTGCATTGGAATTTAATATTTTTAAGCATGTTTATTTGATGATTCGTGAACATTTAATTCCAGCGAAAGATAAAAGAATGGATTGCAATTATTCACACGCACAAGAGAATTATGCATGAAAAAGGTCGTGGTTCGATATCGTTATTATGCAAGGTATCAATAATACACGTTTGTTTTACACATTTAAAAGCACAATTGAGAAACGATTGAGGGATAGTAAAACATCCGTAAACGCCGTGAAGAAGAGAGAAAAAAGAGAAAAGAAAGAAAAATTGAAATAAGTAAAAGTCAACTTCAGCCACTTCCATTTCTATGCAGGATTATAATTATTGATATTAAGTGGGGAAAATAGGACGGAGTTTTCGTTAAATCACTAACAAATTAGCATCTTCCAAAGTTTGAATCCTACATTTTCAATGGCCTAACAAAAACATGTAAAATTAATGCTGTAACCAAACGCATGTAGTGAAAATGATTGAGCAGTTTTAGATTCAAAATAAAGAAAAAAGAAATGTGGGACATGAAAAAAAAAAGATACCAGTTTTTGATGAAACTTTTCGTCCAAACTTTTGCTGTATATTTGCTCGATAGACTCAAATATCATAAGTGTTTGCGAAGGATTACGTCGTAAGCAACAAAGTATTAAAAACAAACACCTAATAGTATGTTTATCAAATCGTGGAATTAGATTTACGTGAAGGCAACTGGCAAACAACCAATGTGAACGATTTAGGAACGTAAACCAACATCATAAATCCAATTAAATTTGGTATTCGAAGAGCAAGGTATGAATTATTGTGACATGTTTTACTAATACTGACCAAAACGGGTGCATGCAGGGTTAAAAAAGTGTGATAGAAGAACAAAAATAACGACTTGAACGGCGTGAACAAGAAACAGAACGTGATAGCTGGGTGGTAAAGAAAACACGAATGCAAAAGTCAGCACTAACAGTAGAAAACTGGCTATGTTTGAATAATGCCTAGACTTTCGGTGTCTAAATACAATGCTAAAATGTAACACAAAACGTAGTGGTAGGAAAGGAGAGGAAGGAAATAATGGTTAAACAACTTACCGCTTGATACAGCAGGAGCTTTTTTACTTTGAACTCGTGCGGTTGCATTATTGACCTACAGTTTTAACAGCATTACACACGGGCGGGCGGACGCGCAGGGTTGTGCACGTTTGTGTGTTTTTATGTGTGTATTTGTGTAATTTGTGTGTGCGTGGGAGCGTGTAATTTTTTGTTCATATTTCAGATCGTGGTTTGAGGATTTGGTTTCGTGGTGGTTTGACGTGTATTTTTGCGGTTTTAGAATTGGAGTAAATTCCGAAGAGGAAAAAAAGAAGAGAATATATAACAATTAAATGCATTCAAGATAATCATTGAGAAGAAGAAAGAGACAGATAGACAGGAAAAGTATGATAGATATAGTAACACAGCGATGACAGAAAAGTGAGAAAAGAATGAATCGTAAACGTAGAGAAATATAACATTACATTGATGCTTGCTTTTGTATTGAAACACTGTAACTGTATTCGGATTTCTTCACACCAAATGCAACATCATGCAGCATGAGCCAGCCTTTACCACGTCCTACCGATCAAACATTAACGCGGAAATCTGTTTTACGCATAATGAGATAACGAACGAAAACAAAACAGTTCGGAAACTTCGGGAACAGGACATTCAAATCTGTTCTCAGCAACCTACACATTTTCAGACCGTAAATCAAACGAGACATTGATTAAGCTTATTAAATCGTGCTAATGGCCATAGCAATGGTTTGCTAGTAGCAGCTTTTCGTAACTATAGCAACGTGTACGAATTCGTCGCATCAACACGGCCGTGGATTTCGCAGGGGTATAAGCATTGTTTTCAACCTGACGATACGGCGGCCGTTTCACTCTATCTGCATGATAATTTATGTTTTAATTAGAGAAACCATTACACCTTTTCCATTGTGTTGCAAAGGGATTGGTCATAACGCCCGATAAAAAACCATAAAAATTGCTTAAATGATCATATATTTTTCATGACAGTTTACATTTATGGTGCCCTGATAAAGCCTACTGAAAGGAGAAAAGATGAAAATAAATAAATAAAATAAAACAAAGTATTCTCCAGTTTCGAAACTGTGCAGCAGTCAACAGGCGGAATAATTGCGTTAATAAATTGACAGAGCAAAATCGGGGTGCTATCGGTGGGTTGCGATGGGCGTTGGAGCTGTAACAGTGGTTTATTTGGATTGTAATTGGTTTGATTTTCATTGTGGAGCCTTCGTTTGTATAAGCTTCGCGTACAGGAGTGTGGTGAAAAGCCCTGTCTACAGGGTATGGAAATTAATTACGATATTTACTCGAGGACACGTTTGAAACTGTGCTTGGATGGTTTTTCACCAATTAACAGCATTTACAACGTCATAAAGTCGTTATTGTATGACGAAACTATTAATACAGCTGACCTTTACTAAACGAGCTCCAAACGATGAGAACATCATTTTCATCTAGAATCATGAATCCTATTGCAAGACTTTCTCGTTTTCACCCCAAAATATCAATTTCTACCATTGCACAACTGTTCAACATGACGGTAATGATAGCAGAGAAACTTATGTTTCTCATTAATAAATTAAATTGAAAATTATCAGCGTAACTCCTTCATCGAACATATAGTTTTCAAAGTTTGAGCTGCTTCATGCTGGGTCGAGATTAAAAGCTTGTTCTTTGTGAAGGACGTGCCCGGTTACCGCGATACACTTTAATATATCTCCAGAAAAACTTTCATTCGTATGCTTCTCGTGCATGATTTTTTTTACAGTAACAAGAAAGAGAGAGAGAAAGGAAAAACTGGTTTTATACGAGAGTATATTACATAAAAAAACCCATTCAAGCGACGAACGACCAAAGTGTCACATTGCGGTGTCTCTGGGTCTGCAGAGTAGGGTTTTTGTTTAACAGAAACCGGACAACTGTTCCGTTTCCTTTTCCGGTTCATCACCACGACAAATGAACCAGCAAACGGGAATTGGGACGAAGCAAACCGTGTTAAAATGTTGCCGCTCGGTCCGAACGGGATGGCCGCGAGTCCCGGTGTTGGTATCATTTTTAATTAAACGTCACTCGTTCATTTTTCCATCTGCAGGAGAGAGGATCCCTAGCAGATCAGATGATCTTTTCGATTTTCCTGTATTCGCTCATCTCGTAGCAGCGGCTTTTTATTATCCTTTCACGTCACGTTTTTAATTATTCCCGTGGCCGTGCATGGCCGGTTTTCTTGGCACTGGTACATCGATTACCTTTATCACTTTTGCCATCTGAGGCAACGAGAGATATGGTTCCAGTTGTATTCTACTTCATGGCACATTTATAATTGGAATTCAATAGCGAAGGCCAGAGGATGACAATCCGTTCACGTTTTCGTTCGGCAACCAAACTGGGCTACTATATGAAGGTGGCAACAAGTTCAATTTCTAATTACAACTAAATGAATAGATCTGATTAATAGCACATATTGCCAAAAAGGTTTAGGTGTTTTTAGATTTATGATCTAGGATTGTGCAACTGGAATACTGCTTCGGGAATCGTACTGATCGATGCATTGATGCCACCATCATAGGCGGTTAGAATCGATTCTTCTTTGAATTTATTCACCTCTCGGAACGGTGAACACATTTGCATTTTATGTTGTGGTTAAAACCCGCCCACGACAGTCGTACCAATTCGAAGCGGCAACGCAGTGAAATTATTCGGTGCAACGTGCGTACCATTGCATAAAATATGCAACAATTGGATCAGGCTTACTCGGTGGAAAAATCATCGCATTGTCAGGCGGCGCCGCGACGGTATCGGGTTTTGCCTTCAAAAAAATCCAAAAAACTGCATCCGGGCTCGATTGCATACGAAAAAATGACATGCTACTAGCCCAGTAGTGGATAGATTCAGATAGTGAATCACGAAAAAAAATATAGCGATGCAAAACATTGTCAAACACATTGTGCAGAACGCGTTCAGTAGTGTCTTGTATTGAACGACGCAAGGGAATCATGAAATTTGAGTTTATCGTATTGGGAGCATGTTGCTCCTATAGCAACTGCCTTCAGCGTTTCATCGATTTTACCAATCGATGAACATCGGCTTCCCAGCACAGCGATATCCACGTTGATCTCCAATCACTTGCTGCGTGCTCGGCAACCGTGCTGCGGAAACTGATTTGCATCCGCGGTTGTCAGCGTTCGAAAAGCGCCAGGGTTTGGGAGAAAAAAAAACAACATCAGCTGCCAGATGTAGGAGAAACGCCACACGAGCTGCATATTCTCAGTTGAACGGAAGGATTAAGCACCTTTGCAGCATATTCGGTGTAAGGGTATAGGTCCATATACAATGCGGAATAAAAATCGTTTTTGCTCGTTCAAAGGACCGAACAAATGAAACGTGGATAAAGGATGGCCTTTGCTTTGACTGGGTGATTTGTAACCATCTTCCTGGCCGAGCATCCTTTATTCGAACTTGTTCGGGCGGTAAGTCAGTAATGCTAAACGTTTCGCTTCGTTCTTCTACGTAGCCTCCGTTCTTTGATTCGAGAGTAGGTAAGGAAAAAGCCAGGGATTAGAAGCTAGCTTATGTAGTGCCAGTAGCGACTACTGGTGCAGAAAAATGCACATCGTTAGTATCGCTTTTTTTGTAAGCCATACTGAAAGCTTAATGAGACTATGGGAGAATAAAATTGAGTATCTGTTCACCTTTTGTTTGATATTTTCCGGAAAGGATTTTGTTCATTTTTCAACTTATTCCAAGCTGTTCTTCACTCACACTACCGACTATAACAAAAGCGGCCTGTAATGTCAACGAGGACCGCGTAAAGAATGCTTATTAGCGCGTCACAGAGTAAAAAGGAAGTTTTCTTCTATAGGTGATATTTTTTGTACAAAACTGAGGATGGATATATGTGAAACGGAGAAAACTCCGGCTCGGCACCCGTGAAGCGATAGCAACCGGATTTATCGGATGGCAATAAATCTTTGGTTGATTTTTTTCTTCAAAAGCTCCCACACAGATCCACCAGAACACCAAGCGTTTTTGCTTCATCCTGTAAAGTGAGCGGCATAAGAGCATTCGTGAGGGATGGAAAAAAGAATGATAAAAATCGAGCTGCTCATACTGCTCTGTAGTACCAGGGTGAAATCTCTTTTAAACCTGTTTTGTTATTAGCTTGTGGGTAGTGTTTTTCCTGTTCAAAGTCTCTCATGCTCGCGGCACAAGTTCATGTATTACGACTGCTGTTATTTTTTTAGAGAATTCTGTTCGACTGTTTCACGCCATGATCAGCAAAATGGCTACACTGAAGTGAGTGGCGCCGTGAATGCAATGGCTTGACAACGATTGATTGCAGGTTGGCGCTCGAAATTGGGAGCCAGTTTATTGGTGGCCTTCCAACCCAGCCTGATGAATTGGAATTCTGTGGGCATCGAAAACGCGTGCAGAACGAGCACAGCAATCGGATGGAGCCACTGTATTGGCGTAGCGTAAAAGAATTATCGCTGGGACTGGCGTGATTGGCGAGAGTGTGCGGTAGGTGTAGCACAATATATTTTGTGGCAAAAAATAATGGACTAAACATTGCAGCTTTATCTAGAGGTGTTTGAAAATGATTAGAGATACATTGGATTGGATGGATTTATTTGTTTGTTGTTTTTACTACTATTCCAACGTAACTTAATTGTGTAAAACAATACAATCAACGGTCCGATTGTAATCTCAGAGTCGTGCAATATTCTGTTAGCAGGACGATCCAGCAGTGGGATGAAATGAAAGGATAGAAATTAATTTTCTATGAAATCGTCGGGCAGCGCTATCTGTCGGACAAAAGTTGGGTCCTGGGAAAACTTAATTTGCCACATCCCTACTTTTAGCCGTGGCAATCATGTTTCTTGCTATTGAACAACTCAAAACATTCCGTATCCCTTCTGCCTGCATTCCAGCACGATATTCCACAAGGTATATATCACAGGCGATAGACAACTCTCCCTGATTGGGTTTGAATGAAAATTGTATCTTCCCCGAAGCTAAAGGAGCCCTGTTTTGTTTCGTTTTCTTCGGAAGACACACTGGAGCCATCCTCGCCAGAACGAACGTCTTAATTAAGACCCGTGTTAGAAGCTTCCCGCGTGCAATTGAAATTTCTACGTCAAATTGATCTCGAGAAGTAGGTTGAAGCCTATATTGATTCGAGAAAATTGCACCGCCTTTAGTTATCTTACATAGACGATTTCAGTATCAGTTCTCTGATAAATCATTTGTTAAATAAGTGCTTTTCGACTAACTATAAATTTTATCTATACATCTGAGTTTAAACAATATAACTGGTGTTGCTCATGCTGCATGATGTTTTGAATATTATCAAACTTTATTTAACTTGCACGTACCCTGTTCCTAATGCCGAATTAGGTAAACTTTATTTTTTTTATATTTGGAACCTTTGTGTGTTAAATAAAGTAAAATGAAGTACGCAAGCTTCACAATATCAAAATGTTTCTTGTCGTAGAAATGTACGTTATTGCAGATTGTGGTTTCGATTCATCTGGAACGGTGTGAAGAGCATTTAAAAGTGAAAGAAAATCCTATCGCGTTGGTTGAAGTTACCAGTTACAAGTATGAAGTTGTAGCACTTCATCCAAAGATAGAAGGAAATTAAACGTACCATTTGAGCCATTAAATTTCAGTCGAGCAACTGTTGGCCAGTATTTTGCGGACGATAATTGCTGTGGTAGTGATAAAAAGAGATTGAAAGATAAACGTAGGAAACGCTAGCAGTGAAAAATGAGCTTCGTCGTTGGAAACACAGGCACAGCATCATGCACTGGCGTACCTGTGACAGAATGCCATTCGCTTTGCTCTGTTTCTCGTGCGTCAAAGTAAATAAAAAATCCCTTTTCAGTTTTAACGATTTCAGGGAGATTGGATTCATTTTATTTTAGGTTTGTTTGTTAAAAACATTTTACGCAGAAATAGATACTCGTGCACGTAAAAAATAGCTAAAAAATCAACTAATTTAAGTTTGTTTTCTATGCACAATCTAAGGCTTGAAATTGAAGCTTTATGAAAATTTGTTAAATCAGGTCAGTAAAATATATCAACGAACGATGATGCACAAACTCTAATTCGTTTAAAATTTTCGTTGAAAATGTGTGTGTACGCAATTTTATCGTCGGCTTCAAAGCAGAGAAGTGACATACACTAGTATCGAATTAGTGTCTAAAAGGGTGTTTCCAAAAGCGGTTGTTATCTAATATGGGAGCATTTTTAAGTCGTTGTGCTCTGTGGCTATCAACAGGAAAATACATCTCAATAATTATGAATTTTATAAAAATGGAAAGGAGAAGCAACTCCGTCCAGTAATTTGAAATGCATCTTGTTCTGTTATCACAGCGTTGCCACTATCATAAACCAGCTATTAAAAACTTTAGAGAGTATTAGCAATTTGAGCAACATGTTTTTTTAGTGACGGAATTTTTAAGGATGCTAAAATGTGGTGACATTCGGTGCAAACTACCGTAGTGTACATATAAAAGCTACCAAAATTGAATCATGATGCTAACAATTACTCAACGGATACCCTGTCATCCAAAGAAGTGCGTTAAGGATATATTTGAGAGCTCGAAATGTCAAAAGCTGGAGCAACTCTATCCAAAATATTAAAAGCCAAATTCAATACAATCCAACCCAATTACGTATGCTAGATGATTAACAGGTTAGGTGTAGCAATGGGGAGCAATTGAAATGGTAATAAGTTGACATGGAAGCAGTAGTACTAACACCAGAGCAGCAAAACATTGTTGAAAATCGTTCGAACTAAAATGAAGACACTTTATCAACTACACAATTTTGTGTGGTTTCGCCATTCTTATGGGAATGATGTACATTGTGTTTGTGCGTTTCGTAGCGTGTGTGTATGTCGAGAATAAAATAGAAAAATCAAATATGTTTGTAACCGCATCAAATATGCAAATAGCTAGGCATTTAACAAGAGAAACACCATGATCAATATTGGGATGGGGAAACAATGTCAAGGAATCCATAGAGCATAATAAACTTGCGCGGGAAAAAGAGGAATGTATGGTACGAGGCACAATTAAGGGCAATCACAAAATAAAACATAACACGATCAATATTTTTTACCATTCCAGAAGTATTCCACAACCACAAAGTGTCAAACAAGCTGCATACATAGAGTAGAAATAATTTGTGCTGTTGAGCGACTCTTTTTACTCTTCAATATATCAGTCTAGCCCAAAGCAAATGCAATAAAACTTGCTAACACTTTTCCACAGTATCAGGTGGGAAGTACAAAATATATTAAAACTAAAAATCAAACCATCAATGAAGAGCGGGGTTTGGCATGTTACAAAGAAATAATGCTAGTATTCTCATATCAATGCACGCACGCAGCCGTCTAATTGTTTAGGAATGGGTGTAAAAGACAAGAAAACTGAAAGAAAACTCATTCTCAAACTGGAAACGACTAAATTCGAAACCATCGCTGTGGTTCATAATACATAAATGCTCCGTTATACAATCCAAACGTACGACTACGACCAGGAAGGCGATGAATAAAATTGAGATTTTTGGTTGAATTAAAAAATGAAACATGAAGGTTAGATTTTGCTTGAGAATCAACACTCTTCTATTGCTTGCTTTGATTGCATTCTTTCACTAGAAGAGTTGAGAAAACATCGAATGGTTACAGTGTTTCATATACGCAACGTATTTTCTAAATAGAATATGTATATAGCAAGTATCAATGATGCTAGAACAAAATAAAACTTAGAATGCATGGCAAAAAACTTAAAATTGAAAAGTTAAAACTAAAAATAAAAATAATAAAGAGGAACAAAAATAACAAACACAAATAAAAGAAAATAATATAAAACGACTATGGTGAAAATGAGGGTAAATAAAAACAATGAATGAATGAAATAACTAGATGTCGATAAAATCAATAAATAAAAAAAGAAGTAAAATCATGAAATAAAAAGGATGAAAAATCGATAGAGAAAGTAGGATAATATATGTTTATATATATTTATATAAAGAAAAATGAAAAAACTTTGTTTTTCATGCACACCTCAATCTTGCGTCCCTCAACCACAGTGCCGTGAAGACGTTCGCGTGCTCGCTCCGCATCGCTACTATTAGCGAATGTTACAAAACCGAATCCCTACATGCAAGGACAGAACAAGAAACATGCATTAAAACAGCGTCCGCTCAAAAACAACGTGCAACAAAAAATTGTATTATATATATTATCTGTATATATAATGGTATCATTTTTCGTATGGTTTTGCTCGTTCGCTTGTATGTTTGATTATTTGTTTGGTCATTTGTTGTCGTCTTATACAGTTTAAATCTAAGTAAATTTTTGTATAACAATAGAAATATCATATGTATCGAAGGGAAAAGAAACCTGGAGCGATAATTTGTAGTTCTAGTTGTTCTAATGTCAGGAAAGGATGGTCAAGGTACTAGGATAGAAGGGTCGAATTGGTTTAGATTTCGTACAGAACACTGCAATTTACAACGAGACAGTTGTTGGTTTCACGAATGAGTGCACAAACCAAGCACCATGAGTTTTGGGAACAAAATGCTTTACTATTAAATACACAAAATCAGGAGGACAAATATATCTGTTTCAAAATGAAAAATAAATGGTGAAATTTAACGGACAAAGCATAATGTGACACACCAGGGGAGAGAGGCAGACGAATTTTATAAAAAAATTTACATTTGCACTGTTTTTCAAGCAGTTCAGCCCATTGGTTAATTAAATCAAAAAGGGTTAAAATAGACCTAACCTTAGAATTCATCAAATATTGAATTATCGTGAAGACACCGTGACTGAATCTTCTGGTTGGGATATGGACGCGATTCGTTGCAAACAAAGTTGTGGCAATTTAAAGTGCGTGCTCAACTATATCTTTGTTGCAATATGTTGTTCTAAAAGGTTGTTTGATAATTAAATTTTGTCATAGCGTAAAATTCAGTAAACATAGGCTTCTTACGATTAATCTAATTTTCTATTCATCCTCGTATTTGAGCTAAACTCTAGGCGAGTGATATAGACGTGAATTCATCATTTCATCATCGTGAAATTTTCCTGTCAGTTGGCAAACCCTAGTATTTGTAAAATCACTCAAATGTAATAAAACATTCATGCATTATGAATATAGTCAATATCATAAAAATGTAGTAAATTTGGATTCTAGACTTTTGTTTAAAAAAAATTCTATAGATGAAAAATAGCCATATTCCACAGCATATTTTAACAAAATTCAAGCTAATAACTACTTATAGCTTAAAACATTTCATTTATTGAGCTCATGCCGTTTGGAAGCAATGTTCCATGATATGAATTAATAGAACACTGTTATGCTTTTTACAAGGAATTATTCTGGGCTAAGGTTTAAATATATATATATATTATTTTAATCGGGTAAAACAACATTTAATACATCAAAAAGAAATGTTGCAGAATATCTTTACTCAACCTTTATTCAGCATTCCTTACATGTAAACCGGTAAATCAAGTCACCGTTTAAAACTTATAGCTACCTTATAAACCTTTCGAAGCCGTTCGGTCAGCCAAACATGCAAAATTTAAAGAAATTATAAACAACCAGTGAGAGTACACATATAAGTATGAGCATTCCGTAAAAATTAGAATGTTTTGGAAACAACCAGCAACTGGAATTCGCATCACACATCCCAACCATACACTGCTTTAGTTGAGGTAGATTTTGAAAGGATATTGCAATATTAAATATATCGGTCTATGCTAAAAGACCATATTTCTGAAGACGATGCATTCAGAAATGTTACTATGCAACGTATTCTCTATCAAGCAATTCAATGTTGACTAGGAAGAATAATGCATCATGGAACCATCTTTTTGATAAAGTAATTACTAAAGACTAAAAAACGATAACCAATACAATGAACACTTCATTGGGTAACAATAAACAAGCATGTAGTAAACACATCATATCATGATAACAGGAAAAATAGGAAAGAAACAGAATTGCATAGCTATAGTAAATGCTGATTGTGTCGGTTCGAAAAAAAAATGAAAATTTGTACTATCGACAAAAAACAATGCGTGCGTTGCTGAAAAAACGTATGGAAAATGATCTCATATATAAAGACCAAATAACATAAATTTGAACAGGTAATGAAAAAATGTGATAAGGATTGTTGGTAATCGCACAAGGAAAACGTAGTAAAAAGCATAGTAAAATAAGAAGACTTTCATAGGAGAAATATATAACAAAGTAACAACAATACAACGTAGCTTGTAAATAAAAATTCGTTTAAACAAATACAACAATTAAAAAAAAGTGAAATCCAGGAAGCAATCATTCGAAAATGCAGGGCATGAGAAAAGAACATTTTATTAAAATTTAGCGAAAGTAAGGCAGCTTAAATACCAACAAAAAATCACAGAGGATATAGAAGCGCAGCACATGTTTGAACTTGTGATAACAATAGTTTTGAAGAAAAATCAAACAATAGTTCGAAATCAATTCTTGTCGTAAAAGTACGGGCTTATGCTACAGTACAATTAATTGCGAAACAATACAAAACACAATTGTAATATCGTAGCCAAGAAAACTAAAACACAAATAAATGATAGACTGGGAAGAAAAATGATACTTAAACGAATGGTTTTCATACATTACAACACTTAGAAATCACTGTTTTGCGATTGTCACAAACGGCAATTGAGAAAATGAACGTTGGTGATAACAAAAAGGTAAAATACTGGTTTGTATGTAATGAAATATGCAAGTTTATGGGTTTCATGATACACACATCAAATTGAGTGAAATGTGGTAAATGAAACAGTGTAGATAGTTTAATAATGTTTTGTGAAACATATACTGATAACAATAACATAAAATGGAAAAATTAGAAGAAACAATCTAACGTAAAGCATGAATACAAACATAACAAAAGAAAACTACAACGTTTGAATGTAAAACTCTTTCTTATATCAAAAGTATTACACTTGCCTATGCTCGAAATCCGAGAAATGTTAACTCTAAGCAACGGCCGGAAAGATGAAACAAAATAAGTCATTTAACATGAAAAATAAAAGTTTGATAATGGAAACGGGTTGTGCTGTGGTTTGTGACTGGGGAGAAAAAAACAATATGTAAGTAAACTGAGATAAAGGATCAGGAAGGAAGTAATATGATGGCTTCTGTGAAGAGGAATTGCTATAGGTGACGATACATTGGATACAGTTCGAGGATACAGGGCGTAAGAAGTGTTCTATGTATGTGTGAAACCGTGATAAAGGTACGCAGGATAGTTGAATGTTTATATAAATAAACGGATATTAACACTTTTTTTTTATTGCAAATTGTTTTCAAGCGTAAATTTTGTAAAGTTCAAGAGCGCTTAACTGCAGCAGAAAAAAGGTATGCGCAGCTTTTATCGTGGGATTACTTTTCACTTATTGTTGAGGAATTGTTGAATTCAACTGTTGGACAAAATTCCACAGGAAGGAAGGTAGGAGTTGATTATTAAGAGTCATGTCGCTATGGTATCAGGGTTTTATTTCATTTTTGATCGCTAGGGAAATCACTTTCTACCCAATTTAATCATGACTACAATTTACTCAAACTTTTTAGATTGATCGTAATTTAATTATTCAGTTTCTAATTTGTTTCATGGGTGCAACGCATAGAGGTGTGCGCTACATTTTACATACATTGCTATGTACCCTTACGGGAAGTTGTTGCACTAATGTAATGTAATTTCAAAATTGGTGAGTCATCATAGAATTCACAATTACGGATAAAAATGATTTCCAAGCGTTCCTAAAACCCATGATATGTCTTGTGTTTGTTTGAAGAGAGAAAAAGAAATCAAAAGCTCATTGTTTCAGGACTCGGTAATTTCGCCGAACAAAATAACGAGCCAGATTTAGTTTTCCTTCAAACAAAGCTTAATTTTCAGTCGGAACCCTAGCAGTGAAAGGAGGGATCTATCTAAAATTCGTTGGTATTGAATTGTTTCTTTTATATTTGAGAATTCTAACAATTGGTGTAAAAACTAGCGCATACCAAAACATTTAATACATACCTTGCTGCCTCGTTCATTAAAGATAATCTCTACATCTAGTATGGAACCGAATTGCTGTGGAGGAAAAGGATGGACATTTTTAATGAATACTTTTTTATGCAGGAAATGAAGCTGTTCATTGAAACCTACCCCAAACATGGATCGAAGATCCGGATCGCGGAAGCGAAAAGGTATGTTTGACACATGCAGTCGCTTTGGTTGGGATTTGGAATCGGTCAAAGCAGCTACGGCCGCTGCCACGCTTTGGGACTGCTGTTGTTGCTGCTGACTGCTCACTACCACCTGCTGCTGGGTTGTCTGTTGGCCATTGAGTTGCTGTTGCTGCTGTTGCTGCTGCTGCTGCTGTAGCTGCGCTTGTATCAGAGTCGTCTGCTGGTGATGCTGTTGAGCGAGAGCCACGGCGGACGAGGTCATGGTGGGAGGAATGGCCGAAACAACCGTGGTCGTACCCGCACCGATCGGTCCCGCTGCCGTCACGACCAGGTTGCTCACGTTACTGCTGCTACTACTGCCGTTGACGGTGCTGTTGCTATTGCTCGTGATGCTGGCGTTGTTGTTGGTGGTGTTGCTGCTTATTGAATTGACTGCCGCCGCAATGGCCGCCGAGACAGCTGCGTTATTCGGGTTGCTGACGTTGTTGCTATTGCTGCTGACGCTACTCAAAACCGACGAAGCAACGTCTGATGTGTTGGCACTTGATACATTGTTGGATGCTTCCTGTTCCGATTGGTGTATTAAATCGGACTGTAACATAATAACAAAATAACAAGAAAACATTAACGATAAACATTTATTAGGCTTACAGAAATGGTGTTCAACTATTTCTGAAAACTATAACTGAAACAGCACAATTTCTATACGTTCTGTAAAAGAAACAATCACCCTATTGTTACAGTTCGTTTCATCAAACTCATGCGATTCGCTACTTGCTCGTGCTAAAAGTCCTTTGAATTCGGATTCGCAATCAGCTGCGATAGAGAAATAAAATTTACTTCGATCGAAATGCCAATCCAATTTCACACTGTTTGATTCATCAATTCAACTAAAGCACACCTGCCACAACGCAGTACAAAGAATTGAAGAAAACATTTTGAGCTGAGAGCTGGGAACCATAGCTGAAGCCAAGGGTGATGAAATTAAATTAAAAATAGTTATACCTTTCTTCATCGAATAAAACGAGATGGTATCCGATCAGAGTGTCATAAGGCGCCGGAAAACAAGGAGTCGGATTTTGTAAAAGGTGAATAGAAGCACAAAAAAAGTGTCATGTTTCCCTCATATTATCAAGTGTTGTCTCACACGTACAAGGGACGAACGGTTTGGGATCGTAAAAAAAATCTAGCCAAAGCCCGCACATAGGAGTCTCCAGAACCAAGAAATACTACCCGACACATACGGGTGTCTGCTCAGACTGTGCTTTTCGTTTTAACTCGACTGGTGACCTGTCATTATGACGCTCGATATTCGATACTGATTGAATTATTTTCGAGTGTGAAGTCGAAGGAAGCGGAATCGGAGGGTGGTTGGGTTTATTTTGTTGACTGATTTTTCCGACGGTGCAATTGGGATCAGGAGCCGAGGCGTCTCTCGAGGGGTAATAAGAGTGCTTACAAAGCAAACTTGAACGACGCTTTCCTAACTCGTATCCGATACTTTCTTAAGGAATGTTCAACCAAAGACTCGACGAGAAGGAATGTCAAACTGAAGATGGTTGTTTTTCTGTTACATATAAATTGAAACTTCTATTTGAACATATTGCAAACATTTGTCTAGTGTATAGTGTATATATGTGTTCCAAAATATAGTGTTTCAGAATTTCTCAAAAACATTATGTAACTAACATGTGAGTTGCAGCCGTGGAAATCAATTTAAAATATCGCAAGGTTTACGAGGTTGAAAAAATGCTGAAAGAGAGAGCCAGCTTGAAAGTCGTTTTGCCACTTTACTGTTGCTTATAAATTTTATTGTTACTATCTCCCAGGTGAACATATCAATAGAGATACATTCTACATACAGCAACCCACCTTCTATAGACTGCATCGAAAGGAGCGATGAATGTAAAGCAGGTTTCGTTTCAGCTTCCATCTCATTTCAGCATTTCTTAGCTTCGTTTTATTGTCACATAGCTACCGAATCGCACTCAGTTTTCAAGTTCTCTAATCAGCATTTTGAAGTATAGTTA
Source organism: Anopheles nili (assembly GCF_943737925.1). Lineage (NCBI taxonomy): Eukaryota > Metazoa > Arthropoda > Insecta > Diptera > Culicidae > Anopheles > Anopheles nili. The sequence goes on from NC_071292.1 coordinate 56,557,416, forward strand.
ATAATAAATATCGTGCAGTAAACTCCATTAACAAGATAAAGTACCATTTCCATGGTGGGAGTTTTGCTCGGCGTAACCTATAACCTCGCCGACGTCAGATACGTATAGATGGAGCATAGCATATCATTGTGAAGAAGGCAAAAGAATATGCAAAAGTTGTTCCTACGTGCAAGAGCCAACGTTCAACTGATATCGTTGATAAACGACCGACAGTGACACACGATCCGGGTTGCAAACAGTTTTCGAACGTGGACACAGGAAAACAGGAGAGCTGTTTGTCGAGAGGCGTGGTAATAAATTATCAGAATAAACCCTTATTCATTTATGCTCTGAAAAATAAGCACAAGTACCATTTCACCATGAGTATCGATGCAAAGGGAATACAACAAGGTATCAATTACAAAATTGCAGCGCTTGTTTGAAAAATTGTAAGCTTTAGTAAATCAATCCATACAACTGTATGTGCATGAGATTTAAAATTTTGAAGAGAAATACATTATTGTTAGAATAGATGCAACACGTTAAACATGAGTTACCGAATTGAATAAACTCATCGTTACGTCTCTTCATCAGTTTAATATCTAAATATGTTCAGTGTAATTCAAGGTTAACATGCGATTGTGAGTAACCATTCTGTTCTGCATACCGATCCAAGAACATCTATCGTTAGCTCAACATTTTCGTTTGTAACCCTGGTGAAATTTCAACACGCAACATGATCAATCATCTAGACCCAGGTGATGTGGTTTGTAGTTAGATGTCGGATCGAATTCAAAACTGGAAACGAGAAAAATAGAGTAATCTTTTGTACGGATAGCGAAGTACACAAGGCAGGAGTACTGAAATAAGACGACGCAAATGTAGATGGAAAGCCGATCGCTTTGAAGGTTATAGGAAATATAAATGCATCTTTATACTTTTCTCCCAACTGGACCATGTTTTATCTCGCGTTTTCCACCTGAACAAGGTAGAAAACCGGGTAAAAGGAAAGCAAAAAAGAAAGCACAATTTTTCCTACTGTCAAATAGAACAGGCTCTTAGATAGAGCAATTCACGAGAAACCGGTTTCTTTTGCAATCCGCAGCTTTCCTGGATAGTGCTACGTGAATCGACAATCTAAACTCGTTGTTACTATGAGTTATGGCTTAAGTTTCTGCTTACCTTCCCAGAGGAAGGGAAAGTTTCTACCGATGTTGCCTTCTGCAACTCAGCACAGCTGAAAGAGGCAACATACGTGTTCGTTTTTTCATCTATCAAAACTGTACGACCACTTTATGCCAACTAAAAAAAACTGACTCACCGACCAACGGATGATGACGAAAAGGAAAGAAATAAAAAGTGATATTTTAGAGCGATTGAACGAAAGCGAACGACTTAGAATAATGCACACCGCGTGCATGCTTCTTATCCCCGGTCGAGCTGAGACATTTTCAATCTAAAAGTTCTTATTATTTTTCTCAGCCAGAAACCTCGCTTGCTACGCAAACGTGAAACGAAGGAAAAATAACTGAACATGAATGGCATGAAAAGTGTAACCGTTGAGCCAAAGGCAAAGAAATGAAAAATATAAGAAAAGACATTTTTAAAACACGGTTCAATGCAACCGTATATCTCCATGCGTCATGAACGATAGCCGCTGTATGGAAATATGATAAATGCGTTTAACGCTAGAATGGACATTCGGTAAAAACATTACGTTTACGTGGAATGCAAAAAAAGGATTACGTGTTAGGCCATATTGAAGAATAATGATGAAAATTTGATTTTTCGACCGAAACAGAACATATAAGTAGTGTTTAATATTGCCTCCAAGTGTTAATCACAATAATTTAACGTACACGTGGTACATGTCAGATAAAACACAAACAGGTACGCTTATAACAGAAATATATTATAAATAAAGCTAATTTGTTTGATATATTGATGATATTAACCTTAAAACTGTGGTTCGACATCGCTTAATATCGCTTAGTCAAAACGAGCATATACCGGTATATGTAATAATGGAGGCGCCTGGTACTTCGTGCTTTTAGCGTTATGTAATGCTGTGTTTTTCTACTAAAACGCTCATCATTCAAGAACATCGACTTATTCATCCGATGAAACTAATATATGAAAAAATGTTCTTAAATTAATATTTTCATATATACAAATAGACCAAAATAATAATAATGCTGTCTACTGCAGATTATTTGACAGGGGAATAATGGTTTAATACAATAATAGTTAAGGAATATGAAATAAAGAAAGATACGTGTTATAATATGAGATTAATAAGAATCAAAATAAATCAATTGACATAAAAATACTCGCTAAAACGAATACCGTCCGAGATGTGGAGTAATAAATAAAAAAGGCTTCCGGATTCAAGCATCTATGAGAATGTGGGCTAATCGATCGTTTTGATTTTGCTAAGCGAAAGATTGCGAGAGATATAGAAGCTCCAGTCTACGACTGTGAACACGATATGAACATCCAATCTCTCGCAAAACCCATATTGTTTGGGAATGAATTCATTTGCCATTTCGCATGTAATAGGATTAAGTTGAGATCTCAATCTTGCTCGTCTTCGCTGGTGTGCGCATTCAATGGATGCTCAAGACAAGGTATTAAATCGAGCGTCGTTTGAATTAATATGCGCACACTTACGCTCGCATGTAGTTTATGAAAGCATGAAGTCATTTCATTACTACCGTTCGGAAAAGGAACATTCCGAAATTACGCAGAAAATGTACCCAAAACGAAGATTCATCGGAGAAGCAAGTACTACGAGAGACACAGGCATAAATAGCACACAGTGAACCTTATTCTGCTTCATAATTAATCAATCGGCCACGAGAGCTATAATCAAATTTGTTTAATGTTTGTTTAGGCTCACATCGTCATCACATCGGTCTCCCATTTCCTGTCTGACCGACGCGTATATTAAACAATCACATTTATTACATTGGTCTGCGAAGGAGGCTTGAGTGGTTTGAGTCCAAATAGAGCTGCTCAAAGAGCACACAGTCACCTAGAGATAGCTGTGAGAAATTTGAGCAATTATTGCAGTTAGGAAAAATGGCAATGAAGAAGAAGTGTGTAGATGGAAAGAAAGTACTTCAACGCACTCAGCAAACACCACCTTTTGCAAGAAGCCATAACAATTTCTATTCATGGTACTCGGATTTGACGGCCACTTAGATGGGCTGTTTAGAAGAAAAATACACGATTTTGCACTCTCTTAGAATATTTATGATGCGCGAGAAGCCAACGAAAAATCAAGAGGCAACGCATGGTAGTGATGTTGGGAATTTTAGCATAAATATCTGCTAACCATTATGGTCAACCATACTTTCCACATTGTAAATGTTCCAAAATGAAAGGATAAAATATAGCAACCAACCAATTTGGCTAACAAGCGCTGAATAAACTCAAATGAAACTGAACAAAGTTTTTTAAAATGATGTGTTTTAACACTCTTTTGATAATTTGTGAGTAAGAAAAACAGAAAGGCTTTTATGAGGAAAAATTTCCCATAGTAGGCCATAAAATCGATGGTGGCATATACGATACCGCATAAAACGCAATACATTGTATCCTTCATTGTTCGCCAGAGCTAAGTTAGCCTGAGCCCTTGACGATGATGTGGCGTTGGTCACTGATGGAATGAGCATAAAAATGAGGAAAGTCGAGAAAAACGGCAAACCTGGCTTTACATCCATCTCTAGGCCCACCAAATAGCGAGCTCATTATTTCGAGGACTGAATAGAGATTGCTCCAGGTTCCACGGACGCTGCTGCTGCTGCTTCCACTAATGTAGGTTTCTCTTCCTCGCCATCTGCTTAGTGAAACCGCATTTTATGCTACAGCTACTTCCTATCATGCCTTCCAATGCGCGCGCGTGTAGCACAAAAGAGCGAATGTGGAGCACCGGAAGTAGGTTCCTGCGAGGGAAAAAATACGATCCCTAAATGACGGCCACCGCCAGCATCGTACGTACGCCGAGTGGGCCGACTACTTGAGCCGGTGAATAAATGAAGGACAACCACCATCATCTATCTCGGTAGCGGAAGAGCAAACCTTCGAGAAGGAGCGGAAGTGAACATTAAATTGCTTTCCCAACCACTAACGCGCGCATAACGGTCCACAAACGCCGGGGTAGGGAAAGGCTATTAGCATCACAATCGAAACCAAGTTCCGGGTGCTTTTTCCCGGAGTAATTGTGTCAGGAGCGCTGACAGGATCACATCCTATTGCGCGCAGGTGAAAAAAGAAGATTTACTCGGTGAAAGAGATAGGTCGGAGGGTCTAATAATAATTCACGAAACGTGTGACAGGTCGTGCGAATCAAGAGAAAAGCAATGCGTTACGGAAGAGTGCACCGCAATGGGGCCATTTCATTGCCGTTGGGGCGGAAGTGGTGTTTAGGATTTTAAAAGCGTTACAAAAATAATGATCCCGCTCAACGAACAGAGACGAGCGATGATAATAAATGGATATTTAAAAAAAAACTCTTCCAACGTCAATGATTCCATTTAAGCGTTGATATCCTTACAACAAGAGGAAGGGTGTAAACGGTTGGTGACAGAAATGCTTGCCTATCATGAATCTGATTATAAAATCTTTTATCGCAGACGGTGTGTGTCGTAACGAGCTAACATCAGCACATTTCTTAACTGAGGTTCACTCAACTATGCTGGATTAAAATTGAGTGTAATAAGCAATCGGAAGCAAGTAATCCTGGAGAAGCGAAACGAAAATGACAAAGCACTCTAGGTGGTAGTCCAAGAGCGTTTGCTGATCATATTCATTTCCTCGTATCCATATCCACTTGGATCAACGTTGTCCTCTGACAGGACCGTATCATCGGTCAGCAAAGCAGATGATGCTGCCCTGCGACTCTAAACGATACCCTGCGGAGAACGAATTGCACATTGCGACAAAATCGACGCGATTGACGACCATAATCCCAACACACTACGAGAGCGAGTGAGACATGGGTGGAATCGCTGGGTAGTGTAAGAATTTGTCAACATGAACAGAGAAATATATTGAGCAAAAACCGTTCACCAGAGCAGGAGGGGTGGGAGGGGGGTGGGTGGTGGCTTCGCAGCAACGACAGAAAACATCAATAAAAGAGTGTGTATGTCCATCGTTTTTGTCATTCTTGTCGTATGACGTGTCTTTCACCTCTTTTTTCTTTTAACATAACCCAATCATCTGTGCCTTTTGTGGTTGCCATTCTTAACCCACAAGGTACCTCGCCGTCAGATATCTGACAGCCGTGTTTATCGGTAGATTTACCAAAGCTTATCACAGCGAATAAAGATGTAAAATGGATTTTCCGAGATTTTACAACATCCTAGGAAAGAATATATTATGTGGTGGGAATATAGAAGAAAAAAGTTTACTCAATGCACAGTCATCATCTGAAACACATCGAGAAAGAAAAGTTGTTTTTCTCCCTCGTTCTACTTCGTCATCTTCTCTGACAGTATGCCAAGCAGTGGCATCATACTATGACACAGCGCTCATTAAAAATATCATCGTCATAATGCTTGCTTTCCTGCAAGTACTTCTTAGTATCGCATTCAGTTGCTTCCAACCGTTGCAAAAACAACCACTTACATTCACATGGGAACGTACGAAAGATAAGAAATACTTTTATATGTGAGTGTTTTGTACCTAATGCCATGTTTTACATGACAACAGTAGCATGAAAAGTCGCCTTTTGTTGTGCAATGACCTATATAAAATTCGTAACATTTCCAGCTGTGCCGTATTTGGTCTCTATTGTGTTGCGCATTCTATTTTGGTACTGTTTAATATAATAAGGATGAATTTTATGGGGTTTACGTTGAGCGCATATGTTGCCTTCTCAGAAAAATACTAAACAATAAATAAAACAATATCTGCTTTTTCACATACAGAAATCAAATTCAAATAGTCTCATTTCCATAACATTGAGAAACGAAACGTTTTGTTATCATTTGGAATGCTTTATCAATGCGTGTGAAACATTTGTTCCAATACGTGTCGCTAGTAAATCAACTGTCTATAGCATCTTTTTCTGATTTGTTTCATGCTAGACAATATATTATTATTGAAGAATGTTAAGGCTTTATTTTGATTCTCTATTTGAAAAGAAATCATATGCATTAATGCACAACCGAACCCCTATCAAACCGTAGAGCTTTAACGTCGGCGTTTTAGCTCGAACTTTCTCGACAATTATACATTTGAAGACTCGAATCAGGACGCATTAACATCGAGCGTTATTATGATCCAGAAGAATTAATGGTATCTCATTCATCTGCTTTCCCTGTTTTGCAGCATCCATCAAGTTTTCTTAGACCCTATAAACGCCAGCTCATACCCTTCAAAGCTGTGTCGTTGGTCCATCACAATGGAGACGCCTGGTCATTAATAATTGTGGTGCTATTGTATGACGCTATACAGAAAAGCTTCCTCGTTTGGACACGTCGAAGTGAGAATCGATGCCGTTAGATGAAGCAAACTCCTATAAAACAGCTCCCATTCCGATCATAGCAGTATGGGTGGTTCTGGACGGATGTTCGTTCGCTGTTTTGTTGCTCGTCGGATATCAGAGATGAAAAACGACCAGATTTCCCTCTTCGTAGTGCAGCTTTGGGTGTTGTTGCAAGCTCAGGCATTATGGAATGGTGATTTTGCCGGTTTGTCGTAATTGGAAACAGGAAACGCTGTTTTTTATCATGTTGACCTAGATTTTCGCAACGTTAAAACAAATGTATTTTTTAAGAAATTTACTCTTCTCATTTTGCCTCACATAGAAAAAATGTAAAATCATTCAATGTTTCAGCGTGCAACTAACTGGTCAAATTCCATTTTTATAACACATCACTGTAAAAAAGCTTACAATAAACCCTAACAAAAATATTGTGCATTCATTGGAAGTGCATGATATTGAATTGATTTTAGTTATTTGCCAAAGAGTAGCGCAATGGCCAAAGTAGTCAAACCAGCAGCGCCGGAAGAACATGACAAAATCATTCACCCTAATTACTAGCGACAAGGCGCCTCCATCAAATAGAAATATCCGGCACAACGCCGGTAGGAAAAACAGTAATAAAAAACGCATTTCCACTTAACAAGCAAATGCTGACGGAAAATGGCATGAGAGGGGGTGGGGATTTTCTAGCCGGGTTGATGAAAATCACGAAAAGTGGAAATCCATCAACGAGGGGCCATCACTTGGCGTCCCGCGATCATTGCCGGCTGTACCACGTTCTGTCGCCTTCCGTTGAGGCGAGCCGGCGAGTTTAGCTAATTGGCCGAGTGATAGATTTTTACACTGAAATGCACCCACACGGAGTCGGGCAAATGGCAACGGAAAGTCATTTCAGCATTTCCACTTCTCGGTACGACCCGCCGGTCCCACGAAAGCGAAGTCCGCGTTAATAAATTCAATCTCCGAACCCGGAGTATGCTGCAATTCCCTTATGACATGATGGCGAATAAATTAGCGAAATGTAAAAGTATCATTCTGGGATGGCGTGAGTACGCTCGCCCGACTTCGTGGTCCCTGCGGGAATCGCGCAGAAACACTCAGTGAAATAACACATTCTCGCTTATGCGAAACGACCGAAAAAGATCCTGGTTTGGCAGTAGGCCAGCACACGAATGGTGCTTCGCAGCGATGGAATTCGTGTTTTGCTCGCCACATTCCCGTCCAACGAGTTGTCCCGGTTTCCAGGCGCCAACTGAGATTATTCACTAGGGGATCGGCGGATCTGGCGGAAATTTGGCAAGTAATTTTTTGCATGACGATTCGCATCGCAAAGGGTAATGATGTCACCACCATCGGGAACGAAAGCATGTTTTCCCCTCGTGTCTGTTTACCTTAAGACATATGTTGTCTTTCCGTTTGTGACAGCTAGTTTGGAGTTTGCAGTTTCCCGCTGGGCAAAAAATATATAAACGGATGACGTTGAGCTAGGGAAATCGTCTTATTGCAAAAACGTCGTAAAAATAAATATTTCGAACAATTTTTCCTACCTCGAGTTAAAACACAGCTATGTAAAGTGATCTTAGCATGTGCGTGTGAAGACATGGAACACATGAAAGAAGACAAAATAGCAAGCAATACAGTCCTTTCCACAACAAGATGGAAAAGTATTCTCGGTCAGATTTACCAATTTCTACTTCGCAGAAGTTCCCTGTTTGTGATTGAGTTCACGGTTGTATTCCACCCAGCGGCCATGAACGATCTGGGAAAATGCTGGAAATTGATGGGGGAAAGGATGTTTAATTTTCCGGTAGGTGAAAGTCTATAAAAAGCTCCAGCTGAGCTGTGTTCGCATGCCCACAAATGCCCTACCCGTACCAACGGTTGTTAATACGGAGACTATTGATTATCCTTTTCAGTGGACGGGACTACCCAAGTAGCTGGAAGTCGTTGGAGCGGGCTTCCGGAATACCAGCAGAATCCCGACCCAGAAAGGACGAACAATGATTGGCCAATATTGTGGCGATCTCCAACAGCTTTTGGTTCCCATCAAACACGCTGATAAAGGTCCTGCTTTAAATGAAGCTATCTTGTGACATACTAAGATATCCTTTTTCCTTTTCACGAAAGATGCAGATGCTAGCAGGCACCTTCTTGCTAGGGATGTTGTTAATGGATTGCCATTACGTTTCTCCGATGCGACAGATTCGTGCCATATGGCTCGTATCCCAGCCGCTCGTTTTCGATGAGGGTATTGTATCATTATTTTGCTTACAAGCAACCAGGCGATGAAGATGTCAAGCATAAATTGAGCTGAATAATGAATGTGCAGATTTAAATCCTTGTTGCAAAAAAATTCAGCGTAAAATTTCTAATGTTGCTCTTTAAACAATTTTGCTGCGAGAAGAAGCAAATCCTCGAAAAACTGTTTTTTACACATTTATTTATTTATAGTCCTTATGATAGCACAGCAGAACGGCAGACAATTTGCAACGCTCGAGGGATTCACTGGGCGCACACTATATGTGTGGAGCAGAGTTTTTTAAGCTCGTAGACGTTTGACGAACGATCTCGTTTCCAGGGAGGGACCTCGCTCGGATGGTTGCTATTTGTTTGGTTGATGAATGCTCGTTCATTAGGACGGGCAAGCAATCCCACACAGAGAAGCTGTATCTTTGATAGCGTTATTTTTTTTAACTGCCAGAACAAAAGACAACCTACACCTTTCATCCACGTATCGGCATTCTCGTTTGTCTGTATTTTCGAGCAAAAAAGAAACACGTCTATTAAAAAAAAAACTAAAAGCGTTTTACCAGACATTTCGACTCTTATACGAATCACTCTGTCTGCTGTTTTTCGGTTGTTCATAGTTTTTATCAGTCGTAGTATCCCGAGGGTATTTGTTTTTCATTTATTCAAAGGAATGTATTTAAAGAACACTAAATTGACGGTTGGAGCAGTAAATTCAGTGGTCGTGCATTTTTCCACTGGTACGAGCGTTATATAATGGGTTATGCTTTACGCAGAACTTACCATGCTAACAGTCTGTTGATCAATCCCGTTCGAAAGTGCAACGGCACCGTTGGCGGCAGCTCCGAGTGGACTACCGTTGACGCCGGCAGCGCCACCATTGCTGGCGCCGTTCAGTGTCCCTGCCGGTGCTCCTCCGTTACCGCCGGGAACAGCGGTGGAGACGCCTGGTGAGCCACCGTTGGCGGTTAGCGCGGCAGCGGCTGCAGCTGCGGCAGCGGCCATTCCTGCGGCGGCTCCGACACTATTACCGGCCCCGGCCCCACTCACCATGGTCGACGGGAGGGACAGTGGCAGTGACACCGCTATTGACGTTGCTGGCGGGGCACCCAACACTGACGATGGGCTGAATTGACTCACAGGCTGTGGAAAGGGAAGCGCAAAAAAGATGCAATATGTAACCACAATGAAACTAGGAAGCAGTTTGCATCCATGAATTGAAAAACAAAAAATATCGAAACATACGTAACAAGAAAAAAAACTCACGGAAGTCGACATGTTTTTATTGACAAATGGCGACGATGCATCTTAATTACACTAATAAGTGCTTGCAACTGTTACCGTGCTCGGTTCCAGAGGTAGATTGAGTGGGTGCTTGAAATTGCATTTGGTACTTACATTCCGCAACGATTGCGTCGAGGCGGCGGCATTAATCTGAGCTGCGGCGGCTGCGGCAGCAGCTACGGCTGCGTTATGCTGCGTGAGATGCTCCTGCTGCTGCTTGAGCGTGCTGAGCGAATGCTGATCCAATGCCACCCCACCGCCTCCACCTCCTCCTCCGCCGCCACCACCAGCACTACCTCCTCCGCCGGCACCCGTCGCCCCTTTGACAACCTGCACCGACAGGCTGTCTGTGCTAACGGTTTGTGCTGCGCCCGGCGGGAAACCGGGTGTGCCCGGAAACGGTCCCATCCCCTGGACCATCTGCTGTAAAATGGTAAAAAGAGACAGAGAAGAGACAGAAAAAAAAATACAAATTAAAATTCATTTTCTACTAGCTTCGTTTCCAACAAGAACACTAGCGTGCGGCTGGTACGCCGTAGCTACAGAACAGAATCTCATTAGTCTTTCGATATGGTGAATGGCAATGTAGGCGGCAATAGCCGAATAGCATGTGAAACACAGTTTTGCATAACATTTTCATAGTAAAGCTCATCGCAGTGCTAAGGTAGCGTCGGTGTGTATTGATCCCACCAGTGCCAAGGGCTCTCGTCGTAGATCAAGCGCGTGGCAAAAGACTACACAAATGCAAAGCAGTTGGTTCGCTTGTGCTTATAGTAAGGGTATAAATGGACCCTCCGTGCGTAGCGTAACGTAAGCCTACTGGCAGCGAAATGAAACCCAGCCCTTGTACCAAGAATTTGGGAGTCCGATCTGCTGAAAACAGCATGTTCGTCCGAACCCAAAGCGGTACCAATGTTCAACTACCTACGTATCACATTCGTGCGACAGTTCACTACACCATACTGCTCGTTCCATGAGCGTGCTCTGATGACAACATCGAGTAGACGTTTGATAAGAGCTTTGACCTGAAATACCCCAAAAATCTCGAATGAAGAACTTGTGATTCAAAAACCGGCGTAGCGTTGTTATGCAAACACTACGCTGTGCTAACCAAAGTGCTGCAATTGATCGAACGAATCTAGCAAATGTGAGACGGGCTGTTAAAGAGGCAACCGCTTGTTTGTTTGGTTTGCATTTAATGTTGCCCCTAAATCGGAGTGCTCATAAAATACGCATGAGCATGAGTAGAGGGCGTGCGGAACCTAGATGACCAATTTCGGACGCCCTGGCCGGTGCGCAGCAGAGTTTCCAGCAAATACTTTCAACCCGAGGCATGGTTTGCAACCTTTCACACTTGTAGCATTTGCACTCGACAAAATGCGAAGCGCCGGTCGTCCTACTGCTTGCGGATTGCTCGTTCTTATTTTTCTACGATCTTTTACCATGCGCTGCCGGTAAGATGGGGCATACTGGAACAATTCAGCTTCCGCTGCGTGCGGTATCTATGCATATCCGGTGGGGTCGAGGCCACTGATAAAAAGATAGATTTACTGTTGATTGTGGGCCGAGATCGCTTTCAAAAGAAGGAACACAATCGGTACCACAAAGGAGCGAAAGCACCGGAAGTACGGCGTCCGGAGGTGAGTGCAGAGAAATAATAGTCGAATTGTGGTGAGATCATGGCTGGTCAGGCGGAGCTATGTTTCAAACAACCACAATCGCTTTTGCAACCGTCCCATGCTATACCGTGTGTCCTACCGTGGACCTCCCATTTTGCGATGCTGGCCGGTTACGGTGCAGTAGGTTTTATGTGCGCTTGTGAGTGTTTCCGGAAGTTTCATGGCGTACAATGTTTGGGAATGCCATGGAACGCTTAACACCGGTCGGGTCACCATGCAATAGAGTAGCTGCTGAATCGGATACAGTGTAGAGGAGCAAACTTTTGGCCACCTTTTATTTTCTTAACTATCGTCCTGTTCGGCTATCGGTCTCGGTCGTTAGCTTGAGCAACGAAGTTTACCGGAACAATGTGTAATAGATGAAAAAAAGGATACAGACGTAGTATGATCTAACTTGTTACATAAACATGAGCATCGAATCGAATCATTTTACATAAATGCCCTAAACATGAATAAAGTTCGGGCAAGAAACGGTGTGCCATTTTTTATTAATGCTCATTAATGCTACAAACACGCAATCGTTTGATAATCTCTTTTAGATTGCTAAGCCTATTGAGATATTAAGCACAATGAAAAATCCTTTCTCCAACCAAACAATCTGGACGTAAGGCACACGAGTGAAAAGTGCGCAATACTTTCGCTTCATAAACTCGACCTTGTAATCCTCCAGAAAGCGTAAAATCCCCGATCAAAGAGTAAACCAACCAGAATGGTATCTTTACGGTACCCTTGTCTCACTCCCATCGCATGCTCGTGCACGGTGTCCTTAATCACTCTCCCGAAACCGTTGCCGTTTATAGTTGAGCAAATGAAGAGGCGTAAACGGTGGTTTTTTCCATCCCCAGTCCCGGGTAGGACTGGTATTCAACTAAAAACAAATCCTGTCACTTTGCTGTTCGTACTGGCACTGTTCGTCCCTAAGCCACTGAAGACAGTTTTAATCTCTTTGCCCAGCTTGTTCTCCTTCGATACACTGCCTGAGTGGGAAACCCGTTTCCGTTTGCATCGTTTCTGAAACGAACCATTCTCCCGTTTGGTCCCCGTTTCAGTGGTGACGATGCTGCTGCGTCCAGCAAAAGTCCCCGAGAACGCCCCGCAAAAATTACTTCGTTCATCGCTTTTAGCCACGAGTTCATTTAGTTCTTCATCAGCTCAACGCATCGGACGTGTAACGGGTTAGAGGCGACAGTTTAATGTTTGTAAACCGTTCTGCACGACGAGGTACGGGATGCCGGAAGCCCGATCAGGCGGTCGGGATGCCGAGAGAATGGGTGATTACGGAAAATAGGAAATTAGTTCATTAGTGCATCTGGACCACTGGTGAAGCTCAAAAGGAAAGGTAAGAAATGGAGGCAATAAAACTAACCAAACCCCGTAGCCAAACTGTTCAATAAGTTGTTAGTCGGCTTCGCGGAACGGGAAGAAAGGAGTTTATTGGCAATCGGAAGGAATTTATTCTATCGTTGTTGGGAAACCGTTTCAGAGTTGTGCGAGATAGTGCGAGGGGCTACTGCCAAAGGGTTGGCAACATTTGTGACGATAATCATTTTCCGAGTTTTCCGTCGTAAGTTCTCTCTTGAAAGAGCCTGTGGTGGAAATGTTACAAGTTGCATTAAAAATACCTAAATGTAAAATGGAACTTATTATCTTTAATCGAAGGGAGTTCACAGAAAATTTGAAATTACAATAGTGATTCTCTTCCAGTAATTCAGTTCGATATGTGAATAGAACTAGTTCTGCTTGCCTATCAGTTGAAGTGCTTCCGGCATCTTAACTCATCAAGAGCAGACGGTAATGGGCCAGAAGTAATTAATTGTGTTACATGGCGTCACAACCACAACCCTGTTAGTATCATGTAGTTGAATGGCAAGAACAATATAGATTCAGACGGATGAGTAAGGAATAGCGCAACGTGTGTGATTCTCGGTACAACTTCCGAGAGCAATTAAATCGACGTTGGGTAGTTTGGGAAGTGAGCCAGAAAGCATGTGTGGAATCGTACTTAATCCGTTTTGTAATGGCACCGTAACACCATAGGAAGCGGTATATTCTATCCGAATGTGCCAGGAAGTTTTCCATCCGCACATTCGAAGAGCATTAGTATCAATCGTCTAACCAAGGCACAGCATTAGCGTCACAAACAGTAGAAATTATTGCTACCGGTGATGACCAAGCTTAAACTATGCCACCAACTGCTACCACTCCGATGTGCTGAAGCGGAAGCGTACGCTACGCATAATGTTGGAAAATTCGCATTTGCCTTTCCTCTATCCATCAGTAATGTCGCTTTGTCGTATCGCTGATAAGGATTCCACCGATATTCAATCGGTTCGAACATTTCCGTGTCCTGGGTAGCGTTTTATCTCAAACTATGCGTGTACAATCGTTCTCGGTAAAAACCGAGAGAAATATAGATAGGATTCTCGTAGCTCGGATGCATTCAAGCACGCTTGATGCTACGGTATGTGCATGCGATAAACAACTTTGAAATGAGATCCAGACATAAATAATGCAATATTCTGCACATCATACGTCTCACAGCTCCCTGGAAACGACCCAGTTGCAGTTTGTCCGGTGGACCGAGCAATGAAACGACAGGTAAATTGTTGAGTGAAGCATCAATGGTCATGGGAACGTAGTTATAAAAGAAAATCTAGCAAACATCGGATCCCTTAGCTATCGCAACGGCTCGTTCTGGATGGCGCAATGCAAAAGAGCGCATACCAGCGCTACGAATTGACCCACGGCAGCGGGAATTGGAATGGGTGTAGATAATACAAGCCCTCCTAAAGCTCGGTGCACTTATGTTGATGATCAAAACGCTCGGCGTGCTTTCACATTTACGAGCTGACCCAGCCAGGACCAAAGTCAACGATCTGCGTTTGCGTATGATGATAAATTTGCCAAATTTCAAACCCACTGCAGCATCCGGAGAATGCGCCCTTTCAAAGCGCTCCACGATGTGTTTGTACCTTTTAATGTGAAGGAATCCGCGGAATGTTTCCCAAACGACCCTGCGGTCCTGGGCGATTCCTGCTGTTTGGAAATCGACAACACCGGACGATGTAGTAACGATGAGAAAAACTAGCCCTTTCCGGATGGTTCGAGTGCAAAGAAGCTTGGACAAGGATGCGGCACTCCTCGCCCTCGGGCGTTAAACCTGATGAATGACACAACGGACGCGGGTATCATTCGGTTCCATCGTATTTGCGTATGGTTTGGTTGTCGTTGAAAGAGGAAAACATGTCCGATGTGAGGCAGCTGTGTTTAGGTGACATGTTGACACCGACAGCACACACATGCGATGGAAATATTTCTAGGTTATGTGCCGTGGCCAGAAACGTTGACCTATTCGTGCATTGAAAAGCGGTCATCACCTCCTCCGCGGTGAATGGAAACCGGAATGAGGAGGATTACGATGACACCGAAGATCATTTACGAACAACACGATATCTGGAGGAAGCGCTGCAGGCAGGAAACGCCCGCATACTAGCGAACGAACGAACGAACGAACGAACGAATTTTCAACAGTTTTCATCATCGGCGACATCGATTCGAGACCATCCATGTTATGCTGGCGTAATAAACGCGCCGCACTGGGAGGAAGCCCGAAGCCAGAAGCCAGAAGCAAGGTGTTCGACGTCACACCTCTCAAGCTTCCTCGAGCTGTTCCTTTCTCCCAGGGTATGAAAAACAAACGCACAAACACAACAGCACGGGCGCTAGGGAGTGTTTGATTAATTGATGTTTCGCACAAGTTTAGATGACGTCTCCACACAGCTCCTTCTTCGCTCTGGCGAGTTTCTGGAGCACGGTAAAACATTGCGCCCCACTTCAGCGAAAAACGAACCAAGCAACAAGGTGGCGTATTCTTGCGTCATCACGATCCGGGAACCGGGAACAGTTTGTGCCCACCGGAACGCGTGATTAGCAAACACGACTCGATGATGGAGGACCAAACCCGCACAAACCAGAGACGCATATCGCAACGGTCGCTTACTTGAACGCCGGATTGGAAACATTGGCAACGAAATGCCAGCATGAATAGTTTCGCCCAGTGCCGTCGGGAGGAAATGAAACATAACGTTTCATCTCCGATAAAACTCAGCCTGCCGGCAAACGACAAAGTCAGCCTGCCAGAAACTCGAAGCACAAAGCTGAGGAAAGAAGAAAAAAAAAACATCAACCCTTCTGCCTTCAAGCGGTCGGTATGCAAAACCCAAGGTCACCCTGACGCCTTGCCTAAGGCACACTCCTCGGTGGCAAAGAGTAAAACAATAAATTAGCAGCCAACTTGCACGGGCAACTTTTCCGCGTGAGTTCTTCCGGTAGGGGCAATCCTGGGGACAAGTCAACAAAATTTTAAACACAAACTTTTGCTGGCAACGTGGCGAAAAGATTGATCGCAGCTCGTCGGCCGGAAATTCGCAACCAACCGCACCGGATGAAGCCGACTGAAGTTGCCGTGCCTTCGATGTCAAAAGTTTTCGACCGAAAGTTGCTCCAGAACAAGCGGCACCATTCGCTCCGTTCGGAACCGATGCGCGTATGTATTTTTAATCCTAAGCACTGTGTTTCTACTCGAGCAGGTTTCTGTTCCCTTTCCGGTTCGGCACGGTGAACGAGGAAATCGGCAAATCCAACGCAGCAGTGCGTTTTCATCTGGCACTATTAATCACGATTTGAGTCGCTCTCGGGAAAATGCTCGAAACTTTCGCGGCCTGTAATTGATGTATGAAGCTGTGATTAATAACCGAAGGGTGGCTAAGCAAACGAGCCCTTCTCGGAAATCTGCGAGCGAGCAACCGGTACAAACCTACGCAGAGCAAAATTAAAAAATGAAACAATATTGATTATGAATTCGGTTTCGCCGTTGTTTACATTTAAAAAATCCTATATTCGTAGGGAAATTTGAGATAGCTTGAATCGCTCTTGTGCGTTTTTGAACATTTTCCATTATATTTTTTCCAATCATAATTCAATCGTCTTCCGTTCTTCATAATTGGTAACCGATCTTTTGTTCCGAAAAAATCTCCTATTGAAATAGATCCTATGAAAACCGCTCTTCAGTTTTTGCCAGACCGACTGAAAATCAGAAACCTGTTCCTCATTTGCGACGGAAGCCCGCAAATTGACGTCCTTCAACGTTGTGCATGTATTTTGGATGTCATGAGATGAGATTTGGTGCTCTGCTAATAATCAAGGTGCGTGCCAGGTGAACCGCAAATGATTACCTTGTCTTGTTTTGTTTACCTTTTCTGCTTAACGAACGGATGCACGGAGAGTAAGCCTGAGCACCGCGAGACGCCAAGCAGACGAAGCTGTTTGACATGTTTGGCGATAATCCTCTATTCATGTAGCAGATTAAACGGAAAATGGGTTTCCACCGTGAAAAGGAAGCCAGATGAACGTAACCTTCTCGTTATGAGGTCATTCGTTTAGTTGGTTTCGGCAAAAAATGATGCTTGGCACCATCGATCGCTTTTTGACATTTTCATTACATTTCTTTTCCAGACATTATTATTACTTTTTATTTCGGCAAGTTGAACGATAACTTAGGAGCTAGTCAATAGACTACTGACCCCTTTACTTCCTTTTTCTTATGCCAAATCCCTTATATAGCTTTTTTTGGCTCTTATTTAGTTTATGAAGGTAATCGTATACAAATGATTATATTACCATTAATGATTACGTTAACATTGCTCATCATTTGAGGAAAGTAATTAAAGGCATATTTTTTTTGTTTTAAAAATCTTAAATTAAGCTATTAAAGTATTTGCGGAACATGAACAAAATCCGTACAAATTAGCGACATACCGCTGTGTAGAAAAACATTGCTTCTCTTTCCAATCGAATGAATCGGTCATGCGATTCTGATAACAATCCGACCTAATTTCGACCCAAATTCAACTCTTAACTCAATCGTTTGATGATTTTCCTTTTGATTAAAATGGCACTTAAGGGTCGGTTCGCTAGACCTCGAGAAAGGCACAGGCGTTCCATTTGGATATGGAAGCCAAATGGAGCCAACTACGGCCGCTGCAAACTGAGTTTGATTAAATCCTCGTCTATCCTCCGTTCGGGCAACTGTTTCCTTTTTCCACTGGGCCGTTCGTCGTAATTCCTTCAATCGGATTACGGAGCTATGCCGCAAACAAGCGCACGATGCACAGGGGATTTAAGCCGTGCGCAGGAAGTTTTCTCCATCGAACCAGCGCTGCTTGGATGCAGCCGAGCGAATAGAGGTTCTCGTTTTTCTCCTCGAAGTAAATGGATGGGGGAATTTCGTGAGTGATTCCATCCGGAGGCCATTTCAAAAAGCAAGAGGTAAGAGCATTGGCTCGGAAAATTCACCATACTGCGCTTGGCCGCCATTCCTTGACCGTCCATCACGTCGAATTCAAAATGCCTTCCGAAGCAAAGCGGGGATCTCGCGTGAAAGGAGAGAACAGCTGGTAAGTGGCACGTAATTTATTGTTTCTCAAATGGAACGTGGTGTGCCAATACGATTGACTGGATGGGGGTCACTGACGGTGTTGGATGATTGTTGTTCTTTTCCAACCCATGTCGGGCATTTTGTACCCCTTTTACACATTTAACTTTTCTCGATTGATTCATCTCCAACCTCAAGAAAAGTGTTTTGCTATATACGAGTTTTAAATAAATAAAAACGTAATAAAATGTATTGCTTTTGGAAGCTAGAAGCAATCACTTTTACAATTGGATATATATCCATGCTTCAAACATTCAAGGGTCCACTACGAGCCATGTTGAACGATGAAATGGAACTTTAGTGTGTATACTCGGCGTTAGTTCAGGCGATAGTTCGGCTTCGTCCGGCTCAGCGTATTGCTTGCTGTCGTGCTGTCATTTTCAGATTAATTGAAATAGATTCAGCTGGGTGGGTTGTAAATCAAACAAAACCCAAACAAACGCTCACGTCCACAACCTACGCACACAACGCAGAAGCAGTTCTCGGTAAGCTACCAAGCACAGAGAGCATCCGGAGTGTCCTTTGTTGATGGTATGCCGTTCATATGTATATTTTACTAGTTCTGGCCGCAAAGAAGCAATTCAATTTGAGACCTGTTCTTCTCCAATATCATAAAACTGATGCCGTGCAACAAAAAAAAATCTTATCTAACGAGTACGAGGCCACTGTGTCGGTTTCGTATTGTTTAGAGCCCGGCAAAACGAAATTGTGACGTAATATCAAACAAAAGAGCACAGCATGGGAAAAGCTTAGTTATTACAGTTTCGCGGGGATGATGGCTTATTTCAGGGGATTTACATTTTATGCCCGGAACGTGCTGTAGAATGCGAAATACGGATTGCTTGAGCATACACATTACTCAAGCGAAAAAACATATCAACTGCGTCTTCAAAATGATGAGTGACCCTGGTACACCTGTGTGATGGACATACCGGACCACAGATAACAAATGTGTGTGTACACATCGGAAAGAATTTATTTGATTTTAGCTGTATCATCAGATCCGTAGCATTGCTAGGAAGATTTATTGCTTGACAACAACCATGCGAGATATGTTGTGATGGCTTAAAAACCCGAAAACCCCGTTGGATGCAAGAAAATTCATTTAAATCATGATTACCTTTCAACAATACCGTGCACTTGAGGTCATGTTGCGAATAATATTGTAATATTTCAACTGACAAACATGCTTAATTTTTAAATCAGTACCACTTTAGCATGAAATAAAAAAAACCCTTCGAAACACAAAAGACACACTAAGATATACTAAGACGTCATTCTAGTCTGAAAATTGAATTGAAAATACAAAAGAAAACACTGCCGGAAGACGACATCTGGTGCATCAATTAATCTTAATTACTGCCGTCATTTCTTATTTCTGTACGGTTTGCCGTTTCCTAGCAGTTTGAGACTCGAACTGTAATTTTTTCAACACAAAGCAACAAAGATTAATCAAATACGGGAATCTGGCAAGAGAACTCGTGATGCACAGTTACTTGCATGCTCCAAAGATTTTCCACGATGCGCTGTCAAAATAAGATCTGGACAAAACGTTCCGGCTAAAACAGAAAGGAACAACTGTCCGCAACGCTCATCTGGCATGCAATAACTCAAAATCGATTTAGATTTACAGTGACAAACGTCTGGGTGACGGTTTTGGCAGCGTTGAGTATAAGCAAAATACAGTCACGCTGTCTAAAAAGGAACGAGACCATCGATTTTTCGATGCTTTTTTTTATTACCAGACCGCCAGACTCGCATTTAAGCCAGCCTAGCAAGAAACGAGGCAACTGGCGGACGTGTGAACATTTTTCACTATTCAAGGGCCATGATTTCCTTTAAATACGAACGTGTCGCGTCTTGGGAACGGACGCGCGTGATACATATTTGAAAAGGCCGCAGTGGTTGGAAGCCTACTGACGAAGAGAAACGATCGACCTCCATCGGATGACGCAGAAAATTCGTAATGCAACGCGACAGTTAACGACCCATTTGATGGTAGCAAATTTGGCACCAGACGCGAGGATTCAAGACGATTGATGACGAGCCGAGTAGCGAACAAGGAGAGGAATCAACAAAACGGTTAGAAATAGTCCCGAAAGAGCGAGAGAGAGAGAGAGAGAGAATTATACGATAATAGAGGCAGGTCGGACGCATAGTTAAGCTAGAAACTTTCAGAACAGCGAAATGAAACGTAATGAATGTTGGGGTGTTATGTAACTTCTCTCACCACCTTCGCCAAGAATTCATCTACAATTACGTCTCCAGAATAATGTCGCTCATTATCAAAAGACAAAGCATTGACATTTATTGTAACTAGAGTGTTTGTCACAGTTCTATCGCTAATTAAAGCGTATTAATAAGATGCGGTACCGTTAAGTGACAAATTACTGAACGGCGTGGTCACCCCAGGCGCAGATGGTGCGTCTTTGGATTTGAGCTTTGTCTACACCACTGCGTGATTGATATGCTAGTGCACATGTAATTAATCGTTTTGAAAGGGTGATGAACACCCCCCGTGATGCGGTTTAACACCTTGCCCGTGGGTAGCAAAAAGTACGTTCATCAAACGCAAATAGCGCGTAAATCAGTCACACACAATCTAGGTGAACGACGCATTTTTCGCCGACACCGAAGCATTATTTCTGCGCGACGTCGAGATTACACGACGGCTCTGTGCTCGTTGAAGGGCACTGTTAGACGGCTGGCGTGCATAGTGGAGCATCACGATCGTATCGCTTTATGCTGGCGTGTGAGCGTTACGCGCGATGCCAAAGCCATCTTCAGGTAAACGGGGCCATGTGAAGCAAGTGAAAGCGTTAGCATACATTTCTACCGAGCGTCCCATGTTCGTTAAAAAAAACCCTCCTGGCGAACACGAGCAGTCATCAGCAAACGCGCGAGTGTGGATGAGCTGACGTGTGCTGTGAAGTTAAAAATAAACCAAATGGAATCCATCCACGAACGGTTGCTATTGACAGGATGGTATACCGATTTTTTAGATGGGTTTCGTTGGATGAACATTTCGCGGTCAAATACGCTAATCATACAACATCTGCTGTGGTCCCTACCTGCAGCATCTGCTAAGGATTTCAATATTCCTCCATAAAACTAAATGTCAGAGACCAGAAAGAAACAGTGGGCACGTGTTACAAATTATTAACATTTCCATTTGGTACTACATCATTTTGAAGAGGGTCATTCCGTGCCGTGATGGCGACAACGAGCACCGCAGGTAACGCCGAATGTGTTACATATCAAAAACGGCTCGTATATATATTAGACCGTTGGGTTTTATATAGGTTTCTCACGTAATGATGAATGAGCATGTTGCCCAACGTTTGGCGTCTACAAGTCAAATTGTCTTATATTATAATATACAATTCATTCGGGAAATTCATAAACAACAGATTATCATAACCAATGCCATGTGTAAAGATATTCATCGTTCAAATGTTAAACCAAATTTTAAACACTGCCACTATGTAACAAAAACCAAAATAACGTGTTCAAATAACGTACTCAACGGCGTGTCTTATTTCAACGCAAACTTCCACCTGTCATGCTGCGAGTTTCAAATTTCGGTCTATTTTGAACAGAACATGCCATTGTGAAGTATATATTTTAAAACGAAACGAGCCACATGAAACATTCACCACGTATGCAAGTATTCTGCGTTACCCGACGTTATCCAATTCCGAATAGCTCTTCTACCTCACACCCATATCTCCACATGTGCCATATGAATTGCCATCACTGGCATATGAATCGCGTATAAATCAGACCGCATTATTATTTTTGAATTTTCAGCTTAACATCAACCGCGCTATATATCCAGCCTTTTGGTTAATGAAACCGATCCCTTCTGTGTGTGACTGTAGCTGACTGGTTTGGATCAATATTTGATTAATTCTACATTCCATCTGCATGGCCTTTTTATTGAAATTTCATAATGCAGTGCCAACTGTTCCCTGGAAAACAGGCTACTGAATCCATCATGCATCTTCTCAGATCGCAGATATTCGATTATTGATGCACATATCTACATTATCGCATATAAAGCCCGAAATGCATAACTGCATGGATGAGACTCATTTGCATCCGGTATCAACATCGTGTCATTCATTATTTATTGCAAAATTTCGAATCGAAATAATGGTTTTCGCACTTGCCTGCGATTCAATTACTCTTACAAATTGTACCTCTCAAACAAACCTTAAACAAACTTAAACAAACCTTAAACAAATTTAAACAAACCTTAAAACAAGAATAAAATTGTTTTCATAAGTTAGTAATAACCTTTGCATAGTTGGATAGTTTATAATTACACATAGTTCATTGTACAACACGCTCCGTATTAAGCTCGAACGTGACAGACACAATTAGGCTTTTCTTCTTCGCATTGATGACAACTTAGAACATTTGCGCAAATAATGCCAGGAATCTTGTAGATGCATTCCTTCACACGACACAAGCCACGGACGATATTTTTCACCCGGCGTTTCGAAGCATCGCCTCGCTTCTCTGTCGTTTATAAAAGGTTCCTTCCGAAAAGTAACGTCAGAGAATAGTGAATTCTTTGAACAATTGCCAAATTCCTTGCCCACAGCAGCGAAGTCTCTCGAGGTTGAAAAGGAATTTGAGAAGAATTTGGTTTTGGGTGCATGATTCGGGTAAAGGTTAAACTACGAAAAAGGCACTTTGCAAATATATAAGAACTCATGCTAGCTTGTTTGTGAACATAAAACCAAAACAGGGTTTGGAAAAGTTTGATAGCTTGTTTTGGAAAACCTTGTTAGGATATTATGACTCGTATATCCTTCTGTTGACTCGCAGCAGCAGCTGCACGGTAGATAAAACAGAATGTTCGTTCTTCCGATAAAAAATTAGCCAAGATCCATCATCTCATACAACACAGCTCGCTTGGTAGACGGGAGCTTTTGATGGCCATTATTACAGTACCGCTGGTACACGATAACCGAATTTCGCAGCATCCGTCCGGGTGTCTTCCGTTCACCAAGAACTGGTGCATCGATAGATTGCCAAGGGCACCAGAAAACAGGTTCAAACATCACCGACACTGGACAGACAAAAGAGAGCAAAAAAAACTGCATGTTGTGGCTCCACGATTCGACCTCGCAGCAACACGGGTTATAGCCCGCACCATAGATAATTACAGCCCCAAACCAAATTTTGGAGCATGAGAACCACTCGGTGTGTTCTTCTTTGAAATCTTCTACCCTTTGCACTGGGGCAGCGAGCATGCAGCACGAGCTTCGACAACAAATATGCGTGCTGAAGATGATGGAGGAGCAAAATGCTCTCATGCTGCAAAGAAGATGAGAAAATTGGACATTCCTTCGATCCGGTACGGACTCATTTTGGGGTAGAAGCGATTTTGCTGCTTAAATGAGTCATAAAAAGGTATCATTCATGCGCCATGGGGAACGCATCGAACGCGGTTGGTGTAGTATATAATAGAAATGTTTAAAATGATGATCAAATTCGTTCCGAGAACTTTGGTTAGTCATTCCGTAAGCCGCTGTATTGTAAAGACAACGAATTGCATGTTGGCCCATAATGAGCTACTTGTTTTTCTCTGATTGAAAATAAAATTTATTACCAATCTTTTTCAAATTCCTTCATTTCCGTATTTGGGATCACCAAAATAATAATAAAAAAGGAACATTTTTTTGATTACAGCTACAGTTTTAACATTCTGCAGCTTCCTACCAACGTATATGATTATACCAGCGTAATATTGTAATCATTTTCTGTCCTCTGGGTGTTGATTTGGCTAGAATTAACAGTAGGTATTCATTTGACATAAATGATTACTACAAATGAGCCCACAAGTTTTCAAGAATCTGCTTCAAAAACAAATTGAATCTACTTTAGTTACAATCGGTGGAATGGCGGCTACAATCAATCAAAGTAGAATCGAAGAATATCTATAAATAAAATATAATATTATCATCAAGTAAGACAAAAATCTACTAATGAACTTATTTTGAATCATTGTATTTAAAATTAAAGAAAAACTCGAATTACTCGTCTTTCTAACGGTTAAAAATGTTTTGAAAAGCAGTTTAATTACAAGCATTGACAAAAAAGAAAATTTATTTCCAGGGAAAGATTCGTTAATTGAAATAACAATCAAACATTTGCTGTAAGCTTTGTCACACCAGAAACAAATATTCCTCGCCATATTTTTTGCCGTGAGTTTTTCAAACCCTGTCTACGCAACCGAGTAAAAAAACGTGAAATATCACACTGAAATGGTTGCGCGGGTTTCCAACCTACGTTAAGGAGTAAGCTGATGCGTCCGGGAAATGGCGATGATCGATTGTGTGCTGTTGTATCAAGGATCATATTTGATACCGTGAAACGAAACATAATGCAAAATGCCAGGAAAAAGCAAAACAAGTTTAACGCTGTATATGTAATACCATCGAAATTTATGAACTTGCTTTAATCTCGAGTATCTTTTCTGACAAAAGAACATGCTCACGAAGATGATATTTGGATGCGGTGTGTTGTATTGTATCATTAATCATCTGGTTGCTAAATTTAAATCATAGAATGTACTGGACTGAACAAAAAGTGGACGTATGAGGAATTAAAAAAAAACAGTGTAACCAAAATTTTACAGTTTTTAATACGTTTCTATGTGAAGAAATATCGATAAATAAATTCAAAGTTGGAATTCACTTAGTGAACAGTCAAAAATTTTTAGTTGCTCGATATTCGTCTGTTCGCTACTGGATTTGAATGTAAACACATTTCATAACATATTACATTAGGCACAAACCGCTTTCGTAAGTAATCTCGTTGAACAACTTATCACATGGACGCTTACCTGTAATAAGAAAAAGAAAATTTATTGTAATATGGTACATATTATCCGGAATAAAATTGCCATCTCTGGTATGTGTAACAATCGTTTAAGTGTTTTATAGATTCAATTTTGCTTCGCTTAGATTAAACAGAGTTCACAAAACGCTTTCGTATGCTAACAAAACGGAAGCTTTTCGTCCCATCCGACGAGTTTGTGGCCTGGTTATCAGTGTTGCAGAAGAACGAAGGTTGGAAAATATCAGGTCGCACCAAAATTTTATCCTGATTTATCACCACTTACGGGTCTCATGCATGTTGCTTCTTCCGCTACCGTGAAGCATAAGCCGGTACGACTAGAGTAAGAGCTCATAGCAGGAGCTGGGGCGTAGCTTGGTCAGCAGGACGAAGCCATTTCCAGACACGGAGACTGAAAAGTGACCCGCTCACGCGGCAGCACAACTCCGCCTTCTAGAACAGAGCTGACGTTAAAGACGTTAAGAAGGAAATTTTAACAACGTTAAGCAATATATTCTTCGGTTTCATCACTAAAAGCTCATTCTTCCAACACAATTATCTCCGATGCTCTCGGTCCGATGAAATAGAAGCAAGCGCAACCGTTGGCTACACTAAATTTTAGCCGGTTCGTTTCAAGGAAAATGAGCTTCCCAGTCCACTGCTGAGCCCTTGCCGGGGGAAATTTGATAGTGTTCAAAGTTTGGTCCCGGTGCGGCAGCCGGCTAGTGAGCGCATTAGCTAGTCGAAAACACTAGGAACCGTTTACCATTCATCATTTTCTTTCATCTCCGGTGTGTCGGAAAGCGGTTGGCCACACCAAGCAGGCACCGATCGAATTTTTCGGGATATAATGCTGGTATGTGGATGGTCCAAAGGCACCACTTTATGCTATTAAAATTTATACTAGAATATTCGTCAGAACCGTCTGCGTCAGAAAAGTTTTATCAAAAGAAATTCGGTGATCACAATCAAGCTAATATTGAGCTGTGAATCATGAGCATTCGTCAGGCTGTTTCTTGCTAATAAAGAACTTTTATCACAGAAGGAAGTGAGAAATTCTAAGCCAACGGGATTGTTTTACATTGATGATCTTTGATGAGAAGTTGTAAATTTGTAATTTATTCCAAATCTTGAAAAGCTTTACCTTTCGAGATGGCCCAGGAAATTGCTTCTGAGCGATCAAGAATAACTTAGCGATTGTTCGGACGCCGATTTACGAATGCTAATTCTTGCGACCAAAGCAAGGTTATGAAATGTACTATGTGAAGCGAATGTAACAAAACATAGACGACGACTTAAACTGCAGCCAAATGATTTTCAGTAGTGTTAACAATACGTCAATGATGATTGCATGTCTTTCTAGTGGTAAAAGACACATTCTAGAATAGAGCAACCACAGGGTGACAAAAAGAGCAGTAAACTGAACGGGTAGAAATGATTTTTATGTAACATAAGAACACATGTAACCCCTGTTGGAAACGTTCGTGAATAGGAAACCTCAACCATGACACGCGACAGCGAAAACCCGTGTCAGCGGAACGGTAAATTACGATTGAAATGAATCTTGGAACCGCTTTCATTTGCGCCTTAACCTAGAACCTTAAAACCTGTACCACGTAACACACGTGGGCTACAATTCCGCGTTCAATCCATCCTGTTACCCTGCCCGCAGCCGTGAACAAAAGCGTGTCCTTGAATCCAACATTCATCCTGACACGGGGACAAAATGACTGAGCATTACGTCGGTCCTAAAAACGGGATCGTGGTGTGCGTGTAGAATTCCATTTATTCTTATTCCTTGCTCTGTGGTGCGACTCGACCCGAAGGGAAGATAGAATGGCTGATAGGCTTCAACGGAAGGGATGATCCTTTGTGCTCATCAAAGAGTTCCGCTGATTTCCATCCCCTCCGGGCCGGGAGGGATGGCCACGATGGGGCTGATGAACGGTCGCGATTTTCTTGTTCAGTGATATTCCATTACGAGCCGAGTTCTAAAAAATCCCATCCGTGATTTCACGGGTGAAAATTAATTCTGCCGTACTTTCCGAAAAAGGGAACCGTATTTGGGAGCCCACGTTTCCTCGAGCTAAAATGTCGCGTTTGAGGGATTTACGGGTGTGGTGCGTGAGGCGCACTCACAAATCAGACCTACCTAAACATTACGGGTAAGAGTCGTTTTTTCGTCTAACGAAAAGGTCCAACAGAAGCCAAACAGTATCCTAAGTGTATGGAGCCCTTTTACCAAGGGATAGTCGACTGTAAAACGACCGCAGGTAACGGTTCATCAAAAGGAAAGCGAACGAAAATGAGCAGTCGTTGTTAGAGGATTCAACATGCAATGCGAGTAAGTACTTTGAAAACTCAACACTTCTATACTCAGCTTGATTCAGTTGCATTTGATTTAAATGGAAAGAATCAATCAAGAAATAAAGTATACTTTCAATATTTTAGAATATTATTTTGTTGTAAAATGTACCACTACACAGAACATTGTAGATAAAGTACACGATTGCTGGTTTTCTTAAAATTGTATTTTTTTTTTTCATAAGTATCAATCTAAGAATCATTCCTTTCTAGCAGACATTAAATGCCTAAGTCCCGTGGGCTAGTGCGATGTTGTTACAAGATTATCAGCAAAACGGGCGCCCAACCCATAAGCGGGATCAGTTGCGTTGGATGCATGGTAAGACCTAGTAAAAGGATGCGAAAATGGATAGCCCACGCAAAGGGACAGGTGTTTCATCAAAAAGGGATTTTGTCGCTTTATGGAGACATATTTCAATTCTGGGAAAGAATGACTAGAACAACCGTGGCTCAAGAGTTTCTTGTGCGTGTTGGAATATATATTTATTACCACGAAAAGGTAGTCTATACTAAACACATCAAATAAGACTAGCCGAAGGCACTTTTAAGGTCTATTTGGCCCCGTTTTCCATCTACTTCCACTCGGTAAACTTCAGTAAATCGATAACGGGTTTCCAGAGCAACCTGGAAGGGATGTGCCTTTTGCGATAGAAGGTTTCTTTGTTGTTTCTTTAAGTTTCTTCGGCAACGCAGAACAAGCTGACACTTTTACGATTGGTTGAACATAAACACCAGTCAAATCAAGTAATCAGTGGCTAAAAGTAACGCCGGTCAACGATTTGAGCTAACGAGAATTCCACGCTTTCCGATCGCTACAGGATTCCGAAGAAAACGGAATGGCTGACGGGTGATTTGATTTACGACAGGAAGGATTTGCTTTGCCTAAGAGCTCTGTCCGCTTTCTCGGTGGGTGATACACTGGATCACTACTAAAAAAATTTACATAATGAAGCAATCACTATCGTGGTCGTGATAGTCCATTTGCGGCATCGTATAATACCGATTCGTGTTTCGATCTTTTTGAGGACTGAGAGCTATAGATGGTTTTGCATTGAAACGTAAACGAGTTTAAAACTTGAACACACTGCAAAACCTTGCCTTAAACCTAAAAGATACTTTCGAATATAACTAACAATCTGCCATAGCTTATTAAAAGTAAATGTTCTTTAAATTGCTACTTTTTATCAATTATTCTCCCCTTTGGTATATGATAGAAACAGGTAAAAGTCTTGAATATCGGTTGACAGAATGAAACATCAATTAGGCACCTAAATGCTATTAGCGTAATCCATGAAACTGCCAAGGCAATGAATTCTTGCCGTCGTGCTGCATCTACGGCACGTAAGCGGCGTTGCCAAAGAATGTTAATATTACCCTCATAAAAGGAAAGCTAAAACTCATGGTACGAAAAATCACACCAAATATGGAAAAAGCTACTTGGCAGAAGAATGTCTTGACGACATTCCAAGCAATTGGATGCATTCTTAGATACGTGGCGAACTGAGAGAGAATGGAAAACTGAACCAGATTTCCGTCATTTATGACTATCCAAGAACGTTGGGATAACACGCTTGGAGAAAAATCAATCCCGCCAGCAGTTGGGGGCATTCAAAGGCTGCTGGACTGGCAACTCCAGCGGCTGAAGGAAATCCTGGGAATGGCGCAAAGACAGAAATTAGTTCAGCCACGGGGTGTTGAAAATATCCAATTAGGTATTATATCCTGAAGAGTAATTAAAACTAAAAGTATCGATTGTCCGAGTAATGAAGCGGCTGAAATTTCTCCAACTCACTCCGGCTGGCCGCAATGTGCAGTAGCCCCCTACACAGGCGGAAGCATGTCGTTTGCGGCTAGCTCAAGGATAACGAACGGAACGTAGGATGGTAGAGATCGCACCGAGTCGGGAAATCGATTTTTTTCATCTCACAAATACACACAGACACACTAGACCAATGGAGCAGTGTTTTTGCTGAATCCATTTCGAAAATCAACACCATCGACGTTTGACGTGGTTCTTCGGGACGAAAAACAACAGGCGACGTGAGTAGGTGGCGTGCTGAAGATACAAAAGGCCGAAAAGTTGTAGGAAGGGGTCATTTTCATTCCAACGATTCGTGACTGTTTCAAGCGTCTCGCTTAATGGTCAACGATAAATAAACTGAATGAGCTCGCCATCGTAGCTTGTGTAGTCTATTACACTTAAGCTGTAGAGAAGAAGTATCAATAAAATCCCTAGAAAAGCACCAGCACAATTGTTATCTTCCGTACAGCGAGCCAAATTGAGTTCATGAAAGCTTTCATAAAAATTCCTATGCAAAAATCAAAACACCAAATGTTGATCAACCAAGCGCCATTTTCATTTTCCAATCTATTCACTCGTAAGAGTGCTTATTTGAAGCGCATCGTATTTTAACTCGTATGATATTTCTCTCACATCGACAGAACTTGACCACAGAAAGCGCAGATTGGCGCCAGATAAATTAATCTATAAAAAGCCCACATGAAATGACTCTTGTCGTGGCGGAAGTGAAATATTTTTCAATTAACGCAATTTTGCGCTCTAAACCCATTCCGGGGACGATGGTTGCTGCCGTGTGCTGCGCAGCCGCTGACCTCTTGACATCACTATACACTGGGATGGTTGTAGTCCGCAGTAGGGTAACAACGGCGTGAGCCTGCGAAGGCTTCCGGTGGTTCTTCATTTGACGCTTGCTACTATCGTTCTCTCTCTCTCTCTCTCTCTACTTCATTTTCTTTTTTCTCTACCTCTCGCACTCAGACTGGTGGAACTGGACCGTTTCTGCTACAAGAAAATGCTTCTCTGCCATGTGCGACCTCGGCCGCATTAGCAAGGGAAATCAGTCTTAATATGGGGTAATTTCATTACTTTTCTACTACTTTTGCTAGAAGTTCCCTCTCAGCTCCCGCAACGGCAGTATCAAACCAATTACCCTTGACATCTTCCTACGCGTAATTCGCGTTTTTAGCTCTTTTTTTTGTTTTTAGCTCCGTTGGCAAATTAAGTTGCAGCTCGTTTTACGCAACTAGGGTCGCAATGAGGTCAACATTTACACACACATTCATACCCTCACAGTAGCTTACCAGCTGGGTTTGTGTGCCATAGCCAAGAGGACCATTTATGCATAACTGGTTGGAGATTTAATTAAAAACTATGTTTTCTCATGAAGAAATTCTTTCGTCCCCGTCAGCGACAAAGTGAGAAATTGCGACTGTTGAATGAGGAGAATAAACGGTTTGACGATCCTATGCAATGTTAGATATGAAAGAACTGGAGAGCCCAAGGGATCATTTTGGATAAATGCCTCAGCTCATTTACAATTTTACATCACACAGCCGATAAATGCACTGTCTAAAGAAGGCAGAAAGCCGTTGCAAAGAAAAGCAAGACGAATGATCTTCAACAAATAACGTTAACAGACGTATTCCCTCTGCATATAAAGAAAGGTTTTGAATTTGAAAGAATTTTAAATACATTCAAGTTTGCCTTTAGTTAATTCCAACATATTTGGATTAAATGTGTATATTTTTCACAACAATACTGAGTTGGTGCTGCTCAATAGTATTCGGTAAGTGGTTGATTCAATGAAGATGCACATGTAGAAGCACCTGAAACATCGTAAAATTAACCGCAAATGTCAACTTGAGACATGTCAATTGTAAGGAAATTTTTCTTTCAATTAGCATCATCCACTGCAGACTTTTGAAGCACCAAAATTCATATTGCACGGTATACTGCGATACCATACGTGAGCGAGCCGTTTCCCCAATAATGACTGGCTGATTATAAAAGTGGAAGATTTACGAGCCTGCTGCGATGGTAACGAGACGGCCAAAACCAGTCATTACACCCACACTTCCGGGTGGCAAAGTGAACCAAAAAAAAATGTAACCATGAAATATCCCACGAGACCGCTACGAACAAATCTGTTCGTGGGGCGCTGCTCGGTGCGGCCAGCGTTGCTCTGAGGCTCATAAAAACGTATGAAAATATACCACCGCGTAGTGACAGATTGATTGCCTGGCCATAAAAAAGTTGAACCAACACCGCCTGGGGCGCCACGCAGAGTGTCCTCTTATAGATCGCTCTGGACACGTCCTAGCGATCGAGTGCGTGTGCTTCGCTTGTAGTAGATCAGTTCCCATGGGATAGGGCTGGTATTATCAAAAGCAAATTTTTAACAATTTAAACTGAGAGGAAAGAAAAAAAAGTCTAGCTAAAACAAAGCAAAATGCCCTACACGAATTTAACGGACATGTTTTTCTTATGCAAGGATTTGCAACGGCGCGGACATGTTGTTGTCTCTTCACGCGGAACAATAAATCCTCTCTTTTCTTATGAACATTTTTCACAATCAAAATGAGAAAGAATAGATGCTCCTTCATATGAAAGCACTCCGCAAAATACTTCCTCCACTATCCCTGCCCGCATTGGGGCGCAAAAGATGACAAAAGGAAAAAAAACAATGATCGTAAAAAATTGCAAGAAAAAATATTCCACGTCATGTCTGATTTACGACTGTCACCGGTTTCGTTTTTCGTTCCTGGCCCTACCGCTCCCTGCCAGCAGCTGGCACATCTTGTTTTTTTTTCTCTAAAATGTGCCACTCGTTACACAGAGTGAGGCCCATTAACACCCCCACTGTTGGGACCAGGACGATGCGAAAAAAACAATACCACCACTACGGAGGGCATCCCGGGAAAACTCCAACGCGGACCATCACCATCAATTTCGAGAGGAATGAACGCGTGAACAACAAGCTGGGCACGATGAGGTGAAACATTGGAGCTGAAAGTACGTGTTGGGCGCGGATAACAACGGTTTCAGCTCTGCAGGGTCCCAAGAGGTCCCTAAAGAGCGAATCCTGCGCTAGTACGGTTGAACTTAACACTTCAATTCCAGCCTTATGCGACGCAACGCAGGCGACAAAAATGGAATGATACACTAAAAACGGAATTATATTTCGCAATTGGGTAAATAAATTACTTCTTCTGGAACGCAGCATGATTTAGTGAAAATTTGAAAAAAAAACGTGATATTTTTTCCATGACAAGAGTTTCCGCTTCGTCAGCCATTAATTATGCATTGGGACTGAAATCAATTCAGTTGTACTCATACAAAAGCAAAGCATATTAGAAAATGGAAAAAACCTTCACAGGCGCTTGCGATACTTAGTGCTGACTAATGAGTAGCACTTATCCGGCAAGCGGCGATATGAAAATGAATCATTTGTGCCTCGGGGAATATACGCAATATGTCACAAGCATAAAAGGATACCATTAAAATAAGTATCCACCATAAAGCTCGGAAAATGGCTCGTCACAAGCTACCGTAAGAGCTACTGTGTTGTCACACGACTCGTATCAAAATTTTCGTTAATAGTCCTGCAAAAAATCTCTTTTTTGTAGATGTCAAAAGTTTATTACTACTACTTGCTAGTAAACGACGATGTGAATATAATTTTACAACATTGCGCAAGTTTTCTTACCCATCACCAAAAAGCTTCTACTGTCGCACAATTGCTAGCATTATAAAAGGTCGTGTTATTATTTGTTCTAATAACATGTTTGTAAGCTGCAATACTTCACTGCATGTGCGACCTTTAATGAATCTTACGGATAGTACGAATGCTTTTCCATGGCGTAATTTTATTCAACGCTACCAAAAGAATCAACCCTGGAGCCACCATCCTATCTGTTGGACGAAGAGATGCGCCGTTGTCCAAAGCATTCCTCAGCAAACATGCACCATGCTGTCGGATGCAACAACATATTCTGTGCTAGCAGGGCGAAGATTCTCTCACATGGTATGGTCGGTTTTGCTCGGCATCGCTGGGCAGGAAACTCTCCGTGCGAGCCAGAACGCCTTCTAGACAAACAATGAAACGGCAAGATTTTCCACCCGTCCCTTTGAACGCATCCCACTGGCGCTGTTTGCATCGTGCCACGCCATGGAAATCGAGGGATGTGCTGAGAAAACAACCAGTAAAGGCGATAGGCGTGCAAAGTTAGCATAAATCGTGCCCCTCGTAAAGGACTATAAACCCAACACGATCGTGGGGAAACGCTCGCAAGTGCAGCTTAACAACTAACGCATCTTCCACTGGCAAACCCTCAGCTGCGGGCCGGCTGAAGGCGTAAGTGAGAGTTGTTGTTCAATTAAAACATTTACACGTCGTACCACCAGCGTCCTGTAGCGAGGCCGTGCCGGATGTTTTTGGTGTGCGCGTGTGAGCAACATTTACCATGCCCTTTCGTATCCAACCGCGAACCACTTTCTCACACCGGCGAAGGACAGTTTATTTGCGTACACGATGTGCTCCTCTCCAGGGTAGCCGTTTGTATCGGCGCTGAAGATTCGGGCTTGGTATTCGCTTTCTTCATTTGAGATACGAACAGGCAGAGGGAAATGTAATGGAGCCGCCATTATTTTCTTCTCAGTACGGCTCATTTTCCTGTGGTTTTGCTGGGAGAATCGAGGCGCACTTTGGTGTTTGGTTTGGATGAAACGTCTTCTTTGGCACCACATCTCATACACCTGGCCCACAGAGCGAGAAGGGTGTAAGTAGTTGAGCTAGAGCATTAGCAAGATGTTAGCATAAACCAAAGTTCACATAATATGAAACAGAATGAAATGGTCGTTGCTTTAACCATTATAGGTACATGTGTCGTGCAGCATGCTTTATTTAAGTTGCTTGCACAGGGCTAACCTTTATCCGACAGCCGGAAGGGGATTATTTTGACTCGGCCCATAAGGACCTTTTCAGTGTAACCCGAAAGGCGAACGAAATGTAAATATTGCTAACGGGTTTATCTTCAGCCAACACTCCAACTACTTAATGTACGTATAATTAAAGGCACAGGCACAAAGGTTTTGTTAACATAAATTTTGGGGTATCCGTTTCTGGGAATACGACGTTTACGTAATGTTTATGTATGGCAATGATCGCATTCAAAACAAATTAAACATATTCCCTCAGTATTATTACAAAAGTAGCATTTCTTTATAACAAAAGCATTATATTTTTGTATAGTGGGATGTTTGCATACCTTAGCACATGTAACTGTGTTTTGTTTAGTGACATTTTGGAGTGAAAATACAGCCATGTTTCCATCAGGCATCACGAAATGTTTGACCCCTCAGCGAGGTAATGATTGTCTGTGGCTACGCTCCTTCGGAGTCGCAACACCCTACAAGCCCCAGGCACCTATCCGTACGCGTTAGTAGCCCCACAGGGCTCATGAAGGAAGCAGAAAAAACTGAAACAAAAAGCATCAGATGCCCGTGTGATAGCGCAAATTTGGCAGCGTGCTGTCCTTTTGCATCGCTGTCAGGCGAGAAAACAAGCGAAATTTTCGCTTGTTAAGCCAATAAGAGGATCGGATGGCGCCACTGGCTGGGAAACGCCGAACCGAAAGGAACATGAAGCTGATGTGTTAGGAGGAATGAAAGGGAATCCCAAGGAGGGAACACAAATGCGATGGGAAAGAAACCTGCGACATGATAAAAGTCCTTCGCCGAAAACTATACTCCAGAGAACAAAGTGGCATGTGAAACATTGATTACTAAGCCGTAAACACATTAAATACTTAGCGACGATGCAAACACGTGAAGCGTGTCAACAAAAGAGCAGCGATGGGGGAATATGTTGGACGGTGAATAAATTTAATTAAAAAGGATGTTCTTTTCTCTCAGAAACAGAGAAACCACAGTGCATCGTGTTAAAAAGACAGATGATGAAACCCGAAGTGATGTTGCAAATGCATATGAAAGGCTTTTATCAGGATATGACTGGCAATTAAAATCGTCACTTGATGCAAGTAGTGCAATTATAAGATGGATACGTTTAACTACGATCACAGCAGTTCTGCAGAAAAGCTTTCCATTAAGCGTACTGCAATCCAAAGCAATCCCGCTTACCGACGCTCGGGAAATTCAAATTTGTTTTTAAGAAGCTTTTCACCGTGACCGATTCAAACTGTAAGCCTTTGCTCATTTGTAGCTTACTAGTTGCGGCGACCAATGAATCAACTCGACCCGCCGCGATATCCTTTGTAAGTGAATGAACTCCATTCTTGGCGCTCCACGGCGAACGAGCAACTTTCTCTAGCCATCGTTCCGATCAGCCACAATCTGATCATGGTCAGAAAAGGGAGAGCCGATTTCTCCAACGTCCTTGTTTTTTTTAGCTTCTCTGCAGGGGCTAGTGCCGGGCAACAATGGCCAGCCAGTGTAACCAACGCGACCGTGTGGGGAAATCAACTTTTCATCGCAAACATCATCAAAATGCAACTCAGAGGGCGCTTTTGCAGTGGCGAAAAAGTTTCCGAAATCACCTAACAAAAGAGCGAAGAGCAAGTTAAACCCAACACAATTGCAACCGCTGTAGTCCTCAGAATTTGAGGTGGAATACGAGCAAAAGAGTGAGAGCGAAAAATATAGAAACTAATGCCATTTATAGAGAGATGGTTGGAAGCGTTGTTTTTATTGCAGTTTGCTAGTGCTTTGTAGTCCCATGGCAACGATGGTACCATGAAAAGTGTAGTCATTTACGCCGTTGCTGAACAGTGGTCAATTGCATAAGGTTTCCTTTACAAAACGATTTGTTAAATCCCTTTCAACAGCCTCTCGCTGCTTGTTGAAAATTGTTTTCAATGATTATTTCTATTTCAATTGAAATAAAATCATACGTGAGTACAGCCAAAACCACAAGAGCTAGTAGGTATGTCAAATTACAAAACAAACGAACGTAAAATAAAACCCTGCAGTCTCGCACGAAACAACAACCGCACACGATGGAGATGTTATCCAACGTAAAATCTCATTGAATAGAAATCACTACGTCAAGAGCGTGTTACGCTGAAGTTTTCCGCTCCGTGGAGAAGGAGCGAAAATATAAATATCGCAAACACACGTACCCAATTCTACCAAAGCAAACCACCGTCGCAAAAGCGAACGTTTGTTACGAGTTTGCTGCTACTGCTGTTTTTTTTGTAATCGTGTTTAAAGCTTTCGGGGAGCTTTTTTCTCCGATTCGCTTGCTGCATAAACAGCATAAACGCAGACCGCCTTTTTGCAAGGGCTGGTCCTATCCGAAAAACTATTGTCAATAAATGCGGACACAGCCATGAATAATTCATTGCCGATTTGTTCGCCCCGTTAGCTACCGGATTTTGATGTGTCCTTCCTTTGCCTTGCCCGAAGCGGAAGAATCAAAAACAATAGACCATATTGGAACGGTGGTTCCCGCCCGTTTCTCGATAACGATGGCTGCGGGAAAACACCACACATACACACCATTTTGCAGACGACAGCCTGGCGAAAGTGACGTGACGCCGGAAGCAAAATTTGCTGTGCAAATTTGACACCAAAATCGGACCGTATCCGGAGCCAAAGGCACAACTAAAAAGCGAAGATGGCGGAATGGGCGCGATCCGAAAATAAAATCTATTGGAGTTTTCTTGTTGGCCCCGTGCCAACACGCTTGCCGGCTGGCTGGACCAAGCATACCTCTGGTTGAGGCGGCAAACTTTCAAACCGCACCACACACCAAAAAAAGCTTACGAAATCAAATAATTCTTACTAACCGCAACCATGATAGGATGAGTGGAGGGAATCAAACACACCCGGAAGGACACCCGGAGAGAGAGTGAGGGAAGCGTTTGGACGATTGGGCCACAAATTTCCACCACATTAAAAATCGAGCTCGAGTCTTGCCGTGTTCTTTTCGCAAACGGATTGATTTTTGGTTTCAAGCATTGTGTTCTATATTGAGGAGAAGAAATGTTTAAAGAACAACGTTCGGGAAAAAAGCAAGCAACAAGCGATCAGTATAATTGGAATTAAATCTGGTTATTCCTTGTCTAGCTGCGAATGTGAAAATTTAAAAACATATCATTGCTAAACTAGCCAGCCCTTTCAATCGTACATCACTGCTTGCGAATTGATGTTGGTTTCGAAACGCTGTTCTTTCTATTTTTGTCTAGTTTTTGCAACTTGTGGAAGATTCTCTGAAACACTCGCAAAAGAATCAAATTTCTCAAACCACAAAAAACACACAATTCTTCTTTTCACATTCCGTTCTAGTGTTCATTTTTCATCTTAGTTATGTTATATGGTTCTTTGCAGCATCGGCGGTTTTGTGGTATTTGCCATTCGCTTTTTTGAACGGTGTTAGATCTATCTTCTTTTTTGGTGAAGCAGCAAACGAACGAAAATTCGGTGGCCTAAGTCGTTTGTTTTTTTTTGCCATTGCCCCACCACCAGTAAGTCCCGAGCGATCGTTTCGATTACTTAATGGCGGCCGTTAGTTGCATTACCGCTTACCAGCAGCAGTAGGTTGAAGCAGCATGCCAGTCGAATAGCTGGCTTTCCAACGGCGCAACGCTCAACCGAGTTGCGACTTTGGACGCGCAAAAACGAAAAATAAAATCACAGTAACGAATAGCAAGAAATGGGGCTCTTTTTTTCCACTCGAGCTACCCCTTCCGTGGCTAAGCGGACGAGCCAAACGTCAACCGGACGAACGGACAGCGTTGAAGCTGGAGCACATAAATCTTCGTTCGCTAGGGCTCTCTGCGAATGCCTCCGACGCGAACCGGGACTAAAAGCAGGATCGTACCCTCCGATGACAGAAAACCCCATTTCACATTGCTTCGGTGTGCGCTTTCATCTTATTCCAGCCCCCGGAGGCGCTCGCCTACGCTGAGAGACGTAGATCTGGGCTTTCCGGTTTCCGGACTCGTCCTTCCATCGACTGACACATGCACGCGGACGGCCTCGACGTATCCAGTGTGCGGAAAATCTTCGGGACCGGAAGGCGCCATTGGAAACGAGAAATTAAAACGAGCATTGAGGCTTACCTCCCACGGGACAGCAGCCGCCCGGGTGTAGTTTGGCATTTTGATTTCGAATGCGTTCGTTGAGCGAATCCGGCCAAAGTGTTTGAACTACCCTGCGAGACCGGTGTAGGTTGGATGGCCGATTACCGAGGTCAGCGAGCGGGTGCTACCTTCGTCTCGACAAGCAACAGCATTTTTATATCAGCTCTATTTTTTTGCATCGTTTTCACAAATCGCAAAAAGGTAGAGCTAAAAGGGTTTCGAGGAACGCGAATGGTTTAGCCATGCACAAACACACACACATTTGCACGCACACTTGAAACCCCTGGAAAACGGATCGACGCTCGTTTGCCGTCGGGAAAGTCACCTCAATTAAGATGACGGAATGGTTCCCGCTCGCTCGTGCCAGGTACGCGGAATCCTAACCCTTGCCATTCCCCAAACATTCACGTGATTGTGGAGCAGTCAAAGAACATCCGTTTGGTTCATTGGTGATGCTTCTTTTTTTCCCTTCGGTGGCTCTTTTCATACCAATTTGCTCCAACCCAAACGAGTCGTAATTTGATTCGGGACCAAACCCGTGTCCCTAATCGGGACTCACAGCCACCTCCGACAACCCAGCTCGCCCGGCATTCACCAACATGGGTGAGCATTTGCTTGCTCATCATTTCCACTTTTTAAATTTGAAATTTGTTAGCACAAGCGCGCTTATACGCCGGAGGCAAACGCCACCGCAAGGAGAAGGATTTTTATCCCATTCTCTCATGTTTCCGACATGGCGCTTCCGACGAGCTCAAGGAAATCGAATAAATATCTGGCCGAACCCCGTCTGCTGCCGGTTGGAGGCCGTCCCGAAGCCGGTGGCAGAATGGCTGCAAGCGGGTGGTGTGAGTTTTGCATTTAGAATACGAAATTGTATTTTTGCTATCTATTAATTCATTTGCAAATTAGATTCCAGCGTTCCACGGGAACTTTGCCCGGAGCGCCAGGAACTGGGGTCTAGAGCGTTGCTAGAGGGTCGGGTTTATTTTGCAGGAATCCGTTTCGCCAGCATTCCACTTTTCACTTAAAGGACTTTAATTTCGAGCAGCTATGCTTGTCCGGTGTTTTTTTTTTGCGAACACCGTGAATCGGTCGGCTCCTGTTACACTCTCCTGAGAGGCAGCTATTCGCAATCGTCTTTTGGATAGCAAAGTTTGAGGAAAGTTCCCCTGAATAATGAATTTGTGTATAATTTTAACTTCCCATCCTGTTCTCGGACGTTTTTGCACGTTGGAATTGCTTTAATGAGGGTGTGATTAATAAACCCGAACAAAAGGCTCACTTTTTCTATGCCCGTAAAGTGAAAGTTCGAGAGCGATGACAAGCAGTTCATTTGCAAAACAAAGCAAACCATTCTTGATGGGCTGATTGGGCCTGATTCACAATGGCTATCGATAAACAAACATTTGCATTAGCATAAGCACACTGTGACGAACGATGATTGGTGTAAGGTATCGAATGTTCGACTACTTATAATATTATTCTCTATTTATGAGCAGTATCCTAGTTAACTGTTTCCACTCAGGAAACACCTGTGAGAATTGTGGCAAAAATATTTCACGGATATTGCGTAAAAATACACAGTCCAGTATTTTATTGCTCAATCACGAACCATCTTACAAACGAAGGGCAGCGAAAACATGAACATAATTTATTACCACGCAACCGGCAACCCCCATATCTACATAAAAGGGGAATCTTACATGCAGATTGAGAACAGATTATATTGCCACCAGTATCAAAAGGTCTGGCGTCTATGTTTCCAGATACCTACAGGACACTTACGATAAGAATTCTGCTGCTACTACCATTTTTATGCTCTCCAATATCCTACGCAACGGTAGCTGCAGAAGCAATAACGGCACACCTTCGTTGAAAGTCTTAATTTCTGTTTTGTTACGTGGTTCGTTTTGCAACATACTGCCTCGGGTTGGTTACCCGGTGAATATTTTTTCGCTTCATTTTAAGAAGTAACAAAAAGTACATAAAGTAAGGGTGCTGTTCGCAACGGAACCTGTTCGCACCTGGCACCTACATAATCTGCCGTGCTAGGAACCGGGCCAAATCATGGATTATTTCTTCGGCACGCACAATAAGCACCACCTCTTCTCTTTCCACCCACTCTGTCCCACGATTTTTGTGCGCAAAATATATGCCTCCGCCGAAGTTTAGCACGATGTGTTGAATATTAAATGAAATCATCTCTTAGGAGCGTATTCTCCCCAATCAGTTCACCCTGAGGTGTTCATTTTAGAGGAGGGTTAAATTTCCTGTAGCACCCACACGGTAGCACTTTTGCGCCAGCGCTACGTGCTCAATTTGAGGGTGAAACGAGGAAAAAACTATATAACTCTTATTAATGGAGCTCTGCGTTGTGAAAAAATATTTCCCTTCACCCATTCCCGGCGATAGAAAATTATGAAGATTTCTCACATCAGTAGACGATGATGATAACCATGATGGCAAGTAGCCGGCGACGCAACTTCAAATTTGATTTGATTCCACAAAACACGTTGGATCGTAAGTTAACAACTTAGCGGGAGCCAGCGTTTCCCGTGGGAGGACGTAACTTAATAGGATCGCTTACTAACACGCAGCGGGAACTTTGCCCGACAGCCAGACGTGCCATGAAAAGCCGGAAAGCTTTAGATCGGGGTGCGTGCTCTAAAATCACAAAGGAAGGAACTATCTGAACGGTAATGGTGATGGTTCGTTCGGTTAACAGTAGATGGGCAAGAAAAAGAAAGAAGCTTTTTAAAAGTATCGTTTTGGGGAGCCAAGACACAACTGGTGCTGATACGAACAGATCAAAAACTTTACCCAAACACATCCTG
This sequence comes from Anopheles nili, assembly GCF_943737925.1. Classification (NCBI taxonomy): domain Eukaryota; kingdom Metazoa; phylum Arthropoda; class Insecta; order Diptera; family Culicidae; genus Anopheles; species Anopheles nili. The sequence goes on from NC_071292.1 coordinate 56,598,543, forward strand.
ATCCACGGTAAATCCGCCTGAACCAGTTCCACCCCGATGGGAAATGAGGAAAAGTGCTTTACGTGGTCGATTGTTTGCGGCGTCACGACATCGCAAGCATCTCGCCATGTTCGATCACGGATTTGCCTAGCGCTTTCGCCCATGAAAGGGATTTTCCGAACGATCAATATTATAGGTCAGGATTTGCGGCTAAGCACGCAACGACGTGAACGATGACGGCATACGAAAGATTTAAAAAGGGCTGACACAAGACCAGAAGAGTTGTAAAAAAATAAGGCAACCATCGTCATTGGTGACAGCACAAGAATACTCTGCAACCGACATCGTGCGTGAGGTAAACAAGTCTCACAACTTGGAATGATTGGAAAGCGCTTCCAACAAAATCAGTATTTTCACGACCCGGAAGCCTAACATGTCACAAACAACGAAAAACGACAGATACATACAAAACGCAACGGAGAATAATCAGAAAACTGAATGAACACCCGAAAAAACAACGTTTCCGTTTCAGCGAAGTGAAATAAATGCTTTTTCAGAAAAAAAAAATAAACCGCCACCCGCACAGTTTGCGATATTTTGGCGTTTATCCGCGAAATTCCACGTAGCCCATTTCATGGCCGCAACAGCCGGCTTCGGTATCATTCGAGCGAATCCATTTATTACACAAATATCGTACGCTATCGTCCTGCTTCCAGAAGGATCACAAATGCGACGCAAACGCATACACGCAAACGCTGTTAGGTGTTGTGTAGCGAATGTGCTACGAAATCTGACAAAAACGTCCGACTGCCAGCCACCAGACATAAAGGATGAGGTAACAAGAAAACCGAAGAAGAGAAAGAAAAGAAAAAGGCGACTCGTTTCACGACGCGAATGTCTGACGCCACCGTGCTGTTTTGCCCTCCCGTGCCATTTTAGCGGGAAATTTCGTGTGAAAATAGGTGGTGTGCCTAGGCAGCCGGGCGAGGACATGAGCGAGCGCCATTTGTTTTCCATTTGGCTTGAAGATTATCTGTGCTGGAAGGAATTTGGCGAGCGAAAGTGTGCTCTTGCTAACGAAATCCGTGCCTTTGATCCTTTTTTTTGCCGTTCCGTGGCATGGCAATGCGTGCCCAATGGCGGGTTTGTTCTTTGCGTTCGAATATTTTGCTTATACCAAACACTCGCTCGAATAGAAGTGGAATCATAAGAGAGGTGTTGTAGTACACTCGGTGTTCGTGAGAAAAAAAAGAGCTTTTGTAAGACGTTGCAAAGAGCCCTTCTTTAAAAATTGACAAGAGACGTCTTTGAACAATGTTTTTGGGAAGGGTTTTGTGTTGTTTTTTATTTCATTTTCCGAAAGAATGTATCCGAGATAAAATGTTACACAGCTTTACCTCCCAAGCAACCATAGTAGTACGAATGTATTGCTATACTGCGATATCTCAGGATCTCTTTCAATATCAATGAAATTACAAACCGAATTAAGATGCTTCTATTGGTAACATCCTATTGGCTGAAACAAAAGCACGCCCACTGTGCATCGTTCAGGACAAGTAGGTGGATCGATGTTATTGCAGTTGAAAAAATATTTTCTTGACTCCCATCGAATCACCATCTTATCTATAAGCCGTTAGCAAATTTCTTGAACGACAAGCTGTAAATAATAATAAATTCGAGCTAAAACAGCATCACCAGATGTAATTATTACTTGCTCAACTTGTCTACTGTGAACTTGTTGGGGCACAACCATTGGTGTTCACTGATGAAATATAGAAATCACGAATAGGGCACAATTTTCTAGGGCTCAGGATGCTGGAAAACCCTAGAAAGTTTTTCAGTCACATCTTACAAGTAGAATCTGAGAGAGAAGTCTGTCCATCCTTTTACAGCTGGCACGAAAGACACTCGAAAGCAACTTACCTGCAATTGAAAGAGAAAAAATATATTTGAAAATTGAGGTACTTGCAGGAGTAATTTTAAAACATATAAAACAAAGTAAACGTAAAACAACCATATTTGCGTCAGGGACAGACCGATACTGAACAGCAGCATATTTTTGTTGTTTGGTTTTTGTCTAAGAGATCGTAGTGATTTGTGACAAAAGTACCAAATGATTTAACCAGCATGGGCACGTGCGGAGGCTCCATGTCGGAAGACACATGATGGTCTGTGGCGAGCGACCGAAAGCAAGCTGACGCACGCAGAATGTCTTTTGGGAGGAGGTATAAATAATGTTTAACGTTTTCGTCTAATGTGTTTCTGTGCCTCCGGTGGGACCAATCGTTCTCCTTCGGGATATGTTCGACCAGCAGAAATATCATATTATTAAGTAAACTTTCTCGGTGCTAACTGTTCATTTCTTTGCTTCCGCTTTCCCGTTTGAAATATTTACCGAACACCATCACCACCGCCAACGCAAGATGGTGCATTATTTTCTCCGTCCATAAGTCTGCGGACTACGTTCGGACGAGCCTGAACTTTGCGTCTTCCATGCAGCCCAGAAGAAAGCGAACAACCCACACCGAAGCTTCATCTGCAGAACAAACTCGTCACCAGTTCGGTACCAGCCAAGTAACTTTTCACAAACAGGAATCAAAAAAGGTCAGCCTGGAAATATTGATACGTTCACAAATGGAGCGTGCACAGCGCGCGAGGAAAAGCAGCATGGGGAAAAAAGTTTTCCCGCACCAAAAAAGTTTCTCCCCTCGGGATGGAACGCGATCGATAACGATACATCTAGTGTCGTCGACATGGGTGAGAGCTTTGATTTCAGTGTCGAAAAATTAGAAAGGGAAAACTTTACTTCTTTTTGTTTTTCGCACATCTGTAAACGAGGCGCCAGTGGTATTTTTCTTCGAAAAGGTAAAAAAAATAATCAAAACAACTTTAAAGATTCAACGCAGGCGATGAGGAGTGAACCTTTGGTAGAAGCTAATTGCTTCCTTCAGTGAAGTCTTCCGACTTCTTGTCGTCAGCGTCATTCAGATGGAAAAGTTGGCCCAGATGTAGGCGGGGGGGGGGGGAAATGGACGATTGAGGATAAGACTTTGTTTTTCTTTCTTATTTATGATAGTCTCGCTAGCGTCAGATGTAACGAACGGTACAGATATTGTAACCGTAGGAAGAGAAGATGTTGCCAAGATGTTACGAGGAATGAATCCTGACGACAAATGATGGAAAATATATTTAGAAACGATTGGATAAAAAACTTTACGGTAGTTTGTAAATAACTGAGAAGCAATAACATACGACAGTTTACGTTTACAGTTGTAACAATGATCTAGCTTTGGCAGGAGCTAAATAAATTGAGGAACGAAACGTCCAGCAAAAATGACTAACAGCTCCAATTTAAATAACCAGACGTTAATAAACTGAAACCATTACTCATCGTAAAAATGTTGAGGGAACAACCATTAGCTGAAACATAATACTAATTACATTTGGGATGCAAAGAACTTCAAGAAAAGAGCGACACAAAATACAACCAAACAACAGTTGCTTAATAAAGGATGGCCCGAATCGATGTACAAAAAAGCCCTTTAAGGCCGCCGTCATCTGTCACGACGGGCAGGAAAAAAGACAAACTCGCAGTAGCTGAACATTATTTGGCATTCCCGTCAACTTCATCAAATGACGGATTAGCATCACGGAACCGCGCAAGCCACCGGTTCGAGCTCGTGCAGCGGGCATGAATTTTTGGGTGGCACTAAGCCAGATTAACTAACAACAACGGCAGCGTACTGCTGGTGTGGACGTGAGCGAGCAAAAAAAACGACAGAGAACGATGCATCGGGAGAAAATTGAATTTTTCATCCGCACAGCGAACGGTTAGTCACGGAGCGGAAAATTTGAATGACGGAATAGTGAATAGTGAGAAAAAACGCAAGCATGGAGAAGGCAACAAAAAGGGTTTGCGGTGACACGAACGAAGGTCGAAAGTAGATAAATGTGATTAGACTAACGCCAACACACTTAATTGTGTAAAGAGCTTTGCCATTTATTTATGCCACCTTTATTTCACGCCAGCCTTGCATACTACCCGGCACACGATGAAAAAATAAAGAAGGTGTCTAAACAAAATTACCAAAAATGATTTAGAATGTTGCTCTGTGCTTCTTCCCGGTGTGCGGTTCATAGGTGATGCAGAAATGCTTGTATATATTTGCGCACGACTCTCTACCGTGCGATGTGCGGGCGACCTACAGCAAAGATCACATGGTTTACGTTCCAACCGAACGAAAGGAAGTTTTCTCGGCGGTGGTCGCGACGTAAAATCATGAAAACCTGCATGCCGGCACACGAGCGCACCGAACTAAATCAAACAGTGTACGCTGTTGCAATTTTCCCGCCCACTTGCCCAACGAGAGACTCGCCCCCTTAGTGTACTCCATGTCGCCGTCCTGGCGTGGAACGCAGCTGGTAGCGTTCGTTAATTTCGCTAGTACGAATATTTTCATCGTTATTTATCGCGATAATAACGCGTCCCTTGTAGCATGTGTGTGCTAGCTCACACAGTTGGCATTTGGGTTCTGGTAACCATCTGAGGACAAAAAATGGAGAAAACTGTGCAATGAAAATGGTTTCCTGATAGTTGTGCCGGTGTTTTCAAGATAGTGCACCCGCACTTGATCTTGTGCATGGTAATACATTTTACTCCTTTGAAGAAACATTAACCGTCCGAATGCGATGCACAGAAACTCATAGAAATCGGAATTCTCCGTCATGGTGTGGCGGCGCAAGCTAATGGTTAAAGGAGTGGATTTTTCGAAGTGGAATCTTCACGAGCGGCATGCATCTTAGGGTGCCATTACATCGGTCTTGAAACTCGAACAGATGCACCGGTTTCTTCCCAGCTTGGAAATTCTTCCAACAACGTCGGCTAAGGCGCACCTCTCGCAAGCACACAAAACATCGTTACTGTGCAGCGCTCTTGGTGCGTAATTATTTTTCCCCATTTACCACCGACCACAGCACTGAAAGGCCAGAGAAATGTTCTTTGGGCTTGCGTTCCAGGGCAAAACAGCGCACACAGGGAACCAAGTTGCGTTGGCTAAATTGGACCGAAAGATCGCACGCTAGAGGACACCGTGGCCACGTAATTTCACCTTTTGACTGCTCGTTCTCCGGCTATCTGTTGGCTCTTCTCGTTTCGGACTCGGTTAGACAAGTACACCGAGAGTGGACGATGAATCACCGCCACCATTCAAGAAGTACATTACACCGCACAGGTGTACCGTTGGACGTATCTGTTGGACGGACGCAGCAATGCTCCTATGGACACAGAACGCATTAGATTCCATTGGCATCGATCGCTCGGCAACCTCAGGGCGGAAGGAGCGCAAGTAGCACACGCCAAAGGTGGAATTAGCGTTGACCTCATGCTGATGGTATTGATAATGGGAGAAAGGGCTCGAACTTGCACCGAGCGAGATGCGTCTGCTGCATGCTTCCGTGTCGAGCAAATGGTAGAACCGCCTAGGTAATGTTTCCAGGATCGAGCACATGTAGGTCAGATGCAACAGGACCGCAACAGGGTAAAGCAGCATTCGGGACCGTTGTAAGAAAATGTACATTATTTATGACTTCATTTAGGTGCGAGTGTGGAACGTTTTCTGGTTTCCGTGGGACAGAAACCTTCATGCAAGACATATAATGTTATCAGCCATTACTGAATCAATGTTCAAGGCCTCGTAAGGAGTGTAGAAACGAGTGTGCAATTATCAATGAGTTATGGTTCTCAAAATGTTACTAAAAGGTTTTTGAATCACACTAAATAGCACGTTTGAGCATAGCTTTCATACAGAGCACCTTAGATACGAACTTGGGGAATCGAATTGGGTTCGAAATTGAAGTATTTTAGATGCACAACATTCCCTAGTTGCTGATATAGTTCCATCGCAAGGGTTTCCAACTACAAACCAGTTGTAGCCGATACTACGGAAATGCCAGTATTATATAACATCTACATCAAAAGTTATTTCTTGTGCTGCTCGAAACTCTCGTTGATTCAAAACAACGGCCGATATGGCACACTCCACAATGCTTTGCATACTTTGTGTTGTGTTCTCGGAACAGGAACCGTACGATAGCGTTGGACAACGTTTCCTGACAACACCGACGGGTGCCTCTTTTAATGCATCCTGGCGTTCTAAGGCTGCAAAAAAAAATACACTTCCAGGCCGATGCCTAACGTTGGTGCAATCTATCGAGAATGCCCACGGGAGCCGGGACTGGTGCGATTTTCCAATAAGCCAACAGTACCACCATCTGCTGGCCATTATAACCGCTGTATCGAAGCGATAGCCGGTAGTCGCAAACGGGATTGTATAACCAGCGATTATTGGGAATAACGAGGCACCACTAGCGAATGGTAAATATTGGCACGAACTGATTTTAATAATTGACGTTCAGCGGCGGCATGGTTCGCGTTAGCAGCGTCGCGCTTCAGCTCGATTTGATGATTGATAATGAAATGCATATTGAACCTGGTTTTCCCGATACCCAAACTCGTTGCGGAAAAGGTACACAATAGATTTGCTTCAGCGCGGCTGTAGGCGAACGAGAGAACTACGAACCAATTCTAAAGAAACAATTTGTTATCAATATCTTTTGAGATTCTACAATATTGCAGTTGACTGATTTGAGAGGGCGTTTTTTTTTTAATTTGCTTAATTGAATTTTTCAATTTTACAAAGTGCTTGATCATATTTCGCGTTTGAACATTTTTCATACCTTTGATTTATTTTTGAAACAAAAAAAAAACATCTCTGAAATAAGCAACGTTGTGCACCACATCGTGCATAATCAGTTAACTAATGCCAAAAACTTTTTTCATTTAAGGGCCACTCTGCGCAGCTTGATCGGTCAGCTCCGATAAAGCGTCTTTTCTCTGTCACCAAGCTCAAACCGAGCCGCTGCACCCGGTTCGTCAATGGGGCACCCATTTTCAGCCATCATCATTAACGTTGGCGCATTTAGTCGACAATTAGCGACGAAGACACCGGACGGCGAAATTATCCCTTTCGAGCCCTGATCAGCGCAGGCCGATAAGCATTGGTGCAAAGGCGAGCACTCTTCTCTTCATCGCGATTAATTGGCTTGGCAAAGCGCGGATCCCATCTCTCATCTTTCGTGCAGTAAATTGAACTACGGATAGGGGTGGCAGTGCTCAGTTCATTCTACGGCGGGAACCGCAGTATCGTAAGATCGGATAAAGTGCCAGATAACATATTCTATGGGCAATGGCGCATGGGTAAGAATTCAGGGTATTTTTTCAATAAGATCCGTCCTAGTAATTTTCTTTTTAGACGATGTACACCTGCTTGAGTAAACGTGGATTAATTCTTGCAAACATTCGCACCAACAAAATTTGTGCCAAAGCAGTGAAATGAAATTTCGATCTTCTTCGGCAATAACAATTCGATATTTGAGAACTTCGCTTCGAACGGCTTGGTTCATTGCTCATCGTCATGCCAAAACCAGTGTAAAGAAACTGGCGGTTTTAAATGTCAAGCCGAAAATGCACTATTTGTCACGCAGACGACCACCCATCTGCAGCTAGATGTGCTTGCATCTGCTAGCGCGCGGTTCTCGTTTGCCCTGTGGAAATCCTGTGGAACGGCAAGGCGGCATAGCGTGTGTTTTTGACGGCGAATTTATCGTACGGGCGTGCCAGCCAGACGCAACTGAGCGTACGTCATCAAAGGCAGATTTCACGGAGTTCGAGGTGACAGTGACAGAAGATACGATTGCACGACAGCTGCACTTTTCACGAACAGACACGTTGGAAAGTAACATTCGTGAACGAAAGGAAATGAAAGATAAAGGGCAGGACTCTATTTCTAAAGCCAAACGTATGAATACACGTCACTCATCATAAACGTAAATAAGTATCTGGAGATCGTTGATTTTTGGAAAGGGACAAAGGTATTTGATTGCAAACGTAGCGAAAATATATTGCTGCTAATATGCGACGATAAAACGACGTATTCAATACACAATCTCGATCGTAATCCAAACTCATATGTGAGTAAGCGATCAGAATTATATTTTATCGGTAAGCAATGAAATACAGTGACGGTGTGGACCATATGTACGCAACTAACGCTTAAGAAATTTATGACCATAATATCTTGCGATGAGGCATAAAACATGATTCGCCATATTTTCCGTTAAATCGGATTGTATTACGACAATATATGGAATGATGAATGTAACTTATTTTAGATATAGTGGCAAGTCATCACAATACTTTAAATACTGACAAATATTTACAAACGCAAAAGTAACCAGCTACAGCAGCAGACTGCAGTACAAAGTTGTTGGTGTAATTTATTACACAGGGTAACTGAAGTAAAAGCATTTTTCTCAACAAGCAGAGAACGGTAACTGCTGGTCTCGACGTCGGTTGGCTGTGCAATTGAATTTGTTTAATAAATTTGACCTCTAGTTCAATTGAGCTGTTATGAGCCAGACAGCACTGGTCCACCGTCATCAGCAGACGCTGCCTTATTCGACCGAACCGGCGTCGGTGTAAGTATCGAGCAAAAGCAGCCCGAAGAGCGAGAAGCAAACACTTGACTGGTGTTTGCAAGTTCATCAGCAACGAAGGTAAAGCTGACGGAAAACATTATACCCATGTTGTAATAATTCCACAAGTTTACAAAGAAGCAACACTGTACATCATGGGTTAGAGGTGATTCCACGAAGCTTCCGTGAAGCGTTAGAACAAGAGTTTGAAGCACTCAGAGACAAAACCCAATAGATTTGTTTATAATGCTATGTAACATTGCAGTACTCTGCAAAACACAGAGAGCATGTAAATTAGACACGCATAGCGCATATCTGCTACTGCACTCTGAGTCTCGCTAGTACCGAATGCTCCTGAAAGAGAAGATAAATAGTTGAGATTTCATGTGTCCCAATAAAACGAATCGAAGCTCTGAACCCTTTCCATGTGCCAGCATCATCAACGAGGGTGACGTGTAACGCCAGATAAATCATCCCATTCGGTAGAGAGTAATAGAAAGGGAGAGAAACCTTCATGTACCTGGCATGCACCATCTCGTGGTGCAAGTTTTTGACAGCCGAGCGTAAACGACAAGCTTATTAGAAGTGACACATGACCCCGGAATGCAATGTGCCATCGAATGGCAGGATCGCGCGAGATGGGAGCCTATTAAAGCGAGAAGACATCGCAATGCAAAAGCTAATTAAACAAGACGTCCGTCGGAGCGAGTCTATTGATTAGCGATGGAGCACTCGTCTGATGTTGCAAATTCAATGAAAAGTATCTCGGAAAATGTGTTTTGCGGCCACAGGGATACTGCTTGCAAGTAGAGAGTTTTATAAAAGAATTGTTTACGTTGTTGTTAGAAATTTGAAATCATCTCATTAACAAGAGCTTGGTTCAACGTTTTCCTTGTCCATTCAATGTAATCAGCGTTTTATATGACGTAATGTTTTCGAAGACCTCGATAGAACGCAATTACGTTCATCTAACCAAGCATTCCTGTCTATCTGTTGTTAGTGAATGTATCCATTGAACTAAATCAATTAATTTAGCCGACTTGCTATCTATACTGAATAGTGGCGCACGTCAACCAAAGCCAATAAGGTACCTCGCACCCATGGGACGCCCCAATCGGTCAGCATAATCACATCCGAGGTTGAATAAACGTTCGACTGAATGATGATTAATCAAATTTCTAAATGTCTATTCCATCCCAGAAGCCGCTAGAAGCGCTAGCTTTGACTGTTCGTTGGAAATGAAATAACTTCGACTGTCCGGGAGGTAGCTGGAATGTGCCTCTATTATTCTTCCATCAATAGTGCAAGTAGTATTCGACCCGATGTTGCATCAAGCTTCCGACACTGTTGTAGCACGACGGTAAATGATGGAGCCCAAAATCGACCGGGTTTTGCCACTTCCACTTCCCATCAGCGCGAAGTTCTCATGCACTTTCCTGGCTGAATGGTGTTCTGCTGCTCGTTTGTTCGGTTCGGTAGAACGGGAGACGCGGCAATTCTCTACTCCACACTACTCCAATTGTGCTCCATTACTCACTTAACGTTGGCGAACCGGACGGCAGCAATCATTCAATTTGGGATCATATGATGTAGTTAAGCACGGTGAGGTATGTTACTGAGTGTTGTATACGAGTGTGCTCTCAATTTATGCCGTTTGAGCAATGCTGGAGTGGTATATGACATTGACGTGGACTACGAGAATTAGAGGAAGAGTTAGTGTTTGTGTTCATATAAGTTCATAAGCCCAAAAAGCAAACATGTTCCAAAGTAACCCTTAGAAAATGCACATCATCATTAGGAACATGATACTCGTTTGCCTGATAATATATTAGAACTTTTCTCATTTACTGCAATGTCGTAAAACCAATTTTCAAATGATTCATGAACTTGCTGGTGACGGATGGATGGAGTTTTGTGCTCTGGTTTCCCAGGAAAACTAGCACAGTTCCGCAGAAGTGATAAAAATCTAACGAGCTCTTGTGAGAACTGATGTCTCTAATTTCCATTCACCACTAGCGGCTTGGCAGCTAACGAGGAGAGAGTGGGCTAACGAGTGATGAATCGTGGAGACTGGTATCATTAACGACAACGAATGTCTTGCGGTTAGCTACTGCCATTCTCATTTCATTGCTAATCTTCCACGAGGCGGCTATACTTGGCTTACTTGAACGAGGGGAAAGAATACGTTCAATTGTTGTTACAGCTTTAGAAGATGCTGCTTAATATGGTACCAACATTATGCCGCTTGATAAGCCTTTTATACATAACACAAACCAGGAAATGAAAGAAAACACAACATAAAACATGCTGTTATCTAGGTATGTTAATTTTTTTTATGCATGATAATGTAAACAGAACATTCAAGCATTTTGCCAACGTCGTTCAAAATCACCCGAATAATTCTTCGGCAGAGGTGCATAGCATGTCTTTTTCAAGCCATTTGAACATTCGCAATATAAACTATTCTATTGCTCTAATTCAATGTGAATAATCGTCACAATTGTATTTTAAAGCAACTCACGTTGCAAAACTACGTTCAATACACCTCACTGGGCAGCTTGGCAGTTTGGCATCACATTACTTAGTGCTCGGATGTGCACATTAATGTGGTAAGGCTGTTATAAATAATTGATAGTAAATTATTCACAGCGTCGACAAGCCGGCCTTGGTGTACTATGAGGTAAAAACTCCAGGGAATTCGTACGAGAACTGCATCAGTACGCCGGTAATCATATATGCACTGCTGCATAGACCCATCTTCCTGCTGCGGGTGCACAAGTAGCGCTAGGAGCACTCACACCATCAAACCTTGGGGGCGTAAATTCGGCACGGAATGAACTTTTGCAAAACACTTAGACTCCAGTCGGTGGAACGGCACGAAGAAAAACGAGGATGCATTTGCTACTACACGAAACAAATCACGTAGAATGGTGGTCATTTCTTTCACTTGACGCTCCTGCTCATTCGCCATCAGCCAGTCACGTCGTGTTCGCTCTCCTTGTTAGCGACCGCCAGCATCCCTTAGCGTACGTATTTCGGGGAAGAATTGTTGAGTGTTTCACGGACGATTCGATGCGAAATCTGTTAAATTTCCCCCCACGGTGAGGTTTAAGAACAGCACTACCTTACTACGATGTCAGGTTCTGATTCCTAGCGCAAAATACCGCAATCCATACGCGTACGATTCACGGGAAATATTAACCTAAAGCCGTTTCAGTTAAAGCTGCTCAACGAGAATTAAGCGGTGGACGATCACCGCATTATTGTTCACCGTGCGCCGCGATTGAAGCACGTCTAATTAATTTATTTTGGTTGGAATTCGGATCACGTACGGGATTGATAATAAAATGCGCCAGCTGTGCATATCAATGTGCTTCCTCTTTCTCGCTGAACCAATGAATTTGGCTTGGGACAACGGAATAGCCAACTTAATGGAGTGCATCGCTTTAAGCTGTGCATCATTCAATGAGCTGTATTTGGATAGCCTATGATTCCGGTAGTTATTGAACAGCAGAGCTTAAAGGTGAACAAAAACGGCTTTACAACCACAAGGGACTACAATCACTACATAGAAAGGAAAACTGTAGATTCAGCACTACAACTATCACCGTAGCTTTCTTCAGCTTAAATTGCACAGTCTTATCGATGCACCACGTGACGTGACTTTTGAAAGCATTCCGCCACGTAACTGCCCCTACTTGACATCGTGAAAAGCTGAGGATGCTTTAGGTGTGCCATAAGTATGTTCTTTCCACCAAGGGATTACGAATCACGTACTCCGACTGGTTCAGATTATGTTTGAGTGCATCTGGGAGTTATAACTTAATCATACGTTGCAGAAATGAAGACAAAATGAGCATAATAAATCCACTCTCGAACTATCATGCAACGAATACACAATCTAGAACTAAAGAACCTGCTAATTTACTTGAAAGAGAATACTATAAATAGTACTAATAAACAACAAACGAGGTTTTTTTTACTGACTCCAACATTTCCGTTTTAGTTCATCAATATTTCATTCGATTTATAGCATGCGTTTGCAGCGGAAAACTTTCGATGTGGAAGTGAAGGCAATTAATGAACAACAAATTGATTAAATTCGAATGTCAACACATCAGCAGCGGTTGACTCGTGACAGTTGAATAGCGGTTGATAAAGGAGAAGAATGTGAAGGAAAAAGCAATATTATCGAGTTTTGTATGTGACACTTTGACAAAATCAATAAACAGCGAGTCCCAAGCGATGAAGCCACGCATCTGACCTCTCCTAATGGATAATGAATCATTCGGCACGTACTCCTTCATGGGTTCGGGGTGGCTTTAACTTCTTATGCATACATTTGGGCTATTTGCATTGGGATTTGGAAAACACAAGTCTTCGCTCATGGATATCGTGTGTCCATCATTTCCGGGCCATGTTTCTCATCTCTCTCTCTCTCTCTCTTTAGTTTTCCGTGCTGTGCGAGATAGCGTCTCAAATAATTTGATAACGGCTACCATCGACATGTTTGAGCAGATTAGAACGCGGGTGTAAAAGCGTGCCTAGTGCAATGTTTACAAACCACGTTTGTACAGAAAACAGGCTCACCCTGGGTGAATCTCCCTCTACACAGCAAATAAAAGCCGGTTGATGGGTTACGACCCGTCCCTGGGCGCTCGTGAGCATAATAATAATGCTGCCCGTTCCGTGGAAAGTGCGATGGGATTTAAATGATGAATTTTGTTTACCGATTCAAACGAGCAAACTATGTTCCAATGCTCTCTTGCCGCTCCAGCCGTGGGTCCAGATGGCTACGAAATTAGTGAGCCCTCACCGCCACAATGACCCTGTTTCGAATGCAAAATGTTAGAGCACTCGCCGCGGTGGGTATAATTAGATTTTCAAGCATTGCGCAGATATTTATTATTTTCCCGGTCGTGTGCATTGCTGTTGGGAGCACACACAACGTCATTAACCCACACTCGCGCATCAAATGATCGCCTAATGTGCGTGTGGTAAATGTTCTCAATTTTAAGCTATTCTGCAGCAAAACCGAGCTATAACCGCGACAACCGCAACTTCTGTGCGTGGCTATTAATTTGACGAGCTAAACACCCTAGAGGATTTTATGAACTTCATTCGGTTCCGGTGTAATTTCTCCAACAAGCTCTCCATTACTGTGCTGAATAGCTCAACTACCATTCGTGGTGCGGGAAATTCGAATTAATTCTCCTTGGATACTTTTAGTGTCTGTTTCGAAGGAATCATTTAAAATCCAATAAAATCAAAGACTGTTTCGTTATGAAATGGTTTTTACTTTGCTGACAAATAAAAAATAGCTCTTTTTTACACTTACGTCCTACATACACGGACAGTATCAGTTGTCGAACTTACCTGAAAGAAAATAAAAAAAGAAAAAATGATGAGTTTTCAATTCCAAAAAATGGTAAGTTATTGATACGAAAAAATATATCACGGATATTGTATATAGCTGCTCTCATCAACTGACTCCTACTGAACCATTTACTTCTCAGCAAACTCGCAGTTATAAAAATGAACTTCAAATATATATTGACCGCCTAGCATCAGCGTTCAGAATAAAAAAAAGGTAAGATATTCAGCGAATATGCAAATGAGATACAGGGAGAATTATGATTCCTGTGGTGTACGGTATTCGATCCATTCATGAATATGCACAGCGAGCCACTTCAGGGAAGTGATGCGCACCAGGTTCACCTGCAGCAAAAGAAAAAGAAAATATGCGCAATATTTTGCATGGACAACTATATTCGCAGGGATGCGACATCAACCACTATCAAGGAGGAAAATGTTGTGCTGAGCTAGTCCCAACACTATTTTCTCATTTTTTTACCACTTCATGAAAGGCAGAATCCTTTTGCTTCTTCTTCATAGTTGTTTCTTAGGCAGGATGGAGACAAAATGTGCAGGAAAAACTTTCCCGTACAACGCATCACAAATAAATGAGTTTCAGCGAAGTCCGATGCAATATGGTAAACTACATTTTCTTTTAGTGTAAAGAAAACTTGCCAAATTGTTTGATGGTGTGAGCGTTATATGATATTGTGCCCAGTTTAACCTGTTTAGCATGTGTTGTGTTACTATTCTATTCTACAAGCCAAGTTGCACATGAGAAGCAGCCCCGTTCGGCGTAAATCTTGTGAGAACAAATTTGAAAATTATGCATCTCAGCACCGTAAAATAGCTCCCCTAGGATAAAGCGATAGCTTCGTTTCTTGAGCTAAACAAATAAATAGAAAAGCGAAAGACAGCACGAATTTCAAATGGTCCGCATGCAATAACATACATCTTTACGATCCCACAGGAATCATGACTTTTGCCTGAGTATATGAGAAACTGTGCCACTGCATGACAAAGTTTTACACCGATGATTTTTCCACCCTGCATGGAACATTTCCTTTATCTTGCAACAACTCATAAATAATACTCTAGAAGGCGCTAAACCAGAAAAGAAACCCCAACACGAACGCAGCGATGTCAAGTTAATATTATATAGGATATCACTTTTACCAGTATGCAAAGAACACATCATATATTTTCATAACAAGAAAGTGCGTCCTTTTTCCGAGGGAAGCTATCGAACGATTTACTCGTGGCTTTATTCAACCCTGCTGTGCACTCTATGTGGTTGTGTTTCGCGATAAATTTCCATCACTTTGCATTCAGGCATGATGCACTTATAGCTCATCCTTCCAATAAAGAAACTCATAAGCTTACCATCTGACGGGAAGCGCTGCTTTAGTTTGTAGAACGTTTAGCCACAGGAGGTAACTTTCCCGGGCGTACAAAACTTCCACGTTCCGCGTCGCAGTTTGCACGTGATCATTGAACTTCTTCATGGCGCGGAAGCACGGTTTACTACAACTTTGCCCCAAACTATGATGGTAAAAGATCTTTGAGTTGGAAATGAAACGATAACTCGAGCAGGAGTGGACTATTTGGAAGTTTACAAATTTCAAAACGATGCAAACGACCAACTGTAGCGGCCCCATCGTTCGAACGTATGTACGTATGTACATTGCATGCAATCATCGTTGCTATTCATTGCTGCATGAAATTATGCGAACATTAATGAATTTGCATGCGGAAGAGAGTTGCGAGGAAGCAAATTGTAGTGGGAATATGCACTGCAGGAAATTGTAGGGCGGTATATTTGCCTCAAATGAGTAAATTGGCAGCAGCAGAATGAGAACTTCAGGTTTGATCAAAAAGGCAACTAATTTTTACAATTATTAGCCCCTGTGCTGGTTATTAATTTGTAGAGATGCGTAGCATGATTTATTCCATTTTAAATTAAACGAGTAGTTTTATCGCTTCACCCTGCAACTGTCAGTTACCGGGTTGCGGATGTATCCATTGCTTGAACATAAATTAAGTACAAAAATAAAGCTTCTATGTGAGCTCTGCTGATGAGAACACGCTTTTTGAATCAGCTGGTTACTGAAGAAAAAGTAGAGAGTTCAACCCCATTCATATCACATGTATTGGGTACGATAGGTACGATGTAACACATAAAAAAATACAAGAGCGGAAGCATTAAACGGTCTAAAACGGTCTCAACGGTTAAAGTGAAACTGTACATAAATCACATCCTGCGGGAAATGTTATGTCTAGCCATTGACATTTGTCATTTCGGTGGATTAACCTCAAACGTAAATAACATCCGGAAGGAGCGTTGGCCAGGCAACGCAAATGGTCGCTTTACAATATGTTGGGAAAAAAGGTAAGGCATTTTCTATTCGATGAAAACGAACTCTCACAGCATTTATCTATATGCAATGATCTATTAAAAATTGTAAAAAGAGTTTGACTTTCCAGCCCAGCATGCATTATGTTTAAATCAAGTTTTCAGCTACGAAAACATGCAGTCATGCAACATTATAGGAATAATTACATATTCAAACCTATGTCAACACTCCTCGGTAGGTTTTTACATATCGTAGGCACTGAGTTTTGAATGCCACTATAATTTTTTTGTAATAAACCACTGTAGAAAGAAATATCCTTCTATTGCTTAAGACATACAGAATGAAAATCATACATTAATTTGAATTATGTCGGCGTGGAATATATGGAAATTTAAAACCCATTTATTCTTAACGCAGACAACGCTAACAACCGGCATAACAGCGAGCTAGCCTTCTTTTTCCTTTATAGTCGTATTCATCGTCACCCATACATGAATGGTGCGAACCGAGCAACAAAGGTTATTGGCCTGTGCATCGCCATCAGCATCATCTATTTTATTCTTACCATCCATGATCGTCTTCTAATCCTACTCGTTAGCTCACAGTAGGAGACTGGACCGTCTTCTTCGCAACTGCCAACACCTGGGTAGAGAGCGAAAGTTGAAACCCATCGGCGTTCAATAAAGGGGTTCCCTGCGAGGAGTTCGACCGTGCAGACGTCCAACCCTAGTTTATTGCCCATCAATTAGGTTCGTTCAAGTTTTTCCGTTTTTGTTAGATTTTTTTTTCCATTTTCCAATCTTATTAAATGGATTCCACTGCCCATGCTGAATATTATAGACGTGAAAACTTTATTGAATATAAAAAAATCATTTACGGTATTCACTTCTCAAGTTATTTTAAATCTTATTTAAAATTAAATTAAGAGTTCATGATATATGACCGGATGCTGCGTAGACTTCATTTTGTTAATATCTTATATCGTATAAATATCTATTGATTACAGATTTTCTAATGTTTCAAGTACTTAACATTTCTCTTTTAAATATATATATATATATAACACCTGTATTTCCACCAAGTCGGTCTTGGTCGGTGACCTTCATCTGCATAATTTAACACGACAGCCCACGATGGTATCACGAGCCCCTCAAGTACGCCCAGAAGCACGTGAAAGCAAACAGCATAAAACGGAGCCGCTCGTGCGAAACTTGTGTCCGGCTCGTTTGCAATGAACGAAATTATTTCACCCTGTCCTGCGCCCTGCCCGCCATCTAATGGCAACCTTTTCTAGTTGTGTGCCTCCGGATCAATCGATCTTTCTATTGCCGCTCCCTTCGTCATCGGCCCCGGACCGGTTTGCTTGCTCTCGGCTATCGGTCATATCCCGCTCCACCCAAGTCACCGTGATTATGCGCTTTGGCGGTGGGTCTGGAACCTGTTCAAACAACTCTTTTTTTGCCTAGTTTAGTAGATTCACGCAAAATCGATAATAATGGATTTGATCCTAGCAAGCCAAGCGACAAAACTTGCCCCCAGATGTGCCCTGAGCAGGAAAACGCGAGACACACGCACCTAGGGGTGAATAAACGATAAACACACATTATTATGCCATCTCTTTGGCACGCCCTGCCGTCAAAGGAATCGCGGATATTAGAGAGCAAGGAAAGTGGATCCCTTCATGACACGAGAGACAGAGCGAGTGCATAAATTAGCGTTAATTTTGCTCACTAGCCTGTACGAAAAAGCAGCATAGCAAGACGGTAAGATAAGTACAAAATAAGATTGAATTTTAAAATATTGCAACATGTTGATTCAGATAAGTGTTAAAGTAGAAGATGAGAACGTTAGAAAAACCACCTTTCTGCAAGCCATAATTCAACTTCAAAAGAAACTAAAGAAATTGGAGCTCTTGTGCCCGTTTGCTGTGACAAACAGATAACGTTCATTCACTTAAGTATTCCTATTTCGTTTTTTACGTTGCATTTCTTAATTTCTATCGCACTCGTATACTCCTAGCTTTCAGGTCGTAGTGCTTGGCAGAGTGACATTCGTGAAAAAGTGCCTTCAGAACGAGGCAAACAATAATAATTCTTATCTTCAAAGGATCCCCGTGCCTTAGGGAAAGAAATCTCGTATAAAAAAAAAGGAAACTAAGGCATCTCAGCTGCCAGAAGACAAACGGCAAACACGTGGTGGAAATTGAACGAAATGACAGCAGCGAAAAAGCACCAGCAAACATAAATTAGTCGCATACATATCCATAATAAATGCAGCGCTACACCAGCACCGGGCACCTCGGTGGTGCTTTGCGTAGCTTGGCATTTTTCTAGCGTCTGATCATATTTCTCAGCTGTAATTGACTCCGCACAATTCCCGTCAGCTTGAGACACCGTAAAATGATCTCCGCAAAGTTCTCGTTATGTTAATACACAAGACTGAACATTTGTGATATCCTTTCTGATTTCTTACACCATCCTTATTACTTTTCGTACTTTCCTTCAGTCGCTACGCCAACGAAAAGGGGCGAAATTTCTCCGTCCGCTGAAATAATGCGTTATGCTGCGTAACCGTTACCCGTAATTGGAGCTCCAAAATTGAATTTTGTATTAGATTTGAAAATTATTCCTCGACTGCAGGCTTCCAATCAGCGTGCTTGTGAAACAAAAAAAAACACGACCCAACTTGTATGAGCACATAGACATACACACATTTTGGGTAATCATGTGAGAAAATTGCATTTAAGTTTGATCATCTTTTTTTTGCTTGGATAATCAGTGCCGTTGTGCTGTTGATCCGTTTGCCAGCCGCTAAAACGATGGAAAATTCCCCATCCCCAAAATCCGCATATGAAAACAATGCAAATAAAACCTGAAAAAAAAACCAACCGTGCTGAGATCGATATCCGTTTGCTAAACACGCAGCTACGGTAAACCGAAGGACGAGCGATAGGGCAACGTCTTCTCGGGTCGCGCCTGCGGTTGTTTATTTCATTCTGCTCGCAATCAAGCGCGAACGGAACACTTTGAATATATATTGCTCAATTTTGGGAGTTTTCGCGCCACCAGCCCCAAGGCTAAGCAAACGGAGATGTTTGGCGATAATAATGACGACGGCGGCGACTTGCCGATAAATGTCACGAGACGCAAACAGGGCGCTATCTACCGCGACGGTAACACGAGTTCGACTTATTGCATCAAGTGGTAATACGCTACCGGTGAAGAACGTCCATAATGCATGCGATGGTGCGTACTGATAGCGCTTATGAATGGAAATCCATAACAGGCTAATATATTCTATTGCATAACTTACATTTGAATCATGTCTCGGTATGAACTTGCATGAAAACTTGAACAGTCCAGTGAACAATTAGCATTTCTAAGCACGCGCACAATATTCTAAACATTCGCTTACATCGAGTGGGTGTAAAACGTACACCGAAACGTATCGACGAACGTTTAGCAGTAGTGGCATGTTGATGAAAACCAGATGTCCATCGTTTGGCTGACCATTTTGCTTTGGCCAACAAATTGAGACCGATTTCCAATACCAACCGAAACTAAGCCTCCACGGAACGACCGAAATAATATGCATTTGTTTTCCTTTCCAGAAATTTGCTAGAGTTTGTTTCACACCGCAAGGTTTATAGCAGTAAAAAAATTACAAAAAGAAATCTGTTGCATTTTCCTAGCATGCTGATATTTCAAAACACTCGATAGTTGAAATCCAATATGTAACGAAAACATGGATGTAAAGCAACCAAGCCATTACCAGCTAAAGGTGTGTCGAAACGAAATGGAAGAGATATTTTGCAGATGGTTTCAATTGCTCCATTTTGATCGCACTCCAATCCAATCGGTTTTGTGCCTCGTTACTTCAAATGAAGGTAAGAGATACGCATGAATCTATTTGAGACTGGCTGGCGATGTTGAAATTGATATCGATGCGTTGAATGGCATAGATAGAACCTTTCATCTCTTTTCCGACGGAATGCGATGATTTACCGGCTGCTGATTGGTTCCATTCGATGAAGAAGATGCCATTGCGTTCTCCAGCGAATTTCTATGCCTTGCGCATGTGTCAATCGGCAAATGATAAATTACCAAACCGTTAAGGAACCAACCAACGGTACAGCATACCATACAGAAGTTTGCATGCACCGCAACAGACGTACGGAATTCGATGTTCCATTGGATATATTGCAATTAGATTTCAAACAGAAAATCAATCATCTCGTGCTACAAGTCGCTGCACTGGACTGTCTCTCTATTGTACGTTCTCTATCAAAGGGAAGTCTTGACGAGCTTTAATGAATGGTTCCATTTTGGGAATGGTATGAATATTTTACACCCACCTATCCATATTCAGGTGCAGGTGATACATTTAACACCTAAGAAACAGCTTTGTTGGACAAGTAAAAATCAAACACCTTTATTGCATTGTCCCAATGCCACGATGGGCGACGGAATCTGGAGAATATGGATCTCATTTGCATGATATATGCTGCTCCATCAACGATCGGAAGCAACACGCATTTGATTGGGCAAACCCCACAAGGGAAAAGCGTTACATGTCGACAATCACGACCGGAACCAGCAACGGAAGGTGGTTCAGTATATGCCAACCTCCCGCGAGCTTCTACCACAAATGTGAGAATGTGCACACCGGGAAACCGAGTTTTCCCGAGGGAGCCGAGCCGAGGGCGGAGAAAATTTCATTCACGATGAGAAAACTTCCTTCCGCTACTCCTAGGAGCGCTGTCAACAGATCAGCGAGACACACGCTTCGTCGAATGTAGGAAAATGCGATAAAGAACGCCGGGTGGTATGCATGGCACGATACAGATTAGAGGAATGGTGGTTTGACAAGCGGATTGTGGCCATAAGAGGATGTGTTGAGAACGGAATCAATCAATGGAAAGCAATCGGTTTGGCCTTGGGATATGCACGTGACGTGATCAACACTGATCGAAAGAAACGAACGATGACTTGAAACGATATGTATCATAGTTTGTGAGATCATTTAGGCACAATAAAAATAAAATGTATTATCATACTTGCACTAATTTTAAGCATTATATCTTGTACCGCAAATCATTCAAAAAACATGTGCAAAAGTTCCTAATGGAACACGATATATAGCTCAGCAACGGACAGCCAGCGCTCCTTCCAACACAAGCGTCACACTAATAACTGCCTCAAAGGCACTTCAAACCCACGGAATATGTGTGTTGGTCCTTCAACCAAGGAGGCATGTATAGCCGTCTCTAGCTTAAGCGTCACGCTAAGGCTGCAGGAGGCTTCACGTTTGCTTGCGGCTCACAGGCTTCTTGGATTTTCGTTTTAACCGTCAAACCGTTACCATGCAGCTGTCCGCCGAGGCGCATCTACAAATTGCCACCAACACCACAACACCAAACGGTAGGCTTGGGGAATTATTTCCTTCAAAATGCGTCTCAAGGGCGTGCAGTGAAGAACTCGGGCGAGGAGCGAAAAAATTTGCCTTTATGCATATTTTCCTTCCCGTGATCCCGGTTGAACTAAATCAGCCGCCATGTGTGCGGCGCTGGTGAGTATTTTTTACGACTATTTATTTCAGGGATATTTCACAGAAAAGCGCGGGCTGCAGAAGACGTTCAATGGTGGCGCATAAAAGGTTTTCCCACATCGCGCGCCCGAACGGTGGTGCAGCAATCTTCTGGTTCTCCGGCGCTGGTCGTCGGAGAGTCATAAAAACCCGTAAACCGGGCTCCGAGAGTGTTCCTTCAACGGTGTGGGAGCATAAAAGAAGCAACAGCGCTCAGCATCAGCAGCAGCAACGGCAGCAACATAATAGCGGAACCGCACCATCGCAAGGGCGCATAAGAAAAATATGCGCGCGTCCAAACTATGGAAAGACGTTGAACAGCGAAGAGCGCTTCGGAACGGGATGAGCGTCACGGGGAACCGGGATATGATGAGGCACACATGTTGACACCACATGGGACACATTTTTTTTTCTTTTACACGTCCTCTTTCGCCCGCGGCAGACCACACCAAGATTTGGTGTGACGAGAACGAACCGGGCCGTGAAACGTCGTTGACGAATGTGAATCGAAGCTGCGAGGTCGAAGCGACGAAATATGCATACGAGAGAACGCGCTTCAGGCCTTCCGGTATGGGACTAGGCAACCGACACAGAAACGGCGACAAGCGAGCAGCATATGCTTATTTTAGCTGCGCATTTAAAACGTATTTCTTTTCCAGACCACCGCCAAGAAGGAAAGGCATAACCAATAATGGCGTCATCCCTAAAAGAAAGAAAAAAATCCCACTCGCGATAGCAACGGTTTCGGAGAACTAGAAATGGTAGCGCTTCGGCGTTTCGTTTGGTGCCTTATTATATCGAAGCCTCTAATGCATTTGATTGTAATAGATTTTATTTTTCGTTCCATCATTCCACGCACGAGCTTAACGTTTTTCTATGTTGTTTAAGATTGAAATGGCTTTGCTTAATACTACTGCTTGAGTGGTACTTGGACATGTTTCAAGATAAGTCGATTACACTGGCATGTTGTCGATCATCGTTTCAATCGTGAGGAACGCATACCGAAAAGAAACTAAGTTGTGATGAGCCGAAGTTCATTGTGCCCGTTACCATTGGGTTGCCCTTGAGACGGAAAGTTTGCGAATAGCGACTGAATTTAAATCACACACCGCACCGGGGACGAACATTCGACCGCACACCGTTTAAACCATCAGACAACACCAGATTAAGCACCGAAAATACGATGTGACGATCGAACCTAACGCTCTTTGTGCTCCGTAGCCCAGCGAGCGAACAAACCCCGGCTAAGGACGATCTTCGCACCCCTCTTAATCCAGCATTGGTTGCCCCAAGGCATGCTTCACCACCGTGGGCATGGTGGGCATGCGCAACCGGATCGGTCGCGCCCCAAAACTGCAATGCTAATATTTACCCACACTAAGCCACAACACAGCTACGCACACATTCGTTCATCATTGATTTACGTGATTTGGTTTCGCTGGTTGGCAATTGGCGCGTGATATGAATTTGATTACGGGTTATTATCTTTCGTCGATGATATTTTGGTTTGGCTCCGTTTTGCTGCCCTAAAACCTAGCCAAAGGAAAGATTGATTCTCCTTCTCGGAACGAAGGTAGAGCGGGCGCTTCAGACATAACCATATGCGAGGAAACTTTTGCAGGGCTCCACCGTCGACCGAAGAAGAGAAGCAATAATTCAATGATCTTCAAGCAATGGGATATTTTGAAAGAATAGAAAAAGATTTCGAAACATTTTTTAAACAAAAATGAAATTTGCGTAAAATGACGACATAAAATCGAGAGGATATTTGATTCCTTATAGAGTGAAACACATTCGCACATTCGTAGCGAAAACATGCTTATGAAATACAGCCCTATCTGAATCTGGTTTCAAGACCAACAGTTAGTGCGGTGCTGCAAAGCGAGAAAAAAAATATCTACTTTGATACGTTTCAAGCGTGAAATTCAGCTCTTGGCATAATGAAATCATTTAAAAGCAACCCTCCAGGATGCGTCTTACACCATCGCAAAACAAATTTACCCATTTGAGTCAAATGAAAGCCGGGGTAAATTTTTGCCTTCCCAACGTCGGTGCTTAGAACGTCGGTGCCACACTGAAAGAGTTGTCATCTTGAAGAGTGCGGCAAAAAGAACCCCAACAACCATCATAAGCAACAAGAACCTACCAGAGGGTTGAACAGCAACCCAGCGGAATGGGCGCGTTCATGTTAAAAGGCTGAAAAGCATCCCTACGCCAAACAGTTACAGCTCCACCTTGTCGCTTCTGTGCTTATGGCTGTTTTATTCCAACATCGTTAAAATAAGTAAATAAAACTTTTCCCTCCTTTCCTCGTGGTAGGAAAAACTCACCCATAAGAATGCTTCACCGCAACGCGAAAGAGCAACGTAACGATGCCACCGTTTCCATAGTGTTGCCGGTATGAGGCTTATCCCAAAAAATCCCTGAATTTCCTCCCTGCTAGTGAAAGCATGGCTCCAGCAGTCGTCATTTCCAACGCGCGCGGTAAACGATGGCTATCCAACAAAAAAAAGCACCCCGGTGTTGAGGTGAATCTTCCAAATTATCTCAACTTGTTTGTTCACGCTCATAAATACATCTAAATGAAGACATTCGCGCTCGGCACAAAAAGCAAATGCCCAGCGTGGAATACGAGCAAAAGTAGTGTAATCATCATTACCTTGTCGCTAGTTGGTTCCGTGTCCTGGCGTGTGCTCACGAAAGATCCTCATCAGGTACGTAATTTCAACCCATTCCAACGATCGTAATGTGAAAATTTGACAAATCTCATCTCGACGAAAACTTCACCCACCCAGGGACGCACGCACACCCACATATTCCCTCACTTGGCGGTGGCGTTTTCTCCCCAAAAAGGTAATTTGTAACGATCCCAGAGAGCTTGTCTCGCGCATACCACGGCAAAGCATGGTAAAGTGCCTCGAGAGGAATAAGTGTGCTTAATGTAAATTGATGATCCCACGCCGCGCTCCATTGGCGGGAAAAGATAAATGCAAACCAATTTGCCATTTCACCTATATTAGCGGATAATAAATTCCACAAACCGAGGCAAGTTTCTGTGCCGGGCATGCTTGATTTTATTATCCGTACGTTATGATGACGATTAATGGCCCATTTTAAGCCCACCGGCGGAATGTGGGAAAAAGTTTGTTCATTCCATCCATTCCATGCAGTTCGCTTTTTTGCTCCTTGCACGAATTAAATATCTTATTCCTGCTACTACGTACGTTGCTTCACGAGAGCTCCACGATGTCTTCATTAGGACGAAGCAGCTTTTTTGCCCACCACCGGCTTTTTCACTCGGGCAAGCACCTTTTTCTCACGGGTCATAATTTTTTCCCACGCCTTCCACAGCAACCCTACGGCTCCGGCCAACGAAGGAGTGGGAGCGAAAAACGCAGCCAATCGCGCGTCCTGGCTCGCCTTGTTCGCGCTAGCCAGCTCGTTGCGTGACAGCAAAGCCCTTTCTCCCTCGATTTTCGAGCCAAAGAGAAAGCATGCGCTGGAAAGCGCCACCGTACGCCGAGTGGCATACGCTCCCTTCTTACTGTTTGTCCGGGGAGTGCATTATCAAATTTATCTACCTCACCGTAACACGCGCAAATATTTGGTCCCCGAGGTTGTTTACACGCGTGAGCGCGTTCGGCTTTGGTTCACGCGCGCGTAAAAACCTAAACGACCCTCGATGATAACGTGGGGTGCGATGGGCGGCCGGGCAAAAGGGCTCACCGGGACAGGTGTGAAAATGGGTAACCCCTTAACGTCGATGTCGCGTGTCGCACCGAGGCGTCAAGATAAACACCTGGAAGCGGCGGCTCAACTGAAGTAAAACATTATCAAACAAGGTGATGCTGAGTACGCGAAAGGAAGCGAAGAACTGCAAACAAAATGATCAAACAGCGCATAAAAGCGTATGCGAGAAATTATTCAAATTCAACCGTAGGGTTGTAGTGTCGCTACAAACCATCGTAATATCGCACTGTTAACCATATCCAGGCGCAAAGAAAAAAAAACTCAACATAGCACGCAAACGAACACGAGGGACCGGCGAACCGGCGAATGAAGAACACGGCTCGTCCAAATGGAGGCTCGAATCGACACACCACACCATAACCATCGTGTTATGATGTTTTGCTCGGTAATTGGATACGGTGGGTCAGACACAAAAAAAAACAGCCAAAACCTCACAGAAGCAATGTACACTTGATTACTTTTCACTCGGAAGCGTGCTCGGGAGCCAGCTAGACCACCTGGCGATGGATCCCACCGCCTGCGGTGGTCATTCTAGGCTAATCATGCCCAATCACTCCCGATCGATCGTTTGCACTATCGGCGTATCGCGGCAGGAGAACAAGGCCGCCTTCTAATGATTATTGAAATCGAAACGCTCAATTATCCACGGCTCTGCGCCTGCTTCCGTGGGGTACTTTCCACGAACGAGGTACTCTACGCCGGTAGCCACCAAGTGTTACTCGGAAATAATAGACATCCCCATTATTACTACTTAGCTGCCATTTACCATCGATGATGACGTCGGTGGTGGCACAAGAACGAGAAAGAGATCATCAGGTGTAGAGCGCCAGGCAATAACAAAAAATAAACATGCTAATAAGCATGAATGAACACAAATAGACACGGTTAAGTACCTTTAGCATGAATTTGAAGTAAGTATCCATCACAAGAGGGTCACAACCGCAAAGGCTTTTCGGGTACTTGTGCATTCATTAGCCCACAAGCTCGAATCGAAGGGAATGGGAAATTCGAATTGCAATCAGGTGAAATGTAAATAAAGAAACTTGAGAGCGTTACACAAGAAGAAGCTTTCTATGCTCGTAGTAATAGCCAGCAGTTTAAAGAATTGTTTAGTTAGGACCGGTCGAGTGAAACTGTAACTAAAGAGCTTTTCCATACCTTGCTAAATAACGATAGCTACTCTTCGATACACTCTCAACGTTGCTGAGGTTGAATAAAGGCCTCTGGAAGAACATTTACCCAACTACTTCATTTCTGGCACCTTGCACTACGACGACGAGGGCGACCGTAAACGGCGATGATTGGACTAACTTTCACAAGGGTTTACGATCTGTTTACCTTTGACGAACCACATCGTTACCGATCCCACTGCGCCCGCACGGTTCTCCACTGCGATGTAAATTAAAATCTAGAAGAGCCAAGGGCCTTAGCACTTTCTTTGCTTTCACCGTTCGTAACGGTTGCGATGACACGGACATTCCCACCTAACCCCCGGCAATAGAATGAGACATCTTGGTACCATAAATTCTTGGAAATGTTCTATGCACGGATGAACTCTCGTTATTCTAGATCAAACGAGAGAGTTCCATCACACCGTGCCTGGACCGGGTTTAACGAGAACGACCATAGCTAAACCAAAGGCTAACTTTTCCCGGAGATTTATCAAACGGTAAAAGGTTATGAATATTGTTACGAAAACTCTTACTAAAAAATTTAGTGCAAGAATACGACACCTAAGCGCAATAAACCGTTTGAAGTCCTTTCCCTAGCACGAATGGGATGGTGGCTGGTAGGATTTATATTTATAGATACATGCAGATGGATACAACGATATAACGGCAGACAGAAACGAAATTAACTACCTTATGAGCGCAATCCGGTATAAAATTCTCCATACCACCATCAAATCAACTTTTTCCGATCCATCGGCACCGAGCCACCATAAAGAGCGCATAAACTGCCCTTAGCAACGGCACGGACTGTTACGAGCCAGAGAAGATAGCTTACAATATTCGCTAAACGAAACGAGAGCCTCATATCGGAAAATGAGGCAAACCATGAGGCTAAGCACGGGACAATTTCCATCGCCGACCAAGTGGTGCCGATTAGCCCGGTGACACCCGGTGGTTCGGGGGGAAAAAAAGGGCCACATAAAAAAGCCCTGAAATTGACGCCGATCAACGGCATGCATCCCAGCCGGGCGATGCAGCGCGGCACTAGTTTCGTGTGCAATGAGGAGATTGTGCTGCTGCTATGGCGGCGGTTCGGTGGTGGTAACCAATCGTGTATAATCAGCCATGTTTTATTGCGCACTTCTCGCTGACGCCTCTCCATCTCTCTCTGCCTGTCTCTCTCTCTCTCTTTCTTTCTTTCCCTTACCATCCCTTGATCATGATTGGGACGGTCGGTTCTAGCGACGACCGAATTCGATCTAATAATAGTTGTTTTTTGCCCACCCGCCTCCACACACCGATCGATGATGCACAATCTGCACGTAAAATGAGAGCGAAGAGGAAGCGCAAATAAAGCACAACGCGCGAGGTTCGGCTAGTTGCAACGGGCGCACCCAGAATTAGCCATAATAAACAGCCCGACCGATCGACCGGGTACACTAAATGGGTGTTTTTTTTTTCTCTCGCTTTTTTTTTACTCCCAACCCGGTGTACCAGCACGAAGGGCAATTTATTCGTCTCCATAAACCCTGGGAAAATGCGGTGGAAGAATGCAAGGGACAAGGGACCGGGTCCCTGACGATCGTCTCGCTCGTCCCCATCATCCAATCCAATCCAGGGTGGTTTTGGCACTCGTGCTTTCATGGGCTCTCATCTTGTTGCTTGGGACGTGGAAAACCAGCATATTTTCCCGAAACCAGGAGCGAGCAACAACAACACGAACGAAAACAAAAAAAAAATGATAGAAAGAAAAAAATCATCCCACTGCGATTCTGTTTATCTCCATCAACTTTGATCGTGCGCTGGCGCAGAATAATCGGTCCAAGTGGCGAGATCAAACAAAACACCCACATGAAGTGCTGCGGTTCAATTAACACCGTGTTAAGTGGACGGTCTGGTAAGTTCATCAACGCCGTTGGCTATAATTCGATTTTATGACTGAAGTACTTCCGCTCGAAATGGACGGCTCTGTCCAACCATTCAGCTGTCCGATGGTTGGATTTGTGTGCGCGGCTGTGTACGTGGGTGTATATGGGGGGTTTGTCTTGCTTTTTTTTTACGGTCAATGTAATACAATTTTCCTAGCACGAGTTTTATACTGCGGCGCCGTCCCTCAATTAGATTGAAGCTTTCTTTCCTTTCGGCGTAAAATAACAGCGCCCGTGTGGTTTGCCATGCTTAGATCTCCCCCCAAAGCCATCATGTTTCCATGTGCCCTGACCAATCGCCAAAAAGGATGAGAGAGAGCAAAATAAAACAGGCGACATTAAAGCACACATTCACATCCACAGCTACATTACTGTCCCCGCCCGCGTGATCGAGGTCGCAACGATGTTTATTTATTTTTATCCTCTCTCCCTCGGTTGCGGCGAAGAACCAACTAAGACGACCGCTTAGCTACTCAGCTGCCGGTTTTAAGATTTGCATCTCCACAGAGCTCTGCCATTCCGCAGCACAGTTTCGGCGTCGGATCACAGATTAGATGAAATAAAGCAGTGCCAAATGAGAAAAGGGCCACAAAGCGACAGCGCCGCGCTAGTTTGCTAGAGGGCAAAGTTTACAGCATGCTGATGAAGAAAGCAGACCTTAAATGTTAACAATTTTAGGCAAATTCTTTGCATAAGAACTATCCATACGTTCTACAATTGAATCTTCGTGCAACATGATCATGATATAAAAAAAGCACACACATGTCAAACCTTTAATTGCAACGAGCTTCCTACCACCAAAAAGCAGGAAGTGCAAATACTAGCCGACGTGTGTAACCACCATCGTGGCTTTGGGGGTATGGTTTGGACACCCACTTCCCCTACCACTCGCCATTCGCTCGTTAGCTCGAAGGGCGCGGAAGGGTGAACAACAACAACAACAGCAAAAAGGAAAACAAATCACTCTAGATTACGAATCGAAGCAAACCGCTGCTAGTCCGCTGGGCGGTCAAAGCCGATCAAATAATCTAATAATAGACCACCCATCATCATCATCATACGATGGGTGTATCGGGGCCCTTTCCCCACCCACCACACCCCCCCCACCCACCTTTACCCTTTGTTTGTTGACTAGCGTTGGGTTTTGGTTGCGCGCGGCGAGCGCCCGAGCCCGAGGGTCGAGAGCGTGAGGAAAATCGAACCGATTCGATTAAACCATCCATCACTTTCAGCCACCAGATCGGCCGGAAAAGAACCCTCAGGCCAACGGGGTGGGGGGGGGGGTGGTTCGTCCACCTCTCCATCCAACGGAAACAGGGCTGACCCTAGCGCACCGCTGGGAAGTGCAGTTTCAAGTAGCAATAGACGGACCATTGACATGCCACTGACAGCTCGACGCGATAAATTTGACAGCTGACAAAAAGGGTGCGAACGGGGTTTATCGGTTTCCCGGCGGGACGAGCCCGGGAATACTTAATCCCGGCGGCGGCTCGTTAGGCCGTGATCGACGGAAAATCGGGCGAACGAAAAAAAAAAAGGGTACACATAATTCCAGCCGCATCCGAGCCGACCACCGACACGGGCAGCTTCTTCTTCTTCGCTCGCGGGGTCGGTAATGAAAATGGGCAAGAAGATATTAAGCTCCATCAATCTTCCCATCACCGCCCGGTGGGGGTACCGTGCGGCAGCAGCGGAAATCACTTTTCCGTTAACGGCGCGCGCTGCACGCCAGGAATTCAATTTCATTTTCAATTCCAACTCACCAGCCCGGGAACGGGTTTTGGCTGCGGTGAATCACATTTGTTTCCATTCTTTTTTTTTCCTCGTGCCACTTGGTTGCGATCAATTGTTGTTTGTTTGTGCGAGCATCCACGTGCTGCTGGGCGGGTTCTATTTTCCGATCGACGATAGAGAGAGAGAGAGAGAGATGATCGCCGGGGCATGGAAAAATCTGTGCTATTATGCCGGCGCCTCTTGCCACCCGGAGTGGGAAATTCCGATCCAATGAGACGGCGAGCATAGCACCGTGAGGAAACGCGCGTGTGTATGTTTATCGTTGCTGCGTAACCCTTTGGTGTTATGATTTATCGATAACAAACATAAAAAAAGCCACCACACAGGATGCAGGAAACAACATCGCGTCGCTTCGAGCGTGTGGAAGCGTTGGAAGGAACGCAAACGTGCCCGAGAGTTTTACGACATCCAGCGGAAAATGGCAGCATTCCATCGCGTCCGGAATGGTAACGACTCGTCGGAGGATTCGATTTACATCTTCAGTTCGCGCTCACCGACGCGCTGGGTACATATTATTAATGCATCATCCTAACGCATCGTAACAGTTCCTTCGCGCTCGCCAAAGGTTTTTCCAAACTCCATCGAGCGGGAGCGGGAAAATTGCCTTAAAGGATTTTCACAAGCTGCAGAACCACTCGAGGGGAAGTTGCGAACCAAAGGTGCTAAAATAATGCGACGCAGGAAAGTGTGCTTATCGCGTGGGACGGACGGTGTCTTTGTGATACATGTACTATCGATTTTCACTACTCGTCATTTCACCTCGCGCACTCGGTTGTCCGCTTCCCCTTCGTGCTCTGCTCGGCACCTTTCTTCGATCCCTTGGTTCGCTTCATCACCGTGAGGTTATTTTCAGAAAACATTCCAGCATGCATGACTTTTGTTTGCTCAAGGAGCTCCGTGCGACGAAGGAGCACCAGACCAGACCCCACGCCAGCATCCTTCCGGTGTTCCTGGAACTCACCCATTCCCCCTCGTGATGCCGTAGCGCCCTCGTCAACAAAGCACACCCCGTACGGATGCTGCACACAGCATCATCACGCAGTGCACTTTGCGCGCCATCTTCTTTGTCTCGAAACCGTGGCGCATGGGATGGAAAATTTCTGAAGAGGCTACACACACACACACGGGCGAGCGCACCCGTGTGGCGTATTATCCGTCGTGTAGCTTCGCCATGCGTTTTCCCGTCTTTATCCAACTTTCAATCGACCGGTATTGGATGGTGCCGCGTGCAGGGATGGCAAGGCGCGCTCGCGTGTGAGTTAGGGAAATAAAACACCACTACGAGAGAGAAAAAAAAACCTCCCTCCCTCTTGTGTTCAAACGCTCGGGATGAGCGTGAAAACTCGAAGCAAGAGCTGTGGGTGGTACCACCGATCGACGGACGGTGCAGAAGAGCAGCTGAAACAGCAGCATCTTCCATCCATTATTCATCGTCGTCGTGCGTCAGCAGCGGCAATGGGAAAGAGAGTGCGCGTGCGACGGTGCGACCCCCAGTCGGAAAAATGGTTCTGTTTCGCGGAACACACGGCATATCCACACACACACGTGAGCCGACCGGTCGCTTCGCAGGAGGCCACACAGTCGAGCTACATCACTCGCTGGGGTGGTACGACCGGAATACCTTGAACGTGAGCACCACGTAAGTGCGAATGAAAGGACGGCTGAAAGAGTGAGCATCTCGGAAAATGGAGGGAAAAGCATGGCAACACAGAATATGTCGTTGAACCGACATCCCGTCCCTTCGAAAAACGATTTTTTGTTCTATTTCACACCCGCCATATTTAAGGCTGCTACACGAGAGCGTCCTCACAGCAGCACTACCGAGAGAAAGCGCAGTAGTGTGGTAAAAATACTCCAATATAATCCCTGGAAACCTCCCGAGACTGAGCAACGCCGCGTAGTAGCACGACTTACGAGGAGACGCGATTTGAGCAACATTTTCCTTCGATAAAACAGCAGCCAAACGAAACGCGCAAACAAGCGAAAGCAAGCGTAATTGGTCGTCCAGCGGGCGCTCGGGATACGTGGTGCAAGTTTTTGCATTCGACCCCGGAAAGAATGGGAATAATCACCATAATTATCACTGTAAGAAACGGCCTGGAAAACACGTGCCCACCTCCATCGGATGTCACCCACAGCACCCCCTGGTATGGGTTTTTTTGCAGAAGAATCACACCGAGCTCATTATGATAATCGAGCCGGGGCGCTGTTCACGACGCTACCGAATCGCATTTTTCTTCCACTGCACCGGAGTGGGCCACACCAGGTACACGGGCGGGTTTTAGCAGGACACACGCGACACACGAAAAAGCGAACGGCAAGACGAACGTTCCGCACATCATCAGGACGTGGAGTGTGAGAAAGAAAAAAAAAGCGAACGACAGTTGAAGTTCCGAGACTGACGACGTCTAACGTGCAACAAAGGATGTGGCGAAAATGGAAATTTTCGACTCCCAGCGTCATATAATATTTTCGCCAACACGAGCAGCAAAGCAAACCGACATTGTGACGAAGAAACGACAAAAAAAAAACAGCAGAACCACCCGGCAAGCAAACTCGCCGGAAGCCGGTTTGATTTTCGTGCTTCACCGCGTGGAAAGATGGTTGACTTTGATTATCGTATCGGGGTCACGCCGAGCAGGGAAAGCCCACAGGACACGGGCACGTGAAGGATGCAGAAGGAAAGCATCTTGACTATCGCCACAACGGAGGATATTCATTGTTCACCGCCGGCAGCAGCATCCCGGTCAGGTTATTGTGTCGTCATCTTCATCGGGCCGCTGCTCTCGATCGAGCTAATCTTGCTGCCGTCTTCATCAACATCGCATCCGAGCTGGCGGCCTCTGGTACACGACACATTATGGAAAGCAAAATTTGTTGAAAAGCAATGAATATCATTCGTACCCTCCCATACCACCCACACGCACTGCCCGGGGTCCATGTGGCGAAGGTTTTTTGGTAGGAAAAGGCATCCTCAAATAAATACGCTCGCCCTCGGCACGGGCTCCCGAGTTGAGGGTTCACATTTTTAAAGCGAGAAAATTTCGCCATAATGTGATTGAAGTTATGCAGATTTATTCAATTCCGGCCGGGGGGGAGGGAGAAGAAATGCTTGTGTTTATTTTATCTTCTTTTTTTTTCTCGCCTGTTTGCTCACCCGCTTGCACAGCCTGCACGTTCCCGAAGACTTCTTTATATTCGGGCGAAGAAAAGAGCACACGAAGTTAGATTACGCGATAGGAAAAATGGACCTAATCGAAAGATCCTAAACAAGTTTTGGGCAAGTCCCAAGGCCAATCTGTCTCATAAATCTGAGGACATGCGTTTGCCTTGGCGTGTCCTTTCGTACGCAGGGACACTTTTATGTGGCCCAATGTCACTCCTGATGGAGCATGTGTTGTGTTGGGGCATTGCCGACATGGGTCAAGATTTTAATCAGCAGCGTTATGGAAGGGCTATGGAAGCCATACAGACAACAACAAAAAATCACATGCATAAAAATCATGTCAGTTTTGCTTTGTCGACTGTCGCAAAAAGGTTCTCCAAACCCGCACACAAAGGATGACCTGTCCAATGGTTCACGGCCTGTACACGGAGTAACGTCCTTGAATGCATACGAGCACATTCCTCGCAGGATCGTTGACCAAAAACGAACACCAACCCCCGATGGTTAACAAACAACAGTGAGTGTTCTTTCGAAGCCGCGGTTTTTTTCTACGTCAGACACCAACTAAACTTTGCCCACCACAGTTTGCCACCAACTACTTATTATCCTTCATCATAAAAGCTCCGTCCGCTTGTGGTGCTTCAAAAAAAAAAGCGGCGTTTTCCTTCTTTTAATCCTAGCAATTTCCCGGACCCTTGGCTCATTCATTCCAGCACCATCGCACCGTGGCCTGTCGCAGACTACACGTAGCGAAAACGTGCGCGTTAAAGAAAGTATTTTCTCATTAAACTTTATCCTAACACTTCTCGCCGCACGCGCCAAAGCCGAAGCACGGGCGCTTCCTTTCGGCGAATCCGTGTATATGTGTGTGCTCGCGCGCTCGCGTATTATTGTTGTGGGTTTGCGAATTTGTTATTCTAGCCATACTTTTTCTTTCGGGGCCTGTTTTTGCCGCAGAAGCTCCCTCCCGATGCCGCGGTGTGTGAATATCTTCCCGGCCAAAGACAATATCGTGCCCACCGTGCCTGCTGTCCTATTCGTGATCTTTCTCGGGTGCTTCTCCGTTTGTTTGTTGTGGGGCAAAAGTGCTACGAAAACAATTGCTTTCTCGAAGTTTTTTTTATGATAGCTGCGGTGGAAGGCCGTTGCGCGGAATGACACATCATGTTGTTAACATTATCGTACCCGTTTGTGATATAGACGTACGTACACACAGTTTTGTTTCGATTCGGTTTTGCTTTGTCTTTCCCGCATTGATCAAACACAATGTTGGTGGCTTTGCACGCGGAATGACAATACGAAATTAATTAGCAGCTGGCGTGCGGATTTGTTGCTTCTGTATCACGGCTCGTTCATTACATAAGGAGCAGAGAAAGGGAATTGAAACAAATTTGAATTTGACAAAAAAAAACACAGCAAATGGGTGATACGATTTTGTGTCATTTTTCACAACCCACGTTCACGTCACGCCTACTGCGTCCTGTCGACAATGAAGCAGTGACACTTTTCAAGGAATTTTTTCAGCACATTTTCCATCGGCCTTCCGACGGATAAAAATCAGTGTTGTATATGATGGTGCCATTGCGAAAGGGTGTTACAATGTGCTGAAGGACATTTCGCCAACCCCATGCGTGAGGCGATTGCTTGGGTCGATCTAAGGGTGAAAAGATCCACTTTCGAACGCACAGCCGATACCGTTGAGAGCCGCACGTTTGTTGACCCTGCACGAGTGTGCCCTTATGTGTGTCCCTTTTTTTTCGAAACAGGATACCACGCCACTTACCGTGCGATCGACGAGGACACCCTCGAACGGTGGTGGGCGAACAAGATGGCCATCAGCACACCGTACAGCACAAAATACTACATAAGTGTTGTTTGAATCCTTTTTTATCTCTGTCCTTACCTCCCAACCAACGGCAACGAGCTCGTTATGCCCTGCCCAGCGGTCCCGGCATGTCATATGTCCTCGATTTACATATTCAAATATTCGCACATCCTTTCCTCATTTGTGCTGCTCCCGGGACATTCAAAAACGCATTTTCCTTCCTGCGGCGTCCCTTCTAGTTTCGCATGGCAAACAATAACCGAGAACACACACACAAAAAAACGCTCACCCAAAACGATAGGCGTCTAGGTATATGGTTTTCCAAAAACGACAGGATTGGCGTAAGTGAAACTCAACATAACGTACGGAATATGTAAACGACAGTGAACTGGACACTATGGCCGGAGGAGAGGGAAAACACTGTCATGCTGGCGCGAAAAACAAATGGCTTCAGTTGTGCCCGGGGCTGGCGTGGCTCGACGTAAATTTAAAGGTAAAACGATAAATTTTTATTATCATCGCCAATTACATCTGGCGATATGCGGGCGGTACAGACGAGTGCGCACACAATGCTGGAGGTAACATATTTTTGCATATTTAACGCCGGCTGGACAAAATTTAGGCAACTTTTGCCCTCGGTCGTTCAATTGTTCCCTAGCGCTGTCAAGTTTAAGCGCGAACAACTATATTTTATTTTACGCCGTGTTTTTTTTTGTCAACAAATACCAATCCTATGTCGTCTATGTACCCTACTATTTCTTCTGCCACAACTAATACAAAAGTTCGCCTTCGAAAACCGCTGTAAAGTGGTGGTTCTCCCTCGCACACCTGCACGTTGTGCACGGTTTGTTAATAAAAAAAACCGACTTTTGTTTTCATTTTCGTTATTTTTTCTCCGTTCTGGAAAAAATATCACCTCCATCCATGATAGCCCACGGTGTCCTGTGGCGAAGGGCAGCTTTTTCAGCGCAACTAAATCCTATTTCCCCCAGGTTTCATATACAAAGCACACCCTCGTTCTCGATGGCATCCACGCTGTTCAAATACCAAAGCGTGAATGGTGCGGACTAAAACAATGCCGCCGTAGGGGAGCGAGTGTTTTTTTTTATCTTCACCCCACACGACTCAATAGTTAACTGATATTTATGGTTATTAACTGAGCGAAATGACAGTTTTGGTGTTCCGTGGGGTCAGTTTATTCACCAAACATGTGATCCCACAGTAGCGCGTTCTAAAGGTCTTGCTGCTGTACTCGATACTGCATGATATAGGTCTCATGTTTAGTGTTCTCGTGCGCGTCACCATTCATGGCATCTCGTGGAAGAGTTTCGTTAGGCAAGACATCAAATGAATATTACATGCTACGATGCTTCGGTCTTAGCCTTAGTGAATTGATAAGGATTGTATGCGAAACGCTTCAGTGACGGTTTGATTCGGTTGCCGAAAGCAGCACGAGAACTTTTGTTTTCAAAACTGGCAGCAAAACAAGCTTCATTCATAAATTAAGTCGGTTGCATGTAATCCTGTTTGCGGTTGTAATCTCTTGTATCCAACCCATGTATCCATTCCCTCCTGAACGGGTTCACTTATGTGTGTCCAGTGTAAAAATTAAATGTTTCACGTGGGTTTTAAAAAGCGTTCATCTACAGCTTCCTTTTGCGTATTCTCCTCGCTTCGTGTTTGTGGTTTTCAATAACAGATCCTTCAATTTAATGATTCATTTGCCGAGCAACTCATCCATTTTAAGCTCCGAACCGAGACAGGCGCTGTGGAAGGCTCAGTGACCACAAGTTGGATTTATCCTGATCCTACATGCGGTGGAAAAGGACACACGGTTGGAAAAACCCGGTACATACTTTATGACCAGTGTACTGTTGCGATGGATACATTCTCTAGGGCTGGATATGCTAAAGTTTCAATAAACAATTGTTTCAAAACTTCGACAATCCAACTGAGTTGTAATTTTTGTCGAACAATAGTAATTTATTCATCAAATAATATGTTGCTGATGAATGCAACCCGGATTTCAATTGTCACCACATACAGCAGTAATGTAACAGCATTCAAGCAAACAAAACTCGTTTACTGAAGCGTTCACGCAACCATTCATGTTGAAGCGGAAAATAATAGACATGCACATGGAAGGGCTTCAAAATGAGTGAGTTAAATGCCATAAACACTACTTATCCTGAATAGCTTCCGGTTAATTGAAAGTTGATTGAAAAAGGGCCATCTTTTTTACGCTCCTTCTTTTCCGCACCACAACGGAATGCTGCATCCTATCCATATCATTATCGCCATCAGCAATTGTGGTTGAACCGATCTAGTGACTGAAGAGAAGGGCTGGCCATAACAGGCCAGATGAGCATAACGATTGGTTTGGTGTCGTTACCACGGTTAGGCACACTGCGGTTTCGGTCTGCGTTTAGATCCGTCGTTCCTGCCCACACATGTCCGAGCTCGGGAGTATTCTTTTTCACGCCAGCAACCAATCGCACACGCCACAACAACGCTGACAAAAAGGGAGCTTATGTTACGCTTCCCCCGTTGCTTATCTCATAATTCCCACTTCCAGCTTCGCGTCCATTACATCGATCTTATTCATTATGCATCGGGCTCAATTGAATTCCGCCGTCGGTTTTGTGGGCTCTCTAAGCCGTGCGCCCAGCTGCAATACCATCAGCACCCCATAAATCAAACTCTTCATCCAGCGTGGAAAACCACCACCGAAGCAGCGGTTTAACGCCTCGTTTTCGCGTGGTTGGACGTCCCGACGATGGTGACGACGCCGGTGTAATAGAATTACAGCCAACCACATCTAGCACCACCATACAGCGAATGCTTAATGACCAGAATGAGATAGCTTTCGCTGGTTGAAAAGAAGAAACAATCGGGTGACGATGCCAGTGCCGACGAAATTCACGCCGTAACACCCAGCGCACAATAATTAGATAGAAGATAAAGCGATAATAGAAAAGCTTGGTAATTAATGTTGGTATTTAATTATGATACATAAGCGACCAAGCAATCGTCCATTTGGGATTCGCTGTGAAGCGAACGTTAATAATAGTCATGTTTGAAATGGTCTAAATTATTGCATGTTTACGGGCAGGAGTACGCAATACAAAAATCATACCATACACCTTCTTCTATTGCGATGGAAGACCACTTACCTAGAATGAAAAGAAGAATACAAATCAATGATTAGTGTTTGTATTTAAATAAATTAATAGAAACTGATGCTGGAATTACAACAGGTGAAGAAAAATGAGTTGTGAGTCAGATGCTGCTCGAAGCTATATTTAAACCCGCACAAAATTCTGAACAAATTCTTAAACTCGTGCCCGTTAGCTTGGGGGAAACTGTAAAATGTTAGGAATTTTACTACGGCTCTGGATGAAACACATGGCAAACATTGTTGCTACGTGCTGATGGAGAAATTGTATGAATCATCGCACCAATGGAAGCAGAAGCACATGTGGCATTGCTTGTAGGTTGTACCAGGTTGTCTTACAATATTTATCGAAACATCGCGAAAATATCCGCCTCAAAGGGTCGTGTGTCTGGTTTTGAAATGTACCAAATGGTACAAATATATCTTTCTCCCATGGGCAGCTAGGTAAAATATTATACTTCATGTCACGGGCACGAGTTTATGGATAGCTAAATTGTATATATTTTAAAATTGTAGATTGTGAAAACGTACAATCATGTAGGAATCACAATTTAACTCTTCGTTAAAATAGCAGAAAATTTCAAAATCATTTCCAATGAAGAAAAACTGTAGTGCAATAAATAAGACACACTTCTTCTGCAGCTCAGCACAACTTTCGTGCAAAACTGTAAAAAAAATATGTCACTCTTCTGCATTTCATTCCAACAACTTGCAATTCCCAAAGAGTAGTTAGAAACTATTTCTTAAAGCTGAGCATGATCAGAGAAACAGAAGGTTGGGTTTTTTCGTAAAACTTTTGGACGAGCTTTATGACTCAATACGCTTGAGCTCGTTGGAATTTTCCATCTAGAGAAAGTTCAAAAACACGAAAACTTCAAAAGCTGCCAAGTGCCATAAACTTAAATCACGACACGCGTTTTTGCTCCGTGAATCAATTACCGTAATTCCAATATCAGCTTTATTTGGCCGGGAGCAGGCAAAATCTCATTCACTCAAGTCCTACTGCAAGGGATGCGAAGCAAAAAGGGACCGATCAGCATTTTCCCAAGCAGTTTCTGCAACTAATCTCAAACTCCAACACCAATCAATATCGCATTTTACGATTATTGCGCGCCTGTACCCTCGCCTCCGTACGATCACGGATGCAGTCAGCCCGTGGTTTGGGCAGAGATAATTTGCCAGAATTTTCACCGAGTGACCCCGGGTCCAAAAGAGAGAACCGAAAAATGGATGGTTTCTCAGCGAAACCGTCCACGGTGATAAAAATAGATACAAAATCACACACCCCTAAAAATGGAACCCTTGACCATAATGTCGAGCTCATTAGTGGTTCGCTTTCGTGCGCGAGCGATGGACCGGAAAACGAACCCATTGACCATAACGAACCAGGAAAAGGTGGGTCGAGTACTTGCACATATTGCCGGCTTTCATCAATCTTAGCAAGTCCCATCCCGAATCACGGCCGCCAACGTTAGAGTGTCACGTTCGCAGGACGATGAAATGTCGTCCGGTTTCTGGGTGCAAAACAAAAGCAAGGAAAAACTCAACGCTTTCCACGCGTTCTCAGGGCGCGCAGCAGTTAGTCCGTTAGTTAGCGCGGTGTCAAGACGTTGTCCTCGACAGGCGTACATAAATCTCACTTTCGAATGTCCGCCCTCTGTTCGGCTTATTCGGTTGCCGTTTTAGAACAAAACTGTTTGTATGCGTCAGCAAAACGCAAGGCTAACAGCACGATCAATCACTGCCATCATCGACACTTTGATTATCGCACGCTTTCCAAATTCTGGTGCGCGACTCTGCACAATGCGGTCAGCAGCACTTAGCGACCACAAAGGAGCACAAGATCTCAAAGTAATCATCTGTTTTGGCAGAGACAGCACGAAGGGATGAATTTTGAACCTCAAACACCTTTTTTCCGGAAAAATCACTGCATTTCATCGTGCAGGCGAACGAATGTCTCGTCCTGCATAAAAGACTCGTTCGCTTCAACATCTATGCGTGTTTCCGCTGCTTAGTATTCTTATCGCGAACGAGATCCTAGCTTCGCCAGGAACGAAGAGTTCCAAGCCCATTTCCATACCCTATAACGATTCCGTTTTGATTGTTCCGTATCGCGGCAGGAGTGGCAGTACTTGCCGTGGTGTGAATTCATTTGCACAAACAGCACGTCAAAAAACTATTAGATTCGCTTGCCTACGGTGTACACGAAATCGAACGCTAGTACCATGTAAAATCAGCTAGTACCATGGCATGAATGGAGAGAAAAAGAGAGCAGAGCAAAACACTGGAGTAGTTCATGTCATATTCCAATTTGCAACGGCAGATAGAAACAGCGCTCGCTACAGGAACTCGAGAAATGTCTGACGGCGAGACACACAGCAAGTGTTGCTTTTCTTCTGCATCCGTTTGCAAAGGATTTTTCTTTCTTTTCCACTGCGCAAAGCACCCCCATACAGACGTTTAGAATAGATCGCGTGCAGAATGGTGTTGCAAAATGGCCTCGAACCAGTGGAACCAGTGAAACGGCACGGCACCATCGACGAAACAAAATATGTTCGCAAAAAGGCGCTCGAAGGGCTTCCTGGGCTGGGATGTTTGCGCGAACCACAGCGTGCAATTTTTAAGCAGGGTCGAAAAAACAAACCCCAAAAAAAAAACACTAGAACGCTCTAAGCCCAATTCAGAAAACCGATCGAGGAAGGATTTTGTTACACCACACTACCACAGCGCCGTCCAACGCGCCGGCAATCGATTTGTTCGCACTGAATTTGTGGAATATTATTTCCAGATGATTTCCGACACCTTTCCGGCTGGAGAGCAATAACAGCCATTCGATAGCTCGTGGCCGGCGGGACGGCGCTTCCGAAGCTGGCGAAAAATCATCAAAACCTCAGACCGAACGAAATGGGCCGTGTGATCGAAATATGCTGGTTCTATCTCACGCGCGGCGAAGGTTTTTGCTTTGATTGTGGTCAAGCAGTCGGTGGGCAAACAGGGCGCCAGAAGGAAGCTGTTCCGGCCGGTGGAGACGCTCCGGAACCAGGGGTGGTTTTTTATTGCCTTCGGGTCCCATCCGAATGGGTATCGATTCTGGCCGCGGGTATGCGGATTTGACTTTATAACTTTCCACCCGAGTGAATAATATCGTGAAGCGAAAAATGTGTAATTTGATTGTGATTTTCTCTCCATCGGGTCTATGAATTCATGGCCCAAAATCAAGATTTTCTCTCCACCGGCCGCAGGAATTGTTACGAGCAGAATAAAAAAGAAACCGCTCGAAATGAAAACAATCCCCGGAACTGAGCCAGCTCGCGGCGCCAGGGGATGGTAAATGAATTTTTCGGAATCTATATTCCGTGACGCTTGCGAGCACTTTGGAGGAGCTATTTTTTTATGCGATCCTCCCCTAAGAATGTGAAGCATCTCCATGAGAAAACTCGGTGCCCGTTGCGGATACCTGAGAGGTCCGGTGATGCTACGATTGCTGGTGCGAAAACAGGGCACGGCCACTGGCGAGGGGCGTTGTTGCTCGTTCCCATGATGTAATCTAATCGCTAACGCTGGCCACCCAACGACGAATGAAAGGCCAACCGTCTAACGGTGAGAGGAACACAAACGATGACGAAAATAAATGTCGAATGTGAAATGGAGTAAGATGCGCCGCATTACCACCGAGCGGGCTCTGTAAAATATTCCACCCATCACCGATGGGGCCCCGTGGAAAAGAATACCGCACGCACGCACACCGGGAACGATTACCATCGGCGGCGACTTCCCGTCGGACCAAATTTAGGAAACAATGCATCATCGCAAATAAAAAATTGTGCCGCGTTACGTGTCGCTATGGTGGCTTTGGATTCGATGGACTCCACTGGACGTTTACGGGGCGTTGGTTCGTGCAATTCGAAAACAAGCCACGTTCCGTCGCTTCGCATAGCCGGAAACGCCACCGGAAATGATCGACCCCCGACGCTTGACGGGGTGGTGGTTTCGAGGAAAAACATGCCCCAACATGGAAGCCACCTTTTACACACCTTCTGCGAGGAAAGCACATTAAGCTCGCACACAAAGTGCAACAGAACGGTCGGTCCACGTGGGACCCCGAAGCGGGAGCTTTGGCGTTTGCGGACGTGTAAGGGAGGTGATGGCGATAATGCGATGGTGTGTCAGTGTCAATTGACCCGTGGGGGTATGGTGTATTTCTCCCCACCCATCATTCGCCCAACGTACAAGCTCTCGGTGCTTTCGGTACGGTGGAAAATGGTGGGGTTCCTCCAACGGGACACAGTGCGGCGGCGGCGGTTTCGAATTACAACGGCAGGGAATCGCGAGGAAACGTGAGAGGCGGGAATAAGCCTGGCGGTTTTCCCGGTCCACCGAAACAATGCGTGTTTCCAATTGCATGAAATTAATAGTGTGATTAAAAAATAGCAGTAAACCACGATCCAAAGCCCGGCCGGCAGCAACACCTGCAATTCGGGTTGTTCCAAAACCCGAAACCATAGATAAATGTTTCGATTGGGATTGTGGCATTTTGCGGAAGGGATGCAATCCCGGATGGTGTGGGGAAATCATTGTATACCTTCGTTGCCGGGTATCTGTTGGACGAAAATAACAAATAAATGCCATTGAAATTGATCGTTTCGATTCGTCATAAAATTGAGATGCCCTTATACATATCCTCCGCGTCGGTGTTTGCAGAGGAAATGGATTTAATCTCAACAATCACCCCGAACGGAAATAAAGTAAGGATTTGCTAAAAAAAAGGGCATCATATTTTTGGAGCGTCACATTTTCTCATACTCCAGCGGAATTGATTGGACCATCGATGCGTCATATTGGGGCGCTCGTAAGCTTTCAAATATTTACGTCAGTAATCATCATTGCTTCACGAGAGCCACATCTTCGCGTGGCAGGTTCCGTCCGTTTTGACCAAAAACGTCCCCAAACCAACCGTCTCCTATCGTTCGTAATTGAGCGGAAAGAGCGAAACCCTCGCACGAACCATCATCGGAAACAAGAAAACGTCCCGCAGAAGGTGCCATTCCCCCAAAACGATGATGAACAAGTTTCGCTACTTCTGCCAGCCCAGTCAATGGAACCTCCCGGATAGCAAGGAATGTATGCCGGTGCGTTGTCCAGCGACATGCCGATCGAGCACAAGCAGCACTGCGCAACACCCATGACAGTCGTCACTAGCACCATAATCATCAACGGCACCGGCATCATCATCATCATCATCGCCACCAAATTGATATTTATTGTATTGACCTCTGACCGTCCGTCTCATTGCCCTTCGGTTCCCAAGAGTCTGAGGCCTGCTTCCCTTAGCCACTCAGCGAACGAGCGTTGGACGGGAGCGATGGACAAAAATGATCAAAGACAACGTTTTATGATGGCACGGATCTTGCTGTAAGCGGCTGGTGTGCGCTGGTGAGCGGCTGCCATCGAATTATGACGACCTTCCCCGTGCGTCTGTCGCGTCAGTTCCGCCGCAAATGATGGTTGCGCGTTTTGTTCGCTTCGAAATTATACGCATCATCGGCGACGGACGTGTGATAACACGCAGGACAAGAGGAACCATACAAAGAGGCTTCGAGTTACAAAGGAAATCCCATCCCAAACACGCGTTGGTCGGTTCGAGAACGTTCCGAGCGTATCAAATATTAAAGACGATGGCTGCCTGCGTACGAGGAGCCCACCATGCCAGATGTCATCTTTCCTGTCGATCGCCAGCAGCTAGCGAAGTGGAAAATGGCCGAAAAATCTTTATTCGTCTGCTCGCAGAAAAAGAACCACTTCGGACGGTATTCGGAGAGCAAACGCTCGTGCCAAATATCACCCACACATGACAGCTGACTTTGACAGGCGTAGCGGCGAGCCGGAAAAATGTGCGATCAAATTTGCACACAGAAGAGCGCACTAACGCAAGTCAGTCACTAGGTCACAGATCAATCTAACCGTCGGTTCAGCCAACAACCCATGCGACCCACATAAACATAAACATCGCACTGGCAACGGCCGGAACGGTCTCCCGGAGTAGGCAGGTGCTTTTATTTTCCTTGGTAACTATGCAGATAATAAACACGTCGTGCGCGCCCCCGATGCACGGCGTTCTGGTCAATGAGCTACGGGGAGGATTCGCCCGGAAAATATAACATTGTACCGAGTCCTGCCGGCGGGTGTCCGTGGGAAGCAGAGGTACAAAAAAAACACACGAAAAACCACCACGCTAGTTTGCCATTCGATGGAGGTGGAACGCCACTTGCGAGCTATCCCATTTT
This sequence comes from Anopheles nili, assembly GCF_943737925.1. Classification (NCBI taxonomy): domain Eukaryota; kingdom Metazoa; phylum Arthropoda; class Insecta; order Diptera; family Culicidae; genus Anopheles; species Anopheles nili. The sequence continues at coordinate 56,643,443 of NC_071292.1, forward strand.
TCCGCCATTTCTAGTCGATAGTTTCATGTCCGTCGGCGTTGTTATGCCTGGCACGAGTGTTTCGGCGAAAGAATGCGAGCGTATTTTGGCGAGAAGTGAATATTTTGCTACGGGTGTGCGCTGGTGATTGTGCCTACATTTGGAAGCCTTGAAACGATGCATAGTTCCACCAAAATCGATCGACTCGTTGCAGAGTCCCACGACTAACAGCAGCACGAACAGAACACACATCTTTGAACGCATATTGGAGAGGATGTGCGATTGTGTTTGTCCTGTCCAGTCCGATGATGATGATGATGATGACGACGTTGATTAAACTGATGATGGTCGAGAAATGCAGATATGCATAAATATTCAACGCGGAGGCAAAAAGGCATCACGATTGAATGGCGAATTAGTTTTCGTTCGTTGTTGGTCGAAGAATGGTTGTGTATTAGAGGCTGACTGAGAGGCTCTGGATGGGATTGGTCAAAGAAGCCAAAAGGGCAGAAAATATAATTTTTGGACAGCTGCCCTTCGATGAGCACGCTCGATTATAATATGGTAAACATATAGGAATCAAGCTAATAAATTATGTCATTTATCCTTGACGACCAACTGCTCGTAATTCCGAGCAAAAGTTACGTCAGGTTCAGACTGATCTTCAATTTTCACACGACAAATGAGCCACAATGCCTCATCAACTCCAGCTTTCAACAAAAGCTCGCATCGTGAGCCAAAGAGCGACGTAATCTGCCCGAGACTGTTCGTTATCAGTCGCATGAGCGTCGAGGGCAACATTGACCGCTGATTTGATGCTGACCCTTGGGGTTCGTCGTGTTTGAACCCCTACGGCTGGGTTTTAGGTCGCTTTTACAGCCTCTCTAGTTGCTCAAGCAATAAGCACGGACGGTAATGAATGATGAAGCGTTTCTTTTGAACTTATCAGCCAGCTACAAATGTACCAGCCGTGACGAAACACTGTGGCAGTCGAAGCACAAGGAAGCATTATCGGCACAAGGACGTACACAATTTCCAAACGCCCGTTACCGTTCTGATTCTTGCTCCATCGTGAGTAAATTGACCGCTGTCTCTCATTAGCATGTTAGTAAAAGACCAAAGCGAGCGAGTAAACGACCGTCGATGTAGAACCGTAAATATGTAAGCCCCATGGAAGGCAGGAAACAGCGTTACGGCAACAGAAGTGTCGGTGTTATTCGAAGCGGTACCAAAAAGCAGACACTCGAAACTAAATGTAATCGAGCACTCTAAAACCAACCACGATAACCTCGACCTTTTTGACTCACGCAGGCTAGAGGTCGGCTCAGCCATTCAGCCCCCCTCGTAGTCTATCAAAGCATAAGCAACCAAGAATTGAGCGCAATCGAGTGCGTTCAAGGAAACAAATTTCGGTCGACCCAAAAACGTTACGGTGAGTTTTTGGCAACCACGCGCAAGCTGATTATCGGACGCACTGTGCCCGTTGATGTCATTGATAGTACTGACAATGATCTCGTCGCCATGCCGCGTGCTGCGTTGTTGGCACTTGTGGGCAGAAACCCGCGTAATGAGAGAAAACAGCACAAGGCAAATTGACGTCTGTCAGCTTGGTGAACCGCAAAACGCTTCGATTCGTGCCTTTTCATCCGTTTATTTTCTGCGGCGAGGACGCCCAAGGTGCTCAGCGATCGTTGTCGTGGCATAAACGATCGATAGACAACACGGCTAATGCCCATTAATGCCTCCGCAAACGCTGCTTGCCCTGGTTGAGCGGCAAGCGTGGGTTTGATTGCCTGTAGCGTCTTCATTTGTCTGATTAGCTGAACCCCGCTTCGTGGTGGCGATGGACGTGGCACTTATTCGTAGCTCCCAGCGTACGGTGCAGCCGCCACGAGTACAGCTTCGTGTTACGCTCGTTCACAGAGAGTCGGAAAAGTGTTCGAACGCAGTAAAAGCACAAAAAGGACGTACGATCCTCCCTCCCCAGGGGGCGTGAAATAAAACGAACCCAAAGTGATATCTAACGCCGGCCCCAAACGTCGTCATCGCTGTCGCCATGGCTCGAAGGATGAGAAATGTACGATAACAGGGTGGCATTTTCCGAGCTGCTAATGGGTGCGGGAAAAATTTCATCTCAAAACATTTACGCGCACACCGCAAGCCTTGACGCCGCAAGTTACGCAATAAAATTACCAGCTCGAATATCGTAAATATTGCGCCACTTGGCACGGACGATTACGGGACTGGGACGGCGTCGGGACGAAGAGGACACATTTAACAATCTTGTTAGATAAACAGACACCCGTGGGAGCGATTAATAAAGCTGATTTGTTTAAATTTGAATTCCTTCCGTTATGAGTATTGTACGCGATCGTGTTTTACTCTTTTTTTGCACTGGTTAAATATAAAAAAAGCTCGAGAAAAAACGAAATTTTATCCACCAGCATCTTCCGAACGCGAAGAGAGTGGAGTGTCTGAAAACCGCAAAACATAATGATTTCCTCAGAAGCGTACCACCGACGACGACACTTCCCCGGTGGATGGCTTAGAGCCATCGCATCGCGCGAACAATTTCTTCGACTTAATCGAATTATAATCAGGGCGATGTTTGCCAGCGCGATGTGTATACGCTCATGCACCACCGCTTCTGCGAGTGCCCGTTTTTCCAATCAATTTCCTTCGCGATCGTTTTATATTTCTCATTTCCCAAACCCCACGTCCGTTTGCGCGCACGCTATCCTTCGGTAATCATTTCGCCATCAACCACGCGTCAATTGGCAACCCAACCACAGTATATTGCCACCAAGCGAAAGAGTAGAGCAGAAAAAAAATACCCGCGTTTTTATTGATTGCGGTTTAGGGTGGTTTGGCTTGATGTGATTTGTTTACAGACTGCCTGCGAAACCGCGAGGGCTAAATATAGGAAGTAAACACGGCATCCGCACTTTACAGCCTTCGACAGAAAAATGTAGTAACGTAAAAAAAAACAGCTCGAACCCTTTTAGTTGCCAAGAAAATTGGGTGGAGAAACAAAATATCCCCGAATCACTCGTGACCGGCGAGCCGGGCACATACATCGTGCCAGCCGCTACTGGATAAAGTCATAAATTTTGGTCTTTCGTTCGATGCGAGATTTGGTTCGGCGCAACCGAGCATCAGAATGCGTCCGTGTTGTTTGTTCTTCGAAAGATTAACTAGATTTTGGAGGCGGACTTGAGATATAAAAAATATTGCCCAAACCCCAGACCCCAGAGCTCGGCGGAGATTGCGACCGCGAGAGAGAAATGGCTGTGTGGCCGGGAAATAAAAGGGTACTTTGGTTTTACGAACCAACTGCCGGTCCCCGGTGCTCGAGCTGACGCTGAGTCCAGAGCGCTGCCTTCAATTGGTTCCAATTCAACCACAAGTGGGACGTCTGCTCTGTTAAGTGGAAGTAATGATGCTGCCGGTTCGGTTTGGTCTGAGCTGCGGGAGTCAAATTTGAAGGCACACCAAACGAAAAAAAAAATAAAATAAACCCCACACACAATCGCAATCGCACAATAGCCCAACGGCCGGACGGGAACCGCGAGTGATCTCGTGGCGGTATTTGTGCGTTCGTGTCCTAAGAAGTAAATTGGGTTAATGTTTCGTCTTCTGCCTGGACCGCCTAAATCTCTAGCTGCGAACTCCTCGCCCAAGTAAGATGCAAATTTAAGCTTACGAAACGCTCAGCTCACGCCAACAGACGCGTTTTCGGTTAAGCCAGCGTAACAGGCAACTCGGTGAAAAATGGAAACGAACTCCGGAGAATATAACAAACCCTCTGTTTGAAATTTTCGAAACGATCACAAGAACCTGTTTCGTAATATACAACACAACACAAAAAAAACGCATCTCTGCAGCGGCATAGAGCGCGCGTTAGGAAACGACCCATACACAGGTGGAGAGGTGCTTTATTGCGTAAGCCTATCTCCTAATCCTGTTACACCGAATAAGAGAAATGGATTTAGGTTATAAAAAAAAGCCTCCCCTCGGACGCTTTATCAGCCGCGGTGGCTGAACAAAACGAACACACGAACGAAAACTAAAACAATAAGCCCGCGGCGCAGCGAATGCAAACGAGACGCAAGCGACGAAAGAAGCCCGTTCCGAGGTGGAAAAAGAAGGAAAAAAAACAAGAAACCTGGGATATAAGGAAATTAACCCCCTTCCCGTGGGCATTTCCATCGGGCGCGCAACCAACCGACGAACGAAATCAAAACGAATCAGCGTTAAATGGAACGGAATGGGCCACAACACCGGCGGATGACGAAAGGTGAAACGAAACGCCACGGTGGTATCATCATCGGCGGGACTTGTCAACCTGAACTTCCAACCCCTCCACGATCGGTCATTGAACCACCCTGTTGTCGGGGTTGAGCCACCCGTTGTCGGGTGGCGTGAAGGTGCGCACACGGGTAAAAGGGTAAACACAAACAAAATACGACCGGCCTGACCCAATTAAAAATACAAACCGGTCAACAGAAAGCAACCCACCCGGGGGGACAGGTTCGGTAATCCGGCTCTAGTTGGTGCGAAAGCACACCCCTGCGAAACCTCCTGCAACATCCCTCGTGAAGTAACTTTACTTCTTTCCACGCACACGCGCACACCGACACTCTGGCCAAGAGATGAGATGAAATCGAACATACACGATCTGCCTCGCTGGGGCTTCGATCAAGAAATGGCAAGGTTACGAACGAAAACCCACGACCTGAAAGAGAACACGTGTTTCTCCCTCCATAACCGGCAGCTGGGGCAGATAAATCAAGCTCATGCGAAAACTGGTCGCTTCATAAGTGGACTTACGGTGAAGATTTGGCGTTCCAGCGCTCAACCCCCCATCTCGCTCGCTGGGTGTGACAGCAGAATTTCATGGTCAAGGAAGGAAGAACACCGGCCACACCGGTTCACCGATCGCAGGTGATCGAGCATCCGGAATGCGATTTTCCTTTTCTTCCTGCTGTGTCGTCGTCGTCGTCGTTGTCGTGGTTTTTAATGTTGAAGGAATCGCACGAGTTGAACGGTGTTGGTTTTGAGAGAAATGTCTGCGTTTTCAGAGAAGGAAGCAGCCGCAGTCGTCCCAAAAACCCCAAAAACCGTCCCATTGTCACCTGTCTAGTGGTGCGAGAAATTGTACGCCCAAAGAATCTCCAACCGCCGGCGAAATGACGTTTCACCTGAGCAAACATAAGCCTCCTCGAAGGGGGTGTGTGCGTGAATCGCGTGTACCTTCAAGCCCGCTTTTACCGGACGTTATTTTCGAGAGGGCTAAAAACACCCCCCTGTCGAAGTCAAGTTGGGTTTGCGAATTCGCACGTGGAGATGTGTTTGATTGCCTCGCCGAGAAACACGTCGATTCGGTCGCAGGATGCATATTTTATACACCGCCTTATACCTTTTCTGGAACAGGTGATCGAGACCGCCGAGAGAATATGCCGATTTTGGGTGTCGCGTTTGTTTTATCCGTTTTTTTTTCGGGGGTAACTTGCTAATTTGTACGGATATTTAACGCTACTTTAAGCCATCACGAAACATGGCGTTGGGTTGGGTTTTTTTCCTGCTTCACACTGTTCCCGGTGAAGTAACGGTGCTTTAAACATTTTTATTTGCATGCCCGCCATAAACGGAGAGCGGCTTTTTCCGAGAGGCGGGTAGTGAAGCGAATCAGATCGTTAAAGATTGGGGCGGAACCAGATGGGTGCGAGCCATTTTAATTCCATTCCGGATTCTTTTGAATTCGTCATCCGTAAGAGGTGTTAACATTGGTCGTAAAATAACTCGAAATGGTGTTAGGAAATGGTTACTGATCAGGAGTATTTTTGTGCGTCTAACACTACAACAGCTAGAGAATTGATCGTTATTCGTAGATGTTTTAAGAAAAAATCACCTATCTACTGCCAGTGTCATCAGCTGAAGCTAGAGTAATTTATAACGCTAACGGGTGGGAATATGAACTTTCCACCCTTCGCCTAAGCACGGATGCTGCTGTAAGCTAGCTTCACGTAGTAGAGCAACGCGATAGCGTGATCACGATCGTCAACGGTATCGTCCTTCGCGTCGTATAAGCCACACAAACGGCACGTTGAAATGCCATCATCCGCACGAACATCCACGAAAGGTCATCTGCATGTTAAAAACACGTCCCATCCACGATGCGACGTCCGGCAGAAGACATCCATTGACATCGTGGTTCGATCATTTAGTAGGAAAAATAATAATAATAATATGCCTGCCGCATAAGCCACGGCTTTCATGGCTTCTTGCTTTCTGCCGGTGGCCTGTCGGGAATATTTTATACGATTTAAGTAGGGAATAATATGACCCACCCCGAACAGGGTCGGTCGTCCCCGTTGACGGGTGTCTTTTTTCCGCTCCACGGGTGAGCCCAAAGTTGGTTGACGGTTGGGATGGACTTTCGTTGAGCCGTTTCGAAAGTCTCATCATCTCACGTACCCTCTGGCTGAGGCACGATGCATGATCGAGAATAATTTACTCCATCACACCCCATGCATTCCGGTTACCGGATATGAAAGTCGATGAAGTCGTCCACGAGAGGGTTTATGTATCAACACGTACACTTCTCGCAACGAAATTACACGGCTTAATTTGTGCACCAATGAAGTGGGCCATGTATGCGATGAAGAATGAACACAACGCTCAACGCTCAACTCAACAGGAGTAAATCTATGGTGCATGTGAGGCAGCATATATTAAAATGCATTTCATTACAGGCCATTATGCGCATTTTTTGAGTTAATTTCGCTTTCCGCCATCCCAAGATCAACCCGTTTGATGATTCACAGAAAGATCGTTGGGTTTACGTACCCCGAAGGGAGACCAAACTCAACCATTCTACGAAACAAACAAAGCTCATTCCCTAACAGCAGCAGCTTCCATCCCTCACTATCAATCCCAATCCCGCGATTACTGGAAGATGTTCAAGAGCAGGAGAACAAAAATACAACCAGCCAGCCATTATCATCTTCGTTGCAGCCAGCACATCGCCACGGATGTGTGGCTGGGTGTGTGAATCGCACACACTCGCACACACGAGGATGTCCGCTGCGTAAGAGCAATGATTTCAGAGCCAACCGCTAACGAAGCACAACAAGTTCAGCGGGGTCACCGAAATTGATAGTCAGTTCGTAACAGCTTCTGTCAATAATCACCCGAAGGAGATGAGATGAGGAACCAGGAAGGAACCGACCACGGGATCCGGGACCTGCAGGCGGAGACCCTCACCGATAAGGTTTATTGGCAAGAAACGACGGCATTCATAAAGTTGTCCCGCTTTTATTGCTACGTACTGGGGCCGGCGCGCACCCGTAAACACTCCGTTGTTGTTTGGAATGGCTTCAAATTTGCATTTTCCCTGCTACGGTTGCATTCCGCGGGAGTTTAATCCATTATGCACATCCTCCTGATGGCGCACTCGTTGGCGTCGGCGGGCGTTAAGGCCTGGTTCGTTCGTTTGCTGAATTCATTTAGTTGTACACGCCGAAGGGTCACGGCTACGAGCGATCGAGAGCCCGCCCGCTCTGAAGGGTTTTGTTCCAGCGCATGTAAATTCACCCTTCAAAGCAGACACTCACCATCCCCCCGTCAGCTCAGGGGGTTAGTCGCCTCATCGCCACCGAATCCGTTAAATAATTCGCCTCCCCCCCACAATAAGCCAACAGCGTGTAGGATCGGAGAAGGTTCTCTCGTCATCACGGTACGGTCTGGGTGATCCTCTTCTCGCCACGAATCGAATCGAGTGATGTACGTGATTTCCGGCTCACCGGCGGAGGAGAATCTGGAAGGGAGTCTTCACTCGCACGGCGAGGCGAGGAGGCGAACCGATTCGCTTTGTAGTTATTTTAAGGTGCGACGATGGTTTCTAGCGTCTCGCAAGCAGCGCAACAGCAGGATCGGCATTTGATGACGCGCGCGGGCAATAATAAATGCAGTGCGCGCGCGCGCGCGCGTGAACACGCGAGTTGATGGCGCAGCTGAGAAGGAGATCGCACCACCACGGATCCACCAGCAAACGATCGACTAACACACACACACACCGGAGCAACTCTAAGAGAACGTTGGGGACCGATGCGTGGACCCCCCCTGGGCGAGTGTTCGTGCGTCGATTTTTGGTTCTCAACCCCCTGAACAAGAGTCAATCTCCAGACCAAACCAGTGGGGCCGGCTGCAACACAGTGCTGAGAAGAACGCAGATTGCAGCTGTATGGTGAGTGTTGCGCCTCTGATGCATCGCCACGCGGACGACGATGCGCAATGATGCGCGCAAGCCTTTTTCACCCTCTACGGATGGAGCGGAAGAAGTGCATTCGTGTACGTCTTCAAGGGTGGAGGTTGTTGCAGCCCCCCCCCTCTCCCTCTCCCCCACGCACGGACGCAGCCAACCGCAGCCGCGTGTGCGAACACATGACCGACTGAGTTGCAGTGGGAAGACGACGTGAGACGTTCCGACTGATTCACTTCCATTCTATTTGGTCCGCTTGGCGTAGTGGCCTCAGGCTCAAGATTAATGGAGGCATCGGCGACGCATGCGAGGGGTGGGAAAACAGAATTCCACCGTGACACGCTAGACCTTGGCAACGGCCAACGGTACATCCCTTGCCTCAGGTGCGCTCGAGAGGGTGAAAGTGTTCAACTCGTTTTTATTTGTCACAAGGCGTGCGATCAAACTGGTATTTGAGGGAAAACGTTTGCGCCATATGGAAGCGTTTGTCAAACCCCTTTGGAAAGCCGCCCTTCTCGTCAATCACGGGGGCACGGTGTCGGTTACATGAAATCTTACCGGAAAGTACATTCCCTGGGGATGTAGAAAGTATGGTCCGGAGCCCCACAGTTTGACGGCTTTTTCGGTGCTGCCTTAGTTCATAAACCCGATGACGACCGGCGGTTACGCGAAACTTCCCGGGTGTGGGTCGGAAAACGGATTCGTTTTTCTCGCACTTTTTGCGGCCTCGATCTGGGCGTACCGGAACCGCAATTAGCCAATCGAAATCACGGCGCGAATTCTTCTGGCTTTAAATTGCAGTATTGATTTTTTTTTTGCTTCTCCTGCTCTATTCCTCAAGGAAACACTCGATCGTAACACGGACAGTACCAAACACTAATCACACACCAGATGCACTCGCGTGCAAATATTTGGCGGGCACGATAAACACGTGGAGTAACACTTTAAAATAATAATATATGGCACTGAGATTTACTCTTCGCGGGTGTATATTTATATATATTTTTCTTTCTTCTTCACACTAGCGGCACAACACCACAATTAGGAAATGCCCGACGAGCAATTCTTAGCTGCGGATCCTGGAAGAAAGGGAGGGGGATTGCGTGAACATTTCGTTTTGAAGGACGATTGGTGTTTTCTTTTTTCTCTCCTGGCCGCAGGCGAGCAGGAAACGCTACTTCAAGGAGCCCTACAACGAACACTAGCTCTTGAAGCGCTGCGGGAGTCTGTGTCACAAACACTAAAAAGAAATGGTTTACCACCGCATTATCACGGGCGGCTGCCGTTCTCGGGTCAATTTATAAGAGGAAAAACCAGTGCATCATATTGGCTACGGAAAATTGTACCACAAATTTGATCCCGCAAACGATTCCACCATCAATCTGTGGTTGCTAAGTGCTGGTTTTAGCGTGCTAAATTCACCTCGTTCTATCGCAAAGAGCCAAAATTCAAAATGGTAAACACAAACACTGACGAAGGCGTTCGGCGCAAAGCAGACCTTACACAACACATAACGAAAAAAAGGACTGAGATTTTTCTTCCCAACCAGACGAGCGCTCGATAACGCGAAACGAATGGAGCACAAAATAAAACATACACACTCAGTCGGTTCCCATGTGGAATTTCACCAAACAGTCACGAGCCAGCTTTATCAAAGCTCCATTTTTTTTTTGCGTCATGCGATGGGAGCACAATTTGCCGACGGAACCTGCTACAAGCGCTGCCAAGATTAACGCGAAGCTGCTGGCCGATTTTTGGTTACGCTACCCTTATCCTGGGATATATCCTTGCGAGGATGGTACAGCATAAAGCTCGAAATCACACCACCACTAATGCGCGCGAGCCCAACGTCGCTCACGGACACCACCGCACGAGCCTTCTTTACTGGTCCATGCGCTTGCACGAACACAATCCCAGCAGGCTGGGAAAAAAAAGGATTAAACGTCAACGTTGGAGGCGGCTGCTAGGCTTATCCGGGATGATGGAAATACTAGCGGTCCTGAAGCAGCCCGCAAAACCCTCAATCGCGGCAAACAAACAGGACACTACAATGTACACGTCCGAGGCCGTGATTTGCCAGCAAGCGCACGTCGTCACAGCGTCTTGAGCGTTCGCGACAGGAAACGGACAAACAGCAGCATCCCAATTGCACAACAAATCAAAACACGCACCACGCTTATCAGAACACTCGCGTCACACACGCACGGCTAATGGCTGCACATTGTCCGGAAGTATGACTCAAGCAATCCACAGGCTAACGGTTCACTCGATGGAATAAACAAGCGCCGTAAGGATTCCCACCAATAGACCAGTCAAAATCGCCCACTTCTTGAAGCGAACGCGCGAACGATACCTGCGCTGATGATGTTCGTGCGACGGAAAATTTTTGCTAACTATTTTCCCAAGTTGGCTGGGTGCTTTTGACAGCCCCGCACGCAGTGAGCAAGATTTGTGAGAGCGAGAGAGTGCAACGAAAGCGCTCCCGGAGAGCGCCGAGAGCGCAGGCACGAGCGAGAGCGTAGCGTCGTTTTGACTCTCTTTCGCTCTCCGTTTCAGTTGACTCGCTTACACCCTAGAAATTCGAGATGCTGTCCCGTTTGCACGAGGGAAAATCGCTCAATTTTCCTACCATCTAGAACGGGAAAACTGGCTGGCATCCCAGCAGCCATCCCGTCGTCAAGGGGATATCGTTATGTGTGTGAAAGAAGTGTGTGATCGGGAAACGAATTTACATCAGCGCATCAACTAAGCCATGCTAACACGCGCGGTTTATAACGTACGTGAATGCACACATCCTTGCGTAGGGTTTTGTGCATTGGCGGACACAAATGCGTCTTCCCAAAAATTTACCATGTGTTCTAAAAGCACATTGCTTTTCCCCTTGGTTATTTCGAACCGGCGGCCAAGAGTGATGACGATTCAAACACTTGCTCTCGGGCTCACGCACGTATGCCAAGTCACCGTGAAGAGAGGCTCTCTTTCCAAATCTCTCTCCAGGCTCTCACTCTCAATTGACCCGAGTACAGAGAGGATCGCGAAGAGAGAGAGAGCCTGGATCCCACAAGTATGCGAGAGAAAGAGACACAGCAACCAACAAACGATCCCGGCAATATAAAGAGAGAGAGACGCGCGACACTTTTTTACTCAACTTTTTTCTTTGCCAAGCTTCTCTCACCCAGCCAAAAGTCCCAGCTTCTTCATCATCTTCTCGTCGGACGAAATTTTGGCAACGCACCCGGCTCGGTTGGTACATCATCTCTGGCCCGGCCATTCTTGTTCTTCTCTCTCGCTCACACCTCCATCTCTTGCAGGCACTCGTGCTGTCGTTCCTTCAGCATCCGACAACATCGCCTTTTCCTATTTTCTACGCAGAATCTTTCCCTCTTTTACCGGCGTGTGCACGCAAACAACCAGCACCAGCGCCAGCGTTCGAGCAAAGGACATTTCCCTCTATTCCCGCTGTTCTATCGGTTGCTCTAGCGTAGGGACAAGGACACACACACGCACATGCTAGCCAAAATGAAAGTGAAAGCAGGATAAAATGCAACTTTTCCGAGATCTAAGCCCGTACAACACGTTGCCCGGAACTCTTCCGAGTCAATTGTCGATCAACGACACGGCACGTAGCACGAGGACGACCTTGTTTTGGGAGCACTACTTCATTTCACTTCCAGCACAATCGAACGCCATCCATTCTTCCATCTTTCCGATGTCACTATCTTTGATGCCACTAGAATTAAAAGTGATCCGCACTACCCGCCTTTTGTCCGCCTTTTGAAACCTGTCTGCCGATAAACGCCAGAGTGGAATGTCTCGCATGCTGTAGCACTTTCTTTCTCGCTCTCTTTCATTAGTAGCGCTAGCACACGCAACAAAACCATCAAACTTTGGTTAAATGAAGATGCCAGCTGACGTTATTCGGCTCCATTTTTGGCCAGTGCTTTTGAACGACAACAGACGAGATTTACGCTCTTGCTAAGTAGGCTCATGATAATTTAATGCTTAAACTAATGGTTGAGATAAAATATTTTGAATATTTACAAATTTAAATTCAAAGTATAATCGTGCATTATTTAACACTTTTAAATTTTTTTATCAACTATCTCTTTTCATGTTTATAAACTATTCTGCAATGCTGTACATGTAATTTTACATGCAAGGATATTTTTTTCCCCCAAATGTTATCCGTTTGAAAGCATGGTGAATAAATATGCTGTCGTCTTGTGTTACCTTTATTGAGCCAGAACGTAACGGGTTCTAATGACGAGAGAGCATGAAAGAGTGATAAAGCATCCCAGACATTATACTGGCGTGGATTGGATTTAGATGAACATAAGGCGGCCAATGCGAACCGCTTTTAATTCTAGTGGCATCAAAGATAGTGACATCGGAAAGAAGGAAGAATGGATGGCGTTCGATTGTGCTGGAAGTGAAATGAAGTAGTGCTCCCAAAACAAGGTCGTCCTCGTGCTACGTGCCGTGTCGTTGATCGACAATTGACTCGGAAGAGTTCCGGGCAACGTGTTGTACGGGCTTAGATCTCGGAAAAGTTGCATTTTATCCTGCTTTCACTTTCATTTTGGCTAGCATGTGCGTGTGTGTGTCCTTGTCCCTACGCTAGAGCAACCGATAGAACAGCGGGAATAGAGGGAAATGTCCTTTGCTCGAACGCTGGCGCTGGTGCTGGTTGTTTGCGTGCACACGCCGGTAAAAGAGGGAAAGATTCTGCGTAGAAAATAGGAAAAGGCGATGTTGTCGGATGCTGAAGGGACGACAGCACGAGTGCCTGCAAGAGATGGAGGTATGAGCGAGAGAGAAGAACAAGAATGGCCGGGCCATAGATGATGTACCAACCGAGCCGGGTGCGTTGCCAAAATTTCGTCCGACGAGAAGATGATGAAGAAGCTGGGACTTTTGGCTGGGTGAGAGAAGCTTGGCAAAGAAAAAAGTTGAGTAAAAAAGTGTCGCGCGTCTCTCTCTCTTTATATTGCCGGGATCGTTTGTTGGTTGCTGTGTCTCTTTCTCTCGCATACTTGTGGGATCCAGGCTCTCTCTCTCTTCGCGATCCTCTCTGTACTCGGGTCAATTGAGAGTGAGAGCCTGGAGAGAGATTTGGAAAGAGAGCCTCTCTTCACGGTGACTTGGCATACGTGCGTGAGCGCGAGAGCAAGTGTTTGAATCGTCATCACTCTTGGCCGCCGGTTCGAAATAACCAAGGGGAAAAGCAATGTGCTTTTAGAACACATGGTAAATTTTTGGGAAGACGCATTTGTTTCCAACAATGTACGTTGACGTGCGTCGTCATACGCCCGTGTAAGCATTGCTTAGGTGATGCGCTGATATAAATTCATTTCTCGATCACACACTTTTTTCACACAGATAACGATATCCCCTTGACGACGGGGTGGCTACTGTGATGCCAGCCAGTTTTCCCGTTTTCGTTATTAGGAAAATTGAGCAATTTTCCCGCATGCAAACGGGACAACATCTCGAATTGCTAGGGCGTAAACAAAATAATTTAAACAGAGAGCGAAAGAGAGTCAAGACGATGATACGCTCTCGCTCGTGCTTGCGCTCTCCCGTTCTCGCGAATCGTGCTCACTCCGTGCGCGGCTGTCAAAAACGGACACCCAACTTGGGTCAATAGTTAGCACAAATTTTCCGTCACACAAACGTCATCGTAACAGCAGGTATCGGTATTGTGTTCGCTTGAAGTGGACGATTTTGATCAATCTATTGGTCGGAATCCCTGCCACTCTTGTTTATTCCATCGAATTGGCCTAAAAACTGCTTGGTTCTTACTCCCGGACAATGTGCTGCCATTAGTTGGGCGTGTGTGACGTTAGCGTTCTGATAAGCGTGGTGCGTGTTTGGACTTGCTGCGTTATGGGATGCCACTGGTGCGACGTTCAGTGTGCCATTCTGTTTATTTATCGCGATTGAAGAAACTTGCATGCTGCTTAAGGACCGATATTATTCGCATCATCCAGGATAAGCCTGGCAGCCGCTTCCGACGTTTACGTTTGATCATTTTTACCCAGCCTGCTCGGATTGTGTTGGTACGAGCACTGTGAAGCAGTGAGGAAAGCTGGTGTGGTGGTGTCTGTGATGAACGTTGGACCGGCGTTCGTTAGGGCTGGTGTGATTCCGTACTTCAGCGTTTTCAGGGTCGATCAGCACTCTATGCCGCTAGCGCTGTAAAGTGCTATTTTGAAGAATTTCCTGAAACGAAACGATTTAAAGTGTGCTTCCTATGCTGCTCATGTACGCCTCATTACTACGTAGACGACCATGCGGTTATAAGCAAAGTGTTTAGTTTAAACTGCGTTAAAGTGTGCACTACTTTACTCATATTTTTTAGTAACGAATATCTCGCTGAGTTCTTTGACACAAAATCTACTGTGGTAAAAAATTACAGACCGAGCTGAACACGACTCAGCTGGTATTTCTTAAACGGCCGTCATACATAAATAAGCTATATATATTCTGTAGCTATACAAACTATCTTTTTGTCCAAATTTTCCGATATTGACTAAACATGGATGAATCTAGCCCCTCCGATAATAATAATAAAAAAAAATTTGAGAAAGATATTGAAATACTGCACGAAAGTTCAGATGATAGTGATGAGGAAGATACCAAACAGCAAAATGGGAAGAAGTGTATCAAAATTGAATATTCCGATTCTGATCCTGATCTAAGCGATGATGATAATGATGATAAAGTTTCTTTGCGTGAGATTTTCCGTGAATTACTATTGGAAGAAGAAAAAACATTTGACAGTAAGGAAAAAACACGAGTTGATAATATTAAATGGCATCACGTTAGTGGTCGACAAAAATCATTTACGTTTGAGCAAACCAATTCTCTCAATGTGCTGTTGCCGGTGGATGTAAATCCTTACGACGTATTTTCATTGTTCGTTGATGACGACATTATAAACATACTTGTAAACGAAACAAACCGTTATGTGAAACGAAAGTTGAAAAAAGTATCGCTTACACGAAGCTCACGCATGAATAATTGGAAACTAACTGATCCGTGTGAAATGAAGCAATTTTTTGGCTTATTGTTGTGGATGGGTTTCGTAAATGCCGGTCCTATGTCCAACTACTGGTCAAAAAAAGCAATGTATAACTTTAACGTACCATCAAGAACAATGTCACGGAACAGGTTTCAACTATTACTGGGTAACTTACAATTCTTCGGTAAAAGGACCGCTACCCAAGGCAATCGGTTTGAACAAATGTTGCCATTTTTAAACAAACTTCAAGAAAAATATCAACAAGTCTATACTCCTGGCGAGGATATTGTAATAGAAGAATCGCTAATT
This sequence comes from Anopheles nili, assembly GCF_943737925.1. Lineage (NCBI taxonomy): Eukaryota > Metazoa > Arthropoda > Insecta > Diptera > Culicidae > Anopheles > Anopheles nili. Next base: position 56,659,018 of record NC_071292.1, read on the forward strand.
CCATGGCGTGGAAGTCCTGTAGTTAAACAATATATTCCGCGAACGGCCTGCAAATACGGAATCAATCTGTTCAAGCTGTGTTCGGACGAAGGCTATACGTGGAGTATGAAAATGTATGTCGGTAAATCATCTGAAGGAATCCGAGAAACTGGATTACCGCAGAATGTATGTCTCCAGCTCGCGGATAAACTCTTGGACAAGGGACGCACTTTATACATAAGTAATTTTGATACAAGTTATGATTTGGCCAAAACGTGTCTTGAGCGGAAAACCCATTTAGTTGGAAATGTTCGCCATTATAGAAAACACTTTCCAAAGGTCATCATCGCTCACAAACTTGAAAAAGGGCAAGTCGTAGCCAAAGAAGATGATAATGGTATTGTTATGCTGAAATGGCGAGACAATCAAGATATGTGGGTACTATCCACGAAGCACCATCCAGTCATGGTACAGAGCTACTCAAACTTGAATGATCATCCCTCATTCGACGCACTGATTACAAAATTCAAACCGCTGGCCTTTTTAGAACACAATAAGAGACTGTGCGCTGTCAACTATTCCGATAAAGTTGTATTAAGTTCAGTTATCACAAGAAAGGGTTTGAAATGGTACCGTAAATTAGGAATACATCTTTTACTCGGAGTTTCAATGTTTAACGCGTTTGTGATTTACAAAAAAATCACAAATCAAAAGATTAATATTCGTAGCTTTCAAGAAATCATTACGGAGAAATTATTAGCATTACCTCCACCCAGCTTTACTGAAAATTGTGTAATACCTAAATCAAAGCATGTTATCATGGTTCGGAGAAATGAGCAAGGAAAACCTATCAGACGTGCATGCAAACGATGCTACATCCTGACAAGAAACTGCATGGATCGGCTAAAGGCACGTACAAATCTAAAAAAAGCGAATACATACTGCCCTGGTTGCCGGGATCAGCCACAAATGTGTCAAGATTGCTTTATCTGTGTACATTCATAGTAATAATTAAAAATAAATAATAGAATCTATTCCTTACGAAATCTTGTTTTACAATTACAGACAAGCTCAAATGTATAAAATTACACTTATAATGCCAAGAATTTACCTATCAGAAATATCACAACATAGTTCTCCTAGAATTCTTCTAAAGTTTTTACCCATTGCTCTTTCATTTTCAGATCATTAAAATATACATCGCATAATGAATACGGCATAGAAGTTCGAAATGAAAGTTTGAGAAGTTTGATTTTCCTTGTATTTCTATATTCGGTTATTTGCTAAACGTTTGCATCCGAAATCTAATCAGTAGATTTTAACTTAAAATTTTATAAGGAGATAGTAAATTGATTTTTAAATTCTTTCTTTTCTTGGCATATCCTTTTCGTCCTCGCGGTTTTACTGCTCTTACTGACTGGTAGCCCTCTACCAGGTAGCGAAGACATTTTGAAATGATTACCTATCTTACTCACGATACCAATATTTGCCGCTAGATGTCGTCGTTGAACATTCATTTTATACAATCATTACAATAGATGGTGTTCACGAAGCGTTTTTGAATGAACCATGCATGAACCGAAACGCTTCATGAGCTTTCGCCAAATTCATCGCCGAGAAACGCTACGCAAAGAAAATTGTTCAAACCTAAAATAAGTGGACGAATAATGTAATTAGAGCAGATAAGGCTGTACAGAAAATAAAAACATTACCAAACGTAATGAAGGAAGAACTAGCGGTATGTGTTAGCATAAACAAAGTTTTCCTTTGCTAGAATTCCGTCGAATAGGTCTCAAAATATCGTTATACCGTCCTAAAATGGCATTCAAGATGTATATCATAAATTCATATTTGATTTACAGTAATTAAATTACAAGCAGCGTTTGTCGTCTTCCTGCCTCACGTGCCAGACTTATTCCCGCTTATAACTTTAACAGTACCTTACACCCACTAGCCTCAGATCCAGCCATCCATCGTTGATGCGGTATTTAATTATGCAAGCATAAACGCACAAAACGACCACTTTGACCTATTCGTAACTATCTCGCCCATAGAACTTACACCAAAGCTTGTGAAAAAAACCCAGAAGTTTTTCGGACGGAATCCGTGTGCTAGGTTCTTCCTTTCGCTTGCTGTCCAGCTAAATCGATTCATTAGCAGCATAATTTCCTCGGAATATGAAACAACCCTAGGGAGCGCTTTTTGCTGGATGGATTTTCCAGACCCACCTACACTATCCTAATCCCCCGTGGAGCATGTGCAGAAACGGAAACGGATGAAACTGTTTTGTAAATTGGTTACGAGGTTGCGAGCGTTTGGCTTTCACTAGTTTTATTCTAACCCGTTCTCATTTGCTAGAATCTGGCCACCTCGCTGAGCCCCTCGAAACTGGTACTTCCATTCAGCGTGGATTGACTGAAAAACCAACCCCGGGGGTGGTTTCCATAGCTCCCAAGCTTCAAAGAAAACACACATACTCAGTAAGCTATGACACGGTTTGCATTCGTTGTGGGGGGGGGGGGGGGGGATGTTTTGCAGTTTTAACAACGTGGAGCTCACTGTGTGACTCGGTTCCTATCCTGCGTGGCCAAGGTCTCTGGCCAACTGGTGTGCAACATCCGTCTGCCCTGTTGGATACTGGAGCATGCCCGAGGTAACAACCAACAAAAAACAAAAAAAAACAATATCCTCAAAACCATCTAAAGTAAGTCGCATCTCGTAGTTAAGATCGGGCTCGTTCGCATGGTCGGTCCGAGTTGGTCCCGGAAGATCCACCCTGCCTTCAGGCTGGTGACCGCATTCGTACGGTTTAACTACTTCAAAGCCCGCAGGCCACGGTATCGTACAGCGAAACATGTAGCACCTTCACCACTTAGCTGAGGAAACGCAGGACGCCTCCATCGGGGTAGAAGCCACATTTCGGGGATGAAATTGAAATTGATGGCAACGGGGTGACGAAAGGCATAATGCTACCCGGCGCCGGTAAAAGGGTATTGTTTGCAAAAGCTCCCAACCGTGGGGTGTGTCTCTAGTCTCAGCAGTGGCACAGATCTGTCACAGCTGGCTGGGTCGTCTCACCCAGGCGCGCTGCTGCAAAGTTTATTACGACCCATCGCCATAAAGTCACCTCGTTAAAGCCAGTGTCAGTATATTTAGCTCGCCACCGGACCGCCCCGGATTACGGGGAGCCCCAAAACCGAAACCACAACCCGATCGATCGTCGATGATGTGCCTTCTTTGCACGGTGGAAAAAGAGCCACACGCATGCAAACGGTAAAACATGAGAAAAAAAAACACCCCAACTTCAAAGGTGTAAACGTTTTACATGCTTTCGTTGCGTTGTTCGTGGAGCGATTTGGCGTGTGCGATATATTTGTTCATCCGGTTTCCGGTGTGATGGATTTTGGACCGTGCTGGCATTCGCTAGGAAATACCCCGAGGGATGCTTACCTGGCGTGTGATTCCGATGGTTTGTTAGGGCGTATTATTCCATCTTTGCCTGTTTATTTTGAGCTTTTGTTTTTCGGTCGCTTTTCTGTCCCCAAAAAACACAGTGAACTGTCATCGGCTCGATACAAATCAATACATCGTTCGTTCGCTTCCGTGTTCCGTGGGTTCGTAACAAAAAAAAAAGTGCTCCAGATCCAGATCAATCCACCGAGTCCCACGTGCCCGCTAGAAGTAGCTCACCGGGCTCAAACGGGTGGATTGTTTCGGGTGGTGCCACCATTGAAGTGCTTTCACTTTTTCGACAACGAGCGCAAGGAGCAGCCCAGTGCTGGCCCTGTGGGGGCGGTTGGGAACAGTCACAACATTTCCTTCCATCATCCATAATTCATGAGCCAATTGGAAGGGAACAACGGGCTATTGGGGCATGGAGTTTTCCGAGCAAAAGCCAGGTGAAATTGCCAATCGGAAATAACGGAGAAGAGCCATGGGTGAGCGCAAGGCAAAGTGGGCACCTGTGGGGTGATTTTTGGGTTCGGTGAAGAGTCGCATTGACAGAGCACGCTTGAATTGAAAAATGCTTCCGATGACGTGCACCACCGGAAGTGGGAAAGAACCCAAGGGCTCAGTGAGATTGGCCGTGGTGGCCAAAGTTGGGGAAGGGAAAAAACGTTCTTCATCGTCCCGGTTGTTGAAAACGCAAAATAAGGGCAAATATTGGATCAATCTAATGCACCGCTTGATCGAAAGGACATGCGCGTGGTTGCTGCGAGCCCACTGTGCGCCAGATGGACAGTAAAGTGCCCTCGGGATGTCGCCCTTTCGAAGCGTGGAAAGCGTGCTCATTGTGCGAGCGCATTTGTGTGGTTAAGTGAATTCTTATTAACTTCCTCACACCAAGCGGCGCAGTTCTATCGAGCGTCTTCACGAGCGTCTGGCAGAATTGGCCCTTTTTCGAGCACTGCGAAACCCAAGTGAGGAAGGAAAAATAAGCATCCAATGTTCGGTTGTGGTGACGCTGCTCGACGGTCGCGTCCGTTGACATGAACAAACCAGCGATGCTGCGAAAGGCCATTGAAGCGACCAAACGAGCAAACCTGGCTCCCCCACCCTGTTTGGGAGGGAGTGGGAAATTATAATTGAAATCGTCTGTTGACGCAGAGCTTTCGGGAGAGCAGCGAAATATGATGGATTAGCGCACGGAGCTGCCGTCGTATTTCATCGCCGTAATTGCTTCGTTGTAATTTTTGTTCGGTTCATTCCCTTTTACCCCCCTCAATATGTACGTGTTGCGGTGGAAGTGCTGCAAGCTTTTTCGCGCAACACAAGGGAAAGAAAGCAAAAAAACGCCACCAATGATTTATTGGTTTTATCGATCGATTGCGCAATAAAGCCGCCGGTCGCAATAAGTGGCCCCCACGCGGAGAGAAAGCGGACGGTTTTGGCGGCAGAATTAATCTTAATTTTTCACGTGATCTCACAACCAAGACAAATTGACTATTGTTCGCGTCAATTGTTAATTTTTGATCGCTTCCCACACCCACCTCCCCGGATTCGATTGCCGGACCACGTGTTGCTCATGCTGTCTGGCTTTTGCTCGTGCCATTCTCGGTGAGTCCTCGCAATCGAACCGGAAATCACAATCTACGTAAGGGAGCTTTTATTTCGCTTGGCGACACAACCGAAATGTGATACGTGGGCATTAACTGCCCCTCAAAAAAAGGGGGAAAGAAAAAACCACCCACCCCACGGGGTGGGTGGAGGTGTTATTTGCGCAAATTAAAAGCATAAAGAAACGTAATGCCTTAATGATGGTTTGGCCGTGCATTTTATGGCCTGTTTCATCAAAAGAAGTAGGAAAAAAAAAGATGCGATTTCAACTCTGGGCCATAAAAAAGCTCGCTCGAAGAGACGAAACTGAAAAATTATACGAAGCAAGCATGCAATCACTGGCCGGAAAAAAGAAATATATATATATATATATATATATATATATATATATATATATATATATATATATATATATATATATATATATATATATATATATATATATATATATATATATATATATACCGGAACATTAAAATCTCTGGGTGCGGGTGGGAAATCGTAATCGTCAGATGATTATCTTTTCCTCCCACCTTCGGGCAGCGCGAGAACCATTCGTGGACCACGGACAAAATGCAGAAAAACGAGCCTGGCCAAACGGCCGACGGCCGTGTCCTTGTGATTTTTTTGATTTGACGTCATTTGAATAACGAAACAAAGCGCGCGAACGAGCAAAAGCGAGACAGCGAATCATCGAAGCCGATGACCGCCCGGAAGGTGGAAGGGACCGATATGAGGTGTAATAAAAATCCAATTAATTTCCATTGCCACCCTGGCGGCTGTAATCAGCATTTTCCAGCGATCAGCGCGGAGCGGAGATTTGTCGGGAAATTGCGTTCGGCTCGACAGGAATGCTCCGTCGGGATTGAACATTCGGCACCGATTGCCACCCTCGTCCTTTGGGGGCGGGTTCCACCAGACGGTGGAAAGGCTTACAGGTGGCTGATTAAATTTGCTCCAAACGACCGGGAACGATTTTAAAGCTTCCCTGGGGCGGGCCAAAAACCGCATCCCTTTCGCAACGGTTTGGTTCGGCAACCGGTGCGCAGGCTATAAAGACGGGAAAATGACCGGAAGTCGAGCGAAAAGCGGAACATTAACGATCATCGATTTCCGTCCCAGCAGCTCCCGAGCCTAGGAGAGCCGTAGACCTTTTCTCGTTCGTGCGAGTTGAGTGTGTGTGTGTTTTGTTCGCTCTCTTACATTCTCGGAAGTCTATCATATCGCAGAATAAATTGGTGATAACAATATTTCGAAATAGGAAACGAAATTCAATAACACAGACGATCAGGTGAGTGATAATGAATGTGATTAGAATCGCATAAGCTTTAAGCTTGATTTTCCAGCGAAAAAGAAGCACTTCATTGAAGAAATAAGAATAGATTTTTTTGTGTAACGTTGTAGTCTCAAAAGGTCACATAAAGCGGACGTTTCTGGAGTTTAATCAAACGTCCACCTCCGCAAGCGCGATGTCGATTTTCCTCCATTAGCGGGAAAACGTGATAAAATTGGCCGCAGCGCAAAAACACGATGGGCTACTCGCTGTCAGGGCTATTCAAACCAGAATGCGGTGAGTATCGGATGAAAATGGCCACCGCAACGATCAGGACGAGATTGCGCCGACGGATGGGCCATTCGGAAGCAGTCCATCGGACAAGGACACACCACGTCCACACGGTTCGCGCAACAACGCTAATGTACGCAGGACAAGCGCCTTCCGTTTGCTCATCAACGGAGCGGCCTGTGGCTTCCGGAAGGTTGTTCTTGCCGACAGAAACGCCTTCCGGGTGTGGGCGCAGATGCAAGCGATGTTTTTCTCGCTGTTTGCGTTGTTCGCTGGCGTTTGAGCTTTTGTTCCGGGGCCGGCTTCGGCCACCGGACCGCTTGAGGCTTTTAATTTTCCTTACGAAGCACTCGTTTCGCCATAAAATGGGCAGATCTGCTAGCGCTGCACAAATTTATTTTGAGCCGTTCTTCCGCGAGTCCGTGTTTGATGTTGCTCCCGTCGCAGCCAGAGGCGGTGCAATAATATGATATCTTGCGATGGTGCGCTTTTTGATGTGCGCGAATATTAATGTTTGCTCGCGCCTGTTTGGCGAAAAGGTACGAGACCTCTAGAACGCGCCATTGTACGTTGCTGTTGAATCGTACGCCAAACTGACACAAGTGCCACTCGCGTGGAGTGCTTTCTCGCAACAAACAATATATCCTCGCCATGTCGGAGCGCTGGGAGTAAATATTTGTTTAGATTTCCTAGAGCGATGGCTTATTGAGAGAAAGCTTCCCATTTGTGTGCATTGGATTACATCAAATAGTTCGTTTCTTTCGATGGACCGTAAAAAAAAGGCACACGCTCCCGTAAACAATTATGCTGCAAGCTATCGCCACCCCAAAAGCCCAAGCAAGCACCACCAACGTTCCCACGCTACGTCAATGAACGATAACGGCCGGTTTGCCTTCGCCGCAAGATGAAGGAAACGTGTTCCCTCGTCCCGTCGAAGTGTGATCGTTCATGAAAACGTTACGATAATCGAATCCCATCGATACGCACGAATTTAATCGGGAAAAGCCGCCACCCGGCCAAGGGACGAGGGAAAAACAATACCAAAACCCACCAAGACCCTCGCGGGTGGTGACAGCTCTCTTTTCCACGCGCGCTCTCTCTCTCTCTTTCTTTCTTTCCTGGACGATGTGACGCGCCCACCCCATGATTGTTTTTATTTCCGTGTGGCTCGCACGCCGCGGGAGAAATGGTCCCCGTTTTGGGTGACGGCAACACAGCGGGCTTAATGAACATAAATTTGATTAGAGTGCCATCGGCAGCACGCTGCGCCGTGACAAGTTAATAAGGGTGCGCTCAGAGAGATGGCCAGCAGATTGGACTATTTTGCCGAGCGCCTGCTACGATGCTGGAGCTACTTGCTTTTGGCGATGGCCGAGAAAAATGTGCTTCTCCAAAATCAATGGCTGCTGCGATCATTACCCTGGAAACACATTACCGAGCAATGGCAGCTCTTCAGGAGAAATGGTAAATGGTTCGTCAAATGGTGCGTGTTTTGCAGACGTTTGGCCGACAAAGGAACTGATGTTTGTTTTGTCCATCCGATGCGCTTCTTGTGGGATTGTACATCGAGACGGGACACATGATGGCGTCTCGAGATGCGCGTTGATTCGTCTGCGAAACACAACGAACAGAACACGTGCAAAATCTTGACGCAACGTGGAAAGTTATTCGGATTACGTGCGAAATTTCCCAAGGCGTAGTGCTGCTGAAAGGTTTACAAAAAAAAAAGCAAAGCTCATTACAACTTCATGTTTTGGCTCACGAAGCCGATTCCAAGACGGGCCGGAATTCGTGGCCGAGCGGAAAAACCACAGCAATCCTCCCTCGCACTTCCTGCTGCAAACGCTAAAAGGATCCGTTTCACGGTTCGCTGTATCGTGGTTCATGCGCCAACGACTTTTCGACGGCCCCGAGGGCTCAACCCTCACCAGAGCGGTGGGATTGCGTATTTTTTAATTATACTTCACTGCACCGCGGCGCCGAAAGAGAAAGACGGAAAAACGGAAACTTTTTCTTGGGATATTTCTGCGCTGCTGCCTGTGCAAAAAGTGTTGAAACAAAAGGTAACAGGACAGCTTTCGCAACAGTACGCAGCTTTATCGCGTTTCCTTTCACTTAAAATTGTGACAAAATGTGCGGCGAGCCGCGATAAGAAAGGCCAAAGTTTTTCAATTATTGGCAAAAAAACGTCGACGAAAGAAAACTCAACCGTCCCATTATTGCCGGATGCGTGATTAGTGGTGCTTTTGGGCAAAAGCCCGTCTTGTGAGAGTGGGAGAACGTGTGTGTGTGTGAGAGAGAGAGAAAGAGAGGGTGTTTGTTGGAATGCAAACAGAAAAAAACCGAGGAAAAATAATAAAAACTAAGAAAAATACGGCCCCCATTGGTGTGGGCTCGCATCTTTTCAATTTCACCCATAAACACCCCACCCAGCGGGGCCGCACGAGCCGCCCATTTCCTGCGGGGCTTTCCGGCTCCCGTGTAGCTGCCTCATTGATGTTATTAATTTCCCTTCTGCTGCTGTTTGTAGCCACTTAAACTTCCCCCGCCCGAGCACCGCACGAACCGTCCGCCGTCCGGAAAAGAACAAAGTTGACTGCAAGGAGATGGCAAATGGAAGGAGAAAAGAAAACCATCAAATCTCCTTCCGATCCCCAGCTGGCGCGTCGGCTGCAACGAGGCACTTGCGGACGGATACACACACACACACACCATTCGCGCGAAGGGGAACGCGGGAAAACTTTTTCCCCGATTGTTAATTTATTCCCTGCGCCATCGAACTTTACCGCCGAGTTTCACCGCTCGTCCCAACCATCGTCGAATTTGGAAAATCCTTGGGCTTCCTGTGGGTGTCCTGCGGCTGACTGCTACGCTGGTAGTCTATCTTGCAGGCGCATTAATGGTACACAACATTCACTTAGCCTCGCAGCCAAGCGCGCCCAACGGATGGGCGAAGGATTCGGGAACCGGTATTGTTTTTTTTATTATCATCTTCTTTCTCGATTGTTTTATATCCCGTTGCTCACATTCTCTCTCTCTCTCGCTCTCTTTGGCGTGTCTCGCCACTCGCATTGTTCTGTCAGCTCATTGATGCGGGAAAAACCATTTTCGGATGGCTCGAAACGCCTCCGTATCGCGTACGTCAATCGTGCGTGGCATGGCAAATGGAAGCTACTAAAGAGTCCTTTTCTCCTTCAAACGCTTCCGCTTCTCTTCCTCCCTACATCCTGGCAAGGTCGTACTTCCGCGGTACAATTGAACGGGGGCCAAAACATTGAGTAAGTGAAACGATCGGAATGCTTCTTAGTATTCCAATTTCCTTTCGACGATTTCAGCGTGCCACCACGGAAGAAGAGCCCATCCTTCCCCTCCGGTTCAACACGATCACGGTGTAGGTGGGAGGGGTAGGGAAATTAAAATTCATGAAATAATTTTCATTCCCACTGCAATACGTCTCCCGCGGCCGGTGCCGGTGTTAGCCAAAAGGCGATGAAGACGATGCTGTGTACTTTCGTTGTTCCAGAGAAATGTACGCGTTTCGGTTTCGAGGATGCGAAAGGGGGTTTTGCCCGAGGGTTTTATGGGCGTACAGCTGCGCCAACGTCCAAGCAGTAGCCTAATGTGGGCACGAGTAGCGAAGAATGATTAAATGTTTTGCTGTAGAGGCCCCTCCGAGCCAAGATGAAATGTGGCCGAGGCTCACATCCAGGATATTGTGCACAGTTAGAGGGGTTTACAAGTTGAATGCCGAGGAGCTACGCCACTTGCAAAGATGCTGTGTCACAGATTTCACCTTCAAACCGAAGGAGGGCAATTCGATTCAACTCTCCCGAACCTCGGTAACTGCTGCAGTCAGGCACAGAAAGCATCCAGAACATCGGAACAATTGTAATAAAAATGATAATATCCGCTCGGCGCTGAATATGAACCTTTCTTTTTGTTTTTGCGCAAAACCCCGAAGTTTCATTACATTTCTGTTTCGACAATGCTACCAACGACAATGTGCTCTTCGAGCTGTTCAATTATCCTGCACGCTCGGCGAGGGAGAACGATAATAATAAGAAACCGTTGCTCGTCTCCCGCAGGCATCGCTTTCGCAATCGTCACCTTCGAGTGGGGAGCGTGAAAGCAAAAGCCCTGAAGCTCAACTCCCGACCCCGAGCAGCCTGTGAGATGAATTCAATTACGCTTTTACTTTAGCAGGGGACTGCCACCTCAGAGCAATCCACTTAACCGAAAGCAGCCTGGTTGCATTCGCAGCTATAGGTAAATCTTGTCACTCAAATTAGACCGAGCACCGAGCAGTACGTGTTTAATATTCGATTCGTATCCGAAATTGAGTTAAGGGGACACTTTTTTACGCTGCAAATCTCTGGACGCTTTGCATGCAGGAAAAAGTGACACACTGTCGCTCATATTCGCACGAAGGTGTCACGCGAGTTGCCTACCTTTTAGGCGTTACACGTCAGACTGCGTGTTGAGCATATGAGTAAGAATGAATGGATGATTTACTCACGTTTGTCGATGCCGGTTGTTGTGATTGTTGCTGTTGCTGCTGTTGCTGCTGCTGCTGTTGCTGCTGCTGCTGCTGCTGCTGGCGGTACTGCATGAGTGCAGCGACGGCCTTGTTGGCGGCCGCCGTGACGGCTGCAACGGTGGATGACATTTCGTGATCGTGGTCAATGCCGTTGCTCTCGGTGGCACACCCGGTCGGTTGATGGGTTAATTCGCACTGGCTGTCACCGAGCGGTGGTTGCGTCGGTGACCGAAGGCAGCGCTTTTTCGCGGTCCCGTTGAGAGTCCCCGGTGGTGGCGAGCCAGCCGGTCGATGGCGGGTGATGCGTTCCGACCGGTTCACCACGTTTTCCACGCTTTCCGGAACTCCGACGGTGCCGTCGGCGTCGTTGTCGAGACCGGCGGCGGATGAGCGCTCGTCGTTGTCGGAATCGGTCGCGGTGTAGCCAGCCTGCTGGTCCAGAAACAATGGAAACCGCTGGTCGGTAGCGTCGTTCGAACCGGCAGCCGTTGGCACTGTCGAGGGAAAGATGGAGGTCTGCAAACTGCTCACATCGGTCGACGCCGTCGATGGAGTTGGTGGCGTCGTCGTCGTCGCCGTCGTCGTCGTGTCTGTGGTGGCCCGCTCGACGAGATTCACCATTGAAAATCCGTGTCGGCAGGCGCCCTTTCAGGAACGCAGGGCTCAAACGGGACGGGAGAAGGATACACGACGAAAGCGAACCGTTTCAAAAACCCTGTAACTCGAATGCTCGCCGATGAAGAGAGGGCGTTTTTTTATTTCCCACACACACACGCACGCACACACACTGTCAGGTCTTACTTATTCCACGCTACGGTACTGACCCACGCACTGATCGCTCACGTACGAAACACAACCACTCGGCTCTTGCACTTGCACTCGCACAGGATCAGTTGGTCACTTTTTCATCCGCTCGTTTCATCCGAGCCGCTCAGCCAGGGGTGAGTTTTTCCTCCGATGCGCTTTTCATCATCCGCCTCAAAAAATCCACCTTCACTAGAAGGGGCGAGGAGCACGTTTCCACGTCTCACGCTTGGCCGGTGGTCATCACTCGTCGTATCCCGTGCTGCGATGCCGTATGTGTGTTTGCGTTTTGGGGAAAAACTCTCCCTCTAGCCGGTACGGTGCGCGGAATACGAGGAAAACTCCATGTACACTGTACACCCACACGCTAGTTTACGCCCGATGCACACTTGCGGTCCTTTCGAGCGGCACAAAGAACCATAATCAGCACGTTCCCACGCCCACACACCGAGAAGGCAGCTTGCTGGGTGCGGCTTCGAGCGGCTGGTGGTTTTATGCTCAGTGCCAGGCCACGTGCCGTCCTGCTACAGGATTCCGATTTCCGAGGCCAGCATCTGGTCCCACGCCGGGTGGTAAGCTCCTGGTGCGCTTCTGCAAACGAAAACAAAGCATAATGCATTGGATGTAAAATGCGCACTCGCGAACGGGTATGTGTGTGTGTGTGTGTGTGTGTGTGTGTGTGTGTGTATTGTGATGTAGCATAATGAGCCCAAACGCCGGGAAGGATATCCCGGTCGTCGGTTGATCGCGCTTAAGGGCGTCGAGTTTTCCGGCCATAAAGCACCCGGAATGCGGTGCGGAGATTACGAATCCGTTTTCTACGATGGGGAAAGAGGGGATTTTATTAGCAAAATTAGCAATACATTTACAAGCGACGCCGACGGTGAAGGGTGAGCCAGTTTTTAACTTCTTCTCGGAAAGCAAAGGCTTCGAGTAATCCCAAACGGTGGCTGCACCGACTCGAGGCGTGCACAATTCTGCACAACAATGTCGCAGTTAAATCCTGCACACGTGCACCCACACGCTGTGTGTGTGAGTGTGTGAAGGTGTTTTTGAACAACAAAACTACCCCGTTGCTGGAATGCGTAATCATTCGCGCCACCAACTCACACCGTCCCGTGGGAGATTAGATGGGGGAGGAATACGGCCGGATATGTTGCACATTTTCCACATGAATCCTTGCTGCTGCCACCGTGTCCCGCCCCGTTTGGGACATAATTTTCCCGGTCTGGAAATGCAGGAAGCCCAAAAGGAACACCCTTTCCTCGCGGGGCAATGCGAGCGATGGTGAATCTCTCTTTCGCCAGCATTCCGACCCGATAATGGCGTTTGCTGAGTGCGGTCCCATTGGCCAGCGATGGGCGCAGCGTTCGCCGGATAAGTTTCCGCTAATTTCGCCATAATTCATCACCTGTTTATCCCCGGGGTGGTCTCCCATTCACACCGGTGGAAATCCGGGTGATAGTCGATTGTTTGCAAGCACGGTACGTGCAGGACCGAATGGTAAACTACTTTTCCGGAAAGCCTCCGGCAGTCAGGACGCCTGTGGGTGGGGATTAGTTCTGTCAAACCGGAAATCCGACTCCATTCTGTTGCGGGAGCTTAACCCGTCCCGCGTGTCGCACCTTACGGAAGCACTCGAAAGCGGTTCCGTCCTGTGGCTGAAGCGTGGTCGTTTGGGGACCGGTTTTTTTCTTCTTCTCCCCAGTGCGAGCACGTAGGATTGTGATTGCTTACTTCATAGACCGCATCTCACACGTGCAGTGCGTTTGGCATCCTCAAAAGGTTAAAAAGCCACTCGAGCAATATGCAACGCTCATAGACGTAGAAAACATGTTTCTAAGCGGCGAATAAAAAGCAGCTCTTTTTCCACTCGGTGCTTTTTTTTCTGCCAAACCAACCATTCATTATGGCAAGGGAAATGATTTAAAAGTTAAATTAACTCTTCAAACTAGCTCCCGTGGGTCTCGCAAGTAGCAAAAACCCAACCTTGTGACATAAGGTCGAGACCTCCTTCCAAAAGGCGCTTTTAGCAAACGCCAAAGCCACTCGGCAATGCTAATTAATCTTTTCTTTTCCCGTGCATGTAACTTTTGCTTTTCTATCGCGCACTTGAATCCGTTCCGACGAATTCATTACATTTTCATTGCGAATAAATAAAACAACGATGCAAATTTGGTGGATAAAGCCAAGTGCAAAACCTCATCTCATCCAAGTAGGTTAATTGCAATGCCTGGCAAATAAAACACCGCCTACTGTGTGTTTTTGTTGGTGTGTGCGTGCGTATATTTTCCTTCCGGCGTGCTTATTCAAACCGCTTCATATCCGAAGCAGTAAAACATTCATGTAAATTCACCCAATACACAAGAGCCGGGCGTTTCCATATTCCCTTATTGAGTGAGGATCGTATGAAACGTGTGTGTGTGTGTGTGTGAGAGAGTATGTGTGTATGGGATGGAGTGGTGGCAGGAAAAACCCATTTTCTCCGTTCCACCGACTGAGTGCACGGCTTACGTTACGGGGTCAGTTGCCACGGCATCGAAACCTTTCGCCCTCTCGGTGCTTTCCCACCCCCCCCCCCCTAGGGGGATACGGAAAAGCGAGGGAAATGGAAAATAATATCGAAACTTTACCTCTAAACAAACCCCACGGATCCCGATCGGCCGGTGGTGATGCCGGCAGCACTCGTACAAGCTTGGTGCTCGTACGTTCGACTATCGTGGCATCGTGGCCTGGTTCACCGGGCTGGTTGGATATATATTGCGCCCCTGAGGGTGGCGGTGAGATGTTTTCCCCGCCGGGATGCAACCCCAGCATCGGTACCGGGGCGGATTTCTGAACCTGATGAGTGGAACAAAGCCTAAAACAAGGGACCTCGGTTCCACGGGAAAACTGATTGACATATTGATGAGGCCGGAGGCCGTCGCCTGGTAGAATGTCCCGAGGGACGTGAAAGTTTCGCAATAAAGAGCACACACAGGCCGGGCCGTGCTGGGTTGCAGGTTGACTGTTCGCACGGTCTGCGTACGGAAACGAAGGGGTAAAGTTTCGATTGTGCTCTTAGTTGCTGCCCTTAAATTAACGGTAGTCCAATCAAGCTGAATCCCAGCCAGGATCGTCGCGTTTAGGCGTTGAGCAGGAGATTGAATTACGAAATGGTTCGTGATTCTTACACATCTGATCGCGAGCACATGAAAATTCATCACAAGTTTGATTGTGTATTTGATTTGCCGCACTGTAAAACAACAGGAAGCAGGACATTTGATGTACGATACCCCAGATACCATCGGGAATCGCGTTCAGGAGCAGCCGACGAGCTGCCGATAACGTGAAAATTATACGCTTCCGTGGGCTGCCGAGGGGAGGCAAAATTATTAATTGAAACGGCTGGTTCGGAACCGGCCGAAACTTCGCTTTCTCGGCTCATAAATATTCAATGCCCAAACCTCAAACACACCGCCACAGGGCCACCGGGGCGCAATATGTTAGCTAACCGCCACATCCATCGCCGGTGTGGCTTCATCGGACGCATGTGCCACCGTGGATCGAAACCGCCTCGGGTCGTCCTTCATCGTGCGGTATTGAAAATCTCGCGGCATCCGGGTGCTCTGGTCGGGTCGGATTCGGAATGCGACTACCATCGCCAGTGTCCCAAGGGCGGCCACGGACTCAGAATGGAATCGAGTCAGGTCCGAGCGCCAGCCGGAGCCATTCCCTCGAGAGAAATGGACTGGGTTGTGCGGAATGATCGAAGATTAAATAAAATAAACGAATATCAATATTTGAATCATAAGTAGCCGTCCCGTTCTCTGACTGCGCGCGTGGGACCCGGCAGAATCGGTGGCCCAGCATCCGTGCAGTCCATCGCCTGATTGGGTGCACCGCGGGGCCAACTGATGGTTGGATCAATTTATTCAAATGTTCCTCGAGTTTGTTCTTCTTGCGGTTCGTTTGCGCCCGACCGATATTAAAACAGGCGAAAGCCGAAAGTCAGCCCCAAGATCACGGGTGGATTCTAGGGTGCGAATTTTCTTGCCCTTTCGCGCTCAACACTGCTCCGTGGAGCGCATTAAGTCGATTGGGTTTTTTGTGTGTTTGTGTGCTCCACACAAATCCACTGCCAGCTGTGCCACGTGCTTCCCACGACGACAATCGGAACTGAATGTCAGCATAATCGAAAATCGACACGGTGTCGAACGTCGATGGGGGAAAAATGGCTACGTTTGGTGAAACTTTCAACAACCTCACAAGTCGAAAGTGCGCCAGATAACTCGCAATGGAGGTTAATGATTGCACTCCGTTTCGCCACGTTACGGAATGCAGGGAATGTGAGCATCACCCGGCACAAAAGCTGCAAATGATCTCGTTACATCATATCGCCAGTCGAGAGAGAGAGAGAAAGCGAAAAAAAAGCACAAGCTTGCACAAGCATCACTACTCGTGCAGGAGCTCCCAACTAACCCGCCCGGTAATAGATTTGCCTGGCATCCCTGCCAAGGATAACACTGCCGTCGCCATGGCAACCGTAGCAACCCGTCCACACGAGAGGCGGCTGGCAACACACGAGGAATTCAATTTACTGTCACGGCAAAGCCTGCAAAGAATGTTTCCCCGCTCCGTGCGGCCACGTGAATTCTCCCGTACGGAACTCGATACCATCTTGTCGTTGGGTGCCTGGACGGGGGTGAGAACAGGCCGGGCTCAGGCGGCATCACATGTACGCGGATGCGGTCGCCCACAGATGGCGTATTTGGGAGGAAGAGAAGGCCAGTGGCCCACACATAAAAGGGGCCGTCCATTTTGATTACGTTGCTCCCGTTTTCTCGCATGGCGGCCAGAGCTTTTCCGGGAAGATGCTGCGCCTCCAACTCGTACGCCGACGCGTGATCCCGTTCCGGCGGGCGGATTTTTCATTCCTTTCCGCTCATTGCGTACGGCTTGCATTTCCTCTCTGTGTGTGTGTTTGCCTTTTGTAGCAAAATTTTCCATTCAGTCAACTCTTTCAGCTGTGTGGGGGAATTTTTTCACCCTCGTTTTTCTTTCAACCCGCTCTGGACATTCTTCTATTTTATTTACTCCGCTTCAACGGCTAACCTGCTCTGGGGCAGCGCATAAAAGAAGGCAGGCAAGCGAAGTTATGATGATCCTAATACCGCCAGAAATACCTTCGCACGCGTATGTTAATCTAAGGAGGCTACGTGATGCTTCCATGGCACCACCGCCAGAACGGTGACGGGCGGGATTTTTTCCGAGAAGGTGGGATTTGCTGACGACAAACAGGATTGATGTTATTGTCATGCGGATCACACAAAGCCCCTCGCGGGCCAGCGTGCGGGCTAAGGGGATACATTTGACTTAAAGGTCCTTGGGGCGCACCCCTGAGCATTATAGATTATTTGTGCTGCGCTTGTGGCCGGCACTTCAGAGCGAACAGGCGCCGTTTTGCTGCTGAAAGCCGAACCGAAAGCAGCGGCAGAAAAATATGCACGAAGCGCAAGCCGAACGGAAAAGCGTTCTTCGGATCTTCGGGAAAATTAATTGCGTTTTAAGCTGTTTTTGTCCTTTGTGGTCGTCTTTTGACCGGGTTGACAATGCGAAATGAACAACAAAAAAAAACAACACCAACCTCATTGCTTGCCTCTAAGGCGACCCTTTTGCTGGAACGAACTGGAAAGCTATTACAATTTGTATTATTTCTCCGCGGGGTAACAGTCCCGTGGGGCAGATTGTGTTTTTCGGGAAGCGCTTTTACCGCGGGCGCTTTTTCGCGCCCCGCGTGACGCGCCACGGTGGATTTTAGAATTTAATTTTCGGCCAGTCCATTAACCAGTCCGAAGCGGGAAATTTTCACCCGCCGGAAGACCACGGTGGAGGAGTTCAGGTCCCTGGTTGGTAAAATTATTTACCAGCAGATTTTCATAATTATAAATTCAATTATTCGCTGACTTTTACCGGTCCTCCGGTCACCACGGCTGTCCTAGCGATCATCAAGGTCTCGTTATGTGTGGGAGTGTTTGTCAGCTGGAAACATTCGGGAACGAAAACGTCTCCCTCCTCCTTTGGAAGGAGCTCCCTCTCCCCCCCCCTTTCCAACCATCCCTCGTGGGGAAGGATTTAATTTCGGACAAATTTGGCCGGTGCCGGGGAAAATTTAATTACAAACCCCACTGTCTTCTCGGTGCCGGCGCACCTGATGATGGCTGACTTCCGGTCGAGGGCGCAGAAAACACTCGCTCGGTGAGTTTGCCGCAGAAAGCGCTGGTCGAAAGCGCTGGTAAAATGGGTTTGAACGTCACTGACCTTTACCGCAGGCTGCAAGCTCCCATCAAGGACGGATGGAAGGTTTTGCGGTTTACGGAGGAAAATAACACCACGTGTCGGTCACTCTGGCGGGATGCGGCCAGTGATGGACCTCCCGATTCCCATCCCGTCATGGGTGGAGTTAATTTTCATTCCACCCGAAGCGTGGGGTGCAGCGAAGGGATGGTTCAGCAGGTGGGATATTTTACGCCCTCCGAACACCTGTCGGTTACATTTCAATGACCGGTGGTCGGTACGAAAGCGGTGTGAGGTGGGTGCGTGTGTGTTTGAGCGCATGATAGCACGAGTTTTCCACACCTCGAGCAGGGTAAACGTTTGGGAAGAGATAGAGTGAATTTTACTAATAGCTTATTACCTCGGCGTGTGAGTAATGATGATAGCGAGAAATTCACCACCGGTACATTATGAGCTGGATCATGACGAGCCTAACCGTTTACATTTACCCGTAGATGGGCGATTGAACGATAGCACATTTAATGCTAATGGTGCCAGTAATAGACGCTCGTTGTACTAACATTTAATTCAATGTTAATACTACAGCGGATTTTGGAGATTAGTATTTTTTACGTGACATTCACGACATACTTCAGCGATGCTTTATGGTCGTGGATTGCAGCAATGCGGACCGTTTCATACTGCATTGCCAGGGACACGCAATTTATCACGTCTAAGCAAAGCTCATCCGCTTATTATTACGAGATAATCCCCGTACGTACCGAGGGCACGTGGCTGGCGGCAGGACGCACGCTAATAATCCCCCGGTAATCATCTCACGGGAGCTGCACAGCATCGTCTACGTCGAAGCTGCGATATTGCTAATCTACGTACCGGCTGTCACAAAATGGCGCGGACAGACGGCTTCGGTATGGCTGCCTCACGGGTAAGGCTGCAGCGAACCGCAACAGGTTTCGGGATGGCTAGCCCTGCAGCGTTGCCAATATCTAGTACACCGCCCCATTACAGTCAAGCTGAAATTTAAATTATGATCTTCTCTCTCTCTCTCTCTTTTGCCCTCCTGAAAGCGTGGTCAGAAAATGCTGCTGGGTGTGAAGAGAAAGCGCGATAAGGGAACGTACATCCGCAGAAAGAATGGGCAGGATGCCAAAATGAGCGAGCGCGCTTGGCGAATTGCCTATCCTTCAGGGGCAAAGCGGGCTGATAGCTTTCACCCGGTATTTTTGTGTGCTCTGCACAGGATACAACATGCATACACTACATCGACCACATTATAGCCGAGGGATTTTGGAAGGCCACCTTAGGAGTATGGTAGCAATCAAAAAAAAAAAATACAAAACCCCTTTAGGCAGCTCTTTCAGTTTTACTACCACCGATGGAATGGCTCAACTGGTTCCCGGTGTAACCAACGGCCCGTGGCTCATATTCGCATCTCGTATCCTTGACCATCGCTCGTGCATTACCGACAACTAGCCTCGTTCGAGCGAACGAAACAATACCGGATTTATGGCTTCCAATTACATTTATTATTACGAGTGTTTCACGTATTCGGTACTCGGTTCCGATCGACCGGCGGGAAAGCATGGCCCTGTTTGCGTACCCGTGGGGGCGTTACACGGCTAGTAGAGAGAAAGTAACCAAACCAAGAGGGTGCCCTAGAAAGTGCGAAAATGGGGTGAGAAGATATAAAGGCGCCATAACTCGGTTGCGCTCCCTTGACGTTGGTTTTTGGTATTGCCGTGCGCGTGGCGATGCGTGCTTTTAACGGCCTACTATGGCACAGTGGGCAAAAGTCGCTGATCATATAGTGCTGTTGTACAAAAATTGAAGCAAATACCTGAAAAATGCAAGCTTTCTCCTATCGATAAATGGAATAAAGAGCGAAATAGTGCGTATTGTTACGGTTAGATTCTGCAACTGTGATTAGGGCGTTGCTTATTTGGCCCACTATGCGCGGCTTTCTCGACTGCTACACGTGCTGCCTATCTTGCAGGCGAGGCAAGGACGATTTTCGTCGTAGGCGGCCATTACGCAACAAAGCCATTCTTCGGAAGGCGAGGTTGCAATGAATCGAATCGATAAAATACGCGCGATTCCTCGTGTTCATGGCGAGTTCGTGTTCACGCCACGTCAATCGCTGGCGAAGGGTTGCAAGCGCCACGGGGCTAGGCAGGCTCCCACGACGGAGAGAAGAGTTTTGATGGAAATCGAGTCTAGATAAACAACTCCAGAAACGTGATAGCGCAAGTATTCGCGACTCGCCGGATTCCGCCACGGTAAGCCACGCTGGAGCTCCTATTACTGCGGGGTGAATTTCTCCGACAGGACCAATGCCAGGGAGGGCGCTTTTGGTTGGCCTTTTGCTCCACTGTTCTTGCAATTCATTCTGCCCTTCCATCTCTCGAGACGTCGGCACCGTCGTAACCGGAACCCTCCGGCCGTTTATTTTGGGTGGTTCCCGCTTCTTTCCTGTCGATGGCTCGATTAGTACAATTGGGAATTCCAGCTGACAAGCAATTGACAGCCGGAAGCGAGAATTTCTACACCATCCGTGTGGTACACGCGCGACCCCGCCGGTCGGCTGGGAGCGAGATCTGATGGCATCTGTTTCGGCGTATTGTGCTCGTTTGGTTTTATTTGTCTCTCGTGCGCTAGAATTCGTTGACATGCGCCTAGCAAAGACGATGCCATAAACGCAGACAATGGCGAATGGTGTAATGGAATCGGCAGGGCTCCTGCGGCGGTGAATGCGAGCTAGAATCGGGACACGGATGGCATAAATTCGTCCCGTTTTTATCCGCCCTGGTTCGTCGAGCGAGGGTTCTCTGCGTGGGAGTGAGTTCTAATGCAATCTGAACTTTCCTTGCGTAGGTTAATATTGTTTCGTTTCTTTTCGGGAAAATGGTGAAGGCCTTGTTGTGAGCTTAACACGATAAAACCGGGACCGCGCCGAGTATCCTGAATTGATCCAAAAGCAGACACATTCCCCGGAACACAACGTTAACGGTGCCAGAGCAAACTGCGTCAGCTAGCAAACAAATTACGCATCGAATTATGCCCCATTGGAGTACATTTTATTCGGTCAATTTAATGTACCGATCCGGTCTCATTATCGAGCCCCGACTGGGTGTGGGTTTATTTGCACAAATGTGCAACACCAGCACGGAAATGTGTGCAAGCTTGGGCCGCAAATAAAACCGCGAAGCTGAGTGAGAAAATTAATTGTTTCCCGCGAAGCTCCTGAAATTAACAGTATTTCGATGCATTGCCAGCGGAATGCCGCAGCGGCGCGTAAAATAAATCAATAAGTGAAGAGCGTGATGAGTGCGCACTGTTATCACGCAAAACACAAACAGCATTAAACGGGTCTGAATGTTTCAGCAGCATCCATCACCAGCATGGGGACTGGGGATGGAGAATGGCAGCATCGTTAGCGCAGCATTCCGTTCCATGAAACGACCCGCAAACTGAACGTGGGGCAAAATTGTGCACGATTCTGAAAATCGACAACAAACGAACTTCTCAAAATTGGCTGCAAAACTTTGCCGTGCCGGGTAAGGCGCACGAACTCAGCTTTTCTTCCAGCTAGTCTTTCAGTATCCAGCATCCCGAGCAGCACAATCCCGGACGATATGGGCATAAAAAAGGCCTGCAAATAAACCGCCTCGATATCGCACACGCAGTAAAACCTCCCCTCGAAGCTCGAGGAATCTAAGCGGCTTGTCTTAGCTGGAATTGTGCCGAAGCCAGCTATCCCGACCCGTTGGCGTTTAATAGCCAGCTTGCTAGCAATTCTCACGCAGTTGACATACGTTCCCTTCGCTTAAAACGTGCCCAGTTTATCTCGGGACGGGTATCCCAGGCGTTCCAGTGACAACGATTAAAGGGGCATCATCAAAAAGTTGCTCTAGCTACGAGCACAAACAAAAAATCCAGGAACAGAACGGATTAGAACAGCACACTAAACACGGCGAAGAAGAGAAGATTAATGGAGTACGAGAAGTGAACATTCTCGAAGACAGCCGCCGGATGAGTAAATGAGTAAACGACGAATCCCCGGCCCAACGCAAAACAAAAAGCATGTTCTGCTGGGAAACCGGCACTGTTTGCTTAATATCTCCACCAGGACCCTCCGGGCATTGCAAGATCCGAGATCCGATGCGGGTGGCTAATGGAGGGGAGAACAAAACTGGGTTAACATGCGTCATTTTTACGATAAAGGGTTGTGCGCGCCATTTGCACAGTTTCCGCCATTTTGCTTGCGGGTTTGTGGCAAAAAAAGCAAGCCAGAAAAAAAAACAAACAAATACACAAAGTTCACCCAAGCCCCGTCCGATGCTCAATCACGGCAAACAAAGGCCAAGGCAGCCTTGCGATCCTTCGCGCCCACCACCGGGTGAGCTATTTTTGTGTGCCACAACGGAAGAGGCTTTCAAGATTCCATTCGGAGGTTAAGTAGTTGTTTCTGCGATGCACACCCGTAAAAGGCCACCGGGCTGGGAGGTTGTAGCGTAAGTGCTCAGCTACGGTGACATTGCAGCATGTTCACCCATTAGGACGAAGGCGCCCACGCACCGGAACCAAAACGGTGGAACGCTGAGAAAAGGTCCTCCAATCCGCGCCACAGTTCGCTGGTAATGGGATAAAAATGCTCTCCCGCTATCCATCACCACATCAACGGTTAAAGCCGATGGATCGATGCTAAGCCATCGTCGCCTTTGTACGGCCTTTGCTGGGGCCCACCGAACGGGAAGCTTTTTTCATCGCTTTCCCGGGTAGTTTTCCGTGGTGGGAGAGAACAAAAAGAAAAACAGCACCAGCACCGACACAGAGTGTTCGTTTCTCAACCCTTGCGCAGCACTAACGCCACAAGAACGCCACTCTTCTTTTCCATCTGTTTTTTCTGTTGGTGTTGTTGCTCTGCCACCGAGTTCATTTCGGCGCGCAGGCAGTTTGCGAGACATCCTTTTTCGGGGTTTTGGGCCCCCTAGCACTAGCAGCTCATCATATTTCAATCCGACGGTTAGCACATTGACTGGCACGGGATGCCTTGGCAAGTGGAACGCAAAAAAGAGGAAAAATTGAAATAGGAAACAAAAAAATCCCCCAAGGGTGCCACAATCCGATGGCACCGACTCGAACCGGAATCTCGATCAAGTGCGGTGTGAACGAAGGAGACCAAAAAAAAAAAACACAACCGGTTCGCCTTTCAAATCTTCCATTCGCGGGCGTAGGAATCCCTTCGTCGCTTGGAGGAGTACAACCAAACCACACCCTACCGGAACTCCGGAGACGACAGCGTTGGTTCACGAAAGGACGAACCGATCTGCATCCCATTTCTGATCCCATCGAGCGCCATATTTATGCTGAAAGAAATTCAATCTGTTTTGATATCGCTCAATTTTATGGCCATGGCAGCGCTGAACGAAGATTGTGATGGAAGGCAGTGCGATGGATTTTTCTGCACTGGTTGGTTCATAAATTCAATAACAAAAACGAAGTAATAAGCAAACCGGAAACAAGTGCACGCGAGATGTGGTGGGCTTGGCAGTAGAGTGAAGGAATTCGAGTCGAAAGCATCGAATTTTCGCGAAATGAACGCAAGTTTCGCGGCTCGCAACGGCCAAACGATAAGGCAACTTTACTGGATTGGATCACGGGCTCCCGCCTGGTGGTGGTATTCGTACGGACGTTGAGGTCCTTTTTTTGGTTCCATCCCGTCTAGGCTATTATCCCACCCAGCTGTGGATGGAGAAAAAAGTTTTTTTTTATCTCACCCAGCGCCACACGGCGCAGCCGAGGCTAAATCCGGATCTTCGGGACGTACTTAATTTGACGAAATGAACCCAAACGGCTGGCAATCGGGCACGCCGGCCAGCGGAAAAGTGTTAATTAATTCAACGGCTTACCCGTGGACGTACCCGGAGCGACCGGAGTTTGATGTGGCAAATAGGGACGCACTTAGGCAAGCAGTTTTGATAAGAACTTTTGATTTCCGCCGGCAACAAACGGGCACGACTCTTTTCTACACTTTGTTCGTGCAGATTGCTGATAGCGTGGATAAGAAGTTGGACTT
Source organism: Anopheles nili (assembly GCF_943737925.1). Lineage (NCBI taxonomy): Eukaryota > Metazoa > Arthropoda > Insecta > Diptera > Culicidae > Anopheles > Anopheles nili. The sequence continues at coordinate 56,683,312 of NC_071292.1, forward strand.
GTCTGTGGCGCGTTAAAACGGCGTTAATAGTGAGCTGTCGTACTTTCTTTCGCAGCTTATCCGGAGGCAATGTTCTCGCGATCTCACGATTGTCACTTGCTGTTTCACACTACCGACATTTCCCTCACGGGAGTTGAAATAGTTGAACAAACCATAGAGCATCCGTTTCATTGAAGGATGAATACACGGAGCAGAATTTGCTCATCCATCATGCAATAAGCTGTTACTTCACGCGAATCCCATTTAACAGGTTTGACTATTCGCGTGACTATTTCCGCTATCAATCAGACACGGTGGTTGAGTAACGTCACCATACAATGCCCGTTAATAAACCCTTTCAAAGTGCATCAATTTGCTTGCACTTGCGTTCGATGCATCAGCCCCGAGAGTGCGCTCTTCGTCGGGCGTAGCCGCGCTGGCGGATGGAATTATTGGATTCCATTTGCTCGGTGTACAGAGATACATCAACTCGACGTAATGCGAGCAGCTTCCACCGTCCAACCCACGTGGCAGGCGTACGCGATGTTCTAATCCATATCCACCGTTCCGGGTTCCCGGTACGGCAGACAAGCTTCTCCGGAGGTCCTTTTTTTCTCTCTCCCCACCTCACGGGTAAGTAACTCGAAGGCAGCAATAAGAACAGGAAAGCGTACTTCACGTGCACCGTTCGGGCGCAGGTTCATCGTATCCTTGTGCAAACGCCGGGAATGAAAAGAAACGTGGTTTTCTGACACGGCGGAATGGGATTGCCTTTGCCAGTCACGGTACAGTAAGATGTACATCCCCGGGGCTATGCCCCATAAGCTAACTACACCCGCCAGGGCACCTTCGATGGCACCGTGAAGTGCCGCAATCCGTGCCCGTGGTGTTCCGTGGGCTATGGGGAAGCGCTTGCAGATTCATCGGTTTGCGACCGCGTGGTCCGTGTGGTTGGCGTTTCCACCGGAGGGACAGGGAAAAACCACTCACACTCACCGAGCACCAGTGAAAAGCTGTCCGTAGCAAGCGGGATTAATAATTCAACAGCTTGATTTGAAATGCTTCCCAGAATTGATCCAGACAGACGGTACATGTTTGCAGGGAGGTGCGTGGTCGGAAGGATCTTTGATATTTGAGTTGGAAGCGTCGAAAACGCGTGAGCCTTTAAAGTGCGCCGTATGAATGTGACACAACGACGAGCCCTGCCCTGCCCGGGAAGGCTGAAAAGCATGAGCGTATTGCGAGCAAACTGATAGCCGTCGGAAGGCGACCTCATCGTCCTGACGTTGGTGGTGTTGCGTAACTTTTCGGCTTCATGAGCTGGCGAACTTTGGCATGACAGCGTGACTAACTTGGGCAGTTTCAACCGCCCTCGCTCGTTTAAAGATAAAGTTAAGGAGCTGTGGGTGCCAACCCGAAATGGAACGGATTCTTTCGAAGCCATCAATTTCGAATAATTCCATCTGCTGCTGGATTTCTCAAGCCGATCGTAGTAGCTCACGAATAGCGTGATGGTCGCGTCCGGCCTACTATGATTGCCTTCGTATGGGCGTTGCTAAGATAATCCATCACAACGCAGATTCGGCAGCACGGCCGGCTGTTTACGAAGTACACCTAATGGCTACTATTTGTTCCGAGATTCGTGTTTTTTTTTCCTTCTCTTCAGCGCCATTTGCTTTTTCAATGCGTCATGTTTACGCGCATTCATGACACGTAACGTCGAGTGGCTCACGGCGTTAGAGCGTACGCGAACAGATAAGTGCGGCTTACATGCTTCGAGGAGCATGTTGAATCAGAATTAATGTATTCAATGCCGGCGCATCGGTTCGGATTGGGGATGCCGTTTTTTCTTTCTCGTGCCCTTCTGACGTGCCCAACAGTCTCTCATATTCCCTTCCCCAATCCTGTCAGTCTGCCACCGAATGGCCTTACGAACAGATTTATGCAAACAAACACGCGTGGCAGACGAACTCAATCAACAGTGCCCGCCTTTTCCAGCCGTTATCAAGCCGTGTGTCAAGGATATGTATTTTGTTTTATTATTCCATTTTTTTCCCTTATTCGCTCCATTTTTTTTCTGGGATCCTTTTTCACTTCGTCCTTCTTCCACGTGCGTTGTCAGATCAAACCCACCCGAGAGCCGCCTCATCGGTCCGCCAATGCCTAGTATCGAAAGGATTCGAATTCCATGTCCCTAACCAGCGCCGTGGTGCGTGTGTATGTCACTAGCGTACAACCTTCCCGTGTCTAAACCGGCATGTGGTGGGGCGAGAGTGCCCGGAAAATAACATTTTCAATCAAAACCCCACCCGCCATTCGTTCACACTCATATATTATTCATACCGAAGTTTGTTTGCGCATGGAGCAACGGGGTCGCGCCCGGGAAACGTCCGGCTAAACGATCCTTGGGACGGGTTCGGGATATTTGCTCCTTGTTGCGCTCCCGTACTGTGACCCCCTCCCCCTGACTCCACTATTGTCAGCAAATTTTCCATTCAATCTTCCGTAATGATAATGCGATAAGTTTTTCGCCACAACCGATAACGGCTAACGGGAGGGCTTTTGTTCTCGCGCGCTACGGGCAAAGTTTTGATTGCGCGTCTTGGCGGAACGAGTGCTCCAACGGAAGCCCGGTGTGTTTATTGATCTACGAGATTACACATTTGCGGTGTTTGGTTTTTCCGGCGTGTGTGTGTGTGTGTGTTTGCTCGGTTGGAAGTTGGAAACCTTTCGTCTGGCTACTGCCGCCGGTTAGTGATCAATACCGGATTAATCGACAACCAGCGCGACAGGATTACGGGGCTCCGAGCGGTTCGATCAAAGTTCATTAAAAGTTCATCGTGCGTGCGTGCGTGTGTGTGTTTGCGGACGGGACGGATTTTCCCTCTGTTTGCCGTGAATGCGCCAGTAATGAAGGCAAATATTAATTATTCCGACCTTCCGTCGGACGCGCACCCACAGGGGTACCACCACAAAAGCCCTCTTCACGCAGGAGAAAGTGACGCGCCACGGTGCTACCGAAGGACATTCAATACGCCGCAAGCCGCTTGTTGCAGAAGTTCACCGATCGGGTTCGTTCCGTTAGGGCGCGAGGTGAAGAAAGTTTGCCGTCCAACTCGACCGGCTTGCGGCACCGGGTTGCGGTGTGTTAATTTAATCTGACACGTTCGCACACCGGTCGCGGTTGATGGTGATGGTTGGGTCGTCAGGGGGGTTGGGGCTGCGGTCAACATGTGCAACTCCCTCCCCATCCATAAAGCATGAGCGAGCGGAACCGCGGAAATGGGGTAATATAAAAAAAAAGAAAGATCCATCGATGCTTCGCATTGGAAATGATTTACCGCAAGCTGGAAAGGACCGTCTGTGGGCCGATGGGTCAATCCAGCGTCGAAAGCTTTTTTTTCCTCGCACCAAACGCACGCAAGACCCCGGTTCGGATGTCGGACGTATTTGATGCGATAAGAAGCTGCTTGATTAACCCGCCCGTTGTGAACGTGCCGGCGCGTTGTTGGTTAGTGATTTGTATCTGGCCTGCGTATCGATGGCACAGTAGTCATCGTACGGTGGCGTACGTGATCAAAAAATTAAAATCCAACCCAGCATTCGCGTGTTCGAGTCGAGTTTCCACCATCCAACCCGTTTTTGACCACCCAAAAATCCCACCGTACCGTCCGCAAAGATGCTGCGGTCTCGCGATGGCGACGTGAAAGATGAAAGTTGTCGCGCATATTAATGATAAATGTCACATGATCCGCGCACCCGACACCTCCCATCCATTCCCAACCGGGGTCTGGCCAAAGGTCTGGCCGGTCTTGGCCAATAAATCTCCCAACACCCAGGGACCGGTCGATCTCGAGGTGCGAGGCGCGTGAATGTGGAGCACCAAGTGATAAGCGAAAACCGGGCACGCGAGCGGAACAAACCGGAGTTGCGAAAGGCGTGCGAAACCGCGCGCTGCGTTGGAGATAGCGAAACGAAATGAAAGCCAACGGGCGGGCAAGATAGAACACGAGAGCAGGCGAAGGAAAAAGAGAGAAAGTGTGCAAAAACTATCGCCTACGTCAGTAACGTTAGTGTGGGGCGCAGTGATGTGACGGTGACAGTGACTGGCCTCACGCGTGGTAGAAACGCACAGAACAAAACGGATTGACGGTGCGTGATTGTGACACGTTGCGTGTATTTGGTGCGCCTCTCGAGTCCAACCCACGACCATTGTGCAGTGTATGCGAGAGAACATTTCATGTTTCCAGTACCGGTTTGGCGGGAAGATTCCCCACCCATCGGGTCGTTATAATACAATTAGCACACAGGTGAGCTTAACCCGTCGAAGCGGAAGGTCACCCAGCGACGGCAAGCGTTTTGCAGTCAACGTCCGAGGCAAAGCGTGCCCTCATCGAACACCCTCTGCTAATGGATGCCGCGCCGAACCAGAGATTCCAGAGTGAATTCAACTCGATTATCGGTTTGCGACACATTTGGCCGAGCGAACGCTTCCATCCACGCAGCGCATCAACGCACCAAACGCTGACGAACGCATCAACGCATCAGCGAATCAGATCCAATCACTTTAAATGACATTAACACGCTGCCGGCAGTTTGGTGAGGGGCCCGCGAACGCATGGGAAGTGACTTACAACTGCAGCTCGGCGCAGCGGGCAAAAGGGTGAGACTCGCTCTCTCAGCCCTCTGGACGTGTGCGTGAGTGGAAACTGGCGTGGAAATGAGCCACGCGAGACAAAGCGCGAACGCGTGAGCACATGGCCGCGTATACCGGTGTGGCGTAAACCAGCAGTCAAGCAGTCTGACAACGGCTCAGTACCGCAGTGACTGTCGTCCGGGCGAAACGAACGTCCGTGAAACGCGGTGTCGCGGTTTACGATCGACGCGAAAACCTCTCGCGCGCGTTTGCTTCCATAACAACCGCGTGCAAAGCAAGGGTGCGCCAATCGCAGTAGGCCGCAGTGTTTTTTTTTCGCGCACAGCTTACCTTGACCGGGAAAAAGTAGCAGCAATGCAAGTCAGTGCAAAAAACAACAACCCAGTGATGTCCTTCCCCGGTGGTAACAATAACGGTGGTGTGGTCTGGGCCACGAGCATGGGGATGCTGTTAAGGACGCTAGTGTTGCTGCATCTCGCAGTCACGTTTGGCCATGCTCAGCTGGCGTCAGGTAACCTAAGCGTATTGCCCTAGTGCACCATCAGCTCGTGACCGGTGGAGCGCGAAAATTGTCAATCATCGCTCATCGACCACCCTCTCTCTGGTTTTCGTGCAGGTGATCGTGTGTACAAACCGGAAATGGACGATCTCTACATTACGGTGAACGCGCGCACCCGAACGCTCGAGCTGGCGTGGCGCAATTTCGACGATCTATCCAATTACATCCTGCTTGCCGAACAGTACCCGGTGGAGGCGTTCGAGCCGCTCTACTACCACTACACGAGCGGGCCCGCCTCATCCACGACGGACGCAACCGATGGGGGTCTCACGTCACCGGAAGTGACCACGGTGGCCGGCGGTGGTACTACCGAAAATAGCGTCTCAACGACGGACGCCGGCGAGTACACGACCGAGGCCGATACGGAGCTTGGTTGGGTGTACGATTTCCGGGATGAGTTTGGCTACCGGAAGAAGGATGTGCTGTTTTCGCTGCAACCGGTCTACACCAACGGGTGGACGAAGACCGGTAAGCATGCGGGTGTGGGGTGGTTGCTTAATGTTCCTTCGTCTGTGTGTGTGTGTGTGCGCGCGTCAGTGTGAGACCATGATTATGTGCGGCTTGTTTAGAGCAACAACACTGAAGGGAACCCTTCTAAAACTCCCCCATTGGGTTGGGAACTGGCACTCATATCGCTTCCTACGCGGTTTGGTTTAATCCATTCTCGCTCGCCATTAGAACGCGTGATAAGCTCCGAGCTGTGGGCAACGACCCGTGGGCATCGCAGGGCTCCGGAGTCGTCGACGAGTGACACGTGCCCCCGGGAGAACGTCCAGCATGTGACGGTTTATCTTGCCATTGTGAACACTGCAGCCCGGCGTGGTTTGGATCATTGTTGGCATTATTATGATGGTTTTCATGCCGCTGTGGTTTATTCCATACCATCGCGTTCGCGCTGTCCCACCCCGTTGTGTAAGTACTCGACGAGAGTGGATAAACACCGCAAATCACTTGCAGACCCGATGCTGGAGCGTGATACCAGCGTGAATGGAACAGCGGTTAAAGGACACCCATCGGATGAGCGTTAGGAAAGGAACCCACAGCCCACACAAGCACACAATTTGTGCCAGGAAAGCCACCGGTCTAATCTCCATTGGTGAATTGGATTAATCGAATTCACTCCCGTCTGGCCAATGATTGCCAATCTACGAAAGCGGGGCCAACAGCTACACACAAAAAAATGCTCCCCAAGTACGTACACCGGTGTGTCCCGTTGTTCGGCGGGAAATTTAGATTATCGGCATTATCCTGATTCGGTCACATTGAACACACCGCCATGAAAGGGGGAAAACTTGACCCACCATTTGCATGCTTCGTCCCGGGTGTCCACAGCGAGATGGGATTGCAAAAGCGAACCATCGGAACGATCGTCACGTGCCGAAACGAGGCAACAGTTGGGTACGATGGCAATTTAAGGAGCACGATTGCAAATGGTCATTAGACGAGCGGCTCGTTGCGACTTGCTCGCAGCGTACCGTAGGGCATACCTAACGCTCGAGTCCTTGCCGGTTGTCCTTGCGCGTTCGATTGGGATGCGATGCCAACCGATAACGCGCGCAAGCCCTCTCTCGATATAGGCATCGCGTCGCACTTCCGGTACGTACACCGGTCGGTCCCTGTGGTGGTTCCGGTTATCTCTCCTCGACAAGCCAGTACGACCATTTTCTTCGAACGTTTCAAAGCCCGGTGCTGGGGGACTGGTTCGAAGGACAGCCCTTTGTTGCTTGCGCCCGTTTTGCAACGTAAGGCACCTGCCTGCCATCAGAAAGGATGGGTAATGTGGTCTCATTTGTGTAAATTGCGTACTTTACGGCTAGGATTATGGCGCGGCAGTATCGGGAGCGATTTTTCCGCAGACGTTTTCAACTTAAGAAAAAAACCCCCCGTTGGCCGTTATCGTAAAGGTCGCGTTTATGTTGACTGCTGAATGGTTGTTTTTATAAATTCATCAAACATACGCCACCTGCGCGACACTGCCGCAATGCAAATGACCGGTGTGTTGGTTTTCTTTAGCGGTCAAAGTACACACATTTTGTGGCCCAACACGGCAACAGTGAATGTGTTGTTGCGCTTGAGTGACTGCTAACACCGGGTGAATCATTTTGCCGTGCCGCACTAGACCGGTTAGTGGACTTCCCGGAGCGCTTGCCTAACGAAATAATAACACGTTCAGAACGAACCGACCGCCGATGTTACGCGTCTCGGTCTCCGTGACGCATACCTGCGCCATCTCCGGCGACCGAGGGGAAGAAATGTTAATGAGACGGCAATTAGACAGCAATCAAAACCCCGCTGCAAGTACGGCTGATCGTTCGCTCTACAACTCGACAGGGAATTCTCACGATGCAAGATCACATGCGACTGTAGTGCTTCGTAGTGATCGTGTCCATAAATAACCTAACCCTTATGCCGCGATCACTTGATCGCTCTCTCTCTCTCTCTCTCTCTCTCACTCTCCACCGTAGGTATCAAATTCAATTACGATCTCATGAACACGGTCACCACCAATACGAGCTGCTACGGGTACTACGCGTACTTTGTCACGCCGAATGGGACCGTTTTGTCCGCACATTGCCTGAAGCTGTACCCAACGTGGATGGAGGATCTGCGGCCACACCTGAGTGGGTTCCGAATGCGCGAGCTCTTCATACCTGGCACACACGATTCGGCTTCATATAAGCGTGATTTCGACCCACACTCCCAGGAGACGATCATCAGCAAATACGCGCTCACGCAGGACGACGACATCCGGTCGCAGCTTCTACAGGGCGTCCGGTACATCGATCTGCGCGTGGGTTACTACAAAAACAGTGGCCAACAGTTTTGGGCGAATCACGGCATCTCACGGATGCACCCACTCGCCGACATTCTCGCGCAAATCAAGCGATACGCGCTCGAAACCCGCGAGATCATCCTTGTGGACGTGCAGGAGTTCCCGGTGGGCTTCGGCAAGGAGTACGACATCCACACGAAGCTTATCCACTTCCTGCAGGATGCGCTGCGTGACGTCATGGCAAACCCAAGCATCGGCTGGGATGGAACGCTCGGGGATGTGTGGGCCGGTGGCAAAACGGTGCTGCTCTGTTACGATCACGAATTCGCGTTCCGATCGTATTCCCACGTGGTGTGGCGATCCGTCCAACAGCGCTGGGGCAACGTGCAGAAGGTGAACGATCTCAAGGACTACCTGTTCAAGGTGCACAACCCGAGGGGCTTGTAAGTGTGCCATCGGTCGCAAGGACCCCAGCTCCAAGGATCTACCCCAACTAAACCGTCGACATTTTTTTTGTGTGTTTTTTTGCGTATGGTTTTAGCCGAGAATTCTCGTACCGACCGGTGGCGGACATGGCCGAACTGACGCCCGATCCCTGGGGTGTCATCACGGACCGGTACGGTGGGCTGCGCAAGATGGCCGACTCGGTGAACCGGTTCGTGACCAAGTGGTACTTCGAGGAACTCGGCCCATCCGCCAACGTGGTCGCGGTCGATTTCGTCCGCGGCACCAGCATCGTCGAGGCGGCCATCTACTGGAACCTGAAGCGCGTACCAAATCGTTCAATAAAGCTCGCCTTCTGATTCTGGAACGGGGAGTGTGGGTGGCCAAAACCAACGCTAATTAGTGCACTAATTGCCCACTGGGGTCTGTAGTCTCAAAATAGAAAATCCGCCGCGGAAATCGATCGAACTGTGCAAAAACGTTGGCCAATGATGCTGGGGAGCAATTTCCCATCGGACGACACAAAAATCAACCCTCACTCGTTCACTTTTCTGGTGGACCTCCCGCCTCCCGTCGATGGGTTATCAATTTGGGGTGGTGCTGGGTGGGGTGAGTTTTATTTCATTTCATGAACAAGCTAAACGAACGCCAACCCATTGCTCCCCCGGGAAAGGGTGATTCCTTGGCTCGCGCGCCCGCCATTTACGGGTTGGCAATTATCCACCGGATGCTGTCCGGGATTAATGGATCCGAATTAATGGGCTTATCGAAACCGGTAATGTACATTTGAGTGAATAGTCCACCAGAGCCAATCCCCACCGGAGCTGAATGCTTGTACCATAACCAGCGTGGCCCTGGGTTTGTTGCTGCTAGTTCTGGGGCTTTCAATTTTTTGGCACCCCATCCATTGGGGGTGAGGTGAGCCACAGTCTGAAATTGAGTCGATGTTTTACGACCCCAAAACCCACAGCAAGTTCAGTCGGCACGAGCATTTTCGCTCGTTAATATTTAACGATGATAACGATGCAGCATTTCTTCGCGGTGCGCGTCACTCGCCATCGAAAAAGGCTTCTCGCGCGGCCAGCAGCCATTTCCACGTACCACGGGCCATCCTTGAGCAAATCGTCGGGTGAACCCCTTCTCGCCTATTTTATTTCGGTTTTATTTCCCGCCCCAACAAAGACGCACCCCATCAAATGGGGGTTGTGAACCCTCCCGCAGGAGCATGAAAAGAAATCAATTTCCTTCGGTGCTGAGTACCTGGTCTTTATTTATTTAGCTTCGTTTTTTTTTGGGCGTTTTCTTTTGCCTGGTTGCCCCGTAAAGCATGAAACGGTTAAATTTAGCACCCAGTCGCCCATCCCCGTGCCAAATAGCGTTCCTTCATCTCCGAGGTCGGTCACCGACATTTCAGCTTCATCGGGTGGGTTTGCGCTTTCTTGATTGACCCGGTTCGCGGGTGCGATTCACGGGAAGGAAAAAGGGTTTTTTTTCGGCCAGGTGTTCGCCCACCCACTCACGGTTTTGTGGAGGGCCGCCATTTTATCACGGCCGCCATTAAAAGGATACGCCAGCAAGCTGAACTGAAGCTGGAAGGGCCCATAATTTATCCTTCGCAGTAGGCCACCGTGCTTTTTTCTTAATTCTCTCTCTCGCTCTCTCTTTCTTGCTCTCTGTCTCACTCTCTCTCTCTCACTTGATAACCGAAGGCACAGCATAAAGCGGAAATATAGAAACGTTGCGAAATTACCACACGTCAATGTTTGCCCGGCGCTTTCTTTCCACGCCACGGGAAAAGGTGTCCCGGGCGCCCTTCGGTTCGTTAATGTGCCCTTTTTGCTCCTCATAAATGGAGCAGAATTCGATTTTCAATCCGTTTTTGTGCCCACATGGAGTGATGATTGGCAGGTAAGGCATCACCGCCGACCCTTTTACTCTCCTGGAAACGTTCGTTTGCGCCAAGAAAACTTGAAAACACACACACACACAGAGGCCAAAATCGACCGATGTGTGGGGCTCGAGAAGTATTTTGATAGCGCACGCCGAGAGCAAGAAAAAAGCCCGCCAGGATGTAAAACATTTATTCGCGCTTTATGCGGTGGCATGAAAGAACCGTTTGGGCATGCTGCCAAACGATCGATCCATTTGGCGATCGATACACGAGACCCACGCAACGAGAATGAACTCTCTTTCCGATGGGGATTCCGGTGGGTTTCATTGGAATGCTTTTGAATGCAGCGTCTTGCAAAAGGCAGTCAGGATGGTCGTGAATCACCGTGGAATCGTTGTCCATTATTCTTCACCACCAATGGAATGTCATTGGATTAGACTCAGAAATTGCATCCACCAACGTCGGTACGAATTGATATGCTCTGCTGAGTTAAGGGCAGTTAGCTAAGGCAAAATGAAAAGCTTCAAGTTGAGAAAGGTTTCGTTGGGCTGCCATTGAAAAGCGCGCCCGGGAAACCATGTAAAGCCAGTGGTGGAAATCGCCGTATTCGTTCGTGCTCTCCGTACGCGCGTGTAATGCAACTAGCAACTTACGAAAGTGCAAATAATAAATTCCAACCACCCCACCCAAAGCCACGCCGCTCGGAACGCTAATGGTATGCATTTATCTTGAACCGCGAGGAAATGATTTGAAAGCTTTACCGACGAACGCGGACACGGTTGCGCGTGTGGTGTGGTAGCGTACTGGTGCTCACGTGAAGGACGAATGCACGCCACCGAAGCCCGTGGGCGTCTTGCATCGACCAAGCCAGGATCGTCCGCGATGGGTCGCGCTTTGAAACGGTACTCGGTGCACGTACCGGAATGCAACCCGTGCCCCATGAGCGGGAAAGTACAAGAAGAACGCGATGCGTGCACCAATGCCATGCGATGCACATTTTCCGGGCAAAAAGGATTTGTGCACCCGCAGGCGAAACGAAAATAGCTGACAGAAAGGCCGGTCGCACGTACGTACGTGCTATGACCACCCACCGAAATAGGCCATTTGAATGCACCGATTTCACGGTGAATACGCACGCACCGGATCGTGCCGGTGCATGGATTTGGGGCAAATATTTGCCCCTTTAGTGACCATCGGCCGGAAATTCCGGCGTGCGCAAGCATCGAATTGGGGGTTCCGTGCCGTCCAGTTCCGTGGCGTGGCAATTTTCGCCCGCGTCTCAAGCAAATTTCGTCCCGAACCGGAGGGAAAATTTTGTAGCTCGTCGAGTCCTTGAACTTCGTCGAGTCACGAAAAAGGAACAGCACCCACCCGGGCATGGAGGTGCACGTATTTTTACGAGTTCCATAAACCAACCACGAACGCTTGTTATTAAGCAATTTTGGATCCCATTCGCTGCTATCAGCCAATTAAAATCTATGCCAAAAAGCACCGTCGCGCCCGTGTGCCGTAAAGCAAGGCGGCCTGTTTGGGCGCATTTTGTGCTGATCGTTATTAAAAACACGAAAACGCACCCGATACCGATTAAACCATGATGTATGGTGATCGCAAAGCAGGATTTGCTGAATTTTATCGCCATTTAATGTACCCACGTCACGTGCCGGCATTCGGGACAGGTGCCCTCCGGGTGCCCTTTTGTGCCACACGGGCAAACCGCCAAAAAAAACGACCGACATTAATATTCATATCTAAAAGGAGGCCCAAAGGTGGTGGTGGGTTTTGGAAAAGCGCGCGCGTACCGGTTCGCCGAATTAATCCACGCATTTGCGGTAATCTTTGGTATCAAAAAAAAAAAGAAAGCAAACCCGCTCCCGTTCATTACCACATTTCATAGCTTATTAATCAAGCTTAGCGGATCAAGCGTGTAGGGCTTGTGTGTTGTGTGGCTCCGGTTGCTCCTGGTTTGCCCGGCGGCAGGACATTCAACTCACGCCAAAAACACCCTCGTGGTGTGCGTGATTTGCTGGTGCTGACCGAAGATAAACATGCGTCCTAAAACAACGCGGAAAGGAATTGCTCACTTGAACAAACATGGCAGCCAAAAACAAAACAAAAAAAAAACAACCTCAACCGAGGACATTTAAAATCACAAACCGTCGTGCGCTGGGGGGGGGGAGGACCTTTAGGGCAGGACACAATCGTTGTTGCGTCGGTTTGAGAGCCGTGTTTAAGCGGTTTCGGTAAACAATCTGGCTGGTGGTCACATCACGCATCCTTCCGGCCCCCTTCGAGAGGTCCTGTGTCCGGCCCTCAGGCTGATTGTTTAGGCCGTGTTTTGGGGCCTGAGTTTTTCCGAAAGCACGTGCCTCGAATACACCATTTTCCGGTGCCACAGTCACAATCGTTCACCACGTTGTTGTGTGGGTGGTACGGAACGACAAGCGAGAGCGTAAGCATTAGAATAAAAAAAAGGCGAAAGAACAAATCAAACGACAATTGCGACCCACCAGAAGGTACACAAATCATGACCGATGATATAGTGCCGTATCGTGGCGTGCGACGCAGCATTCTGTGCTGCAGATCCAGTACGATCGGTGCTGGAAAATCCGGTCCCCGAAAGAGAGCATGGGAAAAAACGAGATAGAACGAACCCGCCCGATAATTAATCATCGTTTAATCTGCCACTGAAGCCCTTCCGGAACGTTCCGACAGTCGAACGGTCCGACATTTCTACTAGGCTTGTTTCGTAAATACCTCACTGAAAGCGGCATTCGTCCTTAGACCGCATCAAACTCCCCCCGTACCAGGCAGGAACAATAATGACGGCGTATTCACATGAATCCGCTTCACCCGGCTTCACTCGGTGGTGCTCGTGTTCATAAAACAGAAACATATTCTAGTCGTTCCTCGGAAAAGGGCCACAGTGTCCCCGAGCCAGCCCCCAAAACCGGGAGGGTCCGTTTGGCCCATCCCATTCTCGGTTCACGCTCCGGTGTCTCGTTTCATAATTATCCGGGATGGTTGCATTTATAACGACCGCGCGACCACACGGACCAACGCTGGAGTGCTGTCATCCATCACCATCACGCGGCCCTGGAGATCGGCACGGTGTGAGTGTGTGGTTGTGATTGTGAGCGGGCTTTATCGCAGTCCGTAAGTGCATTGAATGACGTGACCATAGGCCCCCATGCTAGGCCACCCATCGGACGCCACCGGGGATGACCGATAAAAAGCGGACCAGTGTCTGGCCTTAATTGTCGCGTCCTGGCATTCTCGTTCAGTGCCGAGGACTCGACGCCGAGCGCTAGGACTGCGTTGAATTAAATCCTAATTCGAGCCGTGTATCAATTAGCGTTATCACTTATTCAACTCGACGTCCGTTTGCCCCCTTCCCGGGGTGTGCCACGTCGAATTGTAGGGTTTTATTCGTTCCTCGTTTGCCCGCCTGGTGGGTGAAATGTAACGAGAACGAGCCCGTCGCTGGGGAACGCCAACAATGCGAGCACAAAACGAGTGTCTAGTGTGTCCATAAATAAGACTAACGAACGAGTCCGGGCTTGGTTGGGGTTTGGTCGAGTCCTGTGTCTGCTCGGTTCGTTATCCTGTTTCGTGTGTACGGTGTGGGTTTCGTGGCCACGTGGCTAGGTTTCAGGCCTGTGATTCTGCCACCGAGTGAGCGGGATGATCCTGGCATCGACATGGTCCATTAGCATTGACGGCATCTGGTGGGTTGATTGATTTGAGTATTTCACTCACGAGGGATCTCTGTCGCTTCTTGCAGCTGTTTTGAAGCTCAAAATTCCCAAAACCAGGCCAATGTGCAGTGTTGCTTGCAGTAGAAGGAGCACAAGTTTAATGTTTTAAAGCCTTCCCATTCACGCTCCTTCTCAGTGCAATATCCTTCTTATCGCACGCAGCACACGAAAAGCTGATTTTCGACGCCATTTTACCACCGTTAGCTTATCGCGCAAAGGTGGCACACGCTGATTAAGCGAAGATCTCACGAATCATCAACAGATGACTTCCGTGTGCTGCGAGGAGTTCCGGGATAGAGGAAGGCATAGAAAAAAAAGAACCGGTGTTGCTTCTGCGTAGTACCTGAGAAGCCACCCCAAAACCCAACCTCTTGTACCGAACGGGGTGGGCACAAATAACATGCAAAACACGGATCAGATAAGCCGCACCAGACCGGGCGTGTTTGCGTGCCAGAAGGGAAAACCACCGAGTTTCCACTCACTCCCATAGTGGCGCGTGTTTTCCACGATTTAATGATTATCTGCCCGGTGGGTTGCTTTTGTAAATTAAATTCAAGCCTTTCGCCTGCAAAAGCACACAATAGCAAAGGAGGGCTTCTTAGCCGGGAGAGGAAGCCGCTGGATGAGCCCCAAAACGTATTTATTCACCGCACAAGGTGTGGGGAATGACAACCAATCCGGAAGGAAAGCCCCGGACCCACAACAAGTGCCGGTCGTTGTAACCGATTCGATAGCGGAAGTTGTCGCATGGATTTGATGAGATTGGTACAACACGAGTGACGGACAGAAAACAGGACCTTTCGCGTTCCACGAGCCGGGAAAATCCTATCCGAGAAAAGACAAGGCCTTCGGCGAAGCGCAAGTTGCCAGCCAACGCTCACTTCCCGGAAGCGAGCTATACAACGCTCCGGTTTCAGTTCGGGGAAGCTCATCAATGCCGGGAACGCGATAAAGGCGAACTGAAAGGCGAAGATCACTCTTGCCAACGCCGAGCTGATGGCCAGTGGAATGCGGCTCAATTTATCTTCACCGTTCTCTCTCTCTCTCTCTCTCGCTTTCTGACCGGATGAAACAAGCGAGAAAATGAGTCCACGCGAACCCGGAATGTGCTGTCCGGGCTCCTTCGCCCCCGCAGTACAACATTATTATGCTCGCTGATGGGAAATGATGGATTTACTTTCGTCGTAGGCTTGACCGTGCCTCCCACCCAGACCCGGTGTGGATGGTCGCCATAGGACGTAGGCTGCAGGACGAAGGCTCTAATCAAAAATCAACAAAGCTTTTGTTCATTTATGATGGAGTTTGCTACATAGTTGCCTTGTTTGTCGGTGCTTTCTACATTATTATTATTGTTATTATTACTATTATTTTCTTTATACTCGCCGCCCCCTCTTGTGGGTCGTTCTGCCGGGCGACTTTTGCGAGCCTTTTTTCGGGGGGCCTGCCTGGGCGACTGCCTGGGCTATCCGCTGCTCGGTGATGCCGTGTGCCACCCAACGACCACCGGAAGAAAGGAGTGCGAAAGTCCACCACCCCCAGGCAACTTTCCGCGAAGAATGGTGCTCGGTGGTTTTTCGCGAAGTTGCGCGTCCCTCGTTAGTTGTTAAACACGGCCGGTTTATTTTTTTTTTTTGGTTTTTTGCTTTTGTCGGCAGTTTCCTTTTGTCTTGACATGACTCCAACCACGGCGCTTCTTACGGATGACAGTTTATTCCTTTATGGCTCCGGTTTTGCGCACGTCCGGAACGCAAACCGGGCAGAGATTGTTGCCGACACGTTCACGGTTGCTTTGTTGCCGTTGTTTTGCGTCGCGTTTTTATGAGCACTGCTTTTCATCAGCTCGCGCGGAGAGGCTCCTTTTTTAAGGTGCTGGTTTTTTTTCTGGGTGCTGAAAAATCCCCCAAAAATCCCATCCCCGGTAGCGACTGCCTTCTCGGGAAGATGATTCCGGGTGGCCATCAAAGCACCATAAATCGTGTTGTGCGCTCGTGTTGGGGGAGGGGTTTGCCGAGTAGAAAGTGCTTGTTCGCATCTTCCTACAACACACATAAACACACATACTAAAGGACGAAGTTTGAGCTGTCTGCCGGCGCACATCACCATTAGCATGGGCACGGGAAATGGAACGCCCCGGTCTTGCTTGGGCCGCGGAATACATTAAAGCAATACATGTTCGCCAAACGGCGCACCATGTTACCTCGCGCAAACATTTGCTGGCAAAAAAGTTCTACACGCACCGTTCGGTCGGAAGCGGAAGCGGTCTGCCATTGCAATGCGAATGTAATTATGGATCGGTAGAGCCAGATTCGGGTAGAGTGCGTAAGATTAAAGACGCGACGAGTGGCACTCGCTGTCGATGAGGCTTATGAGGCGATGGTGGGTGGATGGGTGGATTTCCATTTCGCAACGTTAGGATTGCCATTTCGGAGATGATGCATGAGCCTAAGGATGCTTTTATGGGCGCGAATGGGAGCGCCTTTACAGCTTAAAGCGATCGCCTTCACAAACAAGCGTAAGCAGACGAGCGATTTCGAGGTGGCTTGAATTAATCCGCAATAATTTATACCCACACGTACGCACGCGCGATTGCTGCAGTGCTGTTGTGATCGGGCACTAAATCCCTCATTAAATTCATCACTGAAACGGCGCGAAAGCGAAACATCCCGAACAAAGGATTGCGAATCGTCCTGGGAGCGGCTTTCCGTACGGCAGCGCATGGAACAAAACGCTCTTTGTAACCTGCCGACAATTTCGTTTTCTAAGCTGATTAGGGGCGCTATTCATTTGAGGGCGCAATTCAATTTTCAACTGTACCTGCACCGCTGCCGGGGCTGATGGAAATGGGGAATAATTTGGCGAAAAAGGTGCTCCATTTTCCGAGCGCACTCGATGTGCCGGGGGCACGAGTAAAAACCGACCGGCATTTTGGCCTCAAGCAGGCCAACGAGCACGAATAGATCGGGTAGAATTTAATTACGAAAAATATTGCCACGCACATAAATAGCGCTCCGGGGAGGAAATTTTATACTTTATGCTTCATGCTTCATTTTCTTCTACGGGCCGGATAATTTGACTCTTTGCATATCATCGTGCAACAACAACAAAAAAAAATGCGTTCGACATTGTAGGCGCCTCTCGACTGCTGGGCGTACCCTCATTACTCCATATCTCATACGTCATGCGGCGACGGTTATCCTTTCGAACGGTACGAACCGTACAGGATCTCATTTATCTTTTTTTGTGTTGGGTAGTGCAAAAATTTGTCTGCCACAAAAAAAAGGCTAAAACAAAAAGAAGAAACCCAAAATAAAGCTCACTGCATCTCGCGTTGCTCACCTGATGCTTTTGCCGCAGCACGATGCCTTTGACCACTCTGCGGCTTCGATGGAGCGAAAGATAGGAAGAGTCTGGGCCGAGTGTTTTTAATCCAATTAAAGCAACAGCGAACAAAAAAAAGCGCCCAGAATGGATAATAATGCAGGATAAAACTCGGCGGTGTCCTTCCGGTTGGAAAGCTCCGCTACCTTCGGGGCACGGATCCGACGGTAATGCTTTTGTTTTCCTGGCCGGTATTTCACGATTCACGAGGTTTTGGGGTTTGCGTGTGATAAATGAATTATTTCCCTTCGCTCGCGTTCACCGCCCCGGAGGGCAGCGGGTGGGAGAATTTTTTTATTTCTTTTTTCTTTTTGTTTTCACCTTCTCGCTCGGGTTTCCTGTTGCTTCTGGGGTAAAGCTGAAACCACGCTTTCACGCTTCCTTTGGTGCCGTTCGGTCGAACCACAATTCCACAAACTGCACGTGGTGATCGAGATTCAAACGGTGCCCTTATTGCTTTGCTTGCACACTTCTCAAACCACTAATGGATCACTGAAACGGTGCGTCCTTCGAACGGACGCTAGCTGGAAATTAAGCGCACACATGCACCCATAGACTAAAGCTTTTAAACACATAAATTAGACTTGCAAATGCACATAAACACTCCCACACACACACACACACCCATTCACGAGTGCACATTTGAGCGCAAATCCGTTTGTTTTCCTCAACCGAATCGAACGAAATCCCATCGTGAAGGAAAACATCCACACCACGTGGAACGGGCGCTAAACTAGCTCTCGTATTTTTATGGGATAACGTTTTCTTTTTATTTCCGCCACCAGAACCCTTCATTCCGGGTATTTCGGGGAAGCGAGGATAACGAATATCTCCCGAAACCACGGCTAAAGGGTGCCACGAGGAGAAAGCTTTAAATTTTACCCCGTTCGATTCTCGTCGCCTACTACACACGATTCCACGCTTCGCCCGTCAGCTTTGACAGGACGAACTCGGTCTTAGTATGCCATGGCCGGGAATCGAATGGGAAAAATCTTTCACCAGCGCGAGCGCTTTATCGTCGCGTTTTGCTGCCGTTATCGTCGATCACCGGCAGGGAGGTGGCGTTTTTTCTCTTTTTATTCTTTTTTATTTTTCGCGTGAGTTGGGCTGCGTTTAAGGATACGAGGAACGAAACCGCCGAGAGACGGTGCAGCGGTCGCCGGTACGGAACCGGGAAAATTGCACTCTCCGGCTATGAGAAAATGCCATTCGTTCGGGTGAATTTTTTAATTATCAAACTCACTGACACAGCACAAAAACTTTTGCTTCCGGCTCGTCCCCGCTCGTTGCCATGCTTTAGCCCCACTTTTGCGCGCGGTTCCACGAGTCACCAGCTGGAATAACTATCACGTATTTTATTTTAGAACCACCACCACCATCACCATCAGCCCTACCACAGGGCCACTTCACGTTCCTCGGCCGGTTGATTACGAGACCGATAGGATTTCTGCTGACCGTAAAACCGGATCTTCATCCCCGCGCACGGGTGCGCTCGCATGGTGGCTCGGAATGTGGAATGCCTTTTCACATTTCCCGTCCGGCAGCTCAGCTTCCGGTGTTCCGGCGCACAAATGAACCCAATATCGTTTGCTCTCCCCCTCGGCAACCCGTCTATTTTGTGTGTATGGGTGTGTATGTGTGTCTTAAACCCTTTGTTTTAATTTTACTCAATTTTCCGTTGGTGCGTCCGGGATGGGTTCGTCCTCGCGCGTCCTTTATTCTTCCGACCGCGTGAAGCTCATCGTATCCCTTCGTTAACGTCACCCGAAACTCTTGTCTCCATAGCTACTTTGTTCTACAACACTCGCCCCACTTGGCCATTATGCACATTGCACATTAAGCGCGGGTCTAGCAGGACTAGCTCTCAACCCCAAAAGGGCCGTCTTTGCAAAAAAAAGGACCAGCGGTGGATTCGCTATCACCGGGCCCCCCAAACCGGTTATCATCACTCACGTCTCTCGGCTTTGTGTGGCGACGTCACCACACACCGTCATTGTTTACGCCATCTATGGCACGACCGTCGATGGGGTTGCGTCAAGGATGCTCCATCGGTCCATTGTTAGCCCCGCCAAGCCCAGCACGCAAGTGGAAAGGCTGCTGCATGTTGAAGTTTGTTTTGTTTGCAACCACGCGGGGTTGTTGGAGTACAAAAAAAAGCAGGATCGCTCGCTGCTCCTTGCCAGGGAAAATGATCTCTTGAAAGAAAAAAAAAACACCACCCACCTAACGAGCGGCACCCCGCACGAACAAAAGAAGCGTGCGGGAAAGCGAGAAGAGAGCAAAAGGATAAAGAAGAAAAAGAAGAAGAGGAAAAAAACAAACAAACACACCCACGCGCTAGCGAAACTCGTTACACACTCAACACAAACAAATCACACGTTCTTCCACTTTAAACGCCCCTCGGAGAGGTGTTTTCACCTTCACCCAAACTCCATCTCGCCTAATCCAAAACCCACCCCCCCCCCCCCTTACGGGTGGCACACAACGCGCGAAATCCACGCTCACGAAATCACGGGCAACTCCCAAAGCGACAGGGGCCGGGTTCCACGGAAGGATCGACTGGCGCGCGGGACGTGTGTCTACGCAATTTATTTATACTCTTTTTTTTCCGCTTCTTTAAAACTTCCTTCCTCACAAACGAGAACACACACACACGAACCTACTCACATACACGCACACACACAGGCGCACTCACAGACCTGTGATACGCACGACCGCGAGCCGGAAATGGCGAAGACGACGCACAGGACACTGAAACTGCCGGGGGTTTTGAGCACTGGCGTGGCCAACGGTAGGCAGAGATCTGACGAGTGCGACCTGCTCCTGCCACGGTGGTCCCGAACCGAACCGAAACACACCGTTCTAGCGTACTCGCTCTTCGCTCGCCGGCTCTAGAACGATCCGCGGAGTCTGCGCCCTAGTGGCGCCCTTTGCAGTAGACCCCCTTTTTGGCGTACGTTTCCCAAAAACAGCAAAAAAAAAACACCCGGCACTCACCGCTCACTGGAAAGCCGCGCCAAGGTGTTCATCCACCGTGGTGTTTTTGTTTACCAGACCGGTCAGGTCAGGTGTGTTTTGTGTCCACCCGCTCATCTACCAAACCCAAAGGACCTCATCTAACCCCCCGGGTGCTGGTTGGTACGGAAAACCACCCACAACTGGACCGGCTGTCGGAAGTAATTGTGCTTCCGCGACGAGCCTGTCCTGTCGTCACATTCAATCATGTCCTCGTGTTGCACGTTGCCGAGGACACCCGGCATGGTTGCTCTCCATCCTCGCGGTGGCTTTCGGAAGCGAATAAAAATCAGTTCCCCGTATTGGACGCGAGGACGCGCAGGAGTGGTGGCGCAAGGATTATTGCGTGATTTTAATCCCACCAAACCCGGGGCAGCGGGTGCCGGAGCAGCATGGAAAGAGATATTTCTAATGAGAAGTGACAACTTTTGCGCAACCCCACTGTCCCACCGTTCCATCCCGGGGAGCCTTGTTTGCTCTTAATAAGCAGCAACACCACCTCAACCATCGCCACCGTGCCGCGTTTGTGAAGTTGCGAGTGGCGCACAAAAAGGCGCACGATAACGGGCACACAAAGGGCTTGGCCGTTTGGCTGTCAACAGGAACACCGACCAGGCGTCGGTGAGGCTGGTAATTAAGGTCACCTTTCGTGCGGCTCAAGCGGGTTAAATTACAAAATCAAAACCCCGCATCAGTGAGTGATGCAGCTGGAAAAGTGGTGGAAGGCGGAGTTCGAGTTGAGCATCGTTCTTTGGAGCATATAACGAGCATCGTATTCGTCCATTTTGACGCATCCAGATGTGAGCTGAGATGAACGAGTCCAAAAGAAAGAAGAAAAAAACACAGAAGGTAAGACAAGCGTAAGCGAGCGACAAGAGTAAGCGAGTAACCCGAAAGTGGCGTAAGAAAAAGGACCTACACCTGCAGAAAGTTGACCTTCTCCCCGTTCGCTTTAACTGGCATTGTTACGGGAAGATTAATGAAGCGATCCCCGTCCCGCAACCCGATGCATCAGCACGCCCGTCCTATCACCAGAGTCCCGGGAGTGAGAGAGGGGGGTTCAAGTGATAAAATTTAATCACTTCTAAAGTGAGCATTTCCCTGATGCGGAGATTCAATTTCCACATCTCGAGGTGAGGTTGGAAAAGGAGCACACTCTAGAGCGTGGCCTGGTACGAAGAGATATCCATTCCAGTCACAGCACCACGCATCCTTCCATACCCGGGTCGGTTAAAGGTGTTGGGTAGAATATTGGTGAAATTTTATAACGTTAAATAAAACGCACCCAAACGGTGGTGAGTTGGTTGAGCAAACGCAAACCCCAGCTTCTCGAAGGAAAAGTTTAATTAAAACACACGCTCACACGCTTCAGCGGTAACGTTTGCCTTCGTCCTGACGCCGGCAAGGTGCAAACTTGGAGCACGCTGTGGAAGGAAAGAAATCAACCCTAATCCATTTACATCGAGCGAGGATTTAAAGTGGTCCATGCGTTCTTGTATCACGCTTTTGGGGTATTTACTTCCCGTTTATGCTAGCAGGTTGAGAGCGTCAGCGCGTATGGATGATTATCATTGCTGATGAAGTTTTCTCACACTTCGCTTCACACGACAGCTTGCGCACGACATGTTCACTTTTGATCGGACCAACAAACAGCCGGCATGCTGCCGATGGATGGCATTATGACGCGCGTGTGATGGAGCTTATGAGCCCACGCCTAAAAACCCATCGGTGATGATAAGAAGGAATAAAACAACGCTAAAGGTGGGAAGAAAAATAGCTCACGTGTACGATATCACACCGGTGCAGATACACGCTGTAAGTTGGGGCTCGCTGGGAGCTCAAGTGTACCCATTTCCCATTTTGACGAATTCACGTCAGCATCCACTGCTGGCTAATGCGGGAATAAAAGCCGCCTCCCGACTATGGGTTGGCTGTGCGGGCAGGGAAACATAACTGCAACAGTAAAACTTAATTCGATTCACATACGCAGAACGACGGCCACACCTGTCGCACCTGGCGCCCGCGTGCAAAGCGAACGAAGCGTCGGCTCCGAGGGGACGTACCGGAAGCGGAAACGAAACCCAAAGCGATTGGGGATGAATTTTCGTTTCTGCTATGTTTAATTTAGTGCGACTCATTCCGCGTTCCGGTTCCGCCGAGGCTCTCGGAGGCGGAAACGTTTTCCACCGGCGATAACGCCATCGCCACGTTCCATGTTGCTACAGCTGTTTCCTTGGGTTTTTCGCCCACCGAAAGGACGCTCAGAACACGACACGAGCAGCACCGGCATCAGTTCCCGTATCACCATCATCTGGTTCGTCTAACCAAAAAACGAAATAAAAAAAAAAGCTTTTTTGCCCGTTTTTTGCTGCTGTGCCCTTTCGCTGGTGACGATCGACAGTAGATGGATGGGACATCTTTGCTCTCGAAAAGGTACGGGTCTCGGGTCCGAGATCCGGAGCGGAACCGTAGTCGTCGAAGCCGTTGATGAAGACGGGTCGTTTCTTCGACGAATTTGACCCACTTTACGGCCAATTGATTATTGGTACGTGAGCCGGACCGGGCGTGCCACATCCGAGGCGTAGATGATCCTCCGGCACGGCCATGGCCGCCTTGTGCCACACGTTCCGGTTTGTGATAGTGTCCGTTTAGTTTCTCATCTTTTCGTCAATTTTTCATTCGACCCCCGGTTTAGCGTCACAGCAGCGTATTCCGAAGTCGTCTTCTAATTTCGCTCGGCCAGTATTCAAATGCCGTTCCGCTCGACCGATACGGGTGGAAATCTTTCTAATCGATCGGACGGGTCCAGAACCGTACCGCTCGTCGGGTTGGGGTTTTCATCTAACCGTGCTACCGAAACGGGTCCTTCAGCGCACGACATGAATACGCATTATGAAAATGGTCAAAATATGAGCAGTCGAACGATAGCAGTGAAGTCTCACTAGCTCCATAATTGATCGAAGCGAGTCCTTTTTCTTCGTCGTCGTTTCCCTGCAAAACAGGCGCGTGTCCTACTGACGCGCCGTAGTTATGTAAATACATTCCAATTAGCAGAACGTTTTTGAAACGGTTTCCAGAGAGCCATCATGAGATCACGACCGGGGCAACGACCAACAAAGAATGGTCCTTGGTAAGACGAGCCTTGGTTGGAAGGGCCGTTCGGCAGCACATTAAAGGATTTTTGGGGGACGTGAGCTGCGAGAAAAACCGATGTAGCAACGTCTGCTGTGGTAGAGACATAAAATAGCCTTTTAAATTCCACTGCCAAAATAACTATTATCGTTCGGGGTGGATGGTTTGAAAGAAATTTTAGAACAGAACGGGCTTAAATGATTTTATGAGCAGGAATTTCAAGCTAAATACACGAGCAGCGTTTTCCATTGTTTTGCTAAAAAAGGTTATTTAAGATTTCATAAAAAAAACAAATAAATGGAAAATTATCAGCTTCCTGTTAGATCGACTGAAACGAAGAAGTACGAATGTCCAGCGTAATTTGATCAAATCATCATTTCCCGTTGTTGCCATGGAGACAGGCAACAGTTTTGTCCCATCATGCAGGGTGTCTGTCAAATTCAGTTCCTTCAATACGGTGACACATCGAATGGACAGCTTGATCGTGTCCTAACGTATAACTGAGCCCGGTAGAAGAAACAAAAAACAAGCAAGAAATAAGTGAGAAATCGAAATCCGTACAAGACCGGGTTCGAAATTTCCTCCATACGGCAAGGACTCGACGCTTTCAAGTGTTTTGAGGAAATGCGAAGAAGCTGTACCGGCACCCGGAAAAACCAGGGGGGGAGAAAAAGGCGAATCAAAAAAGCAGCCCAAGTGAAATGAAATTGAACCGAACCGCAACCGGAACGAACGATGCGCATTTCCAGTTCATTTGGAATCGGGGCCCCTGCCACTACTAAGACGGCCGCTGCGTCATTCCGGTTGAATTGCGTTTTTTCGAGAGGGTTTCGAAGGAGAAAGAGATAGAAAGCGAGATGGAGTCGCACAAAATGAGACAAAAAAAAACTTCGCCATCCCTCGTATAAGTTCGATCTTTTCTGAAACCAAATCAAATTGGTGTCCCAATTTCAAGCGGACCCACAGCTCTAATAACACACAGACACGCGTGTGCTTTTCGAAGGGGAAAAGGTCAACCGATGACAAATGTGACTTTGGTCGGGAAAAGTGAAAATTTTCCCTCCCCAGGCTCACAAGGTGGCCCAATGCAAGATAAAGCCACACATAAAGCCAGGAGTGTGGTGTGTCCGGCGGTACCTCGACGACGTTGGGCGCATCTCTGCAGGTCAAATGTAATAATTTCCGGAAGCAGCGAGTCACCATCGGTCTGGAGCGAATTGATCACCGGTCCGGAAACGATAAGTCGTGTGGCGAAAAGGGCCCGTCGGCGGGCGGAATTTTACGACGATTGGTTCATAAGAAAATGCTCCGGCAGCTTACGGGGGAAAGTTTTACCCTTTGTTTTGCGAAAAGCCATCAGCCGGGTGCCTTTCGGCCTGCGAAACCGATAACGAGTGTGGTGCATTGTGTGACATCGATGATGCAAAACCGAACCGGAACACGGACCCGTTTACAGTTCCGGTGCTAATAATTCATCTTATCGTGGCGTCCGGTCAAGGATGTGCACCGTGACGCTTTCACAACTGCCGGCAGGAAGTCGAAAGCGAATGAGACCGGTGGCAGGAACCGGTTTCAGATTGTTTCAGGTAATAACGAATGTTATTTGCTGTATCTCCTCACCTGACACCGTGCACCCGGGGGCACATGGAGCAAGATTTTGTGGTGCAATTCCTGGTTAACATCCTTCCCGAAAGCACTCGCCCGTCCGCCCGTGAAGCTGATTGTCGGCAAGCAGCGTTCGTATGACCTGCTTCTTAGAACCCTGTGCTTGATCGTTAAACGAACCTACCAGGTCAAACACCTACTCGAAGGTTCCCCTTTAGAAATGCCCACACCAAGCACGGCCGGGAGCTGGGTTATTAACGAGAACGAGTCCCGGCTCGAGTCAAAAATCGTACCAACAACCCCGGTACGGCACTCAGGACCTGGAGGGCAGGAATCGTGCCAGTTTCGGGCCATGATTGCAAGTGGCAGACGGTTACCGGTGTGGGTTCGAAAAGTCCGGGGTTTATGAGAAGTACACGGGATAAACTTCGTACTTGGAATACCGGGTCGGACAAGTTCTTTGGCTCGTGGAGCGCTTCGGGCGTGTGGTGAGTCTTTCAATCTTTTCGCCCCAGCTCAGGGGATTTCCCGGAAGATGAAGGTACACCAGGTGCGCTGCATCCTGCGCCCGTTTGCGTTCCACGTGCGACTGCAAGCGGCCGAGGCGGAGAGGATCTGACCCGCTGGTCACGCACATTCGATTCACATTCTCCGGTACTGAGTGCCAGCTTTGTCCGAAAACCGTCTTGCTCGTGATTGGCCACAGCACTGGGATGGGCGTAGGATGCTCCTTAATCCCTTGTCGTACGGTGGATTTCCGTCCCGGAATGCGTACGCTGTGTAATCGAAGTGCTCAGTTCTCTAACCTCGTCGGTCGCTGTTCTTGAGCTCACAGCTGGTGCCATCTCGCATTCCCGTATGAACGATATTGGCCGTGTTTTGGGAAGAAGGGCCAAGGACTTAGTAGCCTAGCTTTCCGTTGTGCTGGCACAGGCTTTATAAATCTCATTTACGAGGCCCACTGCCAAGTGTCCCTCGTGAGGATCAATGATAATCGAGCTGCCTCTGGTTGATGCAAGCACGCAGGGACTTCATGTTAAACCGTACCCGTAAGCCTTTGGGAATGGGATCATCGATGGTGATTGCATTCGGTTGCTATGGCAACTATGGCATGGAAAATCTGATCTCATTTCAATAGAGCTTGGGCCAAAACCCGGCTGAGGTGTATTGTTTTGCTATTGAATTTTAATGCCACTGATTGCATCAAACAATGATACATTGAAACAATATTTGCATTAGAAGGGTGTTGTACGGGTTTCTCTGGGTTGTGCATTTTAATCGAGCTGTGCAATTCCCTTTTGCGCATGTTGGACATCAAATTTCACCTGTGCATTCTCGCAATCCTATCCCGCTGCATTGTAGCGAACAGCGAAAGGGTGCGATATCCCGCTTTATCGCTTCCAGGCAACATGTGAACGCGAATTTATTTCACCTGACAATTATCAGTCCATCCGGCGGCCAGCACCGGCAATAAATTGCGGTCGGTAGCGCGATAGCACCGAAAGGGTCGCACAAATATGAACCTCAACCACGTGTCCGCGTACACGTCGGTTTCTCCCAGGTGAATGAGAATGGGCATCGAAATTAATTAAACAATCTCCAAAACCCACGGTTCACCGGTGCCAGTAGAGGAGCGATTGCCTGCGGCCACGAACACGCAACACGGGCACCATGCGCTCGAATTGTTGCCATTTTTAATCCCCCACCGCGCGACGAGCCTTGGCGAAATGCAACGAATCGTTAAATTGCCGACAATCATTGGCCAACATTTGGCAATCGCACGCTGACCCCAACACCGACGGTTCGGTCGAATTCCCACGGCGCGCATTATGTGTCACTTGCCGCGGATCGTTGCGTTCTTATCCGCCCGGGTGCTTCCTGATTGGCACACGTGAAACAGAACGGGCGCATTGCCCTAGTCCCGGTCGATCAGAACGAACCTCACAAATTGGGTGAGATTCGCGAGGGGCGAGCTGCCATTCTTTAAGCTCCATGTTTGCGTGGTTTAAAATGCCTCAAGTGGTGCCATTTCCTGGGGTTTTTTTTCAGGTCGCCTCGTGACCCACTGGAAAGCTGGACCCAAATCGCTCTGGGCGTTTGGTCCTGTCTGTTGGACGTGAAGGCCTCCCAAACTAATCCCGGATTTCTAGCCAAAGGGCACCAAACGAGTCCTGGTGACAAAGAACCATGGCGTCGCTGGTTGAGCGGTGTTTTGTGCTCCCTTAGGCATGTCGTTTTGGTACCGGTCGCGATTCGCGTGACCGGTGGCAACAAATTTTGTGTTTGTACGTGAGTATTGTCAACCTGCCGCCCGTTAGCAACGAGATGGTGCCACCGTTTGTTGGGGTGTGCTCGCTACAAACCCGAGGCCAGTCCAGAATGCCAACAGCGAAAGAAGGTTGAAACGGCACACCGAAAAAAAAACCGATTGCAATGTGAATCCTAGCAACCCGGAGGGACCCATCGGACTTTCGGACATCCCCGAATGGCGGCAGGACATTGTAATCGAATCCCAGGCGTGAGTGAACCGGTGGAAAAGGCAGGAAACGGCCCTGTTGCCGTGCCGCCCATCAGGATGGCCGTTAATTTTGTGTCTGATACGGAAAAAATGGCCACCGTAACGGCCAACGATTATGGCCCGGGTTGATGGTTTGTGTTGGAGCTGGGCTGGAAGCGAGCCGGTTGAACCGCTCGTTCGATAACGTCCGTTCGCTGAATCCGGAATTGGATCGTATGGAAAATGGAAGCGGCCTAGGCAGCGATAGGCACACACACTAAACAACAAAAAGCACGGTTTACAGTTTTTGAGGCAATGTTTTCTACAAAAGATACGCGTGCCTTTTGCGCAAAGTTGAATACGCCAAAGGCATCCCTGGATGGATGCCCAAGCCCTTCCTCTGAGTCCGACCATCAGCGATTTGAGAACGAAAGCATGCAGGCACAGTCTGGCTTAATGGTCGACAGGTTTGTTTTTTTTTATCCTGTTTGATTCGATTCTCCTCCAGTCTTGCTAAGGTTCTCAAGCATTAATTCAAACCCATGACGGATGATGCTGGCCGGACCGGTGCAACAAATCAAGCCGAACAATGCGACACGTGCGCAAACACGCCTCGTTCGTATCACAGGTAAGGTGATGTATGCATCTGTGGTGTAGGTGGGTGGTAGGCTACCCAGGACTCATGTGATCCGGCACATGAAACAATGTTAGACCGTAATTGGACATGTCTCTTGCAGCTTGATCCATTAGTCAACCAATCAATCAGATCAATTATGATCTACCGTACGGGTGCCGCCCAACAAAGGAATGTTACTGAAAGGACATGATGTGCCCTCGCGTCCGGCTTGATATTAATTTGCACAAAATCTGCCCACCAGCCGGGTATTAATTAATTTGCGGAAAATATGCTGCCCTGTTCGTCATGGGAACTCACGCACATGGCCCGCTGGAACGAAAGTAACGAGCCCTGCAAAAAAGGGACGCTGTTTTGTGCGTGTCAAGTGCCGACACGAGCTTCCGAGCGCCGTGATGCTGTACACCAAAAGGACGACCCGGTTCGTCCACGAACTCCCACAACTGGCAGGCTCGTTGGAGAGATTGTTTCCAAATTAAGCCACAGTGATATTCATTAGGTGCAGCAGCAGCAGCAGCACCAAGAGCAGTAGCACCCGAGGGATAGAAAACTTTTCCCATGCAAAATCCAAACACCCTAAACCACCCGGAGCGAACCAAATCGAGAGGATGCAAATTTGGATTTGCAGCTGTCGGATACCGAGAATTGGACTCACCACAATCAATTAGCAGAACAAATGGGGAAGCACCGGCTCGAACCGGGTCTCGGGTGGTGGTTTCGCCCACGCGCGTGGGAAGCATGGTGGAATAAGGAACCCGGACGAATTGGAGCGAATGGGACGAATGGCTGCGCCGTGCCATTCAAATTAATCAGATCAAACCGAGCGTACACACGGCACGGAACGTTCGATTTCACCCTTGGCCATCGACGAAACGATGGATGGTCCGTACCGCATGGACTCAAGCACACCCGGAAGCCGTCGGAAACTCGTCGGAACTTGCGCGGGCAAGATGGCTGCCGTTTTGTTTCACAATTGCCTGCAAGTGTGGTGCATCAGCGGTTCGCTTTATGAAGCATCGTACCATTCGATTTCGTTCGATTCCATGCACATCATGAATGGGTATGGAATTCTGTGTTCTACAGCGTTGACTACTTTGTTGCTTGATTCACTCATTAAGGCTCTTTTACCAATCGAACGGTAGTGCCTCATATACACACACACACGCGCGCGCGCAAATGGAGGTATTTTCAATCGAAGTAGGTGGTCGAACATAATGGTACACAGCATTAGCATAAGCTCGCGAACATGCGCGACGACGTTTCACGTGCTGGCTGATCGACCTACGACGGTATGGAAATAAAGTGAGTAGATTACTTCATTATGTTCCACCTGCCAGAGGCACTTTGTACAACGGCCTGTACACCGTGGCTGGTGTACGTTGCCTCAGCGCGGGAGGAAATTTAGTTTCCTCCCGAAATAGTGAAAGTGAGTTCCGCTATACTTCCGCAGCACCGTGCTTCACGCCCGGTGGGTGCTTTTATCAGCACAGCTCGATCCAATTAGCAGTCTATTACTGCTTTATTAATTTAATTTATTCGCACGAATTATCCCTCCGCATGAGCGGACCGACCGGGTAGCCTAAAATTGAAGTCATCGTTACAAGAAAAGCGGGGCAGCCAGCGCCCGTTCGGTTCCGTCTCTGATTCGCCTCACTTCGCGCGGGCTCCACATCACGAACGGCCACTAATGGTGTTAGGCGCGTGGATTAAGTTTCTGCGGCCGGAATCCGGACCGGCGCGTTCGATGGCCGCGGGCGAGCATTTCGGCAATGCTGCTAGTTTGTTCGCATCCGAAACAAATTTTAATACATCGCATGCGGTAACGCTTCGTGCTTGTGGGGATATGGTCGGGATTTGGTTCTGGGATGTTGGTGGCGAGCTAAATTTTACATTGTTACGAGAGTTTTCTGATGCATTTGCGGCGCGATACAGTTGCGAAAAGTGGCACAATTTTGGCAACAGCCGATGTGAACATCCGCTTCGTGGGAACGTTCCACGAAGCTTCAACTTCCGCCGCGCAACGTACGCATTAATGATATCAATTTTCATCCCAAAAATTTCCCCGAACTGTCCTCCGCCGTTTGGAATCCGTTACCGGCTTGCGGTTCCTTTCAAAGCGTACATTTTATCGTTCTCATTTGGTTTCGCTGGCGGGGGTGGCAAATAAGCGTGGGAAGCGGGAAGCAGGCCAAGTCGAACAAGCCGTGGATAATTTTTAGATGAATAAACTTTCCCCAAGGATCCTTGGCGTGACACTGTAGAAAGTGTGGGCCGAACGTGCTGCGTGGAATCCGAAATTGCAGGCAGACGAACGAACCCACCACCGTCCAGAAGCCAACCGGGTCCGGCAGATAAAATGTTCTTTGTCAATGAATTAATGCGCAAACTTCCTGCCAAAAGCACAGTTTTCGCTGGTTCTTTCTGAAGCGTTATGAAATAATAATGAACCCTTGAAATTATTAACGTCCCGGCCGAAGTGCGTTCCCGCTTTTTAAGCGGCATAATTTGAAACGTTCTTATCTCGAGCCCGTGGATCTTGAATGGGGGCGCCTGGAGATGCCTAGCGCGATGGTTGTTTGAGGAATATCAACCGAAGCGATTTCGTGCTCACTTTGGAGGTGGAAAAAAAAGGCAGCTTTAAAGACCGGGTGGAAGTGTTTTTGTTAAACGTAATACAGAAAAGCTCATTCTGAAAAACTAAACGTTTTCACTGCTTTTAGCATTTTATTTAATAAGGAATTTTTTGTTAAAAAAGTCAATCAAAACGAAATTCTTTCAACCGACCACCCAAAGGTACCCAAGAATTCTGTCACGTTCGGTTTCAATTTCGCCAGGGCCATAAAACAAATATCTCAGCTTAATCGTGGCGCGAAAGGAAACAAAAAAGGGTTTCCATAGCCAATGGGCATAAAAAAGGACCGTTCGTCAAATCTTCTCGCTCAGCAAAGATTGTTGACCAAGCACAGATATCGCGGGATGGACGAAACCGTATAGATCAACGGTTGCGCACCCGGACACTTTGCGAAAGGATAACAAACATCCTCGAAGAGTGCGAGCAGCAGGTACGGCACAGGGAACAACATTATTCAAAGCCCTCCATCTGATAGCGCCTGTAAATGAACGAATCCAGAACCGTAAAACGTGGTTGTGGAGCGAAACGAAAAAGCAGCAAACGAAATAGGACCGCTAAGTAAAGTGAAACGTACACTCGTGCCCGATAAGGTGTCGTTTTTCATGCCCAAGGCACACGGCGTTCTTCGGCACAGCTGATTGACGGTTACTAGCGAATGAAAATGAAACTACTAACGGAAGAGTGAGGGAGAGAAACCTATTGCTGTCAATAAAACTTGTGCGAAGGTGTCCTTTTATTGGCACTACAAGCCGTACAGGTGTAGCAATTCATCGTTCAATATAAAACGGCCTGCAGACACAAGTTTACAGCCTATCGAGTGGGGAAGGAGCTCGCGGTACTGCTTTTAGGAATGCGAAAAAGGATAATCGTAACTCGCAATGGTGGCACCAAATGAAGACATTTGAAGGAACTTCAGCACGCACATACACACACACACACACATACGGAGCGAACACTTCCACGAGTCAATTTTTGGTGGGGTCACGGGCAAAAAGGTGGGGTCTCAATAACTAGAGGTCCTGCCGACCGTATAACAGCCTCACAGAAGCCACGACGCTAGCACTCGCCACCGCAGCTGCCCATCATCAGTCATAATAAAGAAGCCCGATACGCGCCATAAAACCCCGTAATCCTGTGCTATAAATTGTGCAAAATTATAGCTTGTCAAGTCTCAGCACTTCTTCGCTCGGTTGCACCGCGCGCAGGTTCCGTAGATGCTGACGTACGGAGGGCAGTTTCAAGGCGATACCGTTAAGGTTACCATTTATGTTTCTCTTTTTTTTTCGTTTTTGTTATTGCTGCTGTTGCTACTTTTCTTTTGGCTTCCCCAAACCAGCAACAAGGGTGGATGTTTGGGAGCTTAGAAAAACTTTGTAAGCTGAGCTCGGGGAAGGGCAAAAAACCCAAACACAAGCGCCATGTAAGGATGCCGTTTACACATGCACCGCTACGAGCCTTCGGCGTTGGCCACGAGGTGCCGTGGGCGAAAGAAGAAGAACAAAAAAATAGGCAAGACAAAATACCTCCACCAGTTCCAAAGACGCATCTAAAAAGCTCCTTCGTCAACTGTGCGCGGCATGGCGCGAGGACGCACTGGCAGAAGCAGGTCCTTCCGGGACAAACCGGCACCGGTACCATCGCCACCAGCGCAATAAGCCATCCCCGAGGGAGGAAACGGTGCAAAATGCAAAACACTTACATCCGTCCCGGGGACACTGGGCCGGAGGGCTTTCGGAAAGGTTGAATCACAGGTTGACGACTGGGCGCGGCTGGCCGAAGGAACCGTGGACCGCGGAGTATCGGTGTTTGGTGATTGTGTTTTCGCTTTTTTCTCTCTCTCTCTCTCTCTCTCTCTCTGTCTCGTACGCCTCTCGGTACCTGGTTCATTGGCGGGGGGCCGTATTTATGACCACAACTGATGCAAATAAAGCCCTTCCGGTTGGTTTGCATGAACGGTGGCTATATTTGAACCGTGGCCGTGGAAGAAACCCAGCGAGAGAGGAAAGTAAGTATACATCATGCTCTGGCGCTGAACAATATCCGGAAGAGCAAAAAACGTCGGTTAAGCTCGAGCGATGGTTTAAATTTAAATCGCAACAAAATGCGAAAGCGTCGCTACGCGTGGTGGAAGTTTTGCTTCTCTTTACACAAACATCCTTAAGCGGATTGGGTTTGCATGCGGAAAAGCTGTTTTTGTTAGCTTCCGTTCATTTTTTTGTTTCCTTCTCCCCCGTGTGTTTCATTAAAATTGCTCCACTTTTTGTTAGCGAACAAATACTTCACGCAATACGCGCTCTAGCGCGAGGGAAATTGAGCCATAATCAGGGCGCGTTTTTCCAATGCCTGCCTGTGTTTGGCGTGGACAAACGAATCGACGGGTGGTTTTTATTTCACCCCACTCACAAAGCAACCGGCGTTTCGATCGCTTTGTTTTGACGATGGGATTTATGCAGAAATACGCCGGCCAGTGAAACGCTTCGTAACATGCCCAGTGGATTTATCGCTTGTTTAGCGGCGAATGACGTTCTTGGTGGGGTCTGCACCCGGTCTTAACGGAGCCCGTTTTCGAGCCCTTGGCGACACCGCTGACCACACGATGACGACACAGCGGCCACGACGGCGACAAGGAGGAAAAACTACCGACGGAAGTTGTACATCGACGAAAAGGATACAGCGTCAACTGGGGGTGGTTTTTGGTTGTTCTCGTTACCGGTGAACCGGCGAAACCCATCCTTCGGGTTACGGCTGAAAAGGTTACCTTGCCGACCCGTACAGTGTTGTGACGAACAAAACCCCACCGCGGCCACCGGGTGAGACCCCGGGTTTTCTCGCAAAGCTCGGGTTTTCTCCGTAAGGCGGTCAATGCCTGCAATACAAAGGGATCAGCGACGAACGAGTAAACTTATTTCCTTCATAAATTGTGCCTCGTTTGTGCTGCCAGCTCGGGCTGTGCCGCAAGCAGGCCCGGGATTCGATTGTAGCCCTGTACCACCAATTGTTTGTGTTTGTGCTTCGTGTTTGGGGGTGGTTTTATTTTTCCTTTTCCCCCAACCCCACTCGCAGTGGAAAAACCCGCCCGGGCGGTGGAAATAAATGCAGAAGACCGGAAGGTCTCCTCGACGGGCAACGACGTACGCCGGGCAGCCAGCAAGCGGTACCGGAAATGGATGAAGGAAAAGCCCTTTTACGTATACTTTTACGTTATTTTTTTCCACTGTTTGCTTTGTATTGGCCGGGAAGGACGTACCGGTGAATTTACGGGCGGTAGCTTCCGTTACTGCCAATGGATGGTGGCCATTTAGTGATTTCGGTCAATTTTACGAGCAAACTTCATTTTAAAATAAACAAACAGCGATCTCCGGGCGACGACAAGCTCGCCCCGTAAATTGGCCCAGATTGAGTGGCAACGGACCGGTTACAGGCACCTTGTGACCGGTGTGGGACCGTTTCTTCTTCAGTGTTGAAACCTTCAACAAAAGGCGCTTAAAGAGGAGATGCTTTCAAAGCATCAGAGGCTTGGGATGAGCGAGACACGATTGAATTTAATCAATTTGAACGAACGATGAGTTGTACGGTGGGGTTGAAATACATAAATGAAATAGCTTCACATATATCAGGATTAAAGCGGCCATGTGGGGATTATTTGTGTGCCGGTGACACATTCTAGCCACAATCCATGTCAAAGGGGACCCAAATCACACGTGTGAAAAGCTATCCCCTAAAGGGCGTCCCATCTCTAGCAAAATCGAGTGACCAAAGAGAGTAACAAAGCACCCGCCGTAAGAACACACCCCCGGAATGTTGCCACTTGCCTGCACTCGGGATGAAAGAAAATCCCTAAATAGCTTGTCTTCAGCTCACGTGGATTCCGCAGCTCCATCGCAGGGAAAACGACACCGAGTTCAAAGACGATGCATCTCTCATCCAGACGCCATTTACATCGTGTGCAGAAACACGCCGTGTCGTCGTCAGAAACGCGTTAAAGCAAGCAAAAGCCCTTGTAAGCAAGCGAAGAAAAAGTGAGTAGCAAAAACCCCGGTGGAAACTCACCGCGGCCGGAAGCAGCGCTGGAAAAGATGCAAAGTTCCGATTTTGCGGAACGCTCCGCAGACGCTATCTCGAAAAGCGGATCGGTTCTTTACCGCCATCCGGTGTGCCCGCTGCTCGTCTCTGCGCGCTGTTGTTGGCCGCTGACAGGAAATCAATTAGCGCACACTTGAACGGTTGAGCCGTTCCGTTCGTTGGCGCACCACTTTAGGGTACTGTCGTTTGCGCCAAAAAGGACCTTCCCCAAGGCGGAGAACAAACGGAGGAACGCATTGAGGGAGATATTAAGCGGGGTTGCGACGTTGAACGTCCTCGTGTCGTCGACGCCGTTGGGAAAAACTTTCCCCAGAGAGGGCCGAGAGATTCCACGATGGCGTTCCCAAAGACCCCGAGAGGATAATTCAAAAGGAAGCGCCGGTACCGGTGCCGGAGATTGACGGTGTACCTGAAATGGATATAATTTCGTCAGATTTCGCCCACACACAGGAACCGTCGCAGGATGGTGGGTGCGGCTATAGTGCCACTTTAAACTTGACGTCGGTATGCCTGTTCGGTGTGGTTCGGCCACCGGCGTTCGGTGTTCTGCGTTGCTTCTTTAAGGATCCTGCCTTCAACCTTCAAGAATCGATCGTATCGCTGTAAACCATTCCGTACGAGCGGTGGCTCCTCGGGCCCGCTGGTTGTGGGGGTTTTTCGAACGGTTTCAGAAAACCACTTCCACCGCGCGTTCGGGCCACGGTAGGGAAATCAATTTATCAAACTTGCGCACCGCATGCACGTGGCTGCGAGGTAGGGTTTCGTTGGCCCGGCTGCTTCCGCTGTGTGTGTGTGTGTGACACGATCCGGAACGTATGTATCTGGAAAAACGCTCACGTAGGATATCGCGGACGGGTGCTTCCCATTTAAGGGCACTACCGCTGCAGGCCGCTCGTTCCAGTCACCTCATCGCCCCATCGGCGTGATGGCGATGATAAGGCACACCGATGAGATGCGAGGCCGAATCTGCCCTCGATCGGAAGGATGATAATCCATGCGGGGCTTTGCACGAGCGAACCCACGCCTTTGGAGCCGAAGAACCGAGAGCGTTCGCGAAAGTTTTCCCGCCGACAAAGGCAACACGTTTCGGTGCGAATTTTTGCCCACGATCGATACGCCAATATCAAACAAATAGCCGTCGATATTTCATAACCCGTGCGGGACGAAGACACGCGGGTCGGATAGTGGTTGGCAAAACTTTCCCCAAAAAGCCACCCCACCTCGTGAGCGATGACAAATCGAAGCCTCGTCCTTTGGGTGGACCGACGGCCAAACAAGAAAGCACCGTTACAAGAGCTTTTAAGCCGAGCCATCATCTGTCATGCCACCCGGGAAGGCAACCCGATGGTTAATGTATTTACGAATTTCCCGCATTAGAACACCCACGGGTGCTTTTGTCATCAGTGCGCCCGGGAAAGTCTGATAGTCGCCGTGAATCATCGACCGGTGGTGAATGAAGATGATGGAACCGCGACGTAAACTTTACAACCCACCACACCCACATTCACGTGCTCCACCAAAGGGCGCTCCTGGGGGGGCTGAAAGGGTGTTAAAATCCCTCACCGAATAAATCGGATTGCCGGTAAGAGCTCGGCGCGTACCCGGAAGCCACCACCACCACAAGTGCGAAGGATCACGGTTCCTTCCGTTAAGCATGATTTATTAGCATAGATCGTAGGCGCATGCGGTCGATCGAGTGCCCCTCGGTGGGTTTGAGCGATGAATTGATTGGGCTTTCGATAAGAGCAGCATGGTGCGCTTTGGTAAGTTGATAAGTGCCCGGGAGGATGCTTCCGCCAGTTTAGATAATTAGATACCGCTCGCGTTGGCTTTCGCTTGGGTCCGCTCGGTTAAGTACGCACGTTCCACCGGGTGGTTCGATGGCTCGAGCTGATTGACGAACGAGCACCCTGCTGCAAGTCGGCTCCCGTTCGCTCGGTTCGGCCCCCAAGGGGTTTTGCGAGTAATCCTCGAAACAACCGGTCGCACTAAACAGCTCGCAAGCGCACGATCGCACGGGCACTGGCCGGTACGGATGGTAGCCTTGGTCGCGGTAATTAACCGGCGTTTCCGCCGGCACCGAACGGCGCAAGCACCCATTTATTATCAAACATTTCGGCAGCGATTTATCAGCTTAAAAATTTTCGCATCCCATTCGCCCGCGGGCAGTTTCGAGTGGTCCGTCGGATCGCTTGTTAATTGCCGACTGCGCGAAGGTAGAGGGGAACGAAATGTAATTACCAATTTGGAATGTAATTAGCAAAGACAGGCGCGTTCTTTCTTTGCTGCTTCATCCCTGCCCCTCCAAAACCCGCGTGGGCTCCGTATTTATCGCGGTGTCTATCGAATGGATCAAATTAACCTCGCGGGTCGACGTGCTTGGGTGGGTGGAAAATTTGAATTTTCTGCAAAAATAAGCAATGAAACAAATATTTCTCTGCATTTCGTTCTCCGGTGTGCTGCCGCAGAGCACGGTCCCGTAATTGGGTTGGAGCTTTAACGCAACAACCCTAGCGCGCGGTCGTTCATTACCACGGGATACTGGGCGCCTCCATCGCAGTTCAAGCATATCATTTCTTGATGGCGCAAGGAACAGAGCGTGAAATTGTTCTGCGAGGGTGGATTGCATGATGGATGCGACCGTTTTAGCGGGAATTTTTTTTATCACCGCATTCTAATCACCAAATGGCTGACGATGTGAAAAACCTATGCAAATTGCTGCTCGCTCTTCTCGCAGGTTTCAGGACAATGGTACGACGTTCATCCAATGTTGCTTCTGCACTTGCCCGCAGGCACAGTTTGATGCGGTTTGAAGCTTCAAAACACACTCCGAAGGTAATCCACATTCACAGCAGGTACCGTAGCACATCCAGGCTTTAAATAATCTAATCTCGCAACGGCTTGCATCATTAATGCACTTAACAGCAGGTTCCCTGAGGATGCTTACCCGTACCCTGGGGCCGTGTTTGCCGCAGATGGAGCTGATGAAGTGGAAGAAAATCTGAGATGACGACAGGCAACGAAAATCCGTGCGCCCGCCTCTAACGAAGCAAGTGAGCAACGAGCTCTCGCATGAAATAATTAAATCCTTGGAGTGCATTCTTCACGTAGCCACCCCGTGGTGGGTGAAATACTTTGTGGATCTAGAAATAGTGCGTTCCTTGGAAACACTCTATGCCCGGTAGGTGGATGATCCGGGGGGCTTGCTAGGAAACTCTAATCACTGAAGAGCCTTTGATTGAATTTTAATTCAATTTTGTGGTAAATGGTATGGTTACTTAATTTTCACGAGCCACGTAATTGAGCATATTGAGCGAATAATCTGGCAAAGAACGTTGTTACGGGATGGAACCGTAAGTATACAACAGCATCGGGCATAAGGTTAATGCATTTTTTATCTAACAAAATTGAATTACGTTCTACCTTCTGTGTACGTTTACAACGCCGCTTAAACTGATTTAAGCATATGTCGCTAGACGGTACAAATTGTGCTAGTTCATCGGTTTTCTCTTAGCCTCATCGCACATAATGCATTATTTTTATTATTTTAATCCACTCTCACCGAGCCGTTCCCATGGCGACGCGAACG
Source organism: Anopheles nili (assembly GCF_943737925.1). Classification (NCBI taxonomy): domain Eukaryota; kingdom Metazoa; phylum Arthropoda; class Insecta; order Diptera; family Culicidae; genus Anopheles; species Anopheles nili. The sequence goes on from NC_071292.1 coordinate 56,721,935, forward strand.
ATGCGCAAGGAGGCGATGGAAAATGTAATCTCGCAATGGCGCCCATCCGTTCCATCTAACACCCCGATAAGTTTACGATCCGCAAGGTGAGCCGTGCAAAAAACAAGCAGATTTGAAAGAGCAAAAGAGAGAGAGAGAGAGAGAGAGAGAGAGCAAGAAAAAAAATGCTTCATCATGGAAATGCTAAATCGCATTACCCAACAATCAGCCGGCGGGTGGTTCGACCTTCACCGATCCGCTCATACACCACTGTAAAATAGGCCACCGTGAGTGTCGTGTTGCTGGGCCGCGCCGAACGCGATGTGATGGAAAATAGAAAGGAGCAAAAAAAAAATAACGTCAATTTCCATCAACCATCCATCAAGCCAGTGTTCCGTGTGACTGGGTGCCGCTGACGGGTGGATCTCTGAGGCAAAATATCTGGCCAAGAGATCTAGCGGCTAGCGAGAATGTCATTTACGTATCGCTCGAAGCTACGCAGGGTCGGGAAATTCCACGAGAGCGACATCGTGCGGATGGATTAGACGGGGAAGGACGAAAATCATTAACCTAATGACGCTCGCTGCGAGTCGTTTGGTGGACGGAAATATGAGGAATCGCTGCTGGTGTAGTGCGTTTATGTTACCAGCCAAGCTTAGTCCATCCTCTATCCAGTGTCAAGTCCACTTAAAAGGTTATCCACGAATGGAGAGATCTTGCAATCCTAACCCGTCCACCCTCGGTGGCCTTTGGCCATCGGACCATTTCCACTAGTTAGTGGGTGAATTAATTGAACCATAAAATTAAACATAATTATCTTGCCCCTTTTGCCAGCTGCACGGGTATCCGTTTGATCCGCAAGCGCGCGAGAACAACAAAGAAACGAGAATGACGTGAAGCGTGGAAAAAGTGTTTACCCGGTTGCAAAATACCGCATCACTCGTCGACAGTTCCTGCCACAATTGCCAGCACACTGTCCAACCGGGGGGGGGGGGGGGGGGTTTCGATGCCAGACGGCTTGAGAACCGGACCGAACCATCACCACCGAGTGTGACAGGAAGCTGCCCCGTCCCCGGTGGCGTTGCGACGCAAGCAGGCAGACAGACAAGGAAAAATTAAATTGTTCCTCTCGGCAAACTTTGGCAAAGCGGACGGATGCAAGAACCTTTTGGGTGCAGTTTCCAACAGTTGCCCAACAATTAAATTACCGCCAGGGAAGATGACACTGGCCAGTCGTGGTACCGAGACTAAATCAACCATCAAGCCGCCCGACTTGGGAGTTGATGAAACTGGCCGACGCTACTGGTACGAGTGGGTGGGAAAATTAAATGCAAAAGCAATCAGAAAGTGAACGACGTGCGGCACCGAAGAAAGCACGGCTACGTGCAATGGGTCATAAGGCGAAACGTTTTTAATTTTCATTATCTCTCGGCCGGGGGAAACTTTACCGTACACTCAACCGTTTCGGGGTTTTCGGTCGAAGGCAAACAAGCAAAAGGAAGCTTTTAAATTGCTGCTTTTCCCGTTTAAAAATAAAACAAACGAACGGTGAGGAGTGGCAAAGAGCAAGTGAGCTAATTGCAGCAAATTAAATAACGCACTCGGAGATGGAACGATGTAAATGGGAAGCGACCCCGAACAAGGCGAATATTATTACTCTATGACGTAGAACCGGAACTGCCGGAAGCAAATGAAGAGCCAAGCAAAGCTGTGCGCGTATAACCGCAGTGGAGAGGCAAAAGTTCTTGAAAAAGCATTTACCCTAACATACCTTCCGTGGGTGGCATTGCCACGGTGCAGGGCAGCAGCAGCATTTGCATTCTTTCCCGAAATAACCGCATAAGCCGGAGGAAACTATGGCACGCCAGTAGTACGCCCACCCTGGGGGCACTTTTGGAGCGTGAGCATAAATCGAGAACGGGATAAAACGCAACCAACCCGAAATGCGGTTAATGTCATTTGTTTGCATTACATCGGAAGAATGCAAACATGGCATGCGCCGGGTGCAGCAGCTTGCGGACTCATGAGAAGAAAAAAATAAAGCCACACTCCCTGTCTGGTATAATTCCGGTGCGATATTTGCTTTTCTTTTTGTTTGCTGTTTACTATCTACCACAAACCGACCGCACGGCGCTCGAGAGAATGGGCCGCAAAAAAGTGGGTTTGTTTACAGGAAAAGGTCACCATCGTTTTTTTTTGTTCCTTGGTATTTCTGTGCCCGGTGGACGGAGACAAAACTAAATGTTCGCGAATGTTTTGCGGGTTTTTTTGCGGGTGCATGTGTTAAGTGAACTTTGCTCGCAAATTAACGTTCCAAAACACACCGCCGACCATAGATCGTCCGTTCCCGGAAGGCGAAAGATTGCAAGGTCCTTTTAGAACCGTTTCACCGGCGAAGAGGGAAATGTTAACAGAACAAATTCGTTATTTGCGTTTTGAGTTTTCATCGGATTTCGGTGCAGGTCGTGTTTTTTTGCGGACGATGGAAACGGTCACATTTCGTTTTCCTTATGGCGTTAGCTTAGGTCAGCAGTTGGTTTGTTGGCTATGCATTAACTTTGAGTACGTACTAATAAAATAGGAAGATACAAGAAATTATAAATTTAAAATAGCACAAAAAGAAACGAAGTTTACAACGCTTAATACAAGCGAGTCATTGCGTGATGATTAATTTAAAAGCATATCAATATTATCACTCTTTACAGCTCTGTTATTAATCAAACAAAATCAATGACTCTTCGTCTAAGTACAAGTCAAAAACAGCGACCGAAAAACAAAACGAACCCCCACGGGTGGTTAGATCCACCTCACCACAATCAATTGGTGACCGCAAAATTAACATGCTTTACGGCAATCGGTCGTGGGGTTAGCTGCCATGACCAGCATGATGGAGTTATTCCGGCTAATATTACGAACCCGCTTCCCTCCACGCTAGAGCCATCTAACAACGAACGCCACTGGCGTGCCAATACTCCGGCCACATGATGGCGGTTGCCGTTGATTGGATGATTATCCCGGAGTGATTTGCTTGTAAATTTGAGTACATTTTTCCATCGCTTCGGTGCCGCTTGGGTGGCTTTTTTTTTGTTGTTGCTCTCTCTCTTCTTTCCTAACTGATCGATCCAATTTGCACCATCATGGTGCACCCCGACAAGGGGAAAGGGCATTGTTTAAGCCACACGCCCGCATCACTAGCAATAGGAGTAGGTGGGGAATCGAAAAAAAAACTCACAACGTCATTCAACGTGAAAACCGCTTCAACTGATTGCGTCCGAAGTGTGAAAGTGAAGGCGTCCAGGAGAGATGATTGCATATTTGCATGAAATTGCATTTTTTTATACGCTGAAACCTCGAGCTGCGGTTGATGGACAGCGCCAGTGGGACGGTTGTGGATGAATAATGTGCAAGGATGATCGAAACATGGCACCTTCGCGTACAAGCGTAGATAACGCAGCTCGTATGTGGCGCTTGGGCTTCGGAGTGTTACAGAAGATGCACGAGCTGTAGCCGAACAAAGGAAGAAACGTGCATGGGATTCCTAGCAGTTGCATAATATGACCAGCACATCCAGAACCAGGAACATTCCGAAGCCAACAGCAAAATGGTACCTTTTTAACATGAAAAAACTTCATGCTGAAGTTGTCTCTTTACACGCGCGTATGGGATTGTCGTTCTAAAACCATGTGGCATGTGATAATAAGCACGATAAGTGTTGACCCATGACCGTGACAGATAAATAACGCAAGTACACGTCTTCTCAAAGCCACCCACCATCGTCTGTGGTGAGTGCTCACGGAATTGCACCCAAGAATGGCAAATTATGCGGTAACACGCAGCCAACGTTGGCAGATAATATGTTGCACTTTTGATGTTCCTCGCTGTCTCTCTCTCTGGAAGCGACGGATCACACCGGAAACAGAACGTTTGCACGGGTGCAGTATCATGAAAGAATCCGGAACCGGGATGAAGGTGCAGTAATTACTCACACTGCATTACGCGACCACCGGCGTGGCAGTACATGACGGCAGAGCAGTGAACGATTCATCAAAAGAACCACCGCAACTGGGGGGCTGGCAGTTCCCTTTTGCGGAAAAGCAAACCGGGCTTGGGGCCGTTGTGTCCTATTCCGTGATGCCAGTATGCGCTCGTAATCTTCCGGCATTCGCAACGACACGCTCAGCCTCAGCGTCGTTTGATATAACGCTCCGGAGCGTTGGTCAAGCGATCCATCATGTGAACGTGACTTCCGTGCCCATGCGGAAGCTGCGTGCATGTGTGATCGCAAAGTAAGTTGAATACCCGCACGATGGAAACATTCTGGAGCCCTTGTTTTTTTTTGTCTTGCCACTCACTTGTAACCAAAGACGGACGCCATATTTCATCGCGCGCTCGAGCCTCCGTGCCGGGCTCCGGGCGTGCGAGGAACCGGCGAAAAGTTGGAAACTCAACAGGACCGCTCCATGATAAATTGACCACTCGAATGAATTATAAATTATTTATCATTCATTGCTGCCGGCGGTGGCGCCGGTGACGGGTTAGAAAGGCCGACCACTTCAAGTGCGGTGCAGTGAAAGGTGCACTGGCTGGGGTGACTGGCAAGAAATAGCGTGTGGCAGCCGGTCGTAATAAATTCATCATATTTTGAGCCACCGCGCTGACCGGTAGGGAGCTTTTGCTGACACTCTTTCCCCCCCTCCCCCCAAGGAGCGACACCCAACCCGATTCCCAATCCTGATCCTTCGTGATGGTCTGGCATGTGTTTTGCAACACCATCAGATGCAGCATGTCAAAATGCTGTCAGCGACTGACAGCAATTGTGACGGTTATCTGTCACCGCGGTCAAGGGTTATGTTGGTACAGCTTTGTACGGCACCCTTAAGGGTTTACTGAGAAGCACCATTGCGTTTAACTGCGCAACGTTGACACCGTTTGCGGATGGATCAATGCACGTAGATGAATATTTCAAACGACCGGTTAGAGTGCTTCAGTTGCCCTTTTTAAGACGATGGGAAAAAGAAACATAATCTCACTGAGATGCTCCTAAACAAGTTCGTTATGTTTAACGCTCCCTGAAACACGACTTGATGGATTCATGTTCAAGCTGCAATGTGGTCTTAGATTCGCCAACATCATTCATACCGATCACGTTTCGCTAACAATCATTTTTGGTCGAACTCCAAGGCAGCTGCGGGACGATGCTCAACACTGACCAGGCGCCTCCATCGTACGTGGAAGGCGTTACAACGTGCCATCGGACAACACCGTCACCGTCCGGACGCTCGCAGGGTTTGAGCTGAAGGGCATGAAACAAGATACTTTGCATACTTGCCTCCTCGTGCCGACTCGGGCACGCATCGGAGAGCATTCAATTTAGAGTGTATTGCGCGGTACCCGGCCGGGCCGTTGAATGGTGTGATGGATCGTAAAGTAACTGTCTGGAGTGAGGCAGGAGAATGGCTGTCGTCGTCGCCGAGCAGACGAGCGAAGTGAATAACAGCTAAATTCTCACGAATCATCCAACGAAATGCTTCGGCCGTGCTGTGAAGAATCGTCCATGCATCCCGTACGATCAACTTTACTTTCCCGACCGGGGGCTGGAAAATCCCATCCGTGGTGTGCGCGACACCACGTAATCACTGGCGCTCGCTGTGCATCGTAAATCTCTTGAGCGAACGAATGCGAAGCGAACATTGAACTCGAACCGTGCTGAAGTTTCACAAGGTTCTTCGAGCAAGTTTTAAATGCCATCGACTCGGGAAAAAGGCATGCGACATGGCACTTATAATTTATTTAAAAGTGCGTACAGGCGTTCGAAATCCCCGAGTAGTTTATTACTCTTCCAGTAACAGTAAAAAAGTGCGAAACGAAAGCTTTGGGAGGGAAAAACTAATTTGCTCGCTCAGATAAGTATGTTTTTTCAAATTTCCAATGCCATAAAATGCAAACGGGTAAATAAATCTCGCACAGTCACGCTCGATTATCGAATGGAGTGTAATTAATCACGCGCTCGTTCGGGTCACCAAACAGGATTCTCATTTCAGTGATCCTTTCCTTTCCTTCTTTATCTTTTGCGGTCCCATGCACGCCAACCATGTGTTGAGTAATGGCTGGCGTAATGCATTCATTATCCGCATTTACTTGACGCCCTCGTTTACTCGTGGAAGCGTCCGTTTTGTACGACCACCGCCAGTACGTCCCGCTCGTACGTCCGAAAGTCAACTGATGGTAGAAAGGTGAAGAAACTCCCACGGATGCCGTGCGATGTGGCGTACGCTTTTACGGTCTCCACGCGAGAGACCACAAAATCCCTGCACTGCAAGCAGAGCCGTCACGGCGTGTGCCCGGAGAATCCCGACATGTACAGCAGAAGAAAGCTCCCGCACCAGACAAATGTGTCATCATTTTTCTCTCGGTCTCTCACTCACTCCCCTGGCTAAGAAATACGGTCACCCTGGAAGCTCAAATGCCTCGGGGCCATACGGTGCGATCGAGAAGGGGTGCTTTTTATTTCGAAACACTTGCCACACATCTAAACCCCCTCACGTCGGTCGTAGCGAAGACGCCAACCCACCTCTCGGTTGGCGCCGCTTGCTGCGATTAATGCGCCGAGCCTTCACTGTGAGGACGCCAGCAGAGACGTTAATGACGCGCGCGTATCACGCCGGCGATGTTGACTTGACGAAATGCCAAAGACAGCTTCAACCCACAAGTGGAAATATCGCCACCACGCTTGCACCAATCGTGCCCGGGGCGAGGTTTTGTGGCCGACGTCGGGAGGAATCTTCCTTCGCTTGGAAAGTAAATAAATTCCATCCCGTGGGACCACGGCCCGGCCCGTGGCGTATCGGTTGAAGTTGCTGCTGCCCGCAGCTACAGCAGCGTTGGCCGTCGCAGCACACACACGCACGAGAGCTCTCGCATTAGGACGTTGATGGAAATGCTGGTATTGTGTGGGGAACGTAGCGTTCCACGTTCGCCACGGTATGGTAGAGAAAATTCCGGGCACAAATCTTGAGGTCCGCTCCCCGAGGCGTTGGGGCGTGCTGGAGAGCGAGTACGTGAGCGCACCGAAAGCGCCGCGTTGATGAAGAGTGGAAATGCTTGTCTTTCGTTGCCTGTGGTGCTGTTGTAAAATACCCTTTAATTGCATTTTCTCTTCGGTGGCTTCCGGGGCAAAACAATAAAAAGCGTGTACCAGCTCGATGGACACGCTTATTTGATACCGCGGAACGAATGGCACGGACCACCTCAATCAATCATGGCCAGAGATAAAATCAAATTAAATGTACCCGACACCCAATTACAACACCCAGAGCAACAACAAAAAATATGCTTACGAGGACTGGAATTAAAACATGAAACGAAACACACGTAATTATGCTAGTAAAATAACACCTTTCAGCACGTTTCGAATACAGGCTCAACCAGAAGATCGTGTGCATATCAAAGAATATTTAATTATCATTTTTAGTGTCGAAAAAGCTCATGATAAAAATGTAGAGCAGTCATTGCTAAAGTTACAAAAACTGATATTCCATCAAAAGGATCGAAAAGAGTAGAACACACAGCTGATGTACAAAGAAGGAGAATTCAGTTTAAAAAAGTGGATTTGAAAATGGAAGGTGTGGTAGCAAAAAGAGTACCGTATCCGTGCCCCACACTTTATAGAATGTAAATATCCTGCAACACGTCACGGGTTATTATTTACGTGCTACTCATTTGCATACGACCGTTTAGTTTGCTGTTTTTTTTTATAATAATAACAGGATATTAGGTTTCGAGCAACCGCGAACACGCCGTGCGTGAGGGAAGGGATTGTATTTATCGCAATTACGGGAGCCATTTGCATAATCGTGTAATGATGATTTGATTTAGCAGCGGTCTGACTTCAGCCTCGGCCTGTGCGTCACGGATATAAAATCCGCATTGGAGATGAAATTAAAATTAGATGCATTCGAACGGGCATCCGTCCAATGAAGAAGGTCACCCACGCGGAACGTGCTCCGAGCTCGATAGTAAATTAATAAATGCAAGCAAACCAATGCAATTATCAATGGCTTTTGCGGTATGGTGCGTGAAAATTCAATTTCAACGATAACAGCTCAAGCGGGAAGGCATGCAGATTCTAAGCGGCCACATTTCCCGATGCACTTTCCCCTTCGCTTTCCCTTTGTTCTCTCGCAAAAACCCTCCCACCGTGGGCGGGAAAGTCATCAATGTCGGGCAAATTGAAGCATCGATGGCAACAAGTCCTTGGTAAACCGGCCCAGGGCATGAGGCTCCGAAAGGTCGTCCTGGAGTGGGGAATTGGTTCCAATCAAACCGACCGTCGGTGATGCTGCCGAGGGTCGGGATTTGAAGTGTTCGAGGGGGTGGCCGGCAAGTGGGTGCTTAGTATGCATTAGAAGCCCACAGCGGAATATTGCGATCGAGTGCTTATTGATGTTTGCCGCCGGTCCGTCCGGTCAGCTATGTAAATACGAGTGATAATATTATTAATAATGGTTTCGCTTCCCGATCAGGCCCACGATTGCTTTTGGTTGAGTAGCTTTGATCTGCCCTTCGGTACATCGATGCGGTTGCTGCTGCTGACGCTCAAGTGCCGCTCGGATGCAGATGTATTGCCACCCCTTTGGCGTGCATCGATGCATTAGGGGTTTCGTTGCAAACGCACCACACCACAACACGATGACGAACATGACCGCCACCGGATGCATTCAAACGTGTGGTCCGGCCAGGAGGAAAGCACACCTTTTGTTTGTGTACTCGCTGTCACATAAAACTCGATTACCGTACACTCATTACTATGCAAATGGACGAAGGGACGATCGATGCTTTTCCAATCGCGGCCCTTTTCACATCCTGCCCAGCGACAGTTCGGTTTTGCCTGTTTCATTTTCACATTCGCTCCTCCGTCAGTCAATGCAGCCGAGCAGGTGAACGCCGGGTGTTTGTGGCCAACATTGCTTTGGGAGTTTAGAGAATGGGAAACGGGCGCCAGCAACATAACGCGAGCTGACCGCAAATAAAACCCTCGGCCTACAAATTCCTCTACCCCGCGAGTGTGTGCAACGTTAGCACGCGAGGAACGTAATTCGATTTTTCGATCCGAACCTGAACCGGCCACAATTACTGCCCACTCGTCGGCATTAGCGCGAACGTTTATTTGCCGGCGAGCTTAAATTGAGTTTGCCGCACATACGCGCCAAGATTTATGCTGTATTTTCGTTGCTCTGCTCCGTTTTCCGAAAGCTTTCACCTAACCAGGTCGCCGCTCATTATCACATGTATTTTTTTTTTCGAGGGACACTGTATGTTATGTCCTCACCGTGTGTTACGCATGCACCGATTTAAATAAACGCCACATGGACGAAACACATTAACGGCTGCGGTGCTTAACATGCTGTCACAAACCGCGTCTACATATGTACGCTAACATCTCACTACGAGACCAAAGCACACAGCATACGCGTCATAACAGAACGAAGTAGGCGACGACCAACCATCGGGGCCATCTCCCAGGACAAATCACATCCATCAAACGCAACCGTTGTTTGAGCGATTGTATCAATGTGTGTCTGGGTTGGATTTTTTTGTAGTTCTCTCTCCCCGTTTTGTGTTGTTCCAATTATGTTTTGCTGGCGCTTGTTTGGACGAGCTCCAGCACATGTCAACACAACGATGCAGTGGAGCGGATCGAATTGCTAAAAGCTGTGTAAATAATTAGAGAAATGGCCAGCCAGCATAGCTCCGGCAAGAACACTCTCCGTTGTATCGCTTTAGTCTCTATTTGTGCGTTTTAAGGTTGGGAAAATAGGGCGACATGCGCTATATTGACAGAATTCTGTGTTGTATTGGAGTACGTTATTACCGTTCAGAGAATATTAGTTTACGACTGAACTTATCGCGAAAATAAAACAAATTATTAACAAATGAAACATAAACGGGGGTTTTCATTTACACGGAAACACTGCCCCAACATGAAAGCGCTCTCACAAGCCGGTTCATTAATCATCGCAAAGCTTGCAACTGGATAGGGTTGGGTAATAAAATCGAGAGAAATTGCCACAATGAAATATTAAAATATTATTTCCATGTTATTTCCGAAACCGACATCCCTGCGTGTTCTCTCCAATTCGTTGGATTGTTGGTATCATTTTCATTTCCCACGTCGGCCGACGCTTGTGGACGGTAGGGATAAATGGGGACATATTTCGAGGCCAGTTCGCTTGACTGCCCTGGCTCCGTGCAATACAGCTGTACGTTCCCGATAAAAGGACGGTTATGAGTTTTATCCTGGAGTGGTTATTTTTCATTTTACGTTTGCCTTCTTTTTTGTGGTGCTGCTCGAAAAATATGCAATTCCATGAGGACATTTATTCGTACATTATAATTAAAAAGAGAGATATTACAAATGGCTGTAAAAGATTACATTGAATTAATTTTATTTGAAGGCCAGAGTTGACTGTATATACATGTTTTTTTTTCTTTTAAACTGCTATTTATCTTTAAGCCTATCAATTGTGTTGGATTAAAAAAGGTGTGATTTAAAACGATGCCATATTTCTTTAACCCATGCTACCACGTGACGTGCTACCGAATATAGTTTTTTTCCTGATACCAATTACTAGCTGCCTTACCTATTCTTACTTAAGCTTCGTTAAAGTTTCACTGACCAGCCGGAGTATCCTTGCGCTTTAATCGGCTTTCTTCTTCATCATTCCCATCGTCATAGTCCTCTGGAGGTATAAAATCCGGACTCGGCCGTCGGATCCTGCGATTAAACAGCATCGCCAAAGTATCCCCAACGAAACCCACCGCGTAGGGTGGCAGCCTAACCAACCGGGATGCCCTCGTGATCGGGGCGCACGTCGTCGGAGGCGTCTGCCCAAAGACGGGCTCCATCAGCAGCCCCAACAAAACCAGCACAAGCCAAATGATGCCACTTCGCGCAGTACCCATCCTCCAGGTGGAACCGGTGGAAAATGCTGCCCCGATGACAATGTTGCACACAATCCCGGACTAAGAACGACCACCGTGCTACCGTGTTGGCGTAATGAGATCGTCTGCCAGCCGGGTTTACTGTTTCTACTCTACGGAGCAGCGAACGCTTGTTAGCCGGAGGCCACCGAAAGCTTCTTTTTATAACAAGCTTGAGACCGAGCCGGACTCCCACGGTATCGATCGTAATTCGAGATTACGGTTGCATCACCGACCAAGGGCACACCTGTCTCTACACGACGACCCGTCCGATGCCCTTCGGGACCGGAGGTAAATTCAATGAAACCGGCAGCATAATGATCGAGAAGATGGCATCCCCGCGCACTCTCTTCCCAGGGGCACCAGAACACGATAGCCTCATCCACGCGACGCGATAAAAACGATACCGATCGCTACGGAGCCCTCAGCGACATTGTTGTCCTTTCTCACCTGCAGGCGTAAGATGCGCAGGCGTAAGTGTACGGTTGCTTGGCTAAAGCGATGGCTCCAGTTTCACGTCATCTTACGACGCCGGGCGTAATCTGTTTCTTAATTTATCACATCACCATCGCCACTGGTACCACAACAAAAAGCGGCACGCCAGCAAACAGTCGTGCGATCTGTAAGGCGGACACGCTGCCGAGTGCTGATCGGTCGAATAACCATTTACTAATTACCGTCCGACGTGAAACTGGAACCGTATCAGTCAACGAATCCTCCCGTTCTCCATCCGGGTGGGTTTCGCAGGGCGGGTCTAGTGCCCAACCGAAACGGTCACAGGAAAAACAGACACAAGAACGTGGTCCTCAGGTGGACGTATTTTGCCTGACAACCATCATTAAATTACGGGACTTTTGTTACACGGTGTTTTCTTCTGTGCTTCTTCACCCGACGCTTCTGGCGCCCAAACGGACGGTGGTAGTGCTTTTGTGTTGGAAAAACGGTCCATATCCTTCTTCCTGCACATTGTCGACGGTCGGTGGCGTATAATTTAAAGCGTGCGAAGAAACAGTGTCAGCGAACAAATCACGCACATCCGCCCCGGGTCGCTGAAAAAAGGGGTTCGCACCATCACGACCACCCGTTCCAGAAGGGCAAGTTTTCCATTCCTTTCTTCCTTCGACGGGACGGGACGAGAATGGCATAACACGCTGGCAAGGAATGGTTTGCTTCCGCCACGCAAATGCTGGGACCGCGACCCGCTGGCGGCGGTTAATCATTTCGATCGCGGTAAAAGACAAGCGAAAACCCTCGCGAAACACCGTTTGGTGTACGCGTTGATTGATGATGGATAGAAGCGCACAAAAGAGCATAAGAGCGCGTCATAAAACTCGGTTTACTGCGCACAACGAAACCGGCGAGCCGTCGAGCCTGACAGCAATTAGAACAATTCCTAATTGGAAATTGATTGCTTCATCAACGGAGGAACGCTGCACGATTTCGGTGGCACGAAGGAACAACCTGAACCGGTTGGTACTTTGAGCGTAAGGTCTTCGTTTCCTTCGTGTTTTTTCCCTGTGATTTGTGGTCCTTTGTACCGATCATTGATTGTACAAATTTCTACGCTAACCGGAAACAGGAAACACGGAAACGCTTACCGAACCGGTGACTTTTTGGCTCATGGGCAAGTGCCTGCCCGATGGTGGGAATGGTGCGCTTGTACGTGTTAATTTCTGTGGCCTAGTTCGATTCCTAAAGGCGTTAGGTACGACCTTTTTTGATCAATGATGCGTGAGGAAAGCAAAAGCAAGGGAAAGCGAGAACAAAAAATACGCCCGGTGTAGGAAACACTTCAACAAAGGTTCTGGAATAAAATTAGACACCAATAAGCCCATTAGCAAAAGCACCACGTCCTCGAGAAACAATCGAAAATACGATGCCTTCCTGGTTCGGGCCCTCGTCCTTCCAGCACGTTGGACTATAAAATTAGAGAAATCATAATGTACACCTCTACGGGCTTAAATTCACTCAACTCTGAAAACTTCACACGGAAGCCGCATGCCGATCACGTACGGAAAGCAATTGAAAGTTTTTCACAGTTTGTGTGGCTCGATCCCTCCAATTTTGATCCTTACGCGAGTACGAGGCTGAGGTGAGGTTTTGGTACCGGTTGTGTTTCGCTTGCTGCCGTGTGTAGTAATATTTAAACGAGCTAAACATTTGGGAAACTGCCGTGAACGTTGCTACTGAATGAAGCAAAATTTCTCAAAACATTATGTATTCGTTACGTGGAGGAGCTATTTTCCATGACCAGATGGTTCCAGAAACAACAGCAGGAACGTAAGAAGTTTCGCAAATTCATCAAAATTATGCATTTTCGCAGGAAAAAATGTTCTTTGCTCACAGCTACATTCTATCAAACGTTACAGCAACAATGGTAACGCAGCAAAATACCGAATATTTGTAATGCAATTTTCAATCAATATTCGCTTAACATTGTCAGACTAAGAACGTTTAATAGGTGCCATTCCTTCCGACGGCTTCTTTCGCACTTTTCCTTTCGTCGGACGAACTTCAAAATTCAATAAAACGAACCGTTAGCGCTCGAGCTGCAGTTTGCTAAATCCAACCGCTCCTGCCAGTGCTACGCAGCCAATTTGCTTTTTTATCACCTCTGCAACGGTCGGTGCAGTGCCATTGCAACGAAGCCGAAGCCAACGAGGTAACCCTCAGAACTGTTTCGGCGCAAGTGTGGATCTAAAAATGGCACAAAATATCAAATACCCTCGCCGGAAAATTTTGCGCTCCGCTATGGGTGCCGGGAATGCTCATGTTTAAATTCATGACGGCAGAAGTTGCATTTCAAGCTGCACGCTTGCTGAGAGATTGCCAACCCTCACCGTCGCACCGAGTTTGCCATCTTTGCCGCCAGGATGCACGAATGGAAATCCGCTTTCCACCCGGCGAGCTTGTGAGATGTGCCATTTTCCACTGGTGGCTGGGTGCGACTGGGTGGTACATAATAATGAACAAAACTCATGGTCCCGCTGGAAAAAGTGACTACCTACCGCTGCCAGCTGGGCTGGGTGCTGGAAAAATGGCTTAGCGAAAAAGGAGCTGCAAAAATGTCTCCTTTTTTTCTGCTCACTCCCACCCGACGAAAAACGGTATATTCAAATGTCACCCGACAAGTTTTCCGACGATTTCTTTTGCATACATTTGACAAGGATTCGCCTACTGCGCATCGCAAGAAGCACCGGTAGCAAAATGGTAATTGTTGCATCGTCACGCGTTTTACCTTCACCGCACAATGTGTGTGTGTGTGTCCGAGGTGAAAGCTTTGGGGCTGGAACTGTGCTTAAAACTTGTGTTCAAGCAAATGTACCCTTGTTTAGATTCATAAAAGCTGCGCTAGCGGTCGTAAAATCACCCAAAATTATAACGAACTTCGGGAGCTGTGATGAAAAATTAATTTGATCCATGCTAAATCGAAACCAATCTACTAGACTGCAAATTGAATCGCTTCCGAAGCTAATCGGTACACCGGAGAACCAAAATTCCTAGCCCCGTTCAGCAACACGGTACGAACCACTATCGCACGTGACTTTTGGCACTCCTGGCGTTAAAAGGCACACCGGTTCCCATCGGCAAGGGGGGGGGGGGGGGGAAGCGATTTATGGTTCATTTTTATTACACCTATCCGGGGGGAAAAGGCAAAAAGTTATGCGCGAGAAAACCCCCTAGCGAAACCGAAAACGGGTGCCACGTCTAAGGCGGGTGGTGCAATTTTAAAAGTCAACTTCGGTAGAAAAATCCCACCCATTGGGAAAAGCAACGCGCCGGCTGTCCGCCACGTGGTGCGCGTGGGTGGGGCGAAAATTGAATCAAAATGAATTCCCTCAAGGAACGATTTTTGAACTACATTTTCGTCGCACGACCGAAACGAAAAATCGCTCCCGCAAGGTGAAGCGTGAAAAAGCTCTTAGTTCTGCTAATAAATTTTATGAATTTATCCTCCCCAGCTAAATTGCCGAAACCTGCCGCACTCGCTGGTGGTGGGGCGGAGCGTGAAGGAAGTGATGTTTTTTTTGCCCCTTTCGAAACCTTTCCACATTCACCGGCAAGGCCACATACGGTAAGGGTGTTCCCGTAACTCGATCTACATGTTGTACCGAACCGCACGCGCGGAAGGATACGTGCGGTAACAAGATGATGGAACCTCGTACATTCTTCAACCCGCGTGCCAAACGGCCGTGGGGCAAGGACTTGTAAGCCTCTGTCTACTGTCTACTGTCCATAAAAGCACGAGTAGTCTTTACCTTGGGCAGGTGGGAGTGACTCGAAAGCAGCTCGCTACTCGTTATCATTCAGCGAAACGTGAGAAAACGTGACACAACGCTTTTTCTAGCTGCACCTTTTTAGAACACCCTGGTAATATTATATCGCCATTGCATTTCCTTTCATAACTAGCTTTACCTACATGCCCTTGTTAGTTGATCGATTATCAGTGTGTTATTAGTGCAGTTTTATGAAAGCTTATTTGTTGCTATTTGTTTTTGTTTTTCTTTTTTTTTGCATTATGTGTAAACCTTGGTGTCACATGTTATTTACCTTTACGAGACATTGATTATTATCAATGCACCGGAGTCAACTCGAATTCGATGTCTGCGTTCCACAACAACTTGTTACAGTGTGTGTGTGATGCTCCTCTGGTTGACCCGAAGACGCGTCTGCTACCTAAGGTTGATGGCCGCTTCAGCACCGGATGTGGTTGATGGCGTGGGTTGAATGAATTTCGGACGCAATTAATTACACTATTACACTACACAATAATTACACTATTGAAATCACGAAATCATTACACTTCACAAAATGCTTCGAACCAGGAATACACCAAAACGTAGGCTAATATGATACGAAATAGCAACTTTCGACCCCCTTACTGCCCACTGGAACATGAACATCAGCACAATTGCCACGTGTTGGATTAACGATCCCGTTATCCGTACCTAGCGTCGCAAATTTGAGGCTGAATTTTGCACGCAAGATACCATTGGTAACCGGATTCGGAAATACACGAAATAACTATCACACCGTATATACACGAAAATAATACACGAAATAACTATCGATGAAGTAGCCATTTTTGGGCTGTTGCCACGTAATCACACTTTATGTACACTAAATTCACACTTTTATTAATTCACACTGTATCACTTGTCATTTAATATCGGGATGATGCTCGATCTTCGATGTAAAACACTTTCGGCATACTTTTGGCACTAAGGAATCGATTTCCGCGAGTTTTACGACATTAAATGAGCGTGGCTAGCGCGTTGCGTCCAGATCCACGCGGTTTGGACCTAACTTCTAGCCAGCATATCGATCACTAAACCACTGGCGTGATCCCATCTCGTAGGCGGGAAGCTACCTGACGCGATGGCACTAGATGACCCTCTCACGCCCACAACATCACAGTTGCTGTAGCCTCTGCGCGGAGTGGTTCGCGCATCCACCCACTCTGAAGGATGAGCTACGCTACAAATACTGATGAGTGGCGCTTATGATGAGATGTTTTTGATTTTCGCCAATTGCCAATTGCAATTGCATTATGCCAGATTCTGATACTGTGTTTACCATTAGTCTAGGTTGGCTATAGACTTAAATTTTTCCCACACCTTTTGCTTTTGTTTTTACCTAAGCCTCCACTTTGAAATGTACTTAGAATACCATACTGCACTATGTATTAGAAAAGCATAGTGTATCTATTTAAGGGTTTTTTTTTCAAAAGTATGTTACACTATCCTAGCACAAAATTTGGGAGAGAAAAATACTTCTTGTAAAAAACACGAAGCTTGAAATAGGCCACCCAACAAATCATTTATTCAATTACCCATCTGTTAAAACCACCCGTCCGATTGGGAAAGAAACACGTCTTCAAAAAACTCAAGCAATAATAGTTACGTTTTCGTGTTGTTTTCTCGAGTGGATAATCACCCATCATAAATCTGCAGTGAGTTAAATTGCCTCTTTTCCTGCCGTCCTGCATAGGAATGATTTATGCCCAATTTCATCGGTGACATCGTCTCATCTGGCAGCTGACCCCTTTCAAAGATGCTTTTCCTTGCACCTTTTCGGCAGGATCTCTCTAAGCCGAAAGTTGATCTCTTGGCTTGCCGGTTCTGGAAAGCGCTAACCCATAGCACCGATTGGTACCGATCGAAGCCGTAGCACATCAATCAGAAAAGTCCATAAAAACGTCATGCTTATCGGTAATTACCAGCCAGCCTTCCAAAACGCCTCAGTTCATAGACGAAACGGTCTCCCAGTACGGAGTACGAAACCGTTTACGCCATGCTAGTGACGATTCGAATGGCTAATAAATCTTCGCTTACGAGACTCCGTACAGGTCGGTCGATACGGGCCGTTTTGGGCAAAAACTCAAAACAACGCTTCAATCGTTTCGTCGCATTTCAATTGTGCTTCCCCGTGTACCAGGTTTCTTTGGGCGAGATTTTCCAATCCCATGCCCCAAAGGCTAACACCGGATCGAACACCAACTTTTGCTTTCGATCTTTTGCCACCACCCGGAAGCGGTTTGAAGTTTGTCTGCCACGGCAAATTTATCATCATTATAGCAGGGAAAAACGACTAGGAAAACGCTCGTTGGTTACCATGGTGTTGCTAAGCGCGTTCGAATAACAGGATCAAGCTTTAGCTCCGGGAAAGGTCGCCAGCCAACGAAGGGATTGCTTTTCGTGCTTGTGTTTTCTCCCGAACGCCACCGTTGTCCTCCGGAGTCGCTCGAACAGAGCAACCGGCTGAAGAAACCCATTAAACGGCTTCGAAGAACGGGGTTTTATCTGTCGCATTTTAAATTCATCACGGTTTCAATTGCTGCTTGCGATCCGGTACGGTTGATCCTTTTGGGAGTCATAACGCGTCCGAAGCAATCAAGAATTCCATACATAGTTTCTTACTTTAGCTCGTTGGCCACACAACAGAAAATGTCACACTAGTTGGGATTTTTTTTCCATTTCATTCGTTGACGAGAACGCAACTATGCTCTTTCTGGAGCTGTTGTGTCTCGCCTGTGGGCATGATATGTCTTCATTTTTGGTGAGTTGGTTCGTTTCCAACCCCTCCAATGGATCTCATTTACATAGAATCGATGTTTTATGAGACGACCAGAGTTTCGGTTTCTTGTACGTCTTTGGAGTACGAAAGAAAGCTTGCAATGTATTCAATTTCGTCTCGGTGACTGTCTTCTTTTAAGCTGCACCAGAACAAAACACACACACGCATTAGACCAGCTCAGGCAAATGATGCAAATGCGTACGATGGCCAAAGCTGGTTCGGAAGTATTTCATCACAATGCTAGGACGAAAAAATGCCCCAGCATTGTTCGTACCGTGTTGCGAATGATGATATTCTATTAAAAATGAAACACTGAAATGAATTCTTGTCAACGCTCTAGTTATCCGGCCTAACATGCCAGCTCCATGCATGTTTGATGAAAACCCATTCGATCTCCTCGAGTGCGAAAGACGGAACGAGAATCAATTCTCTCGCTCGTACAGCTATCCACGCGACGGGTGCCGCTTGCAGGAAGGACACAATATCCTTCAACAGTGGCGAAGCAGCCGTCCCACGCCCGGCGGGGCCACGGATGGATGGTCCAAATGCGTTACCAGCCGGCAACCCACTGCGACAATGGCAACGATAAATTGCTTCGTTTGAACCTGAAATCGTAATGAAAACGTAATAAAATATGTAAACCCCAGCACTCGGGCCCGACACGGGCATCGGGATGGGTGGCCAGCTGGGCGGTGGTATAGCGAGGGCAAGGGCTCGATGATATACGCCAACATGCTCCTGTTGGGCACGGATTTTCAGCTGATTCGACAGATACAGAACCGGCAGTCTGGTAGACTCGTTTGCCGTTCGCCGGTGGAGTGTTGTAGCAGCAATGAATATTCGATACAACAGTGATTCGTAAAAGATAGCAAACGTCTCGTGGCCGGATGTTGAATTGGTTATTCATTTTTAAATAAATATGCATCCCGTTAGTGTTTATTTTCGCTCAATCGCTTTCCCCATGTCCATTTGAAGTGCTTCGTTGCTTTACTTGTGGTGTGGGTGGTGTGTGAAAAACTGATAATATTTGATAAAAGATGTAATCAAATGATTTGACAATATCATTAAATATTCTTGCACTTTTATGTTTCAAATACGCTTTCATTAAATCACTTCTGATTTGTCTACCTTTTATTTAAAAAAAAACTTTTGGTAGTACGCTAATGGACGGCAAGTGATTAGAAGAAAATTTTAAACGACGCTTCCACGATTTGTGTTCCATTTCCCTACGCCACTGTTAGAGTTTTCGGGCAATACTCGCGTTTTGGCACCGGGAAACGCACATTTTCGATTCGAAAAGCAACAAATACGATTGCACATCCACCACGAACCACCCGAACCCGGTCGATGTTGGGGCGTGAATATAAATCAGATAGCGACCGAGCAGCTCTATCTCCTTTGCGCCGCACCGGTTTCGCGAAATCCGGCGCGGATTAAGGGGCACCATCAACCGGATGGGATAGGATAACACGCGGGAAAATGGCACACCGTTTGGAATTTCACCTACATATTTCATGTGAGTTTTCATTTGAATGGAAATGCAATAAATATTAGGCGAACGAGTTATCCGCCTCGGGGCTTCAAACGATCGGTGAGTGCGGTAGGATGCACGAAATGTGCAGGAGATTGGAAGGACTCCGTCTAACACCACCGGCTGTACCGGGTGGCACGGTTCTAACCAAAACACGATCCAATTCCATACACGCCAATGCCCTTTTTTTTCTTCCCCGCTGCAACAGCGTCGTTGCTCACGTTTGCTCACGGGATGCAAAATCGAAAACCGTGAAAATGGGAAAACTGTACCAACCGGTGTGGCACAAATTAAACGCCCCCGAAACCGTTTAGTGCACTTTTATTTTCCATTTGTGTGGCGAGAAGTACGGTCGAAAATTGGAAAATCATTTTATTCAAATTGTTGCACCCACTCGGAGGGGGGAGAGCTCGTCTTTTCGGAGCACAGAAATAACAACAGCGGTGCAGGATCGTGGCAGCTAAACGGTTCCTATCGCTGGCGATGCAGCAGGCCGTGAAACGGATCGCAATATTGACGGGTGATTTTTGCTGGCACAAAGCGAGTGAAAATATACCCCACTAGTAGGCTGTGCAGGGTTCCGGGATACTGCGATCAATTATGGGCTTTGTTCGCGATTCGCACGCTATCGGACGATGCCATGTAAAACGAAGCATTTGCGGTGAAGGTAAATACTCGAAAGACCCTTTTGAAAACGTCCGAACGCCGGCCGAAGTTCCAGCGCACGAATCGGACATCAAATTGCACCTTGTGAAATTAACAACTCGTTTGTTGTTAACAAAAAGAGGGCGAATAGGAGATGAAAATTCCTAAAGTGCTACCAACCGGACAGGAATTCTTCATCATCGGAACCCTCGCCGTGTTGACGTCAGCTGAAAACCGGCATTTTCCGTTCGCAGACAACAAGCCGGCAAACTTAAGCAGCACAATATGCGTTTCGCAGCAAGAATTCGTTGCACTACACCCGCGGGCGACCATCGCTGGCAGACAGTGGCGAACGACGGTACAATGGCAGGAAAATCCCAACGAAACCCTCACGGCGAAACATACCCAATTACCAGCGAACGGACAAAGGACCGGCGGTAAATTGATAGAGTGCTACTTTGAAGGTTCTCTCGGGCAATCTTTCAACCGAAACCAGGTCGACATGCAATCGACCGCCCGTAGCAACACGGATCCCCGTACCGGGTCCTTTTCCGCCTCGTGGGCAGCTCCCGGTTTGCGGTGGCACGGCACGCTAGTGCGGAATCAATCGGAACACGACGCCTTGAACTCCGCCGGTAAGCAACCACCGCCCCCATTCGACCCGACGTAATGATCGAAGAAAGTTTCCTGGAATTAATAGCGGGTGTTTTGCAGGACCACTTCAGGACAGTGATGGCGTGCCGGTGGCAAATTGGCCTCCGGCTGCCTCAGGTAGCATGCGGTCGACCACTCGAGTGGTGGAATCTGGTGAACGAACGGACTCACCGTTGCACAATTGCACTACACTGCCACCGCGCATCGAACCGAGAGATGTCCAAGGACGTCCCGCTGAAGGACGTTCCCGTGAAGCACCGGGCACGGATGGTGGTGATTCCGCAAATGGGTGCGAATGGTGTGGTTCCCATCTGTCTCAGCCACCCATCGGGTGGGTGGATGGTTCGAAAAGGCTTCAAAGTCACTTCGGCACCGAAAGTGGCACCATCCATCGGGCTATCGTGGGTCAAACGACCAGGGCAACAGTTGGACGGCGACTCGGTGGAGTGCCACTCTTGGGAAAGCGATCGGTTAGCAACTTTTTTGACAAGTTTGAAGATTGCGCCCGAATGCACGGTCATCAAATGCCAGCAGTGCACTCGGCCGAGCTCCTTAAGCGACGAAGAACCATCGTCGGTACGAGTGGTGCGATTACGCGAAATGATAGCTCTTCGGATCACTCCATGAAGCAAGGTTAAGTCAGCTCGCACCTTAAGCGTTGCAACGCCACAGAAACACTCACTGATAATCCTGCGTTTTGTTAATCCTTGCAGCACTGTACAGACAGCAGAACTGTGACAACATGAGCTCTGAAGCTCGTATCGTCGGTGGAACGTTCGCACGAGCTGGCGATGCACCTTTTCACGTTTCGTTGCGAAATTTAGCCCACGAACGTCGGTACGGTTTCGGCAGTGGTCTGTTCTGTGGTGGATCACTCATTAGTGCCCGGCTGGTGTTGACCGCTGCACACTGCTGTAAGACACCCCCATCCAACATTGGCGTGGTAGCAGGCATACGGAACCGTTACAAGCGATCATCACCGATGCAGTTCCGTCGGGTGTTCCGATACCTGTGCCATCCACTCTGGAACGCAAGAACACTGTACGCCGATATCGCTTTGATATCCGTGCGAGTTCCATTCGCTGTTGGCGTGCCTCCTGAAGGTGGCCTTGCCGCTGCAGTGCTGCCTGTGAAGCTAACAAACCGTGGCCCCGAACCGGACCAACGATGTACCATCTACGGTTGGGGACTAACGCAAGACGGTGTCGGTCCCGCGCTTCATCCCGTCTGTCTGCAAAAGGCCACGATCCGCGTGCTGGAACTGGAACGCTGCAATAGCTCCCTGAGCGTGGTCATAAACGTACCGGACGGCACGCTCTGTGCGGGCAGCTTCACCGGTGGGGTTGACTCCTGTAAGGGCGATTCCGGTGGTGCGCTCGTGTGCGACGGTGCCCTTTATGGGATCGTTAGTTTCGGTTGGGGTTGCGGGCTGCCGCGCTTTCCCGGCGTGTACACCGACGCGTTTTGGTATCGCGCGTGGGTGGAATCGTCCGCTCGGACCGATCCTGCAACGTGGAGCGGTACCGTACCGATGGTTCGCGGCTGGAGCACGCTGCTGGGTGGAATCATAATGTTTAGCACCGTCTTGCTGTCGTAAAATGTCCAACCGAAATGGCAAGGACCGGAGCCATTTTCCTACCACTTGCGTCGTGCGAGCGGAGGTAAGACAAGAAACTGTCAATTATTCCGTTGAGGATTCGTTCGTTTGCAGATGCCGCATGAGAACCACGGTCAGGGCACGGTTAGGCAGTTAGAAAACGGCGAGAGTGCTGTCAAAACGTTGCAAACCATTACCTACCGACCACGGGCAGGGAGTGAGTGAGGTTAACTGTTTTAGAGGTTACAGAAATATCCTGCAACTGCGTAAGGTGGCGTTCATTTGCTGTGCTTGTTTTTTTTTATATATCTACATCACGATAACCCGAACCACTCATTGCCTCTATTTTGTGGCGGACATGGAGTCAACGAGAGAGAGAGAGAGAGAGAGAGAGAGAGAGAGATCCGAACCCGGACCAGGACACCGAACGGGAAATGATATTTATAGTCTAATTCCGCCCGGCCGGTGGGTAACTTTCCGACCATCACTCCAACTTTAACTATTCCACTTAATTAGTTTTAGTTTTACGAGTCGTACCGTACGATAGCGCACCGGTCCGGAACCCGACCGGTTTTGTTATAAACCGGTGCAAACTAACCCACCGGCGTGTACAATGTCACCGGCAGTAGTTTTCCCCGCCAAAGGACGGCAAGCTGCATCATATGGTGGTGGTGCTGCAGTTTTCTCGCGTCAGCTACAGGACATCCTTGCAACGGCACCAAACGACTCCCAACGGTGGTGTGTGGGCGACACGGACACGGGTGTATGTGATACCGTGCGGTGGTTTAGCACCTTCAAACAATGGCGGTTTTGCAGTTGCATGTTGGCTCAGCAGCCGGGCACACCTGGCAAGCTGTTGTTTCGATGTAAGAAGGATTTCCGTGCAAAATTAGACCGACGTTACTGTTACCCGTTCGTCGAGGCGATGAGCCTTCTCAGGCGGGACTCCCACGCCGGGTTAGTCCTATCGCCGCCAACCGGGGGCTATGTGCCGCACGTAAACAAAGACTCACTCGCAAAAAGCGCGCATCGGTGGGAGGAGTGGTTTGATCATGCATATTTTATACCACAACCTCACATCCAGCCATCGTTTACGACCCGGCGCCGTCGTCATCGTTGGTCATCTGGCCGGGATGCTGGCGGTGGCGTTGGTGATGATGATGAGCAACGATTTGTGGCCAGGAGAAGAATTATTCTCCCATTTGCAGACCGGTGCAGAGCGGTGTCCTAGCGTTGGTCTGGCGTCTGGGTCGCGGTTCATAATTTATGCTAAACAGACCATCCACCGTCGTCCTTCGTTTTGCGGTCCACGGCTCGCAAGGCTACATTTCCGAAACAATGGACGAGCTTAACGATTTCTGCTATAAAACCCTGCCACGATGGGACGAAACGTCGGATTTAAAAGCAGATCAATGGGCGAACTTTGTTCTGCTGCTGCTGCTTCTTCTGCTTCATGTTTATGGTAATCCTGTGCCGAACTCTTTGATTAGCCCAACTCAACGCAATTTCACGAAAGTGGGTGGCTAACGTTAATCCCAAAACGCGTGGCTCGAAAAAAAAACGAACCCTTGCCTGCAGATGAGCTACGATGAGGTACTGCGAATGTGCTTCGTCCACTCAAGCGAAAACCCACATCGCCATTGACGTTACTTTGTGCGCTCCCGAAGGACATCGTCAGCTTCTTGAAGCTACAGCACCACAAGCGGTGCGTTAAGAAATCCTTTTGATGGTGGGTTTTTTTGTCGCTTTTTATCCTTCTCCAGCCGCTTCTCATAGCAAAAAAAAACCCCGTCACAAAAATCACATCCCCGCTGATTTAGTCCCTACAAGGGTTCGCTCTCGCGGCCCAAGAACCGAAGGAACTGTTTCACCGGGTGTCGTGAGCGGGAAGAATGCTTCCCCGTGGAGCAGGCGGCCGCTTGAACCAGACACTCGGCGCAAATCCTAACTCGGGCAAATTCCATCGCGCTTAAGTGTGCTTGCGTGGGTGGCGTGGGGTCAATTGAGAAGTCAATTCTCGAGCATTATGTGAGGTGAGCACTTGTTTTTTCGCATTTGTTGCGCACCCTTCAATCATGCCGGGCGCTCGTTCTTCAATGGCGGGTTGGGCGGCTTTTCCCCGACATCAAAGCGTCCCAAGGAGCACGGTGGTTGATTTCGTGTGTTTGTTCGCTTTTGACTTCACGTCCACGCACACCACCGGGCCGTCGCAGCATGCCGTGAAGCGCTCCGAAGACGTCGGCCCGATCCAAGACGGCCGTGAGGCGTGGAAAAATGTCACATGGGGTGATAATTTGTTGCTCACGGGAAAGAGGGTGGACGTGGGTGGGCGACCGCTTTTCAAACAGCCGTTTTACGGCCCAGGCACAATTTAAATGCCATTCACTGCGTGCCTGGGTTTGTTTGTTTGCGTTGGCATTCGCGCTTGCTTTCCGCGATCCTTATCGTGGGTTCTGGGAAAAAGAGAATGAAAAGCAATTTACGGCTGTAAGCGACGGTGGAAAGCAGCACCACGGACAAAATGCCGCGTCCGCGAAGAAAAAGGTGCACACTTTCACTAGGCAGCGCAAACGAGTTGTGCGGCCTCGTGAAAAGGGAATTCAATTTAAGAAACAAATCACACTTCCGGTGAGTTCGATACTTAGCTTGCTGCACGTCCGCAGCACCAGTGGCGCCATCCGAACGCCATTTCCATGCGACTATCGGTTGGAATTTTGCAGCCATTTTCTTTCCCCTCCACCACCGCCAGCCAAGGCAGGCCAACCCGCTTGCATCGAGCACACCTCGGTGTGGTGCACACGGGACACAGTAAGCATTATTTTATTACCCACGCTGGAGTACGGGGCCGCGGGAATTGCGAGAACGAAGCGGAATAAAGAAAAGCGCACACGCGAAACGGCTCGCCTGTAGGAATGTCGCGCGTCCGCATGCCTTCGTCCCTGCCCGCTAATAGCAGAACGATCCTGGAACGGTCCTGACGATGGCGCCAGCATATCGGCGAAAAATCGACCTCAACGGCGGTGAAGGTAAAAAGCATAACCCGCGCGAACGGGCAAGGACAACAAAAAAGCACCGGTAGTGAAATGAAAATTGAATTCCTTCGCAGCGGAAAAGGGAGGGCGAGCTTTCCCGGCCCAAGTTCCCGGGAGAATCGCGCCCTCGGTGCCTGGTTTATTATTCTACGGTTTCAATTCGTTTGCTTCGTTTGCAGTTTGCACAATTCATTACGGTTCGCTACCGACCGTACGGCGCGGTTTGCTTTCTTACGGTTTACCGCTAGCGCTTTCCATCCCTTTTTCCACGGAGTTCTAGCACCACGCAGCGCATGAACCGGTGGTTGGTGGTGGATTTTTTGCCTTTTGCTGCTTGCTTGCTAACTTGCTTGCTCTATCTAATTTCTGCTACAACCGTGCGTTCTGTTTGAAGATGAAAGGATGATGTGTAGGTTGGTTGGTTGTTGCCTTTTCGTGAACGAAAGAAATAACGAGAAAGTAAAATGTTGCCCACCTCGCACGCACCGAAGAAGTACCGGTTCTCAGTTCGCCCAAAAGGGACTGGTTAAATGAAGCAAAAAACCAACCACATTTCCGAGAGCGCTCCGTACGTCGTCACATACGCGTGTGTGCTGAAGGCACCCGACCGCGGTCTGGGTGCGAGGAAAATGATTTATTTATTTATCCTCAACCAATCAGTGCCCGTGGCGTTGGTTTTGCGCTTTTTCCACCCGTGCAGGTGGCCGGGGTTGAATGGGTCCGCAAATTGCAACCCACGGTTACAGTATGGCCGGCCGGCGATACCAGAAAGCCATAATGTCCGGAGAGATACTCCAGCGTGGACGGGGAACAACTTTTCCGTGCTTCTTGCTCCCCCGGGTGGACGGTGCCGGCGAACCGAACGATGCCGGTGGCTGGCAAATAAAATAGATGACAAAATGCAGCACCGAGAGACAGCACTAGAAGGGCCCCAGCTCCTCCGGATATCAGCACAAACAAATATCCGGCTGATTCCGGTCGTCTGCATTGGACGGGAAAATGGCTCGCTCCGGTGGTGCTGCTGCGTAAAGTTTTATTTCCTACGCGTTCGTGTAAGGCGACGAAAGCTTTCCTCCATCCCGGTGACCACCTCGACGTCGAAAAGGGCAGGTCCCGGTGTTCCGCAAGAATGGAGCGAAACAATTTGCGGACGATTTTTCCTTTCGACTTCGTGTCTGTGTGCGAGTGCTCCCCGTCCTTCAACACTGTTGATGGTGAGCGAAGAAGTGAAGGAAAAAAAAGAGGCCTCCCTATTGGCAAAAACGAGCGCCCGGCAGGACAAACAAAGTACACGAACGCACCGAGAGACCCACAGGACCACGCGCTCCGCAGTTAAAGATCACGTCGTCCTCGCTGTCATCGGCCTCGGCAGGGCGCTCATTTCCTCGGTGTGTCTGCTGCTTCTTTTGGTAAAATCCTTCGAGACGGTTCTGGTGTTGCAACACGCCACAAGCACGCCGTATCCGGCCAGGACACGTGAACTGAGCATCCTTTTTTTTTTTGTTTGCCTTTTTTTACTTGCTTCCAAACCGACCGCACGCCATCCGATGGATGCCGCTTGGTTACTTCGAAGGCCTGCCAAACCACACACACACACACACCGAACAATGCGCAATCATCACGGACGGGCTCCGTGACGGTTTGTCCAGTAACCCGCAGCAACCCATGCGAGTGATTCGCTTAACCTCAGGCAGCCGGCGGTGGGTCGTTTTCCCCGAAGAATTATGCGCCTCCATTCGCGTTCGTGGCCCCTCGCCGCACAAAGCTCATGCTAATTTATTTCGGTCTGCACTTTGGGCCACCACCCTCCGAAAAGAGGCGTCCAAATGGTGAGGCTAATGATGGGCAACGCAATTGCCCCGCGGGTGCTTTGCAGAATCTCGTTGAGAGCTAATCGATATTGGAGCAAAAATTAACGATAGCCGTAATCCGTCATCGTTTGTCCATCGACTCGAGCGAGGTATTGAGCGGAATTGATGTGGTGGTCTATTTGGAGGGCGAACTTTCTCTTTCTTTCTTTCTTCTATTCACTACCTCGTCGAGCTAGGATATTTTGGATGGAAATGTGTACTTTAGGATAACATCCTCGAGCGGTTGTTGTGCGTTGTCACGTGCCCAACTAGTGGCTGGTCGGTGGTGAAGGATCACCGGACGAATCTGGAAGGCAATCGAAACGACCGGCAGGACTCGTTTTCTCTCTAGCGCCAACGGGCAGATAACGTTTCGTTCGTCGTCCGTTTGCAGTGTCGTTACTAATCTAGCTCGATTGTTACTGGCGTCATAAAAATCGATTCCAAGCCGGAAATGAGCCGCAGGAATGTCACGGCCGTGAGAAGGGAAAGGTTAAAGACGGTAAAGCACGGTTTAGGCAGCGGAATGATTTACCGGACAGACAGAAGTTACCGCAGCGAGTTGGACGAGGATCGGCCGGGCCAGATGTTTTCGCATTCTAGGAAAAGGGTTAAAATGTCAATATTTATGTAGACTTTCTTCCGCCGTAATTGATTAACCTTCTTGCACTGTGTGGCTGGAATGGACAAAAATACTGAGGAGTGAACAGATGGATCTGGGGAGGGACTTTTGAATGATATTTTCACTTGCTTGGTGAGGAAAATGCTTCATCTCCTGAAGCACGCGTAGCACCGCTGGTAACGGACCTCTTGTAGGCAACAAAACTTCTATTACCATTTTTATTAAATGACCATTTTCCCACTACCAAACCGTGCGTTGCGAGTTCCTTTGTTGTCAACGTTTATTGGCCGCTCAATTCGCTCGCAATTCATTTTCTTGTTTCGGAGGAGAAAATTGTCCTTCCAGTGAGTGTCTGATCGAAAAGAGTTCCAGAGAAAATTCCTCCAACAGTGAGAGAATTTCGACACTGTGTGTGAGAGAGAGAAACAGAGAGAGAGAGAGAGAGAGAGAGAGAGAGAGAGTGCACGAGAAAGAGCACACGAAACGAATGAGATTTGAAAACAAGCATACCCTTGCACGAGTTTTCCATCGCTTCGCACGAGTTTCCAACGTGCAGGCCGACAGATGGCGCTGCCAAAACCGTTTACCGACTGACTTACTTTTCGCGCTTGCAGCAGGCGGTGACGATTTTCCACCGTCGAACGACGAGAGTTTCCAGCTGATTGATTACAGCGCTCCTTTGATGGCCTGGCTCCGCGCGCCCAGGATTGACTAATCGTATTTACGCGATACCATTACCGATGCTGGGTGGCACCCGATTGCGCCCTTGCCATCGTGCTAATAAGGAAATTCATCTTACACCGTGCGCCTTAGCCTGCAGGTATCCCTGGGATTGTGGCAGCTTTATACCGAACCCGGCGCGTCGAAGTACGACGTCGCGTTCCCGGCGGATGCGAAGATCAATTTCACGCCACGTTAGCCCGCGTTTCACAGTAAATTTGATCGTCCCTACACATTATCGCTCATCGCTGGCTGCTTGTCCACTAATCGGTGGCACGGCTTGCTTCCCGCGACGATTCCACCCACGGCCGGGAAAATGGCAGACAGACAGACAAAAAAAGGCAACGAAAAAGCGAACGAGTCGAGTAAAATGTATGCGCGTGTCGAGTCCGAAGGGGGAATTTTCCACCCAACTGTAAGAGAGAGAAAGAGAGAGCAAGAAGGACGGAAAGTTCCCGGAAAGTTTACAGGATCAACAATCTGCAAGGATGCCCCCACTGCCGCTCGTCATGGGTGGTTGCCTGTTTCTGTTCTTCCTTTTTTTCACCCCGATGGCGATGGTGGATTTTTCGTTGCTTTTCTTCATTTGTTACCCTTGCTGGTGACACGCGACCCGACCTCAGGCTCAGGCACTACGTAATGCGCATACTGCAATACTGCCCGTGCTGGAAGGTGGCCAATACCTGTTGCTAGTCCCTGAGGTGAAGCAGCAAGCGCATTGCGAGGCGGGAAAATAGTGGGCACAACTGCGGGTGGCATTTTTCCACGCGACGAGCGCAGTAAAACTCCAAAGAGGAACTCGTTTTGTTACTTTAAACTTTTCCGCATTCCAATCGGGCTTAAACCCGGCCGAGGGGTTGAGGGATGTTTTTTAAGCATAAAGAAAGCTCCCGTTTGCGGGGTCGTGTCCTGCGAGGCCGTGGAAAGTGTGTTTATCATAACTCAAACCAATCGCTAGCGAACCGGTCCGCAGCCGGTCGGTAGCCGAAGCGAGAGGTGCATTTTTTAAAAGGAATTTCTTATCCGCACTCTCTATCTCGCTCTCTCTCTCTCACTCGCTTTCTCTCTGTTTAGATTACTTTTTCCTTAGCTCCCTGTTGCAGCACGGGAATGCTGGCGCGTTGGTCGTTGCTCAAGCGAGATGTTGGCGAAAAATTATAACTCAATTCGTTTTCCCTCGCGAAACCGGAATGCATCATGCGAATTTTGGGACGTACCGGGAGAAAAGCTTTTGCCGCCCAGCACGAGGACGGTGGTGAATAATCATAGTCCTTCCCAGGACGAAACGGGCCATGGGCCATCGCCCATTCGGTCGCGAGCAGGGAAAGTGTACGGATGGTCTTTCCAATTTGAAAGGCAGCTTAAGGATAGTGAGAGTTCGCGAGTGGAATCGAAAAAAAATAAATATAGACCACTCACACACCCATATATCACGCCTTCCATATTTCTACTCCTTGCCAACGGGATGGAAAGAAGCTTGCCTTGCGTTCGAGACTCAGATGCTTCACTTAAAGGTGTCCAAATGGTGATCGACCACACACGCGCAAGGATGTCGGCCCAGCTGTAGCCGCGTGAATAAACCCAAATAAATTCCCGAGCGCACGTTCCAAAGTTCGCGGTTCGTTCGCGGAATACGAGAAAAACCACCGGGCGCCTCCTTCAAACAGAATCGTACCATTTGGTGGGGGTGGAATTCAATATCGAATGTTCGAAACTCAAAGGCAAATGCAACCGAATGGGGGAAGGCCACGGTATAACCTTGGTTTTGAGCTAAAAAGAGGCCGATGGTGGGACGATTGCAAAGGCTCGGTTGGCCACCAGCAAGCATTGGGGCGTTGGGTGGTAAATAAAGTGCCCGAACGGTCGCCCGCACCCGAGTGTTTAAATTGATTCGTGTACGAAAGATTCCAGCCTCGGCCACGGTGTTGTAGTTGGAGTCCGGAAAAACTTTCCAATCGTCCGTTGCGCGAGTCCCGTGGGCCTCGAACCAGCTGTGCCTCGAAGCCCTTCATGAGCGGGTGTCTGGTTTCTCTCTCTCTCTCTTTCCCGTTCCCGGTGATAAGCAACCGCACACGCGGAACCGAGCCGGAAAACGGAAGCACCGCGCACCGGATGTGCTGGCGGTCGAAATGGGTTAGAAGGCGGAAATGGAAATCCCTGCGCGCGCGTGAACCCAACAAGGACACGAGCTGGCGGGCCAGGCATTTGCAACCCTCGGCACACGAAGGGCATCGCTAGCTCGCAACAACCGACGAAACCGTGGCTTCAGCCACATGCGGGGGTGGGTAAGAAAATAAGAAAAAGTTTTCATTTAAACTTTTGTCCTTGCAACCCGCGGATTCGATTGTGTTCCCCGGGTTGTGTGGGTGGGAGCGCCTTCGGTCTACGAGGATTGTTGCCACCGTTCAAAATCAAGCCCGCGAAAGTTTCCACCGTAGAGAGAAGGAAGATTTGTGCCTCGCTCGTTGATGAGTTGTTATTGCTCGTTGCTCGATTCGTTGCAGATGCAATTTCAAGTGTCGTGGACAATCTCGGCGCCGGAATTGGCACCGATCAGCTCGACGTAGAGCCGCCGTCTGTCGAACGAGTCGTCTGTTTAGAGTTCAAGTGGCAGCTCCCGGATGCCTAATCATGTTATAGTTCGTCAGCATTCAGTTTGTTGCTCGTGATGGTTCGGACTTGGCTCAAGTGAAGACTCACTTTGCAGCGAACGGTTCACGTCTGTATAAGAAAACGAACAGCTGGTACCGGTGCCGCGTTGGACGGTGACCATGTCGAGTTCCTTTTTTATCAAGCCATCAGCCCACTGGAGAATGTCTGTTTGGGAAGGTTTCCACCGGTTATGTTTTTCGTGCTGGTGCTGGCATGAATACCCAGAAAAAAAATTCGTGAAAAGTACGTTTATCTTTTAAGATAACTTTGCCCTACTTCATGAACAGTGAGAGCACATAGCGTATTCAACAAGTGTTTTAAAAACTCGAATCCAATTGTAAATCCATTTTGGCAGCGTTTGGCTCTTCCATTGCCCATGGTGTACGGTCGCACGGTCAAACTAACTCCGGTAAGCAGGATGGATGCCTTCATCCATCTCCATCACCATTTGCTGTTGCATACAGAAAAGGAAAAGCGAAAACCGTGCAGCTGGAACTAAGGAACTATCCGCTAACGCCGTGTCCGGGTGCTGCATTTTATCAGTGCATCCGTTAACGGTTTTTTTGTTTCCCTTTTGGAACTCGACTTCTTT
Organism: Anopheles nili; assembly: GCF_943737925.1. Lineage (NCBI taxonomy): Eukaryota > Metazoa > Arthropoda > Insecta > Diptera > Culicidae > Anopheles > Anopheles nili. Next base: position 56,753,866 of record NC_071292.1, read on the forward strand.
TTATCGGCTTCACTCGTCCCTACGATGGTGAGATGGAAATGGGTTACCCCATTCGTCTTGGCGGCCAGCACGAAAAGCGCCCACCACCGGCACAAGGACACGGCCGTGAGAAAACACCCATCCTGTGGGGATCGTTGGGAGGTTAACTTTCAAGCTTCCCATTTACACGGTTCTTCCGGCTGGTCGGGTGCACGCTCCAGGCCAAGAATCCAAGAGGCGACCCGGGCACTAAAACAAACTGGAATGTGCACCGGGCTGCATGATTTGCCGTGTGATGCAATTTATTTCGCTTCCCGCTTTACGGTCACTGGCCAGTACAAGCCACGGGTGAAGGGAAACCTTCCGTGCGGTTTTTATCACAAGCTGGATGTGTACGTTTTATGGCCGCATACACCCTGGTATGCTCCCGGATGGAATCCTTCGAATGGGTGAAAGCGAACCAGACACTCCGCTCGATGAATGCACAAAGAACGGATTGAGGAAGCTACTCTCCTTGGTTCCGAAATAAAAACGGAAGTGGTAAGTAAGCAATTTTTTTTAAGCGAGCTGAAGCGCATCCTTACAGCTTTTACAATCACCGAAATGGAGCGAGGCTTAACAAAGCCCCGTCGGACACTAACAGGCCTGATGTAGCCTTGCTTTTGAACGACCTAGGCCGCATTTGAAAAGGCTAAAGTCGGCCACCTACCCCGGAAGCTCACCCAACGCCATTGGAATGAATAATGACGTCCATGGCCGGGTTACTGTTGGGCTCGAGTTTCACCTTAACGCCTAGGATGCCATTGCCGGCCACCATCTATCACATCCTGCATTCAGCAGACATTCCATTCGTTCTGGGAAAACGCAACCCACTGGCCAGAGCACCGACGGACTTCCGACGGAAGCAATAACGATTTAATTGTTTCAAAATTAGCCAAACCGTCTTCGGCTCGGGCTCGAGCGCTCGCTCAACAGCTCCCAGTTGCTTAAGATTAATATACGGGAAGGAAAAGAAACACAACGGAGCGAGTTCGACCCGGAGAAGAATCACCGACGTGCGGATTGTGGGTCGTTTCAGTTGTTTCAGTGCACTTTTATTGCTCTTTCAACCTGAATGGGATTCATTCCCTTTCCCCGAGGAAGCCCACAAACGACGACGGGCCTGGGAAATTGGCCAGTTCCTGTTGGCGCTCTTTACATCTAGCCTAATTAAACGCAAGTTGTTACAACTTAATTAAGAGTAATTCCATCTGTGTGAATCCGACCGGTCTCATCCCACAACGTTAGGTGAGATCTTGCCACTAGCCGCTACTGTTGGCCTACTGCACCAGTCTCACACCGATTGGGCGTGCTCCAGGAGCCACTCGGCGCAGTTCCTCTTCATTCTTCAGCTCTCGGATCTGCACCTGATCACCCTGCTCGGGACCAAGCAGCGCACGGATCGCCTTCCGGATTTCCTCGTTCAGTTTCTCCTCCGATGGGTTGCCTTTCACCACAAGCACCTGCTGTTCGTACTGGCGTTCTGGGGTGCCTGGACGGGCCGCGGTTGCTGGTGCAGGAGATGCAGCCTTCACGGTGCTCCGAGTAGCCAGTGGTTGCTGCACCGTCGTCCTTTGCTGTGGAGCCGGTTTGGCCGCACGCATCGCTCGTACACCGGTCCTGGAAGGGATCACCGGTTGTGGCTGCTCCTTGGCGTCCGTGATTTCCGTGACATCTTTGGAGGTACTTTTGGCCACCGCCATTGTCGCGAACGCTGCGATCAGCAGCACGGCGAGCGGCAGAAATCCTCGGCACGGAACCATCGCTGATCAAGTGGGAACTGGAAACGCGAAGCGAAACACACAAAACAGTGATCTTCCGTGGAGCGGCACCGAACGGTAACTAATGGCATCCCGGGACGGATCGGTTCACTTTTATAGAGTTTATTCTGGGCGCGCGCGCACACCGTGGGGAACCAAACCGGCTTTCTGCCACACCACGCGCGATCCGGGCGTGCCGTTTTTACTCCCCGCTTGCTTTCGGGTTTTACGTAATCTGATCGATCTGGCCGCCTCGCGCAAATGCGCGAATCTCTCGTGATCGATGGGAAAGCAAATGGTCACCAGGGGGCTGGTTTGGAACGAAGCAAAAGATGAACCATACAGCAATGGGGACACATTTACAGCTGTTGAAGCGTTTGGAAGCCTTTTGCAAGACACGAGACGTTTCCGTGACCACGGCAGGCAGAATGAAAGTAAAATCTTGTTCCTACCAAGAGCGTCTTCGTTGGGGGCATATCTCGGCCTGATCGTTTGCTGATTCTTTGTGATTAGAATACAAAAAAAACCGGTTCTATCCCCCCGAAAGTGGAAGCTGGTCCAAAAACCTCGTATGCAAATAAAGGATCCATTGCCAAGGTTGGTTCGGTGATCCGGCTTGTTCCCGCCGAAGATGGGACGATTCGAGCCACATAAACCAGAACTTTTCAACCACCGATCGATACAGGTTTCGAGCGGTCACAGTAGGCTGTATGTATAGGCCGAATCAAAGGAAGGATCTACTACAGCCTCACTTGGCCGGGTTTTCTATTTGCTCAGCAAATTGATGCCCCCAGGCTGTTTGCATTCGAAATCTTGCCAGTGAGCTAGAGTAAACTTTCGTCAGCCAATCGTTCGCACACAGGCCTGATGTTGGGCGCTTTCGATTGCTCAATAATAAGAGAATGAGAATGTTTTTTTTGCTGAATTCATGCGCCTACATTTATTGTTCTCTTGCAAAAGTTTTCTTCTGGGGAACCATCTTTAAGCTTTCTTCACATAACCAAGTGTTCGGAGTGCAGTCAGCAACAGCGGATACGCCTCGTTATGACAGTCACCCTGGAAGTCGTCGGTGTCGATGGTCCAAAACATGACCCCACCAAGCTTCTTGTCCATCGCGTACTTTACCTTCGTGCCGATCGTTTCAACGCCGTCGAAAGTAATCCACTGATCGTCCCGGTACGCGTACTTGACGGCACTTTGGGCCACCAACTTGACGTTCCACGGGTTGGTGGCGGTTCGATTCGGTTTAAGCATTTCACAAACCTCGTTGTAACCGAGTGAACCTTCGCTGCGAGTGTACGGTCCCGCGAGGCCAGGTCCAAGGGCGTTAATGCCCGGAGCCATCAGCCGCCCCGGTACGACGGTGTACGTCTTGGCGTGGGTCGTTATGCCGAGTGTGAACTTGCCCATCGGGCAGCCACTCCTGCTGATATACGCGATCGTTGTGTCCTGAGAGAAGATGAAGTCGTTAGCAAGTGAAGGAAAACAATTCGGCCCTCAAAATGACTCACAATCGATTCACGCGTGTTGGAGTCCCCATAGAGGGGCGCATCTAGAGTGGCCTTATCTTTGCTGGAGTAGTCGTAGTTCATGAGACTGATAAAATCAAGCTCTTCGCAGAGTTTCGGTAGATCGTAGCCAGCTTCAAGGATCTGCTTGGAGGCACTGATGGCCGCTGTCAGGAGCTTCTTGCGAGGTGCAAACTTTCCACGCAGCGTCTGGACGAGGAGTACGAAGTTTTCGCGATCCTCTGGAATTCCACCACGCTAGGGAGACACATTTGTGGACGTTAGAAAATGACACAACGCGTTTTTGGCCGGTTCACGCACCATCGTAGGGTACTCCCAATCCAAATCCAAACCATCGAATCCGTAGTGCACGAGGTAGCGTAGCGTTTGATCAGCAAAAGCCTCCCGCGTCGATTCCCGTTCCGCCATCTTGGGAAATTGTGGAGAAACAAATCACGATGTTATCACCTCTTGATAGTGAGCACATTTGCAGATGATAACGCACCAGTGAGTACTTTTCCGAACCCTCGTTCCATCCACCGATGGCCAGCATCACCTTCAGGCACGGGTTCTCTTCCTTTATCGCCACAACCTTTTCATATCCCTCTGGGGTGCAAAAAAAATTGGCGAATTATGTTTTAATTAAATGTTTGACTACTCGAACGAATTGGCGTACTTTTCACGTTTATATCGTTGTAGTAATCAAGGGAATCGATCCCACCACCGATGTTCAATCCTGCAAACGTGTATACCAGGTGCGTGCAGTGATCCGGTACGATGTAGCTGATGTTGAACGAACCGCTTCCTTCGCGGTACGTTGACCAGCCGGCCAAGTAGCACACAACTCGGTAAGGTTCTGTAATTGAAACGGGAAGACTTATCGATGGGTAGAATAAGAACTCTGTCTCCCACGCCAATAGATCCTAACTTTTGGGACATTCCGTGGCACCGTAGGCCAACACGGCGAACCCACAGAGCAGGAACGCTCCGATGATGATTGATTGTAACGGTTGCATTGTAACTAATTGACAACTTGCTTACGGCATGCTTATGAGCCATTACGAGCGTCGAGATAAGGAACTATCATTACCGAAAAGCACATCATTTCATTGGTACAAGATCTCCTCGTAACACTGATAGCAGTACTACACGATGATAACGGTGGCATGGAAAATTGTAGCGTTTTCTGTTGAATTAAAAAAAACCGCCAATAGTCCATTTCGTTGCCCTTATAAGATCTCTACCGTGTGGGCATCCGCGATTGTGGAATCGTGCCAGCCGCTCCGATTAAACACAACCTTGAAACAGATACCCAGAAACGGGCAACGATCTTCGCACGTTTGACATTTTCGCGCGTTTCCGCGAAACGTCGTCACGCGACCCGAAAAAGCTCCGGGAGCTGCTGAACTCGTTATTCGAATGCATCCATATCGCGCATTAGCGGCGGTCGTCCCTCCCACGGCGGTGCAATAGCCGGTTTTGTGGCCGACTAGTATGAGCCCCGCAAACGATGGCATTCAAATCAATTTTCAAACTGGCGCAGCGTGCTTTCGTGATTTCTTTGGCGGGCTATTTTCGTTCCACCGCACGATGGGCGATTGCTTGTGCAATTCGCGCATCGTGCGGGAAACGTGCATTAGACCGACACGAGAGATGTAGATATTCAATGTTTTATAAGGCCAATAAACTGACAATAAACTGGCATAAATTATTCCATCGATTCATGTGGCGTGATTGATCGTCAGTTAAATAAAAACGAATAAAACTGCATCGATTCGTGTATAAAAAGCTCAGCTGCAGTTTTGGCTGCACTGCAAGAAAGCATGTGTGCGTGCCCGCAGCTTGGAATCGAAGCGATTGTAAACACTCCATAGTCGAGCCCATGCTAGGTAGCGCATTTCAGCGTACTGCCCTAATGTTAGAGCAGCACAGCAAGCGTGGTAGCTACGCGACCTCGCATGGGGTTCGACTGCGGCCGTCACGAAAACAAACCCTACAGCACGTAAACAAACGGTCCGGGTGGCAAGGACGATGCCGGGTGAAATACGAGGCGCGTCATAAATCGTACTCATCAACACGGAACGGCGAATCATTCTTCGGAATAAGTTTCACGGCTCGGTTGAGCGACGGCCAGCCAAGTTGCCTGGCATTGGTGTGTTATTTATTTTCCTATTGATTCCGACACCCGTGCCTCGCGGGGTTATGTAACGGTGCCGCAGGATAATCGGCGGATACGCGATACCCGATGGCGTTACGGCAGTCCGCGGCCAGACTGCTCTCGGCAGCCGGTGAAGCTGGTGTGTCTATCGTTGGTGCAGCTGGCGTTTCCACACAGTCAGAAGCGAGTTGCCTTTCGGCCATGGCACGGATCATACCGGGAATATTTAAGCACTCGCGCTGCCGCAACGGTGTCTACCCGCAGAGTGACGTCCGGCGGTATCCGGTGCCGGACGAGTCCGTGTTCTGGTCGCAAAACTACTCCGACTATCAGCCACCGGTTCACGAGTCACCCGTGCTGCAGGGCAAAGAGTGGGCTGATTTGGATGTCGGTAAGCGCCGCGGGTGCAAGGTCAAATGCATCCTAAGGACACCGTTTAACGGATCCTTTTCTTTCTCCCACCGTAGAAGACCCAGCGTTCGCTGCGAAATGGAACGAGCTGGATGGCAAGGTCAACCGCGTTAGCTTCGTCGGGACGTACGAAATACGCGACAGCTGTCCGCTGAATCCGTTCGGTCGCACGGGAATCCGCGGACGAGGTATCCTAGGCCGGTGGGGCCCTAACCATGCGGCCGATCCAGTCGTGACGCGGTGGAAGCTGGACGAAGCCGGCCAACCCGTACAGCACCCGGCTAGTGGCAAGCGCATCCTGCAGATGTGTGCCATCGAGCGGCAGGATTGTGGCGAGTGGGCCATCCCGGGCGGTATGGTCGATCCGGGCGAGAAGGTGAGCGCCACGTTGCGCCGCGAGTTTCTCGAGGAAACGATGGATAACGACGCCGGCGAGATGGCGGGCGAGGTGGAGCAGTTTTTCGCGGCCGGCACCGAAATCTACAAGGGATACGTGGACGATCCGCGCAACACGGACTGCGCCTGGATGGAGACGGTGGCGGTGAACTTCCACGACGAGTCGGGTTCGGTCGTCGGACGGTTTCCGCTGCACGCGGGTGACGATGCGGCCAAGGTGCGCTGGATGGATGTTGGCGAGGAGGTGAAACTGTACGCCAGCCACTCGAACATCGTGAAGCGCGTGGTCGATATGCTCGAGGCGCACTGGTGAAGCGCACCATAAAAATGTGGGCGGGTTTCTGGGTTCAGGGAAAACGCGCATCACTCCAAAGGGGTGGGCCCCACGATTTACACCTCGTTTGTGACGCACGGTTCGGTTAAACCGCAACAAAAACACTGTGAAGGACTGTGAATGCGTGTTTGTTGGTGATTAAAATAATCGTAACATGTATTTGTTTCATTCATTTCAATCTTCAAACTCCCTGCGACATGACCAATCCGCCCTCAGCTGGCGATTTGTTGGCCATCACTTCTTCCATGATATATCTCTTCCCTCGACATATCTTGATACGATACACGCTTGTTCTTTGCATGAGATTCATTATATTAGATTAGTTTCTTCGCTTATACTTGGATTGGAGATTGTTACTCTACGCGCTAACGGTTGCTGGAGATTTGCTCTGTTCCATCGGTAACCATCGGTTGGGGTTTAGGTTCGCGGGGTACACTGATTCTCACTCTCTCCTGTTTGTGGTTTCAAGTGGCCTTCCTTGGGCCACTTTCCGCACCGTCATTATTCTTTCTCTCAGAGCCTTCCGAAGCACTCTGTCTGATGCGAAGCTTCCATTGCGTTCATACACTATTTGGTTGGGTTTGTTTCCTTCGCATCCTTTCGGTACGTAGTACAGGTATACCCCAGTAGTTGTGGTTTGTTAAGTTGGGTGATTGATTGTGAAACGATTAAGACGAATTAGTAGCTACATCAGCGGCTAAGAACGACGGTTAACTAAACGTGTAAGCTAGGTATTCTCCTACATCCTCTTCGCTAAGGTATGCCAGATTTCTGCAGGGGTTTTAAAATAATTCTATAAACCGTATACTAAATCATAGCCCGCGATCTATCAGTTTGATATATCTGCTTTACGGCGATGCAAACGATACAGCTAATTTCTGATTAAAGTAAATATTCGACCTCAATCAATAGGATTAGTTAAACGTAAAATTTGGCTTCGAGTTGCGTAAAGGATTCGGGTATATCAAGGTTCGGCTAGATTCTATCATCGAGATTGCTTAGTTTTTTTTTGTTTTACACATAATCCTCATGTCCCATCCAGCTTCCGCCCCGTGTTTTGAAATGCAAAACTGAACAATCACACGCAAATTAAAATTAAATTTACCGACTATTGCACGGTTCGGTTAGTTATTATCGTGTGCACTGACTGATTGCACTTGTTTTTGTTTGTTTGTTTAATTTCCGTTTTTGCACTATCGATTGCGGTGAAATGTCTGACTACAATATGCTTCATGCCCGCTCTGGTTAGTGACCAAGCCGGGTGCGACGGCTCACGGCCGTGTATCTCAGTATGACTAGTACCCATTTCCATCCATCCACTACGTTCATCGGGGGTTTGCTGAATTTCGACTGTTTGGTTGCTTCAGTTTTGTTTTTGCTTTAAATCTACCCTAATTGCATCCATCTATGTATATATAATATATATTATATATATTTGATTTAAATATGCATGTAAATGTTTCGTTACTTGTTTTTTCTCTCTCTTCCTCTTCCGCGATCGTCCTACCTCCTTACGTGATGGTGTTGACTTAGCTTCGTCCTTGGGGACAAAGTGTACCGAGGAAATCAGCACAATATTAGCGCTAACGGTATTTTTAAGTAGTGTAAAATAATATTACCAACAAAAACTAAAAACAAAACAACTAAATTTGCTTATCTACCCGTCGTAAAATGTCAAATGAATGTACTTTCAAGGCGCGTAAAACAAACCAACTAAAACTCAACAAACGGCATCGAGATTCGTCCTGATGGTGCTATGGCAATAGCAAATTATGCGAAGAAATTTCGCCAATCGGCTATATATAAATAAATATGAATAAAATACAACAGAACGGAAAACATGTAGGCAACGCAGGGAGGAAAACTGCCCCAAGATGCTTAGGCGCTTAGGACTCATTAAATTATCACCATCAACTATCACGCTTTAGCTCCTTCATCTCATGCTACCCTCCTTACACGCTCGAATGTACGTAAAATACTTCTTGCTCCAGTCTCCGGCGCTTTCGTCTATCGAACGCCATTCAACCGTTCCGAGATTCGTTTACATAATCACCACGCGCTCGACATTATTAGGCTGCTTGCCGCGGTATTGGAATCGCGCTATCATTTCATGTATAAAAAAAGTAACGTTTTGAAAACGGACTGCAGAAGGGAGTGAAGTAGAACGAGGAGAGAAAAACGCAGTCTCTTCATTGCCTAGTTTAGGGAAATTCGTACGCACTACGGACTAACAAACAAGGTAAGGATTAAAAATTAAAACTCTAAAATCGATTGCTAAACTCGCGGTCTCGTGCTTCGCGCCCCGTTCCTTTCAAAAACATTCCTTTAGAACCGTCCGTTTATCCGTCCCTTTTCTTGCGCTTCACTTCCGGCGCCTTCCACCACTTCGACAAGGTGGTTTGTGCTGCGGCGGGCGATGAGTTTCACATTCCGAGCTGCCCTTGGGTGGTGAGGCGGTGTTCTACTTTTTGCCCGAGGCCACTCGTTTCGGTTCCGCCTCGTCGTCACTGTGTTCCTCCTGCAGCAGCAACGAGTCGGGATGTCGCACGGCGCTGGCCTTTTTGTTGCCGCCCCGCTGCCACGTGAACACGCGTGCCAGCTGGGCAAACTTCTTGCGTGACACCTTGCCCATGTGGCGCAGCCGCTCCTTAAACGCCGCATCGTCCTGCACCTTACCTTGCTGGTCCTTCTCGAGCGCGGACAGAAATTCCTGATTCCACCGCAGCTCCGCCATAAACTCTTCGTTCTGCAGCATCATCGCAAACTGCTCATCTCCGAGGTCGAACTCGGCGCTCCGGTAGGTACCGTCTGGTCCGATTGTGCCTCCGGCTGTGCCACCCAGCCGCAGAAACGTAGGTGGGAGTGGTCCGACGAGAGGTGGATTCCAGCGGCGATTCATCGTTGGTCTGATCGTGGAGAATCCGCCCGGGCGCATCCCCGTCCCATCGCCATCCCTTACCTGTTGCGATGGCAACGCATGGCCAGCGTGTGCCCGGGGACTGTTGGAGGCGCTCCCAGTCGCACAGCCGGCGGCCCCGGTAGGTGGTTTACGAATTTTTGGCGAAGCGCCCAGCTGTTGCGCAACGATCGAACTGGCGGCCGCGCTTGGGGATGTGCTGAGGAACCGGTCCGTGCCGGGACCGGCGTCACTGGACAGATCGAGTAGTGGGCGATCCGCGGACTGAGCGATCGCCACACCCGATCGTGGACCACCCGAGTCCGTTTCCAGCTCGTGGCGCAGCTTTTCGTTCTAAAATTAAACCAACTCCATCCGAGTTACGACACGATTTTCCTCGCCGGAATAGCGCCCTTACCTGATTGTCCGTGCTCATGGCCAGCAGCTGATCGATGGTGGCATCGACGGCGCCCTGGTTTGCGCGCAACACCGCCTCGATCACGTCCCGGTCCATGTCGGGGAACATGTTCTTGAAGTCGGACATGGCCTGCGAAAACTCCAGCTGCATCGTGGAAGCCATCCTGTGTGGTGACCTTTGGGTGACTTCGTACGTTTTATTTTCGTTCGTCACCTGGGTAAATGGTGCCACCGGAAGGTCGAATGGCAACTGGCGCGACCTTTCACACTTTCGTATCGCACGTTACGTCGACCCGGGAAGAGCAGGAACTAGAACGCGAGCCACCCTGAGGAACAAACGCGTCGTCGTATCGACCGCGTTAAGAAGACCAAATTGCACACTTGTGGCGGAAATTTGCGACACAGGCGAGTCAACCCCAAGGCGAGTCATGCGACGGTTCCCGGATCATGTTTGCTCATGAATTACGCTCGCATCGCAGCAACCGCAGCCGGAGGATAAGAACGGTCGCTTCTTATCGCTTAATCTACGAATCACACCGGAGGTGGGTTTTTGTAAGCAGCTGGGACACCTACCGCCTCCAGTGTTTACTTGCGCATACGCACGCACCTGCACTGGCGATTTCGATGACGAACGAAAAAGAACAACACACTGCACAACTATTGCGTTTAAAAAACGATGTTCACCCTGGCGGCAGATATCCCCGAGAGACGAAGGGTGTACGTCGGGAAAGCAATCAGAACCTTATGGAAAAAAAAGATTTTCCTGGCTCATAGTCGTTGACGTGACCACTTGGCTCGGGTACAAATTTTTTAACAGAGAGAAAAAGACACTTAACAGTCGCAATTCGATGCAAAAGAAAGACCAAAACGCAAACACAATGTCGTTCGAATAACGATCTATAGGTAAAGTTGCTGCGATAGATTATTCGAACAGTTGTCGGATGAATTCGTGCACGGCTTTTACTTGCAATTGAGATTCGAAATGGGAGCAGGGATGGAAATTTACTTATAATCATGAAATTTACAAATTCTCCTATCTGACAACAATTCTATCCAAAACAATCGCACCTACACACACCTAGGCAAATCATGCCAAACGACTCGTCTTGTCAAACGCGAAGTATTTAAATAGTGATTTTGTCAAATATATGGTCAGTAGAAAAGCGCAATCGCAAATGTTTCTTATTTCTGTTCACAAATTTGAGAGATTTTAAAAAAGTACCATGGTTTTGCAATTTTACTAAAGACACTCGAATCAAAGGTACAAAATGGGAAGCCGATTTAGAGTAGCGAGATTTAAGAGGTTAATTGCTTTGAACTGAACAATGGTACTTCTTGGTTCGTGGTTTAATTTAAAGCCCTAACTGGTTTTTTATTGTTTTATTGACGAAACACAGCTGTTTTTCTATTTCCCTACCGTTTTTAAATAACGTTGAAAGTTTACTATTTTCTGAGTTGAAAACTGTTCCGGAGCAATTAGTTCCGAATTAGAGCAGATTGGTTAGCTCTTGTTGGTGTTCATTTCAGAATTTGGATGAACTTTGATTGCTTATCTCTATTAGTATATTTTTGATGATTTCATTAATGTTTAGCATAATGATCAGTACATAATTGATTTGCAATAAGCAAATTTTTACAGAACGTTATTATAAATATTGTAAATCGTTTACTCAGCACTTTTTTTGCGTCATGAATGAACACTGTTCCGGATGTTTCTTGGGAGAAATGCTTTTTGTTCAATTATGTACACTCATATGTACAGACGTCGGCTGTCAGACGCCGCCGTTGCTGTCACTTTTGTTGTCGAGTATTGTTGTCATAATTCTGTTTGACGCCACGCGAGTTGGACGTTGGTTTGCATGTCGTCCCGTCCGTTTATGATATTGTGAGGTTTTTCGTGTGAAAATTCAATCATCGCAGCCCATGCATAGCTGCAATCGCGACGGACATAAGACGACGACATCCTGTGCGCATTGGTCACGCGAATCAACGTCAGGTGTTTGCGACAGGACTGCGCCCCGTTCCGAAGGTGTCAGTGCATCAGTGTCCCTCCATAGCGGACGCCTATTTCAATCAGATGGAGGTAACTTTTCCATAAGCCCAGTACGGTTTTGTTGAAAATTGAAGCATTGATTCCTGTCGGGTTGTGATATTTGTCAAGCAAAGTGCATTAGTCTTCGGTTCGGTCCGAATCCTACTAGAAATCCGGTGCATCTAACAAAGCGTGATCTCAAGAAGAAAGGTTGAACCTACCGAAGGTGCTTGGTGTGGAAAGCACCGTCCCGAAACGGGCAACAAGCAGGTTTATGCTGCTCTGCTCAGTGCAATCCAAAACACGACTGCGGTCCCAGTGCGTATCGGTGAGCCGGGCGTAAAATAAAATGGCCAATTGAGAAAAAGAAAAGGAAGCAATTCGGTTGGTTTTGTGTTGTGATTTTCCGGCGTTTTTTTACAACACCTCTTGCAAGGTGATGAATTTATTGAGTGGCTGAGTGGCGATCTTCAGATCAATATCACTTCAAGCGGGCGAAAGAATTGAAAGTGTGTAATGTTCGTGTAGTGAATAAGTAGCGCAGGGTTCGAAAAGAAATACCTCCAACTCATTCTAGGAGTGCAGTGCGTGAGTGCGTGTAGATGTGCGGTGGGGGTGGTGTAGTAGGTGTGAGGGAAGGTGCCGACAGAAAACTGTCCACCATGCGTCCTGCTACCGGTAGTGAGGTTATGTGCCGTACGGTCGTGAAATGGCAGCATTCAGTGGGAAATAATCGTAACCACAGCAACGGTAGTGCATTGCCTAGCAACGACACCGACAACTACGACAGCTGCAGCATCCGTACCGGCAGTAGCAGCAACAGCAGTCGCATACGACAACGTTCCAGCAGCACCACACGGTGGAGCCTAATCGTATGCATGACGATGGCGCTGTTTTCGCTAATGTTTACAAAATGTTATGCCAGCCAAGGTAAGCCAGGGTACAGAAGTAGCTTGTCCGGGTGGGTAGGGAGAGAGCAAGGAGATTGTTGTTTCGTTGATTGACGCCGCTGATGGATGGCTGGCATGCTGGAGGGATCGGTGGGGACCGAGGGGCCAAGAAGCAAGGCCCGTAGCAGCATAGATCGATAACCCACACCGCCGGGAGGTTAGCTCCCCATCTGACATCGGTGGCGTCTGAATAGGGTGAATAATTGCAAAGCCAAACAGACTTGCCTTTTTTGGGGAAAGAAGTTTGCGTTTGGTTGGTGAACGAGCGGCTGGGAGCCTTGTGAGGGGTTTTTGTGGTTCCTCCCTAGTTATGGAGCTGGTTTTTGGAAATCCTGAAAGCAACCGGCGGTCGCATGTCGCGCCGTGTTTGAAAACAAATCCTAATCCCCAATGGGCGAATAAATCGAGCCCTGGCGGGGGGAATATTAATTTCGAAGCAGAGCTCCGCTTTGATGAGATGGAGTCGCGAGGTGACAAAAGCCGCACGGGGTGGAAAGGCGGGAGCAAAAATTGATCCCCGAGAAGTTGCCACGAAGGAGTTGACACGTTTTACTTTGGATTCACAAAACTTTCTAGAGAGTTTATTACATCACGATGGCGCAATCATACTTTCGAAAGCAGTTTTGGCATGATTTGCGCACTGGAAAGGTGCGGTGGTTCGTACAATTCTTGAAGTATTCGCACCTCTTGCATACGACACTTATACGAGTTTCCGCAAGCTAAATTATGCATTAGCAGATGATGATCTGCTTTTGTGGCTCTACCGTCCATTTTTGGGAACCAACGTATAATATTTTCTCATTTGTGGTTTTGCACGCCATTTGCCACGATTGCTCGATGGACTTCTCGTCGCAGTCAAATGTGTGCCCAATCGAGGGCAGAGGACCTGTGAGTCGATTCATCTCGGATGCCGAATGGATTCAATAAACCACCGAATACTTCGATGACGCACAGTCTGAGGGTCGAAGAGAACGAAGCCGAAGCCCAGCCAGGAGCAAGGAGGTGTTTTTCCAGCACCGCATTATGTCGCAGAACGTCAGCCACGGTCGAGACTTGTTTGGTTGCTCTGTTATTGCCTTGGCGTGTTTCTCTCTCTCTCTCTCTCCAACGACCCTTACAGCACCAATCGAACGCTGAAGGGTGGTAATGATCTGCTGGAAGCTGTGGCCAGAAGGTTGGCTACGGTTTCCCCATGCTGGAGAGACACCCAACCCGTGTGCGGGATTGTAACAAATGGTAATAAAATGAAGCAATTAGCCATGTTCGGACCGCACTGGCACCGATCGCAGGTGATAATCGGGCAACGGATCGGCTAAATATACTACTTACGCCCCGGCTTTTATCGTCGCTCGGATCGGGTTTTAAATAAATAACTTTCGAACCGACACCGGCGTGGAGAGACGCATTAATTGAATCGCTTGGAGTTCGCCAATTGTGAAGGACAGCACGATCGCGCTCCCCGCTAGGTGGAGCCATTTAGGGTTCCACTGGTGAAAGGCAGCTACCGTGGCGGTATGATAGGGCTAATGTAACGGCAACAATAAGTGTCCCGTCTCGGTGCGATATCGGGGAGCGTTGGCATGTGTGTCTGGTGGCCAACGGCGGCCGAAAACTCCTGCAAACCCCACCAGCATGGAGAGTCCTATTGAGGGCGCGCCTAAAAAAGGCAAACCCTGATTGCGCATGGCTTCCTCCTTTCGTTTGGTCAATCTGGAGCACGGGGCATGTTCTCGTGGCGTGGTCAGTCACGCAAGTGGTGCCTGCGAATCTTCGAAAGTCCCGACGGGAGTACAGTCGTCCCCCATGGGTCCAGCGACCGCGAGGGCCAAAGGAGACAGTCGGGAGAGAAGAAGAACAAAAAAAAAACAAACCGGGCATAAATTGAAACAATTCGAAAGTCTTCCCCGGGAGACTGGCCTCGTGCAGTGGCGGCGACACTCGTGCGCCTTGAAAAGGCGGAGGAGGACGAACCAGTTTTGCCGTGTGCCATCTAAGGGACGATTTGTTGTCCGGCGTCAAGTCGTCGCCACCGTCGTCGCCAGCGGCTCACAGGAATGGTTGCCTGGATGGCGAGATATGATGGCAGCTTCTTCGGTGTGCGCTTCTTGCGGCGTTGCGGAAAATGCCGCACGTTTTGCACGTGGAACTCTTCTTGCGTCTCTAGCGACCCTGCAACAGCTTCTCGGCCGTGCCCACTCGCGGGTTGAAGCTTCATTTTTGAATCCTAACCGCCGGTCTCCACAAACCAGTTCCATCGCGGGCGCTTCTCCGGAAGAATACGCACTCCCAACCTGATTGTGAAGCGTGTTGGGATGCCACCGGGCGTGTTCGTGACCGCGTTGTGCAACGTTGTAACATGCATTTAAGATTTGCCATTCGCCCTCAGGTTACTCAGCTCTTGTTGGCACTGCAACAACGTAGTAACATGCAGATAGGCACGGTAGGACCATGAATGGGGCAACATCATCATGACGCACCGAACGACGAGCCCAGGGTGATTCGTTTGGGTAGCGAGTGTTCATTGACGGGCAGATTTGCCTAAACGATGCCTGCCGATGCTTGAATAGGGCCATTCCGACCAGCTGTTGTTTGTGTGCCGGCTGAGATAAGAAATGCTATCAAGTGGAGGGCGCGATGCTGGCATGCCTGAAACGTTTAAGCTGCTTATGCTTAGCAGCATCAGGAGGAGCTGCAGGATGTGTGATTCAGCGTTAACTGGCCTGCTGCATGCTCGCGTGGCTAGTGAGTCGACCGAAGATCCGTTGCGAGGAGATTTCTTATCAGCGCAACAGCCGGTTTTTTGCTGCTATTGCTGCTGTTGCCTCTAATTTATTGATTGAGGAAGCGTAGTTGACTTCTCACCGAACACGGACGCGTTCCGTGGCATTACGTCAATCGGTTCGATGCCTTTGTGTGTGATGCATTAAGCTTTGTTTTGGTTGATATTGAAAAAAAAAGAAATCGTTAATCTAACGCCAACGTTCTCAACGGCGTGTCCGGTCGCCGTTCGCTGGAAACAACAACACAAAATATCCCCGCTTTATTAGTGCTCAGTCATATTAATTTTTCCTGCAATAAAAACACCGTAAAAAGGAATTATTCAAATTGCTTTTTATGTTTTGGAACGATATCCGGTCCAGAACAAAAAATGTAGCCTCATCCGCACTGTACCTCGGGCTGGTGGAATGCTTCCAATGAAGCGAACATCAAAGTTTTGGCTATAAACGGAACAGAATTTCGTTCCGCAACCCGCAAAGACGGAATTATAATTTTAATCAAATAAACCTGTCGCCATGAATACGACCGAACCGGATCTCGCTGTTCCATGAAACCTGGAGATCAAAAAATTGCTCGATGATGTTTTATTTCGATTCTCGTTTCCGATGCTCCGCTTGCCGCTGTGATTGAGCCCGGGTTTGCGCGATGGGTTTTAGGGGCACGCGCTTCAGTGTCGTGCTATTTTGTTTGCCTTTTTTCTCATCGCCCCTTGAGCAAGTAGCAGTGAAGAAAAACCCGGCCTTGGTTTGCAGACTAAACTTGCCACCGCCTTGCATCCGCGTCTTGGTGGTCGTGGATGGCGGTTTTTGCGAATCTGGCGCTCAATTGGGTAACCCAAATTCCGCGAAGAAAGCCGCCGTTATGACCCGCTAGAGCCCTCCGGGATGCCGGCTTGCTTTGCGGATGTTGCTGCTGCTTTCTTGGGATGGGTTTTGATTAGAAAATCCACTGTTTACCGTTCGGTGGGATGTTTAGCTTCACCGCCCTGGCTTATCACACAACCATGGGAGAGCTTCAGGCTGGTTGGAGCTGGTGAAGTGACGAACGGCGTTGCTTTGGCAGCTGAGATTGCAGTGCGGACGGTTTTGATAAGCCGATTCGAAGCCGACCTTCTCCTCAAGGTGTTAATGCGAAGCACCATACCAACGGCGAGAATTTCGACAATCTTAAGGTCATTGTCAGTGATCTAGATGGGCTCGGTTGTGCTGCAACTGCTGCCACAATTCATTCCCGTTGGCAGTTATTGTCCACAATTTTATTTGGGGGTTTTTGGATTTGTTCCGATCAAGCTGAAATCTGAAATGCTTCAATGACAGCAAGTATAGGTATGCTGCTATCATGAAAATTCGATTTCTTCACCCCTGTTCTTAGGACATCGTGTGTGGCACGTGTTTTTCAAATTCTTGTCGCATATGAAGTATCAATTCTTCACTTCTGTGGTTTTCCTTCATCGTCTTGTTTTCAATGCAAATCGTTTGATTGATGTAGTTTCAATATTATTTCGTTGAGTTACCCTGTCCCACAGCTGGCGGTGTGTTGAGATAGTGTTGGTTGGCTGATAATTTATGCCATCATGCCAAAAGTGTATGCTAACAACCACCCTCTTTATGCTAGCTCTGGGGCTGATGTTGGAAGCGATATCGGAGACATGCTGTAAAACGATGCAGAAAAATGGAAAGGAGATCGATGTTTGCTTATGATAATGTGTGATACCCCTAGTATTCAGTCCCGATACCTGCCAGCCGGTGTGCGTCGTGGCTCCGTATCCGTATATGGACATTTGAATTTTGTTATGATTTGTGATTTGTTGGTAGTGAAACAAAAAGCAAAAAACACCTTTCAAAATCCCTGTTTAGCCACTCACACACAAGACAACACAAGATGGAACAGATTGCAGCTTAAATAAGCTTTGAAGAAAAGGATAGTAATAACATTTGCAATAAGTTTGTTTGACGAGCTGTTTCCGAAAGATACCGAATTTGTCATAAATGTAAAAAGAATTTCACACTTTCTGATATCAAAGGAACTCTTCAACATAATGCTCTTATAGTTGGTTGATAAAATAATTTCATTTTCGAGTGTTAAATACGCCACTCTTTGTAGCGTATAAACTCGGTCGAGTGTTCGTTGAAGCGTCGTTTCATGAAGTGCTAGCGCCAATTCGTTGGGAAACCAGAAAAGCGTGGCCAGCGCGTGAGTGGTGTGTCGCTCTGCATTAACAATAGCCAATCGTCAAGAGGACGAAGCAGATGAAGCTATGTCGAGCTCATCAAACGTGCCCGTGGCACCTGTCCGTTTGATAGCGCACTGTATTCGATAGCTTTTAAGAGAGCTGTGTCCTCAGCGACGATTATTGTCTTGCCGATGGTGGAACCCTGTAAGACGAGCACCGTAAGGGGCACTCGATAGAAATGCGTGTCACCAAGCAGCTGACAGCCACTCGGGCACTGCATTCCCGTAGGTCAAATTCGATTATCATCATCATCGTCGATGGTGACGATGACACAACGCCTGATAAGAAAACCGCTCAGTGAACGCTTCCCAATCGCTTGAAATCACGTCCCGGCCAGCGGAATTAGATCCACTTAATCCCCTGTTTGCTGTGGCAGGATCAATTCCGACGGCATTCGGTCTGCCGAGGAACTGGAAAAAAGAAAATCACGTTCACCGCGCGAAGGGTTACCGCACATGTGAGGTTAAGCGACGTTTTAGGGTGCGTGCTTTTCGAATCGCGGCAAACATTATATCGAACGAGCCGTTGGTCTTTCCGCGGCTAATCGATCGATTTTGATGGGTAGAGGGCGGTCCGCGAAGGTGTTGGATTTCGATTTGATTAGCTTTTTATCGGCTTCGCAACGTTTGCTCAGCGTGTCAGAGGGGCAGATGGCTTCCGATGGGAATAGATGGTGGCAAACTCGGGTGCGTTTTAGCTGCAAGTGCGCAAACGTGTCGATTATGTAAAACGAACACGTAAAGGGGGGTCTCGCGAGGGTGCTGTGGGTTTTTTTTCTATTTATTTTCGGCGAACTTTATCGCGCCTGATATTGTTGGGTTTTGTTATAGACGAGCAAAGTTGCATTGAAATTGATCCAGGCTTGAGTAATTTGTAGTTTATGTAGTTACAATTTGCATACCTTGGTTGGTTTACCTCTATGGATGGAACATCTAAAATTAAGCAGTCCAATCGTGCAGTAGAAGATACGTGTTGTGGTTAAACAAGAATTGTATATTTTTACGTATCTTCCACAGATTTACACAAAATGTGTCATTTTCTACTTACTTATTTGATTCGTGGGGGTTGTCTAGTTTTTGCTCAATCTTCCGCGTTCTCAAGCGAAAATAACCGTTGTCTGTTCATAGCATACGTTTTCTGGCATTTGAATGCTTCAATTATGCAGTTCACTCCTCGAGTGTCGCCCAGGCGGGCCGCAAGCTGCCTTCGTTAAACTGTCTATGTCCGCTGACCTTCTGCTATGGTTGAGGCGTTTGTTCTAGCTCTCCGTTCTAGCTCCTGCTCTGAACGAAACCGTTCCATCAAATTGCAAGGGATTGTTTCGTCTATGTCGTACATGCGCGCATCGATTAGCATAACGGAATTGGTTGGTCTTTCGCTCGGTTAGAATGCCATTTTCCGTCTGTCGCTCGTCTTGGGGATCGCGCGCGCACGCGGGACGTCAACAATTCAATTTGAATAATTTTTCAGCGCTTAAATCGGGCGACGGTATATTTGTTGTGTGTCGTCGGGCGGTGTCTGTCCGTCGTTTACATGTACGACCCTGTTAGAGGGCGAATTTATGCAGCGTTTGCCCACGGGTAACCGTTAGGGAGGATGTCGCTTTGTCCGTTGCCCGTGCATTCGTAGGTAGTCGGTGCAAATCACCCTTTGAATCCTGCGAAAGAGCGGCTCGCGGACAACCCCGGTTGATAATAATCGATGTCCGGAGTGTGAAATGTGTTCCGGAGGTTCAATTCCCACTCGGTCCGGCGTTCGAGGCTTAGTTTTGCGTACATGTCACACAGGAAACGAGCGGCGTTGTAAAAGTTGCTCATGAATGTCCTTTCGGTTCTTTACAACACCCCAGGCCCGCCCGGGATTGGGGACAGAATTGGTTCGTTTTTCCTTCGTCCATTCCGGCATCAGTTCAACTCGTACACGCGCCCAGTTGCGCAGAAGCGAACGGGAATTGGACACATTTTTGTTGGTTGGAAGGGCCTTTATGTAGAAGGGTTCGATGGTGTCTACTGGGCGCTTTTGGGCAGTTTTGCGGCGGCAGTAGCCAACATCGACTCACTCTTTCTCTCGTGCTGACGGCTCATCAAGCCAGCGTAAACATACCCTCAAAAAACAACACGCCACCATGCCAAGTTTCGTTGTTTTTTGTTACTTTTTCCGAGGTTCCTTTGCTTCCACATCCTTCCGATATGCCACCCGACGCGCGTGAGTGTGATTTTCGGGCACGAATTGCCCCCAGGCTTACGGGTGTGTAGGCATTTTATCCTCGAACGACAAGTTCGCCCCGGCCTGGACGAATGGGCGACAATGTCGTGGAAGTTGTTATTCACCCTGTGTTGTAGGCGCTTGGCCTTTTTGTTGGTCGCTTTTTTCCTTCGCACAAGCGTGATCCTCGTTTAACCGAGGCCACAGAAAACACATGTTCTATCCTTCAATGGACAGCCCGTTCGGAAGTCGGCCCTCATATTGAAGCCACCTTCTACGGTTGCGAGGCATCGTAGCACCGTCCATAACCGTGGCTAGAATCCGCCCGGGATAGAAAGCAATAAAAACCAATTCATCAGCCGTTGTACGCCTTCACTGGTGGATTTGTGTACCGGGACGTTCCGCTGCCGGGACGACGCTCTACAGTGTGCGACGAGCGAATGCACCACATCTCGACTAATTGATGAATATTAGCTCGTGTTTGCGACGAACCTGGTCCTACCGTCCTCTCGTACGAATTGTGTTTCTCTCGCAAAAGCACATGACGTGCTATAAAATCTTTTTGCATGCTGAGGCGCTTTGTTGTGCCGGTCCCACCGTAAACGGGCTCGTTGCACTTGTTCTGCGGTGTATCTGGGTCCGTCGGCATAATATCTGCGTGTCGCTGCAGTAACGCGAGCGTGTTCTGCATCTTTCGACCTCATAGCGCTGTGAATGGGTCCGGACACAGGACAACCCACTGACGATGATGAGCTGCCTTCCATCTCCGGTTGACACTCGTATCCTGCTACGCTTGGACCGGTCCAGTAAGGATTGCAAGCGCTTGCGTGGGCTTTTGCGTTGGTAGTATCGCCTAGCGGTGGTTGGATCATGGTGTTCCGTGACACTGCTCGGGTTTGCACAGGATTGGAAGATAGGGAAGCAACATAAAAAAAGCAGA
This sequence comes from Anopheles nili, assembly GCF_943737925.1. NCBI lineage: Eukaryota > Metazoa > Arthropoda > Insecta > Diptera > Culicidae > Anopheles > Anopheles nili. The sequence continues at coordinate 56,774,902 of NC_071292.1, forward strand.
TGTGAATTGCTGTTTATTAGCCGGCTGGTGGTGGTATTGGAAGCAATAAATCAATTTCAGCACGACAATGCGCGGCTCGACGCGATGGTCCGTCCGTGCGAGTGTGATTCTAAGAACGACAGCCTGTTCCATTTAGCCAGCGGCGGCGAGTTGAATCCGCTAACGAATTTCGAATGACCATTTTGATGGTGCGGTCGTAGATAAACCGGGACACAAAACACGGCTGCATTGGTGGCGTGATCGGGGCACGTGATCCTGCGCGTCGGCACGCATTAGTTTGCATTTTCGCCCTGCTCGAATCGAGGCACGGAAAATAATGCACCGGGAGCTGGAAAATGCAACAAAAAATGAGCACTTCTCGCTCAAGCAGCAACTTTGCTCGCTTCATCGAAAGCGACGCGTTTTGCATTCGGTTCGGTACCGGCGAGCAAATTAGATTGCATTCGCGATTCGCATTGGTGGTCCGAAAAGCGAGTTTCGGGATGCGCGAGTTTTTTTTGTTGAATAAAGTGCAAACAAATCTACCTCCGCGTGCATCTCATCTGCTTCCACGGGGACAGGGACAGTATCATAAATGAATACGCAATTTAGATTGCATTTAGCGAACCATTCAAGGGTAGTTTTTTTATCTGTTCCGTTGGGAGTGAAGAAATTAATAAACGCAAATACCACCACAGAGCCTGCACGGTCGGCGTTGAGCGCGAAAGTGTCTTTCGCTTCATTTACCGCCTAATCCTTGAACTGGAATAATGCCTGTCGAATGTTTTCCGTTTGCATTAGCATGAACCTGGGAGGGAAAGCTCGAGCCCCCTGAACGACACGGCCCTTTGCTCGTAATTAACAACAATGTATCGCGTGTGCGCCCTTCCACTCCGATGGCACCATTACAGCGCGCTATTTATTCGGTATCGGGTTTCGATTGGCGGCTTTTCCGCGGAAAGCCATCCCTGTCGGATGTGCCATGCTGCTGTACAGTGTTTCCGGTGTGCGTCCGGGCGTCGTCGATCGTTATCCTACCGCGTTGCGATAATCCGAGCAAAAAATGCAAATTAGCAAATAATTATATGAATTGAATTTCTATCATCACCGCCACCACCACTATCACGGTCTGCATCGCACCGGTTCGCGTCGTGCACAGAGGTCGTCCGTTGTTTGGCCGCACCGGAACGGATGGTACAGGATACGCGAAAGGACCTGCTCCGCTGTACGGGGCCCGACGAGAGAAGAGGGCATTTTGCGCGCATCATAAAACCGCCATGCTGTTTGCATCGTGCAAATCGCGTGAACGCCAACACGCAACGCGATGGTCCCTACCGATGGTGGCATTATTAACCGCCATCCTGGATAGCTCCGGTGGTATACGTGGTGGGCTGGATGGGTCCATAAAATTGTGCCATTATTATTTGTTTATTAAGCGTTATGGCAGTGGTAAGGGATGGAAAGTGGGAGCATAATTTGTGCCCGGACGTTGCTACCGATTGTGTGGTCCTTTCCGAGAGGGCCGCTAGATTCGGTCTCTGAAAGCTAGCGCCAATCGTACCGCAAGGATTCGATGGTTGGTCCTTGTCGTTATGGCGATGGTGCTACTTGAATGTATACACCTCACAACTCACCGATGCTTTGGGTAATAAATAGACTGGAAAGGCGTCGTGACGTGCTGACGCGGGCTTGGAAAGCTATGCAAATCATACGCATGTCATTAAAAATGAGGCTATGGTACACGGTAATCCGACGAAAATTGATATTAATTGCTTTTTGATGGATTTGCGAACGTTATTGAATGTCGATCTAAATATTTGGCAGTTAATCACCGGCAACATTGCATAATGATCGACACTTCAGGTCGTGTAACTAGAGCCATTATCTATAGTGCGTGAATTTGTGTGCTTCATTGCTCCTACGGTGGAGCTATGTTTCTTTCCAAACGGAGAAACTGTTTCACACAGGTCGGGAAAAGTTCGTCGGAAGCAGTTTATGAGCATCCCGGTTTAACTTCGATGCTAAGGAATTCGGGAAGTTGCTTTAGCAGCCAGATTTAAGGAAGACGATCGGACCACTTGCTGCTGGGTGTTCCTTCCATACGGTCATAGTTTAAAAAGTTCACTCGAAAGTTTTACTTTGGTGCACTTTTTATTTTCCTTGAATGCTTTCGCCCGTCGGCGCTTGCAAGGTTCGTTCTTGTACAGCTCCAAACTACATTTTCTGCATCATGTGGTAGTTTGAGATAGCGGATCTTTCTTTTCCGTTGTTGTCGCAACGGTGTCGGGGTTATGTTTTTCACCCTTTACTTCCGTCCGCTCGGCTAAGAACTTCACTGGCTAACTCTTTGGCATCGGGTCGCCGCTGAGTCGTCCGGTCGCCAGTGCATGCCTTTTGGCGAAAAGGTGAGAGCTTATCAAATATTCACTTTACTATAATGGGTTTTCTTTTCCCCCAGAACACGGCGGACTTGAAGTGGGTTTTTTGGTTTTGGTTTGGCGTCCAGCTCAGGGGGTGAAGAAGTGGCATTTTTTCCGGAAGTAAATTTGTTTCAATGAAGTGTTCCGCATATTTAAGTGCATATCTCAAACAATTAATGAACATTTTCAAACAATGTTCTGAACAATGTTTTCCTCGTTGGCTGTGGTCTACCAAACTACCAAGGCATAAATATTACACAGTCGTGTGTGCTCGTGTTCGCCCTAACTTGCGGGCACCGAGTGCATAAAATGGAGGTGAATGCAGATCATGTCCTGGTGTCTCTGTTGCAGCTTTGCGATTTAATTTAATTTGTATCACCCAACATGTGCGGCACGGTAGAGGCTTTGAAGATCATACATGCACGTTTACGCATACTCATTACGAGGCGTCGATGAAGATGCTCTGATCATGCGGATGCGCCAGGCATGGGTTGGAGTTTCCACTGGCTTTCTGTTGTTCGTTTTCAAGGCGCTTTGATGGCGCTCGCACGAGCCATGCTCGTGGCTTTAGATTAGTCGTGCATGATTATTAATTAAATATCCGTGGCACTCGAGTACATACCCTTACGGACGGGGTTGCAAAGCGAAGAAGCTTTCGGTCTTCTCTCCCATCCATACGGGACTGGAGGATACGGTTGTTTATGGTTATGCAATTAGCACAAATTCAGATCCGTCCGCGCATATGAGATAACTCATCCTGCAACATGTTAGCATGGTCTTAAACTATAAGATGGCTTTGTTACGAATCGCTCAAAAATGCTCACAATTGAACTGAGCAGAACATTTCCTGTCTCGAAAATGAATATTTCCTGCACTGGCATGTCTTTCGGCGGGTAAATTCAATTCAATAATAATTAGCAACCCCCATCCATCGTGCTACCGGTCGTTACGCCATAATGAGCAACGGATCTATGGGAAGTAAACAGTAACCTCACGAGCAGTGCGTGATTTATAAGCGAAACATCAACTTCCGCTTCCGAGAGTATGTTTGAGCGCGGAGGAAGGAAGTAAGTAAAAGGGATGTTTCTCCCGGACTTCCCTCGTGTTGTTGGGAGGCTTCCATCCGAGCCGTAATACGACCGCTAGAGAAGTATATCACACTCAGGGTCTGATCAACCTGCAGCAACAGCAGCACCACACATCAAAGAGACAGACGCGCTCTTGCGTCATTTTGTCGATTCAGGCACAAGACGGGACTCCCTCGGGCGGGCTGAAGAATACCACGGCGGGCAAATACTGTCAAAGTTGTCAATACACGGGAACAATCAGCCTTTTGGGCGGCTCCATCAGGCGATGGGTTGGTAAGACGTAACGAAAGTGGTCGGAATTCCACAGGAAATCTAAATATCTATTAGCCTAATTGCTCGTGCTTGAAGCGTGCTGGGTTGCCGTATGTTATAGCGTTGAGAATTTAGTCTGCGGGCTGAAAAGGACGACCGAATTATTTCCTCCACCTTTCTCTCTTGTTGTGGAAAAAGGGACGATGTTCTGTTATCCCCACGGAGCGCATGAGTGCCAGAGAGGACAATCAACGGTCGGAAAAGTTCCTTTTGCGGTGACAAATCTAAATAGAGGAAGATGCACACATGTCACGTCACGTCAGGACCATTTGCAGGAAAGGCAAGGACCTATCACTGCACTACTGTGGTCTAGAAATATTTGAAGCATATTTTTGGTTTATGATAGTACTATTTCAAAATGAGAGTGCTTTTTCAAGTAGTGCTTTGTCTTATGATACTTTATTTCAACTAATTAACCGTGAAGTTTTCTCAATTAATTTAGGTACCTTTTGATTTATGTGTTTTTCTAATTATTGTTCTTATTTTTCTCTCTTGTTGCAGGTATGTTCGCAATGGAATGGGTGTGGTTCGGTAATGTGTAGATCTATATTTATCAGAACTGGTACATTCGCAATGATAAACGTTTTATATTTGCATACGTTAAGCTCTCCGGCGAAGGTACTGGCAACCGAGCGATAGCTTATTCCATTTAGCTGATTGACTGCTTAACTTTTTTTTTGCAACGTTCTCTAGTAGGTCTTTAACATTTTCCTCGCCTGAGGTGACTCTATCGGCGAGGCGTGAATGTAAAGGAATTAATTTGCCCACCTAAGCGTGCGGCGGGAACGTTTTTCACGCTGCATCATATCAAATTACCATACCGTTTTCACAACTGAATGAATCTTCCGGTTCGCTGCGGGTCGCTTTCTCGGGTTTGGATTGTCCCTTGGCAAACCCCTCACCCAGCCAGGATCCCACCCGGTCGTCACCCGGTCCGTCTCGAGCTCGCTGTAAAAATCCTACCTCCAGGGGGAAATAAAGATCAAGAATAATTTGCACTTTTGAGTCCGCGCCGTCGCTCCAGTGCTCGGTGGCGGGCTTTGTCTCCAGTTTTTGCCGGAGCTGATTCCGCGCGGAAGCATCGCGCAGGGAGAGAAGAAACGCGAAACCCTTCGTAGCGCGGGCAAAAGTTCGCCCGGGCCACGCGGTAAGAGAGCCACTCAAATAAAAGTCAAAAAGGCGCACAAAAGTATGAAGAAAAATAGAACGGATCCTTCGCAAGCGCGACTGCGAAAATTAAACGAACCTAGCGGAAACTATTCGATTCCGGTAGGAAAATTCGTCTCCTCGTCCTGCCTGTAGTGGAAGCTTCCGTCCGCACGCTCGCACTGTCGGGGTGGCGTTGCTGTTATTTCCGTCAGCCACCGCGGCTTCCGCTCGACCTGGGAATGGTCCTTTGGTGCTACGGTTCTCGGATAGCATCGCAACCAGCATGACACGCTCGCGCTGGTGTCTGTCAGGCGGAATTCCGTTTCTTTAGTCATATTTTTTATTCGCCCATTACACGCCAACTTTTCCACCCGGAGGCCCAGCGTTCTTCCTTGCTCCCTTAGTCGGCCTCTGGTTAGTCCGTTTAAAGCGATACTAAGGCTGCGGGTTTTGGCCTGGATTGTGTGTTTTTTTTCTCTCATCCGTTGTCCTGCCCAACGACGCTAGCCCGCAGGCTTTTCGCCAGCACCAGTTTTGGGCAGAAAGGAACGCCTGGAACGTTCTCACTCCCCAACCATTGGCGCGTGGACCAGTGGGCAAGTATTGTTCGGACCGGGAAATGCCGTACGCCCGTACGACGGTAGCTGGCATGTGGTGTCGTTCGTGTGGTTGAGGGCGAAATAAATTATTTTCCCACCAGCCGCCGGGCTGGCACAGAGATGTGAGCCCAGCGCTGTGCCGTGCACCGAGGCAACGGTTGCCATCGCTTATTTACTTGGGAACGTTTTAAATTCGATCCTTCGCCTATCGGACCGGGGCTCCACGGTGAGAATTGGCTGTATGGTCGCTTTCGGTCACGGTCAAGGATAACAATGTGTGGCACATGCTCCGGAACACCGACCGTACTGCAGTTGCGCTTATTTCGTTTAACAGCCAGGTAGGATGCGGAAGGATCAGTCCTTATAAGGATTCAGACCAGACCAACGAAGACCGTGCTGCAGTGGTGATTTCCGGGATGACAATTTACCATCGGCTTCGGTACGGTTGCAGCAATCGGCTTAAAAGCCGGTCGTCTGCTGGAAGCCTCGCCGGCGTGCTCTCTAAAATCAGGCATAATTTTCCACCGGCTCGGCATGGCGTCGTTTATTGTCGGGGAAAATTGCTTCTTATCGACGGCTGAGCAGATGCGAACAGTAGCGGTGGCGTACCCGTGACAACGAAAATACCACGGCGAGGGTCTACTTCCGTTCTCTTTGTTGGCAGGAAATATATGTTCATTTTTCTTTTCTCTGTATTTTTTAAAGCGAATGTACCGTCTTTTCCCTTCTAACCGACGGGTGACGGTTAAGGCAAACAACATCACAACAGACTCCATCGTCGTTTGTCGTGAGTGAAATTACGATTTTCACCATTTTCTCGTCATCATTACGGTGGCGTGGTAGCGATAGGGGTGCCCCAGGTGCTGGTAGTTGGGGGCGCAGGATTTGCTGCGAATGTTATGCATTGAACTTAAAAGTTTCCATCCTTTCACGCTAGCTCGTTTTCAGATAGAGCAACATACTGTTGTAGAATAAAATGGAAGTAAAAAACCAAGACCCACGGTGCTCGTTCGCCGGGATGCGGAATGTACACTGACATGTAATGGAAAAGTGGAAAAGTTGTGTCGAACGAGTGCGCGCGTATCGTCGAGGCACTGTGCGCGTCTCCGGAGCGTCTCGAACGCACTGGAACGAACGATATGGATGGGAAGCTAAATTTGACGGTTGCAAAAGGTCGTCGTCATCGTACGGATCCGCTATCGCTGCCTGCGCCAGCCACGGCGGCAGGATCGCAACCGAAGGAGACGTGTTCGCGATTGCCCGTGCGAAGGAAGACACCGACCGGAGGTCGGCGATACGGTTCTTGAACGCGTCGAACAATTTCCTTCATTGCACTGCACCACTCGGGGGCCGGTTACACGGGCCCTTGACACGCACACTAGAAAACTTGCCAGCTTTTCCAGGCACCAGTGGCACCACCGTGTACATAGCTGGGGAGACGCCTTTTTTCTCAGACGAGCTGGCGTAAATGAAATTACGTGGGGTAGATATGCAGAAATGCGCGACGCTAAACGTCTCGCAGCAATGTACCCCCGGGACGAGCTTCAACGATTTTTGGATGAGCGGCGAGGGAAAAAGACTATCTTCATAAAAAATGCTCATGTCAATCAACGGTATGGTGGGCGTGGAACGAGATTTTATTGAGCGTCAATTATTACCGTTGTAAGTCATTGCTTAAATGGAGTTTACTTTGAAACAATCTTCACCGTCTCTGCATGCATATGAGGGTTTTGAGTAGCTTTAACAATTTCATTTCCTTGTATGTTTGCCTTGTTCGTTCTTTTTTCTCTTATGGAATTTTCCTGACGTGATTTGAAAATAAATGGCAATTATGTACGATAAACTGGCAACTTAGAACGTTGGCCTAAGGCAAAGCATTTGACGAGAAGAAAAAAAAATCAAACAATCGTTCAATTGCGTATTTGCTGTTGCGTTCATCCAGTTAAATCCCTTTCCGAACGCCGTAGAAAGACTCGATTCCTGCAGTCGGTCGTCGAGTTCCTCATGTACATGCCCCCAGGAGTAAGCCTGCATGTGGCTTCCGAGTTCGAATCTGACACAATCTCGAATGCAACCGACAGCAAAACCGACACCAACGCAAACGCGCTCCATAAACACACACTCAGCCGGCGATTACGTCTGCGGTGGCTGCAGTTTGTGGAATCATAAGTTGTTTTTCTCTCTATCTCTCGAGGGAAAGATGATGGGACGATGCCGATGCCAGGGTCCCGCCCAGGAAACCGACCGAGGATGATGATGGCAATCACGATGCCGCCGATGCCAGCGATGTGGATACGTTGCAGGCTGCTGCATGTACGCCTTCCGTCTAGCACCGCCACCGTTGGTTCATCGTTGGAAACTGCAACTTTGACTTCGCTAACAACAGCTGACAAATGGGAAAGACAACCCTCATCACGGTGCTGTTTGTGTGTGTCGGTTTTTAGTGTCCGCCCGACGGTGGCCGATGGGCGGATGTCGCGGGTGGTTCCGTTTGGCGGAAGAAAGCATGTTTTCCTGCTGCTGGCTGCTGTCAAAAGCGAGATAGCGGCGAGATGGGAAAAGCGCACCGAAAAAGTGTTAGCATTTTACGAGATTGAGTAATTGCGTTTACATTTCCCGCCTTCCGAAGGCGGGCGGTTTTGATGCTGTACAGGACCTGTGAGAGAGACTCCAGGGGAGTGGGTGCGAATGGTGGTGGAGCAAAAATGTTTTTCCAAAGTCGCGTTTTTCTGGTTTGTTTATTTTTGTCCCATCGCTTGCCCCAAGCCGTTGTCCCTTTTTAGCCATCGCCATTCGTCTGGAAAGTCGAGCCTGCTTTAGTTTTCAGGTATGCACGGCCGGCCTTTGTGGCGTTTGCCTTCACGCCGTAACACAAGTCTTTGAGTAAAAAAACACAATAAACACCTACGAAGAGGGGTGTTAAGAGTTCGGTGTTATTTTTCCCTAAAAATTTGGCACTGGCATCCTGGCTCATCGATAGGAGAAAGGAGCTCTAGAAAAGAGGTTAAGATGCGTTCCTGGAAAGTCAATAACACCACGGTAACGCATAGATTCACCGGTGAAGACTGATTTGATTATGCCTTCTTGGCTGAACGCACGTGAACGCATTTTTATTCCGAGCCGCCGAGTTTATCCAGTCCAAACAACAGTCCCTTGCGATCTGAGTCGATCCATCTTGAGACCACCTAGCACTTTCGCTGTGTAAAGCAGTCCGTTATTCATGTCCTGACATCGGAGTCTGGGCTCTTAGAACGAGCAGTGGTGTATGTGTGCTGTGGAAACATAGGTGGAAAAGCGCTTTGGATGCCTCGTGTGAGGGTGTGAAATATTATGCAAGGTGCTTTTTTTGGTGAATAATATTAGCATGGAATTAAATTTTCGTCTCGCGCGTTTGTTTGTTTGGCTCGTTTTCCTGGAAAAGGGATGAATGGAAAAAATTATAGGGCAGATGTTTTTCCATCCACCTGGAGCTTTTTTTGTTCTATTGCCCATCGAGCAGTCCTCATCAGTATTGCATAATCCGACGTTGAAATATTTTCGACAAGGGACAAATGGCACAATTTCATTCACTAGTAGTGACGTTTCGTGTAACTTCATTGGGCTTTAGACTTCCTAGAAAATACAGTTATCCTTACGCGAGTTAAATGTACAAATTGCGACATGCGTTTTGCTAGTATTCTAGCATAAAATGTAGCAATTGCTAGAACGTGACCCGCCGCCGAACTAAAGTAGCATCTTCAAGAACTTTAATGATGAAATTTCAACACAATTATGCCAGGCACAAAGATTATCGCCACTGGTGCTCGAGCTTTAAGGCTTTAGGCCGCCTTTATTGCCTCCATTCTGCAACAGATTCGCTCTTCGATATGGCTTTAGCTCGATACGCCAACCTCCTCGCGTTTTTCGCTTCGTCCAGCTCATCCGCAGGATGCGGTTCCGTGTCCAATGGCGGTATAATGCAACAATTAATATTCTCGTTCGCCGGTCGGCTTTCAAAGAGCGGTCGGCAACGGTTTTGCGTTTCGAGCGAAGAAGGCAATCCGAGGGTTCGCTACGAGTGCTCCTCCGAACGTCCTACGCAGACTGTGATTTCACGGTAGAAGCTTACCAACTGTAACCTTTGGCTGATTTTCGCGTCTTAGCAACGCTGAAAGTTCGTTGCGTCCGCCCAATAACTTATTCGGCGGCACTTACTCTCCGAAGAGGCTTTGCAAATTGTTGAGCAAGTGGTGTTATCCTTTCGTCGTAGGACTCGGAAGCGAAAGGTCTGCCCCACCAGCCGCTTGATGCTATCTTCGTTGGCAGAGAAAGGAAACACGGTCTCATCCTTGCTCGCTTGTTGATGAATGATGATGAACTCTGCGCCTGTCGATCGATAAGCACCGAAAGAGCAACCCGACCGAGAAAACCGAAACTGCTTGCTTCCTAGCAGTTAAAGGCCTCGTAATCCTTCCCGGATCGGATCGGACGGATAAGGCTCGGGGATTCCTAGATTCGATCGAGCGCTTTGCTAGATGGCGTGGTGGGGTTTCTTTGTTGCCGACCGGGAGTTAAAGTGATTTCCTCCGTTTCGCACCGTGCTCCTACCCTCAGACACGGAGGTCCTCATGTTGCATCGTTCGTGGCATTACACTGCTGCTGCATCCCGTCGGTGTTGTTCTCGTTGATCGTGATAAATCTTTTCAATATTTTCCTCCACATCCTTCTCGGAGGGATCTGTTGGTCGGATTTCCACCGTCTCCAGGCTGGCTGCGGCCGTCGTCCCGTCCGGAAAGCCGGGGATGGTTAATCGAGTCGACTAGTTTAGTCCCGGGCGAAAAACCCACGACGTCGACGGTCCATGGTCACAGCAAAGGTTCCAGGGACTCGGGAAAAGGTTCTCGTGTGCCAGCAAAAGCTGCCAGGAGGGATTAGTAATGTACGAGCAACGCCGTTGTCGAAGCCGGTCGTACCGGGCCGTTTTCGGGTTCGCCCGGCTATGGCAGAATTATGCGTGTACGGTCCACGACCATGGTAAGCCACGACGATGGTAGTCATTACTTGGGGCTTTCTATCTACTTATGGTTCGTTCGGTTTCGCCTCGATGTTTACCCGAAAATTGTGTATGGAAACAATTATTAATGTAGAACATAAACTATTAAAATAAATTACAGCAACATTTGTAACCGCCTTGCACACTCGCCGCCCGGTCGCGGGTATCTCCACACCGGTACAATGTGAAAGCTGTGTAGCTTGTCGCTTTTTCTATCGGGTTCTCCTCCATTGGACGTTGGATTTTTGGAGACAAACATAATCCGTGTGATCTTCGACGATGCTGCCTGCTGGATCGGATCGCTGCTCTAGGTTGGCGTTCTTTCTATCTAGCCTTTGGCTGCCCTTCGCTCGAGGGGAATTTATGTTGTGGATTCGGAGGAAGCGAAGAAACCTCGTAGACTAGACATTGCTGAAAGCATTCTGTGCGGATGGTATTGAATAAAAAGAGGGGAAAAATGAACACGGCGATTAATTACGTACTTTTTCCAGCGGTGATACATAGCTGGTGGTGAGGCAGCGGTAGGAGCAGTGCACAGTACTTTGATACTTTTGGTTCTGGTCGCAGTGGCTTAGTGTCGTTTTGCTTTCATACAATGATAAATTAAGGTGTTATAAATTACCTTGAGAATTTTACTGCATCCGAGGCATACTCAATGTATCGTTTGTGATTAATTTATTTTGATAAATTGCATAAAACGCATAACAAACCGCGTAATATAGCGTAATGCATTTTGTCAACACATATCAAAAGAATCTAATTCGATAGATGAGTTCCGGAACAAATTACAAGCATAAAATGTTCAATTGTCCATTCGTTACCGATTGGTGGTCATCTTGAGCTTTACCTTTGCCTCAGCCGGGCAGATCCATCGGTTATAACGCAATCACGGGAGGGTTTCTCTGACCCATGTGCCAGAAAAGAAATATTTCGGTACAAAAGACCTTCTACTGTCGTACGAGCCATTGGGTTCCATTTGTCAATTTAGGCCAAACATCGGGTGTCGGCTTCCCCAACGGGCGGTCGGTCCATCCGTTTCGTATCGGTCAGATTTGTAGGAATTCTTTCTTCTTCCTGCATCCCTGTGGCAGGACCTCACGCCAAGCTGCCCGCATTCGACACCCCCGAAGCCGGTCGTCGCGCTAGACGTTACGGTTCGAGCCCGCAAGGGCAACGCCGGAAGAATCACAGCCGGTCATCACCGTGACACAACAGATTCCTTCCAGCCACTCGCTCGCCAGTGGCGCACGCTGAACAATTGGCTTCGCTGACCCTTGGTTAATGGACGTGCTGGAAGCCGGCCGTAAACAGAAACAGCTGCGACCGACGGAGGGCTCGCATAGACAACTGCGCCCGTACGATGGTCATTTGTTAGCGCGCCTAAGAGGATCAGCGATAATAAAGTGTCAAAAATCTATTTACGGGACTTGTGTGCGGTGGATGCCGTGTATCAGAGGGCTGCCGCACAAGACAGCTTTAGCTGCACAGCGGTGCTGTTGATGAAGCACTATCGTTCACCGTCGGCGGTGGGCAGTTGGCCCAGTTCAAGTGGCGGATTGCAAACGAAGGCGTCGTTTTGGAAGTGTCAAATTTCCCAGCGGGAGTGAATATCCAAAATCGTTTTCCTGCCAGCTGTAGGCTCGTACATGATGCGAACACGATGGGTACAGGTCAAACGAGCCCTCTACGTATATCTGGGCCGTGCGAATTTCGCCCGTGTATTTCGACTCCAGATGGTGGAGGTCCCTTCGGAGCACTTGGCATCGAGAGATAAGAAAATTGAATGATGGAAAGTAATGGGCAACGATTTTCTCATACAAACGGCACCGCGCCGTATGACATTGTGTTCGCCTGTGGGTGGGTGAAACATGGGACAGATATTAGGTTACGCCACCGGATAGGGCTTCCTCGGGTTTAGCTTCGGCAGCGCGTGGTTTCACTTTCGCCATCGACCAGAAACGGACAGACCCACGATAGCATCGCTCTATATTACTTGTCATAAAATGGATTTATCGAATTGATTGTGGTTTATGCTTCGCCGACGATGGTGTCGAATGGAGGCCTATTCCGTTGGCTTTCTTATCGCCCAACGAGCGCTGGGAATGCCGCTAATGGTTATTTAATTTGACTCCAGTATCGCACGTGCTCAGGCGAATCGAAGCGCCCGATCGACTATTGAAGTCCATGCTGTAGCGGCCTATTGTCTTCGCGTTTGGCTCCGTTCGGCTTAAGGACTTGCCGATATGACAGCAAGGAAGCAGACCGACTCTCTCGTGAATGGAGCTCGCATTTATGAAGTGGAAGCTCGTTTGCAAAATAACAGTAATGAAATGAAACGGTGAAAGATTCGATCGGTGGTGGCGGCATGATATCTAGATGCTATCTTGGCAGAGGACGCCGTGGAACGCTTCGGTACGCCGGAATTCGTGCTCGCCGTGTGCCCAAACGTGCCGCAGTTGGGCCCGGAATGGTTCCAAAAACCTGCCGTAGGCCATCTCGAGGAGAAATGTCTATCGATGAAAGTTTACGAAAGAGGTACACGACGCCACTGAAAGGCGCGCGCCGTACAGCGTACAAAATTGAAGTTTCGTGAGATCTTTTGGCACCTTTTGGCATTCTCCCGTGTACGTGCGGAACACTGGAGGGAATGCACAATCGAATTCAGTACACAGTGCCCCGGTTCAGAAACCATACCGGGTCATGCCTCCGTCGCTCCGGTAGCCTGCGGCCGTTGGAGGGATTATGCTGCTGAATGGTAGCGTTTCGCCAAAATTCACCACTTTGCCTGCTTTTTCTCGTTTGCTTGCATGTGTTTGCCATTAATGTGTAATATGGCGCCACGCTTTTGACCGTTCGTCGTTAGCTTACAGGCAATTTTGTGGTGGGCGGACTAGACCGGACTCGAAATCGTGTGAGCCAAGGGGATGGAAAACGAGAAAAATGTGAAGAAAGTTCGTATCAAAGCATCGTAGCATACTATACCTCGGTTAAATTAGCCTAAAAGACAGGGTGTATTTGTTGCTTGGTGGATTTGTACGTATGTTGAATGGTTAAGTGGTTTCAGTTTTAAACTGCACAACTGGCTTCACTTACCAAAGTTTTGACCTATCTACCACCAACGGCGATTGATTTCAATGCTCTGGCATTTGAAAAAGGTAGCAGTGTTGACAGATTTAATCTTTGAATCGCACCATGAATTTATATGCTGCGGTACCTCGAAGGCGTCTAATGTATGTTTCACTTTTTTGCATTTGACGATTAATAGAGTGGAATTCAATTTGCATTTATAATGCCAATAGCGCACAGCTATCTTTTGAAGAATCTGTACCACACAATGAGTGCGTTAGCATGTGGGGCGTGCCCTACGTGCACGTGAGCACGTTGGATTTGTTATAAAATATCAAGATTTGCGCTTGCTGGATTACCGCCTTTCGGAGAAGGCATATTTCATTTGCTCCATGGTTACAGTTTTCCTTTCATTTGATGAAACATTTGCGTAGGTGGGTGTTTTGGATAATCGTAGAACACGTGGGGGCAGCAATGACTTTCAAGAAAGGCGCAGCTGATAGCAATGAAAAAATATTGTCCTGGCCTACTTTAGTTGGAAATGTCAACGATAAAAGAACGATATTATTTTAAACGGAATCGAGATCCAATCTACTTCTTTTTTGTTGATTTGATTAATGAATCTGAATCGATTTGTTAGTTAAGCATCTCTGAAGAAATCTAATCAATAATTGATAGTTTTTGAAAAATTTAACTAACTCATGGACTGTTCGTAAAATAATGGCTAATAAATATTGACATTAAATAGATACATGGTAGATATTAAATTTGAATGTATTTCTGCTTTTGCCATATTCATTCGGTTGTTGTACAATAACCTTTAATTATGATGCTGCTACTAATGCCGTTAAATCTGTTCTGCTTGATGAAAATGAGGGCTTGAAGGGTGATTTCCTATCGGTCAAATTTGCGTTTTTGCCTCTCATCCGGCTTGGCGATTAGTGACGGAATTCCGGTTCAACACCAGATTGTATGAGTAGACCAGCAATAAAAACAGAAACCTTAACCTTAGTCCAATGCTTTTAATTTTCTCCACTGGCAGTTCATATTCGGTTGCCTTATTGCCGGAACTTTTTTTAATCACACCCCATTTGACAGCTCAGAGCTCGCAAGATTTTTTTTCACGCGCATCTGATTCCGCTTATGCAGTGGTTTTTGACATTTGCCGTGCCCCTCAAACGTTCGTTTTTTTTGGGCGTCGTAACTCAACTTAACCGTGTGTATTCCCGATCGCAATCTTTCGGCGGAACTGTCAAATGAAATCTTAACGAATAAAAAAAAGCGCAGGAAACAAAAGGAATGATAAAAAGGGAAACGAACCGAAAATGCCCACTTTGAACGGGGGCCCTCGGGCGATGTATGGCGATGCCGGAAAGCCAAACGGAACGGGCGGAATGCATCGTTTCGTGAACAAGCGAACGGGATTGCGTTTGCGACCGCAGCCATTCACAACGTGGCCAGCCCGCGGCACTCTACTGGGGAGCCAGCTTGAGGGAAACGTGCTGCTGAATGTGGCCGCATGCCACCGTCGCCTTTCCGAACCGTGGTCGCGTTGGCAATAAATAATTTTTATTGCCGTCACAATTTTCCACCAAGGGGGCTCCAGATAAAGGACGGCTCCACCGCCGAACTCAATTAGTCCGATTGGTGGGTCGCTCTATGCGCGTCAGGAGCTATCCATGGATAGGCTTCCGTAGGCGTTATATTTCTAAAGCGCTACTTTTTACATCATTTGGCAGTCCCGCTTTGTATGCCAAAGATGGAGTTTGCTTTGTTAATTTTGTGATTATTGAAGTTCGGATGTCAACTAGAAATTTTGCCTTTCGAATAAAAAATATAGAATTTTACCTTTATTTTTATCATTTTATTCTAGCTTCTAATCCTGTTGCTAGATCAATCTACATAATAGGTTTTTTTTTTTCATTTTTGTTTTCATAAGAAAATGTATCCCTTTTGTCTATGCTACCTTTTTCTCTTCCGGTACGCGTTTGCTAACAGTTATATGTCCTTGTCATAGGCCTAGATTTGTTTTTTCCACCGGAGCTACATGGTTCTAGGTGTGGTCTCGCCGATTAATAACCTCTCGTGCCTACTGTCCTACCCAGCAGTAATTAATGTTCCGTTCTTTTGCTCTCTTATCTCTTTCGCAGGTCAGTAAGCTTTTCGTCATCCTGCTTGGAGAAAACATAAAAAATAATGATACCATCTAAAGGGCGCACCATAACATCCCTTTTGGTAGAAGCGGTGCGAGATGCCTTCCGCTCGCAGTCTCAGACAATGCGGGAATTAGGTTATTGGTTTTGTAGAGCAAACCAATCGAGATCGCGCCCGGAGTGCTCATCACGCGACAAGTACTTGGTGGAGGAAGCAACCGACACCCAACCAAAGAATGTTTCGTGGGCGCATCCTTTTCTGGTATCGTCCTTCGATCCTTCTAACCCCGACCGTTTCATTTTCCCATCCGGAACGACGTTTTCATCCTGACCGAAGTGACATCATCTGTTGATGTGTACCTCGGGAGAGACTGAGGGTGATCTGGGTGTTTCTGGGTTGATGGGATAAAATTATGCTTCCCTTCTCGGGCATCCTTGTTATGCCGCTCGGCTCCTCTTCCTGGTAAATGGCTCGGGATACTTAGGCCACAGATCCTTGTTCCCATTTCTACAGAGATGGGCATTCGATCTGGTGCTTTTCCGGTAACTGGGTTAATAAAGCGATGGGTTTGTGTCGTCGTTTATTTTTTTTTTGTATGAGTGTGCGATTTGATTGGATTTCGGCTCCCGTTTTTGCTGCCGAAGGCAAATCGATATTTTTCCCTTCGTTCTTACGAATCAGTGCTGTGTTTCATTGCGTGAGATTGTGCTGCCTCTTGAAAATTAACGAGGTGGGTTTTATACCAGTTTTACGATTTTCAAATGTAACGTGGTGATTCGTTTCAACTGCTTATGCTGGACGATTTTTGCAACGAATACAAATTTGTCGATAAGAAAGTATTTAAAAAGTTATTTCATCTTTTCTGTCAGCCCGATAAAGATTATATGATTGGCATTGTCTTTTAATCATTATTTTCGCTCTATCACTTCTATCACGTTGGTTGTGTTGCCGAGCAATTCCATACGTTTCGCAGCATTCTATGCGAGAGCTTGGACGTAGAAAGCAAAACGACACAACTAGAAGAAATGGATGATATGAACCGAACATTCTTCAAAGTCGTGAAACGATTGTTCGATAGTTTCTGCCCCCGAAATGGGGACTGGGGACCAGGGTGACATGAAAATCGAACGTAAGATATTAGGTGAGGGACTTTTGTGTCTCTTGGTGCAAAGGAAACTTCCCGAAGTTGCCGATACGGTTCCATTGGACTGGGCTCGCGTTCGATTGCAGAGGACGCTGTCAGTTAAGTTTCTTTGACATCAATAGCAGCCTGCTCTGTGAAGGTTCGTATCTAACGGTGAAAAAGCAAAGACTTCGAATGCTTCATATACCTTGGTTGGATAACATATCTCACTTTTTTTCGTTCCATTTTCGCACACGTTTTTTATAGCTCGTTCTACGCTATTCTGCTTTTTCTCTTGATGTTTGTCGTTTGAAGGCTTACCTTACATCTCGAAGGGTTACAGATCGATGTCTTATCGATTAGTTTTTTTGTGGATATTTAATATTAAAGGTATCGTTTTTTCCCGTCAAATTTTGGCAAGGTGTCTCAGTCTCGATGAATTTTGACATCATGCAGATGTGTAAATTTACCATTTTAATGATGTTCTTGATAAATATAGATCAATATTATAATGCCAACTTAAGGGTTATTGGTTAATATTTTCCTTTAGAAAACGGAGTAAATAATGTTTAATTTGTTAAAACTTCTCGGAACATTTCGGTATTATTTCTTACGTCTACGCCTGAGACCCAAGGTTTCAAAGATTCACCATTGTCGTATTCGTTTTAAGCACTGCACCGAATTGAAACCTATAATTTTGGAAATCACAGAAGGGTTATGATCGGAAATCGGAATCTCAACTCGCCATGGTTCAGTGATGTGCAACGTGACGAGAATGAATATTTTAAGGGGAAAAGATACAGTCTCAAGGGATGTTATCTGCAAGCGAAGGAAAATTGATGTAGCTAGTTTAAAGGAATTTATACAACGACAATGTTTTACATTTTCCAGATAAAATGGTGTAGTTTTTTTTTCTAATACTACATCTATCATGTGCTTATAACAGAATCCTCGCAATTGTTTAGCTTCTTATGCTTTTGTGGTTTGGAATGAAATAGTGGTTCGTTTTCCTCATTTTGGTAAACAGTCATGGTCTAGCAAAAGAAATCCATTTTCTGCCACATCCTCAAACATCTACAAACACAAATCTTGCTTGCATGGAAGGCTAGTATGTTGTAGAAGTATATAAAGTAAGTTTTAAATTTAAACACGCATTCGGGTGGTGAAACAAGAATTCGGTCTATCACCGAAAGTGACCCTTAATTTTCTTTTCGGTGATGTTGAAGCCCTTCGAAACGAGCGTGTATCACTCACCAATCCTGGGTGGTAAAAATGGCCTTTCCTTCATTTTCCGCATCGTATGTAGGGCAATATTTAAACAAAAAGAAATCTCTTTACTCCGATCGCTGAAAAGTCGGAATAAAAACACCGCAGCTCCCGTGTTTTGGTTCATTTTCGGGGTGAATGTTTAGAACTGAATGCAACATCGGTTTTTTGTGAGAGCTATTGGGTGGATTCGACCATTTGAACGAAGTTGGTACAGGCGGGTCCGCGAGTGGTGGACTTTTCTGGTGTTTTTCACGGGTCTAACGCCCCGAGCCGAGAGTTCGTAAACAAATAAGCAAGCAACATAATGAACCAAGCGAGAATTTCGAGGGAAAAAGCTATGTTTTCTTTTCAATGGAGCGCGCATGCTACGGATTCGACATTTACTCAATTCTGCCTGTTTCTTTCTGCCACAGCTTCCAGAGCTATTGACACAGCATTCTAATGGGCCATGTTTCAGTGGCCAATCGGGACGATAAAACTCATTAAAATAATGCCTCCCTGGTTGGTTCTCGAGTTTTCGCGGGGGCGTTAGTCGACCTATCGTGGCTGAAGTGTATCGGAGAAAAAATACCATTCTTCCGACCACGCCATCGTTAGGGTGAAGCATGAGGATTCGGTAAACCTATAGGTCGAACATGGGCGACTGCGCTCGGCGGAATTCATTTAGAATGTGTCTCATTAATTAACGCTGCACGTCTTTGACGCTCGATCGAGCAGCTTGATTACTTGGGTTCTTGTCACTGTCGCCAATGCAGTGCTCGGTGTTGCAGTAAGGCGCCGGATCTATTTTTCCTGTGTGCGTGTATCGGTACGTAAATAATTTGAACCGGAAAAACCTTGACCAGTGCCCGTGCCGCATGCGCTAATGTAACAATTTTGTCTAGCGATGATACTTCCTAACCGGCGCCGGCTTGAATCATTGATTCAATTTTCCTCCTCTCTCATCAGTGGAATTGCATCGGGCGCGCCAGTAGAGTTGTTAAGGATCACAAGATTGCGCTGGAACCGACAGTATCCTCGTCACTCGCTGAGAAGAGCTATCGACCGTTCCGTCGTACGTGACTCTAGCTAACCGGAGAAGCGTTTCTGCGGAAGCAATAATGATGTTTCCCACCCAACCGCCACGATTTTCCCGAGATAGAATCGAGACAGCTTCCATCGATGCTAATTTTCTCCGTAGGCAACCTTCGCTATCGATTTTTGTCGTTGCTTCTGCCACTAATTAGCTCGGCCCGTTGCTGGAGCTTACTTTTCCAGGGTGTTCGCTGATGTTGAAGCTGGTGGGTGTTAAAAGGACATAACATGTTGCTGGGTGGTAGAGTGGATGCAAATTCAGAAATGCTTTTACGGTACTGCTTCTGACGTCGGCTTGAGGTCCTTTGGAATACGCCCTTTATCGACGGTGCTTCGGGAGAATGTATCAATTGTGGGTGGTTCATCGAGTGGGCCAACGCTAATAAGAAGTTTTTCGTTACGTATATCATTAAGGGTGCACATGCTTTTCCGTCGTTTTGACATCCCACTGTAAATTTTCCTTCAAAGTAAAATCATGCTTAGCAGAAAAACGATAAATTCTTCTGTTACGCTACTACGCATTATGCATTCTGTTTCCGCTGTACAGATGCATCTTCCGGTAATTATGCAAAGGATGCCAATGCCATTCTTTCTTCGGATGTTGGGATTTCGTCAACGTTGCATGTCCTACGATCTTTTTCCTCTCTCATTATGTTTCTCGAGCTGTCAAATGCATTCATGTGTCATCACAATGCTGGCACAAAACTTCACGGAAGATTATTCAAAATCGGTTGCGTGGCAGTGGAAATGGGTTGTGGCTTTATTGTTCCGAGGGATGTCCACAACGACAATGGAGCCTTCATCAGGAACCACAGAGTAATGCTTACTTGCTTTGCCAAGAGGATCTTATTATCCTTTTCAGCGTGGAGGCTACCAAAAGAAATCAACAAATGAGCTCGACCGGTTTGAGATATGCGTTGACATTTTTTTCTTTCTCTCGTCACACCCTTTGCGTTCTTCGGAAACAATGGCGGCATTAGATTTAAAGCCGACTGAACGAGCAGCAAGTGCTGACTAGTTTGGGGATCACCGGCTTGATAAAACCTTCTAAAAGGCGTATAAAACAATGAAAAATATACCACGGAGTATGACGAAAGGAGAAGAAAAAAAGGTTGTAAATGTAGATGGAATCTTTTATTTTGCCTTGGTTTTGGCACAAGTATTGAGGGATGATGGTGCATTGTCCGCTCTTTGATGACAAAAGATAAAATTCAGGAAAAAAAAATTGCCACCATACACCGGGCGAATAGAGGTCCTGTTACTGAAGCTACCGTCGAATGAATACCGTAAAAATCTTAGTCAAAGTACTGTACAACATTTCACCAACAGCGTGCTTCGTTCCTGAAGAAACATTTTTTTATGATTGCTCTATAAGTAAACTAAATTTTCAAATTATTCTGCGAACGATCTCGCAATAGTTTCAGGTTGCAGCAGATTTTTATGTCTCTTGGAATAAAATTATTAGACATTTATTGAGACCCTCATTTCAGATGGTGCCTTTTCAGATTAGGTATTTTCGGTTCATTGTATTTGCGTCCATGAGGGTGTGTACCGAAAAGATCAGCCAGCATCCTTATGGTGTTGTCCCATGAGAGGAAACCCCGTACGGTCGAACATAAAAAATAGGACTTTAAATAAATAATGATAGAAAATCTTACGGCACATGGTCGGGAGGAAAAAAGGAGTCGTGCCGTGAGTATTGTGCACGATTTCAATAAACGCGGAGCAATGGGAAAGGGTTGAGTGCCATTCCCAAGGCTGAAGGTTAACGAAACCGAATAAAAGCCTTCGCAGACGAAGGGCGCAAGGCAAACGAGAACCAGTGATGCTCACTGCCACCTCTGTGCCATAAAATGGGGTTGACCGACGCTGTCTGGCATGTGGCTGGCCGTTGTAAGTCCTGGGTAATGATTTCGTTGACAGCAGGAAATGGTGATGGTGGTAAGCAAGTGTCTTTTATTTAGATTTTGTGCTCTTTGAATGGTTGGGATTTTTCTTTTTGTGGAATATGATCGCAGGAGGCACCATCGCGACCTTTCAGTGCTGTGAGGTCGATGCCAGAGGATCTTGGTGCCAGCACAAAAAAAAACGCTTATAATGTTCGGGGAGATGCTCTCCATATCGTCCGCAGAATTGCCTGACGACATCGCCAAAAGAGCATAAAGTATGGAATTAAATGTATTCTGTCTTTTGTTTGCAATCGTTATCCCGCTTGGTAAACGAACCAGGGGATTTCTTTAGTGTTTCATCGGTCTGTCGCTGTTTCGCCGTTGAACGAATTGCTTAATGCTCGTTTTCAGATGGTAAGCGAGTATCGTAGGCGTTTCGATGGTTTTTACGATCAACGGCGCAAATTCCTGTTGCTGTTACAGTGAAACCTAACTAGCAGAACGAAAAGCCCCTCCAAACAGCCTTGCAGATTGCTTGCTGACTGTCCAGAACAGTTGGAGTCAAATGACAATTCGTCAAGCTGGTGTAGTGCGGCCAGAAACGTACGGAACTAAATTGAAAAATCTCGTTTAAGCTGGCCATGGGCTTCTCTGCAAAAAATGGATCCATAATGAAACCATTTGGAGGCTTTGAAAGATAAATCGTGTTACGTGAAGAATCTTCAATAGGACAAAAATATTATTCAAAGCGCTAGATGCAAAATTGAAAATTGTGTGTCTGAAAGCAACAGTTATCGCGTAAGCTTACATTCGCTTGGACGTCGGATCCTGGGAAATATCTGTGACATTTCTTATTTCTTAGAATCATTGCAGTTATCCGTAATAGGATTTGTGAGAGAAATGTGTTGGAGAAAAGAGAGTGCTGAGCAAAATTCTAGCAAAAAAAAACTTTATTGCTACTGAACAAGCTGAGAAATGTGATGAAGACTCATGATGTGATCTGAGCGTTTTGTTCATCGTTTCCAAGTCTATAATAGTGCTTCACTCTTAATGCTAAGCTTATTACAAAAGGAGTCTTTTCGAGCAGTGCTTGTGGGCTTGGATCATTTTTCCAGTAGACTGTGTTCTTCGCTAGATAACTCTCTAGCATTTCCACATTGAAATATGAATCCTATCTTTGCATGTCATCTCTACTGGGGCAAATAAATCATCAAAAGACTCTCATTACTAAAGGCATTCAGTTAGAAGACATTTATCATGTTATCTCTTTAGAAAGCTTAACACAAACTAGTTACCCATTCCGTAGTAGTCGTTCATTTTCTCCTTTGAACGGTAACCCGCACCCTCGCGAGTGCCGCTTTAGTGAGTTAATTTACACGCACTTGCTCCATGTTAATTGTGCCTCAAACCGACAATTATCCCGGGCGGGATGGCGCCCTCTAAACAAAGACACTCCATCGTCTTAAGGTGTGTCCCAAGGCTCGGCTTTTTCGCTCACCGGTTTTCATTAGCGAGGGTAAATAGGCGGGAAAGAATGGGCATAAATTACGAACGGGATGATATGCTCGTGATTCTAGCGGAAAATCCTTTTGCTCTCCTGTAGAGGAAAGGCATTGCGGTGTCGCTGGGACGTGGTGGGTAATGAAGCGGTACTGTTGTATGGAATTCGTTCACGTGCGCTATTCTGCACGTGCGAAAGTGTAGCCCACGTGCGTTAGCACGTGGATGTTGCATTAAACTCGACGGGTGTCGGTTTCGAGTGTTTGAACATTAAAATATTTTCTCCCCTTTTATATGCATAACGGTGCGTTCCGAAGCAACCATGGTCGATGTTTCTTTGCAAAAAAACATTGGTTATAAAGACACCGTATTCTCAACCTTGGGGTCGTGCAAACATTTCGGCCTGCCATGAAATGGAGTAGGTTCCCGAGGTACATTACTCAAGCCTGCCAAATGGTAAGCATACTCCGGTTTCTCTAAGAAAGCGCTGTGATTAATTAACTGTGTACCGATATCTCAGATAACTTTCCTCGCTTTTTGGCTTCGGTTGCCTCGGGTTCTGGCACGGGGCAAGTGGAAAGTTTGAACTTATTTGCAAACAACAGATTCCCTTTGTGACAGGAAAGGGCTCCGTGCTCGCTCGATCCCCGGCCCGGGTGGCAATGGTTGTATTTGCGCTGGGATCAGACACGCTATATATTTGCTGAACATTTATCATCACTTTTCAGGCGGCCACCGGGTAAGGTTGGTCGGCATTTGGGAAAAAGGGGTGTTGCCAGATAAAGCCACGATGCGAAACGGTAGCATCAGAAGCCGACCGGCTGAATTCCGTTGGATAAAATTTCGTTAGAAAAATAATCAGATTTTATACCACGCCGTTGCATTAGAAGCGATGAGTTTTTCTTTGCCGTGCAGGATTAAAGAATGTGAAGCCGCGCGTTCGGCAAACGGATTCGCAGTATATCGAAACGGGTACGCCGTCTTATGGTGGAAGGAAGCGTAAAAATCCATAGGCTCAACCGGGGCATGCGCCATTGCCGTTTGTTTGTCCCGAGCGGTATACGATGGGACGGAATTGAAACATGGAAAAATACTTACAACCCAGCAAGCCGCAGCCGTTTGGTGGAAATTTGCATAATGAAAATGTATTGTGAATCGCTTTCTTACGTCCGTTGACTGTGTTGTCCAGGCTGTGTGCCACGAAGAGCGATAGATATAGCGCTGCTGGTGCTTTATAGATGGAGTTTTAAACGGCAGCGGAACCGAAGTTTTATTAGAACGATAATTTAGCAGCTAAGCTATCCTTGCCGCCAGAGATTTTATGTTATTGTGGATTATTGTGCACCGGTGCGATGTTCCAGCGAAGTTTAGGTGACAAAGTTTCCGCTAGAAGTTGTATTCTTTCTTGTCAACTTAAATGACATGCATTAAGGGTGCCGCGGTAGAATGATTTTCTCTAAATTGCTGGTTCTATAAGTTCTACTTTTATTTTGATTCGTTTATTTTCTACATTTTTCTTTGAATCGTCTTTTCCAAGTCAATTTCGACATTGCTGAAATGTAATATTATATTTTGCATAATCATACCTTGTCAAACGGCCTGATGGGAATTTTTACTAAAGGTACCACGGTGTCGACAACAACGACGAAGGTCCACCTGCGCTGCCTGTCGTGCTGCAAAGCAGCAACCCTTTCGCACCTTTTTCGCTTCAGTCAATCAGTTGGTGGTAACGGGCCCGCTTCGACGCTGAAGGATGCTCTTCACCTGTCATCAATATGCAAATGTGACAGTGTCTGATGAAGTTACTGAACCGGCAACGACGGTTCATGGAAGGGTTTTCCCTCATCTCACTGCCTGGACGATCACGTTACACGCGCTCTGATGGTTACGGCCGTGGAACGCGACCAGCACCACCAGCTCTTACGATGCTGGTGGCGTTAAATGTGTTTAAAAAAGCAAACTTCACACCCTAATGCAACACCACCGAACCACACCCTAGAAAGAATGGTGCAGGAAAAGTAAAGTCCCTCGTCCCTCTAACGGAGTAAATATAGCGCTTCGTCCTTCTCGCTGACAGTTTGCCAATTTTGGACGACAAGTTGCGAGTGCGTTCGATGCATATGGCTTATGTGTTACTCCTATCCATGCCGACTATGCAATGGTAATGATGTCTTTATCGTTTGTAATTGCATTCTGTTATCCAAGATATGAAATTGAGTTTCGATGTTCAGAATGGGGTTAAGAAAAGTTTCCCCCCTGGTAGCAAAATAAGAATCATCTCCTTTTGCAAGCGCGTTGTTCTTATGCGCAGCGATGGTAAACAACTGTCCACCAGCTGTATTTGATGTGTGTTTGTAATAACGTCCTATGCATGTGTGACGCATTGGGTGCAAACATCAAACGCCTTCGACTGAGCTTGGGGGAAATCGTTTCGATTTTCCAACCAGGCCCCCGACACATGGCGGCGGGTTGTCTCTCGTCACTGTGGCAGAAAAGATACGCGCCGTCTTGGTGGAAGTTGTTTGACAACTTGCTATACATATTTCATTCGCGGGATTACACCTCGAAACAGGCGATCGATCGGACCGACACGCTCTGACATACGACATGACGGAAGTGAACATCTGGTAGGCTAGCAAATTTCCCTTTTCGATTTCGACCGGTAATATTGACGAAACCGCGCACTCGATTGCATCGTATCGTGGTGCCAGTGTTGATGGCACATATTCGCACCCCCCATGACTCGCTTTGGTGCAAGTGCAATCGATAGCCGCCATGACGCCCCAGTCTTGAGAAGTCAGAGACCGTCTGTCCGGCACCGCAGGCAAGCATTGCTTGTCGAAGGTGCGCATCATAATTTATGCACCCGTGGGAGATTCTCCGATAGCGTGTCGTTTGCCTTTCGATTGCACATGGCGCGATCCTTGCCGGTAAACGATGGATCGCTTGGCACTTTATGCATTCACTTGATTTATGTGACGGCGTATATGAGGTCGAAAATTGCTGATAGTGGAAACGTGTCGGGTTGGAACTTTTCTTCCTGTGCTGTATCTGGGCGCAATTTCACAAGGCCAAAGAAGCTATTTTGAGGCATTTGAGCATTGTGAGTTTCTTCTGTTTTTATTAAAGAGTTTTTTTGCTGGTAGAAAGCAGCAGTTCTTCTGAGTTTCTGAGAACCTTGACGTGGTTCATTTTGTTCAGTTTTGCTTTGCCCTCATCCCATCACTCGGCACTTTCGTTCGCCTGCGCACGTTCGTTGGCATTTGTTTTACATTAGCTTTACGGTTTAATTACCACTCCTACTGAGTGAAAAGCTTATCTCGAGCACCAATGCCGAATCGCGGGAAGTCTTAGTGGCTCCCGACCGCGAAATGTGGAATGAAGGGAAGCGTCTATTTTAAGAAACGCCACCGAGTGAAGGATTGCCTGGGAAGTCTCGGCGGGAAATTGTGGATTCGGTAACTCTAGCCCGAGCGCACGTGCTTTCCAATTAACTTCCCCAGTCGACGACGGATCCGAGATGCACCGATAGCAGCGCAAGATCCCAGGGAGGCGCTTCCTGCTGTTCATGTTGACGGCGACTTGGCGTTGAAAAACATGCCCTGTGATCTTCATTACCGATTAGACGCGTTTTTCGTACGCGCTTAGTTGCACTTTCTCTCGGATTTGTTCCACGGTGCGGGGCCTACGAGACTGGATCGAGTCAGGAGTCTGAGATGATGTCGGGTGTGTAGCAACCATTCCTCGGGGGTCATTCATTCTGGGGCAAAGTATCGCTCTGCATTTACCTACCAACCCATCAATCCAGCCGGAGAAACCCGTGGTGGTGTGCCTTACGGTTTCGACTCCCATAAAGGGAGCCTAGAGGAAAAGTTAGCCAGAGTAGGAGCAAAACACACCCAACATAACGGAGTGATGAATGATGCTAGCCACGCTGCTCGCTTCTGGCGTTGCCAAAATTCACCTTTGCCATTCGTTGATGGGATCGGACGGGAATCCGATGCTGTGGTGAAAGATGGCTACCGATCATGGTGCGAGCCATCATAGGGTAGTGAGTTATGTGGATGCAAAGAGAAAACCCATTCCCTGCGTTTGCGAGGCCAATGGGTTTGAACTCCCCTTAACCCGGGCGCGTTGGCTCCGGGATCTTGTGCTCGTTGCTAATGCATATCGAATGCAACACTCAACGGATGTTTACGTCCACCTAATTTACCGCCCGTCGGTTCGGCGATACGATGGAGGCTCGATGACCGTGGAAGGATGTGCACTTACGCTAGCATGGATGCGATCGCAGATTGGGAAAGGAAATAAATTACGTTGAAATATGACCGAAATGCAAACACGTAAAAGAACAAATTATAGATGGTCGGATGATGATAAGTGGGGGTTGGTTTTAGGAAAGCAGGATGCTTCCAATCCGTCAAAAGGGTGTGTTGAACTTTTCCTTCAACATTTTTCCTTGATTTTCAAGCGTCACAAATAGCATCCAATAGCCTCCTAAATTACTAAGAACACATCGCATATTAAATACGATTTTAGCACCTCTAAGCAGTAAGCTGTGTCGTAATCCATTAAACCACACCACAGTGGAAGAGTTGGCAAAAAGTTGAAAACACACAAATGGGGTAAACCACGCAGGATGTGCTAAGTTAAAAGCTGACAGGGGACGAAGCAAACATTGACTTGTCGAAGTGAAACAACCGGGCGCTCCGTGCGACGATAAACGATCGAAAGTTTGTTCCGGCAACAATCGGCATCGTTTGCTCTGCATAAACTTTGCGCCCATCATCTTACGGTGCGGTTCGGTGGTGGTTTTGCCTCCTCCCTCACCGAGGACATTCTTGCCTCGCAGGGCCACACTTCAAACTCGCGAAAACAGAAGACTTCCCCGCGGCGTCGTGTCCTGTCCGAATGCCACGGCCGGGCGCGTTTCTCGAGCGCTTTCGCGCCTGCTGCGTGCTTCGGAACGGCGGGTGGAGCTTTAGCGGATTTGCACAATTACGGTCCATCACGGTTGCGGTGATTTTATGGGACGAATTCCCATCAGCGCGAGCACCATCTCATTCTTCATCGCATCTGACGTTTACACCACCATGAATGTCATCATATGATTTGTGTGTGCTTGTGTGTGCGAAAGGGCGCTTTGTTCCAGCATAGGTCGGGGAATAATGACCGCAAGAACGGTGCTGCCATCACCGCTGATCTTCCGCTTCCGGTGCATCCGGTGAGCTTAGAGCCGTAAGCCCCATCATGCAGGTTCATGTTGGCGAGCTTCGTATGCTGAACTGTTGCGCTTTCGAGGTTATTTTTTGGAACCCTGCCAACAGATATTGCGACCCATATGAACTCCATTCGGGTGGCTTTTAAAATCACCAAAAATTAGGAGTAATAATTTTAAATATTGCCCAAAAAATATGAATTGCCAGAATTCGAATTCTTTTGGTTTTCATATATTACTCTATGCGTAGCTTCGTTTTTGGTGTAAAAGAGAATTTTAAGATTACACAACGAAGCAAAATCAATACTCTGCCTTGTTGCAGCGAAATTTATAAATCGACCAGCGACTACAGCTTTGTCGCTACCGACACAATCTGTCGCACAATGTCACGTTGCCGCTACGTGCGGGGTAATATTTTTACATTAAATCCATACATAGATAAACGAAGCTGACGGTTGGACATCGCTCAATGAGATACAATGAAGCACCGATCAGGGCGCTCCTTCACCACCACACTGTGGGCGTGTGGTTTATAAAAGATGCAACTTTTTGTTGTTTCTCTCGCGACTCCATCGCACATCCGGCCAGTACCATGGGTTTTCGAGCAGCAATGTGCACATCAGTATGCCGGAGAGCAGCATAACCGATGCCGACACAATGCCAACTCGGAAGCTTACCGTGACATGGGCAGAACGCCCGCATCGCGGTCACTATCTCCGGTATCGCCGTGCATCGGATGCACCCAGCGGCTGGGCGACTAGGCGACTGGCCTGATGGTGTCATCTGCTGCGGTGGCATTGTCACCGAGTCGGATGAAGTTAGTTCAGCTCTTCACGGTCCGGTCCGTATGTAACCGCCAAGCTAGCGCTGTCACCCACACACTGGGGCTCCTTTTTTTGTTTCTTTAACGTTTCAGTCCCCGGCGACGCAAGGGACTGACGCGAATAGTAATCACTTCCTGGAATGCAACTGCACCGGCGGTCGGAGACAAAGTTCGTCCCAGACTGCGGAGTGGCATTGCCAGCAACGGGTGGATGTGGAAAAAAAAGATAAATACTTGGCTTATCAAGATAAACGCCATCACCTAAATCTGGCACCGGTTGCACCGACGTTTTTTCTCGCTTTTATTCCCTGACGTTTGGTTTACAGCCAAACAGCGTTCTCTATGGCTTTATGCGACCGCGCTCAAATATAGACATTGCTCCGACATCCGTTTCGGCTATCGATTCCCCTAATAGTGTGGGGCTGGGGGTTTGGTACACATGCCGGGCCACACCACCGCTAAACCGAAGGGATCGAACCCCAGTACGTGACGGTATTTCAGATGTATGCCATTTTTCAGCATTTTCCTCCGAGCAAGGGAATGAATTTGGAGATTTTTTTCTTGTCGTTTGTGTTTTCTTTCGTGTTCGTGTATTTCGGTTCCTTGATACTAGAAGACCGTGCGGTGGAGAATCTCAACACATACCCGCCGTCGGTTGCTGTGCTGCTAGAGATAACTCTAACAAAACCGTTACGTTGAAGTTATGGAAT
This sequence comes from Anopheles nili, assembly GCF_943737925.1. Classification (NCBI taxonomy): domain Eukaryota; kingdom Metazoa; phylum Arthropoda; class Insecta; order Diptera; family Culicidae; genus Anopheles; species Anopheles nili. The sequence continues at coordinate 56,804,307 of NC_071292.1, forward strand.
TTAATAAACTTTTACGGCATGGTGATATTGCTTGCGGTGAAGCATATCGAAAGGGATGATAGCTCCTTTTGTTTCACCGGGACGGTCGGAATAAATTCCCGCTGTGCCGACGCTATGGAATGGATAGTGATTGCGAGGATTGAAGGAAAACTGTTGTTTTGTATTTAGAATAGAAAGTTTTTGTTTCATATATCACAATGCCGTGCAGTGTGTATTCAAAGGCAGCTCAAATTTTAGACTAAAATTGAAAATTTACAACTAAATTGGAAGTCACAGACATAGGAGCTAATACGAATATTGTTTTCTTTTCATTCCAGGTGTGTGTCTTACAAAATTGAACAAACGTTTCAAAATAATCCAACGGTCAAGTATATGCATGGAGTGCAGAGGAACTGTTTCATTCGTTTTCCAACCAATAATTTATACATATCAAAAACTTTATTTTATATCATCGTTTATATTAATTCCTCGTCTTGATTGCCACTTTTCATTTTTCCCCTATTTATCGTTCATTATTGATCCGTTACAGTAAAACAAAATGATAGGAAAATGGATGAACTCGAGCATACAAAAAATATAGCGCCTCAGTCCGGGCGTAGGTAATCTTTCCGTTCACACTCCCAGTTTCGGCATTCTTGCATGATCCCCGCGTGCAATTTTTGAACCCAACCAACCAACCAACCATTTATCTCACGTCACATTTGTCACCGTTTGAATGGTTTATGGTATGCCTCCGGGAGGAAGTAGCCGTGGCCACGCCATGGGTGAACGCTGTGCCCATGCGCCATGCTAGTATCGCTGATGGTTCTGGTGAAAAAAGTCCTGCCGGACAGGAAATGCCCGCTGGTTGGAAAATATTTACCTACCTACAATCGATTTGCTGGAACCGAGGGCGACCCAGTGCAATTAGGGAAGGGCATATGCGCGCTGTAGCGTATTTATACTTGGCCTAGTACTTAACGATTTTCCCTTCACCTTCTCGGCTGGTCGGAGTTGAGTTTGTGTTGTTGTCGATGTCGCCGTTCGTCGCTACTCTGTTGCTCGAATATTTATTTATAATTTTCCATCACAACAATTTATGCACCCGGCAATATGCTTGTTTTCTTATCGCTAGCTAGGAATATTTCTTTCGAGGTTCTTCCCTGCTGGGCTGCATCGGCTGGCGAGCGGTTTATTTTGCTTTCGATCATCGCTAAATCCAACCCAGCTCAATGGAAAATCAATCGACAAACTGAGCCCCGGACCAGCCCGGACTTGCGTACGGTTCCGTCATCGGATGACATAAAGTTTTTATTGTTTATTTATTTGTATTATTTATATGACACTTTTCTCAGCCTGCGACTGCGATCGCTCAAGTGGAAGATTAAATGCTTCATTGGTTGCGTATCAGCCAAGGAGCCATCATGTCCTTTTGCTGGTCGCTCGGTAGGCGGGGACATCTGGTTGGTCGATCCGTTTGTTGTTTGTATTATTTTAGGATAATTTCGTCTACATTTGGCGTAAATATTTCCCCCAAGGAAACTCTACCATCGTATGTATGCTTTAAATGAAAAACATACCTTAGCTCAACAAATCAATTACAGTGCCTGCACCAACTCACAATGCAAAGGGGACATGACAAAATCAATGCTACATTTTATTATGACAGTTAATTGCATTCAAAAATTGTTTCAGTAACGATCGGTTTTTTTTTCCGAGGTCCGAGTTTATTTCATAGTTTTTAAAGGACCCTTATCAGAATTGCCTGTGGTGCCATATTTTTCACAGTCTAGCCAACTAATCATTTTGATGGTCGCACTGCTCGCCGACACCGCAACCGTAAATTGGTCAGTGCGGAAACCACTTCATGGGTATTTTCCATACCTCAGCGGCTGCTGCATCATTGAGTAGAAGTAGAATGCTGCATGATGCAGTTCTGCGTTGGTTCGATTTTTTTTTGTTTGAAGCCTATATCTATTGAACCGTGTTTCGGTGTCGATGTGGAGTATGGGGTGTGAAATTTGATATTTTCTACGATATGGTTCGCTCTTCCACAATTTTTCCTCTCCTCAGCAACGGTGCTCTCACGTATGCGTGCATGCGCGGGGAACCATTTTGTTGCAGCATATTTTTAATGCTCGACCCGCTCAACTCCTCTGCCCGGTCGTTATTCTCATCCGATTTGGTGCCTGTTCAGTAGGCTTAGTTGGTTTTGTTTTTCCAATTGCAAGCGAAAGTATCTCTTTTTTTGTAAAAGGGAAAACACTCCCATGCGGTTGATGTTGGTGTCTATCGTCTGGCGCGGGTTTCTAGTTTTATTTTCCAATTCACCCTCTCTCGAGCGTTGCCGTGGTTATTTTGTTTTACGCCCGTTTTGCCTGCACTCGAACCAGCGCAGGATGGCGCGACCGCGGCGACGGTGGATAAAAAAAACCACCACCGTGTGGTTTTCCGATAATAGTACGGGAAAATTTTCTGGAATAACAAACGGAATTATTTACGACCCGCGAGACTAGAGCGTGTCTGCGGCGTTTTTCGGTTTATTTTGATGAGTGCGGTTTGGGGGTGGCTTTTTGCTCCATCGTGCATTCGCCGCCGCTAGGCATTCAGCGTTTAAACCACGCAACAATAACCCTAGGGATGGACGATGGACTCATCCGATCAGCATCTGTTCATACGCGCTAGGATTCCCGTGATTTGACAAAAAAGAGGTTTCCACCATCCAGTTGCGTGGTTTGGCTATCCTTTTATGCGTGGTTTACGCAATAGGCGTGTGTGGAATATTGTGCAAATATTGCCAAAGCTCAATGTTGAGAAATCTTCCATTGCAGCTGGATGCAATCATTGTAATGTCATCAATCTTCGCCTGCTTGCTTACCGCTGGGTCAATCCATTAAGCGTCGCACATCTCAATCGGTTAGCGATTGATTGGTACTTGACCTCAATCGGCTGTAGTTTGCCATCGACAGCCGCGAAAATACACAAACCCGCCAATGGCCGGGCATCAAACAGCTGGAACCGCGCGCGTTCGCAAAGTTACTTCAGCACGTTCGCCCTGAGGGACCAAATTGGCAGGTCTCGATACACTCGCTTAACACACAAAACCGAACATGACACACTTGTCGCAAAGTCATCTCACCGACTGGGATGGCTACATCGCCGCGGCTCTCGAGTTGTTTTAATTCAATTTTGTCCTCGAGTACCCAGCTAAATTGCGCTCGCTCGCCCATTTCGCTGAGTATATGACGCCTCGGGCCCATTTGCAAGGTGTTTGCCACGATCGAAGATGACCGAGTCGATGGGATATCGAGCTCGAGTAAACAAAATCTAGAAAATAGGATTCGTTTGCAATCATCTCACCTTGAGCGGAGTGTTGAGCCCTGCCGAGAGGAGAGTGTCAGGTAGACCCCGGCACAGCAAGCAGCAGCTGGAAAAAGCCATCCATGCTGCCGGAGATGATTATCTTTGCCGACGGAACGTGTGCTCGGCCACATTATGCAGAAGGTTAATAAAGTTTCAAGGAGCGGAACGAAGCCATTCACACATTGACCACTGAACCAACAAATGGAGATGATACCCAATCTCTCGCCCAACTCTTGCATTGTCCTCGTCGCCCTGGCAGATCCTGTAAGCTCGCACGTAATGGAGTGAGGGTACTGTGCGATAAGCCTGCACCCGGAGGCGCGAATGGCCTGGGAATCGGGAACCAGACCGGCAGACGAATGAACAAAGTGTAAATTTATTGTGCTCATTGTCCGGTGTCGAGGGACTCCTTGGGACGTGAGTGCGAGATAGATACATCCATTATGCAGGCGTATGCAAATTCAAATTTAATCTGTGAATAACAGTTTTTCGAGGCGGCTCTCTGCAACCGGCAAAAGGGTAAGCTTCGGCTAAACAAATTCTAAAATGTAAATAACAACACTGGGCCGAATCCCGAAGAGGACGAGTGCTGCACGGGCGCACGCAATGGTGGCAGGAGTTGAGTAAACAGCCACGAACATGCCGACGACTCGGCGCACGACTGGTTGACTGGTGCAGCTCGTGGTTGTGGCTGCGTTATGGATGGTCATGTCGATACCTCGATGTCTTTCGCAGTTCTCGCCCGGTGCCTTCGACCAGCGGGCTGGCCCCATGTTGGGTTCGACCGAGGCCATCGCTGTCAGAGGTTGGGCACAACGCCGTCGCACGTTCTTTCGGGGACTTCGGAGCGCTATCTGTTAATTCAATCAATTTTAATTGAACATTGAATTGATAATGGGCATGCTGGGGTATGACCGAACCATACTGGGATCGAGGAGAGATCCGCTGGCTTGACCCAACCACAAAAGGGTTCTTCGGTTAGGAGTCAGCTGGGATACCAGTGGTGCAGAACGAAGGCTCTCTCGAGGATGTTCTTTTGTCGAGCTGCCAGACTCGTTGTGGCCATTGTGGCCTTGTGCTCCACACGCTAACGCAGTCGCATTCTAGGGCTATATTGTATGATTATGTCGCGGCGAAGGTATTGTGCCGTTAGGGTGCGCTACATTCTGTATCGTTCACTACCTGCGGCGTATGATGCCTGTTGCCGGCACGCAGCTCCTAATCAGCATCCAGGTATGAAGGTACATGCATCAACCGACGGCTGGAGTTCGAACCGTTTGGTCAACTGTGCACGATTTAATGACATTAATCCTTCCAGACAAAGATCTCAAATTGGGTCCGTTTTTGTGCGCCAGGTTCCGTTGGCTTTTGCATACGCAGGAAGAATAATGGCCTTAATATGCTCCCAATCTTCGAGGCGTTTCCATTGATCACGCGCTGGCCAACGTAACGATGGCATCCATGGATGTAAACCATTTATCACAAAGGTTTCTTTGAAGACAATAGCCAGTCAGTTAACACGATTTGTTGGTGAATAAATTTGTAATTCGCTTCTGTGTTGGCTAAAAGGTTACCAGAAACAAATATGTTACGCACCGTTTCGCTTGTTGCTGAATATTTTAAACTCTGATGGCTTCAAAAACCCGTGTTTGTAAGTTGCTCCTTCGTCACGGATATGCAATGTGTTGATTTACTTTTCGTGCAATAAACAATGAGCTTACCCAATTTTCTGCTGCATCGCTTTTCCTCACGACCAATTTTGTTACAAAAAATGCAGTACATGCCAGCACAATCGAACGAACAGCAACACCGAAAGGGTGAGAATGAATTAATGGAACTTTCCATTACGGGAATGCTTATTACAGCTCTCCTGGCCACGTTGAGGATCCGTTGTTGTTCCGGCGGAATTCATGATCACGATTGTAGCAACGTTCTTAGATAAACCACCGAATTTATGAGCTCCTAATTGGAAATGCTTCGGTCGTTGTCTTAAATCAAATTTGTTATAATCGTTTTTGGGGATAGCCACGGACGGCGAAACGCGGTAACACGGCCGGGCAGGGTGTTGGGTATTACCCATTTATCTATTTCCGGTTCGGGGTGGCCATCGAATGTGGTTTGAATTTTTATCCGCTGCTCCGCAGGGTTGCTTGAGTTGAGCACGAACGAACCGCACGAATGGTTGCACTTTAGATGCTTTTATTTTTGTGGCCCTGTTCGTTTTGCTTCCGATCGCGGGTGATTGCACGGGAAGCAAACGGGTGACTAGAGCTGCTTGGGTGGTCTGCGGTTTTATCGCTTCCCGCCCAATATTTGTACGAGGGCAGCATTGATTCAATTAATCAAAGTACCGCCAATTTATCGCCTGCATTCGTTCGCTCGTAATGCGTGCTGGTTTGATTAGCTTGTTGGTTTTGGACGCCGGTCACGGTGCTATGCAACGGGTTTGGGATGGCAAGGAGACGCCTGCTAAACGTACCCAACGAGTGCAATAAACAGCGTGATAAACTTTCAACATAAACGAAGCAGCGCAGCTGTTCCTCCCGCGAGCGGTCGGCTGCAAACCGACAGCTGCATTTGTAGGTGCCGATGCAGTTGTGGCCAGTTCACACTCTCTTCACCACGCCTGGTACACAAGAGCCGCTCGAAGGATAGCGCGAGGACGACTATCTAACAATTTTTCATGCTCCTCGGCGCCACCTTTCAGCGGTGTTCGTGCTATCGATGCGCGAGAGGGGCTGGTCAGTCTCGCGTGCATGTCCGAACAAGCGGCAAAGAGATTATCATGTGCTGTGTTTTAGCGTGTTTTTTCCTCGCATCGAATGTTCCATCCATGTTCGATTCTGTCCCGGCATTCGATGCGGTGGAAAAAGTTTTCGGAACCCGATTTCGGATCCTTCCACACCACGGCACTATCCCGAATTCGTCTCCCATCCTTGCCACGCTCTCCAGCCCGAAACGGGCGCACTTTAATCCAACACTATTGAAGCCCATCGGCACCATATGTGTGAGGCATGTGCCTGGTGTTCGATTGAAAAACGATGCGCTGCTAGAGAAGGAATGGAAGGCGAATGAAACCATAAAAGCATATTTCTTGCTCTCTGCCGGGCATGGGTTGGGATTTTGGTTTGCATTTTTATACCGCTCGAATGGCTTAGGGTCCTTCCAAAATGGTGGACCCCTTTTTTTCAATGGAAAAACAAACGAAAGGCGTTACCGACGGTGTCGGTCGAAGCAATTGTTGGGAATCATCCTTGCATACGATGCACATCCAGCAACGGCACCGCATTCGGCGCATTCGGTTGCGAACCGTTTTCCACACACGCTGACAGCTGACAACTGTTTAACAAACTGCATATGCGTGCTCTCGCATGTTGCACCTTCCATATTCCCGAGTTACCCCGTACCGAAATGCATGGTGCACCGCGATGCATCTCTTGTTTTGTATTTTTCTTGTTTCGAATCGTTTGGTACCCGTCGTCCTTTAGGCGCTCGCGGTGTTCGTAATTAAGCCTACTGGATATGGAACCACCTCGTGAAACGAGGCAATGAACTTCTACATTATTCTCATCCCTTTCTCTTTCGCGGATTATCAATGTAGTGGAACATAATATCCTTTTTTACGTTGCGCCCATATAATATGTTTTAATGTGGCAATTTGTAATGAAGTCGTGCTGTTTTTGCTCGTGCTCTTTGTTATCTGGTTCCGTTGGGAGGTGTGGATGTCGAATTAAATAATTTTGTGGAGCGCGTTTTTTTTACAATTATTGCAAAAATCATTATCCAAGTCGTGGTTATATTGTTGATGTTATTCAGCGAATGATTTAATTAAATCTAAGTATCGAAGTGAGGTGTCGGAGAGTCAACCACCGATTTCTGTCAGTGTCACCACAAAGAAATAAACCCCCCTTGGTTGGGTGTTGGGTTTCATTCAAAGAACTTCGTCGACTCTTTGGTTTATTTACAGCGCACTAAAACGCACTCGACGCATCCGTTGAGTAGATAGTGTGGTGAGAAAGTCGATAGCGTATGGTAAAAGCAGCTCATTGATGGCGAACGTTTCCTAAAACTGTAAATCTCGAGGCTCTTTTGAATAGCAACGGTTGTGTGTATAAAAATTGCTCTTCAACCCTCGTTTTCGTAGGCTGCTGAGATCGGATCGGATTTCCAATCGAGCAGATGTAAGATTCGGTTCGCAGGATTCACTAAACTGTGCGCATGGTTAGGTCGACTGATCGATGTTGAAGGCGAGCCTGTTAGCATCGTTGCATGAAGCTGACATAAAGTATTATCTTATATTTGGCACGTGTCTTTGATGTGCAATAACTGTTCTGTTTGAAATTCAGGACAACATCCTACACCGCAAACTTTCGTCAATGGAACAACGCTACACAAGCATACTGTTCTAGATGCCTTGTTTTTAAGTACGAATATTCTGAAGCACGATTAGAATAACGACCAGACATAAGTCTGTCGCATTAGTCGATTCCCATACCCCCTGAAAGAACATGCTGGCTATCTTTCATCTACCTCCGGTAACAGAATCGAACCGTTTATTGAGGGTTAAGTGAGGAAACAGCGTGGTTTCGTATTTCCTTATCTGTACGCTGCCCTACTTCGTTAGAGAGCAAGGCTCTTGAATGGCTTCTCGGGGGTGTCAAGCAGTCTGCTGGATCGTTTGGCGCATGTTAGCTGACATCAAGAACAGGCCACCGAAGTCTGTCATTCGTCACATGTCACTACAAGATGAGCTATATCCGATTGGGTGCTAAGTACGAGTTGACGCCTTACGTGAGGTATTGCATCGAATTCATTGTTGCAATGTCATCGGTCGCTAGTGTGCCGATGGCCTTTCTGTCTTTGGTTAATCAACACACGCTGTCGAGTGTAAATTGTTCCATAGCACTCATGCGTCGAGCGTCTTATTGGACATATTTTGTTCAATTACACACTTTCCGGACCTTATTTGGCACTTATTCTGATTGTTCATCGGAGTGATCTCTACTTTCCAGCGAGCTATTGTGTGTAGTTTTCTGTCAAGTGCCTAGAAGAACGTTCGCCCACAATGACACAGATGTTCTCCGTCCATCCAACACCCGATGAAGCCGGGAGTTCAATGTTCTTCTGGGAGTAGTCGTGGGCGAAGGAGCAGAGATAGATCAATTGAGCTACGCACCGTGACCTAGCGCACTGATTGCAAACCCACGCCCGGTAGCTATCGTTCTTCTTGTTGGCCATCGCTTGACTCTTGATGTTTGCTCGAATTCGTGACCAAGCAGGGTGGAGCAGGCGTTTGCGAAACAATTTGTAATGGATGAGTAATTATCGGTTCGGTTCTTGCTAGGCCAGCAACCATCACCGGCCGGTCGAAGAGGGCAGATCAATCAGCTCGACCGAAGGGAGAGCACGATGGAGTAAACTTTCCGTTCGAGCAACTCCCGCAACTTGGCACGATTGATTGCATCGATAGCTACGCCTCTGCTTTTGGATGGATTGAGCTCTCGGTAGCGGCAAAAGTGATCCTGGCCAAGTTTGCCGTCATGCTCTGCCGAGCACGAGGCGTGTTCCGTAAAAGGCAGTAAGTTTTTCGTTCTGCCATTGTGTTGCGGCTGCTGGATGTTTCTCATCATGCCGAGACATTCCTTGACGAATTGGGGAGTGTGAATTGTTGTCGATTTTTGAACTCTGGTTTACTGGGGAAGTAACCCAGTGCCCTTTAATGCAGTGTGCTGAAAAGTTTGCGGATATTTGTAGCGGCATAACTCTCGTTACAACTTTCATTTCGCTTTGCTGTAGCCTCATTGCTGTCAGTGAAAATTTCCAGGAAATTTTAAAGTGGATAAAAACATTTATTTTCCATTCAGTTTTGATCAAACAACGCCCTCACTGACGCTTGCACCGTTCCACCAATATGCAACCGTCGAACAGGAAAGGTAAACCAATTCGCCCCGGATGGTTGGCCACAATGGTGTCCGCTACCTTCCGTTGCAGACTGACCACCACCATCCCGGGGGTCATCAGCTCACTCCACCCTGAAAATTAATGATGTCGAAATACAATTATTTGCTTTTAAAATTGTCATAATTTCGGCGTCTCCGGCGTTTCCGCTACGGCACGGTGCGTCCGGACGCTGCCAGAGTGTTTAATTTATTTATTTGATAGTTTTATTTACCTCTACTCTTCCGCGTAACGCATCCCGAGAGCGGACTAGCGAGATACGGCCAAATGGAGATGACGGGTTTTTTGTTTTGTTTGGAGTTTCTCTTCAATTGGGTTGAGCTGTATTGGGGCCTGGGCATGGCTGGTGGGATCCCTCATATCTCCTGCGTCTTTTATTTTCTCATTTGCATTCAAATGCATCCGTCCGCGTGCGCTATCTGCGTCACCGTCGTCGAATGCACTTACACGGTCTCCACCGCTACATTCCTCGAAGATGCCGGCCAGCCATCGGACGGTTGTGCACTGGTTTGGCTCTATCAGTTTCACGTTTCCTGTGGAGCTCGGCATCATCGATCCACGCTCGTTATTACTATTGTTGTTGTTCTGCTCATCCTCAGTTTAGTCAAACGCGTGACCCATGGCGAATGAAGACATTATCGATGATCACTTGCTGCTAGCAGCGGGAGGTCGCCGTGTCGAGAGAGAGCTCCATTATGAATCCTCGTTCCTAGACCCCACTCTGGGGTGAGAAAAAAAGAAGGCACCACGCCACATAATTGTCAGCCGCACACGCCCGAAGCGTATATTTTATTGAGAAGATTTTTTTTCCTAGCCCGTGGATGATGTTGTTTTTATCGCAATGGAAGATTTTCTCGTGTCTTCCAAAAAAGAGAAAGAGATTAAACCGCAGACAACAACCGGGGAGGAAGCCCAAAGGCATGCAGTCGGTGGGATAGGAGTTTTTTTTGCTCGTTACATTCTTCCGAAAGCGCTGCTTGAAAGCGGATCCCAGCACTCCCCGACCGTGACGATTATGGTGGAGCAGATTTCGATGAAAACGATAGCCCACAACTAACGACTACTGCAAGCTTACAGTGTCCCAAACAAACCCACGCCATCGCGTTTAGGGATAGGTTTGAGCAGAATTTATTCGGCCCAACATTGCTACTTCGCAGCGAAATTGTGTATGGGAAAAAGTTTTCCCCAAGCGTTTCCGACGAAGAAAGGTGTCTCAATGAAAATTAAATTCTTTTTCCCGTTCTTGTTCGCGCGCGCGCGCGCCAAAAGAAAACGTTATTTATTCGACTAGAACTTTATTGCCACGCTCGTGTTAACTTTTACATCCGAGACACCTCACCGAGCGAATTATTAAAACGAACGAATTTATGTTGCATTGTGCGGAGAATTGCTGTGGGCTCATTTTTATGTAAATATGGCCTATGCTGGCCTATGCTGGTCGAGAGTTGGATGGAAAAGGTCCGATGCAAGCTTGCGGGTGTTGGGCGAAACAATGCGGAATAAAAATACTAGACAGACGTGTAACAACACCACCGTCGTGGCATTTGGGAGTCAATGTTTCAGCATGAAATGCATTTTTTATGAAGCCGAATGGAATCATTTTCGAGGCGTACTGTGTTTCTATTCCGTTTGTCTAATGCGACTTCGCAGGGTTGTTCGAGTTGTTGCGGCCCATGAGCCAGCGTTGTACGAGAAAATTTGTTGATTTTGGCCTTATCTGGCGGCCCCCGAAAAATGAAGGCAATGAAAATGAAACCACCGTGTGCTGTTTGCTTTCTCGTCTTTCTTGTGTGCGAGCGCTGGCTTCCGGAAACGCGAGAGGAATTATTTGTTTTTCCACCCGAACCGGGAAAAGCTGGCTAGCGCAAGCAAAGTCTCCGAATTTAATGGGTCTCCCGGGAGGCGGCTCGTAATACGTCAGTTTGCTCAAGCGACGATTTGCCGAAGAACGATCTTCATTGTGGCTTTCCGGTTCCAAATTCCACGCTGCCTAAACTGCCCCGGAATGGAACGTGAGAACTTGCCCGGCTCGCTAGTTTATGTCACTTCGTTGTGCGGTATGCTAGCTGTGTAGGCGGTGAATTTTTCCTCCGTACGATCCGGTTGGGATGGTGCTACGAACCATTCTAATTGCTCTTTGTTTGTTTTTTCTTCCGCAGGTGAGTGTGTGACGCTAAAGTTTGCGAGGAACCAACATTCTTTCCGTCCATTCCGACGATGCGTGCAAGCAAAGAGAACAGGACGCTCGTTTATGTAAGCCGCTAACGGTGCGCTCCATCGCAATTGGAAAATGGGTTGGTTTCCTTGGAGAGATGTTTAACGTCTCTATCGATCCTCTCCCCGACGGTAGCATTGGCTCCAATCAGCGATAGTGAAAATCCCCCAAAATATACGGCCTCCCACTCGGTCGGGTTGGGGGCTTTTTTACGAGGTGGCTTTGTTAGGAGACATAAATAAGATGCTTTGAACCATCTGTTGCCGCTTACCGGTGTTCATTAAATCATTTTCATCCTACTGGCGCATGATTGCAGCGCCCGTGCCACGGTTTGCAACCGTTTGCCGCATCATCCCGTGCGTGCACGTTGCCTCGTAACGCAAACCCACCCAGTAAGTGGAAAATAAGGTTCGAAAATTGAGTCCGAAGTCGTGCCGCTTCGAGGAACGGTGATAAATGGGCGAAAATAAATCTTCACCGCCTTGTCAAAATACCCAACCAAAATGACTGGCTCACGTTCGTCTCGGCCGCGCTATCTGGCTAATTTGAAGAAGTGCATCACCAGCCGCCAGCACGTGACGACCAATCAGCTCTTCGATTTTCCTCCCGAAGACATTCATCGCATTGCAGCCGCTTGCGAGATGTGGCATATGTGTTCGAAAAGAAGCACATGAAAATGAGCCCGCGACGTGCCGCGAGTAGCGCGCCATGGGTTTAGAGATTGCTCTGGCATGATTGATTTCTGTTTCATCAGCCCGCGTGTGCGTGTGGCGTGGGTTCGCTTTTGGGGGAAGCAGCAGAACGTAGCAGTTGTAACGAATTTGATTTACGTGTGAATTTAGACGCAATAAAACCGCCTAACCACGCCGAAATTTATGAAGATGTTACCACATGCTTGACCTCTGCGTGCCCTATTGGCTTAGTCCTTAGGCGCTTGGAAACGTTTGCTGGGTGGGTGCTGTTTGGTCGATGAAATCCATGTCACACACGCGCGCTCGATATGCCGAAACACAGAAATAGGTCCTGCAGCGGTTCTAGCACTCCGCGCGGCATGGCTGGGTTGCACGGTGGTGCGTGCCGCTTTATGATAGGTTGGCCTGCAACAGCACGACGAAATAACCTTTTCTATTTTACTAAAAGCATTTGTGGGGAAAGTTTGAGCTCTGATGGTTTTAAAGAAATGGGCATGCTTATGAGCATCCAGCAACCGGTGGACGAAGCAAGCGTTACTAGCCCGGTAGCCCCTTTTTTGAAGTGAGGAAGGCCTTTACGACCTAATTTTACGAGGAAAGTGCAAGAAAGTACCGTCGCTGCCGTAGGGACGTCAGGCATCGCTTCTGCAAAATGGTTCACGCGAGAAAATGGTGTCAATATGTTTCTTGCAAGAATCGTGCCCCGGCATTTTATCCCTTTTGTAGTTCAGGCCTAAATGGCTGCTCTTTAACGAGCGGTGGTAACAGGCGAAAAGTGTAAAAAGGTTTCCTGGGAGAAGAAAAAAGTGCCCATTATGACGTTCATACATAAACCAAAGTTATCGTTTACGTACGGTTCTCGTTTACATGTTGAGAGAGAGAGAGAGATTTTAAGAGAGCTCATAAAAATCTGTCACAGCATCAGACGATCAAAAAAGCGTGTGCGGTAGGAAAATATGCCCGCGGTGGTGTAAATTCGAACACTTTTCCACGGCACGTAAACAGATTGTTCGGATACTTTCAATTTTTCCGTTCAAAATTACCGATCAACATGCGCATGCAAGTGCGCGCTCCTTCGGCATCGATACATAGATATCCACGGACTTTTTATGCCAAGCTTCTTTATTTTTTGCTCCCATTTGCTTCAACGACTTTGGGTACATTAAATTACAGATGCACAAGCACACATTCGCTCGAATGACGAAAAAATGGAAGATGCAATGCTCCAACCCAAGCGTGCATGTGGTCGGTTAAACGAAATGGAGCTTTGTTCCTTTGGGAGCCCGCTTGTGTGAAACGAGTGGTGGTTCATTCAGCGCCATAAAACGTACGCGACAACGGTTCGGGACAACTTGTGCAGTTCTTCTCGTGCACCAGTCTCCATGATGGCGATATTTTTGTGCTTCGACGCTCCCTGTCGCGGACAATCGAACTCTGCTTCGGTAGCCACTCAAGAGCGGAATAGAGAAGAAAAAAGCCATCAAGAAAGCGCATGTGTGTGAGCGAGAGAAAGGCACTTTTCTAATAATAAAACTTTTCAAATCGACTGGAACCAAATCGATCGGTATTTATATCGTTCGTACGCTGGGTCTTGTGCGTTCGTAGTACGCCGCATGATGGTGCAAACGGTGTGCTAAATGGAATATGCTTGGGATGAGGCAATGCCTGCCGATAGAGAAGGTGCCCGTAACGACACTCACTTTTGCGGTCAGCAGCGTTGATGTTGATGCTCCCAGCGCCCTAGGGCGCGGCGCGGCATACTCCGAGAAGGTACAGAGAAGCATAAAGAGAAAAGGAAAACTTTTCACTGCACGAAGGACTGCTGGCATTCAGTCTCTTTCGCGCTGGTGGTGGATAATTTTTCGCCCTTTGACGACGGCGCATGATGTGATCCAAGCTTCAGCCGGGAGCAACGCACCGTTGATGATATTGGGGAGGATCCGCGACCCTTCGTTGAGGATCGATACCAACACGCGGTTCGGGCTGGTGAGATGATTTTTCTCCCTCATCTCCGGCCACAAGACTGGTGCTGACCCAGTGCGATGAGCTGGCGCGGCCGGCTCAAATTGGCCGTATGCCTGCAGAACTCGCTTCCCGCCGCTGCCGCCGGTATGGCTTGGTTTCGCCTTTTCCGTGCTTGAACGCCGCGCGACGAAAGCAATTTATTTGATGGGTTTTATGTGCGTTATGATTACGATCTCACACTTGAGCCTCGAAGCGGTTAAGGATGTCGGCTGGGGCACCGGAGCCGAGCGGCCGTACACCAGTGACGGATGAAAGCGCTACAATGTTGATGAGAGGCGGTTGCGGACCCCCGAGACGCCACCGTGGCGATTGCAATCGGTCGATTTGATGAGGGCAATATTTTAAGAAGTTTTACGAGTGCTTGAGTATATTTTGCCGAATGATTTGGCGCGCTCGGTGGCCAAAGGCGAAGCGCGTGCTCGTGGTGAGGAAATGGTGCAACGCACAATAAGCAGGAAGTGATGTTTATGATAACTAGCTTCTCCTCGGGAATGGTCCGCGCTCGGTCAGGGTATTAATTTTGAGCGCGAGTGTATGGCGGATATTTATGAAATGTGCCCGATTCAACTCGTCGCGAAGGGGGCGGACGCGTGCTCGAGTTGAGCAAACGACGGCCGTAACATTATTTAGCATAGTTTATGAAGCATAATATGCGATTATAAATCAATTTGTAGCTTTCCTTATCAATTTGTTGTAAGTATGCAATAACGCCGTCAATGGTTGTCTGTTTTGAAACAATCATCCGATTTTGGTATGCTTTCATTATCGTCTCCACCAAAATGGCTTGCAATCATCGGTAGATCCAAATGAGAATGGACGCATATTAGCAACTTTCCACGCGCTCTCCATTCTAACAATATCGATGACAAAAGAACCACTTAAGAAAGTTTACTTGGCGTTCTTATCGGATGCGACCATTCGCAGTCATCGTCTCGCTGCTCCGTTCAAAACGGATATTAAGCGCACTTTTGAACTCTCGCGCGCTTTCTCTCTTCACCGACGACGCCATTCCAGCAAACTGTGGCAAACAGTTCTTTGTTTTTCGTCGCACCACCGGCAGCACAGAAACTCGTTTAAGACACTTGGGGGTATTTGACGGGCATCAGCGTCGCACTTTTCATTTTCAATCACTTTTCCTGTGTCTGCGTTGTCTACGCCCCGCGGCCCATCATCTGTTACAGTTTCGTCTCGTGCACCGTGGCCACGAACACCTCCCGGGTTTGGCGGTACGGTGATGATGGAACAGCTCCCGGAGCTAGGTTTATGTTGATCAGGGTTTTTTTTGTGTGTGCCTTTCTTCTGCGCCCATCCGGTGGGGATGGCGACAAAGCGTGCCCTCGGGGCGGTGACATTCGCAAAGCAACCCTGAAGTGCATCGATCAGATCGATTTGTGCGCCGTGCATCTTGCGCACCATAGTCTCGTTCGGTAGTCCCTACGGGGCAACGTGTCGTACTGCTACTGACGCTTTGAATCACGGAGCCTTCGGGTGGCAGGATCCTTGCAGCGGTACGTGAGCAAATAAAATCCGAAAAGCGGTGGGCTAATCCATGGTCACACTGCGGGAAAGAAATGTTCAGCAAAGCCAATTCAATAAAGCAGCCTGCTGCAGGACCGGAAGGCCCCGGGTGAAAATAATCCGCCGTCGTAAGGGCGCATGAAAGCATCGTTACGAGCCGTCGAAATAAAGGCTGGCAGAACGCCTTTTTCATAACTCCCTGTCGCGTCGGCTCGGCATAATCGGGCTTGCGTGCCCGGTCCATTCCAGACGAGCAGACAAACACGCGCGCCAGGCCGGGTATGATGGAGTTGAGTGGCGTCGATGGTGGCGGTGGCATGTGTTCGATTTCGGCACGGTGTTAATGATAAGTACCGTTGTTCCACCCTAGTGTTGGAAAATGCTCAACCAATCGCACCATCCAGGATTCGGAGTTTGAGCCAAAAAAAAAAAAGGAAACGTAGAGGGTGACTAGTATATGGCGGCGTTGGCGCACCCTGTTCATTTCATCGGGTTTGCACTCGGATCCGGAGCTGGATTCTACATCGTAGTGGAATTCCCATTGGGGGAGATTCCTTCCCATGGATCCGTCGCTCAGACTCATTCCGATTGCAGTTAATTCCTCTCTCTGGCGCCGTTGGCCGTAGGCGATTGAACCAGGCGTTTCCCTTAAAACCATATTGTCCGTGTCGTGGCACTCGCCGCAGGGGGTTTGCCAATTCTTCTCGTTCTGGTGGTATCAAGCTTCGAAAAAAGGGGTAGATTTTGAAACGCCGATATCCACTCCCCGCTGATAGAAATGATTATTTGGTGGATTTCATTAGTGCGATTGTTATCGCCGTTGTGGATTGTCGCATGAATATGAATAAATATACGCATTCTTGTCGCAAAGCTCGAAATTTATTTATGGACAATAGAATTAGATTTAATGCGTACCCTTTCACCACGGCCGTTTTGTCCTGTCAGGGTTGACAAAGTTTGCTAATTTCATTAACTACCACCTCTATAATGATTACCAGCTAATGTGTCTGTTGATACTGCTTTTCATATTACTGAAATCTATCCTTTAATGGTAACTGTACGGTATAAAATTCTGATTTATGGATCAGTTCCAACATGCTGTCTGTAGGCGTGGTAAATTTATCATTTCTTATTCCAAGGCCAACCATAACAAATGCAAATAAAGGATCTTGTCCTTGAGTGAGGCATTTAGAGCAGTCGAGCGTGCTTAGTGCTTGCATTTTTCAAATCATCTTCCACCACACATGACGATGATGATGGATAACGATGGAGTCATTTTTCTCCCATTTCTTCATTTGATGGAAAACATTCTTTCGCAGGCATTGGATTGACGTTTTAGATTATTCTGCAACCATGGACTGATGCTGATAGTCATGAGCATGAGAAGCGGGATTATAAATGATGGTTTAACGAGTCTTGACGGTGGTACGAATCATATTCATCTTCATTTATGGCACTGCTTCAACCATCATTTCCCCATTGGGTCGTGAAGGAAATGATCATAAAACTATGTACGCAATTCAGCTGTGAGATAGGTTCTTTCTCTTTCCATCTCCAGTCATAATTTAGACTCATGCTCCAATTTTTAACTCAAACCATTCGCATTCTTAGAGTAGATATCATTGCTGTCACTACGACAGAAAAGTATACCTTAAATGCCAATGAGGATGGCAATTTGCTCAAATCCCTTCGATTGTTGATTAGCTAGCTGAATCCAAAAACCCATGCCATCCCACCTAAAAACACACCGCTTAGTAGGAGAAAGAATTTATTCTACCATACCCAACGACGCAGTGTGAAGGTGGGCGGAGAAATAAATAAATAATCAGGATTAGAGGGAGCATTGTGAAAGTCAATTTAATTTCCCATTTTCCCCCCTGAAAGGAGAATGTACCTAGCCATCCGTGTTCACCCTTATGTCTTATCTAAAACGGCGTTTTTGTAAATCCAAGGGAGGGCCAATGAGGTTATTTTAAAAGGTTTTTTTTTGCTCTTTGTTGGAAAACACTATGAATTTTATGCTGGCCGGTTGAATGTGCGCCCTGCATTTTCATGTTCCCTTCTATTGTCTAACATTGTAAGACTTCGGTCGGTGCAGGCGTGCTCTGACCGGGGATGATGTTCTTGTAAGTTGAACCTAATTTGGATGTATATTGGATATTTCCCGCGGTGTTGCGAGTCATTCATTTGTGCAAATCTAATTTGAACGTTTCCTTGATACGCCTTTCTCGTTCGGCTAGCTGCATGGTGCAGATTGTAGGCGGATAGAATATTGATTTTTTTTTTATTTTAGGCTGAATGCAATTCCGGTTTGGTGTTTAGAAATGGGTGGACGTGGGCTGATCCGTAGAGGGGAACTAACCTAACTATGCCGTGATTATAATTTAGATATGGCCCTGGCAATTTGGTGTCTGATCTGAACCCTAATATGAGCCTGGATGATGTCATATTAAATTACTCATGCTCGGCGGAGTGCGCGTTTATCAAAGTTCAATAATAGCTTTAGCAGGTGGAAGCAGATGAAACCGAACGATGAGAGGATAAATGATGATGCACGCATTCCATTTGTGCGGTAGTGGAATAATCATGCCTATCAAATACATTTAGTTAGGCTGGTACTTGCGTTGTGTCGCTTGTGACGTCCCCAGCAGATGTCCTTTAAATAATATTTTAAATAAATAATGAGATAAGTCCCCACGGTTCGTTAGACTTCGCACCTTGATTCGTTTAAAATTCATCCATCCGTTGCAGGATCTCATCAACTCAGGTAGCCCCTTTGGCAATTTGTTCATACCTGAGCGATAAGCTCGTGAACTGGTAGACTTTTTTTGTCTGACAACGCAATGCGAACTAACTTGATACTGTCGGCTCGTTGAGAAATTTGACTCGCCTTATTTTTCTCATCCGAGCAGTCGAGTTCATCCCCACGTGCGCAACTAACCGCGTTAATCGCAAATGAAATCATCACAAGCTTTGCTTGCCGCCGGTGCTCGGGTGATATCGAAATAATTTCGTTCACTTTCGCGCGCTTTTGCGACCGAATCCTATTTCGTGCTTATCGAAGGAAATCCGAAATGAAAATCTCTGCACCGATGATCTCTGCTATCTGTAGCTCAACGGCCTGGAGAATGCGGGCACTTCTTCTGTGCTGCTTCATCTCGCATTGTCGTTTCGCATCTGCCACAAACGGTGGCCTCTGGTGGAGCTGGAGTACGACGGAAGATATATTCAACCTGCCGTCATCCTTTGGCCCGAATTGTTGAGCTCGGCATTCGCTGCGCCTGGCAGTCCGCCCCCACAGGGGAGAGTACATTAAGTGAACACTTACGCAGGGACGGTGTGCTCGCGCAATACTACGTGTCCTCACGCCATACAGATGCTTTGGCACACCGCGCGCTGCCAACACGGTCGGAACGTAATTTATTCTCAATCAGTGAGAATTTGAAGAATTTGTCAAGTAGAAATTTATTAATTTAATAGAGAATCTCTGGAAGAAGGAGACGCTGGCAGAGTGTATGTGTGTTAGATTGGGTGGGCGTTCACGTTACTCGCCTGCGTCCTGAAAACGGGGAATGACGCCACGCGGAGATGCTCCCGCTGTCGGATACCGTTCATGCATGCGAGTTACTTTAAATTACTTCCATCGTTTACGTCCGCTGGAGCAGCCCATTCTGCATGTGCGCTAGAAATCGCCGAAATGCGTTGCGCGTAGGAGGGGATTGAAAATGGGGGGCTGAAGGTGAAGATGAGATGACTCAACGCAACCGACGACGTATCGTGCCGGTAATTCCTATTCGCTGCAAGATAAGGGAAGCACTCTGGCGCGTGTTCTGTGTCGGTCGGCGGATGGGTCCTTCATCCTCCAAATCCTACGCCCCGTGGCTCCATTCGAGCACATTCTAATGGGTTGCCGTGGAGCGGAAGCCGTGAGGTGAAATATTTCGCAAGAACCTCGGCAGGGCTGGCGAATTTCCTCAACATCCCGAAACACAGAACCCCCTGAAGGGGAAGCGTAGAGATTGGTACCCGAGTTCAAGTGGATTGCCTCCCGGACAAGACTGCAGACCAGTGGCAGGGGTTCGCAAATATGGCGACCTGAAAAGGGGGACCAGTCTTCCGCCGGGCTAGGGCTGTTCGGATCCCGGGCAAAATGATTCCGAGCGCGTGGAAAGCGCGAACGGGCAAAGGGTGTCGTAATGATGCTGATTGTTATTTTAGGGGTGGCTTCTGTCGAGTCATCGGATGCTGGTATGTGTGAGTGTGTGCATAGGTCGTGCAATTCAACCGAGAGGGATCGGTGCTGCTGCCTAGCGGGCAAATAATTGATCCCGGCAGCGAAGGTGCTCGTCTGTAAAATCCTGTGCCTCAGGCAACGGCCTGACGAGGGGCCAAAAGGTGGTCTCGAGTGGACGACAATTTCAGCTGCAGGGTTGTGCAGTCTCAGGACGAACGATTCTAATGGTGGGGAAATTTAGTTACTCATTGTTTCATTCCAGGCATATGCTACGGTCGTGCGTATTCTGCGTAGCATGACTTCATTTTGTAAGTTGGGTCGCCATGTTTCGACCTTCGAGTATGCCTTCACATCAGTGCAATTTTTGAGTTTCTTTAAGTCCTTGAACTGTTTTTCAAGTTCGTGGTGGTTCATAATGCCTCCAGCACTTGCTACCAATTGTGCTCGATAGCTATTCGGGGTCCGTTACGAAAAGTTTCAAGCACCGCACTGTAATCGAATCGCTGGGACCCGAACATAATTTCTTCATATCATCAGCCACGGTTGAGATAGGTTAGAGAATGCCTCGTTCCTCGTTCCGAATAGGGAAACACAAAAACCCATTTTTGCCGCACACCGACACTTGTTCAGTTGCCATTCAGCACCCCTGGAACTCGCGGTAAAAAGCGTGACGCTGCTTTGCGGTTCATGCCTCTGCTTCCTCTGCCGACTAGGGAAAATGAATGGAAAATTCTTTAATTTAAATTGTAGATGGTGCGAGCCATAATATATCGCAGCATATTTCAACTCCTGCGACCGTACTTCAATTTACCGGATAAGCTCAACGGCAAACTCACACTCACGAACCCCCGTGGTCGCGCCATGGTGCCAGGAAGAAAGATTGGTAATGTTCACCACCAACGCCATTTATTCCAGCGATGTCGGGGGTGCTTTTTGAAATGCAAACGATCCGAACACGCGGGCCGTTCTCGGTGGTGGCTTTAGTCTGTTTGACGTATGCAAACCGTATGGTCGGATCGGCAAATGCAATAGGACAAGTGGCATGTTCCTTTTTTTTGGTCAAATGTGTGCCTCATTCCCGTGAGTCGTGGAGCATGTGGAGGGTTTTTTCTTTTTAGTAGCTATGTGGTGCGGGTTATGCAAGCAAATATTTCATATAATTTTCTTTTTTTGAAAACCATGGATTGCCCTCTTTTTGCATTGGCCTATAATCTTGTGTATTCTCAGTAAACGGTACGGAAGTGTGGATTGAGAGAGTATTTGGATAGAGCAAGACCCATCGATTTAATTATTTTTGGCAGGTGTATTCAGCCGAACGATATATAACCAAAAACCCTCCAATTTCATACCAGGGAAATATTAAATCATGTAAAGGCTTTACCCTCATCACTTGTAATCCAACTACACCCTGCTCGGTCTGTGGTATATATATCCTCTGCTTTATCGTGTCGAAGCGACGGTAGAAATGATCAAGAAATTAAATTTTCATCCCGTTCCTACAGGACAATTCTGTTCGAAGTAGGGTGGAATTAATGGGTGGGCTTGCTTTCCCCTATCAGAAATTTTAGGAAAAAAGGACATGGTCAAGTAATGACGCTCGCGCTGTAATAGGATAGTTTCATCGAACCATAGCCAACCGCGTGTTTGTCAAAGACGTATATTATATTGCCCTGTTATGGGATAGGGTAGCTGTGAGACTAACGGAGCGTTGTAACTATGCACCCTTGTGGGATATTCAAATTGGCCACTGTAGAAGTTTCAATGATTGGTCCCAGGAAATTGAAGAAAAGCGTCGAAGGTATTATCGGATAATGTTTTTCGTTGGGCCGATAAATAATTGCAAGTGATATGAGCTGTCAGAATCGTTGTATTCCATTTTCGTTATATATACGTAGATATGCCTCTTATTACGCTATAACGTCTCATCATAATTGTAGATTGCCAATATTAATTATAGGTTTATTAACATTTATCATGACGGTAAACTATCCAGTCTTTTTACATGTAATACATATTAATTCATGCCAATCAAGAATTATGGCTGCATGCTGCAAATAAAACTAAAAATTGCTGCATACCAATTTTCTGCATCCGTTCCCTTGATCAGATGGTTTTCCTATATGCAAGGGTCAAAGTGTTTCATCCTTGTGGTGAGCTTCTGCCAATTTATCACTTATAACATAACCAATGTGTCGGGAGTGAAAGGAGTGGCATTCTAATCGAATCATGTTATTCCGGTCTGTGCGTTTTAGAATGTATTGTTTTCATTGGTTTGATGGCTAGTGCTGGGTTGATTCTTGGCAAGCGACGATAACGAAAATTTGATTGTATTATCACCATAGCTTTTATTTCTAACAATGCAGAGTAAATCGGTTCGTTACTTTGCATATTTGCTGATGAATCTTGTCGATATATTATGTGTCTTCGTTGCGACATTTGATGCACTCTACATTTTACCATACTATTGCATCTCTGTTTGATAACAAGGTTAACAGGACGGTTTGATAGTTGGAATACTTGAAATCAGTAACCCAATGAATAGTAGCTCAATGATGCCAAACAGCTTAACAGAATGAATAGTTTTTAGTTTTATCAGACCTGATTACTTTGTGAAGAAATTTAATTATTTATTGAGTTCTTTAGTTGATTGATTTTAAAAAGGCAAATGCAATGATGATGTTGTAATAACCATGAGCTTTTATACATATAAATTATATCGTGTTATTACCGTGCAAGATAATTACGCTTATGCATGACTGATCACTAAACTAATTCGTATACTCTTCGCAAGAATTTCCATCCCAACCACAGTGCACATTTCTTAAGTGTATCTTAGTCTATCTGCTCCCGGCTACGTTCGGATTGCATCTCAATTTTCTGTATTCACAAGTTTTGTTGCCAAGATATAGCTTAGCTATCTGCCATAGAGAAATTGCTTGAAAAATGTTTTCCGACCGGGATTTTATTTGTGAAAAATTAATTACTTTTCATTGCAAATTTTGTCGCTCTCGCTGAGGAAGTCCTTTATTTTTCCACTCCAGCTATGGAATCTTTTTCTACTTTCCTGTCTTACTGTCCTCCGGCGCTTTGTGTCTATTGCCGCGAGATTCGCTTGCCGGTCGCAGCCGCTCTGTGCTCCAGGTGATAATTAATTTCTTCCGTTTTTCTCGTGGCTCGTTCTATCTCTTCTTTTCCGCTTTCCAAGTAAAATAGAAATCTCACCTACTCCCCGGCGTGCACCGCCGTGCTACTGGCATCGTGAGCGCCTTTGAGCCGGCTCGAGAGTGTTTCAGTGAGCTTGTTAAGGTGTTGCTATTGCAAAGTTAGTTTCAGCTGCTTTGCCAACACACCATGGACGAGCCAAACTTTTATCAAACTAATGGCAACGACAAACGAATCGGTTGCCGCTTGCAAGCTGCAGACGCTTCTTTGAAGTAGTTAATTTATCAAGTGGATTACGTGGATGTGCAGCATGCTCACTCTTCATGAACCGCGCTGTGTTGCGGTATTCTGAAATGGAAATTGCTTTGGCATCAAATTGTGTTCTTTAATTATGGGAGCTAATGCAAAAATGACGGCTAGTTTGCTCTGCAATGTTTTATTCAATTCCATCAGCTTCCGAGAGTAACGAATAAAATTAGACAAGAGTTACTTAATTTTTTGTTTTCACCATAAATTTATTCAATTTTTACAGAAATGGTTGAGTTGTCTTTTTTGACTTCATTCATTTTCCTATTTTATTAGAGAAACTGATAGGAAAATGTGAACCATTTGACGACTGTGTGTTGTTCGATAAACGGAAATCAATTTTTCATTCCACAACCCTATACTTCTAGCTTCAAAGTAGGTTAGAGCCTAGCAGTATACCCCAACCATTCTGTCGGAATATGTGGGCAAGGAGCAATAAATTCAAACAATACCTCTTCGTCGATGGGATATAAATGTTCTAATTTATTGTCACGACAGATGGTAACGGTGTGGGATAGGGTGTCCTGCGTTCCATCTTTAACTCGTGCCGGTGTGATGGGCGTGTACATCCCGGTTGCGGTTGAGTGTAGATGTTCCTGATGGCGCTCTCCGTACCCACCTCAACCCCTAATCGTTACATGACCGATTAACCTGGGGCTTGGTCGTGGTCATTCGTATCAGGAAACTTAGTTGCAGCCGTTTGGCGGCTTCGCACGTTACGTCACGAGAGCACCGCGTGATGTTCTGCCGATAGTTATCGAATCATGTATGCAGTCGTGGGAACTTTAGCATTACGTGTTGTGCCATAGGTTGGTGTGAATTGATTGTGGCTATTGTTGTATTACGTTCCGCGAAAATGTGTTTTTATCCTTGTTACAAATAATCTAATTAAAATGAACTATTTTTTTTATGTTGATTCCAATCATAGTAATCAGAATGTTTCGGTATTATTCTACACCAACTGATTTGCTATTCACTTTGGTTTCTCATTACGCTAAAGAAGCTAATTAGTAGCAAAGTTTCAAACTCGATATAATTATTAACTCTCGCAAAACGGTCTGGAAAGTTTTCTCAAAATGCTATAAAAAGCGGAAAATATTCTGAAAGTTCTTGCGTGTACTAGTCGCGCGATTTGTCAACATTTCACTCGTGCCCGTCCTGGCGGTTCAGGTGAAAGTTGATCGTTTTTAAATGAATGTCCTTTCCCCGACGATGAGACCACCGTGTCCGGTCGTTTGGCGAACCATTCGCACGGCTCGTGTGGTGAACCTTTAGCTAGAGCTGCTGAAATCATTCATCATGTCCTTTTTTCAAGCAACCGTATAATTCCCATACCGTACCATGCCATCAGTAGCGTTTGCTGTTTGGACCGTGGGCTCGATGATTTTGTGGAACCACACCGTTCCACCAACACGCTTGGGCGGTGGTTTTTGCCTCACTCAGTTGTAGTGTCTTTGTGGGCGCGGATGATGCGATGTAATGCTTTGTCAGCCATGCATTTCCCAGTAAGAGGCTTTTTTACACTCCGTTTCGAACCGTCGTCGACGGCAACGGTTCGATTGGCACAAGGATCAGAACATCATTTGCGTTTCCGTTGTGAGCCGCCAACGGCAGGCAATGCTCGTACGCAGTACGCAGCTGGACAGTCACTCATTTATCAGCGGGACATTGGGTTTTCCATCGGATGAATCCGATAAAAATCTACCCTTCCATGGTAGTTTATAATCAGCTTTTACAATTCATCAGCATATCGTGGACTGTGCCCGATGCTTCTGCGTTACCCTCAACTTAATCTGTGCATGTTTGAAGTTCAATTTATTTGTGATTTTTATGATTGAAATTATGAATGTATGACTCCTCTCGGTAGGGTTTTTTTCCTCATTAATGTAAACGGATAAAAAATATAGATTTACGATATATTTTTTCTTAAACCGTGGTTTCTTGTGATAAAAAAATGATGACAAAACTAGCTAAATGTAAAAAATCTAAGAGGTGATAACATCGAATCAAAATGTATAAAAATTAAAGCTATTAAAGTTTATCTCCTTATCTAGACGCAATGTTTTACGAGCGGTTTTGAGCTGTCATATAAGGGGACTCGTTTCACCATTCATAAAACGGAGGCATACGACCGTAAGGTCCTCGTGCGGGATTCGATACACTTGTGGTGAGCTTATCTCCATCACAGCATCACGCATAATGGCTTCTCCAGAGGCAAAACAAAACCTAGTTGCCCTAACCGTGTGCAGCCCTGACGCCCTTGCTTGCGTCGGGCATGCCGTCGGGGGTGAGCTTGGTTTTCCGCAGCCCTCGCTTTTTCCCCCAGCGGACTGCATGTAAACATAGCCGATAAACAATAATCAAGTATGGTATTTGCTCTTGCCTCAGATGGAGATCATGAATGGGTAAACATGTCTGCTTTTTCCGAGGGGTGTGTCGTCGGTCATCCACCGATGGTTTACGTGGGCCTCGGTTCTAGAACGGGTGGCTTGTTAGTACGATGCGGCAATAGGGCTTTTCGCGGGTTGAACGAATGCGAATGATTGACAGCGGTTTCGCAGGAATGTTTACATCGATTTAGCGCTACATTTTTTTTTTTCTTTCGCTAGTTCCTTTTTGCACAAGAAAGAAGCTTCATTAGTCATGTCATATGAATTACGCGTCTGGATTAAGAACTTTGCCGGCAGCAATGAACGTTTTCATGTACACTACGGAAAATTAATAGAAACAAATAAACTCTGACACCAGCTCATCGCGCTTTAATTACTCGAGAATTTTTAATGGAATCCCCTTTGCGTACACAGCAAATAAAGCATCTCTTGTAGTATCTCGTAATTGGACCCTAAACCTTTGTGGCTTAATCTGGCAGTATCGCTTTTTGGACAACTTGCAAAAACGAAAGCTCTGCCGAAACCAAAAACCAAAGCTTCATAGTTCACAGAGCGCAATACACTGTGAAATGGGAATCCCTTGCAAATCCGTTTACTTTACTCCGGCACTCCAAAACATCCCACTTCGAGTAAGTGGATTAGGGGTTGGTTTCGTCTCGCAAGATTAATTAATAGTAATCCTTTTCTGAGTGGTGGTGCATTTTTGGTTGCAACCGTGTAACCGAATAACCAC
The DNA here is from genome assembly GCF_943737925.1 of Anopheles nili. NCBI lineage: Eukaryota > Metazoa > Arthropoda > Insecta > Diptera > Culicidae > Anopheles > Anopheles nili. Next base: position 56,830,882 of record NC_071292.1, read on the forward strand.
ACCCAAAAGCGATTTCGTTGCACTCGCGTCGTTACTGCTGAGTTTCTGCAGCACTTTACCAAAGTCTTGCAAGCGTTAGAGCTCCTAAATGAGCTGGAAATTGCGAAAGTTTTTCAAATGAAAATCCTTTGTTTCGCGTGCGTTGCTTCGTGCAGATTTGCTTCTGCTGGGAGCCATACTCTTTCGAGTTGTCGCATAGGCATTTCAAGCAATGAGTGTGTTTTCGGGTAACTACTTTCCAAGTCATTGCAATGCTAGAAATCGCTTTCCGCCTCACCTCACTCTCTCGTTTGGGTGTGCGAAGGATATGGCTTTTGTAGCCTTAGCTTAGCAAACGTATATGAGGTGTAATGTAATAGAATCCAACTAGGATGCTGTGAAGAGCTCAACATTACGGCAACAGCTGGTGCGGGGCCCATTTCTAGGTGGTTTTATTTTTAATTAGTTTTTGGAGCTATTCAGTATGTGACATTAAAGAAAATTGCCGTTTTTTGTGCTAAAACTAATGCGTTTAAGCAAAAGCCCTTAGAGGGTTACAAAAACTGCGATGTATAAGGTATTAAACAGCTTCTTTAAATTGAAATGATAATGTGCTCAATATACTTAAGTGTGTTCATAAATCCAATGCTACTCCGTCTGTATGACTAGCAAAAAAGCACGACTGCACTTTCAGCAACCATTCATAATTTATCTCACGACCGGTTGTTAGTTAAATGCAATGAATCCCCACGGACAAATCGTCCCAAGTATCCTTGCGTACAATGGAACCATAAAACGCTTACCATTTGTAAGGAAGCGTGAAGCTTTTATGAAGCACATTCAGTGTTGTAAACACCTTCGAATCTCATCTCAGTCGCCTGCCAACCTGCCCGGTATGGCAGCATATAACGGACGTTTACTTCATGCAAACAATTTTCCGCTGTCACCATTAGACAGCCACAGGTACCGGTACATGTTAACTTACTTTAACGTCAGCCGAATGAAAGCGCGCTTACTTTCGCGCTTACGTGCGACGTGAGAACGCTGTTAGCGTAAGCACCGTAGTGCTACGATTTGTGTGGCTTCATATCGAATAACAGCGTTTCAAGTGAGACGCTCTGTATCCAGGTATATCAAAGGTGGGATCCTGCGCCTGCGACAGTTTATTCTAACGTAAAAAATGCCTGAAAACTAATGCTGTCGAAAAACTCAACCACACCAAAAACCAAAGCTTTCGTTCGACGGTTTCATCCTGCCCTTTGGCAACAAAATCGGCAGAACGTTAAAGATACTATTCGGTTCATCGCGGTGCGTCGTTAAGCAGCGTTTTTTTCTTTTCACCCCCGAGGATCGTCCCGGCAGCTGCCATCATCATAGTACCCCGATATCCATAAAAGTATTCCATGGAGCTCAAAATACAGGTGAAAAATAAACATCCACCCGTCCGGAGGGCAACCTATTGGAACGTATCGAGTCAAAAAAGTATCCTTCCCCCGTTCATGGCAGCTGGAAGAAGAATCCGGTCGGATGGAGGAGCGGGTTTTGTCCTCGGGCTTAAAACCTGACGCAAGGTGCGCATGCCGGGGTATTAAAGGATATCGGTGTGTACGCGCGGTGTGTTATTAATATTGTTATTGTTGCCGTGTCGCTATCGCCATTACACGAGGGCTTTCCATCCCGAAATGTTGCCGAATCATGTCATTTGCAAGCGGAGGGTTTGCGAACGTCTTCCAGCCTGGGGTGAAACTTTTGAGCCAAGGATTTGAGAGTGGTTCGTTTAGTCGAGCCATGATGTTGCGATTCGTTACGGGTGTGTTTTATCGTATTTTCAGAGTGTTTACAGTTAAGACAAAAATGTACATATGTTTATATAGGATTTCACTTATTGAAACTAATTGCATTATATTAGACAAAATTTTATGCTTTAACTGTTGCTTATTTGTCATTTAATTTTATGAAGTAATCCTCACAAAATCATTGCAATCCTTCGTAAGATTTGATGCAGATCAACTCGAGCCATAAAGTTATTACATGACCAACATCCTCTTAGAATTTCAGATATCTTTCTGCTCACAACATGCAGATTTCTAAACATGCTCACAAGGTTAATAATAATCTTTATATACCAGTCCGTGTAGAATACTTATTTAAAGCAACCCTCCTTTTATGCATTCGCCTTGTTCAAATTTGCCACCAAGCATCAAATCAAATGTAAAAAAGAACCCCTCTGAGTTTGCTTTTTCAAGGATTTAAACTAAGAAACTCCACTCGACGGTATCAAGTCAAGTATAGATACGGTGTTCACTTTGGGTTGCGTTTTTTGTTCTTTTTCACGACAAAAACCCAACGACCAAAACCTTCTCGCACATAAAATGACCCACTCAGCAAATCACGCGTTTTGCATCAAGTATGGCGTCGACGGTGAAGACGACAACGTCGACGACGGTAAACGACGATTTGGTCATTATTTACTGTCCTTTATCGTGATGTCATTTGCATCATCCGTCTGGCAGGACCTTCTCCCTGTCTTCGTTCCAATGTGGTATGACTCCGGTTTAGGAAGAAAAATGTGGAATCGCGTACCTTTGCAAAATTCATTCCGTTCACGGTCCTTTTTATTATCATCCTTCGTGTCAAAACAGTGCAAATGGGGATACACAGAGAGTTTGAAATGGAAGAAGAAGAAAAAAAAAGCACAACCCTCATCCGCCATCTTCGACTTAGATTTTTTTACCCACCAAAAAGGACAACATATTTCCGAAAGAGAGACATCGTTGGAAGGGAGGCTAAGTGAAAAGTTCGAGGCTTTTTAGCTGGTGGAAAATTTGTGTCAAGGGAAATGGCACAAACATCAGCTATCGGCCAAATATAAGACCATCGTTGGTTTATTTTCTTTTTCCACTTTTTTTACGCTCAATATAGGGTTAAGTACTCCCCTGGGTCAAATGTATCTCGAACTAAAATCATTCCCCTGTGCAGGCCATTACCGTTTCTATGAAGGTAATTTACAGCAAAAAAGAGCTGTCAGGAGTATCCCTCGTTAAATAATTAGAGAAGAGGTGCATTTTTTCGAGCAAAGGAATTGTGCGCGACCAGTGGAATGTTTGTGAGGAATTGACCAAGACCCAGAAACCAGGGTACCTGCTTTCGACCGATTCGCGTGGTTGGAAGTGGCATGAAACTGTAAAATGCCTAAAAGAAGGAAAGTTCGTATATTTTTATCGACACACTGCGCGCCTTGTCCGTTTTGTTTGGACGGAAAATGAAATACACAATAACAAGAGAAAAAGGTGCCAACGGGAAACAACGTGTCCTAGAGGAAAAATAGACAAAATTCAGTTACCGGAAAAATGGGCTTTTCAGCACTGCGGTCCTTCTCCGAAAAATGTGATGCACTAAACTGGTAGAATGTTTGAGGGAATGTGATGGAAAGTGTATTTAACTGATGACCGAAGAAAATGTTTTAGCGATGGATTTTGGAGAAGGTTTTCACTTCTTATGCTTTCATGCACATTATGATTTTATGTAGAAGGAATCATGAGTAGTTTGAAGGAATTTTGCAGCGGGTTACAATTTTATATATTTTCGTTTACTTGATACAGTGCGCCATCCATATATTAATACACCCTTAATCAACTTTTGCTTTACGCTTAGAATCACAATTCATTGCGGGAAGATTCTCTTAATGGTTCTAGATCAATCTTTGTGCGTTAATATCGGAAGTCAATTTCTATGCAAATGTTGGGACCTTTTCTCTGTTCATTCCCTTAATTATCTCGGGTCAATGTTTATAGTCGTGAAAAATGGCCTGTCGTTTTTCGTTTCGCACAACGAATGATGGAAACATGACATTGGGTCCCGTGTGGTTCGACTAATGGTTTTTTGAACCATTTTTTTCATTCCGCTTGCAAAAAACGAGCTCCAAAACAACACATCAAGCGAAATTGATTTCCATTTTCCGGACATTGGCAGCAATATCCGATTGATTCGAGTCACGATAATTCCACAAACTCTACGTCGGTGTTTGTTCTACGACACTGTTCTTGTGTCAATCAAAATAAATAAAAGCATTTCTAGATCGTTTAAGTGTAATGACCACCGGCGGTTGCGGTGAAATATATGAGAGAAAACTGTTCAAACGAAAAAAAAAAACAATTCAATTATTTATAAAGTTTCTAATTAGTTTCTGCTGTCTATCAATGTCGGTTTTATTGGCGTTTTTGCTTATGTTTTTGATTTATTCACTAGAATTTTGCCCATACAAGAACTCATGTTGGTAGTTTAGTTCAACATTTTCAAAACGAAATTTCATTCTTCTTTAGTTTACTATAATATTTTCAAGCGCTTTTGCATGTAATTCACATTAAGTCGTATGTTTACCGCATTATTGTGTAGCGTGCTTGATTAAACAAAATAAACCAACTTCCTGTTGATTGCCATGAAAGTGGGTGGGACCATGAACTCTTCAAACGTTGTCGTATCAGTCCCCCTTTTTTCGGACTGTGTTCTCCCATTCGAGACGGTGTCCCTTCCGGTTTCTTTTAATTAAGTTTTCATTGTTTCATTTGGGCACCCTAGTGAGTTGAAAGTTTTCTTCTTGGTCTGTTTGCTTACGTCTATGTTAATTCTTTTCATTGCTGCCTTTTCACTCCGACTTTATGCATCTCCTTTGGGAATGTCTGAACCCATTCGAAACGATTATTGTTTGCACATAATTAAGCGCATTTAACTTTGTGCTGGAATTGCAAACAGAAAATACGCTTTCATATATGCAAACAATGCACAGGTAAAATTGTACAGTTTAAACATTTTTTTTAATCTTTTCAAAAATTAAAAAAAAGTTGAACCAAGCTAGTCCTTTTTTTTCAACGGTTATTTCTGTGTGTGCTAGCTTGTAAAAAAAATCAACAATCTTTTCTTGTGGCGTTTCTGCAATTAATAAAAAGGATTGGCCTTCCGGTTGCGAGTAATTACAAAACAAAACCCAAGTAACGTTGAACCTTTAGAAACACTCCTTTTGGACTCACCCTGCCCCAAAGGGAGCGCCGGCACTTTCAAACGAAACTTTATCGCTCAAGCGTTACGGTGGAGACGCCTGGTAGCGCTCTTTTTAAAGCGAATCCAACGGAGGTGTCGGCATGTCGTTGCCAGTTGTCTAGCCGGCTAGCTACTGGGTGGCATGGTCATGCTTCAGCCGTAAATTTAATTAGGGATTATGGCCCGTTGGTCATCGGCAGACAGCCCGCGATGGCAATCTGTTTCAGTAAGCAATCCGCAAAGCCGGTGGCATGCGTAGCCTTAGCTGCCACATTTCGAATGCTGCATGTCGACCGCGCCATGGTCATGCGCAACCATGTTGTAGCAGGGCGTCTTGAGCGCGTATGTCGGACGTGCAGAGAAAATTAGTAGGATGAATTATTGAACGTTTGCACACACTTTATGTGCACGGTTCTCAATGGGGCGTGCGGTAATCGGGCGTTAATATTTACGCGCCATTTCCGCTGGCGGCGTTTGCTTCACGCCTTGGCCAGTCAAAAAGGAGTTTGTGGAGTGTTGATTTTTCTTGGGACGATTTGTTGCTGTGTGCAGCGGATCAAATCGAAATCTGAAGAACCTTGAGGCAGTAATGCATCTCGTCGGGTCACACACGCTGCGCGCTATCTTATCTGTGCAGCCCTGAAATGGTCATGTGAACGTGGTGTGAAGCATGTGGCATGTGAATCGCCTCCAGTTACTCTTTTTTACGCTGCTGTTAGTGACATCATCGTGGAGTGAAAGTCAATGAAAAAAATACTATATCAGCCATATTGTTCGAGCAACTTTAGTTTTGATTTGTTAGCATCGACCTACGGTCCTAGTAACAAACTGTCCCAAGCATCTTTAATCCACATTGCACAAATATTCTCCGGCAGCAACGGATGATGACGAGTGGCGTGGTAACGATTGTAAAGCAGATGCAGCAAAATCATGCGTTCTCCTTTTTGTTGTCGTTCCATCGGAAGGGAATTTAAAGGGTCAGTCTCGGAGGGGCGTTGGGGAAGTTGAAACAGAACAAGCTAAACATGAAAATCCTTCCAATGATCACTGTCCCGTTTGTCGCTGACCGGGCTTGGGCGCTGTTTCGTTTGTCCCGACTCGGAACAGTCCCCGCACACCGCCGAGGTTGAGCCCCTTTAGCTTCGTCCGCGCTGCTTACGTTTTACATGCGGACATTTCCCTGCGAAATCGGTCGTCAATGCTCGTTAGCGAGAAAACCTCTGTCCGGAAAGGGTGGTAACAAAGTTGTTCCTTCTGGGCGTCCCTCTTTGCTGCAGTGGCCACATTGTTTCTACGTCGGCAATATTCTCGACAGTGTATTATCCATCCATCTGCAACATAAGGTTGCCGCTTCCGCACAGCTGCAACCATGAAGGGAAGGCGTGGACACACGTGTGGACATTAAACTGCAACCCGAAGGACCCGCCCGTAGTGTGTATGCTACTGGTTTTCAGTGAGCTTTTATTTCTACTGCTCGTGTGACCCTCGTTAGTCGTGTAAGCGGGGGAGGGTCTCACTACAGCACGCCATCTCCACCCCCCAAACGGATGCGAAGCGAATACGCACCGGCAGTTTTGCTCCTTCCATCCTATTCGTCTATCGGACCGTGATCTGTGCCCGTGTGTGCCGGAATGGGGAAAATATGCCAGCAAACGGTTGTTAGCAGCCATCCGCCTACGACGTGTCCGTGTCCTGCGGGGATGGGACAATCGAAACCGTTCGAATTGTTCCTTATTCGGCAGATTTGTGTCCCGTCTGCAGCTGCCAGCAGTATTACTTCTGGTTGTTTAATTTTATGATTTATACTATTTCCTTCGTTGTGCGTCTTTGGGGAGCATTTCGCTGTGGTGGGGCAGCTCTGGGTGGAGCTCGGTGGGGCTTGAATAAATTATGGCCTGGATTTCGTCTGCCTCGACTCGTTTTGTTTTCGCTCGTTTGGGGTTTTGGCGTGCCGGAATGGAACGCACGCTTCCGGATGCGACATTTGAATGTGATACGATAAATGTTGAAGCTACGATAAAACACGTTTATTGTGTAAGAAAGTGTGAAATTGGATTTGCAAACAGCATCGATGAAGGTTGATTGCAGCCCTGGTGAAAATCCCGCATGACACTGTTATGTTTTTCCAAGTACATGTTTCAGATTTATTTTTTTACTGATGACGAAATTTTGTTTATCACACGATATTATCGCATGCAAAAACAGTGCTAGCCATGCTCAATATTTGTTAAACAACATTATAATATAATTAAAAATAAAATCCTACAAAAAGTGCATTTATGTAAAGCGATCGGCCCTACCGAGACTGAAAACAAAAGCGAATGTTGGCATTTGGGAAAAAATTGTGGAACAACATCGCATACACATCGAGAGTCGATTAATAATTTAATTAACTCGTCCCACCACAGGCACGTATCGATCGCCGAGTCACGGATTGACGCGAGCGCCAGGGTGTGTCGGGTGAGATTTATGTGTCCGCAAACCAACGACCAACGGCCGGCCACCCCGTGGTCGCATTGATGCAGGTTGCAAAATGTTATTGCACCTCGGTGACTGCAGCCACGCTTATGATGGTTGCGCCTGAAGTAATAAACCTGTCAACAAACGGCTTGGTCGGGTTTACGCCACTGGAATACAAAATACGAAGCTGAGCATGTGAAGCCAGCGCCGGACTTCAGAAGAGTCCAGTTATATTTGCCAACAAAATGTTCCGACGGTAATTTGATTGCCGATTATATGGCGCCGCAATTGCTGCCGGTTGCCAGTTGATGGTGTTGATTCGAGCCAGTACCCCCAAGTCAAATTATCTTCGGACCATCTCGGAGGCGCTTTTTCGGGCAGCACACCAGATGAAAGTCAATCCCCGTTCCTTGCATAGTGCCAGTGGATGTGCGTTCTGTTTTTGCTTTCTCGATGCTTCGGTTCAAGATCCACATCAAACAGCCAGACTGTGAGCTAGGAGCTGTGGCTCCAAACTTTTACCGACCATACCATATGGCTCCGACAGGTGGATTTATCTCGTCCACACCACTGGTTACAGCAGCCGAATCGAAGCCTCCTTGAAGTCGGCTACAGATTCTGCTGTATTGATCTTCGACATTCAAAATCAAAACATCGATAGCGATTCGAGTAAAATGTATTTATTTCTCCCTTCCTGCTGGATGGCCGGCTCTCCCAACCGTACATAATCGGCCACGTAGATCATGCCCCCCTCAACGGCACTGGAAGGAAGCACTGGCAGTGGGGAGTTGGGTAAACACTGAAATGGTATCAAAATTGGATTTCTGCATCGTAGAAAATAATCGTTTGATGTTTAAAGCTGGTGTTGCTGCCGCTTCCAATGCCGGTTCTAGCGCTGGGCCAGAGCATAACGAGAGTGAGTAGAACGTGCGATGAGTTTCGTTTATCATCTACCGCCCGTGTCCGATGAAGCGAGACGAGCAGTTACAATCCTAATGCAGTGGAGTATGTTCCATAGGGACGCTGTTTTTCGATTTAATGCCGCTGTCTAGCGTGGCACGGTGAGGTCTTCAATTAGAAGCTAATTTCAATTTGTTTAACGTTTTCAGTTCACATTGGGATGAATTTATTGTCCAACAGAAATTCGTTTTTTTTTGTTATGAACCATTCATATTTTTGATGAAAATGAGTTTTTTCAGCTAGTTGTAGTATTTTGTATATTTTGGAAAATAGAATTTTCAATTTAATTGATAAAGCCTATTATTTTTAAAATTTTCCAATGATAAAAACATGTTTTCCGCTTGCCAAATGAAATGGTCATCTAAAAGCACATTGTGCGTTTAGCGAACATGGGTAATACAATTTATCCTGGGCGTATCCTGGTGGTACAACAGGCGGTTGTAAGTCGGTGCCGTTTCATTTATGTCGAAATTAAATTTTTATTACCTCTCCAGCTCGAGCAAATGCTACATCAAACGAAGTGCAGTAAGTCGAACCGTGTGCGAAATCGCTGACTTGTTCTGCTCCACTGCTTTGCTCGAGCTCGTGATTGCAGTAAAAGCATTTATTTAACGTGTTTCTCTTCTATTTCACTTGCAGGTAAGCATCCGCGTTCCAGGACGTTATCGGCCCCCAGTACCATCGCAGCCATTGCAAGAAGCATCGTTACGTGAGTTTTTAAGTTTATCTTCCGCACGGTGCTTGCGCGTGTGCTGGTTTACGTGCGGAATGATAAAACCAACTGTCGTAAGAAATTAATCATCGTCAGTGAAATTGTTTGTCCACATAAACACAGTGTGTTCTAAAAACATCGTAAGAGTGTTACGAGCCTTGGGAAGAGGGAGAAAAGCAAATTAAAAACATTGTCAAGAAACAGGACCGCTCTGGAGATTTAATCGATGGAGCTTCCCATCAAAAGATGTCACCGAGCAATGGCCGTTAATGCGCGATGAAAGTTAAGTTTCGAATTTTATGCGATAGCCATTTGGGTGTTCGTATCGAAGACGATGACAGCCCGAGCTCGGGTGCATTCGATGCCGTTCCCCTCGAGCTTGATTGATGGAACTGCAGGCTCAGCATTAGCATACGCGTAGTTCTATTTGTGATCATATCTTCGAGAGCGTGTCATGTTCCGTGTGTTTTGACAGCTAACGACGAGTTTGATCGTCTCGTAAGTTTTGTTCACGCCCCTGTATGTATCTAACTTTCTAACGTTTGCTTACCGTGCTGCTTCTTTCCTGCGGTTGAAACGTAACCCACTGACAGATGACAAGCCACGATTGGCTTTTGTAAGCGGACGGAAGCGATGGGTTTGACATCGAAGCATGTCGTTAGTCTTTTTTTTTTGTATGGGAATTTTATAATATTTCACATGACTGACAGCGACTGGGGAACTCCTGCTTCGTGGTAACCCTTTTTCCCTGGGCGCGATCAATTCCCTTTTCGAGCGAAGATCCCACCACACGGCGATCCGCTGGTATCGATCTCAAAAGGGTCAAAAGAGCTACATTTTCGAAGCTTCACGACGACGCACGGCGATGACCCCACAACCAGCATCAGTGCTCCAGATCGGGTGCCGGGTTGGCGTTTTGGGAAAGAAAATTCGAACCAAATGCAGAAGCCCGACCATCTCTAATAGCTAATCGGAATCCCGTTCGCCGTGCGGGTTAGCTGCTTCGAGCAGCGCTCCATACATAGCTGGCGTGCATATGCTGCACCGTCGTTGGCGAGCGCGCTACTGCAGCTGGATGGAGGCTATTTTTGGAGTGAAAACAAAACATAACTGGTTCGGAGCCGCGGTCACAAATGCCACCGAACTGCGTTCGAAGGGGCGGAGAAATATGAGCAATTGACTGCGGATCCGCCGTGTAGCTCCTTAAAAAGGCGACCCGAAAAGGAGCACAACGAACGAGCACGCTACCGGTCCGGTGGTACGCTGTCCGCGTATACGGTACTGGCATACGCAGCCAGCCGGTTTTCTGCCACAACGCGGTCACAGGACGGTAAACGATGCTGCGATACAGGCATGTAAGACACCCGCGGTACAGCGCGACTGCATGGTGAAGGAATGCAACTGCATGCTGCACGGTGTCTGTAACGCACCCGTAGCTCCTCGACGGGGCGGCTCGTGGGATTCGTTGCACATGCGAGCACTGCAGAGCGGGATTAGATGTTCTGAGGTGGTTTGCTTCACACGGCAATTGTATCGTTCGCGGTTGCTTCCTTCCGTTTGTCGGTGAAACATGACACCGGCAAGCAGAAGCGGAGTTTTGGGCGTAATTAAGAAACAAATGTTTAGGCTTTGAATTTCGAGATTCTTCGTATTGTGCTCCAAGCGTGCGGTGTACGTTGCACGCACATTCCACCATTCATCTTTTGGCCCGAGTTTGGCTTCGAGGCGACATCTGCTCGGGACAAGTTGGAAAGAACGGATGGAAAAGTTTAGCGAGTATTCTAGGCATGTTTGGTGTTTTGCTTCTGATCCGCATGCGATGCATAGGAAAAAGTTTTCGTTTAGTTTTTAATTACGGGATCTGTCTCGTGGCCTCAATTTAAATGCTAATGTGCTTGCGTCGTATTTTTATTGCTTTCATAAAAACTATGCAAAAGTTTACTTTGCGGAAAAATTGGTGAATATCAACACCAATTCACAGGTAGTTGTCTTATTTTATAACATACTTTTTTTAAAGATTAGGTAACCTCATACTGCCTTCAAAGCATCGCCATATTATTTGTCAAAAGCCTTATTAGCTCTGCTTGGTTTAGTCTGTTTTTGCCAGTAAATTTGTATTAAAAAGGGCGATTGGTTTTCCCACGCCTACCTCCGTTTCCGTCTCATTCGATGACAATGCTCTTACAACGGTTCGTTCTACAGCTGTTGTACGAATAACGTCATCATTTCATTCTACGTGGCATACATGTTATTTTGCCCCTTTGTCTCGAACATTTTTCCCACCCAATCGTGCATGGAAACCATGCTCACACACACACACACACTTTCGCCCAACATGGGGGGATTCGGGCGAGAACGATCATTCGGGTTTCTAAACGGCATTCGGTCACGATTTAACCTGACCATTTCGTTGCCACTATATGGCAGGGGTGTTTTTTTTCTCTTTCTCAACCAAGGATTGATGTCTGCAAAATTAAAAACTCTCCCACCATCAGGACTACTCGAATGCGAATCGTATGGGCTGCGCTGAATGGCTTCCCTTGAAGCGGATATGAATCCTGCAGCGTGTAGTAGATTAGTTTTTAATAAACGAGAACGTTCAACTGCACCTGTTCGGCTGGGAAGTGGTGGTGGCCGTTTGCTGAACCGACGCGACAACGGCAGGCATTTGGGAAAATCCTCATATGAAACAGTTTGCGCTTTTGCTTCCTTTCAAACAACGCTAAAGTCTGACCCTCGAGGGCTCGACAGGTGCGTAAACCCTCCGTCCAGCGGCGAACGGAGTAAGGCAGCCATCAGGAGCATGGGCGAATGTGCGAATTCGTTAAGGGAAAAAAACAGTGAACCAGAAAATTGGCTACCCTGAGCTCCAGCGAAGGTGCTGACAATAAATGTTACCGTGGCATGAGAGAACCTCGTCCGTCGACGGATCGCTTCCAACCGTGGCGAAATGCTTCCCGTTCTCACGAAAACAACACTGCTGGTCATGGAGAATTGAATAAAGAAAAAATACACGCCTGTCGAGCAACAGTACAATTAAAACAAACAGAAAGATTAATTAAAGCAATCGGTTTAAATTTGGCGAGCACGCTGTGTGCTCGGTCCGTTATGTGGGAAGGGCATTTGTGAGGGCCCCGGAAAGAAGTGGCAAAAGTAATAATCATTTGATTTTCCCGCTTTCCTTCCATCCTTCTATATCCTCCCATGAAGGAGGCACCGACCGGCGAGAACCGGAAGTGGGCACGCTGTTTCTCGCTATCAGTGCAATCGCTTTAGCACATTGGGGCAATATTTTTTCCTTCTTCTCGCTGTCTCTGCTCATCGGCTGATCCACCAATTTCACATCGCTCCGGCTTGGGAGCCCCATTTATTTGCTGCTCAATAAATCAAAATTCTAAAGCGGCTCATTATTTTTGTACTTTGTTGCTCGCTTTTTGCTCGCCGTCAGATGCTAAACAGTGGATAAGCGCCACGGCCGGGCACGGCTCACGCCTCTCATGATCGATTATCTTCCGTTGGAATCGCAATCATTCATAACACCGCTGACAGCAGTGTCAACAATATTTGCGTTCGCCATTAGAACGGCCCTTCTCCGCTGGGCATGGCGCTGGGCTCTCGGGAGACAGCGAGAGAGGGGCTAATGTTTCCCAAGTAGCATAAACCCATCGTCAACGACAGCCATCCCAACACCACGATCTTGTCTTGTCGCCCAGCCAAAGCGAGTCATGGGAGCATCATCACCGGAATGGCGGGCGACTCCGCAGCATGGCGGCGTGCTCGTGATCGGTTCCAAATATCACAGCGTGAACGTGATTAGCACGCGTTCGACTTCTCCCCGGGATGTGGCACACTGGCGGCAGACACACATTACCATACTCAGGGGCTGGTTCGATGGCGGGCGGCACTCGAACTGGAAACTAATGCTAATGCTCTTTTGGCATGCTGCGAGCAGAAGGACGGTTTGTGGTAAAAGCGTATTTTTTGCGCCACCCACCGCTCCAGCCATGCCTCGTGAACTTGGTTTCGTTATCTTCGCCGGCGACGTCGTTTGTGGTTTTGTACCGGATCCGTTTATGGTGAAGTCGTGATCCATAAAACAACATATTCGCTAATTTAATGACCAAAAATTTGATCAACCGATCGCCGCACGAGATTTCACAATAATAATAAATTGAGTTGATTCTCTCCCGCGGATAAAACAGACAATGTTGTCATCTATTCGCATCATTAATTTTGAGTTTATACCACATTTTTTTGTTTATGTCCAATAAAACAAACTTGATACATGCAAAGTATCGTAAGAGAGATAAAATTGATGGATAAGTAGCTATGATGCCGTGGTATAATGTTCAAAATATCCGCTCAGTTAAACAATTTTTCCAAAATTCACCTATCAAAAGCAGGCCACTATGCTAAGCATGATGTTAAAAAGCAGCGTTTGCAAAAGCTGCTATTACGTAGCTTCTTGTGACGGTGAATATTTTTTCGCGTCTAATTGACAGGCTCGTTAATCGTGGTAATTGCAAACTATTTACCGGACCCTGGACGGGTGACTTGCGATGGTGTTTTTTCTCGTGCTCCAGATCTGTTGCTGATCCGGTTGATGGCTTGTTCATTTTTTTGCGCTTCACAGCACGACCCGTCGGTGCAATTTTATCGACAGCGTGGAAAGTGTTATAGCAAATTTCTGATCCTGCAACTTTGTTCATGCATCCTGCAGCGTCCTTCCGTGTCGCCCTGCGTCTGCCACGCGCCTGCAGGATGGGTTTTCACCTCATTTCAACCTTTTCGCCACCTTTCAACGCATCCACACTGCACCGTTGCTAATTTGCAATTAGCGGTGTGCATGATTCGACGCCAGCAGGCTCCTGAAGCGTAGCCGAAGCCATCATTAGTCCATCAGCAACAGCAGCAGCCGCTGCAAACATAGCGCTGTCCCCGCGCGTCCATTCGATTCAATCAGCTGTTTCCGCTGATTCGACCTGATTGCGCTTTTTACCGTAAATAAATCAACTTCCACACGGCTAACTAACCGAAAATGCGAACGCCCCAAACGGGCGCACCAATTCAGTGGCCATTATTTTGCTGATAATTTTGTAGTTTGCTCTTCAATTAATAATTCTTTCCTCCGTTTCTCCGGGGAGTGCACCGGCAGCAATGTGGTGGCCGGTTCCGGGCGCGAGAAACTTTTTCCTCTCGCCTTGCACTGTCTGCTTTTCGTGCGGACTAGCAGGAAGCCAGAAAACTACCAGACACGGACCGGGAAAACCATTGCTCCCGGGTTTCCTCCCTTGTTGGTTTGGTGCTAAGTTTGAAACAGCATTTTTTTTTTCTGCGTCTGTTGCGTTCGTTTCATTGCTTCTGGTTCGTTTCCGTAATGGTGGCGCGAACAGAAACACAAACGACAGTCTGTCCCAAACTGGACCGGAACTAAGAAGAGAATGAGAATAAAATAAGAAAAAAAACAGCACGACAAATCTTGAGTTTCACGCTACGAAACATCATCCACAACTGCGATCGCAAGGTAAAAGAGAAAGACGAACGCCGGCCTAGCAGAGGGGAGTTGAATTGGGGATTAAAGAAGCTGTACAAAAAACTTTATGATAGCCCACCTATCGCAAGAAGGATCTCTCTTTATTTTCACTCTAATTTGGGGTTTTCGTTTCTGATCATCGTGAACGGGGTTTTATTCTCGTTCCAGCGTCTCCGTGCAGTGAATGCAAAGTGAACGAATCTTACGTTTGAAATGGTTTTGCCACTGAGCTTTAAATTCATCGTTACCGAATTTTTCCTTCCCACCCACGGAGAAAGTGTTTGTGATTAAAGTAGTGGCCCTCCGAAAAGCAAGACTAGCACAGATTGGCTCGGGAAAGCATATTCATTAGAGCAGAAAAACTTGAAGGAAAAATAGTGCCGAAGACTGGAATAATATGGCACCGGGTGGCTTTTCATTTTCCTACAAACACTCACAGCCGCTCCGGTAGCAGCATATGAAACTGAGTGTTGAAGCTGACCGGAAGGAAACGAACGAAGGCGCGTCGTCCCACGCTCCCACCGGTCGCCGTATAAATCCTTTTCGTCTGGGCGTGTTTCGAGTGGCTCGAAATAGTTTGCACTAGTCTCCCGAGCGCCCGGCAAACAGTCTGTGGTCTGTCTGGTGCGTCTGTCGGGGCAGGATCATAATTGAGCCCGGAACTTTTCTGCGTCCAACTTCAAAACTCGAGTGTTCCGATTTCCGATCCGATTCGGGTGAAAGTGCCGACTCAGCTCGCCCCGGAGCCGATCGAAATCAGCAATGGAGTTTGGTTTCTCGTGCCATACCGATGATGGTCAATGGTTGTCTAAGGTTAATGGCCCTTTGGGCGAGCGCCGCAGGGGAACCGAGTCACCATGAGTCGATTCATTTACCGACCAAAGTCAAGGGGCATTTATGGGGTGCTTGAATCATTCTGTGTTGACTTTTCGCAAAAGATCCACGCGATCGGCGAGTCCTGTGGCGCGTGGAGAAGACCCGACGGGCAGACTTACAGTGTATAGTGCAGTACGTTTGAGAGGGTATGATGCTCTCGAGATGCCGTATTCACTTTGAAGTGCTACTTTGCAGCTGCAATAAAACTGCGTTGCAAAAGCTTTCTAGGAAATATATTATTGACACCGCAGATGAGAAGGAGATGGGAAGCCATTTGATTAATCCTTTGATTATGGGGTGTACATTTGTTACAGCTTAGCTCTTTGGGAATGTCTGCGTGTGTTTTATTTCTCGATTTTTGCAGTCCATTTATTACTCTTTTTGACTATGCATTTCGAATATCCTGCACTCCTTAACGATATTCCGGAACCCTTGCATAGGAGCGTGTGATAAAAATATCAATTCATTTGTGAAAGTCCTTCAGCCGTACGAATAGTGGTACCGTACGAATCCTGCTCCTGCAGCAAACGGGACTCTTCCATTCCGCTATCGCCACGCAAATGGATGTGTTTTCCTGTGCGAGTTGACAGTTTTATGCGGTATATTTCTTATTTATGCACATTCTATCACCCCATTAATGAAGAGAAATGTTCCAAATGGTGGCTCCAATCCCTTCCAACCGACGGGGCCCACTCGCTAGGAAAACGACCAATCGCTCTGTGCACACATTCTCCAAATGGTCCGGGAAGAAGGACTCGCTCTGAAACGTTACCATGCGTTTGGTCACTTGACCATCCTTCGGTGGCTGCACTGGATGGGAAAGTAAATGGAATGCCAAACCATCACTGGCAGTCCCGCGCGCTCTCCTGCCTGTGCCGGACGTGACGACATCGTAAAACGGAGAGTGCTGGAGCAAGGAAGCAAAGAAAAAACCCATCACAATTGTGGCCGCTGCACAAACGACGTCTTTTGCCGGGCGCAGTGCGCGGTGATGCGGTCAGCAGC
Source organism: Anopheles nili (assembly GCF_943737925.1). NCBI lineage: Eukaryota > Metazoa > Arthropoda > Insecta > Diptera > Culicidae > Anopheles > Anopheles nili. The sequence goes on from NC_071292.1 coordinate 56,847,444, forward strand.
AGCTGAAACAATCTGCTGGTAAGCCTCTCCATCAGGAGCGGTTTGACTCCTGGATTCCAGCGACAATGGGGCGCCTCCATCTTCGTGTGTCGTTACGCGTTTCTACGCGACCCACGAACCGGAGGGTGCAATAATTCTTCATGTATCGTGATTTTCCATTTCAATTACTTCGGCACGCCCTCGTGGGAAGAGGGTGCCGACGTTTCGGACGAATGTGTGACCACCCAGCACCGATAATGGCGGTTGGGCGGTAATTTCTTCGCTTTTTCCCCAAATAGGACGCTCCGTGTAATGTTTGATGTTTGGCTTTTGCACAGTCACATTCCGGGGGCGAACGTATTTTCTTACTCCACCCACTGCGAACGGAAGTGCCTACGCACTGGCAAATCCCTTGTCAATGACGGGGACACGTGCCGTCGATGTTGTGTCTGTTGTTCAAACAAAAACCCGACGGGCTGGAAACAAATGGCGGGCTGCTAACTGATCGCGTAGTTCTGGTAGTGATGTTCTTTCTAGTTGCACCGGAAGCGGCCAACTTTTATTGGCACTTTTTGCAGGAATTAGGAAGGGGACTTTGTAGCGAATGTGTGCTGTATGTATCCCCATTAACAAGACAATCACCTAGAGGCTCCGAAGCAGCGCTACACAAATGAAGATGTGCTCGATTAATAGCATCTCTTTCAACGTATTCAACCGCACGTGTGGATTGAAGCAGGGATTCCAGCAAAGCCACAATGAAGCATCACGTTCGATGCGGCCCGTTATCGGATTGTTAATTAGTATCTTCCGGCAAAAGCGGCACTTTTCCGAGTTGCTGGCTAAAGAGAACGGAACCCACCTTTCTTCAGTCGTTAAATGTTTGACTAGCCGTCAAGGCGTAGGCATCTGCACCCACATACGTGAGGTAAAATATGGACTAACTTTCTCGGCGCGACATCCTGTGGACGGTTGCGAATCGGTAAGGGAATGTTAAAGGCGTACGGCTTATGGTTGACAGGAGGAGGCACCAAGATTGCTTCTCCTCTGTCGCTCGTGTACACAGTTTGCCAGTCGTCTACTATGCCTCCGCGAATGTGTCGGTAAACAACTGGGCACGCTGGCATTCCGGGAGAACCTCGGGGCGGCTGAGTAGGTAAAAGTTTTCCCGTTCCCGATTTCATGGCTCCCCGGGTGTACCACGAGCGGGAGCGTCTATTGCATATGCGAAAGAAGGTGAACCATGCATACAGAACAGCAGCAGCAGTAGAATAAAAAAGAAAGGACGAGAAGAGAAAAGAAAAAAAAAACCACACATACACACACACGACGGAACCTTGCCAAAAGAAAAACAACGGCCCGGAAAAGCATGGAAAAGTTTTCCTTCCGCGGGAAACGAATCGCGTCGGGGGCGTTGTTTCGTCGTTCCTCCGTTATGATGGTGTGCCCGGGGGTTGTATGGCGTTTGTTTACCGGTTGAATAAGAGGAAAATGAGAAATTGATTGCAAATTCCTGCACGATTGGTACCGCCGTGAGGGCGCAATGTCGACGCCCGATGGTTTGTACTCCCGGTTTACGCTGATTTCACCGTCAGAGCGAGGTGGTGGCTGATTGGTTCCTACACCCTCGTCCAGCCAGCTTCGGGGATGAAGCAAAAAGTGATGTAATTTAGATAGCGCAGCAAATGGAGAATAAGCTAACTGGCATCCCGGGACGTGGCGTGGATGTTGGAGCGCGTGCCTTATTGAAATAAAAGTGTTAAACATCGTAAAGTTGTGCAGCAGTAGTGGCCCCTCATCGGCCACATACGAACCACATCGGGCGCGTAATGGAAAGTTTTTGCCTATCAAGCTCGTAACTTATCGTACCGCTGAACGAAAGGGCGTGCGCGTCCGGTGGCGGCCACATTCCTTTGTTTGCGGCTGGCATTCGATTCTAATCAGTGCTTAGGGCAGCACAAACAGCGGGGCCTGATGACTGTCAGAAAATCGGGAAAACCATGGTCGGGTAGCGGTGGGCAGCTAAAATAAGTTTTGCGGTTAGCTCCGCAATGACCGCAGGAATCGCTTTTCCACGAAGCGACGGCCTGGTTTTCCACCCCCACGTTCCAACGGAATGTTGGAGTGCGTGCGCAGTGCCCTCCCAAATCATTATATTTCATAGCACCAGCCCCGAATGGTTTATGCATGACTTTCAGCCGGAAAAATGGGAGCAACCGTGTGGATGGGGAGAAAATTGTGCTCCTTTCACTTCACTTCCGGGTGAACCGTGACCCCTCGTCGATGGACGATATCGTGTCAGACACTCCCGTCTCGCTTTCGGAAGGGGAAAAGCGCGAGTAGAATAACCCCTCAGCCAGTGTGTGAGTGCGAGTGCGACACATCGTGATACTCTGAGGAACCATTCTGCAAAGGAATCTGTGTTGCTGTGGCCCATGCGATACCACCCCGGAAAGGACGAGGATGCATCCTTGGCTGCGTTCGGAAGAAAGCCTCCCAGTTCCGGGTAGAAGTCTACCTACGAAGCGAGGTGGGAGGAAAACCTCTCACCCCCAGCTGTCAAGGCTGTGTTGATGCGTGAACCAATAGAAAGAGATAAAAAAACATCGAAAAGAGCAACTCCCGCGGCGCCAAGATTCTGCCGACGGTCACCGGAAGCCAAGACGGCGCTGCTTTCAGCACAGCCCGGAGGGAAGCATAAGAATTCATTAAAGCACCATCATTTGTGCTGCAAAGTAAATAAAAATCAATTTCGATGAAATGGCACCCTGCGGGGAAGATGAAGAAGCGTTCTTTCCTGGGAGTGGGAGCTTCGTGTTTCGGAATGCACGTTGCCTTTTATCCGTTGCGTTCTCCTCTCGGCTGTTATCTTCGTGTTTCAGATTTTTGATTTGCTATCGATACTTTCCCCGCTACTCCCGGCTCCTTTTTGACCACTCTTCCTCCCAAAAACCGATTGATCGAAGTGCGTAACCGAAGAAGCGACGCCTTACGATAGGACGCACACCGCGTTTGATGTTGGCTCACCCCGGGTGAGACTGCCCGGGGCGAAACTCCAATTATCGAAACAACCATCGAAAGTGAAATGGTACGGAAACTGCTCCACCGTAGGGCACCGTATCTCGGCATCTCGTGGGGTGTAGACAAGCGGACGGAGACAATCATTCCACCGGCTTCGATACACCAAGGCTCACATTCGATCACCGTGGTCGCATTCTCCTGCACCACGAATGGTCCACATTCGGCGACATGAATTTGTAATCGAACACGATACGAGCGCGGTAGATCGTATCACCTCACACACTGACACCCGAGTTGGTTGCCGAAGCAATAGCTAGAAAACCTGCAACACACGGCGGCGGTGCGTTTGGCTTACGAAATTTCCTATTAGTGTAGACTGTCAATCAGAGCCCGTCTGGTGTGGTGCCCCCATCGTCGAGGTGTGTTCGAGGCGGACAACTGTCCCTGTCGGTGACGATTTGTATCACACGCGAGTTTTAACGCGCCCTTTCCCGAGCCGGCCGTTCCAAAATCGGTGACCAGTTATACAAACCATCCGACCCGGGTCTCTGATCGCTTTTGGGCAATTGAAATAAATTAAAGACTCGTCGCTACATGCGAGTCATTTTACGCGTGCACAAATCACCCGCTCTGGAATGGAGCTCTGATGGGCTGCAGGGTGGATGAAAGAAGAAAAAAAACACATCGTTTAACTAATGAACCGACATTTTTATTACGCTGCTGGGGGACCATTGTCATGCAAAACCGGGCGTCTGTCAGCGACAATCGAACTGCATACGATGGTTGGAGGTTGCGCTCTGGTTTAAAGTGCGCCTTCCAACGGCGTACCCCTTTGCGTGGGGCTTTAAATCGGACAGATAATTTATCTTAATTGATAGATTGGAAGCGATTTACGCACCGTCGCGTACCCTCGTTCCAGCCGAGATCCGCTCGATGTCCGCCTACCAGCGTTTGATGTTTGGGAAGTGATTTTCATTCCCGCCACACGTGGCCACAACCTCGAACGTGGCGGCCGTCTCCGGTTTCCCCAGAGGTACCGACTCAGCCTATCGGTTAACGATGAATAATGGCAGCAGGACGCATCGAACGGACGAACGACATTGTCGAGGAGGAGGACACCAATTTCACAGAACGCCGTGGATGGACAAGTGGGCAGCGCACGCTACTTATTAATTACCGACCGGAGGCAATATGAATTGCGGTTTAAAGGGCGCCCGGACCCGTCAATCAGAGCTGCTAAACGAAGGGAGAACGAAGAGACAGAACCCGGGACGGTCTCTCGGGAGTCCCGGGGACGTTCAGATTTATAAATTGGCATTGAAAATTGCCAACAATCACAGACAATCCTCCGCCCGGGAATGCACCTCCAATGACCGGAACGTGCTTATGCTGGCTGAGCGCATGATCGAGCGGCAGAATATTGAATGCTGCACCCGGTCTCCGAACGTCCGGTCTCCGGCCAGACAACGCCGTCGGCATTGAGCGGCTTTGCACGCGGGCTCTGTTTTGTTTCCCTTTTCCCTGTCAGAACGTAATCTGATTTTCCGCTCCGATGCCATTCGAAGACATTAATTTAATTGAGAAAGCAGAGCCGAATGCGCACCAAACCCTCGCGCCCGCCGATTAGTGCGCCTCGGAAAAGTGCGCCGAAACGTGCGCCGGCAAAGGGCACACGAGTGCGCGGCCACGGCAAATGCCACATCCACGCGAGAGTAGTTGCCTAAATAACAAGGGCCAATTATGGTTGCGGCTCAAGATCGGTGATAGTTGCCGGCACGGCTGGGACGTTCTATCCGAGCGCGCGAGGGCTTCAGTCGAGAGATGCTTTAAGAAGCAACCCATTGCGGGATTGGGGATTGCGCGCAGCATCAGCGTGTTGTGTCGGGGCCTTAAAGTAGGTTAATTCATCATGCCCCGTTGTGGGTGGAACGCTGCCTGCTGTAAGTAGAGTAACACTCAATTGATGAAGTTGAACTATTAGCTGAAGCGCTAGAACGGTAGGCATTCGGGTCCGTTTCCCTGGAGCTCGTTTTCCGTTTCGGCTTGAGTGGAGAGTAATGAATCAAGCCTAATTGTGTAATCGTGTTCCGCTTTTCATCTAACCCGTTAAGCATGTTTTATTTGATTTACCCGTGTCTGTGCACGGATGCGGACGTTGCGAAATATGACAGATGCCCAAAATGGAATCGTTGTGCTGTATTAATTCGCATAATAATTATGCCATTTAGAAGTCTTGCTAATTCCGTTTAACAGACAGTACTAAAGCCATCATGTTGCGCTCACGTCTATGCTGGCGGCTTAAACATGCATCAACGTAAAACGTGAACTTTGCACAGCTAGGACGAGTAAGGGATTTAATTAACAGCACACTTTTACCGACCAAACATCGTACGACATCCACTCACTTTTTTTGCCTATACGACATCCGTTGATGCGAAAGTCCTCGAACCTGCAGCTTAACTGCATCATGCTTCCATGCTGCGCAGCCTTTTACAAATTCGATCTGATGTGTGTGGAACATTCTTTTTTTTTTAACTCCCATCTCGGTAGAGATAGCTTTCCCATCGTATCAGATGCAAGCCCTCCAGCGTGCGTATAGGGCGACGGGCACGTAATGTTGTTTGTTGTTTGTGAAATTTTAATCACCTCAACCGCAGGATTTTGCACACGTACAAACACCCTATCAACCCGCCTCCCGTCCCACGGGGATATGTCACCGTCCTTCGTTGGTGACCGCTGTGACAGGAGAGTAATTCCCAAAACTAATTCCAGTCATGTAAATAGTGCTGCAAAACTTACCACTTGTGCGAAGTGCAACAGGCTCCTCTCGGTGCAAAAGTACACTGGGCGTGCCGATCTCCAGCTACGGTTGTATTGCAACGGATATGCTTGCGGTTGAGTAGAGTGTCCTAAAATTAGACGTTCGACAGCCCCAGCGTCAAGTGCTTGCGGGATGTATTACGAGATATATGTCCGATAAACGCCCAACCGCGGTACATGGAATGTGTGTGTTTGAAGGGTGCGCTGTTTAATTTCCACAACAGAGGCACTACTATTGCGTGTTTTCCAAGCGGGGGAACATATGCTTGCGAAAGCACTTGTGATTAGGTGGAATACTAACAACAAGTACGTTTCAACTATCAATTAACACCTGTTCGCCTCACGCCTGTAGAAATGTGTTTCATGTTTGTTTGATGTAGCTATGCAGAGAAAAAAAAACTCCACATTTCTTATGCTGTCTTCAGCAAACATGCCATATTTTTCACACTTTGAGAGAATTCGCTTTTTGCTTACTGTTGAGCGGGAGCATACATCCTGGAATGAAAAATCGAAAACATATGCTTTTCATTAGCTTTCCTTGCTTAGCACCCTTCAAAAGAAAGTGCATTTATATATGCCGACGACGATGACAGGACAAGAATCAACGCCAACAGTTTAATGAACATCACCCACGGTCAATGGCAAACGTGGAAGGAACACGTCGTCCCATCTGCCGTCGGGTGCCCTTGTTGGACGACGCGAGCTGCGTGTAAAGATAGACCACAGAAAATGAAGCGCACGATGCCAAACGGCCGTCGGAAACCGGAAGCCACTCGACTAATCGCACCCTTAATTGAATAAACTCCGCGCCATTGATTGATTAATCATCCTGCGAGGCCTTGAAGCTGTGCGAACCAATATAATTAATTAGTATTTCTTTTTCCAATTTCTTCCGCTGCTTTCAATTTTCCCTCAGCCCTTGAGTTTACGGTGGAACCTTCGGATGTGATGGTGCCCGAGGGCAATTCGGTGATGTTGCAGTGTGCAGGTTTGGCCGACCGAAAGGTGCTGCAGGATGGCAAAACGGCACCGAACATTCGGTGGCGTGGTCCCGACGGACAGGACATCGGTATCGTTGGAGATACGTTCCGGTCGCAGCTGACCAACGGGTCGCTGTACATCAGCTCGGTCGAAAGCAACCGAGGGTTGACCGGATTCTACCACTGTCTGCTGAGTGTGGATGGTATCGGGACGATCGTGAGCAGATCCGCTCGCGTTACGATAGCAGGTGAGAGTGAAGTCATTTGCTTGCCACACAGAAAACCCCTCTAATTATCCTTGGAAAACGATAACGTGTGCTTCCTTTTTTTCGTCCAGATCTTCCCGACATTAATCAGGACTCGCACGAGATCTACCTGTACGCTGGCCAGACAGCCTACTTCAAATGCATGTCCAGCCTGTTGCCTTTCAGTGTTGAATCGCGCTACCACACCGAGTGGCTGAAGGACGATCTACCTCTGCGCATGGATCTCACACGCATGCTGTTGCTCCCGTCCGGTGCGCTAGAGATCGACGAAGTCGTCCCGGCCGATCGCGGGACGTACCAGTGCAACGTGACTGCAGGCACATTTTCGCGCCTAAGCAGCAAGTCAAACCTCAACATCAAGTCTACCGCGGGGCAGCCGCAAAGTTTCGCCCCACCCGCTTTCGTGATCGTACCCCAACCGCAAACGGTGCGCGAAGGAGACACCGTCATCCTGGACTGTGCCGCTAATGGCAACCCAAAGCCGACGATCCGTTGGTTGCGAAACGGCGAGGACATCGACTTGAACGACCTGGACTCACGGTTCCGCATCATGGGCACGGGTTCGCTGCAGATCTACTCCATCCAGGACACGGATGCCGGTGACTACCAGTGCCGGGCGAGTAACACCGAGGATTCGCTCGATGCTTCGGCCACGGTGCAGGTGCAAGTGCCACCGAAGTTCATCCACAGCCCCGAGGACAAGGTCGCGTACGAGAAGGAAGAGCTCGAGCTGGCTTGCTCCATCCACGGCAAACCGACGCCCGTGATCCAGTGGCTCAAGAACGGCGACCTGATCACGCCCAGCGAGTACATGCAGATCGTTGGCGGGTAAGTGTCTCGCGGCGATGGCGTCTTGCGTGTGTTCGTCGTTCATTAATCATTTTCATTTGCTCGCTTCCTGCGTGCGCCTGCAGCCACAATTTGAAAATCTTCGGCCTGATCAGCTCGGACGCGGGCATGTTCCAGTGCATCGGCACGAACCCGGCCGGAAGTGTGCAGGCCGCAGCCCGGCTGGAAATAATCGAACCAGGTAATTGATTGCTCCGTGCCATTTTCTCTCCGCTGGGTCGCAGACCGAGCCCCTTAGCCACGGTAACACTCTGACGAAAGGGACCCGTAGTCTGGAGCGTGTGTTTATTATTTTGTTTTCGGTCTGGATCTGCCTCCTTGCCTTTTAGCAGAATATTTTCGCAGACAATCATTTTAATGTATGCTTTTTTTTCTTTATCGTAATTGTTTCTTTTCTTTTCTTTCGTCTTTTTTTTTTCTTCGTATGATTTACCAACCATCCACCACGGCGGCAATCGATTTCGTTTATCTTCCGTTCGAATTGTGTCGTGGTCTATTCCATTTCACCCTCGGAACCTCCGGTTTCACGCTACCATCCGGCGCACCCGGCTCGTGGATGAATTCATCGTTCCTGGCAAACAAATCGACTCCTTCTCTCGTTGATTATGATTTATTACCATTTTGCCCATTTGCTGTTTGGATGACTTTGCATGCAAAAACGATTTTCTTTCTCGTTTTCGTTGGAACCACGGCATCGCTCATGGTTTATGGGCCTTTCCGCTCCATCCTTTGATCCCCTGGGTGGCTCTACGTATCACACGCCCGATATAACCCGCTGTGTTTGCGTGTACGTTACTCTATCTCGTTTCGTTCGGGCCAAACTCTCTCACTTGGCTGTTTGCAATTTATTTTGTGTTACGTGACTTGTTACCGATTTACCCCGTCACGTGTCTCGGGGGGGAAATGGATGGTTCTTTCGTTCGGCTGGTGCTTACCGAATATCGAACCCCTGCACGTGATACGCCCGTGCCCTGTCTGTCTGCGCTCTGTGTCCGTCATTGATCCTTGACCCACGACCGACCGACCGCACTAACGGACCGAATAACTCCATCTAATCACGTGACGCACTCGACGTGGCGAGAGCAGGTTCACCGAAACGACACAAGGGTAAAAAGTTTCAGCAGACGCAATCGAAAACGAAATCGTACGAAAAGTCGCCACTGTTGCTGCAGTCCGACCCGAAACTATCGAAGTCGGTCCTGGACAGCCTGGTGTCGCGAACGAAGGAACGGCCCAACGTCAACCGGCATCAGTTCCAGTACAATGAGTACACCGACGATGACTACGCCGATCACGACCGCATGCTCGATAGTGACCACGACGAGGACGGTGACGATGACGAGGAGGACGAGGACGATGACGATGAGGAGGAGGGTAAAATCTACCCCCTGCGACCGAACGAGGACCCGAACAAACTCTACCAATCGCTGACCGGTTCAAAGTCCCGGGAGGATGGTGAGGTTGGCCATTTTTCTAATCAGAAGTCTCCCGTTAACCCTGTCACACGGAAACACTCCAAACCGCTCGTAGACGGAAATGGTAAGTTTACGGCACCGCTTCCGGGACCTGCCCGGGCTCTGCAGGCCCAGATAGTGCAGTCGCGCTTCATCACGCTGAACTGGTTGGAACCGACGAAAAATCCGGACGAGGTTATCTCCTACTCGGTGTACTATCGGATGCACACAAGCGATAGGTGAGTATTTACATTCATGCTGTGGAACGGTAAGCACAGTATATTAACTTACTCGTGTGCCTTCGTAGGGAGCGGAAGATAACGACGAAGTCACGCGACGAACAGGAAGTGAACATTCAATCGCTACAACCCGGTAAAAACTACCACTTCCGAGTGGTGGGTAACAGCAACCACGGCCCCGGTGAATCCTCGGAAACGCTGGAAGTGCGAACGCTATCCGAAGAGAATATTGCGGGCTCTCCGCAGAATTTGCGCGGCTACGCCATTACCGAGAAGGACATCCATCTACAGTGGGACCCGCCGATCGTAACGAACGGGCTGATCTCGAAGTACCGAGTGTACTACACCGAAACCGAAAACGGAGCTGAGTTGTATTCAGACACCACGACGACGGAGATTATTATCAACGAGCTGCGACCGTACACCAAGTACACGATGTACGTCGTCCCGTTCAACCACGTGGGCATGGGCGATCCGTCCTACGAACTCGACGTTAAGACTTACTCGTCAACGCCTTCGGAACCACCCGCAAATGTGACGCTGGAAACGACAAGTGCCACGACGATCGCGATCCGTTGGGAACCACCGGCGGTGGAGGATCGCAACGGGCAGATTACGGGATATAAGATCAAGTATCGGAAGAACAAAAAACCACTGCAGGTGGAGACTACCTCAGCAAACGTGCGCTACTACATACTGAAGAACCTCGAGAAGATGTCCGTATATCAGGTGAAGATCGCTGCCATGACGGTTAATGGGACAGGACCGTTCACCGAGTGGCATCACATGGAGACGTATGAAAATGATCTAGACGAATCGCAAGTTCCCGGCCAGCCAGCTTGGCTAAGAAGTAAGTATTTAGATCGCTTGAATCGCTGTATGGTTTAACTAATCAATTGCCCCTTCCTTTTTGCAGCCCGGCCCGGTGCCGACAACATAACGGTTTCGTGGAACCCTCCGGTGCATCAGGATATTAAGGTGCGAAGCTACATCCTCGGTTGGGGTAAAGGCATCCCAGACGAAGATACGGCGGAGATTGAGGAAAGGATGCGCTCGTTCGAGATTACCAATCTGGAACCGAACAGCGAGTATGTCATATCTCTCCGCGCTCGCAACGCCATGGGAGATGGTGCGCCCAAGTATGACACCGTGCGTACACGAGAGGACGCACCGACCGAAGCTCCGACTCCTCTGGAGGTGCCGGTAGGCTTACGGGCCATTCCAATGTCGGGAACGTCCATCGTAGTATACTGGACGGATACGACGCTCAGCAAGAGCCAGCACGTGACAGACAACCGGTACTACGTTGTACGGTATAGCTCGAATGGATCGAATCGGTTTCGGTACCACAATACGACCGTCTTGAGCGGATTAATCGGTGATTTGCGACCCAACACGCAGTACGAATTCGCCGTGAAGGTAGTCAAAGGACAACGGCAGTCCGCGTGGTCCATGTCGGTGTTGAATTCCACCCAGCAAGCCTCACCCGTGTCCCCGCCCAGAAACCTAGAAGTGACGCACGATCCGCGCAATCCTCTCACCGCGATTTTGAGCTGGTTGTCGCCAAGGCACATAAGCGGTACGATTGTCGGCTACCAGGTGTTGTACACGATCAACACCACCAAACGCGATCGAGATTGGAACATCGAATCGACGACTGGTGAAGAGACGTCTGTGGAAATTCCTCACCTCGAAGCACACACAACATATTACTTCAAGGTGCAGACACGTCACTCAAAGGGATTGGGTCCGTTTTCGGCCATGGTATCAATGACGACCGGCGACGAGGTCGATTCGAGCGGGAACCTCACGCTTGAGAAGCCCTTTTCTAACGAATTGATCTACGTCATCGCCGGTTTCGGCGGGCTGCTGATCGTCGTAGTGTTTACAATCACGATAGTGAAGTGTCGCAGTAAGGGCCCAGAGGGTACTCCTGAGCACGCGAAGAAAAGCTACCAGAAAAACAACGCGGGAATCATTAAACCGCCGGACTTGTGGATACACCACGATCAGATGGAGCTGAAGAATCTGGACAAGGGCAATCACAGTACGACGCCCGGTTCGGTGGATGGAGGCGCTTCGAGCAGTGGGACAATGACGCTTCCTCGATCAGTGGGCGGACATGATTATGACAGCGAAACGCCTATCACGCACGTCACCAATTCGCTCGATAAGCGAAGCTACCTGCCTGGTTACAATGGTAAGTAGATGAATTACGGATGTCACTTTGGCTTTGCTTACGGAACTAACGTTGTGCCTTCCTTAGGAACTACGACACCGCTCAGCTCTACGATGGAGCGACCGCAGTATCCCCGCACGCAGTACAGCATGGCTGCTAGACCTCATATAGCGATGGATCAGCAAACGCTCTCGCAGCAAAACCTTCTCCAGCAGCCTCCGCAGCTACCGCCTGCCAATCCGCTTGCACAAACGCCGGAAAATCCGTACACTTACGACAGTAGTTACAGGTAAGTCGGTGGAAATACGTACGATCCGATGAAACCTCAAAGCGGGAGAGAATTATGAACTGCTTGCATTTTTATTTTTTAGCCCAAATATTACCTACGCACAAGGTATAACGGTTGACGCCCCAAAACGTGGCCAGGGACATCCACTGAAAAGCTTCAGCGTACCTGCACCACCTGCCTCTACTCCGATCATAAGTGGTCAAATCAAACATGGCAGTGAGTATCCTGGTGTCCTAATGAACAGATTCCGAATTGGTGCAATAACGCGTGCTTCTTTTTGTTCAGCTCCGACGCCTGCCGTCACGATACGTCCACAGAATTCGTCTCCTTACAAGAAACCCTCGCTCTCATCCGGTTCGCTCACCAATCGGCTGCAGACCGGTCCGGTGGTAGCGCACTCGAACGACGAAATCCAGCGGCTGGCTCCGTCCACCTCCACCGAGGAGCTCAATCAGGAGATGGCCAACTTGGAGGGACTAATGAAGGATCTGAGTGCAATAACAGCGAACGAGTTCGAGTGCTAGATCCAGCAGTCTTCGAAATTCCCTGGAGAAGAAATTCACATTGGTGGCATACTGAAGGCGGTGCAAAAACACGCGTGATGAAAACTGATTAGTCATTATTAATTTTAATTTCGTGCGAATGAGTGAGCCAGTGATCGAATGCGTGAATGTGTATGCAAGCGTGTTGCGTCTTGTACGGAACGTGACTGAGTCTGCACGGTTGTTTGACAGTTTTAGCGTTAATATTAGTATTGCGATAATTTCGAAAACAAACAAAACTATTCCATCGGTGTCGGCACAGGTGTGACAATACGGCACAGTGCATCGATGGCATATTGCATTATGTAACTGACATTAATTTATTGAATTATCTTTAAGGTCTAACCCGTAACCCTTTCCTGTACTCTACGTCCTAATTCGGAAAGACGCCACTCTAGAAGCGCACCTCTTGCAAGTCTTAGATGATTTAGGGAAATTATTTCTCATGCGAGAAGCGATACGCGCAGCGAGCGAAGGCACAATTATTATAAACGGAAACTATTCGCGCGGTTAGGTTAGAAGTACAATGCGAATTATCCTCTGGAAAGCGCACGTGACTCACCGATAAGGTGTTCCTGGGGACACATGTACTCTAGATTCGGATACGGCTCTCTCGTAGATTAGCTACTCACATCCCTGCTTCAGGTTGTACATATATCCGGGCGCAGAAGAGACTAGGTAGCTTTTGTGAACGATTTGTGTTTATTTAATCGATTTATGTTGCACTAGTTTAATTGAATGTACCTAGCCGATGCTAGCATAAGGTGGTGAGACAAACGAAGTTCCCGTACAGTACAAGCGCATAGCATGGTTTAGATTACTATTTTATTTGAACACAAATGCAATGATTTTATCGCAGTTGTATCACACCAATCGTATACCAAAATGCTTAGGCCCAGTGATTTGTTTTGTACATTTAGTCTGGTTAGTAGCTCTTCGTTTTGACGGAAAACTTGGAGCGGATTTCAGGATGCATTTATTTTGATGCTAATGTAGAACAAGGACATGATACCGTGCAACGTGCGAAACAAGCGAACAAAACAAACAGGGATCAATTTTACATGCCGCCGCTCCATCGAACTCTCCAAACTGCCATACTATGATGGAATGAAACGGTGTTTCGGTTGTTTAGAGTAGACTAATCAGTTGAACGGTTCCTACAGCTTCACTACCAACTTTTTTACGTGTTCCCAAATTGTGTTCGTGTTTATTTCACTCACTGTCTTTACGTTCATAACATTTTTGTGGTGTGCATTGTCCATCATATTTGTATAGCATATATGTCACTAGCGATTGGGAGCTTAGATCCCGATAGCCACCGTCTATGTAACCCTTATGTATAACATGAATATGTAAGTGTGTTGTAAAACTTTTGAACGTTTTTACACTGGCCCGTCGGCATTGAGCGGATGATGCCCAATCGGACTGGAGCTGGAGTGAAGAAGGAGAATCTTACCTTATTTTTATACACCGACAAAAGAACTAATTACACAAATCACTCAACCGTAGGGCAGGCAGGCAGTACGCCTGCGGCCGCCAACCCTCACGTACATCACAATCACACCAAGAATAGCTAGGGTACATTGATAAATAGGAACAAAATGAGTGTGTAGCTCTCGTGGGAAGTGGCCGCAACGAGTCTAACCATACACAACATGGAATCGAATAATCTATCACCGACACAGCGAATTTATCACGAACCATAATCACAGTTTTCATAATGGGGTTTTAGGGGAGCGAACCACTGCAAAAAGGATGTTCTGTGCAGTGATCAGCTAGCTCATTTACGAAACGAAAAATAATGCTTCTTTCTGCACTTGGTCTGTTCATTTTTTCATATATATTTATATATATATATATATATATATATATATATATATATATATATATATATATATATATATATATATATATATATATATATATATATATATATATATATATATATATATATGGGACTACTGTTTTTCGAGAATTCGTATCGATGCTTAACCGATCGCCATTTGTCTTGACATCACCTCGTTCGAGGGCCTAAGGTTTCTGCATTGTAAATTTAAATTCATTCTCACTCTCCACATAGACAAATTCTTCCCACATTTCATTCCTATCGGCGCTTATCGTATAGTAATGCTTTTCTAGCCAGCAAAAATGTACGTTGTGATACAACCGACCTGTTAAGTATCGTGGCGAAAATCGCACATTTTGTATGATTTCCGCACGAACAGGCTCCCGATCACATAACTTACATGATTTCAAGTTTGCCCAAAGGATCGTAATACGGTGTACGGAGAAACGAACACATCATGCGCGCACTATTCTATTTTGCAAGTAAGAAGCAAACCCGCTGGGAAAACGAAATTGCATTGAGATTCATCTAAGTATCAAAATCAACTGCTCTTTAGTGTATTCAATCTCGAGAAAGTTCCCGATGCAACCACAATACCTAACGATATCATAAATGCATATAGGAAGGAAAAACAAGAATGTTGCAACAAAGGATATAACGAACGCCAACAAAAAGCGTTTGTTTTGACGAGTATGAGCCTAAACTGGTAGCATTTTTTCTAGTAATACTGTATTTATACACAAGTAAACACAGCAAGAATGAACAAGAAATAGATATGAAAAGAAAGTAAAACAAAAATTAAACCAATTCGAAGGCAAATGAAATAAAAAAAATAACGTAATGATACTTTTGCTTGCTCGATTGCTTTACATTTGCTTAACTTCTGTTAAGCTATTTTGGTTCTGTAGCTATTTTGGTTTGCATTTTTTCCCTAGTTTTCTTTCATTTATTTTGTTACAACGTACACCAACAGTCCGCCCCTGTGCCATGAGGGTTAACACGCGTATTTTCTAACTTCACAACGTAGTATCGCTCTCTAGACTCACAGCCTAGTTTTTCTCTATTTCTCTCTCTCTCTCTCTCTCCTCAACACGCGTTCCCTTCTTTTGGGCTCCATTGGGGCCAACCGACCAGCCCCGTTGGGGATACGCCACGCGAGAAGCAACCCCATGCGTTCAGTGTTTCTCGTGCGTTCGATCATTGAAGTCACTCGTTTCGCGGTCTCCGCAAACTCGTTAGTGTTGTGTGAGTGGGGTTGTTTATTTTTTTTGTTGCTTTGCTGTGCTTCCATCCCTCTATCTCGTCTCTATTTCTATCGCGCGCGATCGCCTGAAAGGAGAAATTGAGACCAAACGTGCGTGCTCCGGTGTGGCGGCGATGGATCGATTTCGCAGCCCCCACGAATGGGCGATTGGGCCTGGCTTGCTGGCATCCGGTTTTTTGAACCGTACGGTGTCCAAGATGTGGCTGACGATTTCTATTCGACTGGGGTGGATATACGCCTCGTTGTGTGCCGTTGTGACAGCATGTGACTTGACCTCCAAACGCGAATAAAAACATGCCCCATGAATGAGCCAGCTCGTGTCGCGATTGTGTCTCTAGAGGGGCTATTGTTCGAGTGGAACTAGCTTGGTTGGTTCAGGCGTTGGCTCGCAGCTAACGGCCACCAATTGCGTACCGCGGTCAAGGTTGATATTTCGAGTTTAACTCGAAGGTGACGATGGTTTTGCGATGAGAATGGCATGTAGTAAGGTTGTGTGCAATGTTTCTATGCTCATGGTACGCGATCCCGCTCCCGAGCGGCCAGGAAACCAGTTCTGCAGTGCGTTTGCGAGTGCGCTGGATTAAACCGTACCTAGACGAAGTAATAAGGTTTCCTCCCGGAACGCACCCTTTCGTGGGGCATCACATTCCAAACCTTCCAACAACCCTCTAAGGGGTTTGTTTGCCCCGCCACGTGCGCGCCCGTACCTTCAGACGGGTTGTTGTGCGCTCGATCAAACAATCTCGCGCCGCGCAGAGTGGTCGACCCCACGGGCGTGGTGAAATCTTCGACGACCGCGCGAAAGATGGCCCCACTCGATATATTTTGGGCGCGACGTGGCAGCAGCAGATCGTGGCAACGCAAACTTTTCTCACCCCGCTTTTGCGTCCACTGGCTCGGGTGGTGGCATGGTGTTTGAAAAAGTGAAACTTCACCGTGATCACCACCACGATCGTCCGAATTCACTTTTCTAACGCAGAATGCACACAACACTGGTGGTTTCGTGAAGGAGATTTAATGTGGCTTCGTTTGGCTTTTGTGCAAACATTCTAAATCATCAGTTAGCATACCGATGCCACCGTGATGGGGATGGAGAGGCCGGTAAAAGGTCTGTCTATTGACCGATCAATTAACACCTGCAACGGTACGCGATCGCTAAATGAGTTTACTAACGTTGCGAATAAATAGCAAGCGCGACAACAGGAACTCTCCTGACACCTTTAGGGACAGTTTTGGGCACTAAACTAAAATTAATGAATTTGTTTCTACATTTATATACATTAAATGTTAGGAAACAGCACCGCAAAAGTTAACCACTTGGAGTAATATGTAAAAAAAAAACATTTTTCTTTGGTATACATCGTGAGTTGACTACTTGCATGTACAAACAATTTCCCACAGCTACAGGGAAGCATTATTGGCATTATCCAATGAGTACGTACGTACTCGAGTGTCACTTCAACCACGGTGGAATCACTTTCATTCGAAAGGCAATCCAATCCCTTCATGGTGTTACCTTCTCGAGTGTTGACGGCCTTCATTTGCACCCGTTCCACGCCACCTCAAATACAATTGTCTTCAGCGCTCTCGTTCAGAGATGTACCATGCTGGCTCGCCCGAGATGTTAACCTGCAATCCGTTCACGGTCGGACCGCTTCCATCATTCGGCACCAACCCAGTGGGACACGCTTAAATTATCGCGAAACAATAACACCTGACGAGGCGGCGTACCAGACCCCCCGGTGTTGTTGCATTACTTATTCACCATTACCAGTTCGTCCAGTTGCAACGCGTTCGTGCACCAAAACGTGCGTTTTTTTTAAATCCACCCAACTTATGCTGCAAATGCATGGAACCGGTTGTATTGCCGTGTTCGGGAACCAGTCTTTTTTTTTTCTTTTCCAGCCTCGCACTCTGGCCGTCTCGCGTATCCAATTGAAAGGGAAATTGACTGGTTAACCTTGACTCGCTCCAAATACCAATCGCCGCACCGGTGAAGTTGCACATCAACTCGTGATGCTGCCAATGGGCCGATTACTTCATACTGCCGCTCGCGGGCTCAAGAATTTTCCCCTCGATCGTGTGGTGCAACTTGTGCTGCTGATCTCCTCCGGCTTCATCCGATCTTTGGCGATCGGGCTTGGGTGGTTGAGCAAGAGTGTTGCAGAAATGTTCCACGATCAAACACAGGGTCTGGGTGAGGGTTGCGAAATTTAAATACGTACTGGCTGGCAGTCTCTTTCTGGCTTTGGCTGTAATAATTGCGTATTTTCGAAAATCAAAAAGGTTGATTTTGTGAAAGTACCCGCATTACGTAAAATTACTCATTTTTGAAAGCACAGCGTCGTCGGCATGGCTTCTTGTAACGTATATATATATATTTATGCGTGAGGTTTTTACAAAAAAAAAACCAGCTCGTTGAATGCGAAACCTCCAATTGTTCTGAAACCCAATTGATGAACTGACCGCACGCACTTTCAACACTTTATCATGTTTCTTGCGACACTGGAGGGCAACAGGGAAAAAAATCAGTCCATCAAACCAGTGATAAGTGGCCCAACCAAACGCGCCCTTATAACGCGTTTGCAATTAATGGCGGCGCGCGCGCAAATTGCATATCGGTGAAAGCTGCGATTCAATGGGTGAAGAAACTCGATTCCCCGAGCCGGTCGGTTGCCGTTGATATGAACGGGCAGCTATGTGGTGTGCTTCGAATTTTATCACGTTTCGCCCACCCCACGATGGGCGCATCTTTTTTTTCTGTTAGTTTGTTTTTTTTTCTTTCAACCCCCATGAACGCCACAAACGACGGGGTGGCGAATTAAATCATCCGAGGAAAACCTACAACGATCGCTTCGCAATAGAACATACCGGTGGCGCATTCTGGCACGTTGTTTAATCACACCGTGTCGAACCACATAATGGTGTGCTAACAAATTAATAATCACCGCCTATCCAGCCCGTAGCATAATGCTGCTTCCTAGGCCCTTCGTTTAGCAGCAATTAGCGCCAAGGTAGATGTGTCCAGCGAATATTTCCTGTCCCAAACAGGGATGCAAAAAAAAACAAGCTATAGACACCCTTCGGGCATCTGTTGCGGATAAACCGCGAAGTTGTTCAAACCAGCTTACTGAATAACGTTCGAGGAGGGCACAGTTCAAGGTTAGCGCCTGAAACAATCTCAAGTTGAACCTTCATCTTCGTGCGTGTGTGTTTGTCTTTCGGTGGAACTGCAGGTTTCGGCTGCAGGGAAACGTTTCTCGAGCAGTTTCACGTTTCATGGGTGGTTTTTGAAAAAAAATTTCAGTTTCAGTTCATTCGCAAACCAAACCAGTGCCTTCCATTAGGTTCCCGTCGGTATCGGTGCCCGGGTTCCGTTTTCTACTCGTGCTTGTGCCTGTGACAGTGATCCGTTGCGGTGTTTGACGACTGGGCGCATCCATTTCGAATCGCTCCTTGAAGTGCCGTGCCGTGAATACCTGTGACACCAACAATGAACCACACCCGGCAACGGTTAATACGTGAGCTGACTGCGGCAAGGACCACGTCCGTACAGCTGCAACAGCAACGCCTTCGGCAGCAGTTCCGTTGCAACAGCACAGACAGACCGATCCGGTACACACACTCTACCGCCTCCTGTCCGCACATGGTGGAGGCGCTAGATGTCGCCGTTGGAACCAACAGCCAGCAAACGCCCGTCAGCAGTGCACGTGGTGCGATCCGGCTGGAGGATGCACGACCCTACTCGGAGGTTCCCGGTCCGAAGCCACTGCCGATATTGGGCAACACCTGGCGGTAAGTTTCACGAGTGGTAGTAGAGAGGAGGGGGTTTTCTAGAACAGGTTTAACGAACATCGAATTGGTATTTGGCGTGCGGATTTGCGTCACAGCCGCTGGAAACCCGCGATCGTGATCCACAGGGGTTGTGATATTTGCTTTTGCGTCACCTTCAGCAAGAAACCGAAAGCATCGATTTAATTCTTGATGAAATGCTCCAGCCAAAACCAACACCCATTTCCAATCGGTGTGACGCAATTCGGATGGTTGGAAAATTCATAAACGTGAAATCCAGGGAGCGTTCAAAAATACCTACCACTTGAAATGGTCAACACCGGTTGGGCTAAAGAGTCAATGACACGGAATGAGGACGAAATTCTAGAAACCGGTATCGGCGTGGAGCGTTATGAGAACACAATCATAGAACACGCCGACGGAGAGATTTGATAAATTGCACGCCATTAGGTCGTTACGCAATTTACCGGTTGAATCAAATACGTTGCCATCATAAGCGTTAAGTGTGTTCAAGAGTGATTTTGTGACTAAGAGCGGTTTTCAAAATTCAATGTGACAGGACAATAACTATACGAACATTAACCATTCATCACTTTTTTGTAGAGAATGAGGAGAGAAGTAAAAAAATTTTAGTTGATGAAAATGTCATCAGTGATTTCGATAGTTGCTGTGACGGAAAGAACGGCAGGAACTGAAGAATCTGTGATGGCTCTCGTCCGTACATCAAACGTGCCGCATTACTGTGTACTTTGAGCTGCGGCACGTGAATTTGATTTTTTTCTTGCTTCGTGAATTCGCACTACCGGTCATTAAAAATTCATTACATTTATCTGCTAGTGAAGCACTGAAGAGCTGGAAAAATTGTATAGACATAGAATACGTAAACCGGCATGCCTTTATTTTGACGGGTATTTTTTGCATTGAAAATGTATTAAGCTTTTTGCGCTGTTTGTCTCGAACGAATCGATATATTTGTCAACAAACACAGTGTTCATCGTACGAAATCATGCTCAGTAGGCCGTTCTATTGGATGTGTTTATAATTTTTCCATTTAACTTTCTGACTTTAATCATTTTTCGGTTGGGTCTTTTAACAACCAAATTCATGATAAATTTCTACACATATGTTTTACAAATATTTAGCGGCTTGCCGGTTTACATACCATACATTGCCATATATTTTTCAATTGCCAACTGCATCGCCTTCTGCACGACTATCATCGTCTAAACGCTTGTTTTAACGCTCCATTAGCCACGTAGGGCGTTCGAGGTTTGCAAAAGCTCCCGCAGTACACAACAGCAGCTCCTCAAAACTTGGCGTTTCTTTGCTGTAACATCGACTAGCCAGCAGGGCATCGGACTGTTAAAAATGAAATTGAAACCGTATCATACTAGATTCGCGTGTTGCTTGCGCAAGAAGCCACGTGGCGCTGCTTCGCGCAATGAAACCATATCCACACCTGACGTGAATGTTCAACTAACGCTCTTGATTTTTCCCTCTTGCACAGCGTTTTTCCCATCATCGGCCAGTACAAAATATCGGACGTGGCAATGATATCGTTCCTGCTGCACCGTGATTACGGCCGGATCGTGCGTCTCGGTGGACTGATTGGCCGTCCGGATCTGCTGTTTGTGTACGACTGTGACGAAATTGAGAAGGTAGGTCGTCGTGTGATGGATTCGAAGATTCAGCTCCTTTTTAATGACGTCCGGTGTGCTCCATTTCCTCTGCAGGTGTATCGTAATGAGGGCCCAACACCGTTCCGCCCGTCCATGCCGAGCCTCGTGAAATACAAAAGCGAGTTGAGGAAAGACTTCTTCGGTGAGCTGCCCGGCGTTGTCGGAGTGTAAGTGTCTGATTTAGTTGCCGACTTGTGGCCACCGCTAATGGCCAGTAATTAATTTGGTGCTCTGCAAAATGAAACCGCCGGATGGAACGTAATCCACTGTTAAGTTCGAGGCTCTCGGCTGTGATGAGCTGAATTTCAGTTAAAGATTACGAAACGAGCTTTCCCAGCGAATTATCGAAGGCGTTTTTCTTCCAGTGGCCTCTTCTCTTGCTTGTTACTCGAGCATTGCACAGCTAAAATGAGATGAGCCACTCACTTAATAAATAGCAATAAAATTCCCGCATTCCGGATTATCCCACATTTCGCTATTCTAATGTTTTTTTTTATCTTGCTATTTACCTCTCCAGGCACGGTGAACCTTGGCGTGAGTTCCGTTCGCGAGTCCAAAAACCGGTCCTTCAGCTCTCGACAGTCCGGCGATACGTTGCTCCGTTGGAGCAGGTAACCGAAGAGTTCATCGATCGGTGCCAGCAGCTGCTGGATGATCGCCAGGAACTTCCAGACGATTTCGACAACGAAATCCACAAGTGGTCCCTCGAATGCATCGGACTGGTTGCGCTTGACGCACGACTCGGTTGCCTTGAACCGAACCTGGACCCCAAATCGGAACCGCAGCAGATCATCAACGCGGCCAAGTACGCGCTCCGGAATGTGGCCACGCTAGAGCTGAAGGCACCGTACTGGCGTTACTTCCCAACGCCCGTCTGGTACAAGTACGTCAACAACATGGACTACTTCGTAAAGTAAGTAAACGCTTTCGGTGCACGCCATGATTGAACTTGAAAAGCTAATACCTTGACCTTTTTCTAGAATTTGCATGAAGTACATTAAAAATGCCACCCAGCGGATGCAACTGAACGAAGGACGTGCTCTGGATGGTGAACCATCGCTGTTGGAGCGTGTCATCAAGAGCGAAAACAATGAGAAACTAGCCGTCGTCATGGCGCTGGATATGATCCTAGTTGGCATCGATACGGTGAGTTAGAAGGACCCATGCTTCTGGGCACAAATTGTTTTCCGACATCGCCTACTATTGCCACGTTGTACATTATGTTCTTGTGTAGATTTCCATGGCCGTGTGTTCGATCCTGTACCAGCTTGCGACACGACCCGCCGAGCAAGAGAAGCTGTACGAGGAGCTGAAGCGGCTAATACCGGATCCGAAAACCCCACTCACGACCCAGCTGCTTGACCAGGCGCACTACCTGAAGGCCTTCATTAAGGAAGTGCTGCGGGTGTACAGCACCGTCATCGGCAACGGCCGCACGCTGCAGGAGGACACTGTCATCTGTGGCTACCGCATTCCGAAAGGGGTAACTAAGAAAAACCAAACGAGACGTTAACCTGTGATTCAACAACTTGATCTGGCCGTTTATTTAACACTGTGTGCTATTTCAGGTGCAATGCGTATTCCCGAATCTAGTCCTCGGCACGATGGAAGAGTACGTGTCCGATTCCCAGCAGTTCAAGCCGGAACGCTGGCTGAAGCCGGCCCAGGGTGGTTCCGGTGATCGGCTGCATCCGTTCGCGTCACTTCCGTATGGCTACGGGGCGCGTATGTGTCTCGGACGACGCTTTGCCGATTTGGAGATGCAAATACTGCTGGCAAAGCTGCTGCGTTCGTTCAAGCTCGAGTACCACCACAAACCGCTCAACTACGAAGTAACGTTCATGTACGCGCCCGAGGGTGCCCTGAAGTTCAAAATGACGCCACGAGAGCATTAGGGGATAGGTCGCTGTATCATTTTGCCTGAGGTTGCTTTAGGTTTTTGTTTATGTTTTAATGTACTTTAATAAACTATTGGAAAGGACAGAGTAACTGGCCGACACATAACGAAGGCTCGGAAAGAAAGGCTTCAGAGAGGGCTAGGACAGTGCAGGATAAACTGTTTCAAACTATTGCAGTGTTCACTATTGTTCCACCGATGCGCAGGACAGTTCTAGAAGAAGATCGGAAATAGACACCTTTGTACAGTTCGGAATGCGCCTCCAATAAGCGCTTAGGGAGTAACTGACCAGAAAGTTCCGTATGTTGACACAACCGACAAAGTCCACGCCAAGCTTGCTACAGCCCGGATTCTGATCGTACACTCCGTTCGCGACACTCTGCATGCAGTGCAGGGTGCTGCTCTGGAACAGCTGCATGACGGCCGGATCATCCCGCGTGGCAGACTCGATCACGTGCAGAATCTTCGCCTGGTCCAGCAAACCCGCCACCATCGTTCCCGTTGCATTGAGCGCACACTCGACGAAGCACTGCAATGAAAAGGACGTACATTTCGAGGGAGATGATCCGTTTATGGATACGACACGCCACCTACCTTGCCACGTTCGTATATCAACGTACGCTGGAGCGGTTCCCCACCGTACAGGGTTTTGCAGTTCCGCAAAAGCTCCTCATCGATTAGGGACGGCAGCTGACAGCAATCTTTCGGGTGCTAGAACGTCGATACCATCACGCATCGTTAATATCCGTTGTTAGATTTCCGGCGCAAAATGTGGTTTAATTACCGCTTCCAGTGGTGGCTGATTGCAGTTTATTTGATCGGTGCCAAATTCGATGGGTACTGCGGTGGTTAGGCACGATGTGGCAAGCAGGAAAAGTAACAGACCGGCCACTGTTCGATGGTCCCGGACCATCGCAGATACCCCCGCGCGTCTGTGCGGAGTGGCGGACAGGCGATGAATGGATGTTTGACACAATTCGGGGACAAGTGAATGTCTCTATTTGTTGCTGCGCTGTGGTTTTCCCACCACCACACATGATAGTACATAGAATATGGAGAGTTTTTTTAACCATTCCCCTCGAATAATAGCCTCAAAAGTTGGCGTCACGAGCAAATAAGTTTATTGTCCAAATTTGGTTCTATACAAGAAGAACAAAAAATATTATCCACGCCGCTATAATGCGTTTTCATGTGCCTCAGGGAGGCCGAGCCAATAACACGTGCCGCCGTGCCACGTTCAGTGTTAAATTGTGTCATACCCGCGTGGTCAGAGTATTGCAGCCTTGCCATACTTCTGTTTCATTACTTCGATCAATTTGTCACACATTGAAGCTACAATTGAAAAGTAAAAAAACGGGTTAACCAATCGAGCTGTTCCTTCCCAGTGATTCTCACAGTTCATCCAGCGATCTTTCGGGCAGTTGACGACATCGACCTCCGACAGGCACCGGTTGTAGAAATATGGTACCGGGCTGCACTTGAACTGCTTCACGCGGTTGCCCAACAAACGGAGGGCTTTCGAGATGAACGCAGCACAAAACGTCATTGCGTGCGTGAAGGGCTTTTGTAGGGCGGGTTCAAGCGAATCTCTGTAGGCGCGATATTTATCCGCCTGCAGCTTACCACCGTCGGTGAACATCCCGATCGCTTCGTAGTAGCACTGTTCGAGACACTGGAAGTAGATGGTAGAAACGAAAATGCACAACTCAAGTGGAACCGGTTGCAAAATGGGGCAATCTTTACAATGACCGTGTCGTTTTCCATCTCGGGCGTTTGGTGCTTGGCGTAACACGCGTCGAACGGTTCCCGTGGGAAAGAGTGCTCCACCATGCAGCACAATTGGTAGTCGGATTTCTATGAAGGGTAGGTAGGTTTAGCAAATAGCAAACAAGAGTTCAGGCGGTCGGGGTGTGTTATGGTGCGAGGACATACTTACAGGGTCATCGTCAAAATTAAAGTCTAGGATCGCAACCGAATGCAGCGGAAACTGCAATAGGCATTAGGTAGCTCATTAGCACGCTGGTTGAAGATCACTTTTTTGTGCAGAAAAAAAAACCCACTCACCCGAACGAAGGCAACCATCATCAGCACCGTAAGCGCTCGCTCGAGGACAGGTGGATGCATTTTTTCGAACTAAACCCAAACGAATGCCTGCTCTGTGGTCAGGGTCTCCACTGGAAACGGAAGCGATTGACAAATCGCACTCACAGTTTATCGCATTTCGCTGTCATGCGGTAGCGGGCGTTAATAATTATAGGGCTATTGGTGATCGCCGTTACTGATCACTTTGCACGTGTCGATTTACGGTTAAAAAAAAGATACATGTGCTTGATGGTAGCCCGCTAAGCCATGAGCTCAACATTTAACTCAATGTCATCGGTTGGAGAAGAGCAAACTCGTGTTTGAATTGATTCTTTACAGGTATATAATGTATTTCCATTTCCATCAATCGTCCACCTCGTCTGGGATGATCGTTTAGGCCATCGTTGGGGCGCAGTCACAGCTACCGCGCTAGTGACCACCGCGTTTTTTGAAGCACTCGCCGCTCTTCATTTTGTTGCAGAAGTTGGCTGTGGGCGGATAGAAAGGGCAACATTATTAAACCGTTCAAAAAATGGAAAACCATGGGTGGATGTACTGTTTTGCCACTTGTCTGCGGGACAATTATCCATCGTTTCCTTCAGGAGGCACATCATCAGTATGCCTGCGACTGGCGAACACTTCATCGATTGGCCGTGTTCCTGTATCTTGGTGCTCACAATGTCCACTTTCTCGAGACAGGTGTTGGCCACCGCGATCGCCTCTTCCTTCCAGTCCTCGCTTAAACGGTTGGCGTACTCAAGCACCTTCTCCTTCACAAGGTCCTTGCCGTTCATCACGCCGATGGACTCCAGCTGACACTGGATTGGGCACTGCACGAGAAAACGGGCGCGTTCAATCCCCACTGATATCCTTGCGCAATAAGTGCATTGACTTTCGAACTCACCATCATTTTTTCATGCTTATTTGTCGCTGCTTCCGCGGCGGCGGAACAATCGGCTGCCCCGTCGAGCGGGATGATCGATTCCACCTGGCAACACTGAGCCATTTCATCTACCTAATTGAGCACAAGTTGTGAGAAAGGATTACGCATTGTGGGCGGAGGATCGCTTCAGGATCGGCCTTACTCTATCGTTTAGACCTTCGCAATCGGGATCGGCGGCGGCCAGCTGCGAGATGGAATTAGTGTTAGGGAAATGATACACCTATAGTATCCTTTTAGTCCTTCCATCGCCTACAGGATCTTACCAGGAAGCACGCTAGCAGTACGGCTGGAACCACAAAGCGTTTCAACTGACCCATGGTGAATGAATGTCCCTTGTAAATAGTTACACACGAGTTATCAAGTACCCTGCAAAGACACGACTCGTCACTCGGAAATAGTGTTCATGGTCAGGTTTTTAACGCTTGTTTTATAGAACTCCGTCGAACGGTGACAAAACGGTTCCCGTTGCATTAATGAGTTCCGCCCACGAGCACGGATGCCGATAAGGAAGTCACGAAGAGACAGTGACTAATTCGTTTGGATTATATTTTTTAATACTCTTCCCTTGGGTATGGTTTTATTTTTTGACTCACGCTCATTATCGGAGCATGGCATGAACTCGTACAAAACGAATCGATATGTTTGCAGGTGACAATTATCATTTAAACAACGGAGTTGGAAAATAAAACGTGTTTATGAGTATTCGTTTGTGTTTTACTTTATAAATTGTATAACAAAACGTGTGTTTCAGTTTATGGAAGTTAAAAAAGATGTAATTGGTAATGGAAATAGTTAATTTTACTTTACTTTAATTCTTGATGCGAAATTTGTACAATAAAACGTGTCCTTTTCTGTATTTGAATGTATTTTATTTTAGTATACTTTAATTGGAAATAAGAACATTTACATCTCATTAGCTGAATGTATTTTATTATATTTTATATTACGAAATTAATTGAATAATAAAACATATTTTGTTACAATATTTAAATGTATTTTACATTAATTATAACCATCCCAACTATCGAAATCACGGTTGAAAAAATGACGCATAAAGGCTTCCCGCGCAGTACATTTACATCTCATTATCTGAATGTATTTTATTATATTATAAACTACGAAATTAATTGGATAATAAAACATTTTTTTTACAATATTTAAATGTATTTTACATTAATTATAACCATCCCAACTATCGATATCACGGTTGAAAAAATGACGCATAACGGCTTCCCGCGCGCATAAATCGAGAACGCGCGCGAACCTCGTTTTTCGTCTTTTCGGCGCTCGCACGAAATTGGCCCAAATCAACTACACATTTTGTCGAAGTAACAGGAGCGCAGGGTTTTAGCAGGTAGCTACGACAAACGCCGCGATCGGCAATGCGCGAGAAAGAGAGAAACGATAAGCCGGTATCGGCTCGTCACCGATGAGCGAGAGCGCACGTCAAGAGAGCGAGAGCGCAACAGGCGGATGGCGCGTGAGCGCGACAGACGATGAGACGGCTAGCGGTATCGAGCGCACGCGAGATTGTGTGCGTGGGCCTACACGTGGTACCAGCCTAGTGAGACCTCCTCGATTCCATGCAACCCTAGTACTTTAGCAAATCCCGCAACGCGACCGAGCGCATTTTGGTTTTTCGCCGTTTTAGCGTTTTTGAGCGCGTTTGCGCGAGATGCTTGCAGCGGCTCGCGCGTGTGTCATCATGTCGGAATAAAGACAGTTTTAAGGCAAATCATGTTCATTAGCGTAACAGCAGCATTTATTTTCAAGATTCTCGATTATATGTGATACAAAATATATTTTTTAAACCATATTTCAGCCCCCCCCCCCCCCCCCCCCCCGTTAACAGTACGCAATGCCGCTGCGATGCTTGTTGCAGGCGATGCTTGCCGTCCAGCGGGACGCGGGACAATTCTCGAAGATCGTCGTGTCCAGGCAGATCTGCACCATCCGCCCGAGGGGACTGCACGGACTGTTGACCTGTTTGATCTCTTCCATGACGCGCCGCAATCGTATGGTGCAATCCTCGAGGGCCATACGTGCCACGTCCTGGAAGTCGGGTGGAAATGCATCCGTCAGGTGGTGCAGCTTGCTCAAATCGATATCGAACCCATTGATGCCACCCAGCGTCTCGTACATGCAGTTGTGCTGGCACTGGTTGTGATAAAACGATGTTCAAGATAACGTGCAAGTGGCGGTGCAATTGCACCGGATTACCAATTCGTAGAGAAGCGATCCTGGGTTATGATTGACCGATGCCGCCTCCTCACATTGCGTGTAAACGTCCGGGGGCACCAGCTGTTCCATTTTGCAACAATGTTCTATTTCGGATATCTTTTAAAAGAAAAAAAAAACACAGTCAAGCTCCAATGCCGTCAAGCTAAGGTACAAACACTCGAAGGTTGTCTGATTTACATTACTCCGTGGTATGCAGTTGTCCGAAGGCTTGAAAACAAATCAACAAAACCTATTAGTATCTATTCTTAGGCGCGCGAAAACACTGCTCGTACCTCGCACATGTAAATAAAATTCAAAATAAGCATGACGTTAAACACCTGAAGCAGAGTCATGTTGATCGCAACCGTTCACGCAGCTTACTATACTCGATTGGGTGCTAAATGGCAAAATATATACACTTTTCCTACCGGAAATTCAATTTGCTCAGGGGAAAATCAATTCCCATCCTTAGCTAACTGATTGATAACGGATGAATACATTTTAAATCGCATTTAATTTAAATAAGTATGCAGCATTGATCTAATATACATTGTCAATGACAAGGCCGGAAGGTAGCATTCATTTTAGGACAACACCGCAAATACATATCGCATTTAGCAACTCAAAATTATTTAGCCTTCCAGAACCATACGATTTCTGCTATTTTCAAATCTCTTCTGTCTGGTTTACGAAAGAAAACTTGCATAATTTGAAGCTAGCTAAGCAACGATGATAACTTACTAATAAACCAAATTATCTAAATACTTTTACATAGAGCTAATAGCAACCTATCTTTTTATAATACAATGGTTTCAATTTCCAAAACTAAAAATGAAGCGTTCCGTTTACTTGCGTATTTGGTGAATACAATTCGTTTGCTTTATTGATTGGACTACAAAATTAACGAGCGCTGGTTTTCATCGTTGCCATGTGTTTGTTCCCTGGTTGCTGTCGCCATCTTCATTCGCATGGCGGCGTTCCAGCCTTAACCATCTGGCAGATTTCACTCGGATTCCAGCGATCGGCCGGACAGTACCCGATCATCACCTGGCGTGTCACGCACATGTGGTACATGAACGAGAACGCACTGCAGCTGGACCCGATGCTTTGCACGTCCCGTCTGATATCGTCCTGAATGGAGGCGCACGAGGCAACGGCCCTTGCCACGGCTTCCCTGTAGGCGGGATCGAACGACGCATGGTACGAGTTGTACTTGGCCTCATCGACGTCCTCGTGTGCCGTCACCAAGCCCATCTCACGGTACTCGCAATCGATATAACACTGAGAAGGAAGCAAAGACCATTTCCATTAGATAAGCCGATCATACTTTTCCATTGCGTCGAGCGGTCTCCGATCTTACCACAACGAAATCTGTCGTACCCGGTGGAAACTTAGCGCTGACATCGTGGAAGCATTTCTCGGCAATGGCTTCGTCGAAGAACGGCTCCATTCTGCAGCATCCGTTGACTTCTCCGGCCTGAAAGAGAAAGGGATTTTTTAGTATCAGAAATTGACTTTCCTAGACCAAAATAATGCTTACATGCTTTTCCATATCTATGCAGTGGCCAGAGACATATTTCCATTCGTGTTGGAAGGCAAATAGAAGTAAACCGCTAACCAGTAGCGCGTAGTTCAGGTTGTACATGATGATAATGTATCCAGGACTATTCTGAAAATGGGCTTACCTTCCATGGGGGGTCTCATACTTATAAGCTTTCCATCGGTCTTCATCTAAACGAAGACATTGCGAATTGCTGTTGAACCAGAGTTTTTTTGAATACCAGCTGGAAAATTTATAATACGACGTAACGAAAAGTTTCGCATTGATTTAAACTCTGATCTCTCGATGGAAAAGCCCGATTTAGATACTCAATTTAAACTTAGTTCAAGCTCGGTATTGTTTTCGGTTGAGTTTCTTTCTGTTGTTTTAATTTCCTTATTTTTTTTACTTTCTTGCATGTTTTTTCAGGAGCATTCAATAGGGTAACGCATACTCATTCAAACAAAACTGATTTAAAAAATTGAGTAGCGATCATACAGCTGTAATCAAACACTTCCAACTGAGTCACCATCACGCATCGAGCATCCAGCTTATCTGGAGTTTCCCCAGCACCCAAAGGTAGGATGAATGCGCTCTGGTCGATCAGTATCACCACACGGTGGAAATGTCATGCGCAAACATGCATAATTTAATTGCCAGCTGTTGCAGCTGCAACTACGCGGTTTGCGCAATCGAAGTGCGAAACGGTTCTATCAGCTTCCTGCGATCGAATCCAGCACGCCACAAGGCCCCATAAATCACCCTGCTAGCGTTCGTCACTGGGTCAGTTTTCGTTTGAGCAAGCCTTGGACAGAATGTGTTGGTTGCGGATGTTCACCGCGGTGCTCGCCATCTTCGTGTTGGGAGCCACCGCAGACAGCGAGGAACTACTGCGTGGCAAAGAGCACTGCCTGCGGCACAACGATTTTCCCAGCCCGAACGAATGCTGCTCGAAGCCACAGTGGATCAACCGGTATGCGGTCCGAAGCTGTCGGTACATCCACGCCGAAGTAGACGGATACCGGTACGAGCGAGGTTCGGTAAGGATCAAGGATGTCACGTCCGTGTGGCACACTTCTAATCGAGATGTTTCGCCTCCGCGACAGTGTGCTGCAAAGTGTGGTCTGTTCAAAATCAACATCACGATGACGGATCGCATTCACCGGGTGCGTATTTTCCGGCCCAGGCTACAGACACGCGGTGTCGATCCGGCGTGGATCAATGTCGTGTTGAAGGCGCTTAGCTACTGCAAGCCAAAGGTAACACAGCTGCAGGGTCGTCATGTGCGCACGAACGAGGAGATGGAGCAGTGTGAAATCGCTGAAGAGATCTTCGGCGATTGTGTGCAGGCGCAAATGTTCATGGTAGGAACAAACACTACACCCGCACCAAAAGCACAAGGTTTCAATCCGTATTCTTCTTCTACTTCCACCTTTGCAGCATTGTCCACAGACGACCTGGATCAGCTCAGGCACGTGTGACTCCATGCGGGAGTTGCTGGCATCGGGTTGCCCGTACAAAACGCTTGGCGATGTGATCGTACTGAACGACGAGGGACACGTGCGAGACTACCGACCACTGGATGACGAATACGATCGTCCCTATCATAGCGGTGGACATGGAGAAAATCCCCGGTATGATGATGAGTACGATCGTCGGGATCAGAGAAACAACAATCCGCGTCGAAACGATGGAACCTACGGAGACACGGATGATGGATACGTCGTATAGTAAACGTTTCGTATGATGCATTTTGTTCGAAATCCAAGTATGCGCGCAATGTTGTGTGAAAAGTTGCACGCAATGCAGCTTCTTCCATGATCAAGCTGAACAGCAAGAAAAGTGCCGAGAATATAAACTAATGTGCTGGTGGAGTTTACCTAAATTTTCTCTCTCGCTTACTTGAGACTTTCCCTTATTCGGCAAACATTAACCTATCCTAATACAGTCGACTAGTACCTGGTACAGATTAAATTTGAGTGTTTTTTTTTATTATTTTAAATTATTTGTCAATTACTTGCCGGTGAGTTTGTGTGTTAGCCATCACCAAAGAGCCACCCACCGGAAGGTGCGCACTTAGTAATGGTCGCAGTAACGACACATACTACCGGCAAGCTCCGTCAGCCTAAATGTAACACCGTGTTGGGTTGCACTGTCTCGCTAACTATAAATAACGTCAACACTATATTTACAAACCGCTACCTATGGATCGCGAAATCGTAATCGCACCGCTGGCAAATACTTAAAATCATGCTGTCTGATTCGGTCGCTCGCTACGAAATATTACAGAGGTTGAGTGCGTGAATGGTGTAAGTGGAGAAAACGATCCGGTCTGTCTTACAAAAGATAAAATAAAATAAAACACATATCTTCCGACTCGTAAACGATGCTGCTAAAACGTATGACTAAGCGCAGGTACAGATAATACAGATTAAACCTATCTTACATAAACGCATACATTCGCTAACTCGCGCTACTAGATACCTAGCCCTAGCGGACGACAGCCGCCATGAGATAAGTCGTTAAGCTCATTCGCACATGTTCGTTCATTCATTCGGTGAGGTAGTCATTTCGTTCGGGCTGCCTTACAACGCTACGTGGAGGGGGCGATCGTGCATTACAATTTGTACTTCCTACTTTTACCGCTATTTACACTAAGCGCCTTTGTTGCATTCGTTGCAGTTCATCTCCTCTCCGACGGATCACCCCAGGATGGTGGGGTGATCGAAGGCAGTGATCAGAGGGCAAATAAATATCGGCTGCCACACCGGCGGGGATGTGAACTAGAACGAAGCTGGCGTTTCGCCGCAGTTAAACCTCACTGCCGATGGTGGGAGGCTCGACTGTTCCTCCTCCATATACTACCTACAAATACTGGGTCTGGATTTACATCTTGAGTTCGAATGGAAGATATTCGCTTGTCACTTTTACGCTCGGGAGTATTCACAGGTGACTGTGCTGCATTACATTTAAACATCCCTTTTTCACCACTTCTCTCACTCTCGCTGTAATATCAGTTTTTTTTTCTTCCTTAAACAAACGATAGAGGCAAATAAATATTTCGTACATGATCTTACGCAACACTATACACCTAAGGGTTTAAACGCACGCGCGCGCACATGTTCCTCTTCAGTCTAGGAGGGGTTCAACGAGCAACACTGCACAGGTACTGGCGCGACACGTACACTGGAAGAAAAAAGGGCTGAACGATGGCAGCTCCACAGGCCATCTAGTAGTCATTGGGCAGTGCCGCTGACGATCGAACCCTCTCCCAAGAGGATGCTGGGACGCTCGGAAAATGCGGAATACAAGGTAAGTGATCATTGGAGGGCAACAGTAGTAGGTCGCGGGAGTGGGCACTTAACGCTTAAGTACGATCTTTTGGCTTGTTTTGGAATGATGAAGCCGACGTCCTGCGGCACGGTCCATATCTCCACCCCCGCCCAAAGAATTGGGGGTGGGAAAAATGGGGCTGGGGTGGTTCAATTTTCTCTCTCTCTCTCGCTCGCGCTAGCTGTCTATCTCACTCTTAGTTATGTTTCGGCTGACGATGAGCTTCGCCTCGCTACGTCACCTGCTGCGTGAGCAAATTAACCAGCTCGGCCTGGTCCATGTTGTTGAGCGTCTGCATGTCGACCCCGAGAGCCGTCGCCACCGCGTCCATGTCGAGCCCGAACGAGGCCAGCAGCTCGAGGAACTTCATCTCCTCGCCCGTCAGCGGGTTCGTAAG
The DNA here is from genome assembly GCF_943737925.1 of Anopheles nili. Taxonomy (NCBI): domain Eukaryota; kingdom Metazoa; phylum Arthropoda; class Insecta; order Diptera; family Culicidae; genus Anopheles; species Anopheles nili. Next base: position 56,881,052 of record NC_071292.1, read on the forward strand.
CGTCGGGCAGGAGTGATTACACTGCGGCCAGCTACATCGCTCCAGCAACCGCAGCGAGCACTTCTTTGGTTCGGCAATGTTCACCGCCTGCGGTGCTCGATTCCGACCGCCTCCGCCGCCGCCGCCACCACCGTTCCGTGCCTTCCGGTTGCGATTCCGGTGGCCATTCAGCCGCTTTTTGTTCTGGTTGCGCAGTTTGTGAGGCGTCTGGTCGTTCGATTGCGCTGGCTGTGGCGAGTTCAGAGTTTCCAGTTCCAACTGCTGTTGCGGCTGGTGCTGCAGCTGCTGTTGGGCCGGATGGTGGCGATGGTTGTTGTTGCGCTTCGGTTGATTGAGGTGACCGGGGTTGCCGGGGTGATTGCCGTTGGGATGATTAAGCGTGATGGTAGTACTATTTTTTGGCGATCGTTCTAGGTTAGGAACTTTCGTTGTGTCGGTCGTCGAGCCGGCGATTGTGACCACGGCCGGACCGGCACCGTTCGACTTGCCATTGCCGTTCTGCTTCTGACGTTGGTTCTGCAACTTGCGCCGTTCCTGCCGCCGTCGCTCTCGTTCTTCTTTGGTAAGCTTCGGACGGGGCGGCCGTTCCGAGGGCGACGACTCCGGGTTCGCCGGATCGACAGCCTGTTTCTGCTGCTGCTGAAGTTGTTGTTGATGAAGCTGTTGTTGCTGTTGCTGAAGCTGTTGTTGCTGTTGCTGGAGCTGTTGTTGCTGAAGCTGTTGTTGTTGCTGTTGCTGAAGCTGTTTGTTCTTCCGACGGGCGCCATTGTGCTTGCGGTGCAGCTTTTGCGGGCTCCGATTGATCGAGCGCCACTGAGACTGACGTTCATCGACGTTTGCCTGCTCCCAGCACCGGAGTGCGTCCGCGAGCGAGATATCATCGATGCGAATCTTCATCCAGTCGCGTTTGGTCAGCACCGAGTGCCCAATGCACGAGGGCGCGAATACCGCCGACACGTTGTTGAGTGATTCTCGCAGCGCACCACCCATATCGTGGATGTAATCCCACTGTTGGGGTGTTACTGGTGCTCCAACACTGTCCGCTCGCATCTGCGCCTCATCGAACAGCCATTGGAACACGAACAGCGGAGCTAAAGCGAAGAAAAAAAAATGCAGTCAGCAAGGAACCGTTCTCTATTCAGAAACCATGCGGTTGCTTACATTTCAACGTGTTGTAAAGCCGATACCCGAAATAGCATCGCCACGGTTCCTGAGGGTGTTCAGCCACACAAGCCTGCGGTAGGGCGCCATCCCACATTTTCCAGCCCTGCCGGACGGCTTCGGAAGCTGCGACCGCACCGGGTGTGTACGGTTCCCGATCGAGGAACCATCCGGAATCGCTTACACCTCGTACGCTTACTTTCAGACCTACGGATCACGACACACGATTAGAAGGAATCTGCCTGTAGAGATCTCGATACGGGGGATTCTTTTCCCTCGGCTAACTTACCTCGCTCATTCTGCAGAAACGTGCGCACTTTGTCCAGGTTCAGCATCACGCCTAAACCACCAGCCGACGAGCCGGCCATCAAAAGGTCTGCGCCCTGAGAATGCCCTAACCCCAGCGGCACCAGATCCGACATCACCTGGCGCACGATGAGCGATCCCATGAACCGCAATCCGTCTCGCGTATCGGGCCGGATTTTAGTACCACTCCACGAGTCACTGCTGCAGTACGGCACGAACACGTGATTTGCGTTATACCAGTACGGATTTTCGGATGGCAATGCGGACAGTAAACCACCAACTGCAAAAGAGACATAGAATCGAAGGTAAGAGGTTGTAAAAAAAAGGTCCTTTTTTGGCCTAATGAGCAACTAGCCGACAAACTCACCATCACGCGTTTCTGGCCACTGCACCGAGGTCATGAGATGGCGCTGCTTAAGCCACCGCGTTCGGCACGACTTGTGATCGTAGCAATGCCAGCCACCCTCGAAGAACACCACCCATCGGCGGGAACCGGGCGATTTCCGCAGGTAAAAGCCGGCCTGCGAGCCATCGTTACAGGTGACGGTTCGGTTGGAGAGGAACACGCGCTTCAAGAGCGGTGGTTGGGTGGCCATCGCGTTGTAACCACCATTCCCGTGATGTCCCGGCTGCCGGTGATTGCCATATGCGTCCAACCGCTGGATAGAGTTGCTCTCGATGGAGATGTTTGACCGGTGGTGCCGGCTGTGCGGGTGATTCGGGGAGTTTACGTTGACCGATCGACACCGAACGGTGGGAAGGATCGCGTACGCCACCAGAAGGACCAACACTGTCGCCTGAAATCGGAGTTGAGAACGAAAACGCGAAGAAATCGGTGAGTGCGTTACGTCCGAGAAACGAGAGACTACAACGATCGCGTAAGCGACGAACGTCGATCACGAATTTACGAAAATCAATATGAAGCATGGAAAATACTCAATGATTAGAAAATAAACCTCGCTTTAGAAGATGCATTTGGTTGCTCTAAAAAGGTAACGAGTGTTTGGAAGTGTACGTAGACATTTTTAATCAGCTCGTTTTCGTCGAAAAGGAAAACCCCATTGGTGCCACCGGATGTGGCGATTGCTGCAAATGCACCTCAGCTGGTGGTGTGGCAGTTTTCAACGCTCCCCCGTCGGCCCAAGACCGGGAACATCTGCACACGCTGCGTGCTACCCCCGGGCACTCGAGACCCAGTCGGTACACAACAAACGAAATAGCGGAGGGCTATCAATCCGTGCCGGCCTGTCTGCGGGAAACTCAATCGCGCCGGTACACATCTCGGCGGTGGATGAAAACTCGGCGAAAACCCCAGGATATCCTCCTGCTGGCTGCCGCTGAAATTCTTCCAAATCAGAACACCGGAGAGAGAGAGAGATAGAGGGAGAGAAATTAATCCGACTACCGTAAGGCGGCTTTTCAGGCGGGCCGTCCTCCGGTAGCAGACGCCATCGGACAATAAATCAATCTTCACGCGCACCCCACGAGGGCCTCCACACAGGGAAGGCAGTCGAAGGCCGGCCGCCTAAAGGCCGATCTTGCCGCTGCTGCTGGTGCTGGGTCCGCCCCAGGGACCGGACATAAACAAACGATTAATTTACCTCTGTTCGTCTGTCTTATCTTTGCCCACTCCAATTTATCTACTCTCCCGCTGATCGCGAGACGGCGGTCTTTGGCGGCCGCAGGTCCCGGATCAAAGAGCCCGGCTCCTGGCTCCGTTGGAGTGGCGGGGGATGAGGATCTTTCAAGTGCGGAGGCAAATCCGGTGGATCGTCGAAACATGGAGGATCGGAAAGATCACGACACGGATCAGGATCGGAGGCGCATCAGGACGCCTCGCCGCGGGTAAGCCGAAATGCGTGTGTGTTTGTGCAGGAACCCCCAACCGGCGAAAAAACGAGCCGGTTGGCTTCAGGTGAAGGTGGTGAAAGAAATCAAAATAAACAACTGTGGCCGCCACTTCGGGAAGGGTTTTCGCGCAGCCAAACTCACCCTCGGTGGGAGGAAAAAGGAACCACACGGTGCCGGTTATGGAAGGGGGGGGGGGGGGGAGGGGGTGGTTGGAAGCGTAAGGGCAATGTTTATAAATCGCCTATCGCCCTCCCCAGACAGGTAATTAATAATACCGACAGACCGTTCGGCGGTAGTGTGCGCCATTCCATTTGTTGATCCGGTTGCGTCGTCGCCGTCTGACCCCGGGGGTGCGTGTGTGTGTGTGTGTAGTGGAGTGGGTGTGAGGGGAGCAACACTCGGTAGACACGGCGGGAGCGCAAACAAACACACGCGTTATCGGGAGTTGGGGTGGATTCCTGTTTACCAACCGTCTGACGTGCTGCTGCTACCGAAGGTATTTTTGTGTGCCTCTTTTTTTTGTTGTTGCTGTTTTGTTTGTTTGTACACCGGAATTGGAACACGCTCTGGCACGTCCTCCCACCCACCCTGCGAGAAGGACATCTCGAGTGAGGTAGCGTAATTCAACCCGCTACACCCGTAAGTGGCGTTAAAGCCCGACAAACAAACGGCCCCACTTGGAGGTGTTCTAATTTAACGCAGTGTCGGTGGCCTCGTGGTGACTGTTGCAGCATGCCCCATGCAGATGCAACGTTCAGGTTTCATCCTTCTTCCATTTCAGCTGCGTGGTACCCCCTGTTTCACGCGGAGATCACCCCATCGCACCTGGATCTCGACGCGATCTTTTTTGAGCGATGGATACATGCGCTTCTGTGCCGGGGTGGTGTTCGCAGCGGCAACCCCAACGCAAGAAATACCGAAAACAAAAAGGCGGCAACTTGGAGCTGAGGATGAGGATGAGAAACAGAAAGAGAGAGAGAGAGAGATCCGACGGCGAGAGGGCAAAATGATCGAAACGGTCTCGCGTCTCGGTCGAGTTCCGCCGCCCTCTGGAAGCACTATATACAGCCCCCGGGCCAGTGGCACCAAAACGCGCAGACTCGAACGCGAAGGATAGACTGGAGGGGAGAGGGAAACCGGTGGCCGTGGGGGGGGGGAGCACCGAAACCGAAACATAACAAACCGAAGATCAAAGAAAAATCACCGACAAAATAACACTCGACCGGCACCCATACCAGCAGGCGATGTGCCTCGAGCCCAGGCAGGATGTGGAGGGGGGGAGGAGGAGTAGAGGAAGAACCGACGGAGAGAAACAAGAAAAAGAAGAAGAAGTGAAAAGAGGAAGGAAGAACGGACGGCAGGCTCCTCAAAAACCGGCCAGCCCGCCGTAACCGTGGCCGGCGTTTCGTGTAATGGGTAAGGGGCAGGGGGGGGAGTTGGATGGCGCGAGAGGAGTGGAAAAGGTAGCGGGGAATCCCTTCCGTCTTCCCGCATCGATACCGGGCCGCCCGGAGGGGGGGCAGGCAGCAAAAGGGTTTCGCGACGGAGAGCGATTCTCTCGTTGCGCGGGTCAAACTTTTACACTAGCCCAAGCGCTGAACGCGGGCACGTAAACGCGCGATGCCACCGTTCGCCGGTGCGCTGCTGTCACGCACGCGCTTTGCATCGGGATTGTTGTTGTTTTGCTTGCGAGTTTTCTCTCTCTCTCTCTCTCTCACACCGTGGGTGAAGGGTGGCTGGCGCCGGATGGGTTTAACAAAAGACAAAAAAAAAACAAAAAAAAAAAACGGAAGCCGCGGAAACGATCGCGATCGTTGTATGGTATGTGTGCCATTAGATGGTACACGCACTTTTCCATCCTCACGTGGTGCTCTCTGTGCACACGCGGCGAGGTTGTATTGTGTGTTATTTTTATCCTCGCGCTAATCAACACCGCTGCTGGTGTTGTTTGGCGGTTTGATACGATGCCCAGGAACGAGCACGATTATGATCGATCGCTCGAACGATTGATGGCACCACGTGGCGTGAAGTGAGATAAATGCAATGAAGGCTATTTTTGGAATGTCTTTCGGCTGCTTTTAATACGTTAAAAATGTAACACACAAAAAAGACACTAAAATGTGCAATCGTGATACCACAACCTGCAGCCTGCCCGCATCCAGTGATGTAGCAGGGAAAAAAAATGATCCCAGCTTGGAATGAAACATTCCAAAAAGAGTACCAGGAGACCGTCGGGCAGCTTCTCTTGTCGGTGGCAAAAATCCACCCGACAGCTTGCTTCTTTTGTCCGTGCCGTCCCTGTTTTGTTCCCTTCAACCGTACACCTTTTTGTACACCTTTTTTCCCCGCACTCGAGATTTGCATTCGCACCTAAGAAGACACAAAAGAGAGCCAAGGACGAACGCGACGAAGCAGGAAGGCGGCCAGACACGCGAGTGTGCCCGCGAACGATCCACGGAGCACACCACCAGCAGCAGCAGCAGCAGCACCCGCGGTCGGGTTGGGTGCTTTTTTATTGTAAAGCTAAAATTGCACGTAAATTACATACATTTGCACGACCCTGACCGTATATTAGCGCGCGGCCGAGATGCAGTTTTGCATCCCTTCCCGGTTGATTTGCCGGCTGCTCGAGCCCACGGCGGCCCACGTCCGGAAACTTCTGCAAATCCTCCCAGCAGCGCCCCCAGTAGCACGAATTCTGTTTATGAAATTGCCGACACTCTCGACCCGCCAGCTCGCACCATTTGCATTTACGCGTGCACTTCCCGGGGAAGCTGTTTGCAGGGCGATGGACAGGAGCGGCAGGATTCCATCCCACCGGGACACATCAACGGTGGGCCCCTCTTTCGGGTCGGCAAAAGTTAAAGCACAAAAGCGGACCGCCGTTCCGCGTGAGCGTGAGCAAAAAAAAAAGAAGAAGAAAAAAGGGCCCAACAACAACAGGTGCAACCAACAGTATATATGCATGCCTTCTTTGAAGCTTCCGCCGCCGGACTTGATGTGGTAGGATCGAACGGGGCGAAGGATCTTCTTTGCCAAATCGGTTTCCTTCGCGTGCGCCTTCGCCGTTCATCTTGCCGCGTGCGAGCATCAACTCCACATGCCTGCCTGGGCTGTTGAAGGTCCATTACATGGTCAGCCAGCCGCATTTGTTGGCTCGCGTGCTTCGTGGACCGGATCGCCGGATTTAAGGACGAATCCGGTGGGGCGAAAAAAAAACAGACAAACCTTCCGTTGAGCTTCTCGAATTTTTATGGAGTCCTTTTGGCCCACCGGCAAACCAAATTGGCGATCAATTCCGTCACTCCAAGTGCACGGTGGCACTGACAATGTCGCACTAAGCGCCACTCAGCTGCATCTGGCGCGCGCGCAGGTAAATGCAAAATAAATGCACCACAAAACAATCACAAGTGCACAGCACCTGTGGGTTAGCTGCTGGGGATGGGACAACGTTAAAACGCGTGCGCCAACGTGCGATTAATCGTCTTATAATTGGCCACCCTCTCCCGGGCTCGAGCTGTCGGTAATTATAATGTAATTTAAATAATTTTCCATTTAATTAATAGCTGTCAGGGGTGCAACCATCGCGCGCGCGTTGTTGTTGTTGGGAGCCCTTCTCGGTCGAGGTTGCCTCTCTCACAAGGATGCTAGCGCGAAAGCGCGTGGCGTGACAGATCAAAGCAAACTGCGATTCCTTTGGGCCAACGACCACAGCCACATCTGCGACACCGACGCCGGGAGTGATTGCGCCAGTTCGTCGGCCCGTTTTTGCGCGCTGGACGCGCTTCGGAACCTTTGGGCATCACGCGCACGCGTAGCACGCCGACCGTACATGGCCGTTGCATGTTTTTATTCGCCGCTTGGCTTTATTTACACGAGCGAGACACCCCAGGGATTCTCCCTGACGCGCTCGGGATCGTTTGATCCTCCCGGGCGCGGAATGCATTTCGCTCGGGAACATTAAAACCCAAAGGGGGAAAAAACATCAAAGAGCATTGCACGGCCCCGTGCGAACGGTAAATTTCAAAGGAGAACTCTGTCTGTGCACGCACACGCGCGTGTGTGTGTGTCTGTGTAAGATGATCTTCGTTTGAATACTCAAAAATTAACCGGACCGTAGCTCGAAGGGCGGGCCGTCTTTTCCTTGAAATGTGTAGAGCTCCATTCGAATGATGTCCTTAAATTTGCACACCCCGAGGATTGCTGCAATTTTGCACTCCCAAAATAAATTTAGACCTTTGCAGTCAACTGGCTGTTGGTAAGAAATTCCACATAATTTCGTGTTGATTAAACCTCTAATCGATGCGCCGCACCAAAAAAGACTACTAAAGGACCAATAGTGCGTGAGATATTTTTGTTTTTTCGCTACTCTACTGTCCTCCCCCCCAAAAAAATGGGAAAAACTCCCGATCGTCACGCGCCTCCAGATGGAAACTTTGTAAAGAGCTTTCGCTTCTCGCTCGCACGTTTCTCTGCTCCCTTTGTTTTTTCGGGTGCTGGACCCATCTCGAGCCACGCATAAGTAGATATCGTTGTACGGTCGGTGGGCGCACGCGCTTGTCTCGGCCGCGCGATCTTGTAATCAAACGGTGCCGCCGACAAAAAGCAAGCATTCGGTGGACCCCGCCCAAGAGGTGTGAGAAAGGGCTCTGGTGGGGGGTGGGGAGAGGGGGTGGAGGCCCGGATGGGACGCATTTTTCGGTGCGCATCAAGATTGCGCGACCGGCGGGCCATCCCCTAAAGGTTTCCGGTTTCAGCGCACGCGAAAGAGCGAGAAGATCACTCCACAAAAAGGGCTCCGAGCGTCGGCACGGGCATGGGGTCGTCTGGTTTTCTCTCTCTCTCTCTCTCTCTCTCTCTCTCTCTCTCTCTCCCTTGCAAGGGACCCTCCCGTCCACCCTTTCCCACCCACTCATAAACCTTGCTCCCTCTTACAGAAGGGGCGCCATCGACCGATCGCCGCCGATCGATTGGGAAACGGTTGTCAACTAGCGCTAATGATCACACACTGCCGCCGCCATAGTCGCGCGGATTTTAATTGAAACATCCTGCCGACGACCACGACAACGACGACGCGCCTTGGTCGAGCGAAAAGGGCCCACCACCACGGGCATGCGCGGCGAGTATCGTTAATCATAATCCGCCCGCCCCTCTCGGGAGAGACCTTGGCGGAGGGTGAAGAATTATGGGTGGTGGGGGGTGTTGGGAGGGGGGGAGAGGCCATGCGGCGCATCGGATCAGATGGTAATGGCGGAGAGCTCGCGAGCGAACTCGTGCCCTGGACCTCAAACGATACGACGATCTCGTTTGGTTCCAACCCAGCCTTGCTTTGCCTTACCTGCCCTGGTACGTCCCCCAAAACCCCACCGGTTGGCGGTCCCTTTTTGATCTGGCGGGCCCGCCGACTTTCCCGTACCTGTCCCGCGCGCGAACCGGCCGGCCAAAGATCAAAGGGTTTCGTTAATTTTTCCTTTTTTGCACGGCAGCTCGTTGCGGTGGCGTGCGCGCACGTGCCCTCGCATCACGCCGTCCTTTTCTCTTTCTCTCTCCCACTCTCTCACTCTCTCGCTCTCACTCTCTCTTTCACTCACGCCACGCCACAGTTTCCCTCTTCTGGGTCTTTCGCTGGCTCGGAATCGGTGCGCGCCGTCTCGCTCGCTTTTGGGCGCATTTTTCCAATCGATCAATTTCATGGAGCCGCGGTTCGCTCAAAGCAAAGCAGAAGAAGAAGAGACCGATGCGGGGCAGGGCGAGACGGAACCAAAGGCGCACCGAATCGTAATGGCGAGAGCCCCAGGATGGAGAAGAAAAAGCACGGAGAAGAAAATGGTGAAAACCGGCAGCCGCCGCAACAACAAATCGGTAATTATTTCAGCGGAATCGAATCCGCGACCGATTTTGCGGCTCCCGAGCGCGCGGAAGCCACAGCCATCGCCGCCGACGGAGATTGGGCTGGGTTGGGTTCGGTTGGGGAAAGGCGTGGAAAGGCCTCTCCTCCTTTCCCCGGTGCAGTGCCTCAACCTGCTCAACGAGCCCACGACCGGGCGGGCGCGCGCGCGCCATCGCAGCACACACAAAAAAAAGGAAAGGGAACATCATTAATGATATAATAATGATAGTAAACTGTACCTGAAATTATACATAATTTAGTAATAAGTGACCGGCCACGGTGGTGGTGGTGGTCGGGGTTGGCGCGCACGCCCGGCATCTTCACTTTTCAAAGGCCTACCAGCCGCTCTTACTCTGCTGCCCGCTCTGGCTGTAGGTGTTGCGAAGCCGAGTTGATTGCTGCTGGCTGCCGCCAAAAGGCGGCAGTTGCAGCTTTAAACCTCCTCACGGCCACCACCGCAGGGGGAGTGGAACCATTTTAGAACGATTTCTGCACGATGAGGATTTTCCACCCGTTAGGGTGTATTCGTTTTTTCTCCCCCCCAAAAAAAATAGCTATAACCGACCGGTGGTGTGGCTTTCTTGTGATTCCCAGCCACAGTCACCACGCGGAAAAGCGTACATCAAAATAAACAACTCGATTGCGATCGTAAAGCGAGGGTGGACTCATTGGCAGTCCTGTGGGGGTGGCTGAAAAGGTACTTCGGACCAAAAAAAAAAACACCACACACATCGCCTGCTGATGGTGCAATGATTGGCGTCGTCGGCAGTAGCGCGAAAAAGGGCAGCTCCAGCGATAAAAACCCATGCGCCACACGCACGCTTGGCGAAGAACCTGGCGGTTTGTTTGATCTTGGGCACCTTATCATGGGTTCGGTGGCCCCCAGGCGATCCAGACGCACAACCTTGCTCCCGCGCAACCCTTATACGCACGCAACATAACACATTCCGCGCCGTCATTGCCACGTGGGTGTGAATTGGATGCAATCGACGCGAGTTGTCTCGGTCCTCGGCCACCTGTTCCGGTGTTGAGAGGACTCATGGCCGCAGGTGAGTCCTAACCGCAATGGTCAGGAGGGATGCTCTAAATTTAACCAGCAAACGGGTGGGTTTTTTTGGCGCAAATTTGGGCACTACATTCACTTACCAGTGCCGTCCCGTGGGTGCTTTGTCGACAGTAGAACGCCATCGCTATGGGCGGAGAAAATTGTTTCTTCTGCTGCAACGCTCACTGGATCTTGTCTCGAACTTGACACCACGACGGTTTGGTGCTTGAGATGTTTTGTTTGAGATTTATCGCCTCTCAAAGCATTACACACGCGATCGCACACGCACGCACTATCGCCGGTTTTGGCGATTTTTCCGGACAATGTATTTTTATGTGTATTGCTTATCCTTGCTCCTTCGCTCACTTCGTGCACTTATTTGCAACGATCCTTGGGGACCCTTCGAACAGCGTTTAGTTAGAGAGAGAGAGAGAGAGACTGCGCGCTCGCACGTGTTGAGAATTATTTTTCTGGATAACCTTAGCCAACAGGCTTCCCAAAGCCACACGACACCTTCTGGTATACTTCGAGACACTTTTCACAGCATCCACCACCTGCGTACCCGTTGGAATCACCCTCGGTGGCCATTCGAAGAAAACACACCACCTAACAGCTAAGCACGCCCCACGGTGTAGTGATGGCGGGTTTTTTCGCACACTCGAAACCACCCTCAAGCATGCTAGCTTAGATCGGTTGCTATGGTGATGCGACAATTACCACTTCACGTTTTCTTTTTGTTTTACGACACCCACATTCAACACCGTCGTTTTGATTGGTGATCACACAACACTAGAGCTGCTTGGGAAATCATCCTTGCCATAGATCTACCTTTAAAGCGCGCACCGGAGAGTACGAAGGAAAAGGTTCCCTTTTTGCAATGTAATACCACGATATACCGGCTAGTGGACCAGCTTGCCTTTAGAGGAAGCAATTTTACGAAAGCATCGAAGTATCGATCATTTCCTCGCGGGATGCTGGATGCTGTTTTTCCTTCTCGTAACAATTTTTCACTGCACCAAGCACTCTCACTTATACCTTTCGATCCTGCTCCGCGCGATCGTAGTCGCAAGGACACTTTGTGAGTTATGTGCGTTTTTATTTTTTCTTCAGATTTCTCGAGCCACAAATAACGCTCCGAAAAGCGCGACACGCGGAACACACCACGGGGCAGGTTGTGGCAGCCTCTGCCGGACGATGAAACACACTGAAATTCCGCTTCAGAAGCGAACCTCACATCTCACCCGGTCGACGGACGGTTGGAAAGTGCGAGCGAACCGCCGCCTCTGGAAGCGGCCGTCCGTCCGTTCGGGGGCCCGTTTTATGCTTCTTCGGGTGCCGTTTTCGCTCGTCTCGCGCTCTTCTCGCACAACGGGAGCGTAACGCTCTCGAAACGGTCAACGAAGGCCCGGGTCCCGGGTCCGGAGAACGAGGAAATTGAACATGGTTGGTTCTTGCTGGGGCTTTTCCGCTGCCTCCGCGGGAGTGGTTTAAGGATATTGGATTCATTTTCAGTATCGGATGCAAGGAGGATTTGGTTGATTGTGAGCTGATGTCTTCTTTGCATTTGATGGTAGTTTAGCTTGAGTTTTAATAATTCGTAAATCATATTTTAAAAGCGAGGCTTCACGTTAGTTGATTGTGAACTGATATCTTCTTTAAATTAAAAGATTTTGCTTGTTTAAATTTCAATCACATATTAAACGCGAGGATTTACTCTAGTTGATTGTGAGCTGATGGTAGTATTTGAATTGGTTTATACCGTGAATTCAAATATTTTTTGTTTTAATCCCATTTTGAGAGACATTTTTCATAGTTGTAGCAACCATAAGATGGGATAATATTCCAGTATTGCTTGTACCTCGCACCTGTAAAACACATCGTACTCACAGGTAGCTAGCTGATGATCAGGGTAAAAATGTAGGGAAAGTCCAATGGAAAATCCCGCAGAGTGGAATAATTTTCAGACGAATTACCTTTAGGCAGAAGTTAACGAAAGCTGCACATACTGTTTGATTCCCTGCTCAGTCGAAAATATCTAAAACAAATAAATAAATAACAATAAATGAATTTAAATATGCTTTTATTTGAAACATAAATTTGAATCTTATCCTTTCTGTCCACATATGAATGTGCTAATGTTTTCATAAAAATGCTCTCAATTTACTTCAAAATAACACACAACAGCAGCCTACCAAAGACGAGAGTTATGCAGAAAACCTCTGCCGTCATCAAAACCTGCCCACAAACCAACGTCCCTGCATTGCAAAATTTAATTGACACAAAATAAGACCATAACCGTGATTGTTGCATCGCGATCGCGATCTTCGAGCAAGTACAGAACTGCGCCTTACTGCTCGGGCAACGACATAACTCTCCTGCCAAGCGAGGCGCCCAGGAACAGTTACCAGGTAGAAACACAGCCGACCAAGAAGCCGGCGAATGTGATCAATTTCACCAACCGATCAAACGCTTCTAATGATCGTGTGGTTCGTCTCGGACGAGTTTAATGTACCCATCACGCGCTCTCTCTCTCCCCCGGGGAGCCACATTGTAACCCGGCTGGAGGAGGCTGAATCGGGAGATAAACTATTTTTCAAAACGGGCTTGCGCAACCGACTGACCCAACCGGATGCACCGGAGTTGCATCCCCCACTGTTAGGGAAGGTTTTGAGCTGGAGAAAAGACGTGACGACGGACGAGAGGCCGCTGCCGTAGAACGTACTTTACAACCGGCCAATGCATCAAACGTGCATTACTCTCTCGGTTGGCACACGTACACGAGTCCCGGCACATACACACATACATACGTGCGCGAGACGCATGACCGCCAAAGGCCGAGCCGCCAGCCAAAGGGCGGCACGATAAAAAAGCTAACTTTATGTCTATTTTATATATATTAATTAATGGTGATGATCATCGTTAAAAAATTTAAACCCCCATCTACCCCCGCCACGCAGGGCACAGGTCCTTTGAGGTGCACCGCAACCGGTACATCGCCACCGGCATTAATGTGGCGTTCGAGTTGCGGACCGGAAAAACGGTGCACACCCCCGTGGTGGGGTGGCGGGAAAAATAGTTTCCCGCGTGTGCGAACTCGTTTGCGCGAAGAACGCGAGCGCGCGCGCGCGCGCGCGTGAGCACGCGCCTCATGACGGCGGCGGTGGCGTCGGAGATGCAGTAATGAAAAGAAACCCACCCAAACCCTTAAGACCCTGCCAATGGAAGAGACGTGTGTGCTTCGAAAGCGGGGGGAGATCCGCTAATGAGCGCACGCTTTTCTCGCGTCACATCAATCCACCAAAGCAGCAGCAGCGAGAGAAGGTCGATTGTAAGTGACTGGGGCTTTTCGTGGCGGGAAAAATGCACCACCCCTTTTTGGGTTGCACTTTCGTCACCGACGCAGGAATTCACACCACTGAGTGGGTCTTCACTTCTTTCTTCCTTTCTTTTTTGTTTGCCCATCAAATATTCACATTCCCATATTTTACGATCCTCGATCGCCTCTCTGGACCGCTTGCGAGCGCGCCTTTGCGGGTGAAATATATGGGCCATTTTATTATTTTTAATTCCGTAACGCGTCCATTCCGGCCGGCCATAATCCCGGTTGTAATGCGTTTTTAATGTAGTTTTCATTTAAATCTAGCTTGGCCGCGCCAAAGAGGTGGCCGAATCCTTCCGCCCTCGGCCAGCTTCTGTCGGATGGGGACGGAACATTTTGACTACTGAAGATTATAACTCGCCTTCTGGTGGAGCACGCGGTTTTAGGTGCTTGGTTTTTTTTTATTCTCCTCTCACCTAACCGAGGAACCGGGGTGGTGGTGGCTCTCTCCAGTCCGCTAGAGCCCTCCCCCGTCCACACCGAGAGGAGCCCGCTAATGACGCTAATAATCTTCGCCCCGAAAGCACACCTTCGTCCTCCGCACGGAAACTTCTCCGTGTGGCTAGGGGTTGTGGCCTTTTCAGGAGATTATTGCGCGCATTTACGGGCGGGAATGGGCGGGAGAAGCAAAAAAAAAAGACGAGATGGGGCCGGGCCAGGTGGATGAAGGCGAGCGCTCGGGTGACGCGTCAGGTTTATCGCGGCGTATAAAATAGCTTGATGAATATACAATCAACTACTAGTTTTACGATTTAATTTATGCTCCTTGTGGTGCCGACGCCGCCGCCAGGATGGTTGCAGCCGGTCGAGTTGGTCGGTGAGGTGGTGGAGTAAAAAAAAAAAAAACGGCGCCCCAGCTCGCCCAGGGCGTCAAGGTGACGCCTAGGATTCGTCGGCACTTGACTGATGAAGACGAATTGATCAGGCTGGCTGGCGGGCATTATTTCGATAAATTAAACTTAAACTTACTGAGCAAGCAAGTCGGGAAAATCCAAAAAAATAAGGGAGCTCGGCGTTTTTTTTTTTGAAAGCACGCCTACGATCTTCCTGATTTCGCCCAATCTCCTGGCACGCTCCGGGTGTCCTGGTACGGCTGATGATCGCTCTTTTGTGCCATTCTCCATCAGCTTACGAACACGTTAAGCTCGCCGTATTTTGGTTCATATTTTGCCGCATTTCTAACACTTCGTCTTCAGCGTTTGACATGCCATTTGGGAAGCCCCTCGCGCGCACGGCCACCGCTCAGCATCCTCTTTCCGCTCTGGTGCCACCAAAAAGCTTTAGCCCCAGCATATCCCGACGACCGGTTCCCTTGATGAGCGCGAGTGGAGAAATCTCCCACCCGGGGAAAACGAATGAAAAAAAAAAAACACGGCGATCTACCCACCGAACCAAAACGAGAGCAATCGATAAGCGGCCACCGAAAGGGAAGCAGAGAGAAACCGGAGAGAGAGAGAGAGAGAGAGAGAGAGGAGAACCGGTGGGAAGAGTGCACCAAAAAAAAATACAAAACAGGTCGTTAAAATGAAATAGTAATATTGTATAAATGAGACGAAAAATGAGTCCGTCCGACCCCTGCCCGGCTTTTCCTCCTGACTGGCCACCTCCTCCCTTCCTGCCACCCCCCCCCCCCTCATTTATCTTCCATCACTTTGCCCACACGTTGGCCCGCGCGGACGTGCGTGCGTGTCGGTGCCTTTTTATATGGCGGCAAAGTTCAAACGGCTCCGTTGTTTACATAATAGTGGTCTTTTGATACGGAAACAATAGACTGACAGGATGAAAGAAAAACCGCCGCCAACAACAGCTGTACTAAATCGCTCACCTTTTTATACCGCCAACTCGTTCGTTCTCTCTCATTTTCTTCTGGTTTGCGCCTGGTTGTTTTGTGTGGCTCGGCGGTCGGCTCGTGGAGTGTAGCCTTTTTTTCTGTTCTTTTTTTCCTCACACATCTCTTTGGTTTGATTCTTTTCGTTCACTCTCTCTCTCTCTCTCTCTCTCTCTTTCTCTTTCTTTTCCTTTCTCTCGTTGTCTCTCTTCCGTTTTGCACGTCTCTTGCTCTCTTGGATTTATTCGTTTTCCTTTTGTTTTTCTTTCCTTCTCGTTTGTTCACTTTCCTTCTTTCTATCGGTGGGTCCTCACGCAAGAGGAGAAACGATTTAACGCTTTTCTCTCGTAGTTTTTCTTCTTTTTCCTTTTTTTTTTCTTATTTCATCGTTATCGATCTGCTTAGTTTTCTTTTTCGTTAGCTTAGTTTCATTTTCCTTCCTCATTGACACGCTGGTTCGAACGTTTTCTACCTTTATCACCGTGATGATTTTCAAACTCGACCGCAATTTTCATATGGCTTGGATCGAAGGCATTAGGCACGCGATAAGTGATAAGACGGTGAGCGATGAAGATTAAATACCGCCTGAATGTGCTCGTTTTATCGTTAAATTACATTACATCCTCTCGTCTCACGGAACGATCGTTTCCGATCGAGTGTGAATGAACTAACTGGCCACTGTATGTTGATTTGTTCTTTCGCATTTTTCCGAAAACAATTTAACATTTTTTTTGCGCGCATTCCTTCTTCCTGCCCTACCATAAATCGCGCATTGCTCACCACACCACATTCCATTAACGATAGGAAACAAATTCCACGTCCCCTAAATCGCCGTTCATGGAGGAATGTTAATTGGGGCGAACGAAAAAGCCACCAAACGAAGGCCAGAAGAAAAAAAAAACCTCCCCAACCGAGGGAGGCGCATGGTGATGCATGTAATTACGCTCCCCGATCGAACCCCGGCTGGCCCTGGTGTCTTACCGGCTTACCGATCGGACCGGTGCTTTGCTCTTGCTCCAAGAGGGGGCGCGAGTAGCTCGAACGAGCAGCCTCGTTAGCACTGCCCTGGGCCGGCTCCATCGGGAGAGGATATTACGAATTAAGCGCGGCACATCCCACCAGAAAACAACAACACCCAAAATTCCACCGTAAACCCAAAAGGAAGCCCCCACCCAGCTGGGGTGGTGTATCTTCCTGCTGGCTCCGCACAGGGCACGATAATTGCTCGTCCCGCACGAGCTAGGGGGGCCCAATTTTGGCTGGGAGCCGTTTTGGGCTTTCGCTCTTTCGACAGAGGATGAAGAATTTCCCGACCTGACCCGCCACCACGATCGCCTCCGATCGCTCGATTGATCAATCTTCAATTACATCCCTCCCGGCGTGGCCCGAAGTGGCGCTTACGCTGACGGCGGTTCTGACGGCGTGTCGGAAGCGACGCTTAGCGCATTCCACGGATGCCAGCGGCGGGTTTTTGGCGGGAATGTCGGATGTTTTCCGGGCGCGGAGAAATTCCCAAATCAAATTTTCGTTTTCCTCTCCCGCTTGGGTCCCGATTTCCGGTGCTAATTGACGCCGCCCCGGTGCTGAAGGGCGCGCTATAGGTTCAGCAGCAGCAGCAACAGCAGCAGCAGCACCAGCAGCAAGCGAAGGGCAATTATGGTGCGGTAGCAATTATGGCGCGCGTTGGCTCGTTATTGTGGTGGCGCGGAAGCGGACCCGATGGCGTCATGCCAATTGCTTTTGGGCCGGTGACTCAAACTTTCGGCACGTTTCGGTCCTTCCGGGTGATCGAGGGTGATGGAAAAACCGTCGATCGTGAGAACGGACTGGGTGGGAAACTGTCGTTGGGTGGCTTTTTTCACGCTGGTCAGGGTGACAAGTGTGTGTTTGCTGCATTTAAAGGAAGATCTGAAATTGTTTTTCACCGACACACGATCGTCCAAACCGACAGGGTGCCTGCCCATGAAACGAGGGAAAACTCCGAACGCCAAAAAGAAACTCGAAAGCTGCTCGAGTTCCAGCCAAACTGACTCCAGCTGACTGACGACACCCTTGCTTGTTGAGCGCACCTCTAATGGGGAAAGCCCCCCCAAAAGCAGCCCCACATCGAGAGGCCATTGGGTTCCGTTTCGGTTTCGTTCCGTTCCACTTCCACTGGTGCTGGACGGAAAGGGCGCGTTCTCTCGCGCGTTGACGAAAGCGAGCGAGAAAAGGAGAGAACATTTCTGCCCCCGTCGGCTGGTTTTCCTTTGATCTTGAAAATGGCGTGTGCCCCGTTGAATTTATACCTTATTTATTCGTTCCGATACCCGGTCCCGTGAACCGAGCCCCGCAGCTCCTCCCAAGCGAGGGGGTGGTCATCTCCACCTCTGCGACCTCACACCCCGCTCGCGCATTGAAAGGGTTCAGGGGCAGGGCCGCCGAACGCCGGGGCCGAATTTGATGAAGGTTTAGCTCGATTTCGATTTAATTGCGAGCATCGGCACAACGCGCGGTGTGGCATATGGGGCAGCAACGCACTCACACCTGGTTATTATGGGCCGTGAAAGGACGATAAATTAGAAACGCCAAACGCGCGAGGCAATCAAAGCGACGATCAAAAGAGTATTAATAATTGCGGCCAAACATGTGGCCGTAAGCGGGTCAAGCGAGCTGCTGGGCACAACAACCGGGATCAGGCAACTCTTCAGGCGCTTCAAAACTGCGGCAACTTATCAATCAAGCAAGATCACACGCAAAGGACCAACCTGAGAGGGCGACAGTGGTCAGGGTTGGGCTGCTGATCGCTGATCACCATCGCGTGGTCCTCGCGCCCTACGGGGAAGCGTCATCAACAACGGCAACAACGACACCACCGGCCGGTGTGAAGTGAAGGTAAGCGCGAGAAAAGAGCAACCTTCCGTCCTCGAAAAGAAAAAGAAAGAACCGCCAACCAGAGCCGCCGCTTTCGTCGCATTTCGTTCGGGTCGGGTGTTGGCAGCAACAGCAGCATCAACAGCAGGAGTAGCAGCAGCAGCAGCAGCAACAGCAACAGAAGCAAGTAGTGTCGGCCTTAGCATCATTTCGATGCTGCGACCGAGGAGTGACGATCGGTTGATGCGGTTTTAATGCCGGCACAACCGCGTAGAGCATACCCTGCGGGCTCCAAACCCACCCCCAGTCGCCGGGGTTGCCCTGGGGTTGGGAAATGATTGTGCATAACTTTATCATTGTGACCGTTTCGGCGTGTGCCTTTGATGTTGGCGTACCGGCGCGGCCCCGTTCCGGTGTCGGTGGCGACTGTTCTCTCTTTCTCTCGCACACTCCCCCCTGGGTCGCTGTCGTAAAGGAGTCAGTCGGAAGCATAATATCCCTTTGGGATGGTGCGGTGAGTCGCGATGAGATGGCTGGTGGTGGCTCCGGAGAAATTGACCGGTTTAATGTTGTTTTATTTCTCGCTCGCCGCCACAGTCCGCCTTTGACCGCTAATATTGCCGGCGGTCCGGCCGCGGAGCCTGTTGATTTTATTAATATTGCCTTTTTCTTGCCTTCTGTACTGTTGCTGTGCGGAATTGGTTCGGAATTCGAGGCCTAGGTGGGACATTTTTTCGGGTCGGACGCGAATTCGCGCCTTTGGTGCCACCGGAGCCAGCTATGCATAAACGAGCTGATGCGTTTCGGGTTGACTCTCACTTTTTATCGGGCACTTCCTATCGCAGGGGATCTTTAAGGATGCATCTAGGGATGCATTTAGATGATTTAATGCCACCATGCGCTAGAAACCGGCGTATCTTTGCTGAATGGAAGCTCCGAGAATGATCCTCCCACTAAAGATCGATGGTTGCATTGAAGAGCGACAAAATTATTATCAAATATCGGTGATTTGAGCTTTCATACCAAAAAAAATTGTTCTAAAACCCGAAATGAATCAAAAAATGAAACCAACAGCCGTTACCTTCAACCCGCTGCGTACAGCTCATTCAAAACAAGTGACCAAAGCTCCGATTTTCGCCTCTTCCATCCATGGCTCATCCTCCTCACAGTTCCCTATCTTTGTTTCAGTCATTTTCCCCGTGTCCCACATTAATGCTCATGCCCCGGTCCTGCCGATGCTACTTGTCTTGTTTTTTTTTGTTGTTGCTGTCCCGTTTCGTTTCCCTGCCTCGGCTTCACCAGATGCAAACCCATCCGGCCGGCTAATGCTTCGGCACCGATCAAGGCTCCGGCGTGGCCGTGGCGCGCGTAGTACGGTAGCTCTAGTGACTAAATTGCTTCTGACATTAAGATTATATGTGTATACATATTACCTCGTTTGGCGCACCCCGCCCGCCACCACGCAACCCTGGCGGTAAAGTGGAGTGTAGAAAGTCGTTCCCGTCGGTCCGGTGCTCGGAGTTCGTTTTTTTTTCATCCACCTCCTTTTTTTTTGTAACTCCATCGTTGGCTCTTTCCTTCCCGGCGTTATGTTTTTTTTTTAACTTCTTCTGTAATCCTCATCTCGGCGGCACCCTTGCGCCCAGGCGGTGATTTTTCGCTTTCCCGTTTCATTCTCGCGCGTCCCGCGGAGAGTAAAACCGGTGGCAGAGGCCCGATGACCCGCCCGATTCGATCCGTCGCTGTTCTGCCTCCTGCCAAGCTCTTGGCGGGTACCGGCGGGTTACCTGGCGGGTTCCAGGCACTGGCAACAGCAGCAGGAGTAAGGCGTCATCGATGCCGATGGATCGCTGAGTCTAGCGGTTACCCAGCGGATGAGGGAAAACGATGCTGCAATTTTAGGAATTAAATTCAAGTAGGTGTTGGGAGTTTCGCATACACATTGAAATACGTATAAAAATATATGTAAATAATTTAACAAAAGAGCCCAAATTCAATGCTTTATATTTGCTACAGCATTATGAAAATTACACCGCTAGATGAAATGAAACAGTTACCCCTTTTAATCAACGAAAAAAAAACTCATCCTAGCCACTCTCAAGCCAAAAAAGAATAGTTTCCTAACCCTAGTCGATCTCCTGTCGATCCTAGCCACTCAGGTCACTGTTCGATCCACCCTCAGCGCGCCCCGATACCGAAACACCAAACAGAAGCCGGCACTTGCCGCGGTGCCAACGAGCAAAAAGGACCGGACAGGGCCCGGGCCGGGCCGGCTTCCCGCCTTACGCACCACAAGGAGCGGCTGGAACACGAACGAAGCACCACCAAACCGGCAAGGAGAAGGAAAAAGCCGGTCCTTCTCTTTGGCTTTGCCGCGTTACCGGCTTAAGACACGTACGGACGGTTGCCAGCGCGCGAGGCGAAGCATCGATTCGACACACTTCATTGATCGATTGGACGCATATATACGGTGACGGTGATCAGAGAGACAGAGAGAGAGAGAGAGAGAGAGAGAGAGAGAGATCCCCTTTGGCGGAACTTCAGGTGGCTCTCGCCACCCTAGGGGTTCCTGTTCCGAGGCCAAAGCGCAACGGGACGATCCAGCGCGCCACCGGCCATCGCTTTCGGGCGAAACTAATTATGTAACGCATGCCTGATGAGCGGAGCTAAGTTTCCCATTGCTTTTCCTGTGGATGCGTGCGTGCGTGTGTGTGTGTGTGTGGGTGAAGGACGACGATACCTGTTCGACATCCGATACGGTTCCAGCCAGCGTCGTGGGTGGCTGGTCAAGTGACGATCGGCTCGGCTCGGAGATCACCATCAGGACGCTCTTTCGTCCTTTCGTCGTTTTATAGATACATCAATTCGACTCGCTGTCAAAAAAGGGAGGACGACGACAGTCCTTTCGAGGCTGGTTCTTAATGCCGTGAAAAGCGAAACACACCATGGTTCCATTATGCAGCACTGGTACGAGCCGGTTGACGGTTTACGCGTTGCAATCGTCCCGTGGTGTTGTACCGTTGGAATGGAATGTTAATTTCGGCAATGCCCAATATCGCGATAACCGTGAGGATGTTCAACCGTGGCCCGCATATGTCGCTTATTACGCATGCCCGGGAGCTGCAGTGTTGCATCTGCGGTGTCTCGTAAACGGGTGTTTCTTGGCGCAGCATTTTCCCCCACAGGTTGGCCAACAAAAAAGCCATCAAAACCCAGCGTCCGACTGGTGGACTTTGGATGGGCTGGAGGAGGCATAAAACGCACGCTATGCGGAGAAAAGCGATACAATAACGGGCCAAGCGTAACAGGCGTATTATACGTGAAAATACTACACACGAATCACACACACGCGTGCACACACACGCACGCTAAATAATAATGAATATACACCGACAAAGTAATAAACCAATTACGAAAAAGATCAAAGAAGCCGCCGACTCACCCAAAAAAAAAAAAAGGGAGCGAGAAAAGTTTCCCTCCGCTTCCCGCTGTGCCGCCGCCGTCGTCGCCACCACACCGACCCCGAAGCCCTTTTCTCGAGGGCCCTTTTCCGCACCCGCTGGGCCACCCCACCCGGGGTTTCGCTCCTCTTCCTGCGTTTGTGCGCTCGTGCGTCCCTGAAAAAGCCGCTTTTTCTTTCTCTCCATCGCTCCCGATCGCTCATTTGTGGGCCCTTATTTTTCTGTGTGTGCGTTTGTGAGTGTGTGTGTGCTCCCCCCCAGCCATCCAACGCTAGGGCAGTGGGTGTGAAGGAGAGAGAGTACCTTTTTCACAAAAAAAAAACACACACGCATGACGCGGTGCGTATGTGGTAATAACGAAATTGCGTATTGCCTTCGACCTCCTCCTCGCTAGTGGCTAGTGACTTTGGGGCTAGGTTTCGCGATCGCCAGCATCAGAAAAGGGCCGCTACATAGCGGGTAGCTTGATTGCTCGTTTATTGCTCCAATAATACCCACCCCCACAATCATAAATCATCGCGTTCATACGAGCATAGATAAGGGTGTTATTTCTTCTCCAATCGTGTGATCTTTTGTCGATCGATGTGCACGATCAAAGCATCAAAGCCACCTTGTAAAGTGATCCTGCACCACATAAGCCCCAAAAAAGGTCTACCTTCCCTTGTTACGCACCTAGCGCAGGCCCGATGGGCTTTTACCGGTCGCCTATCGCGTTGGGAGGTGAAAATTTTGCCGCATTTAACGCGCCTAGCGTGAGCCGGAACGTTCCCACAAACGCGACAAAAGCCGCTAAAGCCGCTGGCTCAGCCTAGGCCTAGGACCCACAGCCGGGCGGCGGATAATCGCCTTAAGCTGGCAACAAAAATCCTTCCCAAAAGCTTACCCCACCGGCTGCTCGGTTAAAAAAGGGACGGTTATCCTTTGACCATTTCCCGACGACGACGACGACGACGGCGGCGGTCATTCTTCAGCGGTGGGAGTGAGCGAGACATTCAAATTTCCCAACATCAAAGACGCGCCCGACACATCCGCCCACGACCCAGGTTTGAAGGAGTCACATTAGCAAAAGCCGTCACCGGTCATAGGGACTCTCGTCGACCTGAAGGACCGCGTGATAAAAGTCCGCCGCCGTTGCCACTGCCGCCGGTGCTTATCTCATCGAGGGCAAAGGGGGCTGGGAAGGTGCGGCGGACGGAGTTTTCCCCGCTGGGCGTAATTGCCAGGGGTCCCTACGCTCGATAATGCTCCCGCGGCCGATCCCGACGACCACCCAGGAGACCGTCTCGGTCGCGCAATTTCCCCCACGATCGGTGGTGTCCCTAGATGGTACGGGAAGTGGCACGAGGGGGAGAGGGAAAGGAAGTGTGTGTGTGTTTTTTTCCCAACCGCCCTTCCGCCTTTTGGGCCCTTAATCGAGTGCTTCCTTCCTCGCGTGCGCGCGCGTCCACATACCGCTGGAGTTTCGTAGCCATGCGGTGGTGTTCTTATTCTTTCGAAACGATTATCTCATTTGCGGCATCAAGTTCCGGGTCGGGAGGGGGTGGAGAAGGGGACTAAAGAACAGGGCTGATGGGTGGAGGAAGATAAACAAAAACCGCAAGAGAAGAGCCCTCTCCGATGCGGGTCCCCGGAGATGAGGGCATCTGTATGTGTGTGCGTGCGGAAGTAAAGCGGAAGTAAAAGTCGGAACTATCATTAAAGATCGGCTGGGAGGAAGCTGCGGTCACCTCTCGCTCCCGCCCTCCCGTCCAACCAGGTAAAGGAGGGCGGCGGTGAGACGAGAGAAGAAGAAGAAGAAAAGATAAAAAAAAAACAGAGGACGAGGCGCAAGAAAAAAAAAGAACAAACGAACGAGCGGATGAGAGAGGGCCACCAATAACAACACTTCTTCCCCACCGAGGTATTTATCTTCGTAACCACCGACCAGGGGCTCTCTTGCTCTCTCTCTCTCTCTCTCGCTCACTCTTGGCCGGCTCTAGCGGGGCCGTCAAGCGAACCGGAACACAAAAGAACCGGACTGATCAAGGGAAAAGGCCGCTGAAGTGCGCCCGGATTTATTTACAATCGAGATCAAAGGAAAATGCCGCCCCGTGTGTGTCGCCGGCCGTCGCTGCTGATGACAACGGGCGGGTGTAGTGTGAGAGAGTGAGAGAGAACCAGAGCGAGAGAGAGAGAGAGAGGGGGTGTCGGAAAACTTAGAGAGAATTAATTTACAAAGAGAGAGAGAGAGGGAGGAAGAGACACGAAAAGAGAGCAAATGAGTGAAATGAGCTCGCGCTCAGTTGGTTAGAAATTTCCCGGCCGCAAAATAGAGCATAAGAAACGAGGATTTTCCAACCGGACCGCATTGTAAATGATGGAATTTTCCAGCAATAAAGCGTAATTAAACGGGCGGGGCAGAGTGCGGACTTGAGCGCAGGGAAAACTAAGCGTTAATTAGGGGTAAACACGCCGTCAAGGACGTTTCGTTTGGGCGATGCGCTTTTCCTGTGCTGCGTCTCATTTTTACCTCGGCATGTTTGCTGGTAAAAAAAAGAAAATTGGTAGGATTAAAGCTACATGCGAGCTGGAATTAACGCTGTTGATTAGCTACAACAATGTTTTTTTTTTTATTTATGCCAGCGAAATTCGAGGTACTAACATATATGCTTTCCAGGAACTGTAGATAAAACATAACACATTGATCCTAGCTGTTGATTAAGCGTCTAAAAAATTAAAACGTTTGTGAAAAGCGTGAATAAAAAACTAAAGTTATGACAATTTGTTTTTCTGCTACTCAACGCGGGATATAGCGAACTTCAAATCTAATCAAATGCACAAAACGCGCACCTAACTTAAGCTGATCTGTTGCAGAAACACCCGGCTCCATGATTTTGATCATTTGAACATGATCCTTCCCGAAGTGATCGCTCTCGAAGTGTTACGAAATAGATGCTCTATTTGCGCGATGGGAAAACCTTCAAAACGGCCACCACGGCCACATCATAATCCTTCAGCTGAGATCGGCTCGATTGCGGTTGGCCACACCGTGCGTTGATCTAGTTGCGACGAAAGTCGACACCATCAAAGAGAGGGCGCACTCCGACGCCCACCGGGCCAGAGGCCAGGGTAATTGGTATTTTGAACGGTTTCTAGAAGCAAAAAGGAGGAGTGAGAGAGAGAGAGAGAGAGAGAAAACAGACACGCCACCAAAAAGAAAACTGTCCCGAACCCGGGGCGCACGCTCAACGGGCCCTCGGGCGAGATGATCGGCAGCATTTCAGGGCGCAAGCACACAAACATCACAGAGAGATACCGACGGTCCGATTACGGCAGCAGGGCGAAGCTTCGCAGGGCGGGTGGAAGAAAAAAAAAAGAGGGAGAAGATAACAAGCATAAATAGATTATGTTCTTGTTTTCCTCCACCAGGGCTAAACCGCGCGCGATCTCAAGCTTGATCTCGATCGTCGGCAAACTCGCCTGTTCGTTAGAGGCCCTTTTGCGTACGAGGCCTCACTATCTCTTCATGCTTCTCTTTCGCTCTCTCTCTCTCTCTCTCTCTCTCTCTCTCTTTGTTCAGGCGTATCTAAAGGGTTTATAGCGTGAGTGGGGCAAAACTTTGAAGATCTAAACCCCGCGGTGCATCGGGAAGCCGAACCGGGAGCCTCCTCAAACGAGCGCTAGACGGCGATCGCGATCGGGCAGTTTAGAAGGCGTCTTTTCTAAGCCCTGCAGGAGTCACGCGGTGAGATTTGAAGGTTTTCTGCGGCTGCGTTGTTTTTTTTTGGCAAAACAAAAAAAAACCACCCTACTTTGGGTTCGCCTTCCGCCTCACAAATCCCCGAAAGCCGTAGGTGGTCGGTAAACGATCAAAGGATTGAACGGCCCTTTTTTTGCCCTCGTGGCCTCAATTTATCGTTGTGGGTTTACGAGCACAATCGGTGATGTGATTGTGCCGCTAAACGGCTGACTGTGCTGCCCATCGAAAGCCTGGCGAATGGGGAAAAAAAACAACCATTCACTTTCCAATCAGCTATCCCGCGAAGGCTCCACTGTTCGGGAGGGTAGCAATCTTGGTCAGCATAAAATCGGCCACATGATTTACAGGCCCGAAGGGGCTCATCCCAACGATCACTATCTCGTGGCGCCGTCTAAAGGATACGCTCGCTCAAAGGCTGCGGTGGTGGTGCGTTACTTACTCATCAGTTCGGGCATCAGTTATCGGGAACATAAATCCACCGGAAATGCTTGTTAGTCGCTATAACCGCCATGGCACGCTTTGTTTATGCGGTATTCAAGCTATTTCTCATAACACACACGCACACGGGGCATGTGGTCATAAAAAGGGGCCTTCCAAGAGGCCGCCAGAAAGGAAACGAATAAACCAAAAAAAAAGAGAAGATGTACAGCAAAATCAATAATCCTCCCTGTGGAGGTGGTCCGCATCCTGTGCGGCACAGGACGAGGGAGAGCCTCGTCGGGTGGAAGTGCTCAATCACCCGAAATCACCTGCCGGGCCAGGATTCCGATGCCGCGACGCAGTTGTGCCCGGATTCCCGGTACTCCGCGCGTACGTTTCTGGCACCATTTGGCCACCACGATGGAGGAGTCCTTTCCACGAAGCCCGATCACCGGTTCCGATTGGATCCCACAAGCCCACCAGGGCAGGTGAGTGAGTAAGCCAGAATCCGAAGTCCGGTCGCTCGGCGGGATACCAAGCGTGGGATGAAATCGGTACGGTTGAAGTCACCGAAAACAAACAGACTGCGACGGCGGCGCGATCGATGACGGCGGCGACACGATCACGGCTCCTTGAGCCTTGGTTTCGCTCGCTCTCTCTCTCTCTCTCGCTCGCTCGCTCGCTCTAAGCCCTTCTAATGCCCCCGAGCTGCCGCCGTCCCGGGGTATTGCCGACATCCCGCTGGGTTTCTCAGGAACAGGAACACACGCACGCACGGTCTTCTCAACGCAATGCGACTCCGTGTGCTTCCATTTTCCGGCCGGCGAAAGAGAGCGAGAGGGTCGACGAGCGAGAGCGATCGAGGGGAGACAAAGGGTGATTTATCTTGATGTCAAAATATTTAACGAACCATGTTCATTTGCC
Organism: Anopheles nili; assembly: GCF_943737925.1. Lineage (NCBI taxonomy): Eukaryota > Metazoa > Arthropoda > Insecta > Diptera > Culicidae > Anopheles > Anopheles nili. Next base: position 56,907,909 of record NC_071292.1, read on the forward strand.
TCATAACAACAGACACCTTTTGCTAACGATCGCCGCGGTCGATGCCGGTGGTAACGCGCGGCCTTTCGATGCGTTGGGCTTCTTTTTCTTACGCTTTTTTGTTGTGTGTTTTTTTCCCCGATTTTTATTATTCATTTCACTCCACCCGCCGAGATAAAGGACATCGCCGCCGCCGCCGCCGTCCGGTGATGTGTCATACCCTTCGCAGGGGACGAATCCCCACGAACCAAAAGGAACCATATTGAACGTCTTAATTTACAGCAATACCGTTGGGACATGTTTGCCATCCGTGAGCGTTACCGAATAAAGGTCCTTTTGTCATGATCACATTCTCATAGATACATTGTTGATTTGTGTTAACAGTCAGGCAGTTTCAGGGAAAGCAATCAAACATGCGAATCGAACGGAAGATCTCTCTTTCGATAACTTCTACGTCCTATTTCCCGATGAAACTAAGCGAAGTTAGATCTTTCGAGCTTTTAGCACAACGCAGCCGGCATATACCTGGCACGGTTTCCACCACCACCGTATCACCCGTGATTGATGTGTTTGTTTAACGGAGGTTTCTGCTTTCCGCGATTAAAACGCGCTCACTTTCCCGGGCCCGCCATCGACCGGTTCGCCTTTGGGGCGGCCTTCGTGTTTGCGAAATAAAATACCGCTTGACAGGAACATATTTCGCCGATCCAAACATACATTGTTGCGGAAGCCGGGACGGTTCCAGCAAAGCCGTGGTTTGTTCACCGCGCGAATCCCGCCAACCCGAGCGCTAACCTGAATGAACAAAAATCAGAGCAACCACCGAGCCCAAAGGCTCCTTTGATGGTTCCGCCGCGTGAATCAAGCGGTGTGTGCTTTTTTCTTACTCTTTCTTCTTCTTTTGCGATAGTCCCACCAGGCGGCTGCAGCCTGCAAATCCTGGAGCGGTCTCTGACAAATGTCCTGGCATTTGGCGCGACCGGCGAAGGCCGTGTTTCATCCTGCGTGCGCCCAACCGGCAGGATCAATTTATGTTTTGCATGCAAACAAGCGGAGAGCAAGGGGATTTGCTCGAATGCTAATTCTCCCTTCCGTTGGCTTCGGTTGGCAGCGAATAAATCATCCGCGATTTCGACTGCCGATTTCTAAGCCTTTCGGGACTCCTGTGATGGTGGTTCGTCCTTTCCTAGGCATCGGAGCCCCCTCTTCCCTTGGGGAGAGCCACTTCTGGGCCGGCCTGCATGTCGTGTACTGCGCCGTATTGAGTTTCAAATCACTCCGCCGTTTGCCTGAGCCACTTTTCCTTTTCCCTTTCACAAGACCGCGCCCGATGAAGCACCGGAGAAAGAGCGCATCTTTTCGATGGTTCCGTGCGCGGTGAAATGTCGAGTGTGTGTGTGTGTGTGAGAGAGAAAGAGAAAGAGAGAAGCAAGAAGAAAATGCAAGCACGAAAAAGAGCCCCGGCGAAGCGAATAATGAATCATATCATCGGCGGAGATGAGGCGTAGCGAAAGAGGGTAAAATGTGTCTCTCTACGCAACGTTTTTCCCCCTTTGATCTCGTGCCGCCTGTGACAGATTGCGTATTTTAGATTTTCCTCCGACCCGGCCCGTTCCGCTCGCTTTCCCCTGTCAGCCCTTCCCTCAACGTGCGGGTTTGCCGCACACTTGGCGCGCGGGGTAAGACCCGCTCTTACGTTTAAGGCATCCTTTTTTTCGGTTTCCTCACGTTTCTCCGCACACTCTGGAGCAGGGTGAATGCTAGGAAAATCGTTAAGTGCGTGCCGACGTTCCCCGTACGCATTGGGCCCGGCCAGAAGCGGCCACTACGCGGGTTTGTTCTCTCTCGCTTGCGGTCGGGGGGTTCGTCACTTGGATGAAGTTTTTTGTTTGCGTCGTTCCGTCGGTGGGTTTTGGTTACGTCGTACGATTGAATGCCGATAGAATTAGCTGGCAGGTTTTGCTGATGGAAACCGGTGCGTTTTAGTAACGATAATCAGCACCTAATTGTTGATACTTTATGTCAGTGAAATGTTGCCTTTCACATGCTTGGAGAGAATGTATAATTCAATTTTGAGAATTTGTTTTTGGTCCCAACGTATTATATTCATCCCAAATTTCGGAATCTTTTTCAGAAGTATTTGTTTGAAAGATTTTTACTTTATGTAACAGCCCAGGAGGATTTATTCGTTACTTGTTGACGTGAAAATTCAATAAAAATCGTCCCTCGCCGACCGAGCGGCGTTTTGCGACGCAGTAAAAACGTACGATCGGAATTTGCCAGCTCAGCCGCACAGCCCCGAAGTCCAGGCGTTCGCACCATCATTTCGATGCCGTGCGGCGGTGTTTGGCCACACGAAACAACTGTATCAAATTTCAATTGTTTTATTGCCAATAAGCCAAAACGAGAGGAATTACGAGATTCGTATGGGATATGCCGGGGTGGGGAAGGCTCGTTCGGCGGGCCGTTTTTGACCGGTGATGGTTTTCGGCCTAAGCATTCCGTGGACCGAAACTACCATCTGCCGCCGTCACAGCCGATCCGCCGGTACCGAACACGGCCCTTGCCGCAAATGAAGCAACATTTTCCCAAACAAACGCGGCACCGCGCGGCCGAGGGAGCCAGATTTATGGCCCTAATCAAGACACCTATGGTGCGGCTGTTTGATGGGACTCGCATTTTTTCGTCCCGGGTGTTGTCTTTCGCCCGGGCGAGATTTAGCGGTGGTGGAGAGGACGACCACGGCGGAATCCAGTTTGATCGGGTGAGTCGTCGGTTTTTTTCGCCGTATTTTTATTTTTTTATTTTGTCGTATTTATTTTCCATCCCGGTGTTTAATTTTGTAGCAATATCGAGATGCTGAATCCGAGATATGATGGATAGATATCAGGCCGACCCCAACGCATTCGACCGTTGGGTAAAAGGACCGCCACACCACCCGGGAGTCCTGTGCGTGCGCAGGGTGAGAGCCGGTCCGTTGCGGCGTTTCTCACGCATTCAATCGGAAAGCCGGCTTCGGAAATCGTGCGACTGGCCGAACCGTCATAAATTTTGCAGCTTTAATATCTGGTCCAATGTTATCAGCGGCGCGTAATCTTTGCTCGTCGATCGTACGTTTTACATATTATTTGGCACGGCCAGCCGCGTCCGCTTGGGAGATTTCGGTAAGATGAGACGATTGTAGCGCTAACAAGCCGCCCGCGTCCAAAGCTAATCGGGTGAAGCACACGGACGCCCGCCGTACCGGGATAATTAGATACCGAATTTTACATTTCATCAAGCCTTAATGAATCATCCGTTTTGTTTTCGGTGTGCTCATCCTGCCCAGTGTGAGATTAGGAATGGAGAAATGAAATAATTCATAATCATCCCTCTAAAACAAACGTACAGGTTGATGAAGCAATGTAAATTCTCTGCAACGCAATTGGATTTAAATCGTTTAGATAACTTTGAACAAAAATGAATAAGTATACTTGTTTCGATTACCGTATAAGCGATGTTAATATATTTAAAATCATACGCTGTACTGCTTCCTCTGATAATTGAAATAAGCCTTATTATTCGAAACAAACAATTCAAAATAATCATTAGGAAAGACGTTTGAAGGGTCTTTACGACAATGAAAACCTTTTCAAACACGTGCTTGTTCCTTTCCGTTGAGCGACAGCGTGTTTGAAATTCACCACGTTTTGGGCCACAGTACCAACCGGTTGAGCATCCCTGACTGAAAACTGACAGCATGTTTCAACTGTGTCAAACCCACATTGACAGCACGCTCTGACACTTGTTGCTTTGAACCCCGGACGAAGTGCTCTTAAAAAACTCAATGTGGTAGAGAATATTGCGGAAGTTATGCTTTAAGCAGAACGGTTTTAAACTGATGTGATTTAGCGTAGCAACAATGTATCAATTGTTGAAAAATTCGTGCCGTGCGATAGCCGCAAACGATAGCTCCAAGCGACGATGGGTGGTCCCGGTCCAGCAAATGGGCGCAGCATTTCTTCACACGACACGACGGTCGTGCTTATCGGAAATCGGCGGCAAACAATCGCAACCTTCGGAAACTTCTCCGTCATCGTCTGCGACGGAATCTTTGGCAGTTGATAACGGTGATAAGGTAACGATAGAGAGCATCTTCTTTGCGTTGCGGAACGCATTGTTTACATGCTGTGAGTTTGTTTACGTCGTTCGATTTGCCACCCCCAAAACACCACCACCCCATTGCGTCGTGTATGTGGAACACTTAAACTCCGTTCCCTTGAGATACACGTGCACTGTTGGGATTTGGCCACGCTGCTAGTGGTCAACGTAATTTTCTGCTTTATTTAAATTATCTAAATTCTCACATTTCACTCAGCCAAATTAAAATATGCACAACAGACGTCCGAAATTCACTATTTTTATAGCCAGTCGATAACGTGATCGCTTTAGCTTTGTATTTTTCAAATCTGCTTGAGATTCACCTTGAAAAGTGGCATCAACAAAAAATCGACCTTGTAAACCTGTTGCACATAAGACATAGGTGTATGCCTCAGATCCATCGTATGCGTCACTGCATGCTTTCTAGCTACCGTGCAAGCGATTCAAGCTGTGTTAGTGTATTTTGTTTACAAGCGCGATCTGAATCATAAGTAACCGCAACACGCTCGCACTCCAAAGAAAACCGACATGGTAATGAATTTTGTAAACTTTTGCAAATGCAAATTGATGGCACCCTCGTCACAGAGTCTCTCACTGTCGCTAAGTGCAAAGTCCGAACGATGAGAAATGTTTTCTCATCGGGTTTTCTCCCCCTCGTTACCAAGTCCCAGGGTGGCCATTAACATCGGGCGATTGGGGAGGGAGCTAAATTGTGGTCTCATTCAATTAGCTGCCGCTGTTAGCGTCCACATGCGATGGAAAAGCTGCTCAAATAGTCTGTTACCAATCTGATCGACGGGCCAAGAGCCGGTGCAGAGCACGTAAACATCAATATTTACCATCGCTGCATTGGAGACGTAGACAAAAAACTGGCTCCGGAATGGCAAAAATAGATCTGCTTTCATATTGGTGGGGGCTCTTAAACTTCAGCCATCATCAACAAACCAAGGCTTTTCAACGGGTCACGGAAAAAAAAATAATCCCATTCAAAAAACCGGCCCCTCACAAAGCGCGTAAAGGCGAACGTAAACACAAGACGCAAAAGCAACAAGAAACAAACTTTGTAAACGCGCTCAAAATTTCGCAGTGTGCAGTGTGTTGTGCATTATGTAATACGCACCACCCTTGCTGCACAGGGGGTTGTACATAGGCCTACATACACACATTCTCGACGACCGCAAGCAAAGTAGGCGCCGGTCGGAAAAGAAGAACACGCAACGCAGCTGCATTCCCTTTTGGCCCTTCTGTGCACTTGGTCACGTCTTCACTTTCTTCACGGCGCATGTGTCTCGCTCGCGCAAAGCATCCCTCATCCCTTAAAAACGGCTCGCTTCTTGTTCTTCTTCGCCACCTTCCTCCGGGGGCTGGAGGCAGCTTTGGTGTGCGTGACGCTCCGAGTACGGCGCTGGTGTGTGCGTACGTGCCGGTCGACATGCAACGCGCCGTGCGTATGTGGCGTTGTTTACAAATATAGCGTAAAAACGGCCATCATCTCTCGGCCAGCGGAAAACAGGGGGTGCGAAAACTAAGAAGCCCCCGTGTGACCATGCACCACACCTTACCCCCTCTCTCTCTCTCTCGCTCTCTCGCTTGTCCCTTTGATCCAAAAACGGCAACTCGACGCTTCCACTCTGGTTGTTGTGCGGTGTTTCTTTCAGAACCACTCGGAAAGTCAACGCGAACGGAAGCAACGTCTGCTGACCTCACCGCTTACCGACAGCTTCGGACGGTTTCACAGCTATCTGCGGATTTCGCTCACCGAACGGTGCAACCTACGCTGCAAGTACTGCATGCCAGCGGAAGGCGTGCAGCTCACCCAAAAGGATCATCTGCTGACGAGTGCTGAGGTTGTGCGACTCGCGAACCTCTTCGTAACCGAGGGTGTACGCAAGATCAGGCTCACCGGTGGTGAACCGACCGTGCGCAAGGACCTGACCGAGATCGTGAGCCAGCTGAAGGCCACCAATCCGCTGCTCGAAAGCGTCGGCATCACAACGAACGGACTCATGCTGACCCGGCAGCTCGTTGGCCTGCAACGGGCCGGACTTGATGCGCTCAATGTCAGCCTCGATACGCTCCGGGCGGCTCGGTATGAGCAGATTACACGCCGGAAGGGCTGGGACCGGGTAATGGCCGGTATCGATCTGGCCATTCAGCTTGGCTATCGTCCTAAGGTGAACTGTGTCCTTATGAAGGGTAAGTAGTAGATGCGGTGTACAGTGTGTGTGTGTGTGTGTGTTTGTTTGTCGTTTGTGTGTCGTGCAAGTGTCCTTGATCATCCGGGTTTTCGGAAGGGTCCCGGTGGGCGACAGTGAAGGCAAAAAAGGGACACGAAACGGTGTTTGTTGCGCGGACGAATGCAAAAAAAAAGAACACATACGAAATCAATCACGTCTAAAGACGAGGACTGGATGGCAACGCCATGTTAGGAGGGTGGATTTAAAGTACAACAAGTACATTTCTCTCGCTCTCTCTCTCACTATCGCTCTTCCTAATCCGGTCCACCGTGGGCCCTTGGGAATGCAGTTCAGGTGGTGGTGCATCGATAAGAGTGAGGATCGGGCGATAAGAAAAGAAAGAATGCGCCCAGACAAGTTTAATCAGCGTCGAAATTGGGCCAAACACACTCGCTGGTGATCAGTTCGAAGCGATAGGACCGTACACTGTCGCTGTGTGATGATAAGTGGGACGGTCCATCAATTTAAGGACCGGAAACCGGCCCATTCTCGATGCGTTTGTTCGGTTGTTTGTGCATATCATCCCAGACGCAGTAGTGCCCTTTGAGCAAGTGGCATTTGAATATGAGGTTGACACCGTAGGGCCCGTGACCCTCGGTTGCACCTTTCCGAAAGGGCAGTTAAGCGCCTACTTCGATGGTTCGCCTTGCTCGCCTTCGATGTTGTGGCTTTGCCCCGGTCCAGTCTTTATTGCCGTGAGGGAATTTGTTGACCATTTGCACGCTCGTGACGGCGATCCTGTTTTTTGTTGTGTCGAACCCCACGGGTCTCACCACGAACCCGGGTTGTGATGGGTCGCTGGTCGCAGAAGGGCTGACTGACAAAAACAAAAACAAAACAAAAAAACCTCCCATTTTCCGCAGGTTTTAACGACGACGAGATTTGCGATTTCGTCGAGCTGACGCGCGATCGCGACGTTGACGTGCGGTTCATCGAGTACATGCCGTTCACCGGCAACCGGTGGGACACGGACAAGATGGTGCCGTTCCGTGCCATGCTTGACACGATCCTGGCCCGTTATCCCGCGTTCGAGGCGCTCCCGAACGGACCGCACGATACGTCCAAAGCGTACCGTGTGCCAGGCTACCGGGGCCGGATGGGTTTCATCACTTCGATGACCGAGCATTTCTGTGGCGGATGCAACCGGTTGCGCATCACGGCCGACGGGAACCTGAAGGTGTGTCTGTTCGGCAACACCGAGGTGTCCCTGCGTGACGCCCTTCGCAGCCCGGGTTGCTCCGAGGACGATCTGAGGTGTCTCATCTCGGCCGCCGTCAAGCGCAAAAAGAAACAACATGCAGGTTAGTGAGTGCGACGGGCGAACAGACCACGAACCCCGGCCGGCAGAGGGTGGTGGGTGGTGGTGAAAATGCACACCACCCGTCTCAGGGGTGGCCGCAACAGGTTTCGCAGCGGTAGCTTCCCTCTGGGCGAAACGTGGCGAGCCCTTTAGTCGTTGTTGTTGTTGTTTTGTTGTCGTTTTTCTTTCAACCCATTTTCCTCCGCAGGCATGCTCAATCTTTCCCAGATGGAAAACCGCCCGATGATACTAATCGGCGGGTAAGAGTTCCGGAGGCACTCCTCACATCGGCCCTCCACCTCCCCATCACACGGAGACACAGCATAGGTTTAGCGCGAGAAAGAGCAAGCAACAGGGTAAGAAGCAGCAGCAAACGTGCGCTTTTAATGGAAGCGATTGTCGCCATATTTGCCGCCACATAAACGGAACCAAGGCCTGAGGCCGGTGTCTGTCTGTACGCCATTAGGGAAGGTTCTATGACCTCGTTAGTGGGGTAGGGAAAGGCCACCCCATGCGCTGATCAGCGTGTATGCGTGATCTTCGCCGCCATCGATCGTGTGTTGGGGTGTGCGTGCAAACGTGCGGTTTGCGATCAACAACAAAAATGGAGAGGCAACCCCCAAAGGCAAAAGCGATTGACTGTGGGTGTCGAAAGGGGTCATGGGGGTTGCGCAACCGAGTGGAACGAAAGGGGAGGAGTGGTGCACATCTTTGCAACGGGGGGTTGGTGCAAAAAGGTGAACCGGAAGCAATCGGCAACCCCTCCCGTTGACCGTTATTTCAAAATGCATATCAATGCACTCGCGCGTGTCAAGGTTGTGCGATTAAACGTGCTGCGCAAAAACACAACGTGTAATCGGTAACTTTGGTCGGCTAAACAGCGCAAGAGAAGACTTTCCCACATGGGAATATGATCGCTTGTTCACTTCCCCAAACGACGGTGCCCCACCTTTCGTGGGTTGCGTCAATCCTTCCGCCCGGTTTCGGGATGCATTTTGTCGTCTAATTAATGGCCACATTTTCTCCGTTCCATTCGATGCAGGAGCACCGGCACTTTCGACCTCATTTGTACAAACACACCACCGCACCACCTTCTCACTGGCACAGTTTCAGCGCCCATACTCCTCGCTAAGCCACGTAGACGAACACACCGGCCGGGCGACGATGGTCGACGTAGATGACAAGGTGTCAACCAAACGTGTGGCCAAGGCACAAGCCACCGTGTACGTTGGCCCTACGATCGCGGCATTGATCGAAAACAACGAACTGAAGAAGGGCGATGTGCTCTCGATCTCACAAATGGCCGCGATCGTGGCGGCGAAGAAAACCTCCGATCTGATACCGCTCTGTCACAACATCCCGCTGTCATCGATCAAGGTGGAGACGAGCCTGAACAGTTCCACCAACGAGGTGCACATTCTGGCGAAGGTGAAATGTGACGGCAAGACGGGTGTGGAGATGGAGGCGCTTACCGCGGTTTCGGTCGCGGCCCTGACCGTGTACGACATGTGTAAGGCGGTTTCGCACGAGATACTGATCAAGAACATCATGCTGGTGGAGAAAACGGGCGGTAAGAGCGAGTTCTACCGGAAGCAGTTTAATCACGAACCGACGCTGGAATCCCGCACGATCGAGACACGTGAACGGGAGCAAATGCCGATCATCACGCGTGGCTACCGGACGGATCCAATCGTGACGAACGAACCGTTCGTGCCGATGCACATTTGAGGTGGCCCCAATTCAACAACTGCATTCATCTAGCGTGTTAAGTGCCTTTATTCATTAGCAGTGGGTTGTCAGTGGAGTACGCTAGTATCGTTCGTCCGCGGATCCTTGTCCCCAGTCGAGTGCCATCTGGTTGCTGCCTCGTGAAATGGTCTGCAATCGAACCACCAGCTCGCCGTACGTCTCGCACGAGAGGCCCTTATGTTTGGAACCGTCGGCCAGAATCTTGGGGTCACGCATTTCCGGATTCACGCCGCTTATCCAGCTCATTGCCGCTGCGCACATGTTGGCGTACTTCGGGATGAACAGTGGCGCACGGATGGTCCGCTCGGCCGATGAGTCTCCACTTCCGGTGGCACCACTGAGCGGACAGTGTACCCGTGCGTATCCTCGGTTCGTTTCCACGTTCCACACGTTGGCACCGTACAGGCTGAAGACGATCTGCGGCCAACCGTACGGGTTGGTGGATTTCATCGTGAACTCGATCGGCATGTTGAACACCACCGTCCGGTAGTCCGTCTCGGTTCGAGCACTTTGCGTGACGGCAGACCGCAACCCGGACACGAGCTCCCAATCCGGACCGGCTACGATGTCGTACCGGCAGAACAGTCCGTTCCCGTCCGGACCCATTGGGAAGTAGGCTGACTCCAGCTGCCCAGTGACGGTGAGGTGGAAAAAGCTTTCACTTTCACCGGAAGTTAGCTGTAGCTCGAGCATAACGGCGAGAATTAGATGCAAAAATTCCAGAGAAAAACACTCACACACTAACACACTATAGATGCGGATCGATTAGATGCGCGGAAACAGAACGAAACGCAAATCCACCGAAAGGATGCCGACCCTGTTGTGTTATGGTAATGCATAACAATTTCCATGGCAACGCACCACATTAGACGTAAGACACACATTGCTTGGGAATAATTGGGTATTTGTTAGGCGTGTTTCACTGTACACGAGAATTGTAACACGGACTATAGCATTTAACGAAACAAGCGAACCGAACAAAGTAAGTGAGTTCGAGTTTAGTTTAAGCTCTTAATTCATCACAAAATAAATCACCACATCAAAAACTAAAGTAAAGTCCGCTCAGATTGTTAGTTCTTATTTGTGAACTTATTGTGGCAAACCGGAACCGCTTACGATCGAAATCAGGATCGCAACCAATCTGTTATTTTTGGTGAACCTATCAACTCTATTTTCCATCTCAATTCTGGCCTACCATATCGCTCTTGTTCGGTCTAAAAGGACAAACGGAACGAACGACCAATCGGAGCCTAACAAGACGGTTTCGCTGCAAAAACGGAGAGTATATCGTGCACAAAGCTAGACATCGTAGTGATCCGTCCATTGGTTTTCCACACATACGGAGTCAAAAATCCTTTTTAGCATCTGCTTCAAGCGTGCCTAAAATAGGTTTCATCCGCATTGGATAAGGTACTTTTTTTAGGCGTCTGTCACTATAAATGACCTCACACTGAAGTATGATCCGTGGCAGAAGTAGTGAACAACTTTAAATGTACGTTTATCTTTACGTCACCCTTGCATAGATTTACATTTATACCCGTCAGTAGAGCTACACGGTACTGTGATATGACATAGTTCATAGTAATGCAAATAAATACTCAATATATTTTTGCTTATTCTTCTCTTTTGTTCAATGGTTTTCATTAGCTCGTTAGGCGACCTTAAAGTAACAATCAAGAACAACACCTGGTGATTTTTGTTTTCGTCTCCGTGAGAGCAGCAAAGCACGAGCCGATCCGTGAACGAGGAGGATTCCAACGAGTAAGGAAATTGCACAGCATGCGATCATTTTTGCCGCCATATCGTTTCGGCGGGCCTGCTCAAGCCTTTGGGATAAGATGTGGTGTAAATGTTGTCTTCATGATCATGCGTTAAGTAATGATCTGTTGCACATCATCGCCGTGCTGGTGTAACGTTGCCGCCGCAAGCAAACGGTACAGAAATACATGATATAATGAATGCGGTTGGGGATTAAACAGGAAACAAAAGCTAGCCAGCTGATCGGACGGGAGAGGAAACACGCGGCTCTCGCAACCATCTATAAGTTGCCCACCAGTACGTTTCTGTTGGTGGTAGGTTTTTCCTCGCTTGCGTCTTCCTTTTCGCTGGCCGCCGATTGAGTCGGTTCTTGGCCTCGCATTTTAATATTGTTTTCCTCTTTAAACTGATTGATCTCCAGTCCCTTCTTCGTGATCTGTTCCTTGCCTTCATCGATCAGCTTCTCCAGTTGTCCTTTGTTCAGTTCCAGCTGCGGCAGGACGACTTCGACCGTCTGCTCGACTAGCACACCGCCAATTAATCGGAAGCATTTTCGACTAGATTCGACTGTTTTCAATGTATCAATCACGGTTCTGAAACGAGCAATTCCACAACATTACCAACAACCGATGGTCTAGGGAAATGCGGCGGCATCATAAGAAGACTCTGGGAAGAATATTCTTCCATCCCTGCGCTCCGCGCCCGATAAGGCAATGGAACGAAGCTGCACGGGACAGTACGATTTAGGCCCCACTTACTTGTGCTCTTTGAAATCCATCTCGATGGTGCTTAGATTATTAACCAAATTTCGCTGTTGATTTCGCAGCTGCTGGAATTCGGCATAGATATCCTCTTGACTTTTCTTTTCTTTTGGTTTACCGCTACCGCTGCCGGCCGTCGAGGCAGTTTGTGTTGCCATCGTTCAGGAGTAATTTACGCACCGGGATGCTGGATTGCAGACGGAGTCAAAGGCTCGCCTATTTGCCGCTGGCTACAAGGGGTGCGGGATGGGATTCCTTAATTTGGGAAGGTTATTTTCACGCCGTTTACGAACTATTTTCTTTACCGAAACGGTGTGATTTTTTGAGCACTGTTTCTTCTTCTTCTCACACTAAGAAATGTCACATGTAGAGGCACAATTCGATGTTGCTGCGTTTTGTTTATACTTGCAGTTCAGGCACTGTTTCGGTGCGTTTTACTTCGGCGATATTAACGTTTCGTATGGTGAGAGACGATAAATATCGCTGATTGTTAACATTACATATTCATATTGATTACACAGCTCACTCTCAATCAAACCTAATGTAAAATGCATTCAAAAAGTGCATCCGAGACAAATCTGTTGTAATTTGACGTATCGGTAGGAGAGTGTCGTTCCGTCTGAAACCATATTCACATCACCGTCGCGTCAAATCGGTTGATTTCTTTTATTTATTTTTTATGATTCGTATGAGTAACACAATTTCTAAACATCCGATTTATCACTAGCACAAGCAGGGTCACAACACCAGTAGGGAAGAATTACCACGTTCGATTTGGAGGAAGCGAAACCGACCGACCCCACCGACCACAGACGGCATCGCAGCAGTAAAATGAATCAACTATTGGACAAGGTTTTAAGTTTCATTAACTACTGGTGGTTTAGGTACCTGATGATAACCGAGCTGTACATGGTTGAGAGTTGGGAACGAGTCACAATACGTGAGTATCCGGGAATCGAGCATCGAAGCATAGTAAATAACGCCATTTCACGGATTCCCCAGATTTTCTTCTCTTCGCTATTTTCCTTGCCCAATGGTATTTCAACTGTAAGGTAATTCTTCCCTTTACTGGAAGTCTACTGGGCATTACACCCGTGGACCCGCAGAGTGCCTCGGTGTCTCGAATATAGGCAATCAAACAGAGTGCTGCAGTGGGTGGAAACGCATTCCTTAGCCGGCGGCACGAACAAGGAATCTTCTCGCAAAGTATTTACACATTTTTCGCGGATTACCACGGACAGAACAAACCCAGTTAAATCTCATCGACTTTAGCAAGGATCTGATGTTTTGTATCGGCTTTGTTTGGTTTAAGTGAACATCAATATTTGTGTTTTACTCTAGTGTTAACGAATGTGTCTGTCGATATAAGTGAAACGAAATATAAACAAATGAAAAGCATTTTAAACATTCGCGGTCTCTAAAAGAGCATCTTGAGGAAGCGATTATTTTTTATCCACAACCCCTACGAAGCACCAGCGCTATTGCAATTATGCTTAGGGTTAAAGCTGTCTTGCTCTTTCATAATACACCATATGGTGGGAACCCCGATAAGGCGATAGCAGGGCGGGTGGAATCTACGTAGAGCGTAGATTCCCAGGGCATTTGGAAATCAAGTTTCCTTATCAGAGGTTCTTTACTTTACACGTTGATTTCTTAATACACCGTAAAGATAACGGTTAAATAGGTTGTTGAATTAATCCCATATAATGATCGATGATTTTTATTTTTATCTAACAGCATTTGATGAGAATACATATAAAACTGCAGCAATATGCTAATATGTTTTACTATGAAAGGATTTATCTTATTCCTAAAGGGTTAGGTTCATTCCATATACTTTAAAAAGTTTAAATTGAAAAATAACCATTTTATGTTTTAGAAATTTTTGACCTTTTCTGGAAGGTGTCTGAAATTAAAATGCATTTAAAACCGCTAGCAGACGATATCAAATATACATTTCGTATCAGGGTGCCTATTGTATAGAAATCTAGGAATCTAGTTCTGCATTTTTCTTTTCTTGTAAAATTAAGTTAATTTCAGAAATAACAGCAGAATGTTTCCATACATTTGATTCATTATTATGTAATTAAGCTTTCTGAGCAATAACTTGTGAAATTTGAAAAGGTTTCAAGAAATGCTCAGCACAGACAATCTGGCTACCGACGCGTGGAGTATAGAACTATGCGTATATACAAGAGATGGCAACAACAGTTTTATTATTTTTCGTCATCTATTTTAATCCATACTGAAAACAGTGCTCATCAGCTTCTTGTTTTTCATAAAAGTTGGAATTTTGTTGCAGTTTGTGGAACGCACTTAACAAAGAACAGAAAAACGGTGCCCATACGCTGTAACTGTGGTAATACTAAGAGCACTGCAAAGGTCGTCGGCTTCGAAACAGCTTACTGGCCACGATGGACCTAACCACCAGCGGTGTGGCCCGATCCAGCGAAAGCTTAAATTTCCTCGATTTGCCCGACTGTATGATTGAGCAAGTGTTGGAGAATTTGACTTACGATGAAATAGCCAAGAGTCGAATAGTAAGTAACATAATGATTAGTAATTAAACAAGTCCAACATCTCATCATATCATTAATATTTGGGGTTTGTTTGCATTACAGATATGCATGAAAATAAATATCATCTGCCAGTCGTTGCTGAACAGGGGGTTTGTCAAGATAATCCGGCGGCACAACGCAAACTTCAAGGCCATCAAATCTCAGCTACCTCGGCGTGAATCGGAGCGGCGGAACCATCCCCTGGCAAAGCATGCCGACATACTGACATGCATCGAAACACGTATCTCCATGCTCTCCATGACCTACTCTAAGTACATCGAAAAGGAGGTGTGTTGTTTTATCCCGGGCAAGGTGATAGATGAGGTAATGCAAATTCTCTTTCTGGTCGAGAACATTTCGTTTCCTCTTCGGGCGCATGATGTGCTACAAGAGTTGCGTGACATATCTTCCATGGCAATCGAGCACTTTGATGAACACATCGTTGACGGGCTGAAGAGGTTGATTGGTGAGCATATATGTCCCAAGAACGCATTCGGCCATCCAGATCTATCATCCTTCAACTTCGATAGTAATATTGAAACGCCAATCCCTTCTACGCCACCTGCGGAGCCGTTATTCGATTCCAATCTTTCGATGCCGAACATTATTCGGCAAGGAAATTGTTCGTTTTACAGCGCCATTTCAATGTTATCAAACAGACTGCCGCAGAATCCTTTTACTTTGAGTACGTGCAACCAGAGTTCGAAGAACCACAGCCCGTACATCCCGAACTCGTATAACCAAGCTTCGAATAGCCAGAGCACGTATAACCCAGGCACGCTCGGCCAGAGCTCGTTCAATTCAGGTTCGCTCGGCCAAAGTTCATTCAGTGCAGGAACGCTTAACCAGAACACGTTTATGCAGTGTTCGCACAGCCAGAGCCCAATCAACCATGTTCTGAACAGTCATAGCTCGTGCACTGCGAGTTCAAACAGCCGCAGTTGGTTGAATCAGAATGGATGCCATATAAGCTGTAGCAATCCGAGTACATTGATTCAGAGCTCGAACAACCAGAGCTCTTTCGGTATGAGCTCAAATAAACTGAGTGCTAACAAGCAGACCTCGAGCAATCAGTGCTCAAGCACCCAAATCTTGCCCAGCTATAACTCTAGCAGCATTGCAACCAATGTGCCGAGTGGAAAGGTGTTCAAGAGCAAGTCGCGAAAATTGCGCACCGATATCACTCGCATCGATCAAACGATCTCCATCTTCAAGGCGGAATTTCGCAACATGCGTCAGCAATTGCTCCGACAGAGCACGGAGATAAAGGAGTTGCGCCGTCGCCTGGACGAATCGGAATCGAAGAATCTTGAGCTGCTGGCCAACATCAACCAGCTCGGATTGGGTGCTTCACCGGTTGGGGCTGGTTCCGGATCGGCGTCCGTGGCCATTACGCGGTGCTCCATAAAGTCCCGTGCGTCCTCGGGCATGCTGAAGCGTTTGTATACGGAAACAGAATCTCTGCCGATCACAATTGCGGTTCCTCGCTCTCCTGTCAATGTGCCATTGCCAGTAGAATTGACGTTAAACGAACACGAGCAGCAAGTGGCATCAACTAGCGAAACAGGTATACTTAAAAAAGCAAAGTTGGACAACTAGACAAGCGACGATAGCAGGGACGAGCTTTGACTTACTTTGTTCGTATTACTCGATCGTGGAAACTAATTTGCTGGTTCACTTCCCAGCTTTTATTTAGTCTGCAACGTGTTCCGTTTGTAGGAGCAAGCCGTTCCATGAGCAAACCCTTTTTTATGAATTGAATTTTCTAGATTTTTTGTCTCGAAAGTACGACCCAGCTAGCTGTCTGGGACGTGGCAATATGTATACTAACACTAGTTTTTAAGAAACAAATCATCGTATAGGCAGCCAACTATCCTGCACAGGTGAACGTGGAAATTACGCACTGAGTTACACACCTCGTACAGAAAGATGCAGCATGTTAGATGCAGTTACTAGCATAAGCAACAACTAGCGTAGTAAAGAAAGAAAATACGATCACAACAATGTTGTATTGTGAAGCTAACCTTTTTTTATAACATTTTTTTTAGATTAGTATCATCCATATTGAATTATGCATATTCAAAAGGCCAGAATCGATTGTATTGCGTATCGTTTTAATGATAACACGAAAAGCTCGCTACAAATTTCAGAACAAGCAATTGCGAGCAAAAACAAGACACGAAGATAATAAAATTAATTTTTTCGTGCATGGATTGTGTTTCAATTTCATTGAGTGTAGTAGAAACCTTTTTTCTTACGAAATGCGATACGCCTTGGTCAATCGCATATCAATCTGTAGTGGCACACGCCATGCGCCATGAGTGCTTGTTAGTAAAAGTGCAAATTTACCTAAATTCCGTAAGCGTTTTATCTTAGTTGGTATCCATACCGATAATTTCATAGTGTCTTATCATATTTGTTGCACCTGCGTTATCATTCCCGGCTGGCGTGTGGTGTGTACGGATAGTTCCTCTCCGAGTACTTCCCAGAATTTAATCAAAGCTCTCAATAAACGAACAGTTGTAGTATGCTGTCGTCTTCTTGTTCAAAGAAGTGGATTGATTGCACTGGTTATCAGCGATTCACGTGTTAGAATTTCTAAGATGTAGAGATTCTAAATTTTCGTACTTATAAGGCAGTTCGAGCTGAATGTGGTCACAGTTTCCATCGAAGCGCTGCTGATTTCAAACCAAACGCGATATGAAGTCACTTGCAGTAGTTTGTATGCTGGTGTCGGTTTATTTGCTGCACGTAGAAGCATTTTATAACAGGAATTCTTTTGATAGTAAGTAAATGCACCAGCCATACTTGTTAGCAAAAAATTATACCTACTCGCTTCGTATACTATTCTAGTAATCGCAGGCTGCAAGCAACACGATCATGTAGTCGGTTACGACGGGTCAGTCCAATATTTTCCCACAACAAATTTAGCTAACGTCGGGCGGACAAGCAACTCGAAATATTTCAGAATCGCTGTTCTCGGAGCTAACGATGGAATCATTCGATTTGGCGAATCCTTGTTTCCGTATGACAGGGATGTTGTAGAGATCGGTAAGACAGAGTCATACACTTCCTATATTTATGAGTCCTTTTTTCATTGTGGGTTCCTTTGAAACTCTACCATTCAGTTCTGGGCGGTTGGGGTAATACAAGAAGTGCCGGAAGACGGCAACGCCGATCGTCTGCTAATAGATACTCAAACACGGTACTTTCCGAGACGAGTACGCCTAAACTGCTGTCTGAGTTCCATGCTACCATGTTCGTACTCGAAGTGTTCAACAATGGTACGGTGCAAGTGAAAAAGGACGGACAGTTGCATCCTTTCCTGTCGTTTTTCGACATCAATCGGATTCCCGTCAATTACATGGCCCTCACGAGGTGGGATAAGCAGGTGATCTACTTTTATGATTGTCCTTTGGAGCCACCAAGAAACTGCACCACCCCTTAATAGCGAACAACACAAAAATAACAACTAGATGGGAGCCGGCATTCCGTATTCAAAAATCAAGTATCATGAATATATATATATATTGTAGAAACAGCACATTAGAGTACCGTAATTAATACTAAGAAAGAATCTATACGTATTAAAAAGGGTAGTAAAAAAATTTCAGTAGAATGGTTTCATTTATCTAGGGTTAATATAATATAATATAATATACGTAAGCTTGCAACCTCCAGATTTATTTGACACCATTCAGAATTTAATTATTTCCAACCGCAATGACGCGATCATGAGCTGGCTACGATTTTCCTAAAGAGTATCGATATCTTACTCTAAATAATACGTATTGAATAATGAAAGATGAAAGTGATAGTTTTCACTTTACTCACGAGGTATACTTTCTGATTGTAAAGCCACTAAGCGTCGTGCTTAAAGCGTTCTGCTACTGGAAGCCCGTACCTATGATTTTATCTCCTAGTTCAATAAAAAATCTTTTGCCCCCGAAATATAGAATTATGTTGCTCTTATGCAATGTGATCCTGCATGTCAATTGCATATCAGTTTGTAGTGGCACACGTGATGCACTTGATTGTTTCTTTGCAAATACTGTAAATTTACCTTATGTCCATTAACGTCGTATCATAGTTGCTATCCATATTCAAATATTTTGCTAGCTTGCTATCATATTTGCTACACCTGCGTTATCACACCTAACCAATGTGTGCGGATAGTCCGAATACTTCCATGAATTTGAATAAAACTTCGAACATTTCGTGTACAGATGCTACCATGTTCAAAAAAGTGTATTAGTGATACTGGTTAACACTGGTAATTTTATCGTTATCGTTTGTTTTCGGAGATGCGAAAGATCTCCAAACTTCGTACTTATAAAGAAGGGCACGCCGGACGTGATCACAGTCTGCACAGTTGTGACTTCGTTTACAAATCTAATTCGATATGAAGTCACTTTCAGTATTTGTGATTGTGGCATCGGTTTACTTACTTCACGCAGAAGCAATTTATAACACAAATGCATTTGATAGTAAGTAAATGAACATAAGCATACAGCATACATAAAAATATGAATATTATTCCAGTAATTGCAGGCTGTATGCAATACGATCATGTGGCCGGTTACAACGAGACAGTTTAATATTTTCCCATAACGAGCTTAACTAACGTTGGGCGCACAGGCAAGTCGGTGTATTTCAGAATCGCAGTTCTGGGAGCTAACGATGGACACATTCGGTTTGGCGAATCCTTGTACCCATATGACAGGGATGTTATAGAAATCGGTAAGATAAGGTCACACAGTTCTGACCTGTGATCCCCATTCTTTATTGTGAGTATTTTTTTTAAATTATACTTTACGCAGCTTTGGGAGGTTGGGCAAATACAAAAAGTGTTGGACGACGACAACGCCGAACGTCTGCGAACAGTTACGTGAACGAGTTACTTTCCGAGACGAAGACACCCAAACTGCTGTCGGAGTTTCATCCTACCATGTTCGTGCTCGAATTGTTCAACGATGGTACGGTGCAAGTGACCATAGACGGGCAGTTGTATCCTTTCCTGTCGTTTGTCGACATCAAGAGGATGCCCACTAACTACATGGCCTTTGCGAAGTGGGACAAGGAGGTGGTCTACTTTTATGATTGTCCTTTGGAGCCACCACGCAATTGCACCAGCTCTTAAAGCTCGTGGAGGCTCAAACCCCCAAACTTTTATGCCATTATGTTCGTGCTCGAAGTATTCAATAATAAAACGATCTATATAAGAAAGGAGAAGCGACTGTTGCATATCATTATGTTATACGACAACGGAACGCCATCTCCTGTTGACTACATATCGTTAAAGGGTTTTATGAGTTAATCTACTTCTACGATTGTTCACTACAAAACAAGTACGATCCAGTGATGCTAAACTGCGATGTTGTGTAGATTAATATAAAAATATAGCTACTTGAATCGTTTTTATAGGTTTTTCCAACAAATTCTCCGAAGGCACGTAAACAAGACTGTTTAAAGTCCTTTTATATATTCAAACCCATTGGGAATTGGTCCCTTTTCTCTTCCCATGATCTAGCTGATCCATTGGAAGAACAATGTTTTCTCAGCTTATTGTACAAACGATTGCAATACTCATTCATGCAAATGATGAAACAAGCAGATGATACATCACAATATTTTCCTGTATTAGTAGTGAGTGTCTCTTGTACGCTGTAGACTCTACATGCTGGTGTAGAGCAGCGGCACTTGGAATTTCAAGATCATTTCGGATCGCAGTTCAGCGGCAGCAGTTACCTAGAGCTAAGCTGAAGATGATCGCGTACATTTCGCTTCTGTTGACGATCATTTTGTCGCTCAATCCCAGCACAACCGCTACCGCCCACAGTAACTCCTTCGATGGTGAGTGTGATCGGTTTATGCTGCAGCGATCGCGTGACGTGATCCACATTTTTTGTCCGTTTGCTTCCAGCAATAAAAGGATGCCTTCAGTTCGACGATGTTCCGGGCTACAATGACTCGCAGATGTACTTTGCGACGAGCAGCTTCCGCAACGTGGGTCACACCAGCAACTCGCGGTACTTCCGGATCGGCATCGTAGGTGCCAACGATGGACATATCCGTTTCGGGCGATCCGCGTACCCGTTCGACGAGACCGTCATAGAGCTTGTGCTGAGCGGGTGGAGTAACACACAGTCCGTGGCTCGACGGCAGACACGTCGCCGGAATCAGAGCTTTAACAATGTGCTGCTGAAGGAGGCTTCCACGCCAAAACTGTTGTCCAAATCGCGTCCGTTCGTGTTCCGGATGGAAGTGTTCGACAACGGGCGTGTTCAGCTGACGAAGGATGGCGAACGGTATCCGTTTTTCGAATACAACGACACCCAGCCCGCGATTAGTCCGGATTATATCGCGTTCACCAAGTGGGACGTGGATATGATCTATTTCTATGATTGTCCCCTGAATGAGGATGGCGTGAGTGGAAATGCAAGCGAGGACTCGGTGCTTTTGCGGTGCAGCTTAGCATAAACCCGCACGGGGACAACGAAGAAGATCTTTGGTGCGAATGAATTTAGGATGCACCCACTTATGGTGTAAGGGAACAACAAAGGAGTGCATTTCACCCAATAAACTCTGCTGATATGTCAGTAAAAGGCGTAATTTCGCGGATTACTATCTCCTCTTGCTCAACCTCTGACCCACGGGGGATTTGGTTCTGTCTCTGAGTTCCGCGAAACAAATATCACACAAATCCGCGTTGTGTTCGTGCGTGGAAATTCCGGTCGTTAAACAAACTCCCGGGAGTTCTGGGGCTTTGGCAAACCGGTCTATCTCTTCGGGTGTGTATGTTTACGTTTCTGGCTCCAGCCGACTGGATGCCGGCGAAACAGCTGATTTGAGCTGGATCGACCGCAACACTAACACGTGCAGCCTCACGACGCACGTCACTTGTGTGTGGCTGTGGGGATTCCTCTTTGGGATGCGAGCCAATCATGCCTACGATCATCAGTAAGCTTGATACCGCCGCTTTCGTTGCCGTAAGACAATGTTCCACTCCATTCGAGGTTAGTCAAGTGATCGGCAGCAACATGGCGTGTCGCCGGTGGAGCGTTGTGTTGCTTGCAATCGCTGTTCTTTCGGTGGTGAATGTGGAACTGGGGGCTTCCCAGCGATGCGGACAAGTGCAGGTCCTGAAGCAAGGACTTATCTTCGGTGGTACGAGTTCCTCTCCGGGCATGTGGCCATGGCACGTAGCTCTGTTCCATCGGGAATCGATTAGGCGAACGACCTACAAGTGTGGTGGTACCATCATCAACACGGACACCGTGCTGACGGGTAGGTTAATGACGCCATCAACCGCTCAAAGGCCGTGGCCACGCAGTCTGATACGTTCGCAACCCTTAATCTACGTTCCCGTTTGCATTGTAGCTTATCATTGTGTCCAGGAAAACCAGCGTCCAATCGCGGCGGGACGGCTGGTGGTTCGAGCAGGAATATTTGACCTTGACGTCGGTGGTAGTTCCGTGCAGGAAAACCGAGTATTTGACGTTATCTCGCCACCGGGAGCAAGCGCACGCACCTTCAACGATGACATTACGATCCTGAAGATGCAAACCCAGTTCACCTGGGACGACTACGTGCAGCCCGTCTGCATTCAAGGAGTGTCCGAGGACATCGAGCGGCTCGTAGGCACGTTCGGGACGGTGGTTGGGTGGGGCTGGACCGAGTACAATTCCACCTCGGCCACCCTGCGCCAAGCCAGCGTTCCGGTGGTAAGTGCCGAGGATTGTCTGAAAAGTGACCGGAACCTGTTCAGCCAGGTCCTGACGACGAAATTGTACTGTGCCGGCAGCCGGAACGGTACCTCAAGCTGCAACGGTGATAGCGGCGGTGGCATGTTCTTCAAGATGCGTGGCTACTGGTTCCTGCGCGGCGTGACGTCATTTTCCGCGGTGGACGAACAGCAGGCCAATATCTGCAATTCGCGCAGTTACGTCGGCTACACCGACGTCGCCAAGTACGTCGAATGGTTGCGCGAGAAGGGCGTTCGTTTCGAGGATCCGCTGGAGCAAACGGTAACGACGCGAAAACCTGTTCGAGGAGACGCCAACACGGCGCTACTGCGGCTGTCTGTGGATCCTAAGACGAAGAAGTTTCTGCAGCAGCATAAGGGCAATGTATTGTTGAGAGTCCAATTGAACGGACGCCGGGTGGAGAGCTTGTTTCAATAAACGAAGGAGGGAGGAGCTGGACGGGATGCGCAACAGAATGTGACCTTGTGGTTGTGCCGGTGGAATAATTCGAAACGTTTGAAATAATTCGATTCGGAACAGGTTTAGCAGGTTTTCTACCACGCCACCGCGTGGTGTCATCCCGTTTTAAATAATACTGTTTGATCTACTCTTAGAGATCGTTGTTGGCCCTCTTTTCTGTAAGGCCTCAGTCGCTTTCCGCTGGTGCTCGAGTCAAGTTCAGAAGAGCGGCCTGATGTCGTCATTTTCGCGCAGCTTCACTGTGTTGGCCACTCTGATTGTGTGCATTTCCGCTCAATTTCGTAATCCATTCGAAGGTAAGCAAACACTGTGTGCGAAAGAAGTCCATCTTCTCAGAGTAAAGCTTCGTGTGTGCATTTTTAGCGGTTCGAGGATGCCTACAATATGACACCGTGCCTGGGTACAACGACACGCTGGAGTATTTTGCGACAGACAACTTCCAGCACGTCGGTCGCACTCATAATTCCAAGTACATCCGTGTCGGGATGGTGGGACCCACGGATGGGATCATCCGCTTCGGGAAATCACGCTTTCCCTACGGCGACAGTGTTAGCGAAATTTGT
Organism: Anopheles nili; assembly: GCF_943737925.1. Classification (NCBI taxonomy): domain Eukaryota; kingdom Metazoa; phylum Arthropoda; class Insecta; order Diptera; family Culicidae; genus Anopheles; species Anopheles nili. The sequence continues at coordinate 56,931,179 of NC_071292.1, forward strand.
GAGTTCACTGGAGACCGATCAGGGGGATCTTACGATCGTCCCGCCATAATGCATCTTATTTGGGCGTGCTTTTTCCTGTAGGTCTCTCGGGGTGGTCTAACCAGAAGACGGAGGTTAATCGCCATACGCGCACTAGTAACAGTGAATACGTGAACACCCCGCTGAAGATCACAATGACGCCCAACGTTCTGTCTAAGACGCGCCCTTTCATGTTCCGGTTAGAGGTGTTTGACAATGGTAACGTTCAGCTGACAAAGGATGGCGAAAAGAGACCGTTTCTGGAGTTTGACGACAATCACAGTAGGCTGGATTTGGATTACATTGCGTTCACCAAGTGGAACCATGAGCTTTTCTACTACTACGACTGCCCGCTGGAGGTGAATTCGAACGGTGCTGATGAGACGGTGCTACTTAGATGTAATTTAGCGTAGTTGCATTAGCAGTTTTAATGCATTTTTCAAATTACAAACGATCGTCATACAAGCTATACTATTGAATGAAATTTAGATGACCATAAAATGTTTTTTTTTTCGAAATTAATTTGTATACATAGTGCGCCATGTTTTTTAGAGGTTTTTATATCTTCAACCCTACGATACGTACGGGACAGGAAACGTATAAAATAACACCTTGAAAGGCATGTTTTTTGGGCGATTCAATTAACCACTCAAACACATAACACCATGTGGCAAGGTACGCATCAAGCAACATGTATGTCTCTAGCGTCTGGCTGCAAAAAAAGAAGCACAAACAATTGAGACCAAAATCATACACTTGCGTGGCTTCACGGACCATGAAAAAAAAGACGCCTTTGACGCAAAGCTTTCCTCCCCACCTGTCTGCAAGGTCCATCCGACAAGACAATCGGCCACCACTCCTGGTTCTTCGGCGTCCGTCAATTGGTTCCGTTCGGTTGAAAGAAAGAAAACCCTCTTCGGCAGCAGTAGCACAACCTTAGAACCTTGGCAACACTAATTTTCACCCGGCCCTGCTCGGGGGAGGCGTGCCGACTTCCGAATGGGTGGGCACCCAAAGGTGGAACGACGTGGCGAATGTCTGATTTTACGGCACACCTGAAACGGAACCCGTTCCCGAACAGCCAGGGGCCCGGTGGCGCAGGTTCTGGTGGTGGCAGCATATTTATGCTTTGTGTGTGCGCGCCTGCGGTCATTGCTGTCACCGGCGGTGGTGATTTGCTGGACGCATCCTCAGTCGACCGCTGGCAACGACGGGCGAGTGTTTGCTGTGTCCAGCGAGCCCGGAATGGATTGGAAAACAATATTCTACATTATTCCTTCAATCATTCACCATCGTTCCCGAACGCTAGGCGTAGTTTGAGTGGTTGAAGTGAATCGCGAAAGTCGCATAAATTCTGTTAAACATTCGAAGCCTCCAGGGCAGTATGGCCGGCTTTATGGATCACTTCCTGATACTGCTGCACACCTGTCACGTTTATTGCAGTGCTGCAATCGACTGGTTGACCGGGTTCGGACGGAAGTGCGCCGACAGGACGGATGTAGTTTGGCAACACGTTCTCCAGAGGGTAAGTACGACCGTTCTAGTCCCGAAACCCCTCATTACGACACGTGCGTTACATGGACGAATGAATCTGCCCGAATCGATGCGATGAAAAGGAAAGTTTTCACCGGGTTTGTGCCCATTAGAAAGTGAATTTTCAAGCCCAATTGTAAAATAAGCAAAGGCGCTGATGGTCCGTACCGTGGTGGATATTTTTCCATAGCCCCAGCGAGACCGGAGCGCGTGCTTATGCCGGGTTTGCGTCCGTGTGTGCGTTTTGGAGGAAAAGTAGCGATGATTATTAATATGCCGATAGCGGTGGCCATGCCCGGTTATTTGGTGTGCTGAGGACCGGTACCAGTACGTACAACACCGTGGCGGTCCCGGAGGGAAAATAATGAATTAATCAGTCAATTGATTAACACATTAATAATATGAGCGGGCGCGATTTGGAGGGGGATCCAATGGCTTTAAACTTTCTTCCCAACTTGCATTAATGGTGGCGAGAGGATAATGCGTGTAGAATCAGTCTTTTGGTTATGCGCTATCCAATCAACTACTGCACTGGGTTGCAGGTTCGAACTTTTTTCGTTAAGTGTTCCCTCAAATTTTGAAGGTGATTCATGCTTAATTGAACTATACAACCCCATCGCTTGCCCTACACAGCGCCCATCGCTGATTCCAGTGGCTGGAATCGAGATGGGCGGTAGAGCAACGAACTTTATAAGCGAAACAATTCGTGATTAGCATATTTAGCAAATGCCAGAGCGCGTCCCATAATCGCTGGCCTTCACCGTGACCGCCGGCGGGTCATATTGGCGGAGTTTAGCGGGGTGACTAAATGGTTTCCGGTTTTTCTCGCGAGAGTTATAGATTTCGAGAGGTTTCAGACATTTTGTATCGAGAGACATCAACTGTCAAAATTGTAACGTTAATAATTTAAATTACTATAGAGGAAAAAATCGTGATAATATCTCAAGAAGAGATAGATATAAAGCGCAACATATATGGATTAGGTGTATACGTTTGTAGATGATGATGATAAATGTAAGAACAACGGCACAACCGTTGTAAGATTACGTCTAGACAGTGTTATTCTGCCGAAGGCAGCAAATTTAAACAAAACAAAAAAAGGAAAATTTACATACCAGTTCTAGCGCCAAATACGGTGCAAAGCCATTTGTTGACGCATGTATTACACCCCCGTTCCGGACACTCGAAAACGAAGAGAAGCAAAACGTCGGGATCGCTTTCCACCCTCGCGCAGCTGCCCCGGTGGTCCATCCATCGCTGGTCCAGCGTGTGTGTTTGTGTGCTCCCCTTGGCATAAGCATAAAGCAACATTGTTCGCTGACCGAACCAACAGTAGCCCCGGTGGTCAGCTAGTGCGCATCCGACTGGCGATCAAAACACAAAACTCCCCAAGAGGAAAAACCACACCGCCCTGCCCGGCCACCACCTTCTGGCCAGCAGCAAGCCGACCGTGCGTCTCCCCTTTTTTCCACCACGCCATCGGGCGCTTTAATTCGCTTTTGCGTGGGTCCGCAAGCCGGGAAGGGGCACGTTTTTGTTCGGCTGCTGCTTCGGCTGTTGTGGAAAACCATCGGACCAGGTCGAGCAGAGAGAAGAAAATAGAAAAAAAAGGCAAAACTGGGTGGCGCCGCCTGTTTCGATGCGATGCTTCTCCGCGCGCGCACGGTCGATTCAGTTAGCGATTTGATGTACGCCACGGACGTCCACGGACGGACGGATTCGCGCGAACGATAGTGACGCGACCGCGCGGCGTGCTGTACGGCTTCACCGACGCGTGCTTTACCGGCAGAAAAGAGGGCCATTGCGCTGCCCTACGCACGGTACGATCGATTCACTAAATAACACAAGACGCACAATACAGCGACCACGGTAAGGTGCAGGTGGTGCACACCAAAAAGAATCACAAAAGAACACCTTCACTGCACTGCACGAAGAACGCATTGCACGCGTGACGATCGAAGCACGCCATGACACCATTTTGAAGTGACAGCCTCGAGCGAGTCACCTGTTTTTTTTTGCGTTCATCCGGTTCCGAGCCACCCTGTCGCTGAGAGTGACATATCGTTGATCAATCGCCACAGTGCGCCGGTGGTAGTGCTTTTTGGGATGAAAAGAATCTAATTTGTGCCGAACTTCCGCCCAGTATGGGTGCCGTTGCCCCTCGCCTCCCTTTCCCTTACGTACTTTCTTTCGTGTGCGTGCTGTCAAAGACACCGAACGCGTGGTGTGCGAGCGACGGAGCGTGCAAGGCTTCTCCATCGTCGGTGTGGTGCGCGGATCCTGTAGGTAAAAATCAATTAGTCGCCGGGTCGGGTAATCGTACCGGCACCTACCGTGACGTTGCGAGGTGTCGGGTGAGTTTTCACGGTTCGAAGCATACGGCTCGCGGACTCTCGAAGGAGTTGCCGCCACAAAAGCAGCAAGCAACAGAACAATAACAAAAAACAAAACTTACCGCTCCTTCTGCGCGGCCTTCTCGGTGTGATGTCATAGGCGCGCGCGTGTGTGTTGTGCACTTGCGGGTTTTTACTAATCCAAACCCTGTTTAGTACGCCGTACTGCGGCTAATCTGCGGATTGTCCGTGCCTGCTTTCTTCAGTTTCTGTTCTCGTGGGTGCGCGTGCAAATGGGTGCCCGGGTCAGCGACGTGACGGTGCATTTCGTGCTCATTAATGTATTGGCAACGCACCGGCGAAGGTGTGTGATGGGTTTTTTCTGCGTGCACAGGGTGGCCTCGACTGCAGGTGCCCACTTTAATTGAACCTCCATCAAACTGACAGATGACGACCGGATGAAGCGTTCTCAATGACAACAGAGTAGTGCATGAATGGGGCACTCGATAGCAACCTGGTGACTAAGTACGATCCTTTCAGTAGCCTGCGTAAGTGTGCGTTCGTTGGGAGTTGCTCCATCCGGTAGGCGTTTGGCGGTGCTAAAATTAATCCACATCAATCCGATAATTATGATTGCGCGCAGTGAAAATATAGGTTATGATAAGTGTTTACCGTGAATCCGATGGCTACGGTCAAGCAAGTGGCCGAGGCAGCGGTGCGTCCGCATTAGCCGAAACCGCATCGCAGTGCCGTGTGGTGAAATGTACGTGATTGTGTGTGGCAGTGCGTGCGTACCGAAAAGTGTGGATTGTGGCTTAGCGAGCAAAACAAAATAAAAAAGAAGATGTGAGCAGCGAAAAGGAAATGGCGCGAAAATTTGATAGAAATATCGAGAGAGGCAAATAAAAGGAAAGGCCGTGGGCAACGCGTGCGCGGGGCGGCCAATTTACGGTGTGGCGCGCATTGGGCAAATTAGCGGTGAAAGAGAAACGAAGTGAATTCGGAAAAGCGCCCACCGGGAGTGATAGTGGCGAAATGCGGCGTGATTAGTGCAATCGGTGGGCATTTTGCCGGTGTTTTGGCTGATAACGTTGCGTTGCCCCGAAAGGGCCGCGATCGTGTGTGCGACGGATGAGTTGGAAAGGAAAAATTAATATAAGTACAAGTGAAACAGAAGCAAAAAACTTTAATCTCAATCAAAACCTAAAGTGTAAGCGGTTGATTGAGCTGGCGCTACGTAATGGATGTTTGCTAAGAAAACTCACTATTGCGAAATACGTGCGAAGTACCGTAGCAGATAATAGCTAAGCAAGATGGCGTACGTAGTTTGGCGCGTGCTTTTGAAGCAATATTCAAAGGTGCGGCTGGGCATTCAGCGAAACCCATCGGTGGAGGATGAAGTGAGTTCGATCGACGCTACTCTTGGTGATGGACTAATACTAGCTTTAGAGTGAGGCTTAAGTAAGCTTCCTGCCACTATGCTAACACTTTATTTCGTCTCCTGGCGTAACGATAGCTCTTCCTTCGCTTAAATGCACAATTTATTAAACACTTTTAAACAATTTACGGTCTCCATTCCGCCTCCATTACGGGATTCGCACATGGGGCTGCGATCCCGGAACCACTGCCCCAATTCGGGCATCATTGCTGCGCTTAATTGGTGAAATGGCAAACAGCTCGTCCCAAACCGAGCTGCACCGCAAACTGTCTTCTCTTCTGTGAGGCCTTACACAGCAAGCGCGGGCGACAATTATGGCATGTATTTTCTCCTGCGCTGGTGCAGCGAATTTTGCGATCGCCAGCGATCACCAGTCATCACTTTACCTGCGAATGGGGGGTTCGCAAGGTTAGCATGAGGGTGCGCAATTAATACGCGGCGGCAGAAGTTTTGCTTCCGAAAACCCATAACCTAATATCCAATTTCACGGCCGTGGGCACCAAGCCGCGCGCAACGCATGAGAGGATTCGCTCTTTTCCACAGACCCCTTGGGGCTTGCTGCTCATTTCCGTGCGCTCTTGCGGTGCTTTGCGGTTTGCCTTCCATGGCTGAAAGAAAGCGCCGATGCAGCGGCGAGAGAAGGAGAGCGAGAGAAAATTAGGGGCGGAAAAGCTTGCTCGGTTCGGACAAACGCATGGACACTTCTGGCACTGGTAGAGTGGTGGGACTAATAAAAAGAAAAAGAGAAAAAAAACATCAATAAGAAAACCACACATTCCACCCTACCATCGCGAGACGCAAATGTGCACTTTCCCGCCCAATCGAGCTGAAATGGAAAGATAGTGAAAAACAATAAGTAAAGCCTGTGGAGCAAAAAAAACTCTCCCTCACCAGCGCGTGCAGAAGATGCAAGTGAGAAGATGCTTGCGTATGAATGGGGCCGCCTGCGCGTACCACGTGCGATCTGACCATGTGGGCGATCCGCGCACCATGCTTGGACTGCTATTTGTTTGCCGTCCCCAAAAATGGGACCGAAATCATCTTCGCTCAATTTTAGGGCCATTTAATGGGTCCACGCCGCATGGCCACCCTAATGGTGATGGGGAGTGCACGCGGTGGACGCCCGACTCGGCAATGGATTTATGATTTCGATTTCATCCTCCCGGGGGTTGATGATGGTACGCCGGTTTGTCGTTTTGTCGTGGCCGCTCCACCAGTTAGAAAGTGCGGATGTGAAACGGTACGAGAGCCACCCAATGCTGGAAGGTACCGTCAGTCGTTGATTTTGTGGTTCAATTTTCAAAAACAATGTCCAAAATCAAATGGTTCGACTAACGATACTAAAATTGCGTTAACCCCGATTTGTCGTAAATTGCTGCTCGTCGTTCCTTCACGTGTACTATTTTCACTTAACCTTCTTATGATCTATCCTGCAATCACGCAGAGAGCTTAGCCCTCAAGGTTGGCTTTTGGAAAATCAATTTTAAAACCTTCTGAACCGCTCGAAACAACCGTACATTTCCAATCCGGCTGATGGATCGCCCAATCAGAACACCAAAACTACTCCCCGTAAAACGTATTATATTTCCTTCCATGAAGGGCCATTTCCTGCCTGTGCTAATAATACACAGATAATAAAGGTGTGCCCGCAGAAGTTTGTCACCGGTTGCAGCGGCATTTGGTTCGATTGAATTAGCATATTATGGCTCTTTTCCATTACGCTGATGAAGAGTGCATGTGCGATCGATGGAGCGTAGGAAAATGCTCACCCCACCCGGGGCCCGGTGAAAGAAAGTCGGGGGAAAAATTCAAGAGCATTGAGTGGAAAATGCCGCTCGAACGTGACACAGGGCAGGGCGATTGTTATGCAATGAGCATGCGGTGCATGGCGTGCCGGAAGAAAGAATGTTGCACGGGGAATGTTGTGGGTGGATACGAGGATTAGGGGGTTGCAGTTATCTGATCAGATCCCTTGCATGGCATCCACGGCTTTTTCACTCGGTGCCCAGTCACCCCGTTGGCCTTGGGGACTGAATTTCAATGCTATACCGGCGCGATCAATATATGCTGATTGTTGTTCGCGTGCGGAACGAACTGTGAGTGAAATTTTTCTTCCGCAGAAGCCAACCGACCACGGACCCGCACCACCATCACACGGTTGCCTGGTGGGGGTGACTTTTCCCACCCCAAAACGCAACCACTCCCCGCGAACCATCGATCGCGAAGCGCGCTAATGGTGGCTTCGCTGCACGCTGATGGACAGGCCAAATAGAACGGAAAGTGCTCCACACCCAAAACGGACCGCGGTCGGTGGCGTCTTCAATTTCACTGAACCGTGGCGCTGGGGTAGTCACCGAACCCCCTGGGGGGGAATTCGCAGTATTTTTCCGTTGCCGCCTGTTGGTGCTGCTATTATTGTGGCTTAGTTTATCGCCCCCCATCCCCAATAGGTCCATCGCGACGGCCCACATCGCTGTTGGGAGGGTGTAACGGATGTTCCCGGGTGGTGTGGAGGTGAAGTTGGCCACTCCCGAGAAGAAGCCGGCCACAGTCGACTGGACGGCCGGAGGGTTTCCTAATTGGACGGTGTTGTTTCCAGCAATCCTTGCAAAGGATGGTCCGGACGGCTTCTGGGTTGTGCGGGCTTGCTGGTGCGTTGGGGGTGTGATTTCATGAGCTTTCTTCTTTTTCGCAACACCCTCGTTGAGGAAAATGTTCGATTTTATTTCACCTTTCCACGCAACGCGCGCGTACTCTCATATAGTAATGGATGTTTCACGTGTGGCCAGTACCGCCATGTGGGAGCGATTGCTATCTATGGGCTGGTTTTCGCAAGGCGTGGCGCAAGTGGGTTAAGAATTTTTGCTACTATTTTTGTGATGCGGCTGTTGCGTTGATTGATGGTATCGCTACGTGTTCGGTGGAAGCCGTACATTGTGCTGTAAGTGTTCTGCTATTTGCGCAAATATAAGCCCTTTATGTGGGGTGTTTCAATTTGTATTTTTAGGTCAATTAAACAATTACTAGCGTACCTGTTTGGCACTGTTGTAACTAGTTTATGGAACCTTTTAGAACGTTTAAATTGTTATGTGCGCACACGAGTCTGATGGCCGTTTAATGCGATATATGTAATGCTCCTCAGAACTCGTTAGTTTTAGAAATATTGTGCCGTATACTGAAGGTGTACGGCGAGAAGCCTTTCAAGAGGCAAGGTCTTATTTTCAAATGACTTCTCAAGACATAATCGATACCCAACCGCTGGACGAACACACAGAACATACAAATGGCTGTGCAAACAATTTGCATCTCACCAAAAACCGAATGTTAACTCCACGATCCTCGGTCTATTTTATTTGCACTTTTAGCCACTTTCTAACGAAGGGCTCAGGGCAGTTTTCCCAGCAAACATTTTCTCACCTCATCATCGTTCCCTGTTCCACTAGGCTGAACATTCATTCTTACCGAGGGGTTCGGCAAGGAAAACAAAAGGAAAGTTTCGCCGATATTTTGATAAACGAGAGAAATCACGCTGCAACGAGCGGTGATCTCATCACGATTTATGATAATGAAGCTATCGATCGATTTTCGCACATCAACCGTTTTGTCGATGCCAGCGGCGGCGATCGGGGCGATCATGGCTGGTTGGGTGGTTGGTTGATTTGTTGGTTGGGGCGCCAGAAGGCAGATACAAAGCGAGACGCCACCCCCTTCTAAAGCCACCCCATCCGTTGGGTGGTGGGAGGAAAAATACGAAGCGCAAGTAAGCGATCGATCGAGCGCCACTGGTTTCTGCTGCTTGGGGACCATTTGCCTTACGGCTTAAATGTAGGTGAGAGTGCACACTGACGTTCATCGATGCCGTGCTATACCGTCACTTCCTTTCCGGCTAGTTGAGCGTCATGGCGTAGCGTGGAATGCGAACGTCAGTAGAGGTCGGCCTCTTTCGGATGTTCTCCAGCGCGTTGCCTGTGAGTTGGGCGAGCCCAAAGGGACTTCGTCCGGCATTAGAATTTCCCCCACCGAACTAGAGAAGATAATTTAGCAACAGGGCGCGTCCGGACGGTAGTTGTGGCGACCACTTTTAGACGCTTTTCTGCGGTCCCGTTGGGGTGTACATTTTCTAAGCGCGGAATATGAGGCTATAATGGTGCCCAGAAGTTCTGAGAACTGTGGCGGCGGCCCCATATACTTATATTTACGAGCCGCGTCTTCCGATCCGCACGGTCGGTTGGGGCGCTTATTTGCCAGCGTATGTTTTACATCTCTTTTCCACGTTCATTTCCACCGGTTTGAACGCGCGATCTCGTGCTCACCTTGTGTCGTCCGCTGGAAAGCAATTCCATCGATTGGCGGTGCGTTTATGGTCACTGGACACGTGAAATAAATGCAAAGTTTAGGAGAAAACGGTATCCATAAATCAATCGCGAACACATTCATTAAGATAATGAACCTAAAACGGCAGTACCGGGACCGATTGCTGCTCGGGCTACGGTTGGATGGCGCTTGGTTGCACCACGTTTACATGAACGAGTGGAAAATAAGGTGGTTTCGGATTGGGCCTAAAAAAGGCACTATTTTTTTATGCTACATTTTTAGATCCATCGCAAGCTGTAGAATTTATACAACCTCGCGTCCTACGAGCGCATATAAGCCGTTCTATTGCAAAATTGTTCCTTCATGATTAGTAATTGCTCAGATGACGCCGAAGGTCGGTGTGTATCGATATAAATATTGTTCGCTCCACCCTTAATGGCTCACCGACTGTGCGGCAAAGTGAGCGATCAATTTAGGGCAATTTTATCACTGCTCATGGGTCGACTGGAATCGTATACGATAATTGCAAGTTAATGTTACACTGCAATGGATCGCCGTTGTTGCAATAACAATGATCGCATGGGTGAAAGTATCGTGAAACGGTAACCTAAAAATCAGATTCCTGCCCCTAAACACACCACTGATAGCGTTTAAATGTTAAGGAAAATTAATGGAAAATATGTATTGAGTAAGTGAAGACGTTACCGTGTGATGAAGCCATGCATTTTTTCCCAGTTGAGCCTTGAATTATCGTTGGCTTACCATATCCGATTCGGGGAAACATTATTTTCCTTTCCGAACCATCACCCTAATTATCGGATAAACGTTTCATCATCCATTGTAGTGATACATCATCATTCCAAGGCACCGTTTATTGCGGACATCTTAACCCTTTCGAGCGCCGTGTATAAGTTTGCACCACCGAGGGCGCACGTAACGCAGCAATTGTATCATCTTGGCATGCACCGCATTGCAGCCCGCAATACATATTGTGGGGTTCATGAATTAAACCTCCCCAGGTTAATTAACACCTGGTGGCTTGGTGGCCTTTTGGGTGTTTTTGTGTTTTTCGCCCGTTTGACTCACGTTTCCAAACAGCGGCTCTTACCTCGATGGTGGTGGGTCGACAAACGTCGGTACACATTGTCAATTGTCGTCGAGATTGTTTGTCCACCGCACCGGGTTTGTGTGAAGAAAGGTGAACTTTTTCCCAATAAAGCAGCCTGAGTTTAATGGGGTTTTTATGATCCTCAAAAAATGGTGATAATCATCCAGCTTAATCGCGGTCGTAAATCGACACTGGAACAGCAACTGTTTGTTTTTCTCGGCGTAATGATACAGAATATTAGGTGCAGATATTTATAGGATGCTACTACTTTTGAGGATGCGATAGACCTTGCAGCTAGTTTTAGGGAACTACAGTGAAACTGTCGTCGTGATAGGGTTCATTTTAACATACTTGTAGCCAACGGAACATCGTGCCTGTTGTGACCCAAACGGATCGTGCCATGCGAGGTTTATGAGTTTATTGTGCTATTATATCGTCCCATTCAACCGTTTAGCGGGTGATGGTGGTTATGAATCATACCGTGTGATTTAGACGCGTGTATTTGGGGCAAACGGGAGCGGCTTGAAAGATTTGTCTTGTACCAAACTACGGGCTCATTATGCATAAGCGTGTTTACATGTTTGGTTTGGATCAGAACCCGTTCCATCTAGAACGCAGCAGCACAGGCTGCTACCGGCCATTCTCTAATGCCATGCAATTAGTTCCCATCTCGAGGGGTTCTTTTAACATTAGTACCGGTTCAACACGCTGTACCGTTCTATGTTTTACCGTCGAATGGAGGAAGCGAGGCAAAAACCCCGACAGCCGAATATGAAAATAATTTGATGGTTTGTTGTGTGTCGAAAAAAAAAAGAGAATGTCCCTTCTGCAACTGTACACCGGTGCAAGGAATTGCAGACGGAAAGGAGCGACACAAATATTCCCAGAGTAAGGGTTTTTGTGAGTCATGCCGCCGAGTGGCGGCTGCTGATGCTGATCATCGGGCTATGATACTAGTTAGTGGCACGCTGCAACTAGAGCACCCTCTTGGGACTGTGAAGCAGCTTGCGAAATGGTTCGCAGGGCAAGAGGGCAACTTGCGTCCATTGGACGTTAGGGCGGGTGGTTGAGCATTAGTAGCTGTGCGGCACTTCGGTGCTTAATGTGCCAACACGCTGGCACGTTGTTCTTGAACCTAATTAAGCTTTGTTCCGATCAGTCATCGGTCGGAGTGTGTAGTAGATCTGTTTTTTGTTGTTGTTGAAGTTACTGTTGCTAGCTCGTGTTTTAGTTCCGACGATGCCGACTCACATGCCCTAAACGCTAGCCATGCGAAAGGGAAAGGTGGTTACGCTGATTTACGGTAATGGTTATTGTCAATTACTACGTGCTAGCTGCTACATCCGTTTGGGATTGCAAAGCTCACGGCAGACCATGCTGCGCCCGTGTAAGCCACAGTGGGCAAACAAATTCATTAGCAGTTGGTAGCGCGAACACAATAAAACTCGATACGGCTCGCGATTGATCACGCGATTGCAATCTGCATGCTATTGTTGAATTGTTGAACATTTCCATTTCCAATTCGAATTTTCACGTCTGTTTATCCGTATTGTTTCGTGAATTAATCGCATATTAAGTTTGTGTGCTTCGGAGGAAAAACAGGGAAAGAAACGCATAAAATAATCCGTAGCCATTTTCCAACATCCTCTCTAAAAACCGATTTGTTAGTTTTGCTGCCGAAGCTCGTTCGTCGAGCAGTGCGGCCACATTCGAGCAATCGTTCGAGTAGTGTAGTCGCGTTTCCAACGGTAGCTACTAGAGGTCGCTAGTGGCATGGAGGAGAAATGCGATCCAAGAAAAAGTGATGGTTCATTTTCCGGAAAATTTTCTAGCAGCTTTTCCCTCGTGCATGGTCAGAAAAGTGTGAGTGAGAATTCCATGCGTTATGTTTACGATCATTTCGAATTTTTCACTAAGAATTACGATGTTTGCTCAATGAAAGGTGGGCTTATAAGTAACGTATACAATAGTTTTAAATTGCTCAAGTATTAATTAATTGTATTTGATGTTATTTTTGCGGGAAAATATGGATATACGGATAGGGAAATGGTAGGATATTGGAGAACATGGATATTGTGGAGTATTTTTGTTTAGTGAGATTAGTAATGTAGAGATAGTGTGAATAAGAAACCCAGAAAAATTGTTCTCAAAATGAAGTTAAAAGTATGGGTTATATGCGGGGACGTTTTATACTAGATTACATATTTATTTGGCGATTAAAGTATAATGCACGTCAAACGGAATCCCTACTAAAGCTAGAAAAAATAACAGTATGACCCTTGATCAAAACCGTTACCTGGATGGGATATGATTTGACAATTATCTGCATGCCGATGCCCATTTGAATGCAACATTGTTGACGAAAGGGCATTTAAATCGAGAGCAGAGGCCGGCTTTATAATTGGCTTCATGGCCGAGGTTCCAGGGTTGGGTGGGATCAATTCGATCTTCGCGCGCACGTTAGTCATCGCAAAACCAGCCTTACTTCGTTTCCAGCCCAATCGGGAGCGCTAGCTAACGGCAATAAATTATGCCATTTTGAATCCGAAAAATTCACCAACCCCTGAGTGCCACAGCGGTGGCGTAACGTGTCACAATTTTTCCAAACCATCAGCAATAGCTACGACGGTACCGGTGGTAACGATCGATCACGAGATCACGACGAAACCTACCGCCCGATGGTCTGGCGAGGCCTATTTTGTCACCCAAAGCGGAGCATTTCGGCATTTCCTGGTTTTCTCCGGTGTGACCGTGCGGCTTTATGGGTGGTTTTTTCATCGGAATCGGGTCGGCTTACACCTATGTGGCCTGCTTTAAGCCCATACCAAGTCGTCCGCTCTCTAGTGGCTAGCTTCTCTCTGGCATCAGAACGCACACCCCGTAACAGGCCCGGATTCGTCCGGAAGGTGCGCGACGTGCTGATGGTGATCTGCCATCCCACAAGCCCCTTATTGTGCGTCTCTTAGCTCGCTGCAAGAATGCAGCGGATGCCCCGTAACTGTGTCAATCCGGGAGTCAATGCAAACATCATATTTACCCGGGCATACCGGCATGCGGCACCCCGTGACGTTTTGGCACATCTTCGGCGAACGGCTGTGCGGCATTTACACATGCTAACGAGCTTCGACAGGCGGACATGAGATGTCAAGATGGCTATGGATGGCCAGTAGGCGCGCGCTCGCTTGCGGATTTGAGGGTGTACATTTGTCAGCGCGGTGGCGAAGTGTCTCAGGTCGGGTGCTGACAGGCCGGTTGGGCATTTCGCGCTCGCCGTCGGTGCGTTCGCGCTCACGCGTATCTTCGTTTGTCAATGTGACAGATCTTAACGAATTGCCGTTGTTAGGTGCAGCCGTCTCCTTATTGTTGGGCAGCGCGCCGCAGTAGCAGAATGCGCACACATTGAATGCACCCGCGTTGCAACTTGTTTCCCGCTGCAAAATGCAAATTTCGATGCAGAACTAACAGGAAAGGTGAATGGTGCGTTGAGTGTCAAGGAGATTCAGGGAGAGAATGGAGATGCTGCGTTGAAGAGATGGATTCCTTTCTAACGGCTCGGACAAACAATAGCTTCTTGTGCGGGTGAAAAGTGAAAGCAGCGATCTTGAAGATGAGCCAGAATGGTCACTGCGAATAGGCGAGCAATTGGTTGTTAGATCGGACGTTACAGGAGCGATTGTATGTCAAGGGAGAATGAATACTTTATGTTTGCTTTGTGTCTCGAACGTACTCGATTGTTCCTTGACAATCGACAGGATACTTCCTCTTACATTAGTGTTTTCCGATAACTGCTCAAGATCACTACTGAACTTTAAGGGAAATAATCGAAAGGATTTTCCAAATCATAACTCAGCTGCATTGAACAAAGCAGGCCTTCGAAAGATTCCGAGCATGCAAACAGCTTCTACTTTATTCGAGCCATATTTCACGCTCGCCATCCCTCGAGCGCTATCGTCGTTTGGCACAGATCCTGAATCCGACATCGCGAACTTTATGATCGGCCGCGTTGACAGATCCTAATGGATTCGAGTGCGTAAAAGTAGGTTTGAAGGTTATCCGACCCAGGCAGCCGGCCGTGCCGCGGCCGAGGGTCATTAAAATGTAGAACAAACTATCGCTTTCCGCACGGGGGCTCGCTGCCGGCATCCTGGTGAGAGGCTAAGCTTGATGCATTTGCACCGCGTGAACCCATCAGCGGGCACACCAGGGGTGGCGGCACATTTCGCCTCACCGTGTCCCGGAATGATGTCCCTTTCTACGGGCGAACCATGGGCGCTTTCGCCTATCGACGGTAATTCACTCAGCTTCCTCGATCCCGCGTGCCGATCATTTATTATCTCGTCCAGGGGCGCGAGATATCGCCATATCGCGTAACGGTGGCAGGATTGGGTGGTGAGATATTTTCTTTTCTTCCTTTTTTCCTTTCTCTCTTACCCTCGCAACTGTCGCTTTCTGCCCGTTCTGGGAGCGTTTAATTTCACAGACGCCAGAAACTGCTGGTCCTTGCGATGGAATATGGGCTCTTTTTTCTCGCCGAGCTTCACAGGGCCAAAGGTACACATGTTCATTTGCTGCCAGGGCAAGGAGCTTCCCGAGAGCCCGCTAACTGGACCCGTACGGATCGTTCACTGCTCCTGGGGCTGCCGGAACTGGCCATAACTCACTGCGTATCGTTAATGCATTTTTGCTGCGGCGCGCGATCGCCACATTTTGCCTCACAGCGCCACCCATGATCGAGTGATCACGAGTACACACACCAGTGAGAAAGAGAGAGAGAGAGAGAGAGAACAAGCACACGAAAAACAAACAAACCGAAGCCCCAAGCAGTGTGTGTGTGTGAAGAGAAAGAGGAGAAAGGAGGAAAAATGCAGGACAATGAGGTGCAAGCTGCACTTGGGAAGCAGTGCACTCGTGCAAGCATCGTTCATTCATCATTAGATGGCCTAGATTTATGCGCGAGCCCTTTGGCCGGAGGGTGATGGGTGACTGGGCGACCGAGAGCCCCCAAATCGATGCTCACCGTCGATACCTGGCTGCGAAATCTCGCCACCGTCGTTGTCGTCGTCGTCGTCGAGTGCGATTATTTTTATCTCCACTCGAGCCCGCCCGTCGCGAAGCGGTTTAACCTCGCACAATGTGTGTCTTGGCGAGAGTTTCATTAAAAGGGTTTTCCCACCGGTGCATGCACCCGGGATCGGTAGCGTGATAGTGAAATTGGCAGCCCAACGGAACAGGGGCGATTGCGTTTCGATAGGTACAACGCGCTTTGTGATGTGTTCGGAACACAGAGTGGAAGCTGCAGCTGTTTTAGGGTCAGTAAGAAATGTTTTGCGTGCATTTCCAATCGCCATGTTGGCCACTTTTATGTTGGCCGCGGTTGTGTTCTTAACGACGTGTGAATAAACTTCTTTTGATCGTGCTCAATAGAAGTGGAACATATGTGGTTTTTTAACGATTTCATTTTCATCTCGTAATATTCACGGGTTTCGCGCCACCGCCACGATCATAATGCTTTTTCTTTTGGCTATGTTGTGTCAGTCCCGGTCATGTCTGCGCCTTCGCCAATACAGCCCTAGCATGGGGGTGGTCTATCCCGGTTGGCATATGGGGTAGGTTCCTTACGTGGAAAGCAAGCGTGGCCACGAACCGAAACCGAGCTGATCCATATCCAGCGATGCCACTCTGCCGGCATTCGTGGTCCCGTTTTTGTTTTCGTTTCGTGTGGGCCTCCACCATACGAGATGTGATCTTTCAATCGCTACCGAGGAAAGAGAGATGCTGCCTATCCCGTACGCTGACCGTCGCGGTAGTAAAAGTTCTGAAAGTGTACTCACTAGAGCCGTGGACCCAGCTGTTTTTGCTTTCAGTGGATGGGTTTGGGTGCGCTTTTCCTTTTGCAGCAGTTCTTTGCGGGGTGCACATTCGTGCGCGAATGCATGCGCCATCCGATACGGGGTGGGTGGCATTGGGTGCCTGGTGATCATCCCCACCATCTTCGGTCCAATGGGATACCTTGCCATTGTTACCGACGCGCAAAGGCGATCTATCTATCGCACCACCACAAGCGTTGGGCGCAGGCTTGTTATCATTTTTGTGCCATAAAGGGTCGAGCAATGGGGTGCATCGAAATTGAATTTTCCAACCTTCGGTAGGGAAGGACATGGGTGCATGGGAGGAAAATCGTGAGAATAGAATTGAAAGTGAAAAATCTATTCGACCTGCCAGGCCAGCTTATCTGGCGTGGGAAAGCGTCGATTCTGAGCTGGACGCTTACATTACACGGATAACGAGCTTTCTGTTTGGTGGAGCTTTTCACTCGATTGGACGGGATGGATATCGTCCGACAAGTGATTTTAGAGAATATAACTTCAAGGCTGAAGATGAACAACCCCGATTCTGAGCTGAATCTTCAATTCTAATAGCACATAGCATCAAACCATAGTACAACGAAGTGTACACCCTTGGTGATAGGCTGTGAATTTAAACGGACATGCATCTTTCCTGCAAGCGGATAGAGGAAATCTTTAAGCCATGCCATATACGTTCACGTGGATGTGGAACCACTTGGATCATAACTGTTCCAAGCGTGTCAGTCAATTGTCAGAATTAGAAATCCTCGCCCGTCGACGGCGTCGTCGGTTGCCTCGGTTGTCAGTTGCTTTCCGCTTCTGAAAGCGTACCGCGTCCGGCTAGTGGCCAATCGCTCCAGAACGGTGGTCACTTTCTGGCCTTTGAGTGACGCAGGCGTGTGGTTGCACTTTCTGGCGGCACAAGAAGGGCTTAGCACCGAATGCGGCGTATCTACGTGGGGTGGACGGTATGATGGTTGCGCTTTTGTCAAAGGAAAACAATAATTCATGTCATCTGCCAGGTCATGTCTAGCGGCACGGCGCGGACAGTCAGCTGATGGCATTGGATTTCGCTTTTACTGGATGATTGGAGCGTGAGGGGAATTTGAAATAGCCACACAGAGGTTGTTTGACCTTTAAATGTATGCCACTGTTGCTGTCTTCCGATCAAAAAAGTGAACCACACATAAAAAGGTTGAGCTAAAAATTTATAGAACGAGATATTTTAGCAAATATGGAACAAAAAAAAAGATCAACAGGAGATTAATTCATTAAATTGAAACGGTACCAACGCTTCGAAGTATGTTTTTCGTATTGTACACAATAGTACGTTTTTTCGATAAGAAATGGAAAATGGCTTCCTTTTACGAGTCACGGATATAAAACCATAAATCGCGGAAAAAACGGTTGATAACTTTTCGACGTAAGTTGCAGACAAGTTTGCGAGCTGAAATAAACAACCCAAAACGTGCCGGTAATTTCCTTTCGCGACAGTCATCCTGGCACCGGGTAAACACATTAATTTTGCCCTAGCTTGTTGGAGGGTGATAGGTGGTGATATCGAGCAAATATAGAACTGAATTATTATTCCTCCTTCTACGGTAGCCTATGCGTTGTTAGGGCCAAAGTGGGTTGGGTGTGGAGGAGCCAATATTTTTCGCATGCGATATGATTGGGGTTTCCCGCGGTTAAATTGCTGCCGATGAAAGCTTCCTTCTCAGTGACGCTCTTGCTGGTAAACAGCTGATCGATAAACCGGGGATTTTTGCTCATGCTTGCATCACAAGCCTACCAATGTAATATTGTGAATCGGTTATCGTGGTTGGGATGGGTATTTTATGGCGTAAAATTTAATTAAAACCTCAACGTCTGTGTTGTGGGACATATTTCCTGACGACGTTGCATGTTGCGGTATTCTTTTTCCACTCCCGCTCTGGTGCCGACGCTTGCGCACCAACAAAAAGCTCGTTGTGAAAGCTCCCTCAGCTGTCACCCAGAGATTCGCTTTGATATCGTGCTGGGGAAAAAGTAAACTCAAGCAAAACAGAGCGGTTGTGTAGCTGAAAAGCCTCTCAAATGTACAACCAAATCACTGTTAGCGGTTTTTTATCGCCGCCCAGTTACCTAACACGTACAGAACCCTTCGGTTATCCTGAAGGCGGGACTCATTTGTGTGTCAATTGGCTGATAAGTTTAAATTCCTCCATTCTGTGGGGTCTGTTTAGTGCAAACTTTGAAAAAAATATTTTGTCAAACAAGTGTCACTAGTGCGAGAGAAGGTTCGAAGAGAGTGAGAGAACGATCGACCTCTAAACGTTATCAGAACAAGCGGGTTGGGAGAAAAATAAATCCTCTACTGAAACGCATATATCGTACGTTTGGCTCTATCCCTGATTTTCCGCCACCTGCTGGGAAAGCCCCAATGAAGCAATTTTAAGGTCACCCCACAGACACAATGAGGCGCGGTTGACCATCTGCGATGTTTACATGTTAGTGAAAAGTGGTTACTGGATTTGTGGTCATGGCATTGGCCTTATGCTATTAAGACAGTGAATGTGGTTCAAGCAAATAATAAATTGTCGAAGGAAAATTAAAAAAAAAACCTTTAATGTGCCACAAACATGAAAACCTGGTGGCAATAAAGTTCCGACTTTCCGGAAGACGAAACATGACATACTTTGGCAACCGCGGTGAATTGCTGATGGAATAATTTCAATTTATTGCGTATATTTTGCGTGACGTTGACAGTAGTTAACATGGACTATCGCCCACAACTCTAGCTGCTGTATTGGTGCACAGTTGAGCAGCTTTAATGAGTTTGTAGCTTGGCTTGGTTGCCTCACGACGTGTCCTTCCAGCCGTTGCTGTTGTTTTGGGAGTGGTTTGCCGAAAGTGACCCCAAATTCGAACAAAGCGTCACCAGTGTCTTCCTTTCGCAGTGATCCTTCAGACTAGTTCTAGAAAAAGGAATCCTCAGGGTAAAGTGGTGTGTTTGGCTTGTATATGGTGCACCAGTGAGTGTTGCAAGCACGGTGTGTTTCTCCAGGGCATTAATGATTGCGGGCGTGTGTGATTTATTAATATTAATGCCCAGTTTTGTTAGTTCCTTGATATAAAAATATATGAGAGTTAAGATTTTACCAAACAAAAGATCTAATGTTCACTTCGAGTGGGTTTGAACACATACTTGAACCATGCTTGGATCCTGACCTGCTTGTGTTGGTGGTAGCTAGTAAAAACGTGACGTGAAGAAAACGATAACCCCTCATTTTTTACATGGGCGTTTTTGCCGCTATAGTGTCTTGAGAAGGTGTGTACATCAATGTAATCTAGAAAATATTCGGAAAATTCCGTTTTAAATAAATGATACTTAAATAATGTTGGGAAACTGAAATAGACAGATGTAACGTTATTGGTTAAGATTTTCCCGTCCCTTAAAAAACAATAATAATAATAGTTCAGATTTTATAATATCATTTTGGTTCCATAATTGTTTATTAAAAAGTTTCACAATAACTTTATAAATTGGTTTCATCATCTCCACAAAAATGCAAAGAATATAATCTGAGTTGTTATACAACGGTTGGGCTTAGTTTTTCGCTTGCGAAATGATAAAAGAAGCAGAAAGAAAACCAGCACTTTTAAAGCTTTCAACACCCACCCTGGTGGCGTGGGGTGTCCAGGACCACCACCCCGTGGTGGTATGGCAAATCGTTTCTACACACGTGAACCATTTTTCACGTTGTTTTTCTGCGCGGTTTACCCGGCACCAACCGAGCGCTGTTGCCGGGGAAAGATCCATAGTGGCAAACGCTGGAAGGATGATTGTTGAATATTGTATTAAAATAGGTTCTCGTTTGTTTCGCAAGCTGAACCTTTGATGAGGATGCTCGGTACCAGAGCTCAGAGCCAATTGGAATTCTATTTTGAGAAAGCTACGAGAGTGTGGAAGCCATGAGTGCTGTTACCGGAGAGTCGACCTAGCTTTTAGGTGACAAGGTTTGATTAAAAATCATCACCAAAATCGCTTCCCATGAGCATGATGCTGATGTGTGAAGATGGAAAAGCTACGTGGGCACACGCTTTCGATATTTGATCTAAATTTATTTTCGTTCTCCTTGTTCTTGAAATGTAAAAGAATATTGCTTTGTTTGTTGCAAAAAGGTGTCTATGAATTGTGGTCCCATTGCATGCAAATTCCTCCGTTCAAAGGAATGCAACCTTTTTTTTATTTCGTTTTGACGCAGTATGGCAAACAATTGCAAACGTGCTCGATAGTTGCATGATGTGTTAACCGGAAATGAAAGAGAAAAAATAGAGGAAAGTCCTTGAAACCCGGTTGGAATTTGAATATAATTGTGATTGCATGTCCTTATAGGTTTAACGTTTTGTTTGTTCTTCTAACTGCGTTCAGTGCAACGCGAAGGTTAACTGCTAATGGAGCACTTCGCGTGGCATTACTTTAATGAAACTTAAAGATATCGCCTTTTTTTCACCACATGTACATAAGCTGCTTTTCTCGCTGATTTATTTAAACGATTACTGCATGAAGGTGGATTTTCCCATTAGCACAAAGTAACGCATCCGCAACGCATTGAGCTTCTCCCATTCTGTGACACTGGACGACACCGCCTATCGTTCTATTGAGGGGAAATTAGCGTCCGTCGCTTTTCATCCGGTGCTTTCACGTTAACCGGGCGGTACCTGTCGCCGCCCTTACGACCCGCCGGGCATATGTAATATGGCTCGCGGCGTGGGCTCCAGGCGTTTCCCGGTGGAAACCAAAAGTAATTTAACTGTCTGTCGACGATTGCGATCGGATCCGGGCGGCGAGAGGGTCCGCGCCTAGAATACAACCGTCATCGTTCGCGGTGCACCGGAATGCATCGGTCGCGGTGCACAATAGTGCACCTTCTAGCACGAGTGGATAGGGCCAGTGTGTTTGCTACTCCACGGTACACTTGGGCGAGGCACGCTAGAGTCTAGACTCTAGCGGGCGACAGGCAGGTCGAGAGCAAAAATCAATGCACCCTGGAGTCAACCTGTCTGGAAGAAGGGGAGTAAATTTTAATCTTTCTTACGTCCCACGGGCTTCGCGAAAGCGGGAACCCTGGACCTGCCCCAACAGGCACTAGCTTGACCTGGCCAAAGGCATCCGGAGGACGTGTGCCAGCGAAAAGCCACGTTCTGTCCGAGTTTCAGGTAATTCTATTAGATTCGCGGGATGTGCGGCACTGGTGGCGAAAGGAAAGGACCGAGTGACATTGCAATGCCAGACCGTACCGGGTGGAGCAGAACTACAGGACCAGCTCTGGATGTGTCCTGTGCGACAAGGAAAACTAACACTAGCACACCCCGCTAACGGGGTGAATGTACCGGGAAAACCGTTCAGTATATCACTGTGTCGACAGTTTAAATACGGACGCTCGTTTTGGGGTAGCTTAGTGCCTTTAGTTCGCACTCCGACCCAGCGGGGGATGTGCGTTTGCACGGGAATAAATCATTCCGAGTCCCAGATAGCAGGAAGCGCGAGGGTTTAATTTCAGCGCAACCCCATCGGTGGTGTGGCCGAGTGCAGGATGAACTTTTGATTTATGGAGGTCCCCGGAAACACTTTGGGTATGGTTTGCTGGAAATGGGATTACGACTCGTGCAAGCTCATTCCGGTTTTCGCAATCAGAAGAAGCGTTCGCTGTGCAAGCTGGGCTTTAATTAATTCCCATCGTTGCACCGCTGCATGAATGGGAAGTGCTTTTTTACAGCGGGCAAGAGCAATTTTCTAACGCCAAAAAGTTCTGCAACCGATTTCATTCATTGCCGACAGCAATAAACAGCATTTGAATGTTATTTAGGACACATGTGGTAAAAGTTCTCACTGATCGAGGTGTATCACGCGTGGAAGCGCGCTAACAAGACGCAAAAACGCTGGCAATGATTGCTGATAGTGTCTCTATGGATCCGTAGCTTCATCAATCGTCGCCGGTGGTCCTTCCGTAATGGTGACCATCGGTGCCGCCTCCGTACACCATCTTAAGTCATCGATGGTAGCATCTTTCGTTAGCTGAAAACACGGGAGAGTCGCCCGCCGGTGGACATCGAAAAATGACCCATTAACATATGTTAATTCGAGTAGTTATTGGCAGTTGCAGTGCCGGCGGGGAGGGTTTTCGCTCATTTGTTCCTCATAAGGGCTGGTTGTACGACAACCATGATGTGGTCACGAGCGGCACGGCTTGTGAACTGCTGAGAACCGCCCGCGTGCTTGGGCGAGCGCTGAGGACCCGCGGCTCGATTAAGGAAGGATATAAAAGTTTATGAAATTTTCGTGAGCGAATTTTGATGCTCGGAAGCGGACGCCCGGCGGGAGGATCGCGGTAACTATTAGGTATCGGAATCATTTCACCTTTTCCCGCTTAAGCAGCTGTACTGCTGATACAGCATAGCACT
The DNA here is from genome assembly GCF_943737925.1 of Anopheles nili. NCBI lineage: Eukaryota > Metazoa > Arthropoda > Insecta > Diptera > Culicidae > Anopheles > Anopheles nili. The sequence goes on from NC_071292.1 coordinate 56,954,216, forward strand.
GCGGACACGGTGGTGAACCGATCGTGCACGATTTCGCCACGATAGGGAACCATGGGGACGGCAAATATGATAGAGTAGAATGACGGAACAGATGTAGCATATGCGATAAGCGTCTTTATTTCGTCGAAACTGGCCGGTTACACAATAGGACGCATTTTGAAAGCGAACGCCACCAGAAACGCAATTACCCTGCTAATGGCCCTACGGGGAGAAACGGAGAAGGTTCCGGAAAATTAGATAACTCGCAAAAAAAAACCGCTAAATATATCTGTCCAGAATCTACTGAACTGGTGAACACGTGCACCTTGTGTCCTCCGTATGAGCGTACTCCGGTAGTGGGTTAGAGGTACAATAGCCGTATTTCTCTCTTTCTTTTTCTCTCTCTTTCTCTTTCATTCTTTTTTACTTCTTTTTTAATGTGAGGCCGGTCGACGGATGCGAAAATTAATTAAAAACTGCAGAGTTCATCCGCGAGATTAACCCACCGATTTGCTTCGGTCGCGCGTTTCTATTAAGATTTTTGATACTCATCTCTTATCTTCGCGCATCTCTGATCCCGCGAGTGGTGTGGTGAAGCCCGGAAAAAAGGTACGAGATGAGTATGAACCGATCCCGTCCGTTAGGAGCAAGGAGAAACAAAAAAAAACAAGGGGCAAACCCAACCTGGCGCTGGTGGTTGTTTTTTTTCACTTTTTTGGGTCGTTCGGCTATTTATGCTGATGGGGGTAAAAGCGAAAAATATGCTTTAACTTCCACGGTCAAAACCGGAAGACTCCCGGTTAATGATGGCGTATGATTGCATGCGAGAAGCTTCACGAAGAGGGACCTCCGTTTGACCTCACGGCTGGAAGGAAACCAACCTACCGCTGACATATCACCCGTGTTGCGCCTGTTCGGGGTATCTCTGTCTTGCACGGAGGTCTCAGGACGTGGAAGTGCTCGGCAAAATATGGATATGAATGAATGGCAAACATATTTAGCGTGTGGTTTCACTTTCTTACCCACCCCAAAAACAAGCATCCCAACGCGATGCAAAGAGCCCAGGCAAAGACCGTCGGCTAAGAGGAGACACCACGACGATGGAGTCGCCGTTGCTGCAGTCGGGCAGTTAAAATTTCGATCCCCCGCGGCCAGATCGTTCTCGATCGGTCGTCGATTTGGTCGCGTTTTTTTTCGCTTCTCTCCCCACCAAAGCATATGTTTCGGGCGCACTTCCGATCGTCTAATGTGCTTCACGATTCCGCGAGGTTGGAGCATCGAGCGCGGCCATCATGGAGGGCGGGCTGCTAAACGTTTGCAATTCGAACGCTACCTTTTTTATCTCGATTTCGTCTCGCGCGCGTTCGAACCCCGGGCGGCTTTATGACGATCGATCCGCGCGCGTCCGCGAACACCGCCACGGGCAGCGATGCGCGACCCGAGCGCGAGAGCATAGCGAACGGATCATTACTGGGGTTAGCAACCTGCGGCTTTTTGCTCTTTGTTTGGCGCACTTTTGTCCCCGCCTGTGTCTTGGCTCCCTTGCCTGCCCGCCGTTGCCTCAGGCTGCGGCTGGTGAGATTCGTGTTTCTGCCAGTGTCCCAAAGCCACAGCCCTTCGTGTTCCGGATCCCGCTCGGGAGCTGGCTGGGAAAGAAGTGCATGCGAAAAGAAATTAAATTACCTTCCATCTAATGCTGGCGATGTTGGCGATGGCCGGGGATCCGCGGGTCTCGCGACCGACCGGGCGCGCTGGACCACAATCTTCCGGGGTATCGATGCCGTATTGGCGGAATGCCACCACCGCCGATGGCTTATTATGATTACTGTCATATTATTGTAAGAGATTAGAGCGGCTATTCAAATAAATGACTTCCTTTCGGGAAACGTTCACCTGGCCGTTTTTGCTGGGCCCCTTAGTCTTCGCCACCCTCTGGGAGGGATGGAAAAATGATCGGAAAAGGTGGCCGAGAGACGGAGCGGCCGGGCGATAGATTCGATTCCCGATCGGGAGCTTGCGGTGCGCCAAATTTGGAAAGCCCATCGGGAACTGGTCACTGGTGCGTCGCGTAAGGAAGCGCCGTGCGTGCAGTGGATTTGGTGAGAATGCATTAGGCTTTGGCAAATCGATTCGATACAACCGAATCGGAAAGGGATGCTTGGGGGGTGGTCAATTGCGAGTACATGTGGTCACAATCGTGATACAGATTGCATCGTTTGCTGCTGGTCGTTGTAGAGGCCAGAAAGCAGGAAGCATGTGGTGACTTGATTGATTCGTAGTTGGGACGAAGGAACAATTTAGCAAAATCCATTGAACCGTTGGTGCCAACGTTAAGGTGGTGATAAATCGAATTTACGATGGTCCGATAAGGTATTGGAAAAGTACGTTAAATCCTGCCAGGAAATGCGCAAGTGCTAACTGTTGGGAAAATTCGTGCTATTATATAACCATATCCTCCTTTTTTGGGATCATATTATTGTTGATTTTTAAAAGTTTATGAATTACGCTTTTTCATATTTTCAACAGTTTCTTTTTGCATAATTAAAATGCCTCATATTCAAATAACTAACACGGTAAACCGGTTCTTCGTTGCAATGCTTCGCTTCAATTCTTATGCCCATCCCACAGACGAATTATCTCGTTTAATCCCAGGCAAATGATCTCTAGAAGAACCCTGCACTTCGATTGAGATCAGCTACGGCGAAGCAGTGTGTAGGCCGTGCTGCAGTTGCAATTTCCGATCGCATCAACGGGTACCGGTTCCGGTATCGTCCGTCCGTTGTGTCATCGTTTTGCTGATATTTATCGAGTGCGATTAGTAATTAATTAGTTTCTCTTTACGTCATACAAGATTGTGCTGTTAATTGCCCGACAAGTAGAAACAACGAGCAAACGTGTACCATTTTCGGATCGATTCTATATCCCACATCCCAAGTGAACCGGTTCACTCGAGGCAATTTATGTCTTCCCGCATTTTGTTTGGTGCCATATATTCAATTTGCCGGTCGTCCTACCACGCGCGGAAGTGCGGCGAGAAAACGGGTTTCGCATGGGTTTTTCGATATGGAAAATTGATTTTCGTCACGATTTTTCACTCCACTCAGCGCGGTAATGAGTGAATCCTCTTGCTTTTCGCCGCGTTTACGTACCAAGCGTTCACTTCTCATGTCGTCCTCGGCGGAAGCATGCACCGGGGCGTGACTTTTCAGACGGCCACTGATATTGGGTCAATGGAAATATAACTCATTAGAAGTTCGTTAGCCTTCGCCGCAAGCGAGCAGTCGTGCATGATGCGACAGTGCGAAGGTGTGACGGGAAAACGAGTATATGATACTTGGTGGAGTCTTACGGGTGACCATCAAGCGCAAAGGGTATGTTTTGTGGTCTGGATTAACCTATTAACGATTAAATGAAATCTTTCTGCAGCATGCAAGAAAATCGTAACACAGCAAATAAACGTTCATCATTCGAAACCACAGGACATTCCACGATTTAGCATCATTTGTTTTGCGGCACCGACTAATGATTCCTCCGAATGCAACAACCAGCATCTGGACTACATCAGCATCCCGTGCAATCATACGTACTTTTACTTGAATCGATCGTAAATGCGGTCCCTATATTCGCATTCCACCGCACCACCGGAGCTCGGGATCGGTCGGTATGAAATAAAATCCGCACAAATTACCTGCTGGTACTCGGCTCGTACTGCAACGTGCTACCAGCTTCTGCGTAGTTAGTTTTATGCATAACACCGTTTGGCACATGTTGTTTTTGCCGCCACACCGACCGCCCGGGAGAGCGTCCGTGGCGTAATCGCTGCCGCACCGGGCAGCGTGGCCAGATTTACGGGCTTTTCTTCGGCGTGATTTGCTCCCGGGTTTGTGGTACGCGGTCTCGATCTGCTGCTGATGGTGGCCAGAGTGTGTGGGCACAGGACGCCTCCGACAGGGCGACACTTTGAATTTGTCATAATTTACACGCCGTGTCTATCGTTCTGCCGAGGGTGTCTTTGGGAGGTTAGATAGGAGGCGTTGTGGACGAGGCTTTGGATGGGCGAGCTTTACGACCCGTTCGGTGCACGTGTTCCCCTGCTTTTCGACCATGTGGTGCAATAAGATCTGGTGTTCCGCATACCGATGTTTGGCTTTCGGTTAAATTTTTGATTTGAATCCACGTAATGGTATTTTTAGCCGTTTTAAGAAACAACTGGAGAATTGTACTAACTTAAGGCTCTTTAAATGAGGGTCAACAAAACGTGGAATATCCTCATGATCACGTTTTCCAACGTTCTCGTAATTAAATATGCACGTTCTTAATTGCACAACATAAATTAGCTCGCAAAGGGTGTTCTGCATCTCGCACGTTCCTGTTGAAATATTGCTCCATTCTTTACCGTGCAGCCGGCGAACGATCATTAGAGCAGGCTCTTTGGCATTGACATGAGCATCACCACGGGTTCACGATCACGGTACTTCTTCGGTTTTGCGATCCTCCTCAATTAGCGAGAACTTGTGTCAACTTCCCAGTTACAACGGTCGGCACGGGCGAGAGAACGTTAGAGTGATGCGCTTCAATCGTTTGGCGAAGAACTGAGCTCGAATATAGGGAGGGATTTCGAAGGTGCTAGGAATCGGTGCGATTTTTTTCATCCTCCTCAGTTCGCGCTCGTGCTCGATGGCTCCGAGGTGCGAGATCATCTAAATTGGACACCGAAGCCCTTCCCGCGTGGTGGTGTCGCGCTGAGCGAACGCGACAAATCGTGATGGAAATGCAATGAACGATTTGTTTATTTTATTACTGTTTGAATAATAATTAAATTAAATTAAATCAATACACCCATTCAGCGGGCTTGAATGGCTTCGCGCTCGTGCTTTCCATCCTTCATCATTCCGCTCGTGTTGCGCGGGTTGCGTTAGAAGGTATTTCCGCACCGAGGTCTCCAGTTTCCGCAAATGTGAGGCCGCACCCCGGAACGAGCTGTTTGGGAGAAGAAAAAAAAACACACACACCCCTGAATAGTGGTGGTGTAAAACAGCTGTTTCTGTGCACACATTGGCGTGGCGAGGCTTTAAAGGGGACTCTACACTGATAATTGCTCCCGATTTTGTCAACACACCGCGGCACGATTTTTCCCAATTCTTTAGTTTCACTTTTGAAATTGATCACGAATTGATCGAAACGCGGGGCGAAATGTACGACCGTTTGTTCCGGGCGGTGGAGTTATTTTCTTTTTTTTTTTTTTGAACTGGCCACTGACCGACCGAGAAAAGGCTGGCTTTTGCTTCGTCCCTTCAGGGCAATGTTACGGCCGCTTCTGTCCGTCGAAAAGCGATTCACACTGTCACCGCGGTGGCCGAGATCGGACGCGAGTTCTCGCGACTTCGAATTCAATTAAACGAGAGCTTGTCCCAAGGGTGCCCATCTTTGGGCCGGCCCAACGAACGCTGGAATCAGAACCCTTGGCCGCAGACGGGTGGTGGACTTTCGATTTTTTCGAATTTTCGCCTCTTTGTGCCGTGACCGTGGCGGCGTGTTGGCTTTCGCTTGCACACGCGCTGGCCTCAAGTTCGGGAACTTTTTCCTCCACTTCCTTTCTTTACTGCACGATAAAGATTTGGAGCTTTATTGTGTGCCACAATTGGCACCGGCCGCCAACTTCCCGGAACAACGGTTCGGCGCCTGGGGAGATGAGCCGGCACGTTCCGGGTGTCAGTTTTGGGACGGGTTGTTGCTGTTTTCGAATTTTTTTTATGTCCATGTTTGGGAGTAAAACCCGAACCGGAATTTGGGGATGGGAAGGATGGTAGTTCGCGCTGTTCAACTGTTCTTTTTTTCGCCTTGTTTTGGCTGCGACCATGCTCGTGTACTTGCGTGCGCAATCATGACAAGGTATTAATTGACTCATTAGCATAAATCATTCGGTATTCTGACAACGTTGAGGAAACGTGACCGATGCACTCCGGTAATAGCGGAGAAGAAGTTCATATTGTGTGATAAATGTGACAAGCGGTGCATGTTTGAATTCATCATGCATATTTTTTTAATGTAATTTCTTTTTATATGATTTTTTTACTAAACGATATATGCCAAGATTTAAAAAGAGATTCAGCATGTTTGAAGCAACAAATAACTTATGTAACGTTATATTTTTCTCATCTTTCTGCAGATATCTCCAACAGCTCGTCGATCAAAATCTTACGACGATCAAACGTGGAAGGTGCACGACGATACGGTGAACCTATCTGCAAACATTTCCGCCATATCAACAACGGCTCTGGCGACCCGCTCGCCGCCAGTAGACTGCAAACTGGAGTCGTTAGGCTCCCGGGAGCCTCGCTCACGTTCATCCGCCTTGAGCGAGGTGCTAGTGGTAGCGACCGGAAGTGAAGATCCTTCCAGTGATGCGTGCAGCTCGTCGTTGAACCGTGGTGAGGTGCGTAAGAGTCGTTCTAAAATGAAAAGCTACCTAAAACGTTGCAAGGATGTGCTGATCGGTGGTGTAGTTGGACACGGTGCAAGTGCACACGGTGGATCGGCAGGTCCATCGAGTAGTGCGGCCGATGATAATCGGGAAGTGGTCGAGTATCGTGCTCCAGGGGATGAGTCCCAACCGAACAGTGCATCCTGCTGGTATCTGGACGATCATCTGATGGAGCTGCGACCGGAGGACAACCGTGAGCCGTACTCCTCGCTCGCTTCGGCACGGCTGAAGCTCGAGTCGGAGGAGTCGCGAATGGCTAGAGAGGCTCTGAATGCAGGGAGACAAAATGTAGATTCTAATATACCGACCGTCATCATTACGACGACGGTCACCACAACTTCGAGTAGCAGCATGGCGAAAATTGGTACCAATGCTCAGTTGCCGAATGAGAATGAGGTTGAAGGCAATGCCCACAACGCCTTATATGATACCGAATTAGCGCTGAAGGTGAGTAACTTTAAAGAAACACGAACATTTTCTGGAGCAATCTCATTACACGGATTACTATGCTTATGTTTAAACCTGCGCTTGAATGGTGGCAGTCAACTGGCTATTCTGCCAAAATAATGAAGCCTTTTTTAGTCGTTTTTGGAAGGACTGTGTCTCTATGTTCTTGCATTGCAGGGACGATTCTCACAAAGTCCTGATCTACCATTCTCTAGAAAAGTCGATGCACCCTAAGAGCCATGATGAATGATTGTAAGACGACGATGCTCGGTCATGAACGTCGTAGACTTCTTCTGAAGCTCTTGCACCAGTATCACGGATGCAATTCCTTCCGCCTAGATATTCAACGAATGCCTATGGTGCCTCTATTTAAGGATTGCCCTCGGAAGCGAGCAGCTTGATTGCTAATGACGTCAGCTTGTGCCGAAGCAAACACAATCGATAACTTCGTTAGCGAATTAGGCTGGCGGTCTCGTGCACCCGGTGGGCCCATGTTTTCGGGGTTGAAGAGGTTAACAACATCATCACGGAAAGTCGTCCGATAAGTAATGGGCCACGCGGCCCGTTCCCAGCGCCACGATGCGCGCCCCCAGCCCGCTTGGCTTTCGCGAATTTATCTTCCTGATGTGGCGAAGCCCCCCATCGGTGATTGAGTGTGTGAAAACCGCACCAAAGCTCGCGCGATCCTCGGACTGTGGGAGCCGGTACAATGTATCGATATGTTCTTATTATCGATGCGATGCGGGAAACTCTGGCGTTGTTCGACGGGCCCGTAGTGAGGCGGATCGCGTTGCCAGTGATCGCCTCCGGGACACACAGGGGGTTTCGAGTCGCGATCGCGTTTGATTGCCGCCCCGGCAGTATCGCTCGTGCGCGTGCGCTCCCGTACACCCTCGAAGGGTCCCCGACTTTGCTCTTCCTAACTTTGGAGCGTTTGCAACTTTCTAACCTATCCTGCCCCCGCAGCAGCAGCAACAGCAACAGCAGCAACAGCAACAGCAGCATGCCGGAGTTGAAACGCGCGCAAAATCACAGCACGCCTGAACCGCCGTGAGTGCGTTCGTTGCTCTACCCACAGGCGCTAGGGAGCCCGAAAAGGCGGATAGTTGGCCACGGAAGGGCGCGAGACGCTCACAAAACGCAATTCAAATCATTATTACCATATATGATTTGTTAGTCGAAATGGCGCCCGCTACACCGGGAAGCGCGCGATCTTTGCGATCTTTCGCTTCCCAGCGAGCTCTCTCTCTCTCTCTCTCTCTCGCTCTATTCCATCCCTTTTGGCCACCTGGAGGGCATCCATCGTTTCGCCCATCTCACGGGCCATTTCCCAGTCGCCCTTCCGACCAACCCGAGGGTGCTCAAACTGAACAAAAAAAAACCGAAAGGGATCGCCGCCAATCCAATCAGCGCGCCGCGGTTAGTTTGGCGTTTTGCGCATCGTTGACGGCTCACCGATCGGGCGATCGGTTCGATCGAAATCGAAAGTCCCTGCGAATCTGCGTGCTGCGTTTCGATGCCTTAGCGTCTGCCAGCTTTCGCCCCCTCCTCCCCTGCCCCTCACTTGCATCCTGTGTCCCTTGGCCGTAGTTCAGTGTGTGTGTGTCGATCGAAAGTGATGGACGATCGGGCAGCGAGACGTCCCGGATCGCCTGGTGCCCGTGCCATCATGCTGCTAGTGCGCAGTACCATCCGGTCGATCGATCCGACCCATGTTTGGGCTAAGTGAGCCTGAAAATCGCCCATCACCAGCGAACGCATGGCGCGGGAATGTTTGCCCGCACTCGAAGGGACTCCTGTCCGTGGCGGTAGATTAGCATCGATGGTGGCGGTTTGGTTGGTTTCGTGCCGGCGAGACGGTTTCGTTTGGAATGTTTATGCGCCTTGGTCGTATCGATCATCGTGCCGATAGTTGAGCGATCGGCACAGTGATTGGCGCCCGGTGGCGTGCGTCGAGTCGCGGTTTGCCGCGGTTTGTGTTTAGGGGACGCATAATTTTCGACCGTCCCGTGGATTCCTTTCGGTTTTGCGGAACCGGTACGGCGTGCGGCAAAGTGTCGTCTGATGCTTTGAAAGTGAAAACGGCTCCTTCACTTACGGCAATCGGGTGGGATATCGTGGAAAAGGCGAAAATTCAATCAATGCTGCCTCCCACCTGGCCAACCGTTGCGTGTGTGCCATGAAGGAGGGTTCTCTTTAATAGGTTCCCCCTCTGTTGCGGGCCGATAAATTACGCACAAAACAATCACCCGCGGTTCGGGTTTGTTGGTGCTTCTGGAGGTGGGTTGGTAATATGATCCTTCCCATCTCTTTCTGGCCAGGTACACTTGCGATCGGTGCGAGCGTTCATGAATGGTAGTAAATGAACGCAATGCTCGTACATATGCAATTATGCTGCGTTTATCACACTGCTAGTGCGCGGACTCGTGGTACCAAGCACCACCGCGGTTGACATTGACTTATTTTCCCCGGGGCAGGGTCGTACGAGGGACTCGCGATGGTTGATGAAAAATGTAAATAAATAAATACTGCAACCCGATTGTCTTTATCGACACCGGGCGCGAAGCGAAAGTAGGTGAGTGGATTTACAATGGAACGGTGTGTGCGAGAGAGAGAGAGAGATATATAGAAAGACACAGAGACCAAGGGAAAAACACGAAGGTTGGAAGGAAACCATGGAATCATGGGAAAGGGATTAAGCGAAATTAAAGATGGCTACAATCGGCACCGACACCCGACCGTAGCCGTGCACCACAATCGGAAAACAGTGAAATCATCCAATAAATTCGATTAAACACGGACACACGGATAATTTGAGGGCAGGGGCGTGCCTTTTTTCGGGTTGGCCTTGCTCTCGTCTGCGAATGTGTGCCTCGGTCAGACAAACCACGAGAAAAAATTGGTGGGGGGATAGTGAAGAGGATGCAAATTGCATTCATTACATTTCACCGTAAAGTGTGGTTTTGTTTTTAAAAAGCGTAATTGAACCCGGTGGACGGCTCTCGAGGATGTCGTCTGCAGCGGGTTGTGGGGTTGCTTTCGCCATCATGGCGGGGGCGACCGGGAGATAGAGCTGAAGCTTTTTGCTGTTTATGAGGGAGCTTTTTAAAAATTAAGGCCTTCTCTTTTGGGTGCAATTTCGGCACTTGGAAGCGATTAAACTGATACTTTTGTTAGAAATTTAATGAACAATCAACTCATGTCGCTTTGATGCTGTGAGCTTTTTGTTTGAAGATTTTTGATTAGTAAAGTTTAGATATTTGATACTTTTCATGTTTTAATAAAATAATTTCATAATCTACCAGTTTTGTTTTGTACACGACTAACTACCACTGTGAGCGGTGAAATTGGAAGTACAGTTACATATATCATTGTAACGAATCGAATTCCACGGAATTCCCCTCTGGGAGTTCATTCTTTGGCCCGTGTTTGCACTGGTGTGCATGGAAACCATCGATTTCCAGCAAAACTGCCGGCTAGTTTCGATTACAATCCTTCGATTCAATTCACATTCGGGAGGGGAAGCTTGAAGGATGTCGGTTATGGTGTCGATTCCGCGTTGCTGTTGCTGCTGATCGGTTGTAATTCTACACGCTTACAAGCGAGCCGGGTCCGCCTGATACGTATAAATCTTTTCGGTGAGTTCACCTTCTGCTTGCTGCCACCCTGAGGTGCGTTTCTTTCTGTTTTGCGTTGATTTAATTCCGCGAGAGGAAAATCAACCCTAGCTACTTTGGTGACGTTTGCTGCGCATTGAAACCGGTTACTGGTGCGAACAAGACGTAGCTCATGCTCTTGGGCAGTTCTACTTTATGTGTTGATCTGCTCAACACGACAGCTAGTACTAAAAAACAACTAAACCCATATTTTAATCCTGCTTTAGCTGACGAAAACTGTACCGTATTATCTTATCGATCGCGATATTTTGGTTCTCCAAATATCTTAAATATTGTACCAAAATAAATCGATACGCATATTTAATTGGAGCGTGCGGCATATATTCAAGTAAATGATTTAAATGCATGGGTTTCTGAGACACTTTTACTTTCACCTGACCTGCCGGTTGTTAATTGCAGTATCGAATTATCTACCAGTTCTGGAAAATCCGTATGATGTAAAGGTGGTTTTTCATCTGCAGATCAATCGTGTTCAATCTGGCTCTCCCTAACCGGGCAGCCCCATTCGCTCAATGTCGGCTTCGCAATGAAGTGCACCGAACCCATGGGTGAAATGTTCCAGGCGCACCCGATCGTGCCAGGCATTACATCCACTTGCGATCACCGGGCTGTCGGGTTTGAAGGTGAAATCATCTAATTACGAAAGCTACCCCGATCAATACGCCAGCCTATCACTTATGTAAAACGTGACTCATCAAGCCGCGAACGAAAAGCGTCACCGTATGCGACGCACCCTTCGGTCCGGCCCTCGGAACGCCGGTGTTGGTGTTCCTGAAAATTTGCAACTAACGATGCAAGCTTCCCCAACTGACTCTAGGCCCGACCCAGCCCGGTTCGCCTGCGATCAACATACTTCCGCAGAACCGTCGGCAGAAGCCCGCCATGTCATGGGTAGTGACTTTCAATGTCACGAACTGATACGTGAGTACCGGTGTCAGCGGTTCGTGTTCCGTGCCGCATTTTAAGTCGACCCCTTCGCGTTTGCCGTCAGTTGGCGCCTGGGCCAGGAGCACTATTTGGCAAAACGGGTGGTGTGACATTGCGCTTTAATTCACGTGCTCTCTCACTACGCGGTGGCTGAGGTGGCCACCTCTCACCTCTTTACCAGGAGCTCGATCGAGCGGTGGAAAGAAAAGTCGACTCGTTTACCATGCACGCAGTAGCAACGGCATCGTTACGTCGATTAGGAAGCTTGGGGTGCAGGATACGTTGCATTTAGGACTTTCCCGCTGGGACGGGTTGCGTTCGTATCGATGTGCTATCAGCGCTCGCAGCAGGAATCACTGGGGCTTAGAGTGTGAATAAAAAAAAACTACTTCAAGAAATTGAGTGGTGGCTTAATATGCTTGTAACGAATGATCGATTACTTATGAGGCCCTTTTAGAAATGATTTGAAAATGTAGCAAGGGCTTTAAGCATGATCAGCAAGTAGCTTACTAGCATTACACGCGAGATGCGCGTCAGGTTCGATGCGCACTACATTGTTGTGCATGCGGTTTGGTCTTTCAAACGCGTGCGTCTGGCGCCCCAGCACGCGCCTTCATTGATCTTGTCGCGGATGCATAAATCAGCCGTTAGTTCGCCATCGTGTAGCCGCAATCGATGGCGTTTGGAGGCGATTCGAAAAAGAGAAAAAATAATAATACTCGGACCCCACGATGTGCACTCGGACGGGGCTGTTGGACGTCGGTGTATGCATTACGGCTCCAGCTGTCGGGTCGGTGGACGTACGAAACACGCCGGTTCACCCTCGTGGTTCGAAGGGTTTTTTTTTTTCACTCCTTTGTAGGGTCCATCGTGAAGCTACCTATGCCATTAAAATTCACTTTCCGCGCCGCATGCAAAACCATCGCGTCGATGTTCCCGCCGCGGTTGACACTCGGTCGATTTCACGCCCCGGTGGGGTCCGGTGTTGGATTTGTTAATTGAATTTAAATATATTCATATGTGGCCAATAAAATTATCTGATAGTTTACCGTCGGACGGACGCGTCCGCAGCACACCGAGGCGTGTTGCTGGTGACGCATCAGTGATGGTGACTTATGCTCGCGTTTTACTGTCTCACTGGCTGTATGTAATATCGGATCCGAGGGGAGAGAAAATAGGGATGGATCATGCCTTGACCGGAGGTGGCACGTTCGAACAGTTGGACTGATTTTGCTGATTCATGGTGAAGTCGCACTGCTAGCCATCCATTTACCGAGCGCTAATCTAGTGGAGTGGTTGTGCTTCAATATATCATTGAGTGTACTTAGCCACCGTCACGGTGCCCGAGGGATCGCTGGCGTAATTAATTATATTATTTATGAATAAAAGCTTCTTTGTGGAGCGTCGTATAGGAGTTGGGAGCCTCTGTATCACATGGGCTGATGGCAGTGTTATTACTTCTTCTCTCCTGCCAGCGACACACTCGAGAAGCTGCTATTTATTTCCTATCGAGCCGCCACGGCCTGTTGTCCGGACGTTGCATGGTTTATGTTTCGCTCGTACAATTAAACAAACCCGGAGGTACGTAAACGAACGACTCGTCGTGGCAGCAAGCGACGAACCCGGTGGTGTCCCCGAGGTGGCCCGTCGCACGGCAACATCGCCTGGTTCAAGCATATGGTGACCCCGGTTACACGATTTCCATCCGATCGGCCGAGTTCGCTGCCGAAGGGGTCGAACCGTATTTTTAGAGCTTTAGGGAGTCCGTTTGTCGTGCGCAGTTGGTCCTTCTATTCCACTCCGTTTGCTTCTCGCGCGTTCCCGCGTACGCGCCACATGGCGAGAAGCGAAACGAGGTGTTTATCTGGCCGTGCGATTTTTCGGGGCGTTTGGCGGGCGTTTCCTTCTAAGCGATCCGATGCTGCCCCTTTAGCTGCCCCATTCGGCTGCCGTTGCATCGGGATGGAATATTGGCTTCCGCGAATGGCAGGGGCCTCCGTGTGACTTATTTGATTCTAAGGTTATTGGGTGTCGGTACGGCTCGGGGCTGAGGTTTTGTATGCGAACGGTTGTGGTGGTGTTTCGGAGCTATCCCAAGCAGAAGGCCTGCAGGGAAGATCGCGATGCTGCCGCTTGGTAGCTTTCGCTATCCAGTGAAAGTGAATCGTGCATAAATGCATAACTCGCCAAACTAGGCTACCCGACTAGATGGTAAACCGTTGATAAAGATCAATCGAGCTTTGGGGAGGCCTTTTGTGGGGGGCTTAGAGCGAAAACAAGCAGTAAAGGTTTCGATTGCAATTATTCAGGATATATTCGTTCCGTTCTGCGACGGTGCGAGGGTGTGTTACATCGATCGAGTGGTGTTGTTAAATTTAAAGAAATGTCTGCTGTTAAACAAGTGATTGAAATATTGTGGAAGTTCTACACGACTTGAGTTATACGGTTTTTGCTCTCATAGAATATCCAGAGGATGGCAAGGCTGGACATTCGATGGTGAGAAACCTCGTCATTCCGTAATCGCTTTCGTAATAAGTTACAATCGCGATCAGCGGATCTTGTATGCATCAAATTGTCACCAAATGGCGTCCGGTGGGGAGCTAATCCTCAAAAAATACCGTTCCAATGCTAGTAAGATTTAACCGCCTAGCGATCTGTGTGGTGTTTGGCATCAACGGGGAAATAAATTAATGAGATTCAGAAGCCACCAGCCAATGCATTGTCAGAGGGCGCACTTTGTGTGGCATCTTCCGTATGTTTTCTCGGAAATTGTCTCCCTTGGAACCGGACCGGCTACCGAACTCGTCGGAGTGGATCGTTCCATCTGGGCGACACGGGCCGATCGCGGGACGGAATGCAAGAAAATCCATAAAATTCCCTCCTCGCATAGCTTTAATCGATCGGATGGAACGCGATGCACCGTTTGAGATATTGGCCTCCGGGTGCAGTATCGATGGAAGGGATTAGAGGTTGTTCGATCAAGCGCGCCGTTTGTTGTTTTTAATTTGAAGGATATTTTCAAACACGTTGCTTCTGTTAAGCGACCCAACCCAAACACGCAGTGACATACGGTTATAGGGGATTACAGGCTTTCTGAGAAACCTCCACCAGTGCGCTTAAAGAAGCGTTCCCACGATGAATGAATTTTCTGTTTGGAATTCAACATGTCTAATTTGGAGGGATCGATTGAGAATGATGCAAAGTGCTACGTTTTCGTTGCTAATTATTCACATTAATTATGAGGTCAAGAATATAAGTAAATTTTTTGCTAAATAATTCTACTGCAATCCTGTGCGAGAGAAAATACAGGCAAGTAAATTAATCATCGTGGACTTTATCGAGTTTTACAAACATTTCATCTAACCAATCGCGCCCAACCCAGTCCCGGAATCAATTAAACGCTCATAAATAATCGCCACAACGCTGGGAGTCGAAATTTAAATGAATATGAATATTTAGCTATGTGGCAGTATCGCTCCATCTCGGGCAAACCCTAGGTCCCTTGCTCCCTTGCACCCGAGGGATACCGATATACATAGCTACACCACCCTTCAGGGCAGGCAGTCCGCATGCAAAACGGCATAAATCGCACCAACCATCGCCCAGTGTGCTGTGCAGCGCGGTAGTTGCCTTTGGAAATGCTATTCCAATCTTTCCAATTGTCAGTATGGTGGCGGTGGAGTTTGTTTTTCCTATTCTGTTGCACCTATTCCGCCGCGAGCAGAAGCTTTCCTTGCTGCCGTGCGCCAGTGATCGTGATAGTGTGTGAGTGCGCTGGAGCTTAGCGGCTCGGTTTTTCTCACCGTTTCCGATGATTGTCTTGCGTTTATTGACATACTGTTATTGTTATTATTATTTGCTGCAGAGGTTATTAATCGATTTTCTAGTGCCTAAATGCCACCAGGATACTGCACAGGGGCTAGGCGGACCGAGACAGAAACCGTAAAGTTCCTTACCTTTCCCATATTCTCCCATCGCTTTGGGGTTTGTCTGTGTTAGCCGATTGGTTGGTACGAATCTCTGCAGACCGATCCATGGGTGGAAAGCTCGCGTTGAAGTCTTTAAATAATGCACATTGCTCCCTTTGGCGCACCGTTTTACTGATTTCAGTTAGCTGCAGCATCGGTGTTAGCCCTCTTTACGCTCTTGTTCCCGGCCGGTTTGTGTGAGTGTATGTTTTATGGTTTATGTTGGTATGTCCTAGCCCGCGGAGTTAACGATCCTTGCAGTAGTGGTAGCAATTATGGCTTACTGATTCATAACTAGCGCTAGCAAAAACAAGGTCGGAAGATCTTCTCCCACTGCAAAAACTACCGAAACGCTGTGCTCGTTGCGATCCTCGGGACAAAAAACTCCCAGAGGAGTGCTCATATATTGTCAGAGGCGTGACACCGTGTGTGCCAGCAATCATAAATGTCGAAGAAAATAGTCCAGCAATACGCTCAAGTACGCTCAAATCGTGATCGGCGTGAAATAGAAATCCACACGTCGACAAGTCGTCATTGGCAACTGGCGTCGAAGGTGCAGCTTGGGTGGAGAGCGAAACGAAACGGTCCATTACGTAGAACTTTTCGCAAGGAATGCCTCTATGCCATAGATCATGCGTTGTTCGGGCACTTAACTGTCACCGCCGGCGGCATACTTTTGAGAAATTCCATCCCAACGTTACATCCCGGGTCTGGTCACATTGCATAGAAGTTGCAGGGCTGTCGGAGTTGTAGAGCCATGCTGGTAATCGATTGCGCCATGCCGACCGAAGGGTGGTGTTGTAAAATTTAGTGCCAATCAAGTGGATACGAGTGGTTGTTCTGGATGAGGCGTTAAGTGGATTTAGGTGTTATAAAAATATTTAACCACCACAGTGTTCGGGATGATGATGACGATGCATGCGATAATTATGCAATTCGAACAGCTCCTCAAGGTAGGATGCGGAAAAACTTCCATCTTCTATGCCCTGCGGCATAGTCATTTAACTTCTTGTTTGAGCAAATGAGCTGGAACGAGCGCTAGAATCGTTTGCGATAAAATCTTCTCTAAGTTGCATTCGATTCCTGATTTGTGTGTTGGGCAAAGAAAGATCGATGTGATGCTCCTTAAGAGAGCTGGGTAGCCAACGTTGGTTGCAAATGAGCGAAGATGACCCTTTCAAAACTGACCTATATCCGGTCGTAAAATCTCTCTCAACTTTTGACGCTTTCCATGCGCACCATGCCACTTCACTTGAAGGGTTCGACTGATTAGCGTACCATTCCCAGCATCGTCCCTGCACGATGCTGTACACTTTCACGAACCGATATTGACACACATTGGTGCGTGCGGTAGTGCTGGTGTTTTTATGCCGCTTCCCGTGAGACCCCAGCTGAAGGGCGGTTGCTGCGGAAATGTAAACCGATTGAGTTCGCGCTTGTCCAAACATGGCCTGATTCATCGATTTATTGGTACACGCCGGTGTGCCACACGCCGGCTGCTGCAGAATGCACTTGAACCGATGCAGCGCCTGATGGTGGCACCGTGGAAATGGGATCTTCTCGAGATGGTCACTCTAGCCGAATGGCCCTGGACCAGGGAATGGTTTGTACAGCTGGAAGTCAGCGCCGTTGTCCAGCTGTGCCGGGCGAACATGAATGCAAATCGGTAGAACATCGAAAGTACAACCTGGCGCACCGCACGCCCACCCAAACCGAAATCGAATGGCATTCGCGATTTGGTGTACCATTCCGTTATCGGTTCGAGCGAATCATTCACGCGCGCGCGCGCGCGCGGACACACAAATCGAAGGGCCTTCGGTGGTTTGCATCCGCTCTCTGGCTGCTGGCTTCGATTCTTGGGCGTTTCGCGCGGTCCCGTGGCGTCCGTTCAATGTCAACGAACCGATGGGGGACTATCTCGTGGGGAGATCTCCCGGGACGAAGGATCGGCGCAGAATGGTGACGCCGATCGCGTGCAAACTCGTGACTGGGTCAATGGGTAATCGTGTGCCGACGGAACAATGCACGGCTTTTAGCACGTTTTGTAGTCGCCTCGCGAGTAGTCGCTCACACCGCGCGCCAGAAATGGCCAGGAAAGTGTTATCCGCGTGCTCCGTTCTCTTCCTGTTTGCGATTTCGTGGCGAGGCGATCCGAGGCGAGCATCGGAAACAAGCCATTAGGGATGCCGTGTGGCCACCCCATGAGCCATGGGTTTTCCATCCCGACCGTGGTTTCACTTTCCACCGGCACCGCGCGAAACTGTTACAATTCGTGCAGCACGCCCGGCCGCAATATCACACCTGCGGAAAGGAGAAGGCTTTTGATTTGTAGATAGAGCGATGGAGGGATTCGTAAATTCGAATCGATGTCACCTCGATGGGGCGGTCATTGAACGGGCGAAAGTTCTGTGGTGTGCCGTGGGCGAAACCGAGGAAAGTATGAGTTTGAGATTTTTCCCAAAGGCACGACTGCAATGCTTCAAATAAAATCAAAATCAACGAGTAAATGAAAGAGGACCAGTTTTTATCCATTCAATTTTAATTTTGAATATATGATTTACTGGCTTTAAAGTGAGTTGATCTACGAACGATGACAGCTAGTCTAATCGTACAGCTAGTATGTTTGTTTCCTGCCTCCATTATGCAGATCTGCAGAACTGCTTCGTGTTCCACCGTGACATGTGCACACCATTATGCTGTCCGTGCATATGGCCCAGTGCAAGCAGCTTTTTTTTTCGGACAGCCCGTTCGGTTTCGATGGGTTTGCCCGCGGTGCAGCGCATTCCTTTCGCCACAACCGGCCGTTTGTCATACACGTCTCGGGCAAACCGACACTACGAACAGTTGATCTTGACCCATAATGGTTGTGCACCGGTGGCTCCCAGGAGCACTCCGCCCATTGCCCACGTATGGTCACGATAGCCGGTAGCAGGCAACTGCACCGCTTTTGGACATTTACACAATGCAGCTTCTTTATGGGTGTGCAAGCTTTGGGCGAACCTGTTCCGTCCCGGGAGGGTGGGCACTTTTGATCACCGGTCGGTGGTTTTTTTCGGGCCAGTTCGGGAAGAAAAAATCAATCAACTGCAGGCAACAATTTCGTGTAATTGATACAGTTCCGCATGTAAATGTGGGGCGCGTCATGCGTCGACGGCCGGTTCCATACGTGGCGGTGCGTTCGCTTCCCGATCCGAAACCGCGACCGTGTTCTTGGCGACCCACTGCCGGAGGAACCTGCTCGTTACGGGCAAAGTCGAGGAAGGAGTTTTAATGAGTGCTGCTGATTGCTGCGGCGTCGATGCGCACCCCGAGGGAGAGGCGTTTCTCCCTCGAGGGGATGCACTGACAAAAAAAAGCCCTTTTCCGAGCGGACGGCTTTCCATTTCACTTTATCACGCAGTGTGTACGGTTTTGTGATGATTTTTATTGTAATTTAATTGGCCAGCAACGCCGGAGCACAATTCTACGTGCCCGATCGGGACAGGCGGTGGAGAGCTTTGTTGTATATATGCACTTTCGATTTTGTTCGATTCCGGGATGTGTTCCCTTCAGCTGGGGGTAGCTCCCGTACGGTAGTTTACGCCGGTAACGGTGTTACTTTTAACATCCTCCCGGTCCGTCGGGGAGCCCGCGATAAATTGAATTTCGATCGCAACCGATCCGGGGAGAAGTAAAAAAAAGCTATCTTGACGGGAAAACCAACACGCGCGAGCGAGAGGCAACGCACATTGACAAACACGCTCGCACGTAACCGCCCGTCGGTAAGGTGACGAATGGTTAATAGCGAAAGTGTTGAGTCAATTATGGCAGATCCATAATTCTGTTTTGCGCGGTGTAACTTTCGAACGAAAGCGAAACGCGGCCTCGCACGCATGCCGGTTCGGTGCCGTTTTAGGGAAAGATTCGGCGCTCGATCAGGCCATCCGCCCAACAGTTCCCTGCTGTTCGCACGAGAAAGTCTCCCGGTGACGGGGTGTCGTCTGGGAGTTGAGAAGAATGAGTGAGAGAGAAGGAGATAGAGGGCGAGTTTCAATTCCCCGGTGGAGAACGCTTGATGCGTGGGTCCACGGTTAATTAAAGCGGCAGGGAAAGCTGTCTAAGTCACCCATTGGGCGGCTAGAAGTGTGCGCACTGAGGCTTCGATTATTTGCCGGTACATTACCAATTTGGCCCTTCAGCCCTCTAGGATCGAACTCCCAAAGGACCTGCGCAGCGATTTATGCGATCGAGCAAATATGCTGAAACCTGCTGCTGTCACCGTTATGTTTTACATTTTGCAACAACCATCCGATACCGCATGGCGTGTGTGCGTGTTTTTTTTTGTGTTTTGTACGTTAGTACTCTTGCTTGCTGCAAATGCCGCATGTCCGTCTGGGAAAAGGTAGGGGAAAATTGAAAAATCACTCGATCGCGATATCGCAACCTTAGCGATCGCCACCGTCGATCGCCGTTGTCGTCGCCGGTGGAGCCCAGCGGGAGAACACATTTTCTCCACTTTGTTTAAGTCCTTGCCAACGGTCACCTTGCGCTCTGTCGGTTTCTTTGCAAGCGCTGAGTTCTTGTAGCCCGACTGATCCCTTTTCCAGCCCCGGGAACCAACTTCATCCCACGAAGATGCCGATATCGCTCTTACCGTCGACATTTCGATAGTTACACTTTTCGTGGGAGGATTAAAACCCGAACCGATCGCCACACGATGACAAGTGGCAACGCGTTGTTGGCGTGTGTTGCACAGTCGAGTTGAGCCACATGCATCACATTCCGGCGTTTGGGGGTTGTGTTTGCTGTCGTGTGATTCTCGTCGTAATATTTCGTTGCAAAAGCAATGCATCGGCATGTGCATGTGCGCGGGATTGGCGATCCAAATTGACGTGCATGTGCGCTTGCGTACAAACACGGGAACCGTACGGGTTTATGGGGTGTATACTTCTGACAGATTCAATTTGTGTGGTGGTCTAAGAAAACCGGGACCTGAATCGATCGATTTCCAACGCTGCCAACTCGGGAAAAGGTAGCCGTCGGTTGAAAGCGACGCAACTGGAGAAGGCATTTTGGGAGCAGATTTCTTAACACGATTCCATTCGAATTCGGTTTGGAAATCCACTTTGCACAGGTATGCTGCCGCACATTCCTTTCCCGATCATCTCGATCATCACTTCCCGCAGGCTGCAGCCCCATTACCATTATGAACCGTTACCGTTGTGAGATCGTCGGTCGCTACCACCAGGGAGACGTGTTTGCAAAGGTTTGCATCCATTTTTTTTGGTCGCTACTCTTGGGTTTTTGCCGTTTGCGTCGTTTGATGCTTGCCCGGTGCTCGATCGGTAACCTCGTGGACACACAGCATCCCTACACTTGCACTCGCGTTGCATTTCACGTGCGGGAGATGGAAGCGCGCAGTCGGTTAATGAAAGAAAGTGCAAGCCGACATCGCGCGAACGTGAGCGGCGCGGGTTCATCTCATGAAATATGCAAATTAAATTAGTAAACGTGAAACTAATTTTTGTACCACGGCCGTTGGCGGTTTGCTCGATTCCGTGGGGTCGGATTTCGGCGGTGGTTTCAGTGTTCGTTCGCGATCGGCTGGATCGGACAGACGAATGTGCCGATTTTGGCGTTGCATAAGCGAGATGCGAGCGCGGTAGGAGAACTGAGCGGGTGGATGTAGCATAATGCCGCCACTGCTACTACTTTTTCCCATCTATCTGCCACCCTGCTTACGCTGGTGATGCAGCGCGTGGTGCAGGAATGGGGCCTTGTTGAAGCCGACGCTGGCGGGATGGATGGGCCCGCTGGTGTCCGTGTTGTGTCATACCGAGGACAAGACAAAATTCAGATCTCTTGTATAAATTTCACGCTCCATCGTGCGCCAATTCAAGGGGATCGATGGGATTCGGCATAAAGCTCTCGTTGGGTGCGAAGGAGCACAAAGAGGTAGCCTTTAGACGGAGGGAAAGCGCAAGAAATTGCACTTTGTTTCTGCCGCGAAATTTCCGCCACACATAGTGCATTACGAAATCACAATCGGGTCGAATCTGTATCGGTTCTGTGGCTGATCTTTTTGGTCGCTTTTTTTTTGCTTCTCCCCGTGGATTTGTCGGTTCCCGATCGATCGCACGGTTGCCCCGCCAGGATGCGGGAATTATTTGGCGTGGCGGGAATTGAACGACATTTCGAGCCATTTCTCACACACACACTCATTCCGTGGCGTGTATCTTACCGGGCGGGATTCGAGGCCTTGCGGTTTCCGTAATCTTCCGGTTGGGTGGTTTTGGTGATTTTGCTTTCATAGAGCTGTTCAGCCAGGGGGACACTTACCGAAGGGGTTCATTTTTTTTGTGGGTTCGTTAGAGTGAATCCGACCTGCGGCCACTAAATTTGCATCCGCCGAAGAGGAAACCCTTTATTTCGTGCGAAAAAAGGCACTACCACTGGTCGGTGCCATAGTTTGGGTTGTTACCGTTGCTGCTGTGGTTTGCCATACCACAGCGGCTCGATCCGATGTTTGTCGCCCAGGGTACGAGACCGCCTTTTATTGCCTTTTAATGATAAGGCGGTGTTTGTTTTTGTCCGGTGAACGGTTGATTGGGTGAGCTTTACTGCACCCCCGAAAGCAACCGGTGGTTTTGGGGATGATGGATTGTTTTCGGTCTCTTTTCCGTATTGTGTCGACAGAAGGTTGCTGCGATGGCAGCGATTGAGAGTGAAGAAATTCACACGTTTTGTGTAAGAGCGGCGACGCCAGCAAAGGTGTAATCAGTATGATAATTTGGAAGCTTAAGGCAACCTTCAGTCGGATGATGACGTAATTAGAATGTGTTTTGGAGATTCAATAAAATTTGTCAAATCTTAAGGTCTTAATTAAGCGTGGATTGAGTTGTCCACAGAAAATCAAATAAAGGTCAAAACAAAAAATCGTGCGATACGAAACGAACGAAATATTCGGCAAATTATAAAATTGCTTTTTGTTAGTTTAATGAAATCAGTAAACTCTATACTTTACTTCATTTGTTTACGCGGGCGTATCTTCCCAGGCTATAGAACAAAATGTATGTTGCAAAAGTACTTTCGTGATTAACTGCATTTAATTTATCCCAAATAGAAAATTTTCCCAGGATACTTTGGGAATAGTAATCCATTTCCTGGCAAAACAAAAATTAGACACAGCTAGCGTCATAAATCTTTCACTTCGTGGTGCGAAATTATTGTCGTCGTATGAATAAAACACGACGTCCGCCTGCAGGCAGGACGAGCGCTGTGTCCTAATCAAATAAAATATTCAACACCCCTTTTTATCCCGGTTCCGGTGCACGTGGACACATTAGGACGGTTCTCTCTTTCGCGCGTATCCCAGCTTAGGGTTGTTCAGAATCGCGTAATCCACTCGAGCTAAGTTAATAAGCGGGCTCCTGATAGGGTCGAAGTGCAACGATCCTAACCCCTTTTTTGCTGGGATGTTTTTTTATTATAAATCGCCTGCGGGATGTGCTTCATCGCCATAGTGAGGGGGTAAAATTGCATTTGGTTGTGCAATTAACAAACGAACCCAAACTCACCCCTTGTGGCGCAACACGCAGTTTGTGTGCGGTTTGAAATAAATTTCGAAAAAAAAGTTAATGCGTAAGGTTTTTCTTTTTCACCCCTTGGCATGGTTGTGGATTCGCTTGAACGCCTTTAATTCGTGTGCAAATACACCCGAAAATGACATAAATTACCAATCTCTCGAGGCAGCCGCAGTCTAGTGAAACTGGTTAACGTTGCCTATCGCACGTGCTGGATTCGCTTCGGGAGGGTACTATCGTTTGTAATCGTTTGTTTACATTGTGATTGCAGGCGCGATGCGTTCTGTGGCGGTGTTGTGGCCGGAAAATTGCTCAGTTTTACTGTCATTCCCGCAAAACGTTTCATCATCTTCATCTCCGCCGGGCGCTCGTTGTGTTCCCGATGGAAATCTATTTGGCCAGATTTGATCCCACACCAGCCACGAGCGAGTGAACGTTGCGGAGGCAATAAATATTATTTTGTGAGAGGTTAATCGACTGCGTGCACGTGGCGCGTTTGCAGGACTGCTGAAGATCATCTAACGGCTGGGAAGAGCTCTTTGGCTTCTTTGGGAAATTTATTGGCACTCTCGGAGTAGTTCGTTCGTTTTTTCCTTACGCTGCTGAAGTCACCATGAGCCACCTATCCGTCTGCCGTATCACACGCATCGCGGATTCTACAGCTGCTAGTTATGGGGCTCCTCGATGGTGGTAAACGACAGATAGGTCAGAACCTTCCACATAAACATAAAATTTAATGGCATCCTTACTCGTCCGCCCAAGTGCGCCACATCCCCTTGGAGCCATGCAAAGAGTGCGTTTTGGTTATTACTCCTTGCTTGTTCACCCATCCATTGAAGAGGAGCTGGTGGCGTGCCTTGTCCTACATTAACTTCGAAACGGTATAGGCTTTTCCCGGACGAGTAGAGCACCAGCAGCTGCATTAGCACGAGCTCGAACCCATCGCTAGATGATCTTCGTACGAGCCCGGTGGAGTCGTTGTTGAGCTCCGAGAATCGCAGTCATAGTAGGGAACCCTTACTTTTTGACTTCGGCAAATGTTGTATCACAAAGGTACGATCTTTCGCGGCTATCGGGCTACTAATCATGCCCTTAATGCCGTGCCCAAAGTCGTCCTCCAATGCTGAACGACGAGCTAGTGCCAAGCAGTTTCGTTCTACGGCGATTGCGCCAGGTTTGTACTCTTTGGTCGGTGCTTAGCAAACCCAGCGTCATTATGATCGCTGATAACATGATTTACTATGCAGGCTGCCTATGGATGGATCATGGAATTGGCTCCTGCTGGCTTGTCACTCGCTGGCACCCTACAGCAGACGGAGTAGGGAAAAGTCACTCCAGAGTTCGTTCTTATGCAAACTAGCTTCTTCTTTGGATCGACTCAAGATGAAGTGCTTTCTTTACCCGGTTTGTTTCCTTCCCTCCTCTATGAGCTATGCCTAACCGTTCGTTAAATTGCTTAATTAATTGCAACGGCTTGTGTCGTGTCTTTGCAGGAGATTTGATAAGCGAAGGCTCCCTGGGGAGAGGGTTAATTGATGATGTGTGTTTCAACGGGTGTTTATACTTAACTGCACATGATGCTGTGCGTTTTAAGAGTATGAATGAATCGACTAGTTTACGCAGTGAATGAAGCACCCAAGATTAAGATGTGCTGGGAATGCAAGCATGAGTGTTAATCGATTGCTTCCTTAGGTTAAAGTAGGTTTTTCGTTAATTGCAGGGTTGCGTTAATTGAATTAGAATTGATTAAGCTTTCGTTTAATGGAATCCTTATCTGGCTTTTGAAATTATATGGATAATTGTATTACTGGCCTGAAATAAGATGTGATTGTCACATCATCAGGATCCTTGTAAATAATGTGTTGCTCGACTACTAGGTTTTTAAACTGTAAATATAAATTTTCTATTTTTTTCTAGTGTCCTTAATGCTTATTGTGATGAAAGGTACATAATTTCGCTCGTGGTCGCATCCGTTCTGAAATGAAATAGAAATGATTGCGGTAGACGAGCCATACAGTGGATTGTTGTGGCCTCAAGGCTAACCACGGCAAATCGGCTACGCTCTCTTCCGGCCGCGTCGCTTTTGGGCAGCACAACGATTTGGGCCGTGGCTGAGGTTCCACCCAATTTTCATCCACAATGTGTGTGTATGCGACGCCCGGTCAGTGTGGGATGAAGCGCGAGCATCCCCAAATATGTAAAAAACCCGTCGGTGGACGTTTGACGATTCGGTTCCGATCTCGCGTGCGGTGCGTAGCGATCGTTAGGGGTTTTGTGATGCCAAATCAAATCAATACCAATAGTGCCTAAACGGGGTGGAAAATCAATCGCCCTTGCGCTAGCTTCCTTCGCCCGGGCCCTAGGACCCACCCGTGCGAGCGCGGCGTTCTCCTTATGCGGAGCTCGTTTCGAACCAATTGAAAGTAAACTTTGAACTATTTGCTCTGACCCACTTTTGCGCGGGCCCAGCTGGGCATAAACAAATAGGAAACCCTGAGCCGGGAGTACCGGCGCTTGGCGACGTGGTCGTCGGCGGTGTTGTCAGCATTGTTATTGCCCTGTTATTGTGGATGATCGGAACGGAACGAAACCGTGGCCACACTCACGACACACGCCGGCGCCTTCGCCGCGAGTCCGGGTGACAGAGCGTTCCGTAGTCCGTGTGACCCGTGCCACTCACTTTCGCCCTTCCCTGGGAATCGCCCTGCCATCACCTTCTTCGAAAACGAGAGGCTAACCATGCAGACACATAGGCCAACGAAAAATAATCGAAAAATAGAAACAAAACTCCCCCAGACGTGGGGTTGGGTTGCTGCCGAAGGGTTTCGCCACCCACATGCCCAGCGATCGGCGTTGCCGAGGACTCACTCGTCGGAGTTATAAATCAGTGCAATGAGCTGCTGAAAGGGTGCTGGTTTTGAAATTTTTTGAGGACCATTTTGAGATGCATTGATTGGTTTGGTTTATGGGTTTTTGTTTTGGAAGGCAGCGTCGACTGCGAAACGCCAGGATTGAGAAACGCGCGCAGAACTCGCCTCGCGTTCGTTGGAGGTTCTTTTTTTGTCGGCAGATCGACGGAGGGGATTATGTTGATGATTTTCATGTCGATTAATTAAGATAATGTCGGCCTTGATTTGCTGTACATTGGAGATTGCTTTGTTCTTGCAGTAAAGCACTTGGCAATGTTATGATTTATTATTTATATTAATTAAAGGATGTTTTTTCTCTTGAAAATTCACAATAGTTTAGTAAATGTACACCCTTCCCTTCCTTTTTTTGTGTATGGTGAAAAATGAATTCGTTAAATATCTATTTCTAATGACATTAAATATTTTTAACACTCCACCGGTGGTCAATTCCATTCGCATCCTGCAGGCGCTACGGGCGATGTAATAAATTTTCATTTTAGATATAATATCTACAACGCTTCCCCGCTGAGAGCGACTCGAATTAGGGATCATGGAAAAGTCAGGCAAAAAAAAATATCCACTAGTGCTGCGGGTTTCTCTTATGATGCAGGAGCAACAACGAAAAAAAAACCCGCCCCACTGATATGCAACTTTCAATCTCACCCTGCGCCAGCACCATATCTCGATTGGTTTCCAATTTCTTGTCACATAAATTTATTGACACACTTATAAAACTGTCCAACATCAATTAAGCCAAATGGAGTGGTTTTATTGATGTACAACTTTCCGATTCGCGGTCAGCAGGAACGGGTGCGGATATTCGGCAGCGCGCGGGCGCGTCTGGTTTTTCTATCGCGCCTTCCAATACTTCCTTCCTGTTTGCCGTGCTCGGTGGGTGGCGACACGTGTTTTCCAATGCTTCCTGACGCACACACGCACGGGGGTGATTTATGGAAAAGGGCACCCAATCGAGCGCCAGAGTGAGTAGTGGATCATAGAGATGAGGGTTTTTTTTAATTTCAATTAATTCATGTTTTTTTGTTTCATTTCCGTCCACTTCTGCATTGAGAAACGCGGGCGGTAACGGGAGATGGATATCTTTTTCACCCAAACGATATGCGAAACAAGGAAAAGATAATGAAGCGATTAGCATCGTGAAGGTGATCCATCTTTCGTAGCTATGGGTGTGGGTTTGATCGATGCAAAGCTGGATTTGTCTAACGATCGTTAAATTTAAGTTGAAAGTTTCAAGCACTAAATTGCCACTAAAATGCGCGATTTAAAAAATTTCTCCGTCATTAATCGAATGATTTAAGGAACTGTTTGAGTAATTGGGGGCTGGTTTAACGTTTCGGTTTTCATTTTTCCAATGTGAAGGTAAAACATGCTATCGAAATTAGTCCGGCGACCATTTCAATAATCGAAATATTCAATCCATTTCGTAATAATCGACGAAGGTGAAAGTTCAGATCGCGAGTTTGATTATTCGTTTCCCGTCTTGTTTGATTCCGTTTTGCTTTCGTTAATAGTTCCATTTGGCCTGTAGAGAATGAACAACGACAACCAGAGAGGTTACGGCAACAAGTAAAGTAAAAAGATCGGTCGACATTCAGCTCAGCTTCTCGATCGATCTAACCGTTTTCTGTTTCAACATCCTGCCGAGCCTCTCCAGACACTGAGCATAAAATGTAAATGCACCGCAACGCAACCGGTAATGGAATCACAAATGTAATTAAAACAATTCGTCGGCGGCAACAAATGCAACGGGCTCAATCCAGCCAACGATGTTTACGTCGAGTGGAAGTGCATCCTCAGTTGCATGGCCTGGTATGCAGTCGGGGTGTCGAACCGTCTCCCGGAGCATGTTTGCAAAAGTGTAATGAAAACAGACCGTCGAAAAAAACGCAACGGCAACTGGTAACTTATTGCTACGTTCGATCGTCTTTTAATTTCGCGTCCTGTTGCATCTCAGGAAAGCTGGCCCAACAGGCGTTGGGTTTCGGGTGAAAGGTTAAGAAAATGATCATCCAAATCAGATTAAAATTATGTTCCCGGTTCCACGGTGCGCTTGGGATGCACGTGAAAGATACGGGAAGTCGAGTTAAAATTTAATATGCGACCCCTATAATAAAAGCTGTACGTTGGGAATGCGAATTTTTGGGAAATAAAAGTCATACCAAATTGCGTCTTTTTTACGAAGCTTATTCCTCCTCTGGGCTGCTTCGCGTTGGTTGGTTACACTGCTGAAAGATTATGTGGAATTGCTTGGGGATGGCGTTCGCAGAACAAAAAAAACGGCCCAACAGATCCCACTGATTGCATGGAGCACCATCTTGGCACGTAATGCACCTCGTTGGAAAGTCGATCGCTTCGGACACCGATGGTGGCTCCGAGTCGGGATTTTCATACTGTCCTGCGGGCTTGAGTCCGATCCGATATTTTGAGGGTCGCACGTCACCAGTAATGGCAGATTATTACGTAAAGAATAGCAACAATCAGGGCGTCGATTCGACGAGCTTCACCCGTGCAGTGGATATTTTGAAGGTCCTCCTGCTGAGTGGGAGACGGTGCAGGATCACCCAAGGGCTTTACGTGAATTGTTCTCGGCGGGATTACGGTGCCACCGATTACCCGTCCAAAATTCGTTCGTAGTGCAGCACGCGCCTCCAAAGTCACTCTTTCGTACCGCTTATTCACTGCACGTAATGAGCGGTTTTCACTTTCGATGCGATCGTTCAAGGTGAGGCTAGAAATTCTACCCCATCGGTTGGTGTTGCGCAATCGTCGCAGTACACAATTTTCGGCCCATACTCTCTGGCCACACTTCCTGCGCGTGCAGCCGTAGAAGAAGTTCAAGGTGAGCCTGCAACCGGAATGAAGAACCGGGCGCCCGACTATTGCGGTGATTGACAGCAATCGATCTACTTTTTTGGGGATGAAAGTCGCCCTGCCGGTTGGGCTTGTCATCTCCGGTTGTCTAAAGATCATGACCAAGCAGCTGGCCGGCAAACCGAGGGCGTCGAAGGCGATTTAAGTTCGTCGCCGGACCTTCGCGGTAGAGCAACGGTACAGTTATGAGTTGCGAAAGATCACCGTTGACCCTGGTTGGGTGAGCGTTCTTGTAGCGAGCTGCATCACGGGCATACACATAATTGGAAGGTTCGATTTTTCTCGCCGAGAACGTGAGATTCTTGAACCGCAGGCACGCAGGGCGGCCCATATTTGGTGAGCTCTGACACCCGTTTAATTTTGAAGTGTGTTGCTCTTTTTTCCGACCCTGTTGCCGACGTGTAGGCTATTATGTACCACGCTACATTTTAGTAACGGGACTGGGAAAGGAAACCCATTCTTCATCCGCCGAAGGTTTCCGCTACCGCCGAATCGTGTTCTTTTTGCCGGCGTCCTAACGATTCTAAAAATGGCATTCTACCCGAAATCCGAATCGAACGCCCGGTGTCGATAAACTTCGCTTGGCCACGACCGAAATTCGCGCACGCAAACGTGTGGCCGTGGTCGATTTCTCACGCACGTTGCGTGTGCCAAATCAATGCGGCCGAAGAGCAAAAAAATTCGCCAAAAAGGTTATCACCGGCTGGTAAGCGGACGCTCGTGGGTCACGTTTTGGAGGGCTGGCCGGCGTCTGAACGTTGGAACGGAAGTGACGGGACCGAGAGACACTCCGGTGAGCTAATTTATAGGCAGCGTTTCCAATGCCGCCAGGGCCCATAAAGATAAGCACGAAGCAATTGGAGCCGATGCCCGCGCCCGGTAGGATGGGTAGCAATGAGAATGAAGAGCGCAAAAGTAACGAAAAATAGTAAATAAATCGTTGCTTTATCTTGCGAGATTTGGGTGACAGTTTTGAGCTTTAAGAGAAAGGAAGTTATAATTATTTCGTATCGAAATGGTGTCAGTTGATCAGTAAAAAATAGCTTATTAGTTATAAAAAAAGCTCAAGAACTCTGGCATGTTAAGGATCACATTTTTTTTACTTTTTCACACGTCTTCTTGAAATGGCAGATTCTGTTTCATTTATACTACCAACGATAAATGGTTCTTAAGTTTCACTACACAATTGTTGGGTGCATATATGGAAATATAAATGGTTTCTAAAATAACGCTTTAAGCTCTTTTATATGATATTGAAACCAATTGAGTGATTATTGTACAATTTAGTAGAACACTTAGCAAAATCCAATGCGGCATTGATAGACCTATACGACACCATAAAAATAAGCAAATCACGTCGTTATTCTCGAGCTGGCAGCGAAGATACGTGTGAAGAACGTTTGCTAGAGTTCTAGCAGGGTGTGACTCACCGAACATAAGGTGCGGAATGCAAA
This sequence comes from Anopheles nili, assembly GCF_943737925.1. Lineage (NCBI taxonomy): Eukaryota > Metazoa > Arthropoda > Insecta > Diptera > Culicidae > Anopheles > Anopheles nili. The sequence continues at coordinate 56,984,512 of NC_071292.1, forward strand.
CAGTCGCGTTCGCATACCGCAAGGGTCAGCTCTAAAATTCTTCCATTACCCGACCCGCGGATCAATAGCTAGACCACCGACGAAGGCGCGACTGGTGCCAAGTAATACCTGCAATAAACCGACGGATGCCGTTCCCTCGAGCCCGTTTCTTGCCAGGACGCTTGTACCCCCGAAGGTCCTCGATCGGAGTGCTGGGCCGCGTGCCACTCCACATGACATGAAATTGATTTCAGTTCAATTGCCATTCCCGTTCCTGGCGATCGGCGTTTGTGTGCGTCCGTTCGCCAAAGGGATCGGTCCGTCTGATTTGTGGCGGCACGGGTTCGATGACACTTTAATGTATCGGTAGTGCCGTCCGATCGCTGACCGACGAGACCACGCTCTTCTGCCCTTTTTCTTGGACGAAGGATCCTCCAATCTGCTGAAGGTTCCATAAATTTCGACCCCAAGCTCCCGCGATCGTCCTGACGCGGTGATAAATGATGGCGCTGCTCTTATTCCATTTATTTTTCCTCCCATTTCGCGAATGGCGTTGCCCCTCTAGCGACACAACCCGTTCGCATACTCAACGACTCCGTGATCGATTTTTCGTTGCAGATGCACACCGATGCAACACTGGGCTGCTTAGCGATGCCATCCACCGTCCAGCCAACCGGGGGCTGTTTATCATCGGCACATGGCGGTAGCATCGAGAGCCTGATCGACCACTACCTCGGGCCACTGTATCCGGACTACGCGGACCACACGCGGCCGATGCTGATTCGACAGGCGCGCGATTTGCTCGTCTGCACATTTCACGGCGATCTGGAGCGCTTCGAGGCCGACTTCCTGTGTCCCGCCACCGACATCGTGCGGGAGCTGCGGACCGCTTATCAACGAGGCAAGGTAAGTCACTAGGGCTGGATGCCGCTTGGGCCGGAAAACCCGTCCACGCGTACCCGAGCATTTATGTGGGTTATGTAATTTGCATAATTCCTATTGCCTCGATGAGGCATATGCACACACACACACTCACGCACCCTCGGGGTATGGAAATAGGCCAGCTCGAAGCAGTCTGGTGGTGATCGGAAGGGTGGTGTTTCATCCCCTTGGTAGGATGGCATTTCTCCCGAAACTAGTCCATAGAGTCATCGCGAGCAGCCCCAAATCGCGCACCGTGCAACCGCAGCTCTCTGCCGGGTGATAGCGAAATCGCCGCTGGGCATGGTTTTACGGGCTGTGTCGCCGATCGCGGTGACCGTATCGTAAAGAAGCATGAAAAGGAAATGGGTCCTCATTAGCAGGTTAGCGGAGTGGAACAAGAATTTTATGTGAACCCGTGTTGAGCTGGGCTCGTTTTGGGGCTGGACTCGATCGGTGTTCGATGGCCGGGGAAAACATTCCACGATCGGGGACAGTTTTCTAGAGAAAAGATGAGCATTTAGGGCAAGTTTTGAGGGTTGCTTTGCGCCTTTTGGGGTTTGTTTTTCTGCACCTTATAAACTAACATGGATTGTGTGTTATGTCTCCGAATCAAGGCTTCTAGGGAAGCATAAATGTCATGTAAATGAAATTCATAAACAACTCTAGGAAAAAGTTTGAACTATTCGATTTTATGATTTTACAATGTCTTCAATTTAGATCTCAAAGACCGGTGAGAAAGATCTCATAAAATTGGTGTGGTTTTGTAAAAATTCAACCTACTTAGAAGCGATCGTGTTTACCTACCGCGCACAAGATAACACCCGAAAAGGCACAACATGCGCCTGCTTGGATTCGTGTTTCGTGTCGTTGTTTAATCGCGGCAAATTAAGGTTTTCTTATCACACCTCTGCCGCAGACACCTTTGGTTTCGGTACCATGTGCGGCGGAAGTTAGAGTTCATCGTCTTGGAAACAAGATGCTACCATCGCTCTCGGGATACACGCTGCTGTGCGTGGCTGGCTCAAATGCCGGTTGACGTATTGCTGCTCAACTATTCTCCAACACCATGATCATTAGCTGTACGTGCTGCTTCTGCGCGCTGGTAAGATGACATGGCGCGAGTCAAGAACCCAAGAACGAAGTCCTATGCAGAACGAAAGAAATCGTGCCTTTTTTAATGCAGACACGCCGTAAGATTAATGAACTTTTGGCTGTGGAAGAAGGGAACACACAGGTTCTGCCTCGAGCCGGTGTCGCAGTCGGTATATTTGCACAGGTCGCAGATGGCTGGAAGATAAGCGCGACGAATCACCAGCCCCGTGCGTCGTCTTAAACATCCTCCGAAAACCACACGGTTCCGATTCATCATCTCTGTGTGAAGCTCCGGCGCTCGTTGCAGGGCTCGAATGAGGGGATGGCGATGCGTTAGCGTGTGGCTTTTGTCGCCTGATAACATGCGCATGTTGACTCCGATCCGTCGCCGCTTTTATGCAAGTAATAGCAGCATCATACGTCCGCTTGCTAGCGTTCTTCTTTCGAACCGTTCGTTGACAGTTACCTGGCCGAGGGCTGGGTAATTTACTTTGGTTGTGTGTTTTTTTTATATGCTAGGGCTTGAGAAGTTCTGTCCCTTGGAGTTCAACGATCTGCATCTTTCGATGCATGCTTAAGATGAGGGACAAAAATCGTCGCGTATTAAAACCATCTCCACGACAAGACGAGTGTCGATTGCGCGGAGACGATTTGCAGTCGAAACAATCGGTCATCGGGCGGTCGATCGCTGGCACATTATTTGGCTGTCTTGCATCCGTTGCATGTTGCATCCCGATGCACCGGGGTCGGTTCGCGAGCGGCGTTGGTCACAGATTACCACAGCCACCCGACCCAAACAATGGTGTCATCATTTATGTTGCTCAGCTATGCACGGTTCATGTTTAGACGCTCGCGCTGAACGCATTGTTCTTCGCGCGAGGCTCAATTTCAGGTATGCAACATCAAAAGGAGTAGGGGAGGTTTCGAGAAATACGAAACAGCTTCCCAATCCGTTGACAAAACACTGCCGTGACCCATGATGGACGCGCGCGTGCTTGAGCTTCGTCCATCGAGTGGAAAATTCTGGGAACGTCGGACCTTTGATCTTCGCGTGGCATTTTGAAAAGATTTATCAGCCGCGTTTGAGCCGAGCTGTCGATAAAATCGAACAGCTTGGTTGGCATTTTAGGCTGGTGCGTTTTTTTTTGTGTGTGCAAGCGATATGCTTGCACAAAATTACACTTAACGATTCAAAATGTTCACGTGCCGTTTGTTGTGTTCATTATTGTGCGGTTTTAGCACCTTCCGCTGGAACATGATCATTGCCGAGAAGATGGAATGTTTCTGATCGGAACCAGCCAGCTATATCGGCCAAATACGTGGGCTTAATAATGTGAAAATGTGGTCCGAGAGCTCACCTGCGTTGACCCTGCCTGTGTACCATTCTCTATAAGCTCTTCGTGAGAGTCCCCATTCAGATTGCTTTATTAGCGACAGTGTCAACGCTTGCACACGCTGCACACAATTTGTCACCGACAACGCGTTGCCACGACAAATCAACCTGGCAACATCCAAGGTCTAGTCCGGGACCATGGCAAATCGTTCGGCCTCGTTTTAAAGCTCTCCATTCCGACGTCCTGTGTCGCGCGTGGCTGGAAAATTGTCCGATTGGGGTGCCATTTTCACCTGCCCCTCCAAGTGCAGCGTGTAATAAATTGCATCAAACTGCATCGCGCGCGAATCAAGGGCTAGATAGGCGAGGGAAATAAAATAATTACTATAACTGTTGTTTAATTGAGCCATTTCACACCTGTCGCTTAGATAGTTTCAGTTTAACGTGATTTGGAAAGTCGTTTGAATCGACAAATGAACGCTTGGGTCGCTGGTGGGTCGAGGATGCTGTGTACGTTTGCTCATCGATTAATCCTGCCCCAGACAGGAAGAGTGTTATCGCACGTGGAGCTCGATCCGGCTGGCAAACGCGCGATGCACGACTGGTATGAGTACGCGAGACAGAACCAGCATTCGTGGAGGTGAATCAAGGATCCAAGTCGTACAAACGTTGATAGAAATTGCCATCGGCGACGACGCGACTGATAGGGTATTTATTTATTGATCGATTGAGCTGAGCCTCACGAGTCCAGGCGTTCGTGTGTCGATGCTGAACCACTCGCTGGGAGAAAAGTGCACTAAGCATCCCATCGCACCATAACTCATGCATGACTCTCCGGACCCGGAGTGTTTGAGCTGAGGTTTGACTGCCGCATCGGTGAAGTGTTGCAGCATAACTCTCTCGGGAACTTCGTTGGCATTTTGTCACACATGATGCGCGTACGATAAGTGAGTCGCGTTAGATAAGCCGTTTCGCTATCGCGCTGCTGAAGTTGTTGCAGCGGCTCGACGCTACGAGATGCGCTGGATGAGCGAAAGGTATCGATAAATTAATGATAATTATTATTTGCACCGGCGAGGGCGATATTTATACGTGTTGTGATAGCGATCGTTTAATCTCTTGCTCTAACAAGGTGCTTGCAGCTGGTACTTGCTCACGTCCTATCCCATCAGCGACAGGTCTGTCGATAGGTAACGAAGTCCATCGACAAAAACTGTGCGGTCAGTCAATTTGTTCCCTCGAGAGGAGATCCCCCTTTTTTTTCTCTTTCCTGCACATGTGCATCTTGTCAGCGAGTGAAGGTAGACGTGCATCGGCTATTTGTCACCGCGCGATTTGAGCAATGTAGTAAAGAGTGCCATCGGGAAAAGGCACCGGGAAGTGTATGCTACGCTAGCGTGATGGGGCAATTTATTGCAAACGGCAGGTGCTTGATTCGATTAGTGTGTAGAGCTACCGCTATTTGTTGATCCACTCCGATGCGTCCTTGGAATTAATGGTTGGTGGGATGCACATAAGGAAAGTATTTTTTCACCTATTTGAAGTTCATTCATTTCATTGCTAAAGCGATATCTTCTTTATTGCTGACATACATTTTCTGCATAAATCGATTGAGGTGTACTGGTTTTCAAATTTGATCCGGTTGGAGAGTGGCTACTAGGAAGATCATGTTGCGAATTGATCTGTAATGTGCGGGTGGTACTTGGAATTATGCACAGAGGGTTGTAAAAGAAAGTCAAAAATGAAAGTATTTTTCTCGTTTTTGATAAAGTAAAGCAATTTTGAAACGGGATAAATTTTCTTTTAAAAGTCATACCTACGTTCGCTGATGTTCAGTGGAAAATCTTTCTGTTTTGAATGAGATACCTCCATGATAGCATAACTTCGTGTATATCTTACTTTAAATCGAGAAGAATAAAAGATAGGGAAACAAAAAATACGTTAAAATACTTGTTTCTCCCATTACGATGAAGTGATTTACTGCACGCGTAGCTGTCGAAATACGTTCCTGCCCACTCGCACGGACCGGATCGACAACTGGGAATTATCCGGGGAAAAATAAAAATAAGTTCCAGCCTGCTAGACAAACAACAACCTGTCCTGCTGATAGCGCCCGAGGAGTACCTCACATTCGTTCCTAGCGGAAGATCAATCGGAAAGGAGTACCAGCATAGACACGGCTATCATTATCGTTCGATTTCGTCGCCCTAGGGAACGAAACCGCCGGAGAAAGAATGGCCACGATCGCACGTCATTCTTACAGGACGCGCGCGCGGTACCGTTCGACGCGCGGGAAATGTCATACAAGGGAAGATAATTTTAATAACAAGCACACGATCGCCCGGTCTCACCCTCGAGGATGCAGAAGGTGTTTTTGAAGTTCGACTCGGCGGCGGCCCCGAGCCGCTCGCGAGTTGGGCGCGTATATAAGTATAGCTTCGATCGTGTGTGGTCGATTAGGGGTAATTTTCATTAATGGTCGTTCTCACCTTTAACGGATCTTTCCCGCTCCGGTGACTTCCACCGGTGGGTTCCGTGGGACGGGTCTTTATTTGATCTGGGCCCGCATCAAGGGTATTGTTTCGTTCTCATTGAAGTGTGTGCGCGTGCCCTCCAGCTCCCAGCTAGAATGGAGATTTCACACTTCCTGTGGTGTTTTATTTTTCTGAAGGATTTAATTCTAGTGTGAAGCACGGCTTTTGATTATGCTGTTGCGCGGGCTCGACGAAGGATCATCGAGTGAGCATAGAATTGGGTCATTTTAATAGATGGTCTGGCTCATTAAAACGTTTGTTCTTTCTCGACCGCCTCGGCGCACCCTCTGTTCGGCGAAGGTTTCGTCGAGCGGTTGTCTTTGGTGAGATCGAAAGCGCCGAGGAGGCGTGCGATCTGATGGAAAGTCTGTGTCGAGCAGCAATGCGCCGTAGCCAACGCCGCCGGTCAGTTTCTCTTGCTCCAGCGCTGATTGGCTTTTTATTGATCGATAAATCTTTCCACAATTTGATCGCTGGTTGAATTCTGACCCACCGATAGGGAGAAGAGGGCATAGAGAGAGAGAGAGCGTGTGAGAGAGACCCTTAAATGGTATGAAATCGCGGCGAACGAGTTGGACCGGGAGTGAGTAAAGGGCGGAAGATGAAGAAAAAAAAAACGCTCAATTCAAGACACATTAGGCTTTTGGATGCGGACGCGGATCGGAGGATTCCGCTCTGCGTGGTTCTAGTGGTGCGCCGCGGTTTGGCTTCCTCGATTAGGCCACATAAAATCGTGTTGCGAGGTTCAGATTTCGGAGCTCGCGCTTCCCTACCGCATCGGAACGTCCGCTCGGTGGTACGGTCCGTTCGTGGTCTTTTCTCTACTCATTTTCCTCCCGTGTTTTGTGGGTCAGAATGAATTTATGGGCCATGCTCTGAAACCGATCGAACAGAAATCCGCCAACGAGCAGCAGCTACCCCTTCATTCCGAAAAGATGCCCATGATGGGGTGAAGTTCCCACCACCCGTGGTCAGTCTGTCCCTGTTGCGCTTTATTGCCCGTGCTTGCGCTATCTCGCGCTCGTTCTCATCCTCTTTCGCTTGGCAACCATCCTCCTGTATCTTTCGAACAATCATACCGTCACTTCCGTTTGCGGGGATTGCGTCCCCGTGGTCGCGCTGGTTTTGAAGCAACAAAATTACAGGTCTACATGGTTAAATTATGTCAACAATAAGTTAACAAAATTATTCGGCTCACTCGCGGGCAGCGCTATCTTTATGGTGGCAGCCGGGATAAAGGTTACCCATCTTGGACGCTCGACCGATCTCCCGAACTATGCCGGTGGTGCCGTTTTCCCGTAGTTTCAGTGAAGAAGGGAGCGATTCCGGGGCAAAGTTTAGCCCACTGCCATCGGCCAAGTTCGCCGCAGAGATCCTGTGCGGCACACATCGTTAAGCTGATTGAGGTTGAGGTTGATCGGCCCTCGGGACCGGGTCAAGACACTGGCTGCAAATTGCTAAATAGAAGAGTACAAAAAATAAACAGGTCGCGAATCACAGCTCCGGCGGCAGGCAGCGCACCGGTTTTCCCTCGTTCGAGTCACGACCGTTTTGATACGAACCGATATTGCGAGCAATCGGTCAATGGTGCGATGCCAACGCCGTTCAATCGAGCGCTTGCGATGGCTTGGGTAGTTCGCACGCGTTTAAATTACAATAAATTTATGATTTATGATCATTGTCTTGAACGAACTACGGGCCGTGGTCGTTGGGTTGTTTCCATGCCACCGGGGTTGATGCGCTACTTTCGGGCTTAATTTATTGACAAAATTTAATCGAGCTCTGTGGTAGCTCTCTGGACTCTGACGCTTGCTGCAATGGTCACTGTGGTGCAGTATTTTTGCCGATATTTATGATCTTCATTAAGATCGTATAAAAATGATTATTATGTTTAAAATTTAAATTGCTTGTTTGGGGCTCTTTTAAAGCACACGATTATACTTGTAAACTTATGTTCGTTTTTGTTATTCTTAAGGTTGCTTCAATGGTGTGAATATAACATTTGGTTTTGTAGGTTTTGTAGGTTCCGCATTTAAATGTATCTATAGCTTTTACCTGAATAGACATGATTGAAGTACATTATGTATCCTTGAGAAAGCTGGCAATAATAGGCTTGATAATGAAAAAAAAAAAAAACATAATCATACTACTTCTCATGACAGCAAGAAAGTGACCTTTTTTGGTTCGCGTAGTTCAAGCTGATAAGAACTGCTCTTCGTACAGATCTTTCGTCATAATCTTCTGCGCGGGGCGAACGTTCCCATTGCATACCACTTGCATCCCAGCTCCGGCGGGCGTGCAGCGAAAATAGCATTAATTTATAGTCCTCAGCGCGGGTAATTACACATTGGCGACGAGGTTAAATGCATTCGATGATGAATTGCTTCCCAGATTGATTTAGCCGGAACCGGTCGGTCGATGCCGTGCGGTGGCTCCCGCTTTTGCATGCATGCATGCGTTTCTGCCGTGCGTTTCTGCAGAAACGTGAGCACATTTCTGCCCCTGACATTGGTCACGCATATGGCTGAATGGTTGGTCGTTTTGCTGCTGTTTCATATATATATATATTCATCTTATCTTTCCCGCGAGCAAAATGTGCTCAAGCAATCAACCGACGCAGTTCGAGTGCAGTGCGTGTGGAGTTGATATGAAAATTGCGTCTTAAGATTGCAAATCAGGCGAATCGCTATTCCGTGATGATAATGTTCGAAGGATTCCGTTCGGTGTTTAAAAGATTTATGCATTGTTTATATTGCACCGGATGCGTGTGCATGTAATGTAATGCAGTATTTTATTGATTGCGATTTTGAGAGTGATCTGCACTTCTCGCAATTACGTTTATTGTACATTAAATCAGCCATCAATGCCACCACCGCTAGTGAGCCTCTCTAGCATGTAGCAACTCAACACATGTGCGCCATTTTCCGATGAAGAGCTGGCGGATTCTTTCGTCACGGCATCAGGATGTAACAACTTATGTTGTTACCGCATAATGCGATGGTGCGCTTTTATTGTGCCGCCAGATGGCAGAAGCCTTCATTATTATCTCATTGATAGGACACCATTAATCACGTAAATGTCAGGGCAATGAGAGATAGTAATTAGTCAAACTTTCGAGCAGTACGCGAACAATTAACGAACGTCCGACGACGAGTGAAAGAGCGCTATTCATCGTACGGTAGGTGCGCGAGATCTGGCAAATGCGTCACTGGCGCATAATTTCTACATTTAAATACGACCAAATGGCATGAGATTTCGTTAACGTGCGAGCCCGCCGGCGACTGCGCGGTGTATTTTGCAGAATCGCTGAAAAGGTGAGCCAATTTTCCGTCGGGACCAGAAAAAAAAACCAAAACAAAAACATTCAAAAAAGCATGCTGCACAAAGTCAATCATTTCGTTGCAATTTCAAAGGCAAAAATTTATCTCATTCGTTTAATCATACCCAAACCGGCGATCCGCGGCAGGATTGTGGAAAAATCAAAACGTAATCAGGAAAAAGACAATGGCTGCGTCATTAAATTTGATTAATTATTATCTCTTCGCTTGGGATTTCTCTGGGTTTATTTTCTTGTTAACGTGTTGCGGGTCAGCCTACTGTTTGCGGGGCACAATTGGTCCAGTTTCCATTCGTACTTCCCAGATGAACGGAGGGAGAACTGGTAGCTGCAGAAAAAGGTTCCCCGCCTGCGTCGTCTTCAGTTTTTTTTTGTTTTTCTTTCATTTACCACTTTGCTTCCGAAAGCTTATCTGGAATCGGGTTGTGGTGCGCAAACTACGAATCCGCCAGTGAAATGGAAAACGATGACTGAAATTGGGCTGCCAGGTTCGCTAACCGTTAGCTTTCCCTTTCGGTTCGACGCGGGTAGGCGAGATTCTTATCACGAGTGTCTGTTTGCGCCGTATGCGGGAAGAGAAGCTGTTGTGTTTGCCCCTGAATGTGTGCCGGTTGGCCTCGTCTCGAGAATGGAACGGTGCGGCGCTTCTCCCAATGGGCCAGGACGATAATTATGCATACTTTAAGAAGGCTTTTAAATTGCATCGAGCGATCGAAACGGATGCGGGAAAAAATTATACCCACAGTCAATCAGTTGCAAACCGAGAGCCTTGGGTTGTGTACACCTAAGTTGTGGCTGTGTGCGTTCGTGCTTCAGGGGACAGCCAGTCGGACAATTGGCCGCAGCAATTTAAGGCTGGCCCGAAATTGCACTCTCATGCGGCCGATGGTTTGGGTCTAAAAGGATTCGGGATGACGCTAATTGTCCCACACGACTGACGCTAATTGGCCACCCGGCTGTGCGGGCATTACAGAAATTACTTTGTAGTAGCGTTTTTTGGGACGATAAAACACATGTGGTGCGGTTTAAATTATGTTGTTCTAAGTCACAAATCGATGATTAGCTATAAAGATATGCTTAACTTAATCAAACAGTATGCATACAGTTTTAGAAAATCGCTGGTTTTCATACAGTTTTCTATGATGTTTAGCCAAATAATTCTATATCGCGTCGTGCTATCATAATCATAAGCTAAAACAAGCCACTCTCATGTATTTTCTCTACCTTCATTCACTTGGTAGGCACTGTAATTGATTTCTCTTTCGTCAGCTTATTATCCAGTCTGAGGCCCTAGCAGCTGTATCTGTGGCCCAGCATACATAATTTTACTCTTCACTCTTGAGTTCTAACCATCTTCAGCTCCACCAGCTATAATGGTGCGTGTGGTCTATGCTGTGGCAAATATGTATAATTTTCTCGTTCTGCACCATCGCCTTACCATCTGCACGCAAGGCGGGCCCACTCTGGTTGAGGATGGATTTACATTTCTGCTACAAAATGGCTCAAAAAGTGATCTGCTTAGAAAGACCTATCATTACCCACCACGCTTTGATCCTGCACGAGGGTTTGAATTGTGCAAGGAAAAGGCAAAACGATCACAACATTGTCTTGCCGCCGATAGCATCCGTGAGGCTTTAAAAACGCTCACCGACCGATGATTAATGTACGCGGGCGCAAGCGCCAAAGTCCTCGAGCGGCTTTCATGTTTATGTTTAAATCGTACAAAACACGTTGCCTCCATAATGCGATCCTCGTTTGGCGGTGGTGCATTCGCGTATCAATGGCTTGTTGATATAAATGAAGAAATTAGCACCCGTTGACAGTAAACGAATGTTGCACGGAACGTCGCGATCGTCGACCATCGTGAGACACGGTTGTTGGCAGAAAATGCACTCGATCGCGCGAGAGAACAGTTTTCCCATGGGCGGCTACATTGTCGAATGTGTGGGCTGCCGCATCTCGCGTTCGGCCGCGTTCACCGGATACAAGGCGGTACAGGCAGCGCGATTAGATTATTGCGTGTCTGCTCCCGGTTTGTCCTGGTGGTCAGTGATCCTCATTTGGAGCACGATCGCATGGGTTGGGTGACTATTTAAAGCCAACAGCAGCCTAGATTCTGACGCTGCCGATGGCGACGGCGTGCGGAGGACGACAAATCGCCTATTTGTTAGACATTAATTTAGATAAACTGTCAAACATGCCCGCGAGAGAGTTGCCCCGAGGTGGGGCAAGTTGTTTGGCGACGTGTTCAATCGAAATTATCAGAGCATCCGGGGTTAATTTATTCCGATTGAGAAAGCAGGCTTGCAAAATGGATAACGTATTCTAACGGGACAGATAAAATTGCAAGGGGAAGCAAGGTAGTGAAGCGAAAAATCCTTCCACTTAATTAGTTGGAGTAGCAGTTTCCGCAATTTATTCGTCCAAATGAAATGCGAAATATTTTAATTTTGATCTATTTTTGCATTCACATGAGCTGTAATTTATCTCCGTTGGAAAAAGACGATCCTGTATCGCGTTTCCCATAATTCGACAAACTTAAATCGATAGCTTGGTAATAAACCTTTCAAAGCGGTCCAAATGATGCCATTTGGAACTCATCTAGTGTTTCAGTGCCTTCCGATCGCTCGGTTGCAGTATGTATATTGCTGGGCGAATTATGTGCTAATTCAAGCACGCCACCAACGTCGCCGGATACACACGACAGACGACGGGCACAATACAGCAGGTGCGTGCAGCCGGCTCAAGATCCGTCTTCCTGTGCGGGAGAAAAGTGCATGGAAAACCCAAAGCGCAAATCCCCAAACCGGCTCGCATAATGAGCCAATCAAACCACCATCATCGTTCGGTGGCGGGCGGAACGTTATGCTACACCCGATACTGTGGCACCGGTTCCCGTTGGAGATCCGCTGTGCTGGCTCCCGAGCATCCAGCTGTAGAAATTCGCAACCAGCATGCAACACGATGATGCATTATGAATTGCACACAATTATTTTGATTAGATCATTTTACCGCTTCGCCGAGCATCTCATCCTCCAGGCACCAGCTTAGGGATAGCGAGGTTTTGTTTGGAGCAGGGTGAAAATCCGTGCTCCTTCAGCTTGAACTCCGGCGGCGAAGCGCAACAAATGGGAGGCACCAAACGATTGGCAACAATTGGCTTGGTTGGCGCTGGTTAAACCGCTTGCTTCCATCGCTCCCGGACGACGTGGTGTATGAAGGGCCGGTTTTTGGTTTAGAATTGCATGCGGGAGCTTCCTCTTTCGTGCCAAATGACGAACAAACGGGCGATGGGATGTGTGAAAACATACGTACGATTGTGTGTCCGATCGTCATATTAGCGGTATATGTACATATGAGCGGTTTCCCTGCTGGCAGGGAACTTTGGGTACAAAAAAACAACACGATCCAAGCGAAAACGTCGATGACGTGTGACAGGCGCAGAATTGCAAGACAAATGGGTTGCATATTTAATTTGTCGATGATGAGCGTGTTAAACAATAACTCACCGTGTCAGGCTGGTTGCGGTAGATGAACACAACACGCGCGTCGATGATTTAGAAGGTTGATTTGATCAATCAGCAACCGGTGGATGGCTTTCGCGTGCTGTGGCTTCGCGATCGGGGAGATTGCTTCATTTATCGAGAGGTTCCGGTGGTCACAAATTATCGACATTTGATTGGCAATCGGTGGGGAATCGCACCGGTGCGCCAAGCTAGCAGCAAGGGGCCTTACGTTTGGACAGGCGAAATGTGTGGCTAGTAGTCCCGCTTGATCGCGAGATCGAGGTTCAAATGGTGGAGGTCAACCTGAGCCGCCAGGCAGTGGAATGTTTGCTTTTCCCGTTTTTTTATTACTCCCGCCTCGACGAACCGTGGATATGGTGGCTTTGTGCCTGCGCCTGCACACGGTCCCGGTTAGCCCATTCACTGCGGCGCCCTTCGCTACGCGCAGTTGGGTCTGCATTTGTTTGACCGGCAGCCCTCGAGCGGCTGGCGAAACAAATTGACACCGCGAGTTTATTATGCGACAAGTGGTTTCGACGTAACGCTTTGAACCCGAACCAGCGCGGGAAGCGTAATGATTATTGGATGCGTTATGTGATAGCGGGAGTTTTCGCGAGATAATTGAAAACGTGTTTGCTCGCTTGTTAGTTTATGTTTTCATTCCGCTGCATTATTCACCCCCTGGACTGGCAATCCGGCGATCCCGTCTGCAGGCAGGATGTGTAAGCGATGAATTGAGGTATAAACATTACGTTCGCACTATTTGTCATTGCTCGCAGCTCACATGATTGCTGCATGCCGCAACGGAATGTGCTCATTTCGAGCAAATCAACACGCCGCATGATAAATATTTCAACTTTCAGGCGTTTGTTCTTGTCCCGTACTCGCCCAACCGGATGCGCTGCGAAGGACATTCCGGATTGTGGTGAAAAATCGCTCGCTGCATCCCTCCCAACAATCGGTGCCCTTGAAAAGATGTCGGTCAGTTCTTGCAGCAAAGCAACGCCATTTGCTGCTAGCCTTCGACGCCACCCAGCATACAGAAGAGCGGACACACTTTTTTGCACATTCCTCACGCGGGTGGATTAATTTCCACGAGCCGGTGAAAAACGGCACTCGGTTGAATGAATCGCTCCAACTGGTAGAACAACTTTTCTACTCCACCGTTCGTGTTACGTGCGGCGTCAATGAAGATGACGGCGAGAACGCCGTCGCATGCCGACGCGCAGAGGTGATAAAGATAAATGGCGTCCCCACGGTTCGTATCGAAGATAATCAATTTGGAAGCCCCGAGTCGCCACTCGATCGGATCGCACATCCTTCCACATTCCGCGACGTCAGGGTTTTGCGCTTTTCTAATAAGATATTATTTATTGACGAACATTTGTCACCTCGGTGCTGCTGGTGCCGGAGCTCTTGCGGTTGCTTCGAGCCGTGGACAACAAATATCCGTTGCGCTCGTCAGGAAGTGGCGTCGTTCCCCCGATTACTGTGCCTGGATCGGGGTTTTGAAAGAAAGAGGCCACACTGTTGGTCGGTCAGTTTTATGCAAACACGCTGTCAAGCCAATTAATTTAGCATAAACAACGGAACGGGTATTTTAATTATACCGCCCGTGAGCTTCGTCGGTTCTGTTCGATGTAGTGCCGATAAATGGATTTATAATATGTAATTGGAGCTTTGTGTGGTTAGTTTAAGCAATTTTAAAGCGCATGCCTTGTTCACGCCTTGTCTTAAATCCGCTCGATATTATAACATCCGCGCCTCATCATTAAGTGTACAAGTAAACAAGTAAAATCTGTCTTCGAGGTGTGTAATGATCATATGAATGTGCTTGTTGAAGGTAACAACTCAGTCATAAAGCAACTCGCCCACCACTGGTACGGCGGATTGATGAGCTTATGAAATTGTAATCCATCACCAGGGACAACCACACATCCGTTTGCACCACACGGCGTGGTTTATGTCCTCGGGGGACCCGAAATTGTCTTCATTAGCGGTAGCGTACGGGAAAACAAAACGACGAACAAAAAAAAAGCAACCAACAACTTTCGATTTCATTCTCAGAGCATAATCGGCGCCTCTTACAATGGCGACCCGCCTGCACATTCTTTGGGGTTAAATTCATATTTCCCTCCGGCCGTCGGTGCAACATCCGGCCCGGTGCTGTATGGCCCACCTCGCCGGGCAGCATCGTAAAAGACCCACCGCCCAAAAGCGCGCACACCGCCTCCGTGCAGTGCTGGTAATTGCTTTCGAAAGTGCAACTCCCTGATTTACGGCGCCGAAGCGTGAAGCATCCCGGCTCGTTTCAGGGAAAAATCGCTTCAAAACACCCACCCGCCCTTTACGCCAGGGGAAAAGTGAAACGATCCAAAAAACATACAAACACATAATTTGTAGCGCCCCCCCCCCAAAAAGACCCCTGCTCGGGCGCGTGGTGATCTCTTCGCAGGGCTCGTTCGTCCGTCAGATGTTACCCCTTCGCGAAAGGGCCGAATGACAATGGTTGTGTTTGCGGTGTTTTACGGCGCTTTCCCAGCTCTCGGGCGGTGGTCAGTGTGCCGTGGGTTTGGACACTGGCACTCTTCCGTTTGCTCCAAAATTTCGCCCTCTTCAATGGTGCCCGATGTCATTTACGCGCGGCGGTTCGCTGTACATCAAATAACGTGTTCCTCCGTTGTGATCCCCGCAACGAGGCGCAAGTGTAGCAGAACATTACCGATTGGCGTGGTATTTGAAGGCTGTGGGCTTGACCGAAGCCGCCATCACCTGGCTAGGATCAGGGCTAGGACCGGTAATTAGGTGGGAACACAGCGCCCCGGCCACTTATCTGGCTGGAGTGGCGACGTAAAGGGCTCAAGGCTTCGGGACGGGCCTAGCCCTTGACCGGTTGCGTTAGCGTGTAGGTTCGGGGCAGGGCCGAAAAGTGCCGGAAGGGATAGTGAAAGTGCAGCGGGCGAATTCTGGCACCGCCGGATGGGTGCGAGACGCAAAGCACAAACATTGTTCGAAGTGATACTTGAAAGTGCAAGTTATGAGCTTAACGGTGTGCGATAGGTACGTCTCTTTAAGCTGGTTTGAGTTTTTTTTCTTCCTTCCATATAATGGATGGGATATTGTTGGGTTGATTATGTTTTACGTTCTTTTTTTTCTGCCACTCCATTCGTGTTTGAGTTAATTCACAAAATGGATGATTTTCCTTTTTTATTGCTTTTTTTTTTCTTCCACTAATCAGTAATTTGGAACAATCGTTAACGATTCCGAACGCCAACTGATTGCCGATCGTATGCTTGCGGTTCCGATTCATTTGCGGTAAAAGTCACACAACGGCAGGAGACGCCATTAGAGGCGTTGCGTTGCGATGGTGCTGTGATTTCGTGAGCCAAACACACGACGACGCAGGTTCCGCATTTTTTTTTACGCACGAACCGGTGCGGTGTCGAAACGGGTGAGCATTATGCAGTCCCGGTCAGGTCCCTCCGGCGCGGGAAGAGCGATCTTGCGGTCTGTCAAGCCCAACTAACCCGAAACAAAAACCCACAACCCACCCTGCAGCAGTCACCCCAACGCTGAAGATGATTCATGTTGTGCCATTTGTTTGTGCTGCTCATTAAATCTGGTATTAACGGGCTTTGTTTGAAAGCGCACGCCCCGCCGTGGAGGGTGGTTTGGCTGCCCTCGGGGGACACTGTTTTGACTCCTGGCGCTTCTGTTGCCTTGGCCGGGGTTGGGAAGTTTTTCGTAGCGCCCACCGTAAGCTGCGTTCGCCCGCGGGATGGAAGTGCGTATTTTCGAGCTTTTATCCCGTTGTGACCCACCGAGCGTTCGAAGACAACGCATCCCAGGGCAGGAGGGAGTGTGTGATTTTTTTTTCTCGTATTAACCTCAAACGAGTGCCGTCGGTGGAATCGTTGTGTAACTTTTCGTAGCTTCCCAACCGCTCGGAGTGGCACAAAGATGGCCAACGGGTGACCGCAGAGGATTACGTTTTTGAGTGCGGCTTTTTTTATTATTTTTTTTTTGGTTTTGTCACAGTGCAAAGATGCCACACTTAATCAATCATACGGCTAACGCGCCGCGGTTTAGGTCGAGCCCTCTGCCGTTGACACTTGAGAGGAGCTTTTGTGGGTGGTTGCGGGTGGCCACTATTATGAAACCCGGAGGTACCGTTGCCGGATTGACCGATTAACCGCGAAACCGCGGTTCGAGCCGTCCGCGCAGCATCCGCTCGATCCGTTGGCCGTAACATAGTAACGGAGTATCACACATGGCGCAACTACCGGTGTGCGCATTCTGAGCAGGTTTTCTTTTTTTTCTCTTCTAAGTACTCTCCCCATTTGCCAGAAGGCCGCCACGGGTCGTTCTAGAGACGGTCGGTCGCACCCACCCACGGGGAGGTTGTCCGCTTCCGTCAATTCGTTCGATGCGATCTGGACAGACAGCACGGCTGGCAGCCGATCGCGGATAAGCTAAACGAAGCCGGGGGAACATTTCAATTTCAATTAATCAGCGAACCAGCGCCGGTGCGGTGGCGTTGCATCCAATTTAATTTTGCTCTCACGCTCAAAGTGTAGCCTAATCGGAAATCTCCCGATTAGCTGCCGCAAATGGCAGTATGCTTTCATTACTGCAAAGTGGCTTGCTAGGGTGTAGAAATTTGCTATTAAATTAGCTGCGCCCTTGATCATAATGGTTCGTGTCCTGTGGGGAGTTAATTTTAAGTTAGACAAACCCAGCCTTCCTCGTTGTAATAAACCGACACTTAGTAGCAAAACAAATATTGCAAAAATGCTTGAAGCTTCTCCTGCTACATGGGACAGACCCTTGCGTTCTTTGCTTCCGGGCGTCCGGGGCGAACTTTTGTAGCTTGATCCTGCGCCGCGGCGTCAAACGAATGCCAATGTCGCGCTGCTTTGCTGTCCCATTTGACTAGCGGCATTCGAAAAAGCAAATTAATTTTAATAACCACAACATGCCGCCTCGGTTCAACACGCTCGCACCTTCGTCCTAGCTGCCCTTTAGCCAAGGGGTGCAGAAAAATGCAACCCTTATTGTGTCGTATCTTGACGCAGCGGCAGCACACCTATCCTTCGGCGGTTGTGTTCGTGTGTGGGATGAAGAAATCACCCTACAAATGCCGTAAATTGTCTTGTTTTCGAACGTGTCACATCGCCGTGGACGTTTAATTTTTTCACTGCTGCCCAAGAATGAAACCGAACCATTTGGTGGTCGGTTCCATGCTCGTCTACCAATGACAATAACCGCTGAAGTAGAATATTCTCGTGTCACCGTGTACGAGAGGCTGCGGAACAGATTTATTCGTCTGATTAATTATCCGTCATAGGTACTCACCCGAGAGCCGGCATATTAGGTGGCTCGTGCAACCAAACAGATCCGGCTTCCTTCGAGGTTCAAGTTTTTTTTCTCCATCTCCACCCTTATTCGTGACCATGAAATGCAGGCGCGGGAGCGTGCATGAGTGAGTAGCACGGATCAGTTGCTCCTGCGCCAATGGGTTGAGGTTCGTCCGTTGGCCACGATTTTTCTACCCACAGGCGCACAATCGATCGCCTTGGGTGGTAACGCAACAAAAAAAGGGTTCCACATAGGTGACACATTTCACGGTGATTTTCAACTAGACGAGGGCTAAAGCCGAGGTGTAAAAGATCCGTCTGAGAATGTTGGGCTCGCTTATGGGCGGGTATCTTATCGAATAATTGACCTTTACACCTAGTTGATTGCCTAACAAGCAGGCTAGCGAATGGTTAGATATTGAGCACCATTAGTGTGACGAATGTCTATATTTGTGTTATATTTGCAGTGGGATCGGGACCAGCTTTTAATCCTGTGCAAAATTATCTTCAATGTGGCTTAATCTTAATGCTAGCGGTGGGAACGATCGTTCATTTGCACTAAATAATCGTGTGAAATATTAGCGATAATCTCGTTTGGTATCCGTTAATATGCCTCTTAAAATTGTGCGTTCGAAGCAGAAAAGTCCTTTTGAGCTTATCCTTTGGGGACACGTTTTAAGCGTTCAAGATATCAATTTTGACCGCGTATATTCTGACATCGGCTTAAGGCTACAATAGCCATCTATTACTCGAAATAACCAAAATCGTTTAAATCCGTTATCTGGCCGCAACCCAAATTCGAGATTTTCTCCCTACACCATCGATCCCGGTGCGTTGCGAACGTGTGGAAAAATATGATCAGCTCTCCGACGAAAGCACTCCGAGCTCCAACCGAATGCTCGCTGCACCGTCATGGTGAGGCGAGAGTGCGTTGATTATGTCATTCCCCGGTTGGCGTACGCAGCCTGAACCATGTTTGACATCGATCCTGTAAGGGTCACTCGCCACAGCATGCTCAACACCCATGGCCCAGTACGGGTGTCGCCGAACGGCTCGAAAGTGTTTATTTTAATTTAATTTTGATTTGTTTATGTGGCGCGATATATCTCGCGATTGGTCGCGTCCGGGTCAGGTCGGGGCAGGACATACGGGCGTGTGGCCGAGTGACCGAAATCGATCGGCTTTCGATACGCGACGGGGTGCCTCTGGTCGCGCGTGCTCCGGTACCGTACAATCAGCCGAAAGCGCCCTCGATAAATTTGTCTCAATAATTGGTGGGCGCACGTCGGGCAAGTCGCCGGCTTTAGGTCAACAAGCATCTCGGGCACCGGTGTCAGCGAGAGGTCCTGCCACCGAGAAGAGTGGAATGTGGAGCGATAGGAGGTGTTTAGTGGCATTCCAAGCGAAAGACACCTCTCTAATGAACGCCTTGCGAATGAGGAAGCCGCCCGCGCCTCAAAGGATGCTGTGAGGGTTATAGACACACGTTCGAGAAGGGGTAACATCTTGTGCAAGCTCCCATTATGAGCGGTCAATGGCTCGTGTTAGCAGCTTGTTTCAGAATCCCCGTCCGGTCCCGCGATTTGACCTACTCGAACGCGCACGGATTTGTGTTTTATTTTTTCGCCGCCGAATGGAGGTGACTAATATACATCAGGACTGTGCCGAAACTCGGCCGTGGTCGCCATAGTTTCAGAGCAGCCGCGCTTCGGCGCTTGTTAGCGCTGTGTGTCTGTCCCGGTCGTCTTCCAAAGTGCTGCAGGATCTGCGGCTAGGCGAGACTTCCAGCCTGGGTTGGCGATGACGAGCGATGATTTATTTGGCGGGAACAAAATGCTCGCGCGCGCGCATGTGCGCCTTTAGAAGCGTTTAGGAAATGCGCATAGAACCGGGTATGATTTACGAACATGCACCCCGTAACCAATAATGTAATCTTGCCCATGGCTCTATTATGGCCATTTACGGGCAAGTTGATGACCGAGCGCTGGCCTGAGCCCAACGTTGCGCAATCGAGCTCGCGACCCGACCGAACAGTCCTGCGGCGGTGTCGAAGGGCTTACGGGGGCGGCAACGCCGACTATTTTTGGACGGATCGAACGAACGAGCGGCGATAAAACATGACGTTACACGTGTCAAACCGGGCGATTAGGTGTACAAAATTGACCCGGACGATCATTATCGGCCGCCGATCGTCGATGGGTCGTTCGTGGAAAAATAATTTTTCACATTGACATCTTTACGTAGTGGAAATTTTATCCATGTTTTAGACTGATTTTCAGGCCAGTTTTTCGTAGGGAATGTAACCAGCTGGCTCATGAGTAGCAGTATGAGGTAAAAGATTGGCCGATCTGCCCATGATCAGCGCTGGTAGAAATGGATGCATCTGTCGGTTGTACTAACGATGTGGATGAGATTAATTTCCCCGCGTTCAGCAAACATTGCTCTTGTTTCCGATAACCTGCCTACTGTCCCGCCCATCTGTTGTTGGTTGATCCATCGCACATTCTATAATTTTGTACGCACGATCGGTACTGTGCAGTAGCCGCGCTTCGTCGTCTTGTGGTCGGCTTTGGCGCCAGATAAATTAAAACTTTTTTTCTTCTTCATACTCGCGTGCTCGGGTGCCGTCTGCTGCAATAATACGGTACGCTTCAGCATGCATACGCGCTGCATACACGATGCACTCAAACCGCGTGCATAATGAGAGCGCTAGCTTGATCCAGATGCGCCGATGCGTTGGGCTTGGTCGCCGGGCGCCGCCTGATTAGCCTTGGGAGAGAAAGTAGCCGCTACCGCTGCGATTTGTCCCAATTTGATGGTTGATAGCGAGCCGATAAATCATCCTGTCCCATGGCCGGTGGCGGCGGAAGGCAGCTTTTCCCGACGTTCACATTTTCGTTCTACTCGCTACGGTAGCACTGGCACACTTACTCTAACTACTTGGGGTTGTTGTCTGACCAAGGTGAGCTGATGGCAGCATCCGTATCGTTACATTTAATCCACTTCTCGACTGGATGGATCCAATTTGCATGCTGACGATTATGGTTTTGAAGCGTTTGAAAACTCTCACGCATTATATGCAAATGCGTTTAGTTATTTTAAAACGCTTTTATAATCAGCCCGTTAATTAATCATCCCAAAACAAGAAGCGCATTTAAATGTGACAACTACGTAACTGCTTTTACACTTTGGTTGTTGAACCACGCGCGCGCGCGCTGCTTGCAGTCGTGAAAATTCGCGCGGTTCATCAAAGCCAATCTTTTCCACCCGTAATGAGTACATGTTTATTTATTTCAGCCCGATCCCCGTGACAGGGACATGCGCGTTGTGGTACACGTGCAAAGGGCGCACAAAAACCTGCCGCTTGTTGTACGACGTGTCCTTTCGCTTGGCGTGCCTTGTTTTTTTTTTGCGCCTACCCGTATAAAGGAATAACCGGGCGGCGGCGTGCTGTCCGAACGATGGTGATGAAAGTACGATTGATATGGCGACAAATTGTTGATTGTGATGGGAAGGCGAGTTGAGTAAAAATAAAGATCTCACGCACGGGGTGAAGTAAACGAGTAAACGAGTGGCTTGCTTAATGAATGAAAAAATAACTAAAAAATAAAACATCCAACCAGAGAGCAAGTGGCAAGCAAGATGGGAAAACAACGCAAATAAGCGATGGGAAAATAAAGCCAAAAGAGTTCAAAAATCTTCACCCGTTTCCGAAGGGGGCATATGCCACATAAACATATCGCTGTGGACGATAAAGCCACCCCAACCGGACTGGAGGCAGTTAAGGAGGAGCCTTTCATTGTTGCCGATGGGTAGTGCTGGCGCTGGTGCTGTTGCATGGGTTGAGGCGCTAGCTGACGATGAGATTGATGATGATTGATATTCCGTACTGCACACGGAACCGTTTGGGTGCGAGGGTGCACGGAAGTACAAAAACAGCAAAACCCCCGAATCGAGCTGCCATCTCTTCTCCGTGTTTCGGTGGGGTGTTTTTTTTTCGCCTCCCGGAATAGTTCTTCAGAGCTTTCTTTTGCTTGCGTTCCGCTACAGACAAAAGCCGAACCCCCTCCCTTGAGAACGAGTTTACATTTATTGAGCAGTTGTTTGGATGCGTGTTTTTTTTCCTCGATCTCTTTCGCTCCTTCCCACCCAGTTTCCCACCGCAAGTCACGCCGTGGAAATACGGGGTGAATGATTTTGGTGAAAAAAAAGCGAACGTATCCAGTGCCGATTGGCGGTCGACTTAATGGACACCCGTCACTCGTCGGCCATGTGAATTCGAACAAGTGTTCGCTTGGGTTGTGTTCCCTTTCGAGCCACAGCTAAAACATGCGTAGCGAATGGGTATGAGAGTGACAAATGTTAATGGAAATTGCGTGGCCGTTTTGGTTAAGCTGCGGGTGCGTTTATATGTTTCGGTTAAGGCTTGACACGCTGCGAGTTAATAGTACAATCAATTTGCGTGATTCTTTACCTCACGCAATGAATTTGGAAGCGTTGTTGTTTTGCATTCGACAGAGGTCGTTTAATTAATGCTTCGCATGTTTGCATAGGAACTATTGTATGAGTTTAAGCTGTATATGCTCGTTGAAAATTGTATAGTTTTCCAATGTTTCAGTCAAATTTGATCACTCAAACCGCAGCGATGAGAACAGAACTGTCACTTCCGAATGATAAACATTCACTTTCTTTTACCCATGAGTGTGATGCAATCAAGATCGCGATCGATTTTTAACGCCTCTCATCATGGAGTTTGTTTTTTATTTACATCATTTCCATTTGCTGGCTGGTTTTTCTCGCCTCGCCGACCTCCGAAACCTTGGTCCGGAGAACGATGCAAGCTTGCGAGCTGATTAATTTTCCCTCCCTACATGCGGAAGTGATCGAATGGGCCGCGTGTGGTTTATAGTAGATCCTTATCGGTGAGAAGGTGTTTGCTGCTACACGAAAACCCAGCCATGGCGCTGCAACATGACAAGACAACAACACAAAAGCAACATTTGCTGAAAACACACGCTCGGCACACACACACACACACATGGAGAGGCAAGCAAACACGCCCGGCGGACATCGCGTGAATTTTCGCCGCAATCTTTCGTCCGCGAGCGAGCGCTCGATCATTGCCCTGCAGGAAAACCCTTCGTCGCCGTGTCTGTGTGTTTGTGTGTCGAGGGTGGCGAAAACTGTTGTCGGAAGCAGCCGATTTCGTCGCAATCGAAAGTGATCGTGATTCACGGAGCACGCGGGCAGAACGGTTCGCCGCATGTACGGTGCTTGCGCGATTGTGGTAGATCAGTTTCAGATCCCGCCTTGGACGCTGGCGCTTCATTACTCCCCGTGCACGCTATCGGTGCGTTGCGATCGCCCATCGGTGAGCCGTAACACTCCCGTGTCGAGGGCCACGGCCTCCCTATCGATCGATCCGACACTTTGACGGGCCTGCAGACAGGCCGAAAAAGGTGGAAAAATAAAGTTCCGGGCTCAGTTTGGGTCAGAGCCGGAGATTGGTGGAAAAAAAGACGCGTGAAACGCGCGTGTGACATGCTGTCCATCGCGTGAGGAAGAAAGCGCACTCGTCGACTGCTACCCTCCTGGGGTAAGTTAATGTGTTTGTGTTTTTTTTTTCGCGGAGATCGCCCGCGTGTCCGAACCGCGGAAAAGTGTGGGAAATGTTTCATCAGCCAATCTGACCCCGGCACGGCCGACAGGGAAGGCACACATTTTGCAGATTAAAAGAAAGGACCCTTCTCGGGCTCTCTTCAGTTGCGCGTGGTGGGTGGAAAATTTGCGCGGTAGATAATCTGTCACCGGGACGTCGCTTTGTGTCATTTGTACCATCGGCGGTCAGTGGCCCAATGCAATCGCACCCTCTCCCATGGAGTAGGGGGCCCTTTTTCCCGTCGGTTAGCTACGATATCGCTTCCGTTCGTGCGGAGGGCTTTCGTGGGTGAGATGGATGAGCCCGAAAAGAAAGAAAAGAAAGGAAGAAAAAAGGCTACGCAAGCTCAACCACCTCACCGTCACGAAGCGTCTGCGGGCGCTGATTGTCGACATTTCGACAACATTTGCGCGATTTGTGGCCGACGAAATTCCGAGATGCTGCTGGCGTTGTTTGTTGGCGGATTTTTTTTCCTCTTAGTTCATCACCAACTGCCGGTGAATGAATGAGTGAGTTTCATCGTTTAGATGACTAGCATAGATTGGGCCGACGCGCATACTATTGTATGGTTATTTTATGCTTTTTTCTTCCATCTCCTTTTCTCTTGCTTCGTTTCGGGTACTCTCTTCTCATCGCTGGCGACTTTTCGCACCGCAGCGCCCGGGGGTTAATTTGCTTCGGAACGGCTGAAGGTGGGGCACAGAGTTGTTGCGGTTGAGATTCGCTCTACAATTGTAGCGACTGCATTCCGCGGTGGCGTTAAGATCGTGGTAAATAATCCACAATAAGTTACGTTCATTAAAGCCCGAAGCCCATATTAATAGCGGATTAACGGGCCGACACAATAATAAGCGCGATAAAGTTGGCTGGTTTATGCTGTTTTTGTTTCGGTTTTCTGGTGCTCCCTGGCGCCGTTTCTGGGTCACCTGTTAACGATTGAGTAATTACAGTAAACAGTAAGAGCCCCCTTGGGTCGGAGAGGTGAGCCATGCTTTCCTGGCAAGCTGTGCATTTTCCGGCAGGTTAATGGTGTGCCTCTCGGAGGAGATTGTTTTATGAATTTCTGACACGCTGTTTTGCTGTAACAAATACAGATTTTATAACGAGCCCCCAGACGGTGTGACGAAAGTCTTTCGCGGGAGTATTTCAATTAAAAGATGATTTATTACGAATCAATCGATCGCATAACGGCTTTTCTTCGGAATGAAAGGAATGAATTCGTGCGGTGGGATTTCTTGTTTGGTTCCCTAATTTGTTATTCCATTTTTTTAAATATATTTTCGAACATTTCCCGGCTGTAAATCGTATATTAAAGTGTGCTTTGTCAAGACTTCCCCTGTCGGCGTGATACCAAATTATTGCGTAGAAAAATCGAGTCTCCTTTGAAGCTAAATATCAACCGCAGATATTCCATCCAGCTAGCTCAAGGAGCACTTACGGCTTGAAAATCTTACCCCTTCGCAACGGGATTCTTGAAGTCCTGATGGCGTGCAAGCCAGATTCAAACCCAACCGGAAGTTCCTTTGTAAGTGCGTGTGTTGAACATTATTACCTTCCCGAGTGCGAGACCTTGGACTGTTGTAACTTGAGATTTTTTCCGAGAAGTACCGAACGAAAGGGATTGTTTACCCATCACAAATAGCCCCTCACGCAAGTAAAAGCGAATGTTCCACTCGCGAAGGGTTCATTGAACACGACTGCTGAATGGATGATTATCGCACGGCGTAGTTTTTCCTCGCACATCTCCATTACTCCTGGAAGTGTGACGAGTTGTTTTCCTATTTAAAATCGATAACCTATTTTGCTTTTTCTAAAACAATTATTTTTGCTTCATCTATACTTTCAGGTATGTGGAAGAAAACTTGATGATCACTTTCTCATTCTGGCGCACAATCAGGTATGAAAACAATAGCAATGGTTTGGCAAAAAGCTCGTCCAGCTGTTACACTTTTTGCAACAGTTCATTAAAAATTGCACTTGCGATCGCTCTGGTGCCGGTGTTTTGAGAGGTAGTGTTCCCTCAAGTTCAGCGATACCACTCAAAAGATTCCAATGTCGAATGTTTATCCTACCCGCGCCTTTAAAAGCCACCCAAATTCAATTAGAAAGAATGATGTGGCTGTTTGTTGGTGGTGACTTTTACTTTCTGGCGTGCCCCAGTGCAGCGGAATCCGCCCTCTCAGGGTCCCAGCGAAGGCAGCAAGTTTCAGTGTCTCACCGGGTGGAATCTTGGGAAACATGGTCATGTCCCTTACCCTTCGCTGCTACACTGAACTTGTACGTTGCGTGCGCACTGACCACGCTGTCAGCGACGGGTTCCATAAACTTCACTTTCTTTTCGGCAGGCCTAAAGATCGCTGCATAAGGTCTCAATTGTTGTCGGGTCCTCGCTGGTGCTGTGAGTCCGCGAATTGGGCTGCCCTAAACACGGGCAAACGGTCGGCTTGCTCGGTCGTGTGGTTTTTGCTGGATCGCTTGCAGACGAACCGGCGCTCCGAACCACAGAGTGGGTGTTTGGGCGTAGAAACCGCTGTTGTTTTTTTATCTGCGTTTGAAGTGATTTCGAAATGACGAGCAGGAGGGCAAACCAATGGATTGGTGACCCTCGGCGCTCTACCACATCCGGTCAACGCGTCCTGGGTGGTCACTTATGAGCAGGGATGGAAGTGGATGCTGCCATTGCTGAAAACTGAACTCTGACGCATGCTCGCTCAAACACGCACACCTATCGGGTTTATGACAACTAAAACCGCTTGTCTTTTTTTTTTGGTGGCATTTGTCGGCACGCCTCGTACTACTTGATGGAACGTGCGTCGTTTTGCGTTTGTTGTTATTATCGCTGTTCCCTCGCTCGATCAGATGTTCGTGCGGTTGTGCGGCTTGACGCACGAAAACATGAATCCAAAAGCGTGCCGATGCCCTTTCCGGTATCGATTGTGTATCTGGTCGATCGCCTCGATCGAACAAGGATGATTTTGTGCGTGATGGAAACGTTGAATCACCGCAAGCGAATGAGATATCCTCTTTGGTTGGTGTATGCCCGCGGCTCAGGGACAACTGTGTTCGCCCGAGTGTGATACGTTTCGGAGAAAATTGATTCAAGTCACTCACCATATAATGGAAACGGAATTCGACGTCCCGTCGTGCGTCCGGTCGCATAAATCATGCAGCATATTAAGGGTTGCTATTCATAGCGCACTGATTTCATTGGACTTCACGTTTAACCGAAGAATCTTGAATTGCAAGTCAACTCACAGTGTAAATTGAAGCTTTTTTACTCTACGAGCATATTGTAGTGTGATTGATGAATACATTTTCAATATGTTTCCTTTTAAACTTGTGATGTTATACTGCGTGGTTGTGTTTCGGTGTGATGAAAGATTAACGCGAATGCACTTAGGATGCATGGGGTTTTAAATAGTTCATTGAAAACGCCGCTTCACCAGCAACACTCAGAGCTGTAAGTATTGTGCTGCAAAAATAAAACTTCTTCGTGCAGTTCGTGTGCTTTCGGTTGCATAAGTTATGCTCCCCCGCGGCCATAGTCTACGATCGCGGTGTTATGATTTTGACGATCGAAGGGCTCCTACGGGAGCAACAGTGTGGGGGAGAGAGAGAGAGAGAGAGAGAGTGAGAGAAGGAGAGCACCCTAACAATTCCTTCAGCCCGTCTGTGTTTTTGTGATCGACCTGTAAGGGTTGGTAACTTACCTGGAACATCGGAAATTCAGGTTTATGGTTGCCTGCTGCGACCGTTTGTTCATCAGCGTTTAATGTTGGGTGCTGTAAAAACAGAAATTAATCTCAGATAAATTAATCATACACTTCTAGCGCCAAGCGGAATCAATCTTCTCTTGAAAACGAATTTCCTCATCCTTCCCAACTAGCGCGCTGAGTCTTCCGGAGCCAGCCCAACACGCACGCGCAGACTCCCCAGCGATAGGGCTACTCGTTGGAGAGTGTCTTTTTTTTGCGGTTTGTGTGGCAACGGACTAGAGGAAGCCCTTGATCGTGCGTGCCCTCATGCGACCGACCGTCATTTGGGAAAGGGTCGACCGATCGACCCCCCTTTTGCCAAATGTCATCCGCCACGGTGTGCGCCACGTAACCTGGCCGTTTCCTACTCCCAAAAGGGCTGCACGCCTCGTGAGGCGGTTTGTTTTCGGTAACCGATGAAATAATCCACCGAAAACACTCTACTCCAAAAAGGCCCTTTTGCGCGTTGCTGCTGCTGCTGTGGCTTAGAGCCGCGGAAATCCGACCCCATCGGTGGCGGTCGGGCCCTTCAAATCTTTTCTTTCATGTGCACCTCCCGCGGGCACCTTGCCGGGGCGCATGCGCGTCTAGAGCGCACCGAGGCGGGTGGAACTTGATCCCATAAACGGTGCGCGAGCAGCTTCGAAGCGGTAGATTAATATTTAGCCACCGCACCGGTTTCCTCCCGCGAGACCGCGCTGGATCACTTGCGCAATCGATCGTTGCAGTTTATTGTTTTTTTTTTTCTTTACTTCTCCTCTCCCATTTCGGAGGTTTGTCTTTTACGAGTGCCTGACGCACAAAACTGCATACGAAGGGTTGTGAGCAAGCAAACTCGCGGAGAAGTGACCGGAATAAGGGCGCACACTCCGCTGGTGTAGAAGCATCCCGTTGTCAAAGGAGCGCCATGAAGCAATTTTTTAATTTCTGATTCGAACCACCGTGTGGCTCGATATAATAGTTATTTTCGGGAGTTTTGAGGGCTTGTTTTATTGGGCTGAACTTTCCATGCGGTCGGCCCTCCATCGACACCGGCCAACAGACATTTCCCTTTGGCCGATGCAAAGTTTTCCGTTCGGCAGTTTTTTAATCACGTCGTTTCGGGCGCGCCTGGAACGTTATGGCAGCGATCGGAAGAAAGATGCGTCCGCTAGGTTGTAATTGGGAAAAACGACCGAACGGTGCGACAATATTAATAGTTGTTAATGGGGGTATTTTATGGAGCCTAATGATGGAGCTTGAGAGGGAACGGCTTCTCCTGTCTTTTTTTTCCTCCTGTACTCCTCGCGAGCGAAGGTCGTCCGAGACGTGAATATTAATGGTCGCGGTGTTCCTATCCTACGGTTTGCACAAATTGATGAGCTCGCGGTCAGTTACATAAAGTGACCCGAGACGGGATAATAGAGACATTTTTATTAAATGCTGTTGTTTTTTTTTTTTTGAGACGGTTTCGGTTGAATTCATTCCATTAGTACTATTGTTTCGGAAATTAAACACTTCATTAGGGGTTGTATCACGCTATTAGGCAAAATTATGCCATTTTGGTGTGCGCAGATTTTTCCGCTACTCTTAGTATCATGTAATTGTGGTGATATTTATAACAATGTATAATTTACATGCTAGAACTATATGCACTTTAAGTTGCTTATCAACATTAAAGATTCTAGCAGCCTTTGGCATCGCTAACCCTCTAGTGTTTGGCTCGCATGATTTTTTACTTTCGTTCGCTTTGTTCACCAGTTCTATGCAAATCGACCGATAGCTTCGATCGCTGAAGGCCGCGGTCAAAGTTAATGCTCCCGCTCTGAATCAATCAAGTCATAGATTGAATTCGTCCAAGAACTCGTTTCCGCTGTTCATCCAGTGAGCGGTGTGTGCCCATTTGAGATTATCAATGCGCCTTTTTAATGCCAGTGAAACGGTCTCGAACCTTTTTAATGCCATTGGTCTCGAACGGTGCGTTTTCTATTTAGAACATTTTCCGGTCCATCGTTCCGGTTTCATTTCTCTCCTGCTCTATCCTGGTATCCGAGGATACCAGAAGAAAGTCAACGACAACGAACGATGCGTCGCTACAACGACCATCACTAATTAGAAAAACAAAGTCCTATTCTTGAACGAGCGCGGCTGTTAGGTCCGTTTTCTCTGTCTACAGGTTGAGCGTTTCTATGATTTTACTCCCGCCCGGTTCGATTGCGCCCGGGTGAAGTGAAAACGATCATCATCGTTGATGGTTCATAATTTTCTCGCCGTCGTGAAACGTTCCGGAACGTGCGGGTCAGTCGGCAAAGCCGTTGTGTGTTCCCTTTCAGGGAAAATCCAGACCATCAAAAGGGGAATCTCTCCAGAACGCGTGTAGGGAAGCCGAGATTCTATAAGCAGTCCCGCCCAACTCATCCCATGACTGACCCGTTCCCTTCCGAAGAATGCTCCCGTTGGATACGGCGGCGTTAAGGCGAGAAGATTGTTTTCCACCTTTTGGAGTACATTGATTAATTGCCCGACTTGAGACGCCAACGAGCGCACTGCATCGCCCCATCATCATCATCAGCGACACGACGTCGTCGTCACCACGCGCAACCCTTGGCAACGTAATGCCGGTGCGTTTTCTTCGTCATGGTCCACGAGTAAAGGAACGATGGGGTGTATCAAGA
This sequence comes from Anopheles nili, assembly GCF_943737925.1. Classification (NCBI taxonomy): domain Eukaryota; kingdom Metazoa; phylum Arthropoda; class Insecta; order Diptera; family Culicidae; genus Anopheles; species Anopheles nili. The sequence continues at coordinate 57,014,642 of NC_071292.1, forward strand.
CCATGTGTCGGTGGGCGTGTGTTACAACTTTTACAAGAACTTGTTGATGTAAGCCTGCGTGTCCCGGCCCGACGAGGCCGTGGATCGAAAAGTGACGATCGATCGACAGGTTGCTGTGCTGAGTGGTTGATATCGTCTTACGGGTTGCGGTCCAGTGTGAAGCTGATTCTTGCTGCGGAGAATGCAGACACGACGTGGTGGCGATGGCAAAAATGAAAGCGGTCGAAGTAATAAGAAAATGATTAGCACACACACGTCCCTTGATTGATGAGGCTCGAGGTGAACGCCAGCGGAGCATGATTGATTCCGGAATGCACCTGCATCTCGGCGCCGAACGGGGCACCCTCAGAATTGGTTCAAAATTCAAATTTGGCCGATGGCCCCGGGGGCGTAACATAACTTTGAACGCTAACGAAAACGGTAACGAAATGTTCGATGATTGCGTCTGCCAAACACGGCTGCTGAGAACGAAGGAACCGAATTTTTTAACTATCGGTCGATCGGCCTAACGGATGAGGCTGCATCAATCAATTTTTGAATATGTAGACTAAAAGGTTAGCAAAACAAACAGGCGTGTAGGTTTTACTGACGAAATGTGAGGTGATGTGTATAATCAAGCTTGTTCTGATCGTAATTTATTGATATTGGTTTACGTGGCGCCGGTTTTTCCGCTGCTATTTCATGTGACGCGGCGTTGTTATTTGCAGTACTTATCATTTTACATCATTACTAACAAATCATATTTTAATGCATGAGTGCATTTAACATTACCAAAACGTCTTTGCCTATTTCCTAAACATGAATCAAATGGTCAAAATCAGTTCGTCTGAATTTTAATGGCATAGTGATGGCAGGGAAATTACACCACCAAGTGGAATGCATTTCATTGATGAATCGTGTGGTGTGAATTACGTTACACCACCGTTTTCGAGCAGATCTCAGCTCCGGTTCGAGCAGTCGCGAGATAGTTCTCTCTTTAGAGCGCGAATTTAATTCTCTCTTTGTGCGGCTCCTTTCTCTCGCGCGACGAACAACATAGTTTTTCGAAGCACACAGTCTGGTCGATGGAACACTAGTTCGATGCATTGTAGAGACGTGCTTCTGCAACTTAGAAAAATTTTTAGATAGCATTTGCTATACTGCCTTAGCTATCTGTTTGATGCATTACAAATGGTCCATTATGATTTGTACAAAATTGTATGTAAAGTAATTTTTTCAGTGATGATTTATTAAATTATTAGACTTTTGGAAAGCATTGTTTTTGCTAGACATATAATTACATGTGTTACATAATTTGTATGTTTATTCAAAAAATCGGATTGATAATTTTACGACAAAATGGACAATGTATGCGAAAAATCTAGCACTGATGTTCAATTTTGGCCGTTTTAACCGTGAGATCACCCAACTTCCACTGTGCCGGTGCGAGAGCGTGAGTCCAAGCAACATCAAAGCATAAATCCATCCGTATAGAGACCCGAACGAACGGCCGATTCCACGACCGGGACGGTTAGCTGGCTCACATTTTCCAACCGTCCGTCGACCGGGTGAGATGTAAAGTTCGTTTCAATGCGGTTTTCATTTTCCACCGTCCGAGAGCGTGCCGCGATTTTTGTGGTTCTTGATGAAACGGTGTAAAGTGCGAGGTGATAAACTGGAAGTTGTGATCATTGTGAGCGAGAGAGATTATTAATGTGATGTATGAAACAGTATTGTGCATTTCAAACTGTGAAAAAGCATTTAAATTGTGTTAAGAGAAAAGAAAGGTTTCAGTGTGTTACACTACCGATCGTTAATAGTTGCGGGTGGATAAAAAGAGATTGTTTCTCCAACAACGTTCTTCTCTACGAGTGAAGCCCCCAACCGTGAATCATCAGTTCCGGTGACTGTGTTCAATCTGTTGTGCCTTGAGATTTTGTATGTTTTTTTTTGCCGTCGCGAGTTCTCGCGTCCAACCGCACTGAAAACATTTGCTCGATACAATCAAACAATTTTTCATGCAACGTGCACTTTTGGCGGGTGCAGCAGAATTTAAATTAATCATTGAATAACATTACCCTCTTTGTGGCTGGCTGGTTTGTTGTATCAAACCCCCGGTTAAGAATGTGCCTTCTTTTGCGGGTTTGCTCCCGTGGTGTGCCCAGTTACGAAGCTGTTTTGAAGATCTACCCCCGATAGACGCGAGTGCCGTAAGTGGAACGGAATGTTTTAATTTAAAGCTGAATTTCAAAGCACACACGCGGCTTCTCCATCACCATTAACCTTCGATGGGGGAAGCAAATGTTCCCGATACGCCGGTGTGCAGCACCGCGCTAAGTGGAGTGGGCCCTTAGCCGTGACTACCGAAAGTGAAAATAGAAACATCCTTACGCTTACCCCGTGCCGGTATCGAGCCATTGTGGCCCCGTCGAGGGAGTGAATACGGCCCAAAGTGCCCCCGAATCAAGTGCATCAAGTTGCCGAGACCGTGCCCGCGTTCCGTGTGTCTTGACGCCCTGCAGCCAGCAGCCAGCGGCCCAACCAGCATCAAACGCACGTCATCTTCCGGCCGCGGCCGTAAATTATGATAACGAACGTCGGGGCCACCCTTCGCTGCCGTTGAAGTAGTGCCTAATCGCGGTGTGGTGTCTTCGTCGGGGCTCATCTCAAGTGTGTGTCCCTGTCCCTCTTCGGGCCCTTGAGCCCTTGAGCAGCGCGGAACCACCGCGGACCGATGGGACGATAATTGCGATCGACGTGATCCTTCTCGCGGCCCTTTTCGCCTGTTCGTGGTTCAAGCTGGTGCCTTCGAGAACGTGCGCGCTCGTGTGAGTGTGTTTGTTCTTCGATCTTCGAAGAAAGTGATTAAAACCTCTTATCGGGCTGTGGAGAATTTACGGTCAGCCACACAAAGACGCAACATACGCTGCAGCTACGAGCCAGAGGGCTTCGTCCGTGCTTCTCTCCGTTCGCATTCTGGACGACTTCTACAGAGCGTTTGTTGCCTCCCCCATAAGGGAGAAAAAGTAGAGGCAAAAGAAAACGGGAAAAAAATAAAAACAGTGCCGCTCGCCGGTGAAGTGCTCGAGTATTTTAGCTCGGCTCATTCCATACGCAAAAGGTGAGTCCTGCTCCTGCCGCGGTCGATCGCTGTGATCGAGTGGATCCGGGTACTTCTCGGGAGGCTTCGCGTTCTAAACCGCCGCGTAAAAGTGGAAACTACTTCAGCCTGCCATAGACACCCGGGGTCGGGAGAGTGATTCATCACTCCGCTCCGTTTGCGATGGAGCTGGAAAGTGTTAAAAATAAACATTGTGTAAATGAACTCCGGTGTGGAAGCGTCGCATAGTATTTTTTTTTCTCTCTCTCTCTCTCCGTTTATTCCCAACGCAACCGTTTACCTCGGTGCAGGATCCACGCTGCAGCGTGTTGCCCCTTGAAGTGCAGCGTAGTTTCATTCAACAAGCCTCACTTTCCTCAGGGCCAATCGTGCTGCCAGCTGGAAACGGTCCGGGCAGATGTACGACAGAGAAGGCATCGTGGTTTCGTCGCGCCGTGCCCTCGGTGTGTGGGGTCTTCGTCCATTTTTACACTCCGCGTCCCAGCTGGGCCCTTGCTGCTGCATTTCGTTTGCATACCGCGTGCGGCCAAAGACGCTGCTGTTGTGCCGAGAAGAGTGTGCGTTGGGGGTGGCTTCCAAGAGCGGTTTCCTGAGGACCCCGTTTAAGGCGTCCCTTCGTGTACACGTCGTGATCTATGCGCTCGATCGCGCTGACGCTGTGGCTGGTTTGGGAAAATGTGCATCGTGATATGCACCATGGGAGCGGATCAAGTGGACGGACGGAACGAAGGCACGCGAGTACGGCCCTGGAATCGTGCGCTGAGCGATAGCTTATCCAATTGTTCCGCTCCACCGCGTGATGGGTGATGCGTTTGAACAGCTGTTGAATGATCGGTCCTTGTGTTCGGGATCGGTGGTAATAATCCCATCGAGCGGGTGCTTGAACGCTGGGCTGAGGTGTTTGAGGAAATGGTACCGATTTCAATGGCCCCTCGGGAAGTGTTTTCGATTTCTTTAATTTGAATCTACGCAATGCATGGGCCTCAACGTAGGAGCTGCTTGACACAATCGCTCACAACCGTCTAGTGTGTTAACTTTTTTCTACTTTGATGGAATTAAAAGGGTTTAATTGCCTTCAACGTTTTTGATTATCATTAGAATTATCAAGCCCAGAGAGGATTACGGGATGATTGGAAATGATCATGTGTATTAGTGTTTTAAAATACTATTGCTCAAAACATTAATTTTATGCTTGCGAAACACTTTATGTTGCAGCTCAAACACTTTTTCCCTTCCACTGTATTGAAATAAAGAAATTTTTCATACAATCCGCGCCATGATGCATGGCCATACATTTATCTTTATCAACACATACATATTGTTGATTCATTACATTTTTCACCCTTCCTCGGTAAAACCCAGGATCAACCCAACCCACCGAAACATCCCTCCGGTCCTGACCAAATGAAAGTGAATACTTTCGCGTTACGCACCGGTGAAAACTAGGCCACTCGTCAAACCCTATCGCCGATCAGCCAGCTCCAAGCGAAACCAAATCGAAGTGAAAAGTGAATCCTATTCTCCCTTTCGCAAGCAAAACGGTCAAAGTCAAATCGCGCCGTTTCGCCCGTGTCTAGTTCACGGTCATCGCCAGCAGCACGGAAGGGCAGGGTTTCCGGCAGAGTGGGAGAGGCAGAGGGGGGCGGGGCGATCAAATGAACCAAAACCTTCGTCATCCCGACAACCCCCCATGCCAGGAGATCCGCTGCTAAAACCATTTGCACAAATTATCCCTCCCGCACGGCAGCTCCTTGCGTGCGGTGTCCTAACACGGGCGCGGCACCGGGTCACTGGCCCAGGAATTTCTACGACCCCATACCACCCCCTCGGGGGGTGGCCACCCAAACGCACTCATACGAACGTGAACGCGTAGACTCGCGTCTAGGCTCTCGCTCTTGCTTTAATTGGATTTACGCGAAACAATCCGCACGCTGGCGCACTCGCTGACGGGTGCCCATTAACATCTTCTAAGGGCATCCCGGTGGTGGAGAGTGAAACCGGGCCTCGAAACGGGGCGCGCGAATCCGCGGAATGCCGTCGAGGCGCTTGATGGATTTCCAAATCAACCACCCGATCGGCTTATTATTAAATTGAATTACAAACGTGCCTTTTGCGAAGGGATTAGCCCGCCAGCCCGCGGTGAAACAGCGTTTCGGGGGTTGCCACCAAAATGCCACCCCGGAAAATGCCATCCTTACCTTGGGTCGGGGGATCGTTCGAGTGGGGGTTGGTGCAAAATTTGACATGGGCGCGACCGAGAACTTGATCGGTCGGTGAACGCGAGCTCATATGCCTTTTTTTGTTGTCGTTTTGGGCCCTGCGTCGAATTGACGACCTGCCGATCGCGCTGTCATGCGCTGGCAGCCGACTGCTTTCCTTCTTTCTTTTGGCGCGCCTTCAATTTTCAACTCGAACGGAGCAGTCGCCGGTTTTTGTGTTGGCCAACACAAGGGGACATCACAAAAAAGGGCGTGCGTGTGTGTGCTGTGAAGAGATGGCGAAAGCGAAATGATTCGCCGTTTGACAGCCGAGTGCGGTGATGCTTTTTTTTTCGCATTTGACGAATGCTGGCCGTTCCTGTTGCTTTTATCTGCAGGTTGTGGGTTGCTGGACAAAAGGAAGGTTCCGATTTGCAGCGGGTAGCCAGAATCCTAAGACCTACAGATGCCAATCGCATATCAAACGATCCCCAAACGATCGGTGGAGATGGGTGTGAGGGCTCTGTTTTGGCGTAAACCTTTCCACACCCAGCTATCGTATCGCGATCGCCATCATCTTCAATGCCAGGGTCGAAGGGGTTAGGCAATAGAAAGCCTGCTTCGGATGTAGGATCAACAGAAATCGATCCAAAAGCGGGCTGACAGGTGCCGCATTTTAAGCGATTGATGTATTACCAGTGGGCTTTTGTTTGAGGTTGCAAAAAATGCCTTGCTTTTTTGCGCTTTTTAAGAAAGGATATATGCTTTATACTAGGAGTATGTTTCAACAGCCGATTTTGGTTTTAACTGCAAGCATGGACAAATAGTATTAATTTATTTTTAAAGTTTAATCTAAAAATGGTACATATTATGCATTCACTCAAAGGATTCTGTATTCGCGATCGATGTTCTGGATGTTTGGCAAAATGAACGGTACCGAATGTATGAATTCCCTACTCCGTTCACTGTATGGGCGACCCTTTTCCGGCAAAAAAACTTGCGCGCCCTTTCATCCATTGCCATGGAAGAAAAAATGTTTTGTTTCGGTGTCAATCATCACTCCTCGATCCATTAAAAAGCGGTGTGGTACTGGCGGCAAAAGTCACCTTCCGCCCTGCTAACTTTGGTACTGCCTTACCCTCGAAAAGCCAGGGCAGGGCCTCAGTCAACCGAAACCAAACAGAGAAGGGTGCCCGGCAACCCGGAACGCAACCGTTCATTCAGACCGCGATCAATGGCCGATCCAACGCGTCTTCCGGGCCCGTTGCGAGCGATGGTTGCGAATTATGTCCACCGAAAGTTTAAGCAGCCTCGGGGCACGGCTTTTCGTTGACGGTTTTGTACGCACCGGCCAGGGACAGGCAACTTGCCACATTTAATCCCTTTTTGTGCCGCGCGCCAGCAGAAAAGCTGTAAATGGACCTGATCTTGATCTTAATCACCCGTGACGACGTGCCAAAGCACTTCATCTTCACTCGCGCGTTCGGCTGGCGTGGCCGTGCGTGCGTACGGACGTGAGAGGACATCTCGCCAACATCTCGTCCAGTCGAAAAGGCTTCTCAAAGGGGCTGTGGGTTGCTGCAAGGAAGGTGTTTCTGAACAGGAAGATTAATGCAGCTTTTCCATCCAGTGTCCGCTGTCCTGGTCCCAGGTCCAAGGATCGCCGGGATTAACGCAATGGGACGAACGGTCAGTACAATGCACTGGCCCGATTCCGAAAGGAAGCCCCGGTGACGATCTTGATGCTAGTTTCGAGAGGATCGAGCTCGTGTTTCCCGGTCATGTGCGTGTCCTGGCTGGCGAGGCGTGAAAAACAATCCGGTAGGTCCAACGACCTACTTCGGTGAGTCTTCGACGTGTGCCTTCGACGGGTTGGGCTGCCGCTAAAGCGCAAGCGGTCAACGAAACGGAACCGCGGGCGGTGGGTCCATCAACGTGCCAAATTTATCTTAATATTCATTCATCGACCAAAGCCGCTTTTAGTGGAGCCTTGCGCACCACGAATTGACAGCGATCACACTTTTGCGCGGTCGCCGTCGCAGATGTGGGCCAGCTGATTGCGCAGGTTTGGGCAGGTTTTAGACCCCAGCGTGCGCGCCGTTACGCTCCAGCCACCGCCGGGGACCGATCGGCGACTCGAAGGAAAGACTAATGGTTATGATCAATTGATGGAATTGACCACCATTATTCATCGCTTAATCAGATTTGGCAGATTTGCCGTTTCCAGGCACCACTTCCTGCTTAGGGCGACGAGCAACCGACGGTTGATGAATCGCGCGCCGCGGTTGCCCGTTTGGCACGGAACATGGGCAAGGGCACATCACAAAAAAAAAACTGCTATAATGTATGCAAACACAAGAAGCGTTTGTCGTAAAAGTTGCTTTCTTATCAGGCTCACTTTCATCGTGTTTCGGCCGGGCGGACACGGGCGCATTTTGGCGGGGTGTGCATTGGGATTGCTCATAATTGTTGTACAAAAGGGCAGGAAAGCCACAGGGTAGCATGATGGATTTAGATGTGATGTCAAAATATGTCGAAGATTAATGAGATTACTGTCAACGTAATGAGTGGAGCATTTGTTTGTTTTACGATTTCGAAAAGTTCCATCTAATGCTTTGGATGCGTACGTTGCTTTGCGTACTTGTTTTTATCATTTTTCATATTTCTAATTTATAAATATTGATATGAACGCATAATAATATAGCAGCTGTCTTATCATTCTCACTGTTTGTTCTGTGATACTTATCGTCTTGATTTAAAAAATTTGCATATCGCATCTTCTACGAGTCACAAGACTTCCGCGCAAAATCTTATCGCTGTTCCCAAGTGCAATTCGGATAACAAATGAAAGAAAACCTCATAAAGATAGCTCGCAGATAGGTACTCACGTTTAATATCGCGGCAATGTTTGTGCTTGCTTTATAATCTACTATATGTTAAACGGTTGCCCGCCTGTGGTCCTCGAGACCGATTTTCCGTTCCATTTTAACACATTTTCAAGGCCTCCTCGTGGGTTGGTGGCGATGCTTATCATCGCACACAAATGCAAACGCGCCCCGGTCAGCCCTATGATTATCCTTATTTGTAAACCCCGCTGCGGTATTTGGATTTTCGCTTTCGAAATATTGTAATAATCACTAGCGGGCACTCGCGACGCCAATCAAAAACCTCCAACCACGGCTCGCGGGATCCAGGCGTTAAGGACATCGACGTTATCAGCGTATCACAATCTCGCTCGACCCGGAATATGACCGGAATGTCGTTCTACGGGGTGGCTTGCGTAATCTATAATTCACCCCTACTTGGCGCCTGGCATATCCGAGTGCATTCGGGAGGACAGTTGGCCCTTGGCGGGTGGTTGGCTTACTGGCCCAGATTTCCACCCGGTGGTCGTCGTTTCGCAACGCCCTAACGTGCTGCGATCGGTGTGGAACCCATCGGGTAGAGAAATGACTGCATTTTCGTGGGATCCCATGAAAACGCAGAGAAGGGAGTTGAAAATAACCATCGAAGTCAGCTTGACGGTCACGTTTGGCCCAGAGATTGACCGGTTTTGGTGCGGCACGTTACGCGTAAACGAAGTGTGTAAATGTCGAGAAGCTTCATTAACCGTTGCTGCACCATCGGATGATGATGGAGGTAGCTGCTTGGTGCTGTTAGTAACACCACTTCGGTGACAATCGAGAGAACATCTCGCTGAGCAGCATCATCGGCTACATGCAAATTAAGCAGCTCGTCTCTCTTCTGCCACCGGTGTTGCCACTGAACAGGCTCGAGGGCAGCACATCGGCCACAGCATTCTACCCTCCGGCTTCCACGTGAAAGGGTGGCCCTGCCGCGGAACGGATGCATGTTTAGCGAACGTTTAACGGTGGCGGGCGATTTCATACATATTTTGCGTGCTTTCCCGCTCGACCCACCCGGTTTTCGGGTGCGCTGGGATGATGACGGTGTTGTTTTTATTCTGCATCGGCAATGGCGAAAGAAGACGCGTCCTCGCAGCGTGTACCGTGTGATTGGCCGTTGCCGCCACCTCGCGCATATATATGTGGCGCGTATGTTAATCATATAATTACCCGCTTGATGTCCCGCGAGTGTGTGTGCGCGCGCGCGAGGAAAACCTCATTTCAGGAGCGCCGATCCTGGCCTCTAAAGGCGGGAGTGACTGCGACTAAAAACACCTTCCCTTGCCGGGACACCGGATTGCGTATCGTGCTGTGCCGGTAGCTGAACCTGGCTGACTTTTGCACATGCCCATCCCACCCGGGACAGCGTATCGGTGGCAAACGGAGTGTTATTATGCTCGAAAAGGGGGTTGCTTCCTTCTTTCTTGCTTTTTTTTCGGAACACCCTGTTCATGATACACCCCGCGCGCGAAGAACGTGGCCTCTGGAATTTATCATATTAAGTCCCGTTAAATGGTTTTGGTCGGGGTGGCTGTATCTCTCTTTTTTTCTCTCTTTCTTTCTCTCCACCCGGTACAGACCCGCGAGAACCGGGGCAATGGGTAAAAGCCGGCTTACGCGCGGGTCGTCATCATGGGGCCGTTCTTGGGCATCGACGGTTTTAATTTTCGCACCGTTTAGCAATTCACGATTCCTCCCGGCGAGGGCTGGGAACGGATCCGTCCTATCTAATCCGCGGCCAGAACAACGGACCCTTCACGCCCGCCGTGGTCGAGGGCTTGCTTGATGGGTTGCGTATTGTTTTGGCATGATACTTCAAAAAATAAGCTCTTCCCCTGTGGCGCGGGATGCGGGCTTCGTAGCTAACGCAACCTCGTTTTCACGGAATTAAACTTTGATATCCACCCTCCGGTACCTGGTGAGGCTATGTTTAGAATAAACTGGCGGTGACGTGAACGTTAGGGCATGTTATTGGAACTCAAACGAAGCTACCGATATCAAATGTTAAGCTTTGGGGGTTTTCAATATCATGGATTTATTTTCTATGTTTAAAATTAGCATGAGTAAAATTCGCTTTATATTTATGGCATTTCATTTTGCTTACAATTTTTTTTTCTTTTCTTTTGCAGGTAAGCTGATCAAATTGCCATTGCTCAACCCGTATTCAGGGAAATTCATTTTGGTAAATATAATTCCGAGCGTGAGTCATTTATCAAACATAATTTTCAAATCATATGACATTCGTTCGAAAGCCAGTAGCTTGAGCAAACAGCTCGAGTAGCTAACTAACAAGCAAAACAACCTGAATAATAAAGATCTCCTTAACGGGGGACTACCAGCGCTTGAACGGTAGCGCCGTGTGATCAAGGTTTAATTAGGCTGTGCAGAGAAGAAAGTCCTTCTACTAGCGCTTGCCGTGCAGTCAAACCAGTTGACACGTTTATGTGCTTTTCATAAAATGTTTACGTCTATCTGGTGCACCTTCTCGCGTCTGCTCTCTTACGTAATCACGGCACACGTCAAGCATAGTCTGGTTCGTACCGCGTGTCCTAGTGATGGTTCGTGCACCTCACTGAACCTCTAAACATAAAACTCTCGGTGCGTTATGATGACGCATCGTTAAGCACCGGCCTCTAGGTCTGGAAGGAAATGCACAGCGCTCAAGCAGCGTAACGGCGGTAAAAAAGAAGGTTCTTTCTCTTATGTGTTGCTGTTACATTGCGAGCCTTTTTTATCACTCCTCGACCGACCGTTTCGAGGTTCGGTGGAAGGTTGGAATTTGAAGGTGATAAAAAAAACGATTGTCTCTCCAGAGGGCGACTCTTATTAAAATTAACCAAAACGAACAACAAGTAGCTCCTTTTTGACCTCCGATGTGGTGTGATAGCTTAAGGTTAAGAACCAGCGACAGTCAGCAAAAGTGCACCATATTGCATTCCATGTGGCTAAAGGAGGTGCACATGGACCAGTTTTTTTTCTTCTCCATGCTGCTGCAAGCAAGGTGACAGGTTTAACGCCGACCGAGTGGTTGACTTACGCCGCACCAATTTACGGTCTTAAATCTATCACCATTTCTAGCCCCCGGTCGAGAGATAAGCTCCCGGGAGGTAGCCGAAGAAAGCCTGGCGTCTGCGTGATATATGGCAAATTTGTGTTCCATATATTTCTTCGCCAAGGCGATCGGAGCCTGAGACCAGCTGGTGGGTATTAATTCTTCACCATATTGCTTCCGCGAAACCGAGCAAACATGGCAACGACGATGGACAGCCTTGTGGCTTTGGGCAGACGGAGCGAGCGAAGCACTTGCAATGCCGATGGAGGAAATGAGCGATACACTTTCCTCGGCCGCATGGTCAGCATCTTTCCTGCTTTCGGGCTCGTTTGAATATCAAAAGCGCGGTGGGGCGGAACTCAGTGACCATTTCGGTGTTGCCGTTATGCAACGTTACGCAGCCCGATATGGCTACCGCGTTGACCCCTGGCCTCTCTCTCTTCCTCGCTTGCCCTCTCCAAAAGAACCAATCGATCGAAACCCCAGAGACCCATGTGTGTGCGCTTTTTTGTGCGCGGGTGTGAACAATGTTGTGCCGCTACGATGTTGCGCGATAAAGTGTCCGCTTTATGGATGCGCTTTTTCTATTCCTTTTTACAGACGGTTTTTTTTCTTCTTCTGTTGGTTGGTTAGTTTGTTTGTTGTCGCCTCGATGCAGTTATGCCACGACCGCGTGTCGAATGGATGCTGTTTGCGGTTCCCATTCCTCTGGAAACATCTCTTCGCTCCCGGTTCGGGAGGCTGGGGATTATGATGGATTGGTGTTTTTTTGTTGTTGTTTATTTTGTTCATCTATGATGCCTTTTTTTCATAATCTCGAAAACATTTCCGTGAGAGCTTGAACATCGGCTCCTACGACCAAAAAAGGAAATCTATAGAGTGTCAAAAAAGATACTGCTTTTACGGTAGGGTCATTTTATCAGCAGTTTTATCACGTAATATTTAGTGACTTTAAGATTTGTCGTTTGATGCACTGAATGAACAATATGGATCACTATATAGGGTTCCACTGTCGATATAACCGCCCGTTAGTTCACGAACGATCGGTATGTTAAATGCTCCTGACAGAAATGCTAAAACGCTCACGGCAGCATAAATTCCAATCCTGTTTTCATGAGCAAAAAAGAGTAACTTTCGCTATAAAGAGTATCATTTGCAAATGGACGCGACCGCGAGGAAGCGATGGCGTTGAGAAGAAGCTGCTTTGAAAAGGAACACTTCTTTGTATGGAGCACCGAAATGAAATTCCTCGACTGCATCTCTCCGACCATCCTTTCCCGCGGTTAATGTATGCCGAAGGCTCACCAATTTTACGGTGCAGTTTGTCGTCGTACGGTTTTTTTTTGTTCCCCTCAGCTCCTTCATTAGTTTCTTTCTTCTAGGCTATGAGTGATGTTTACGCATCGCGAAAGAAAGCGCAAGTACACTCCTGGCTATCCTGGCCTAGTGCTCGAGCCGTCCCGAGTACGATCAATGCGGTTGGGCTTAACCGATGGGTATAAATATTAAAATGTTGTCCAAAGCAGAAATAAAAAGATGCAGCCCCTTTTTAGCGCTAATGGAGTTTGGCAAACTTTCCATTTTCTATCCATACGGTTCCATGGTTTTGTTGCTGCACTTTTTATTTCGGTGCAAATACTGTTTTGCGTGGGCACAACTGAGCGTTTTGCATAATACGTTTCCATAAATAGCACAGTAATGTGTCCGTAGGCATGCGCACTGGTGAAATGATCATAAAAACATTCAGAGTGAGGATGATTTCCACTTTCCAATGGCGCTACACAAAGGGGTGACGGAACAGTTGTCACCTTTGCCAAACAAGGTCCTACTTTAAAATTGTTCATCTTTTGGGAGTGCCTAGTTGGGCCCGGGAATTGTTGCAGTCATTAATAGCTACGAGTTGAGTTTTTGTCCATATTTGGCACCTCAGAACTCTTCGGCTTTTGGAAAGCTCTGACAGTACAAAGGCACTTCAAAAACTTCCGCAGAAAACGACCATTACGTAATGATCGTGTTCTTTCGCTGTACGTGGTTTTTGTCTTCCCGGTAGCCAAGCATAAAAATGGCGCCCTACATAATACCTGATACTTTCTTTTATGCTATTTTTTTTTCTCTGGCTGCCCGGCTTCCTATTCTTCGTGCTCTGCAAGATGAGCTGTCCGGGTGAAAACTGTTCGCTATTACATCAACCCGGCGTGTGAGACTAGGGGCCGCTCTCGATCGGCCGGTGTGGGCTTCAGACTAGGTGCTTTATTTTTGCCGGCTTCCGTTGACAATGGGCCCGGTTCATTATTTAGCCCGCCTTCGAACGGTTTTGAGAGCAGGAACATTTTTCGAAAGGCTGAACCGATTGTGAAACCACCGCCAAGAAGGAACCAACGCACTTGCGTCTCGCGGCGGTGATCGGTGTAAGGTGTGCAACGAGCTCGATCCAGCGGGAACGAATTAATTGACGGACTGCAAACCGACCTGGTTGGTGTGAAACTCTCTCGAAGGATGTTGTGCCTTCCTTTCGTTCGCAAAACAATGATTGCAGACTCGTTGTCGCGGAGGGTGATAAAACAAAACAGCAGAAGAGGGTGAATTATTTCCGTTGACTCATAATGAACATTCCGCTGGATGATTTATCGCTTTCTGGAATTCTGCACAAGCGGCGATTACGCTTACAATCTGCGCACGGTGTACTGCACACAGGCACCGGAAGGAAGCGAACAGGCTCGCTCGTGGATCGAAATGGGTCACAGGAAAAGCGCGCTCACCGTGATGATTTGCGCCGATCTGCAAAACAAGCAATTACTTATCGACGCCGTGTTTATTTTGCTCCGTCCGGTAATGCGTAGCACAACGCTTCGCTCAAGGCTTGTGTTGGCTGCTGCTTGGGATGATTGAAATATAATATTTTAATTGGTCACAGTTTCATGGTCAGGGTAAATTAATCACCCGATCGCTCGAGGAAGTGGGTTATTTGCAGCCATGAAACGAAACGAATGCGCTTTATGTCGCTACATCATAAAAAAAGCAACTCGTATGCAAAAATCGTCGGTTCCCAGGAATATCGACTTCAGGAAATGAAGGACACGTGTTAAGTGAAAGGATAACCACAAGAATGAAATGCGAGAAACAGACTATTGTAGACGCTTAATTTAAATTTGTCACATGCTACCAGTTGTTAACATGTCGTTAAATGTTAGTAAAATCAACCAGCGAATCGTGTTTAATGTGAAGCCCTTTTGTCAATGCGAAGCTGATTTAAACAAATTCATCCATCTGATCATCTATCTTGGGTCCCATCGCGGACAAATTGTGCACGGCGCCCCGAAGCCCTTCGGTGCGATTTGCATTCATAATGCCGCACGGTTTGCGGAAGCGGAAAGATGCTGATTCCGAACGGTTCGGTCCGCCCATCGGCCAGACCGTTATCGGCCTGGTTAAAGAACTCACTTATTCATGAGATGAGTGTGTTTTTTTTATTCAACGTCTTCTTTACGTTCGCTTTTCTCTTGAGTCTTTATTTTTTTTCGGTATTTAAATAGTCGGCTACTATGTCGGCTGCTGGGCCCGGGTCAAGCTCCGCAATCGATCGCCGTTGGTCGCTTCCCTTTGCGCGTCAACGTGAAGCCCTTCTGATGGACCGCGCGACGAAGATCGCTTATGAAATTTATGCAAATTCGGTCGGGTGGAAATGATAAGTTTAAAGTGGTTGCACTTCAGGTTTCCCGCGTCAACGAGGTGGGGCCATTATCTTCGTTGGGCGGGATGGACACTCCGGTGTCTCGTTTCCACTCCGTTGCAGGATCCGCCTGAAGCTTGTGCAGTGAAAAATGAGAACTGCTTGGCCCGTGCCCCGAAAGTGTCGCGTTGCGGCTGTCCGTTCGTGTAGCTGGAACGACCCGAGCTGTGGCCGCGAGTGATGGGGTGAACTTTCGCGATGTGGAAAAAAAAGTAACCAACTCATTCCAATTATATAGAGGACGTTTGTTTTGTGGCCCTCAGGTGCTGGGGTGGTGTTTTAATCTACGTTCCAAGCCCGTTCGTTTGTGGATGTTTTCCCGCGCGGATGACTCATTTGATTTGCGAGCCGTGGCACCTGCGCGGCCATTTCGCGCCCCGTAACTACATAACTATTCAATTAGTGCTTTATCAGACCGCACTGCCGTTTGACTGGTTCGTTTGCTTGATTGTTTGCTTTATTTTTTCCCGTCCACTGACGCGAGAAGGCTACGCAACGGTGCGCCATGGATAAAGGTAGCTTTTGTTAGCCGGTCTTTCTCAGATGAAGGCGTGCTTTTGATATCGGCTCCGAGGCTTATCGATTGCCTTTTTGAGTAACTGGTTAATGCTGCTCTCACCACGCGATTCCTGCAGCCCCCGTTGCTTCGAGTTGCTGGCCACCACTGCGAGCGGTTCTGTAGCACTTGAATCCAGGCGTTGGGCGTTCACGATTAGGTTACCACCACCCGCTCGAATCGTGGCCCAGCCGCAGGTTCTGGAGCGCGAGTCGCACCAGGGCAGGTCCTTCGTCCTCGTTCTCACGTTTCAGGCGGGACGCTTCAAACGGGCCGCCTCGAGGCCGAGGTGTAAAAGTGATACATTTTAAGCTGCGAAACGGTGACCGAAAGCTCGCCCTGTGCAAGTTTAATTTACAATTAGCAATTGCTGTCCGATTCGACTGGGAGGTGCTTCGTGGGAGGTTTTCCATTGCATAACGGCATGGTTTTTGGGGCATAATACCGTGGTGACATGGATATGTGCAAGACAATTGTCTCTGTCTATTCTTGCTGTTATTTCACGCTGATGTATTGTCGTATCGTCTACAAACGCCAATTAAATTTCCGCCGCATGATCTCCAAAAAAGCTCGCGCCAATTACGCCTCATGGTGGGCCCGGTTTATTTCGTCAATATTGTTTAAAAATTCACCATCGATAATATCGGGGGCCGTAAATCTTGTGGTCTACAAGCCATCGGGTTCTGGTACGATCGATTGATTGATCGATGGCATTTCGGGTTTTGCGGGTTCATCGAACTTCTACCGCTTTGTTGTCGTCCCAGCGCGCTCGAGGCGCAGTTGAGACTGCCAGACAAAAATCTGAGACGCCCATCGCGCGCGACCAAACTCTCGACAGCAAAATTGTCCATTTCCTGGGAAAAAATTTGAACTCATTTAAAAGCGGTAACTGGTTTCGGCAGTCATATTGATTTCTTTCTTCGTGCCCGTGGTGTTATTCGCCTGGTTTTACATCAAAAAGCCCATTGTTGTTTGATATTTGCGCATACTTTCCGGACTGCACTGAATGATGGCCGCCTTCGGCGATGATTGGGCTAAATAATTTTCGCGTGCGTATTGCCGGCGACCTGTCTCGCTGTGCTGCAGCGTATGCCGGGGCGAGAAAAGGAACACCCCAAGGGTGGCACCGGCGTGCACGGCTTGGGAACGGAAAAGGTCCAAGTATCAATTCATTCTTTTCTTGCGATAATGGCCCTTTCGCGACCGTCGTCCTTCCGTCGTGCGGTGAAGTTCTTTTGTGCTGAACATGATGAAGATACCGTCGAGATTGCGCCCAGCCTAACCATTCGCCACCGGGCTCATATGTGCAGCGGTTGGCAAGGAAAGATTGTATCATTTTGTTTCTCGTTCCCGACATGGCCCTTTTTCCGCCCGACCTACCTCCGGAGGTTCCGTGTTGCCTGGCGGGAAGAGAACACGATCATAATTATTATTAATCGGTTACCCCAAAAACCTACCACGGGCCCAGGACGGGCCACCCCGGCTTAGGGTCTGTTTTCGTTTTATTATGCTGATGAATGAAAAATGTGCCAATCTCGCGAGCGCCTCCACCGGTCAGCGAAGAATGGAGAAATAAATGAAAGATGGCTATCTGAAATCAATAACGTGTGTGCTCTCTGTCGCTCGTGCTTCGTTTGCGTACCGGTGTGCTTTTGTCTTCATTCCCGGGAGGTTGCTGTCCAGCTATTTCGTACCTATACCAGCGCCTTAAAATAAAAGAGAAGAGGTTCAGCAAAGCGACCATAGCATCTCCCGGCAACCGACGAAAGGATATCGCGAAACAACCTGCAGCAGAATCGCGCGGCTCTCAGCGTGCGGCTCTTGCACCGTTGACCCACTTGCCGGTGAAATTAATAAATTAAATTTAATTAAACTCTACGCCTCCCGTATTTAAATTCCTTTGGCTTTATTTTCGCGGCATCGATACGCGCGGCTTCTCTATCCTTCCACCACCGCCGCATGGGCGTTCAATTTCGCTGAATTCGCTTCGCGGGCGCTCATCATCATCGCCGCCCAACGCCCAATGGCCCGATAGAGTAAAGGTCTACCCATAAAGGTACCGTTTTGCTACCACCCTGAGGCCCGGTTCCCTCGATTTTTTTTGGTTCGGTTCCACCGACGAACGGCTTCAATCCGCGCAGATCGATCATACACGATCGGCCGATCAAGACGGAAGCAAAATTATGCTTTCTTGTTTCGCGACGACGTGATCGGCTTTCCGATGGCGGCCCGCGTGGCCCACCCTGGGCATGCTTTTGCTGTCCCACATTTTGGGCGGTCGTACCACCGTTGGCCCACTGGTCAAAAACGCATCCACCTTTTGACCTCCCTCTTTCTTTCGACTGGGTTTTCTCCGGCCACTCGTCCTTTCTCCAGCGAGCCTCGTTCGCGGGGGCATAAATGGAGAGAAATGATTAAAAGTGCACGCCGGGTAGCGTTGGCAGAGCCTGCAAGGTGCGTCGATCATGTTCGCGTCATGCAGGTGATAATGTGCTGATGTTTGCAGGCTCTACGCGCGGCGGTCCCTTGGCTGGTTGCCACCGTAGAGGAGTCCTTTCGCGGATGGTTGAGCGGGCGTGCCCCGAGGCGGGCATGATCGTGGGGATGTGCAGCAACCAACCAGCTTGCCTGCCAACGTGATTGAGAACGCCGATGGGATGGAACCTATCTGGATGAGAATTTCTCAATTACATGGAGAAATTTTAACCCTATCGGGGTGAAATTTTTCAAATTACGCCGTGCATGGGACGATGATTGTTTTTGGCCGAAAATAATGACATGTTTGCGGATGCTTTACATATTTTTCCACTTAATTGAGATGAAGCGTTATTATGCTGCCCGGCGTGTAACCGTAACGGTGTTGAATGTGGTTTTAAAATTAAAGGTTGAAATATGCAATACAACGTACGTAATTTTCCCGCTGGTGTGTTATAGTCCATTCGCGAACCATTTATTGTTTGTACAATGTATCTTAAAATAATGGTTGTTATCAGTACCGGGAAGCTTAAGCTCTTTAATTATAGATCAATAACTTCCCAGACAGTTATATTTTGTAAATGTTTATGTTTGTGCATTCGAGTCAAACGATACTTAAACTTGAAATTTTAAATGTAGCCTTGTGGAATCGTTCCCATCATTTCGCGCTTGGGTCCATTGCTTCCTGTTCACTCTCTGTTTTATTCTGTTGAATTCCTCTTCGTTGGGAAGCATCTGTCCGCCTGGAATATACCGTTTCTCTTCCATCCTACAGCCGATGTAGACGGAAAGTGAGTTGAAAGCTTAGTCAAAACTCAACTATAAATAGAAAAATTATGCAGCAGAGCGCGCATTCGTGGAAGTAGCAAAAGTGCTTGCCCTGCGCTACCCGTTGAGCGGTTATGCTCAGGCATGGGAAAATGCTCATATTCCCTTTCCACATCCCCAATGAAGGCCAATTGTGGCGTTGAACGCTAGACGTCCAACGAGGGGAGTTGACAAACGCATCGCGTCTCATTGACACGAGGCGTATGTGTTGTCGGTTCGGCGTCGCTTGCGCAATCGCAAATACTCCGCGAGCTCCTGGGGATGGTCACTTGGGGCGCCTGGGAAGGCTGGAAAAATATGGCCCCGCTTGGTGACGGATGATGGCAATTTCCGTGCCGAAAGGATTCAAGCGCGAGCTCGCCTGGTGCGATCGGGAAATCGATCGTGGTGGCGCTTTGTGATCGCGGTCGGTCGGTTGAGAAAATTGACCAGTTTACCGGGTGAGAAATGAATGTCATTGATTTTGTACCGCTTGTAAGGTTTATTTGGAGTCTTTGCAAGGAGATTTGAAGTGCCGCTAAAGATCGGAGGCTCCTTGTAGCTTGACTAGCACCGCGATGCTTGTCGACATGTTTGCCGTAAACGATGCATTATTTGAAATGATTGCACTCGTGTTGCGAACGAACAGCTCGAGTATGAATCGGAAAGCGAAATGGAATCGAATTGAAAGTGATGTAAATGCACGATGTTTTTTCTAGCATTCGGTTCCTTTGTTCTTGAAAGTTCAACTCCTTGCTGATGTAGCGTGTGTTTGTCTAGTGAAGAAAATGATAGGTGATAATTAGTGGAAAATTCTGTGACCCACCGTGGGGTTTGCATGTTGGAGACACGCAGCAGAGTCACAAATTACAGCGCTGGAAGAAAGTATTAGAAAAAACGTAACCATGTGTTCCGCGATGAAAACCAGGCTTTGTCTTTGGATAAAAGCGTTCCAACGAAAGCAAGAGCCGCGTTATGTTGCTTCGATGAGAAATTAGAAACTTCCATCAACAGCAAAATATGTTTGTAATTTCGCCTCCTCCTTTACGGCTCCTTCCGGATCCTCCTGCTTGCGCCCAGCCTGTCTGCCAGTTCGTCAGATTGCATTGCTTCTGTTTGGGCGACTAAGTGCTAGAAAATGCCCTGTTGACGGCCACCGGAATTTCAACACTGAGCATATTTGTTTTCGCTTTGTCTTTTCGTTTTCGTTTGCCCTGCGAGCGGTGTTGCACTGGCCGTTGTTGCTGCACCGGAAGACGCTTCGTTACTTTCCACGGACAAAACCGGGCTATTGTAGGTCGAGCGGATCAATCGAAAGTATGCAAATAAGCGTTTCTATGTTTTGCCTTTAAAGCGCGCCGGTTAACGCGGTTGTTGGTGGTAAATTTTTGTTTTTTTGTTTGAAAATTGCATAAATCATTCCCATGCAGGTGTTGATAAATCATTTGCTACGTGCGCACTTCGTAGCTCACTGCAAATGGGGTTGCTGGCATGAAGGAATAGGAGTTTAATTTTAAAGCCACATCATCAGGCATCTCTTGTGATGGAATCCATTTTCGAAGCAGATCCACCAATCATGCGTTAGGAAAGGATTGAACATCGTGCATTCAAGCAATATAAAGCCGTTCGGGAGGGAAAAATACTATTTGTAGGGTCGCAGTTTCGGAATCGGAGATCGTACCGTAATTATCGCGTTCCATCGCGGATAGCGACCGCATCCGAAAAAAATTAAACCACACACCAGCAGTATCTCATTTCTCGGAAGCTGTAATAATTCCGTGCGTGCCAGCAGAGCATAAGTGGCCGGAATTCGTACGGTTTCAAGAGCGCACATCGAGAGGAGGGGGCCCGTCAATTTGGGGCCGGGTTTTCTCGTGCGGGTGTCTCTCGCGCAATGACGCAGGACGCACGGGAACCATAAATCATGCGGTGTGGTGCGCTGAAAATCAGCCCCCCAGCGCATGGTTCCATTACGCGAGCGGGAAGAGACTTCATAGTGTTCATTCTTCAAAGTCAATACTTCATTAGGCTTCATCTATTACGCTTGGGGCTCGCTCTCACCCGGCTCCGGGCGGTCATTGCCACGATGAGAAGATCCCGGGCTCGGGTTGTGTTCCGACCATCGGAAGAACTCATAAACGTCATTAACGCAACGGCGGCAATGCGTTAATTGGGAATTAGTGCCCGCTCGGGAGAGGGAGGTTGCACATAAAAGAACAGTTTCGGTCACCAGGCCACGCATCGCGGGATGCATCAGTCGTCGTCCTCCCCACCCAATGAGAGCAAGCTAACGGTGCCGGTAATAAGGGAACGGCACGCTGACAGGAACAAGTGTTTCGGGGCTTGGCGCCTTTCTCCGGTTGCATTGGGGGATGATTTTTTTTTATTGTTTGAACAGATGTAAAACACGACTGCCCGACGTCGCGTAACCGGGCGTGCGAGCCGTGGGTGTGGCATTATTCCGCAGAATTAAAGACTTCCGAGAACTTCTGACACAAACGCACTCCAGCTTGCTGGAGGATCGGGTTTATCGAGAAATGCACTACGGCGCGAACTATGTTGCACCAGTCGGCGGTTTGATGCACGAATGTTTGTTTTACCGCTCCCGCTTGTGGAGGATCGCTTGCAGCTCCTCTTGCCCACGCCAGCCTAGGTGTGACCGGGAAGTCCTGAAGTGGATCAAATTGCAAATACCGCAACAATGGCTTGCAATTGCAGTTGTGGCGAGTTTTCCGCCCACTAAGCGGTTGCTTTTACCCTTCGGCGGAAGATACCCGTTGAGTTGGGGTTGGATGAGGATGTAGGCTTGAATTGCGACTTGGGCAGGTTGGAAAGAAATGCTGGCGTTTGGTTTTGACAGCGATGACGGCATCGAAGATGACGAAGTGGAGCCTTTCTTTGAACGGAACTTCTCCGACAGAACTTGTCTCCTCCGGTACCGGGGCCGCTGTTTGCCAAACGCCATTTTCTTAGGCGTTGAGGGTCTTGGGCAAATACCAACAACTATTATGCGCCCCCAGGAAGATGGGCGCCAGTTTCTGGCTAGTTTTGCTTCGCTTCTTTGCGAGCAGACGCTACATTGTTGCAGGATCTATGCGCGTGCATCGTTTGCACTCGATGCGCGCCAAATGTTATCCAAACAGTGACGCACTGATATTGGAAGGATCATTGACCGAACAGCGGCGTGTCACGATGCAGTGGGAGTGATGTGCGTGAACTTCCTGTAGCGGTAATTCCAGCTTGGTTGTTTAATTTGTCGTGGTCTCGTGGGTCGTGCAGATAAACGGGAAATTCAAAACATAAAGATTAGCGTAGACGCGTGTAGAACAACACCGATGCAGTCAAATGACCCTTTGTAATGAGGTGTAAACTAACATTTTTTTTTCTTTTCCTGTTTCGTTTCATTACAGGTAAGCATCGCGGTTTCAAACCCGACTAACGTCCAGGAATGCGCCGCAAACACCAACTCACACACGTTCTTTTTGCCGCATCGGCTGATAAAGCCCCGTTGCAAACTTCACCGCCATCGCTCGAAGCTCTTCCTACTTCCTCATCTGATAGCGCAATGGTGCGGTTTTTTTTGCATTCCAACCCCGCGCGTACCGATCCAGACAGTTTAATGACGGCCGTGTCAGTTTGATAAATAGAGCATGGGGTGAACCGTTGGCACGTGGAGCAGAGCGTCCTGTGCCAGGGCTGAAAAGTGCATTTTACCCAAACCCAAACAGCTTAATAAAGGCTGCCGCCGGCCGACCGGTGAAGTTCATCGACCAACCCAGCGACCGGGTGGAGTGGTGCACTATATTGCACCGCAATGCACCGCGGCGTCATCGCCAGCAGCACTGGGGATGGCCGGGTGAGAGAGAACTTTTGCACATTCTGCACACGATCGACGGTACACTTCCTGCACCGGCCGCGCAGGTTCCTCTTCTGATGATAAATGGCTTATTGATTGAAGTGCACCGGGACCGGGAGGGGTGGTTAGTTTTATGCTTCTTCCGCCATCGGATGCGGCTCGAGTGAAGGTGTGATGTTGTGTAACTATGCTATGCTGCTAATGGAAATCGTATCCCTCTGCTCGGAGGCGAGCAGGTAATGGGGAAGATGTTGAATCCGTAAATGGGATTGCTTGGTCGGAGCAATAGGTCTTAACTTGCGGCGAATCTGCTGCCATCGAGAAGATGATCGCGCGGTGGAAAATGCTTATCAATTTGTGGCATTTATCGAGTAATTCATTTGGCCGAATGATCGGTTCGACAGGGGAAGCTCTATTCTCTGAACTCGTTCGTTTCCCGGAGGTTTTAGATTATTTTTGGCTTTCCACGGCTCTTGTTTGTCTTGTATGCAAGGGCCACAATTTTCGTATCGCCCTGAAGGTAGCCCAGCTGCATGACTAATCGCCCGTGTCACGTTTCGGGAAGTAAACATTTTATGCTAATGCAAATGTTTGATTTTGCTGGCATTTTTTTCTGTTTTGTTTTGTCATGTTTTCGATCACGGTCTTTCCCCAGCCTTATCGCGGGCGCTGAACGATCCTCTTCGGTGGGCCTTTTTTGGTTGTTTTGTTTTCCTTCGTGGAGGTTTGCTTTTCACTTTCATCTCTCGCGCGAGCTCTCCTTCATCGCCAATGAACGATGACGCCGGGTTCGAATATGAAAATATGGGCACCAGGCTGGAGCCAGCACCTGGGTGACATGATTTTATGGATCTACCGGCACGAAAGCCTGCCAGCCGGGTCGGCCGAACCGCGCTTCCTGTCCGGTTATGGCTTCATTCGAATGATAACCGCTGTGCGGGACATTTTTGACTGCACATTTGGATGATCGCGAGCTGTCCTCGCGGCCTAAGGTGGCACCTTTTGCTGTGTAGCCCTTTGCGCCACCTCTTTCGTGGGGCAGCGAGAGCGATAAGTATGGTTCGATTTCCATCAAACATTTTCGCCCGTTTGAGTGGTGGGCTGGAGTTTTTTTTCCTCTTTCTCTCTCTACTGGCTCTCGTTAGTACGTGCGCGAAGCTGCTGCTACCCTTTGAGACCGCGCTGCAACCGAATTCTCGTCGACACAAGCAAAACTCCACGCTTTCACTTTCGAACGTGCTGCCGAGTTTGGTGATTTATGCAAGATATGCATTCGCGCCGGATGGAGGGACGATAATTTCCCATCATGGTCAGGAATGTTTGGCCGTGCTCGGCTGTGAATGCGCGATAAGATATCGGCCGGCAGCGAAAGAAATTTGCTTACGAAACAGAGATGGCTCATGCGAGACATATGTACTATGTGGAGTGTAGAAAAATAAACAACTAGAGAGTAATATAACTCTTTACTTTCATAGTATTTGCCGAAGCCTTCCAGAACAATTCGGTTGGCTTACAAAAACATCTTATACTGCGAATATTTAATAAGCGTCAGTAAATAATCCCGCAACGGTGTGATAAAGGCGACATGCCTGGAGCAAATGAATACCACTTTTATCGCCCATTCGTACATTCTCACCATCAAACCATCCAACTTCAGTGGGCCTGTCCTGATGGGGGCGAATGCACATTAATTCTACGATGGTTGCTATCTTTGCGGGTGGTTTTTACGATTCCCGGAGACGATTTGAAAGGGGCCAACGGTCGAGCAGCCGGTATGTGGTTGCTATCATTCCGCGTTCGTGTGCAAACGTCCATTTCGCGTGCGTTTTTCGCGCCCTTTCCCTCCGGCTGGCGTTTATATTTATGCTAATAACGAAAAAAAAACCGAGGTTTCAACTCCCTCGCACACGCCAAACAGCAGCCCCCAGTGCGATGGGAAGCACCGGCTTCGGGTGGAAAACTCCAATCCGGACCTGGAACGTTCGCCGCAGGGCACTTCCGTTTGGGAACCGACGCCAAGAGACGCTGGCTAATAAAAATTCACCCGAAATGAAGGCATGTCAGTGAAGAGGTAAAACAACGGCAAGACTCCGCAATGACCCGATAGCGTTGCAAACCGTCGGCGAGAAAAGCAGCCAGCTCAATCGCTTGGAAAACGCCTCAAAACGGGAGTGATCCACCGTGGGACCAGGCGGGTTAGTTTGATCCGGGACGGGTTCGGGTCATTCGACATAATATTTATGTACCCGTGGAGCGAAATCACAATGCTCGATCGCGTTTGCATGCCTGTTCGTCATAATTCACGGCCGTGGCACACGAGACCGTAAAGGAACACAGGAAAAATATGCTGTGAAGAGTAGAAAAAAATTTGCTCGCCTATCGAACCGTTCGTACAGCTGTGTAATGTAACGCTGCGGCAAAGATGGATTCCCGATGGTGGCGATTTTTGTTTTGTTTCCCAGTCTTTCGTATACCTAGTGCTCGAGCCTCTCTAACACCATAACTTCCGCCGGTGAGGAACGTGTAGCAGATTGTTTTTCGGGCCTACCAATTCGCATTCGACGCGGTGGTTTTCTCTACGATTCACGTGAGCATAAATGTAACTAATCGGTTGAAAAGGATTTACACTCACACGCACACCCATCGAGTGCCAAGCCAACGGGTTTCCGCCGCATGAATGCGACTGGTTCCCCCCCGAAAAGGACGACGACGGAAGTTGGAGAGTCCAAAGTGGCCGCCAGCGGGCACTGTGTTTGTAAATGCGCCAAAATAATTATCACCTACTACCGGCGGTAATCGGTTTCGGTGCTGCTTTCTCTCCTTCTTCCTCAATGAGGTTGAATGAACTGTAATGTAATTTACGATATCGCAGGGCACCCCGAGCCAAGGTTGTGAACTTTTCGGGCGGCGGTAAGGTTGATGATGAGTTTATGGCACGGCACTCTCGGTTGAGGCAGGACCTTTCATTCGCTCTAGGCCTAAATTTGAATTATTTGCGAGGTTACTTCAGCCATGTACACCTTCTGGAGTTCAGAGCTAATGACATTTTTTTTGTGTGGTTGGTTAATAGTTATTAGATACTGGGTTGGAGTAATTGGAATCGGATCTCTTTTTTTCTCGTTGCTAATTCATTGCTAGTGCAATAAAGTATGCTAATGGGACGTTTTACAGATATTCAGATAATGTTTTTATCATGTTTTAAAATGTCAAACCAGATCATTATCAAGCCAATATAAGTCTGATTTTTACAAAAAAAAATGTTCCTGGCTTCCGTTTTCAAGTCTCTGTGATTAACGTAATGAATATACATTGATATCGATTGGAGACGCTCGAAAGCTCGGCGGAAGGCAAGGAACGTGCGAAACAACCCATCAGTGAAGCGAAACTAGCTCTGACGAGCCACGGCACCCAAAAAGCATCCACCAGCAACGACAGCAAATAAAATTACAAGCGCGAACGCGCGCGCGCACCCGAAACGGAACGGAAACGGAAAGGAAAAGTGAATATGGGAAATTGACGGATGAGTGTGAATTTGGTGGCACTTCGCCGCCCGAGAGCATCGAATCCATTCGCGGTGGGGCCAGCAAAAAAAAAGCCTACGACCAAAAAGAGGCACCGATACGCCGGGGCGCCCGCTTGATTCGCATCATTCGCGATGATGGAGCCCAGATTGGCAGCATTGCGACGCGTCCGCGCCGATATTGGTCTCGATGAAAGTCTTACGAAATGAGCCCGTCCGGGTCCGGGTTGTTTGCCGTGGCTAGATGAAAGTGAAACCGACCTAAGGTACACACGCAGGCTGACCAACGCGCGCGCAAAGTTCACGCAAGGTCAGATCGATTGCCGAGAGCAGCATCGTTTTCGTCGGCCAGCCTCTCTAGGGTGGGTTTGGACGTTTCCGTTTCGCCAAGCACGTCAGGGTTTCGGTGGAAAACCTCAAGAACGCCATTTGCTGATGCGCAACGATCGATAAACCTTTCGCGCAGGGTGTCCAGCGACAGGCTCAACGGTGATCGAGTGATCGACCGGGGCTCCAGCGAATTCCTACCATCATTCGACACGGGGTCTCTGGCCAAGGTCCCCGGCGAGCTTTGGGGCGAGGATCTTTTGTTTTGCGGCACGGCTTGCTAGATAAATCCAGCCAGCGGTCATCGTTCATCGATGGAGAAAACGACTAGATCGATGCTAGAGAAGCGCGTGTTTTTTACGCTTGATTTTAGTGACTGATCGCTGCCCACTGGATGGTCTACGGATTTGAACAACCAGCAGGATGTGAACCCACAAGAAATACACCATATTTCCTTCCTCTAGTGTTGGGAGGGCTAGCAATGAATTTCGATTGTTTCGTCCCTCGGTGTGTGTGTGTTTGTGGCACGTTCGGTTATCATTAATGCAGCGTCGCTTGCAAAAGGGTACGCTAGAAATGCGAGACGAACCACGAGTCAGACGGCGGTACAGAGAGCTTTGAGGAGTGCAGCAATAATTTCCATAATTCGTGCCTCTTCTCACGGACGCCCGGGAAGAAAATCAATCGTCGGGGAGTGCTTTCCTTACCTTTCGATGGGGGGTTTTCCTCTCCTGCTGAATGCACCCGCCGCCTCTCAAAGACCTACACTCATTCGCACTATTCTACGGCACACAAACGGCCTGCGATTCATAGACGACCACGGAAACG
Source organism: Anopheles nili (assembly GCF_943737925.1). Classification (NCBI taxonomy): domain Eukaryota; kingdom Metazoa; phylum Arthropoda; class Insecta; order Diptera; family Culicidae; genus Anopheles; species Anopheles nili. Next base: position 57,041,997 of record NC_071292.1, read on the forward strand.
CTCACCAACACACGAACAAAAGAAACGCCGCTGCTTGGAGTGGAGGAAAATTAGTGCATGCAGTTCAGTTTTCGTTTGCTGCTTTATGCAAATTCTGAACCTTTCATACCACCCGCCGCGATTCTGAAGTGCATCTGCGGGCGCACGCCGAAAGACTCGTGGTATCGCGGGACACTTTTCTTTTCATCGACCTTTCGGTGGGACCCGCCACGGGTCTATTGAATTATTGATCGATCGGCCTATGCTCGGTGGAGTCGATCGAGTGCAGGATGGATTGCATTCTTACACCAATTCAAAGCTGCTACCGTGGGCGACTTATTTTTGCTGCATTGGGTTCTGGAGGAAAGTGGTCTCACTCTCACCCGAGCTGAGTCGGGCGATATCCCATCACACTGGCCAAAGGGTTTTTCGCAATCGGGAAAACAAAACAAAAGGCGCGCGCGCGCGTGGTACCAAAAGTCAGCGGCGTGATTCACAGGCCGCGAGCCACTCGCGTGACGTAATGCCAGGAGCTGCGTCCCGTTTGGGACCACCGATTCTGGGCCGGCTTGGTCGGTGTCGCGGTGCTATTTCGAAAGCGAAATTCTTTGGCGTTTTTTGAGAAAGCAATGAAGGTGAGTTGGTTGGGTGGATTGAGGTGGCAAACAGCGCGGTAAGTTTGGCGTGTCACGATTCCCGGTCAAGTAGCGTCGAGTCGGCGGTGGTTTCGCTTTCGCTGTTCCCGAGCACTCTTGAGGTGTTTCTTGGGAACGCGATCGATCCGAGTGCTGTTTTGTCAGGTTTAGCACTGTTAGAGAGCAACACGCTGGCAGGGCGGAAGGGTTTGGTGTAAGGTTGCAAATTTTTGTCACTGTAATATTCCGCGAGAAGGACACGATTTCATAATAGATCCAAGTCTGCAACAGAATTGCGCGATATAATTTCATTCGTGCTTCGTAAGATTGTCAAAAGATCTGTTTTTTTTTGCCTAAGAAATACGGAACATGTATATTCTTTAAACACACACGAGTATGTGTTAGTTATATGCAGCTCAGTTCAGCTGTGAAAAGAGTTAAAAACCCTGAAACATATCCAACAAATTTCCAGTCCTTGTTTCAATCAATCTCGTGCCGGTTTCCTGGCATTCTAATATCATTTATCTACATCACATGCTAACACGAATTAGGTCTTTTCCCATGTCACTCATGCTCGTTGCGGGAAGCGAACCTCGACGGATGCGCTTGTAAAGAAAAAGCCTTTAATTTTAATTAGCACATATTTTCCGGGACCCTTACGGCTGTCAGAAACCCGTGTAGAATAATCCGTTCTATCGCCATTATGCTCGCCACAGGTGACAAAGGTCCGTTAGATGCCGTTAGCACTAGGGTCTTATGCTGCTCGGGCAGGCAAGATGTCGTTCGATCTTCGTCTCGCGTTAAGTTCTAACACGAGTCCAAAGCGCTTCCAAAGCGAAGGGAACCAGACCGAGGCCGGGCGTGTTGTTCCATTAGGGCCAACTTATGTCATCATTAGCGTCCGCAGCATGGGCGGAAAAATTAATGCTAAACAAACGAATCAAAGCGATCGTCACCGTCGATTCCGTGGGATAAATTATGGACGGCACCGACTTCCGGGTCTCGATCGTTTCCCCTGGAACCCGGGGGGTTCTTGGGTAGGGCGCTAGAACGGCCTGTGCCCGGTTTCCGTGGAAAACCACCCGTCCCGGCCGGATGCATTGAGCCCCGCGGGGTGGTTGTGTCGATTTGGTGCTAGTGTTGTGGCTGGTTTCTCCGCCTTTCACGATGGCACGAATAACATAATTTGCATACAAATTTGTTGTTCGCTTTGTGTCTGTTGTGTTTTCATCTTACTTTTTCTCTTGGCCGGGCCCGATTCGCCCTAGCCGCAAAGTCGTGTTTTCCGCCGGATAATTGATATTGAACGAGGAGGCAAGCGTGGCTTATCAACGCCCTTTTTCGAAGCTCCCCGTGGCGTGGGGCGATCGCTGCACGGAGGAATGGACATTCGCTCGCAAGAGTGCCAGCTCGCTTCATTAAGACATAATCCTGGTGCTGTTGCTGCTTTCCATTCCATTGGTCGGGCTTCCAGTACCAGCCACCGCGTCTCAGGGTGGGAGAGAAAATTCCTACCCACCCGCGATAATGCGCACCCGTTGTTTTATTGACTTTTGCAGCAAATTAAGACCTATCAGTACCGAAAAGTGGCAACTTCGAGCCACCGTTGGGAAGCGAGCGCGCGCGCGCGTGTTGGTTGTGCCTATTTGTTGGCGATTTTCCACCGGTTACCATTAATTTGTTTCCACTAGGCCGGCCTCGGACGGCAGGATTGACGGTGAAATCGTACCCTTTTTCCCCTCATTCGTCCAAACCCTCCCGGCAGGTGAGACCCGACTAACGCCCCTCGAGAGGCCGGGACTTTGGGAGAGGATGTTTTTTTTTCGTTTCCCGGTAATATTCAACGTGCGCGTGATTATACACAAAGAAGGAAAAATTAACCATGATGAATGCAAATTTTCTTTCGGATGAATTTCTACTCATTGCGGCTCTATCGAGCCAACTTGTTTCGATATGCGCAAGGTGCCTGTTTTGCACATGCATACAGCAGAGACTTTCTTGTCAGTACATCAGAAAAGTGTGGTCTTTACCAGTGAACAGTTGGATTACCACAAACAGTGCTACGCTGCAAAGTACTGTATCGAAGAAAAAAAAATCCCTGCGTCGGTTCGAATGTAAACTTGACACCCCCTAATGATTAACACCCGTTTCGTCAGATTCTCCCATTAACGCATCTACCGAACTATAAAACAAGCGAGCGGTTGAAAGCGACGACGGTTGTGGAATTTGTTCGCACGGGCAGAACATGTTGGCAGTTCTGGCAGGCTCGATGAAACATGAACCAGCCACGCTAATGCAAACCAAATGTTGGCAATTAAACTACATTGGAAAATCTAAATCCCAGCCAGCGTGCGGGCTCGAAATATCTTTACCAGACCGGTGACGGTTCGCTGGTTGTACTTCCTCAATAACGACGGCTTCCCCCGCCAGAGCCGTTTCCCATCGCTCACTTTATGCTCAACGGACATTCGATTGCACTTTACTGCGCTTGGGTCTTTGGCCCGGTTCTATCTGCCACTCTCGCCTGCCCGCCCATGTGCGACGATTGTGCACGGACGTATAAAATTTAACGACCTATTTCCGTTCTGAAGTACATTTCTATTCAAACCGCCATGAACGATGATCGTCTGGGACGCCCTGTGTCGCGCATCTTGCCGTCTCATCACGTTTTCTCCGCGTCAGACTAGCCCGATTGCGATGGCGGCGATGGAAGGATAAACAAACGCCAGGGTCCAGACGATTGAGCTAAAGTTCGTTGATCCGTTTGTTGGCGGATGATTTTGCTGTTCAAACAAAGACAGATAAACGTACAAAAGGTGTTCTATCGGAAGCATGAGCTCTTCCTTTCGTGTAGTTTTGCTCGGATTTGTCTTCGAGAAGGAAGAACATCAACCCCCTATCGCCCTACGCATGCTGCAGGGTTTCCTTTTTTCGTGGAAACTTCTCGACCGTGATTCATACGAGCTGCAAGGGTCCTACCAGGCCGCATGATTATGATTCATGATAGGTGCCCTCGACATCGTTAGCACCCCGCTATCGTTCGCGACCACAGCTGGCCGTTTAGTGGGTGAGCATACGCGTTTATCCTAATCGGCTGTCAAAATCACCGCCACACTCGGTGCTCAACGGCTCGATGGCTATCGTTCGCGCTTCGTCAAACCCATTCCACGATGACTAACAGGCTTGTAACGCCCGACCGAATGTGTTTTATTTTGCCAACACCTTGACCACCGCCTGCGCGTTGCGTAGAGCGGCACAACACCAAACGTGGCCGTGCAAAAAAAAAACCCCACCGGGTGCGTAAGATTACCCACGTACGCGGGCGCACGCGAGATTCGCGTACCGCCTCGAAAGAGGGCGCCTGTCAAGTTGGCGATTTAATTCATCACTGTCTGCGGTTCGAGCGAAATGCAACACCGCACGCTGTCGACGCCGGGCCGTTTGCTTGGCCGCACATTTCGTACGCACCGAGAAACGTACGCCACGGTGACATTTCGCCCCCAAAAACCAACCACCACGCTTCGACGCGAGGCTCCCACGTGTGTGAATTGTGAGGCAATTGTGTGGGGGCCCCATTTACGAGGGCCACCAACGACGGTGTTTTACTTCAGAACGCAAAATCCGCAGAATTCTTTTCCACCATTTGCGGTGCGGTTTAATCTTCGCCCGTGCAAGTAATTAAATCTGATTCTCATTTTTCGCTGTCCGTCTTGTTTCCATTGCAGGTAAGTGACCGGAATTCGACAGCGTGCAGGCCGTTCAGCCGGAGGTCCTTTTCGGACGGTTGCGCGCTCCCGGTGCGCGAGATGCGATCAGGTCGAGCGGGTTCAGCGAACGTGCGGTGATGTACACGGGGGCCCAGCAAGTAAATGATAAAGATGTCTTGCCAACGTCCACCGTTCGTCTGAGCTGGTCGGTAGGACTCCTGTGTGTGTGTTCGTACCCCAGGAAAGCCACCACCGGCAGGCGGGTAATTTGTCCCTTATCCATTATTCATGCCGTTACGGCTCATGCCGTGTTGCTTTTTTCGAGAACACACACACACACCAATCGTAGTTGGTGTTGCTGGTGGATTAATACGGACCGTATCGTTCTCCCTCACAAGTAAAGGTTCCTTGTGAAACCCACCCCCGTGGTGCTCGAGGATCAACCACCATTCCTGAAGCAGGCATTTGTTCTATCGCAAGTCCGTCGCCAAGGTTCACCTCCGAGCCTACGGATTCGCGCCTGGCACGTCATGTTCGGAACCATGTTTTACACACCCGCGCACACGTTAAACACCTCTCGGCAGGGTAGGGCTACCGCGAAAGGGAAACACTTAATCAGCACCGGGTTGGCGAGCGAGGGTAGCCGCACGGTTCCGGTTCTGAGACGAACGCGCAATTGGCTTCATTTATTTCAGTATTAAAACCATCGCGACCGTCCCGAGCCTAATGGCCGATGCTGGGCGCTTTTTAACGCGTTCGTGACTCAAGAACGCTGGACTAAAGTTGCGGGCGGCTGACTTAGATGGAAGCAGGCGTTAAAGCACCGCAAATGCGGATTGCAAAGACCGTGACCGCGGAGAGAATTAAGCGGGTGGCGATCGATCTACCGTTGTCGGAGCAACCTAATGTGAGTTGGTGAAGGAGTACGGTTCTACTGGGTCTGGTGCACGGTAAACTATTACCAGCTGATAAGATGATAATGTGCGAAGCATGAGTTTAAGTCTTTCATCCACAGCTACTTTATTTTGTACATCGGTGGATCCTCTGTTCATTGAGTTTGTGTACATATTTTTGCTGTTCTTGCCCTTTTCTAAATTACATGTTTTGTAGACATGTTATTAAATGTTTTTTTCTACTTGAATTATAAAATCTTTCTTATATGTTATGAAAAGGACTAAACCAGAACTATATTTATTGAATGATCAATTTTAGACACTCTTTCATTTCGCTTATATACGTGTTGAGAGAAAAAATTAAAAAAAAAAACCTAAAACAGTTCCGATGGTTTATTTCTGTTGGATCCTTTCGTTAGCATGTCCGCATCAGAATTTATGACGCGTTAATAATTTACTAACAATACACCATGCTTTAATCCTCGCGAGAATCAGAACATTCCAAAAAGCGAGCGTCTACAATCCTGACGGGAATGGAAAACAAGCCGCAAAAGAGCCAGCCACAGCCGCAAACGCGAAGAATGATTTTTGTTTATTGCACTGTGGTGTTTTCCTCCGCATGCCAGCATTTTATGAGTTCCGCCGGAGCAATCGTACGTGTGTAATCGTAAAACGTGGAAGATAATCGTTCGATTCCTCCAGCGTCGTGCAACTGTCAAAAGTTGTCGAATTATTTTTTTCCTTCTCCTCCAGCCGGCTGTCCGAAAATGGCTCTGGAGAATTTATTGCACGCTCTCTCACCCGGGCGACGTCCAAGGGCTCCTCTCGTCGGACAATGGTTCGCGCTAGAGCGAGGTTCTAACGTTTCAAATTCGATTTCCGATGGGTTCCAAGGAAATGCGCCGGAGAGCCCGATTCCGTGGCTGGCTCGCAACGGTTGACGTTTTTATTGCTCCACCGTTTTGTGTGTGTTATATTGCACCGTCACTGGTGCATCTTTGAACCGGTGCGAATTGGGCCAAAGCTCAGGATACAACGAGGATCGCACCAAACACCGGGGATCCGGTCGTCCGCCGTCTGAACTCAATCCGTTTATATCGGTTTCTCCATTACCCCGAAGGGCAAATAAACCGTTCCCGGTTAAGACTGTGGCTGAGAATTTATGGCGTCTAGGGATCGATGGGGAAATCCTGGCCGCTAACTGCATCGCCATGGCCGAATGGCCACCGGGGGTGTTAGAACGTCGGCTGCGCGTACCACCTCATCGTCGGAAGGCTCGCTTAGATCATACAACCGTGTCAGCTCGTCCCGCTCATTTGCATACAATGACGCGCGTGTGGTTCGTTCCGATGCATTTCAAAATTACCGCCCTGATCACGACCGAGTGGTGATGCATCTTGCACTGCTGCGTCGTGTGCGTTCGCGCCGTTGCGTTGTTTATTCACTCCCGTGCCAGTGGCTGCGTTTCCTTCCGATTGTTTTTCCACCGGCAGACGGAATCCTTTTGCGCGTGTTCCTTCTGCTGCCGGAAACGATCGTCCGCTCAGCTGATGATGAGAGTCGGCCGCCCCGATTGTGGTCGTTTATGGCCACCGACTAATTGATGGCTGGACGGATATATCCTCTAAGCTGAGCAGTGCACTTAAAACCCTTCGCTAAGTGAGGATGTGGGCTTTGGGAGAAGAAAATCCATATTAATCCGCTCCGTGCTTCCGTCCAGAGATCACAAAGAACAAGCGGTACATTAAAACACAAACACATCGAAAATTGTTGAGTTGGTGAAACGACACCAACCGAGAACCATGAGATGAGTGGTTTGTTTTTCCATAATTTTCTTGCAAATAGCACCTAGTCTGGAGCCGGTAAGATCGCGGCGGCACATTTGCATATTCGATGCAATAGCGGTCGACGCCGCTAGATGCATAAAATCCTCGCCTTGTCCGCTCTCTATTTGTCGGTTTAAGTAATTCAATAACTTTTTTCCTTACCGAGACGATAGTAAACTCGCTGCTCGGAAGGAAACGCGAGGCTTTCTGTAAAGCTTCCGTTCCCGGTGGGCAAAAAGTTGATGCAAATGCGAAGAATCATTACTTTTCATCGCATCGTCCCGTCGTCGCCTTCCTTCTACTCACCGCGGTTATCATGTTTTTTATTTGCTACCATTTTGGTGAGCAAACCCAACCATCGATGTACGAGGTCGCCCAACTGCCAAAAGAGCTCCCACCGATGGATGCGCGTTCCGGAGGTTGAATTGCGGAAGAGCGAGTCCCAGCATCGAATCACGACGTGCCACGATGATGCACTTTTTCTGCAACCGATCGAACCGAGTGGCTTCGGGCTGCATTCGGATCAGTTTTGGGCCACAGAGAAACATCATCGGCAATCGAGCTGGCCAGCGGAAAAAGCCCACCACACAAACAACCGCGAAAAAGGAGCTACCCCAGAATATACCACGAGAGAGGGCTGCTTTCGCACAACTCGATCCCGATCGTCATAAACCAGGCGGCCGGTTACAACATTCTTCTGTCCAGATAGCCAGGAATGGTCACCGGGACCCGGGCTGCCAGCACCGGAACCTGGGAGGCCCCACCGATCCATGCCATTCCCGGGGAAGGGCCGATGCCAAATCGGGGACAGAATGCACCCTCGATTCCGCGGAGCCACGAGACGCAGGGCGCATCGGTTTTATGGGCGAGCAGCTGGTGAAAGATTACATAAATTGTTCCTTATTGGTTTCTTGCGCCATTTGCCGTTAGAAAAAGGGCCGCCATCGGTCCCGGGGGCTGTTTTGTGCCGCCCTCGGTACCGAAGCGATCGCAATGGCTTTGTCAACGGTCGCCTCCGCTTGGGTCCAATGCCAATGTTACGCGGGAGAAGCTGCAATGGTACGGAATTCCGCGATCCCGATAGCTGAATTGCGCAACGGAACGTGTTCCGGCTGGGTGGACGGGCAGATTGATATGATGTTATGGTTTTATTTATCGATGACCATTCGTAGCTTCCCGCGCATGCGACGCGGTCATGCATCGTGCGGCTCATTTGTCCGGGTCCGGCTGGGTCGATATGAAAAACGGTGCTTTTAATGTGATGCAAAACATCTTCCGATTGCCGCTGCCGCTGGCTCCTGATTGCCCATGTTTAACATGGCCGGTCGCGTGGTATCGTGGAGGTGTTTCGGGATGCTGGGGTCGAAGAATCGAGTGGTTGTGACAGGGAGAACATAAATTGTCTTTCTCGACCTCTGGGTAGGGGTGGAATTAAGATTGCTTTCGGTGTATTGCAGTCTTTGACCCGTGCATGGCGCCATCTTTGGGCTTTTATTTTGTGGCAGTGTTTCAAAATTAGAATACGACTCGTGTGGGTGAATAAAATCTTTCATAAAAGAACGTGTTTTTGTATCATTTAAAAAATCGTGTATTGTTGCAAACTCCAGCTGCTCAACACACTTTAGAACCCAGTAAAATGATTGTTTATTTTTGCTTTAATAAATCGGTGATAAATTTCCACTCATTGTTCATAAATTTACTACACCATCCTCGCAAGACCATCGAAGAATCGCGTAGCAAATCGCCCAACCTACCCACGAGATCTTCCCCAACAGAAAGGGTCATTCACTGTCGAAGTCGATTTTTTAGGCTGCCTTCATTTCCCTAAAAATGCGTCTCTTTACACGCCGACAAAACCTGCGCCGCCGCCCCGTCGCTTTTTATGAGGCAATCGTTATTCGGCCGTTCGTGCAAATCATCGCCAACGAGCAGAAATAATTCCGCGTACATCGGTGGGGTCGCCACAAGAGAACCCATCGTCGCGGAGGCTTTGATTACCACACCAAAAGCTCTCCCGGGGGCTTTCGCGGTGGGCCCACCGGACCGCGGGTTCAAGTGCCGAAGATTTATCGCCCCAGTTGCGCAGTTCATCGGTTGTTGTGGTCTTGCCCTCTGCGACTTTGGCCCGGCAGAAGCTTGGGCCCAATTATCGGTGCTCCGTTTCTGTTCTCGCGTATGCCGGCGCGGTTGTGATTTCGTTCTGACATTCCTGCGCGTCGATTGTTTGGCGAAGAACCGCACCCGCCACATGCGTATGCAACATATTGCTGTCACACACGCGGGGAGACATTTTAGCAGTGCCCAAACAAAGCACAGGCTGTGTGTGGAGATTGAAAAACAAAATTCACTACCTTCCCTGCACACGCCTTAGACGGGAAATTCTTATTCGTTTTAGCTACCATCTTGGGGTTCGTTATTTTCTTGCCACCTTTCGCGGTCCTCTCCCACCCGGGCTCGGGGTTGATTCAAAGCAACCGATCGTTTTTCATCTCCGTTTCTGCAAAACTTGACAGGCAGGCTGGGTCTCCGAAATGTGCGAGGCCTCTCAGCCTCAGTGGAGTCACCAATTTTGACGCAATATTCGCTCGTGTCGCGTGCTTTCAGCCAAGGATTAAGTCGTTACGCCGCGTTAAAGGTAACCGCTGGCCCGAGGGAGCAGTTGAAGCGAGAACTATTTTTTGTTGTTCCCTTTTTTTGATTGTCTAAGACATTACACTTCCCCGGCAGCGCCGTGCAACCTTTTGTGACGCCAAAATCTAGCCAACCGGCTGCTAGTGTGTCCCCGGGATGCCGTAGAGTCGAAATTGAATCACAAATGTGTACGCGAAACTAATTGTTAGTCGATAAATTAATCCCGGCCGGGGTTGCGGGACACACCCCGTGGTTTTAAACCGCTTAGAATGGGTGTGCGCGCGCGTGCGCTCGTGGTAGCATTATGATTTTAGGCTCGCGAGATCTTGATGTGTGGAGAATAAATCGCATAATTCAATTAACTTCCCCACCGTTCGCGGCTAACGCTTGCGCGGGCCCTGGAGTTCGTTCAGCTGGCTCGTTAGAGCCTGCCGGCCAGGTTTTGTGGCGTTGCTTTGTTCCACGGAGAATATTCTCAGCTCGTAACTAGGTGCGTGATGCCGACAACGTGTATCCCGACCTTAGAACGCTGGAGCAAAGCGCGCCTTTCCGCAATGAAACCAATCACAAAACGTCAAATTTTGTGCTGCAGCACCGCGAGCGAAACAGAGAGAACAATAAAGCGCTATTTCGACGATTAAAGTAATATCTCAACCGACATCCACGCGCGCTTGCAGTCGTAAAGTCTAAAAACGGAACCCAACTTCCCGCGGTAATGCTGGCGGCCATTGCACTGGCCATTGCCGAGGGCTCTGGCTACACGTCGACAGGCGGATTTATAGGTGTTGCTTATAAAATATATCTGCTCCCCATCTGCCGCAGCACTAGTAGCAGCAGCACCAGCACCGGTCCAGCGGTTTATTAAGTTTCGAGAAAATTGACACAATCATTAGCCGGCGCTGAATACGGAACCGAGCGCGCACGCCCGTTCGTCCTGGTGGGGTCAATAAAAACGAAGCGGAAACTCAAACCTGGTGGCCTAGGATGGGGTGTAAAACACCACCGAAAAGCCTATCAGGCGCGCTCCAGCCGGCAATTAGGGAAGGTTAATACACCAGAAACCGTTTGTCGAATTGTCAAAAATCTATAAACGGTGCTGATTTATGAAATGCCAGTCGGCGGGTGCCTTTTTGGGCCTGCGTTGCAATTTATGAGTTCTTTGTTTTGTTGATACCACCCAGCCCAGGGCGACCGGTGGGTTGTCTTGTCGTGTGTTATTGTTTTGTTACTGTTGTGTTTTTTTTTGTTTGTGTGTGTTGCGTTACCGTTGCTATTTGCATCCCCCTACATTCACTGCTCCCCTTTGGTGGAGACGCCGAGGTCCGTTCTCTTGCGTGGTTTTTGCGCACTAATGCAACGGTGAAAGAACGCTGCGTGGGCAGACGGTGAAGGTTTTTGTGCTCTTTACCACAGCCTCCCGGGCAACCGACCCGTGACTCATGGTGTTAAGCCAAACCGAGAAGGTGGTCCCGCACGTCGAACGTTCGCGGCCGAAGTTCTGGGTTCTTATATTGCGCGCGCGGCATTGTGCCCTTAACGCCTAACGTCAACGCAAACGGGCTCTGGAAAGGGTGTCTCGGACAAGGAGGGTGGCTAGCACACACAAAAAAAAAAGACAAGCCGCCACTGTCGCCGCTTGGTGCTTAGATATAAGTAAATGCACTGGCGAGCGCATAAATCACTGCGATAAATTAGCAAATCGCTTACGAGATAAATTAAAGCACGCGGCGCCTGACAGGGCGAATGGGCAGCGCGAACGTTTGACGAGCGTGTATGCTCCGGGAAAAGAGGTTTGTAAGCTCAGAGGGGAAAACAGAAACATTGCGCGCTAATTTGGCGACAGACGGGTCGTTGTGCGTGTTTCATGATCGCAAAAACCAAAACAAAAAAACAACACATAAAAACATGTTTCAATACCCAGCCGCGGTAGCACGAGATCGATCTAAGTGACGGAACCGCCTGAACCTTGGGAAAAGTGTAGTAAAATGTTCGACACTCTCCACCGGTTGATGTTTCAATGAGAGCATCAGAATCGGCATCCCGTCGAGAACGCACAGCATGGAACAGGCGCTTCCTGGTCAGCTGAGCTATGCTGCCCATCTCGGGACCTTAAAGACGTTGTCAGATGTGTTTTCCCGTTATCCTCGGAGACATCGGGCAAAAATGAGAAGCCGAATGAATCATGCGCTTTCGCAGGGAGACGGCCAAGAGAACGGCCACAACTCATACGCTCGATCGCCGAATGGACGAAGGCGGTACGCGCCAAAGGGTGATAAAAAGTCATAAGTGATGGCGCTGTCTCGTCATTATCGTGCCCGTCGGGATCTTGCTTGGTGGCGACAAGCGCCGAACCGGTGGCACCGATGTGGTTTGCAACATTCTTCATCTAACGGAAAATTGTGCGATGTGGAAAATGTGTGTTACGCTTCAGGAGGCGGTGCCGTAATCATGCCGAAGAGCGTTGCTCACGGGTGAGAAGAAAAACAAAACCAAGAGCCTCACTACTCATAAGTGTGCACATAATTCACATAATTCAGCTATTCGTGGTGAAGCTCTTAGCCAGTGTCGTGATTCAACGGGACAGTAGGCTAGAATAATGGCAATGCTGTGCTCCGTAAGAATTTTAACGAAGACATTGATCGTCACTGGCTAAAACCACGACGATGCGTTTCCTGGTGGGATTTTAGCGATCTATGCTGGCGTTTCTTCTGATTGTTTGCTTTTGTGGAACGAATCTACGAGCATAGTCCTTACGTAGTATGTCTGTAGCATACTTTTTGTGCATATACCACAGGAATGTCATGGGTTTTCCTTATCTTAGTGTGCAAGCTAACATTCTTATCATTTGTATTTCTTGTAGCTTGAACCAATATGGTCTACAGTTAGATGAGCAAAGCATTTTACATAGTAGGATTTGAAATTTGAATTATCTAAAGGACTGTTGTAGTGAGTTGAAAATTATATATTGAACACACTCGCCATGTCAATAATCTAGTGTGTTTCCAAAAGCACAGAAATATTAATATTTTGAGACGCTCCACATCACCGTAAAAACCTTGACACGGAACGCATCTTACACCGGACGTGTAGTTCCGAAAACAAAAAATTAAACCAACGGAATAAATTACCAAATCTCAGACGGCTGATTTATTCATGACGCCCGCGATGCAACAGCAGCAAAAACCTCACCAAGACGCCACCAGTCGAAGCGCCTGGTTGGCACAAATGTCTCCGGCTCGAGGGCTCGCCGTCCCGCAAGACAGTCGCGATGTTTTCAGCGTTTTACGACGTCTATAAAACTGCGTCTGGTTGGCCCCGACATTGGGGCGAGTGCAGTGCCGTGCGTGTCTGGTCGAAGCGATGCACCACCCGAGGCGACGGTCGAGAATTTTCAAACGCCGTTTTATCGAAAAATCCCTTCATCGTGCAGCGGAAAGTGAAAAAAAGGGATCACTCCCCAGAGCACGGCCCAAAACTCCATCTCGCCCGATAAAAGAGTTAAATTTGGAGCGCTCCACGGGTCTCCGTTCGTCTCTGGAAAGCGGCCAGCTTTTAGGGCATTTTCGGAAACATTCGCATGCACCCGGTTTTCGAAGAACAAGTGGCAGAGAGGGATATTGCTTTTTTTTGTCTTTTCTTCCCCACGCAAAGCTGTTTGAGCGCCGAACGGCATGCAATAAACCGCGGTGGAGCTCGTTTTGCCCACGCAACGCCATCCCAGTGGGGAACCACTTTCCGATTGATGCATCGACTCAAATCTAAACGGAAATTAAAAGTGCATAAAATATATTCCCACTACAAGGGGCACGATCGAGAGTGTGTTTGCATTGTTAAGAGCTCCGCTTGGGAAGATTCATCGGTGGGGAAAACCGTCGAAAGTGGATCATTGTGAACTTTAAAAAAAAAAACAACACTCACACCCGATCTTGGACCATGAACTCTCCCAAAGATGGCCGGTGAGTTGCTCCACCACCAAATCCGGCCGATCTTCACCTTCACTGTTAATTGTGTTTTATAGTGCAGCGATCGCTTTCGACAAAGTTGAGCCCTACAAAAGCGTAAAGGGAATAGGGCCAACAGATGATGCTGCCCAAAGATGATCTCGGCCCAATCCGGTCCGGAACTGCATGCTGCGCCGTCCCAAAAACTGTGCAGCTGTGTCGTGGGGGTCGTGATTCGCTTCTTCGGGCCAAATTTGGACGCGGGACAAATTGTAAATCTGCGCGGCGTCGAATTTACGATTTCAATTGAATGCTCTGGCTGGCGGCGATCGTGTAAGGTTAGGGAGGAGTGTCGAACCCGCACGATCAGACACATCCAGCTGCATTCGAGATGTGCGTGTGTGTGTGTGTGTGTGTGTGTCAATCGAATTGCGGTCCCGGTCAAGTTCGCTTTCGGAAGAGGGCGATCGCAACTATCGAATCATCCCGCCCGTGGGAGCGACCCCAAAGGCGGAACATTTCAGTTACGATACCGAACAAAGCAAAACCACACGCGGGGACTCACTGAACCGTGGAATATTTCAATCCACCTCGAAGGGTTCACTTCGTCGGTGCGGCGATCATAACATAAAAGTCGCTCACAAAAGTGACGCTTAATTGAGTTTGGCACAAACCGCCGCTTGGATCAAACGAGGTTCGTTGGAGGTTCGTTGGTTGCATCCGCGTCCCACAACCGGCCATGCCGGACCGGACACTGGACCGCCATTGTTGTGGGTAAGTGTCCGGAAAAGTCCCCCTAACCTCCCTCACACGCCGGTCTCCCCATCGATGACGCATTGTTCGGTGCAGCGAGGCGCAAGATGCACATAATGCGATACGAAATTGCCTTTGCTCGCTTCTTAACGAAGTGGCGGGAAGACGCGAAAGAAGCACGCACCAGGGGACAAAACCCTTGAGAGGTGAGAAATTCTTATGATCGTTTGCGGGCTGCGATGCACCACCAGTGGGGTTTTGGGGTGGGTTCAACAGCGACCGATCGAACGATCGCGTTCTTTCACCCGGACCAGGGTTAATCGATCGCAATCACAAGCCAACCCTTCCGACGCTTAACGGGCGTGCGCGAGCGGGTCAATAATGTAGACATATTGCTGCCGGCCAGTTAGAGGGATGCCAAGGCTCGATGGTGTGCCGTGGATGCGGGCCCACGATGGCGGCCAGAGCACACCTGAGGCGTGCGAATTCCTTGCGGTCATCGCGAACCATTTATTTAGCACCTCATTTGGCGCTGTCAGTTGGCGCATTCTGTGCGTTCTCTCCCTGGCGATGGGCATATCATTCACACGTAGGGTTATGATTATGCGCGATAAGGTAATAACATTATTCGCTATCGTTTCCCGGGCCAGGGCGAATCCTGGTGAGCTCGTTATGCCTTCGTATGCATCATCGTGGGGGTATTTTACTATCTGTCGAGCGCAAACGATAGGTAATGAAATTGGAAAATGATTCGCATTTATGGTGCTAGATTTTTCAAGCTCTTTGCTTGTTTTTTCCGAGCAAGTTTTGATTCGAAAGGGAGTCCGTTCAACTCACAGTTTCTTCGTGGAAAAAGGTTGATATGTTTTTTTGATAAAATTACCAATTCACTGAAAATAAAGAATACAACTGACCGTTTCGGTCTTCGGAAATTCAGCACTAATCATGTTTGCAACAAAGTTTTAACTAAATCTCATTTCATTGCACGTGTCCTACGATGGTGGCACGTACGTTGCCTTTTTATTGTTCCAGTCATTACCCTGTGTGTATGTGTGCCTCAGAACGGGGTGTAAAACGCCCCGCGGAACCAGATCTCACGGTTGCACGATCTTTGTTCTGGCGTCGGGAAAGTTTTCCACCTTACCCTCACGCGCGCCGGCCGATTATCGAAAGCAAAAGCGATAAATTGTCATTCGATGCGCTATTTTCTTCGTTTTACGACCGCTCGTTCTAGCAACGAAACCCCTGGGAGACTAAACCCAAGCTGGTGGCCACCTTCGCACACGTGGTCGTGTGTTTCCGTGTGTCCGTGTTTGACCGATCACGGCGGGAACGCAAGAAGCGGCTCGCGTAGAAAAGCTACCCGTCCGGGTCGATGCCGCCTGGACAGTGGACCACATTTCGCGATAAGCACGAGAGAAGAGAGCATTGGCCCCCGGGCATGGGTCCAGCGGACCAGCGGTGCATCTCCGTGGCCCTTTGGGACGGGTTTGCTTGATGAGATAACTTGCATCCGGAGCGCGAGCGCGTTTCGTCATGCTCGGAACCGGCGCGCGGCCGGCGAGATCGTGATCTTCGAGTTCATGTCGATAATCGGCGTCCTGAGAAACGTTCTGATGCTGGTAACCCTCCAAGACGGGGTTGGCAGCGCGGTGAAGGGAAAGGTGTAGGCAAGCGAAACGTGATTATGCACCTAGGGTTTGCTCCCGGGGTTGCAATGGGCAGTCGGTGCAACATATTCACCTAACGCACTTGGCCGGTTTGGGGTGGTTGTTTGTTCCGTGCCCGGAGGTAGAACGAGTTCGATGCAAAGTACGCGGCACCGACATAACCACTTTCATTGCCGTATCACGACCCACCGATGGTTGTTGTAGAAGGTTCCTTCAAGTGCAGGTTTACGGAAGGGTCAACTGTGAGAAGAGCGCTGATGCAGCAAGCGGAACGGGATGATGCGACAGAGGCGGCGTAACACCATCTCTAAGGTCATTCGCCCGAAGGGACCCAGGAGCGATACCAACCGAGGCTGATTGTGCCTTCGACGGGTCCGACGGACCATTCGTCTTCTGTTGGGATAGATTTCAAACCACCCAACAACTCGCCGCATATTGTAGGTCAACGGTGAATCGAAAGATGCATATTCAAAAAAAAAAAGAAAAAAAAGAAAAGCAAACCGCAGCAGACACAACCCCCACCGAAGGGTTTTTCGTTCGCGCGTGCGTCGCATCCCAGCGAGCTTTGGGCGTATTTAAATCTTCGCCAAGTTTACGGCTTTTTCCTCTGCTAGAGCGAGATGACGCTCTCGCGCTGGAAGGTCCACGCGACCACGCCAAGATAATGCGTCTCTCTATCAGCTCCAACTCGTTTGTTTCCGATGTCAACTAGTTAAATATGGGCAACGGTGGCACCGCTGCCTGGAGTGGCTTATCGCTCTGCATTTCGGGGACCGAAAGCAGCTGCTGCTGTCGAAGCGCTGCCACGGCGAAAGCACTGAAATGGAAAGTTTCCAAAAATGGTCCCTTTCTGCGGTGACACGCTGCGTTTCGGGTGCTTGAGGTAGGGCTAGCGGTAGCACAAGTGCATTAGGTTTCGGTGTCAGATAATGGAGAGTTTCGCATGATTATATACCTTTTTTCTCCGTTTGCGTTTGTTTTCCCTCCGCAACGATGAGAAATGGCCGCGCAATTAAAAGGGATCTCTCTTAGTTGGCCCGCTGGTCGACGTTTCACTTTCGGAATGGAGCCATTTGAAAATTTGTTTGTTTTTAAATGTTCCACTGATTGAATGCTAATGCTGATGAATTTATGTGCGAACGGCTTGTTAAGATTGTATTGACTGCGATCGAGGCCTGTGGCTATCAATTTGTGAGTAATTAATACATGTTTGCCTTCTTAGGGAGGAATTAACGTTTTCCAATTTTTTACATTTCTCTTTTTAGAAAATAAAATTGTTCTCTAAAGTTTCACTGTTGACGTAACAAGATAATCCCGTAATATTTTATATGACATCTTATCGCACTCGTGCGTGTGCGGTATCAGCACCAAACAAGCAGATGTCGCATTGTTGAATCAGCTGTGAGCATCCTCTTAAAAGATTTAAAGCTTTGCACCGAAATTCGAACCATAACAAATTCAATCCCATGTTCCACGCCTACTGCTGGTGAAAAGAAAGGAAGTTCAATGCGCCAGGCCTTTGCGTCGGTAACGGATGGTGGAATCGCTATAGCTGGTGGGTGGAATCGAATCGATAAATGATGAATGCGAAGCTACTCCATCCGGTTTGATGGACTTAATAATGGACCCTAATTTGCAGGTCAATACATGAGGGAGGACACCCTTACCGTGCGGAAGCGAGTGAAAATGGGACACGATTTTTTTTTCCAATGGCCATATTTAGTGCCTATCAAAGTGGCAATACTATTAGCAGCCCATTTGGGGCAATGAGAGCCCGTTCATCCCGGGTTACGTTGCGACACTTTTTCGGTTACATAAAACATGCATAGATCAATTTTCATAACCAGCGTTTAGGGGCACGCTTGACGTTATCGTTGATCTGGCCTCGCCCCAACGCAAATGGGAAATAACGAGCACTCCCCGAACGAGACATGTGAAATGGCTCGTTTAAAGCCACTTGAGGCCTCCCGGGGTCAACTGGGGGCACACCTTCTCCGGCATGGGAGCTGATTTTTATGCCGATTTATGTACTTCCGGATTTTGGGGCTGCCGCAAAAACCACCGACCATAAATAAACGATTCTTATGACGATGCTCCGCTTCGACTGGGCCAGCAAAAAAAAAGAAACAAAAATCCTACAACCCAGGGGCGTCGACGCGAACGGGCCAATTCCCGCGGTGCTTTGGCGACCCTGGGAAGCAGAAGGTTCTTTTCCGTCCGTTTCCCAAAAAAATAAATAAACGAACCCCGGTCTGCGAGCAGGTCATCCCGAAGGAACGCGGCCGCGCGGGATCTCACATAAATTAGTTCCTGCTTGCGCGCGTTCGATGCAAAATGCCTTGCCGCTGTGGCGCGAGTGCGGATCAGATTCACTGTACGTTTAAATTCGTGATATTAATTATCGCTTTCTTCCCGTTTTTCCGCCTCTTTGTGCGCCTCGCATCGGGACAGTCGGGGGGCCTGTGTCCGGGTGTTGTTGGGGGATCGACCGAAAGTTTCGTTGCGATCTTTCGCCCTTCGCGCCCTGTTTGCTCGCGGGTCCCTCATCGCGGTCCCCATTCTTTATGGTGATGCGAAGAACGAGTCCCAGGAATAAGTTCTCCCTGCGATGGGAGACACACATTAAGGCAGAGGGTACTTGTAGGTGAACGATCTCTGTGAATCGTTTGACCCGACGCGCTTTCGAGTGTGTTGTGCCGTCGTTCGGATCAATGTTCTGCCTAATGAACGGTCCCAAACGAATGCTTGCCCTTTCGCAGCGGCACGTTAGGACGTGGAAACATTGTATGAATAGGGTAGCGATGGTTGTAGGTAGAGTTTATTTTTTGTTGCTCGACTCCATTAGCAGCGTGTTCTGTTTTCAACCCACAGGTAACGCGTTTTTGGAAGCCGGTCAATCAGAAATATGTTTCCCAACGAGATTGATTTGGGCTTTTTCGGCGCAACCTCTCCCGGACGGTGTGTCTTGTGAGGCAAATAACATTTAATTTTCGTCTTACCCCAACGCAACTTACCAGAAAAATGCTATCGCATTGCTGGACGCATGTTACGTTCGCTTAGCGGTACCAAATTGGCAATAGTACTAACCATTACAAAGTGCGTGCGAAGGAGAAGAGGAAAAATGTCTATCTAACATGTTTTTTTTTCGGAAGTGAGCTTGGAAGTATATTTTACGTCTTTCGCTGTGTTTCCATACCCGAAAATACCTCAATCGGCGAAAAAATATCAAACGCTCCAAAAGACAAAGGCGTTGAATTTTAATGGCAGCCTTTTTTTGGGCTTGATATCGGTCTATTCGCTTCCATTTACACGACGCTTTGAGTGCATGTAGTTTTATTTTCGCTTTTAAACGTCCAACCCTTCTCCGGGTGGTTCGTTTTAGGAAATTTAAAATTATAATGTCGCGCATTACGAGAGAGTGAAAAAAATCGCGACATGAAACGCACGATGACGGCGTCGACGGCGGGAGAGTTCATTCGCTCGGAATAAGGTTTATCAGACCGTCCGATGCAACAACCGGACCTCAGATAGCGTGTGTTCCGTGGGAGACGTTTAAAAAAAACGGAAACCCGTTCGACGGAAACCTCAAAGCTTTCCGATGGTCATGTTAATTTTAAATGTGTCTCTCTTTTCTGGTATTCGTTCGCTGCATTTCTAATGGTGAAATGAACGCCTTCCAAAGAAGTTTCTCGAACGACAGCTCAGTGAACATGCCACTTACAATTTGCAAAAAACGCGCTTGAGATAGGTTTTGCGTGTGCATTAACAAAGTGTCTAACACGATTGCTTCCTCTCGAGGACGCCAAGGCATTGACACACGCGCGGCGGTAACGGTCACGAAATGAGCCCGCAAGTTATATTTGCTCTGCGGGAAAACAACACACCGCGAGGAGGCTTAGAAACGCGCCAACGCATCCACGAGTGTCCTGTTCTCGATTTATGTTGATTCTAATAATTTACACCATCAAGAACCGGCTGTTTATTTGCATTGAGCGTCTGCAAACTTTCCTTGGGAGAAATTCCTCCTAAAGCCAGTCTTTCCAGACCTCCGGACCTCGTCATGATGTTTGCGCGTGGAAAGCCCCCGAGCGATTGGTTTTGTGCAAACGTTACTCGAAGCGTGGCTTGGTGCGCAGGATGTGCGAGCCCGGGTTGGGTGAGAATCGATGTTGACTCTTCGACGTCCGCTTTGGCCCTGGCCGTGGCCTCGCAGTCCCTGACTCTTGCTTTGCCCCGAACGAAGTCCCCATTTCCAGCACGGAAGAAGAACATGCCGCCTCGGGGGCTTATTGGATGTAATTCTTCGCGATTTGGTGTCCTCCAGAGCCACCCGTCTCGGGGGCCGGCACAGATCGTTTGCACAAGCGGTTTGGGTTCGGGATCCAACCCACCCAACGTCAGCTACGAACGCGACAACGCTTGAGTTATAGCGCGCGTCTTCGTCTTCGTGGCGCAAAAAGAGTATCCCGGGGTTTCGAGCGATATATTTTTGCTCTTCCCTCCAGGAAGGCAACACCGTTCGCGCGGTGGTGTAAGCGCTAAATTTATGTTACGACACCCCGGCCCCATCTGCACGTTCCGCGGACCTGACCGGGGAGAAATATGAGTAATGTGCAATGAATATTAACGAAGGCGGCGGAAGCAGAACGTGGGTCAGAACTTTGCTGCAATCGCACCACGCGCGGTACCTTGTGGTCACCGAAATGGTTGGCCATTTTCCAACCCTCGACGCTATGAATATCGTTAGCTTTTGGAATTGACATTCTGTTCGGTGTTCGGTGTTGGAAGCTTCTTTGGTATGAATTCCTAAACGGTTCGAAAATTGAGCAGTAGAAATGTTTAACCTCTGGCAGCAGTTGGTGACTTTCTCTGAACTTTTTCTGATTTCTTTTCCTAGCATTATTGATGACTCAACGCGTGCGGCAGAAATTCTTCAAAATTGTTGATTGAGTAGGTCAAACATAATAACGTTCGCGTATGGTTAAATCAAATGAGAGTATCAATCAAACAACCACACCGGATAGGGATCCTAACGAGTTTGAGAAAGGCTGCCAGATACCTTGTTGGGATGCCCTTTGCGATCAGCTATTTCATATGTCATCGCTTCTTTTCGCAAGCCGACACAGAGAACACTTTACCAAACAACACCCTCCCTGTGCTACATCTTCAAAGCTCGCTCTAAAACAGGCAGCATTAGATAACACCAGGTCACAAAAGGTGGTGACTTACAGGTTGTGCCCAATTTCTGAACCATCTCGTTATTATCTCATGTGGCTTGCAAAATTTCGCCACCTCACCGGATCGTCCTTTCGAAGCGAATTGCATTCTCTCGAGCTGATTCGGGTGAAATGATGCAAACAAAAAAAAACACATACACACTCCATCACATCTATTTTGACGACTGACGTATTTGATCAATGCTTTCGCGTCCGAGGGTGGGCCGAAAAATGATGGAGATGATTTTGATGTTCGATATAAAGGAGCGCGAACTGGAATAAAAAGGGAAGGAGGGAAAAGAAACCTTACCATTTCATAAGAAGCGCTGCGCTCGGTTTCCATGGAAATCGTTCGCGGCCACGGCCATCGTAATCACTTTTTAACGAGTGGCAGCCACCTGTCGTTCCTTTCCCTTTTCGCGCCCTTTCGGCACGCAACCGTTCGCTCGATAGAGCGAACACATTCGCGCCCACCGGATGACGATTCGCTGATGGCTAGCTGTGGCTCCACGAATGAAAGTGAAATTCAGCATATTTTTTCTCGCCATTTTGCTCGCTATCTATTCTGCGCACACCCCGAGGATGTTGTTTTTATTATATTTCTAGCCCATTGCTGGCTACATTCGCCACCCTTACGACGGCGCGTTCAACGCCTGCCTAGGATGTGGGAGCATATGATTATAGTAAGGTTTCGCCGGAACGGGCTTTCGTCATCTTCTCGCACGATCGTCGTTAGGAGTGCGCGTGTGCTTCGACCAAAGGGTCACCGACACCGAAGAACTCCGGCCACAATTTCCCGGGATCATCCACCAGCACCAGGGCGCAGCTGTGAAGCGGTTCTCGCCGTGGCCGGCGTCAGTGGTTTCCAATATGTTTAATTCATAAGCGCGCGTCTTTGGCCGCTGGCCTTCGCTGTAGAGCCCACGCCGGTCTCCGGTCTAGCCCTCTCCGGTCGTTTATGGTTTTAATGACCAGAACCAGAAGGGCACGATTGTGTCAAACCTCTACCGTTCTTGTGCCTCGCCAGCGCGCTGAAGCCCATTAACCACTTGACTCAATTCCTGAACGTTCGCAGTTTTATGTGCTTCCTTTTGGTTAGCCACCATCACGAGCGCGCGGGTTCTTCCCGAACCGTCGGTGCACCGACACGTAGTGCATCGGATCATGAGTGGTATTGTTTTAATTATTTTCTCTTGATTTGAATTTGAAATCAAGTGCACTTCAACACCCCCTTCTTGAGCGGTTGGGAGTCCCTCGGACAGCCGGGCTGGAATGTGTACCATATGCTGCCGAAGAAGGAAGAGAACTCGCTTATTTATATGTAAAACCTTTGGGTACTGTTAATGCTTGTGGGATTTTTTCTACTCTCTACTACACCACAAGCCTGTGGTCTGGCCAACTTAGACATTCCGTACAAACAACAAGCTTGGAGCCCACTTAGAGTTTTTACGGGTGAGAACAGAACACTTTCCCGTTTTTCCCGATGAAGATGCCAACGTGATGATCGTGATCGCTGAGCTTCGTGTTTGAAATGGATCGTACAGTGAGCATTGATTGATGTTACATTGGTAGTTGTGTGCTTTAGTTGCTCTCTTCCGCACGTTGGATGATGATCGATGGTTTACCGAAACTCGTCTGCACCTCGGATTGCTATGATAGTGAATGATATGCATCCGCAGAACGTACAGGGTATCGAGTTTAATGAGTTTGTTCACAAGCTCGCTAGAAGTCACTGGCCTTCCCTCTCCCGTAATGACTGTTTAAAGTACTCCGTAAAGGGTCGTCGAAATGCGGGCAGCATGCGTTACTCGTTTTCACTCAACCTCTGTTCTGTTCTGGGCTGATCTCTGAACCGTGGGGAAGATGAATGATAGGGACAAGATTCCCCTAGACACAGCCGCGTACAGTTCATGCTTAACGGTTCTAACTTCTAATGAGCGCCACGACTCGTTATGACTCTCAGCGTCAAAATCAAACAGGGTCCATGCGAGCACGCGTTCTATGTAATTAGTCTAATCTTCAGGTAGAGCCCTTCGGTTTCCGTTCCTGGCGAGAGAAGCTTGCGTGGGTTGTGCTCCCCAAGGCCTCGTAAAACAGATTCCCTCGCAACGGGATGCACCGTACGTTGGATGGTGAACCTTCCCACAGTTCGCCCGACGGTCATTCGGTAAAAAAGGGCTTGCGTATGAGAGCCTGAGGCTCGCGCGAACAACGACCGCGCGTAGGAGAACCGTAACCATTGTTTGCTTAACATATCCACGGCTTCGCACACGGTCGGACACGTAACATCTTCATTTGGAGCCCTCACGCCCTCCCAAACACAGTCATTTACTCACCCGTCGGCTCTACCCGTTTGGGTGTCACTTTAGCGCCGTCGGTTCCCCCGAATGGACCCAACCGGGACGTTGCTACACATGTCCACCTAGTATGGGCATCGAGACGCGTTAATCAGGCCCATCATTCAAGGGTGCGTGTTGCGGGTGAAGCGAGAATAAAAACCGCCAACCCACGAGCGGCTCAGAAGAAGGAAAGGTGCAGAACGGCGCCAAACGTCAACGGGAACTGAGCCAGGTGACGTGACATCGCCAACCTGAAGGGACCGCGTGATCTCGGTGTCCGGATCGCTTAGTGGTGACCCTTTGGAGTGTACTCACGCACCTCTTCTCGTATGGGCGATGGCGTTACCCTCTGTCATGGGCATTGTAGCAAGTGTGAAACCGTTACTAATCTCGACCAAGGTGTTTGACGGGCTCTTCGAGTCGCGCTGCATATCGTTACCATGAGCAATCGTCATCCAACATGGCGAGCTGGATGGCGAAGATTGCAAATAGGAACCGCCTGGCGGAAGAAATCATTACTAAGTGCTCTCTGACAAGAATGGCTTCGAAATGAAGAAGGAAACAACCCGTCTCGGTAGATGCTTTAAACGACCGTGGAAAACGATCCGTGATCCTTGCCTTGGGTTTTGCTGTGTGGATCCTCCTCAAAAGCGGTGTAATCCATACACGTTCCCTGGGGAAGTTGTCCGTCGAGAATACCGGAATGTGTGACGTCGACCTGTGCCACCAGACTCGACGTGCTGCTTTGTGCAGCGCCAACCAAGTGCTTGTCCCGGCTCTCAACTGCATCATGGAGAGCCTTGTTTTAACAAGTATTTATTATTTATTTATTCCTCTGTTTGCGCATCGTCGTCTGACCGCGGAAAACTGACAGTCTCGATGAATCAGCAACATATGTTCGCGAGGGATGCGAAACAGAACCGGCACCGATAAGGCTCCGGCACAGCGAATCGCAGTGATCTATCCTGAGGATCGCCCAAACGAACGGTTTCCGTTTGCAGTGAATCAATTAATCGCAAACAGGTTCTCTCAACTTATCAGGAAGAAAAGGTGCTTTTCCGATTCGTATGGTTTCGCTGCAGGTGAAGTCAACGTCAGTAAGCTCCTCGCGAATCGCGTCCATCCCTGGTCGAGCACTTTGGTGGCGAAAGAAAAGAACAATCGTTGGGCAGGTTTCGGGTCCCGATTTCGGTCGTAAAAGGGCACATCCCTGGCGCGAGATGGGTGCGCTAGGATGGCCCACACTGGGAACAATCGAAGCCCCACGCGAGAAAAGCGCAACCATAACCCGCCGTCCCAGAAGTTCGGTTACCTCATCAGCTTGACCTCAGCCGGTGAACTTTCGCACGAGACTCTCCCACTCTTCTGCCGGCGTTCGGGCGGGATTCCTGTGGCGTTATGATTCATTGAAGGACTTACGGTGCTGCGCCGCGCAAACAATATGTCGGCGTATGGAATAACGAGACACAGCTGCTGCACCTTCTCGCCGACTCACCGTATGGTATGCGTGGTACCGTCACCCGGGAAAGAGTCCCGTCCGTTGAGGCGCGGATGGCACCGCGGGTGCCCTGGAACCGGGTTGTATTCCGGTTCAATTATTGCGCGACCGCTTTTGGGGTGCTGCTTCTCCGGTGGTGATTGCATCAGTGGTTCTGCTTGAGGTGGATTGCCGCGTTCTCGATCTCATGCAGCCGTCCTCATGGTCCTGTTCGGGAGAATGGCACATGGTCTGGGTCTTTCAACTGTGGTTTGTAAAACACATGATGTACAACCTTTTCACAAACTATTTTATATGTTGTTTTTACGAGGCTGGAGAAAAAGCACTCTCCACTCGCCTGGGTGTCACCAATCACCTCTATGAAATAAGATGCAATTCCACTTCGGCTTCGTTTGGATCTTGTCGCAGATGGGGCTAACAGCTGCGTAAAACGCACCGACCGAACAGGGATGGTTTACAACCCAAGGTATATGTCTTATTAGTGTTTATGCCGCCGTAACAGTACCGCTAAAGGATAAGCTTAATTGCAGCAATCAATACACGGAACGTTCAATTTGGGACGATGCAGAGTGGATTATCAACCTAACAGTTGCCCATCGAGCCGCCGGTCACTATCATCTAAAAAAGGGTGTTACGAGCTTCCTCTGTCTCTTTTTTTCCCACTTCTCTCTTTCTTGCTCTCGTGATTTGTATTGATCTAGACAAGTCTAAGATCATCGCAAGACGTTCGCGAGGGCCAGCGTGCCAATTTGAATGCCCTCCGGGAGTGAGAGAAGGCCACCTTCAGTTTGCCACAGTCAGAGCGCGATCGTCGTGTACGTCATCCTGTGGGACCTGTGTTTGCCCTTTTTCTGCGACCCATCGACCCTTCGATTCTCGGGTTCTAGGCAGAACGTGCATTGATCCCGTCCACATGGCGCACGTCAGCGGTTCTCACGGAACGTCACAACATTTGCGCCGTTTCTGTACGCTCTTCGTACGCTCGTCCACGTTCCAATTCCACGAGCCCCGCTGCTCGATGGCTCCAGAATGTGTTTGGAAATATGAATAAATTACACGAATAGAACCCGGGCCCGTCCGCTAGCGGCAAATCACATCCCGTTTCCCGCGATTGGTTGCCGGCCGCGGGGTGATTTCGCGAAGGAAGGAAAAAGTGCAAACCTCAGCTCCGGTGACGGTGGGGAGGGCCATTTTCTCCGACGGCTAATTTTCCGCGCCAAACCATCGTTCGATCACTGTCGCTGGAGCACTGCGACAGGACAGCGCTGCTCCGATGGGCAGCGATTAAGGCATCAACGCTTCACAGCGGTGTCGTTGACTGATCGCGTGAGCATTGTGTGGCCCAGCCGGTGTGTGTTCGTGTGCTTGTGGGGCGGCATGATTGTACGTACGCCAGGCAAAACCCGTACGGCGAACGCAATGAAGCATAAATGTGAAATAGACGCAGCATTCTAGACGCGTTCGAGAAAGCGTTCGCAGGATTTACCAGTGCCCGTGATCTCCACTAGAACGAGGCCCGCTTGGAGATGAGTTGCCTCTGGTTGGGCGGCCAACCTGGACCGAAAGGCAAACATATGATAATTATCCCACGACGGGAAACGAAAAGAGTGCGCCCGCCAAGCCAACCCCATTGGCCCCTTCGTGAGCCTCACCCTTTCGCCATTGATAAAACCACACGTCGAGGGGGGCGCGTAGGGTGAAAATATTGAAAGATGAATGATCGCTTAATCTCTGTTTATGGCAATTGAGTTTGACGTTCCGTGGCGCGTCTGTATGCAAAACGGTCGGTTTGGGAAGATTTGGCAGATCGCTCGATCTCGCGTGAGTGTGGTTACGATCGGCCTCCACCACACCGACCACATCGACGATTCAAGCCGTAACTGTTCCGTGCGGTTCTTGGGATGGCGGGCTGAATGAAGGAAAGAATATGCTAAAGTTGCTGCATCATGACACATGGAATGCTATCCCTCGCGTGAATCGGTGTACCGCGTTTGTGTTGCGCCGTTTGCGGTTATAATAATTTCCTCCGACACATGAATCGATGTGTGTTTCCGTACGAAATCGAACGCTCGAGGTAACGGAAGCGAAAAGGAGCGAGAAAAACAATGGCGCAAACGCACCAACCCGGTTGCAAATGCTTGGCGTTCGTCTTTTCCCGGCGATGAACGTGGAAAAATTGTTAACATTTCGCATAAACCGGTTTTGTTTTGTTTGTTTGTTTGACGGATGTTCATTTGGGTATTGAATTCGCGTACGATCTGAAATCGTACGGTTCATTATGGTTGGCCAAGTCAGTTTTTCACCTTGAGGGAACTCCTTTGTGTTGAAGTTCGATTCATGGTTTTTTTGCGTTCAACCACGCAGATCGAAGATATTCCGAAAGCTCGCTAAATACATCCAAATTAGGCATTTTTCTGGGCGCAGTTCAGAAGTACGGTTTAGTGATCTTCAACCCGCAAACATTCCCCATAATTAGCTGTTATCGCACGATGAAGCACATTTCGATGGGTCATTCAAGTCGATTGCTTTTAAAAATCGTGTCGAAACTTTCAACCATCTCTTCACGCATTGGCAAATCGTCGGTTCGGGCTCGGTTTCGTTGCACCCTCGAAAGGACCTGTTGCGCGGATCCGGCCCGCTTCTCTTCTTACGCGTGCGTATCGAACAATGTTTGAAAAGCGGGTTTGAAAACTCAGCCACAACACAAGCCCCGCACATATCGCCCGTACAAGATGGTCGATTACGATTACGTCTCGTCTCGGAGTTGGGCGCCCGATGGAAGGGTGGGAAAAATCGCATGCAAAATCGCCAACTTCTCCACTTGCGCGCGTGACGTCGGCCCAGACCCAAGAGGGCAGTTACAAAATGGGGCCCCCGAGCGACACCTGAATGCGGTTTCGCGATCGCCCCGTCAGTGATGTATCGTCCCATCGGTGGAAGATTTAGAGGAGGCACCCGTGCCTCCGCTGATCAACGAGCTCACGCCGTGCGGGCGAATCATATCCGCCTATCGCAACACCGTTGTTCGAACGTGTGTTCGAATGTCATAGGCTCGCTATCTTGACACGAACCAATAGACACACGGAACATCGAGGGGAAGCGATGCGTACGAGGGAAACCCCGGTAGCCGTGAAATGGCTTCTTTTAACATTCGTTTAAAGCTTTGAAATGTTTATGCAAAACCGACTTCCTGTCCGTCGCAGGCTTCGGGAGAGCTTCCCAGTCGTGGTAGCGAAACGCCGCTTGGGAAGGAAAAACCGCAGAAACCATAACTAATTTGCATATGAAAACGACGCTCGCACGGTGGCGGCGTTTTCAGCCACCCTGTGTGCGTTTGTGTGTGTGTGTGTGTGGGATGGAGCGTGCGAAATATAGCAAAACATCATGCCACCCTGCACGCGCGCCCACATCCCAACCTGCCACTTGGCCGAGTGTGAACATATATGTTGAGATGATTGTGCGGCGAAGAAATATCGCCACCATTAAGATCTGCCAAGGCACGCTTCCATCGGCGGTACGCTAATGGAGAGCCACCGGGCTTTAGTCGTCATATCTCTATCAGGACCCATCGCTCAGCTTCTCGAGGACTCCTTTTCGGCTCATCGACGTTATGATAACAAATCGAAATCGAAAATGGACAATGCTTTTCGCGGGCCGCGTAGGCTCGTTTATGAATATGCTGATGAGCTGAGCGGCTTACGATCGGTAAGGGAATCCCCGGATCGATCACCCGGTGGTCCCGCACCGTTCCCAGCACAACTTCTCTCGTCTGTACGTTGGACATCTGTTACGGATGAACGATGAAATATAGGCAGCATAACGCGGCACCCTCGAGTTGAACGTACGCGGGTAGCTGGCAGGGAATGGTTCGCAATATTACCGAACATCCAGGGCCCGCGAGTGGTATTTGGCAGAATGGTTCGATTGGCGATCGGTTTCTCACGGCGCAGCTCGCACGCTGACTCACGGTTGATGTTCTTGTTGAAGATGTGTGCGAAGAAATGGAGGAAAATTTTAATGATGTAAATTGAATGACCGCGAAAGGTCGTGCAATGGAGCACCCCGAAACGGTAAAAATCGTATCATTGGACCCGTGAACGCTTTGGCGCATGAACTTTGTTCCCTGGAAGATGGATTTTAGTATCGTCCCTTAAGTATCGAGAGGCATCGTATTTTATCGATTTCTTGAATGGGATAATATTCTGTATTTACGAAAATCATAAAAAGCTTGTCGTTTTGCAATGTAGAATGGTTTCCCATGAATATCGTTGGAAAATTAATCGCGTTGAAGCAAACGTAAAGTTTGTGAAATCATGACTTTATAAATTGTTGTTGATACGCTTTTAATTTAAAAAGCAATAGTATTCTAGTGCAAATTTCTCCCTCTTCATTTTTCGAACCCTGATGATGTAAATGGCCCACCGATTCGTGTGAAAGTAAAATCGTGTTGAAATTCGGCGTGTTAAAGCTCCGGTGCTCGATAAGCAATCTGAATTTAGTTGATTTTTTTTTATGCTCCTACCTAACCGAAACTGGTCCCGCAGCCTGCTTTAAAGCCGCCACTCTCCGATGGCAATTTCACGTGTGCCGAGGTGGTCCGGCCTTCAGGAAACAGCTGCCACCGGGCCCTATCGAGGTTCACATCACGCCACGGCAGCTTGATTAGATGCAAATTAGCGAACCTCGCAGGATCTGGTGCTGCTAAAACCGAAGATTGCGCCAGATATGTCTCCGCTGGCACACACTAATCGTGCGTCGTGCTCATAATGTCACTGCAATCACCGAGGCTGCAAGTCCTCCCTCCACGGTGATGGTGGTTTGGTCGCCCACAAAACGCCGGATGCCTGATTGCCGACGTATGTGATGGATCGATGGCAACCATAATTAGGGCGGATATAAATATGGGCGCGTTTGGTGAGCGGAGACTCGCCACTCGCGTTGATAACTCGCCACCGAGCGACGCGATAACGTCCTTGCGAGTGCGAACGGCTAAACGGAACGAAGCGCAAGTGGGAAATTATTTATGGGACGACGCCCAGTGATATGGGCGGGTTCGCGCCGGTGATCGCTATCTGCGTAAAGTGTGGCCGTTAATGCGCATGTTTAGCTGTAAATATTCGCAAACAACTTATCTCAACCTGTCTCTTTTCTTTCTTTTTCTCCTTTCATTCCAGGTGAGTGCTAACGCGGTAACTGGTTCAATATTTCCCGGTTGAAAGTTAAAACTGTAAGTGTTTATTACGGACGAGGGAGGATTTTTTCGTCTTTTTGCTACTTTTTTCCTCCTCTCCAGTGGAAGCAACAGTGTACTCAAAGCGTAATTTTGCGATGTGAAGTTGAAAATCCGTGCATTCTATTTACCCTTCGCCCGTTAAGAGTCACATTCAAACTGCTTACGAGCGCACAATGGCAAAATCGTTCTCCGGCGCCATTCACCCACGAATGAACGGCGATAATTGTCGTGTTTCCGCTATCACTGATCACCCCAAAATAATCCGCACAATCCACGGAATGTGCCCCGATGAAAGCGATACGAATCTGCGAGATCCGATCGCCGGGTGCTTCCGTGCCGCGTACGGGCAGAATGCGTGCAGGAAGCCGCGCTCGATCACGCAGAGTCGCAGATCGAGCTTTCGGCGACGGGAAAAAGCGACGGCTGGCTCTAATCGAGCTCCGCGAATCGTCGAGGGCATGGGCAACACGCGTGTGCCCCGCGTGCTGCTATAAAACAGTCAATGAATTTTCGGGCTCACTGAGGGGCTTGGTCAGATTTGGGGGCTCCCAAATTGGAAAGTGTGAAAGTGCACAAGGAGCCCTGTTTGCTTCTTTCCTGGGCCTCCTGGCGATCTCGAGCGGCTGGTTCACGACGGCGACGCAGGGTCGACCGATTGTGCGACTATGAAGCTATTTATACGCCACTGCCCGGGCGGCTACTTCTTCGATTGCTTCGCGCCACCCAGCGAATTGATTCCTTAATTGCTCCTCGTATCGACCCGCCAAGCACTTCCGACGGGTCGGTCCCGGGCAGAAAGTGAGCGCGAAAAAAAATTAGCAATACAACGATCGCCAAAACGCCGTAGCGTAAAGGAACGGTGTGATTAATGATGTTTTAATAGAGAAATTTCGTCAGTCAGCCTCCAAAATTCGCATTCTGCGCAAGGGCAGATTTGATTAATCACTGTTTATGGCTGATTAGAATAAACACGTCGCCTTGTTGGCGCACGGTCGTCATTCCGCCGCGCATGGGTTTCCAATTTTGTGTTTCCTTCCATTTTTGCTCCACACCAGCCGCAATTCCGTGCGATTGCTAAACGAAAGTGAACTTGTTTTGATACCTCCGCTTCTGCCGAAGGTGATTAATGTCTCCGCCGTTATTATGATGAATTATTTTGCGCGGTTGAAAGTTTGTTTTCATTTATCACATTATGCTGATCGCTGGTGCTTTTTTTGCGCTCAAATTGATTGAATTAAAAATTCAATCATTTGATAATTAAGTTTTATTCACTTGTGCTTTCACTTATTCATTAGTAGTCTACGCAAAATAAATGAATTGGGTGAAAAGGTGTTTCTTTTTATTTTGCGTCGTTGCAAAAACACTCATTTGATGATTGATGTTTCGAAGTTAGAAGTATTTGCTAAAATGTTGCTTGTTTGGTGAGTTACATGTTTTCATGTGTAAAGAAAATTTTTTTCTGTTTTAAAATTACAGTAATATAATTTAGCTTTTTATAACTCGTTGTAAGTAATTGCTGAACTGATGCTACATTAACTTGAATAGATTTATTATAAAATACGATTGAAATGTTGCTCGTCTGCCCTATGGTTGAGCATCAACAGCGTAAAATATATTATTACTCAACATTTGGAAACAATGTAAACGAACATTCAAACACACGTCACCGTTCGTCCGAACGGGTCAGGGTTTCCGGATGAAAGTAAAATTGCGCTCTCCACTGGAGATAATTTCGATCCCACCCATCCATTTGGCCATGTTAAGTTCAAGGTTCCTGCTCTCGGGCGTTACACGCAGGAAATGAATGGCGGCTCTGCCAAAGCTTTTGCCATCCGTGGTGTGGCATGTGTACGCGGGTATCGATGCACGCGTCCGCGTCCACGAACGTGCCCTTTTTTTGTTGCGAGCAATTTCCAGCGGCTTCATTTCTTCCAATTTGCCCAGGTTGCTTTTTCGATGCCGAGGATTAGGCAAAGCGTTCGGGCGTCGGGACGTTAAGCTGGGCGGCCCCCTGGCTGTCCTTTCGAATGTATCTTCGAGGCAGCCTGTTTTTGCTTTTATTGGTTCGATTTTTCCCTGGACGGCTGGTGTGGGGCTGTGTTTTGG
Source organism: Anopheles nili (assembly GCF_943737925.1). Lineage (NCBI taxonomy): Eukaryota > Metazoa > Arthropoda > Insecta > Diptera > Culicidae > Anopheles > Anopheles nili. The sequence continues at coordinate 57,074,424 of NC_071292.1, forward strand.
AAACAATCGAAAGTTTTCTAGCGCATTTGTAACGCATCGTATCAGCTCCAGCCCGACGGGTGGGGAAACGCAAATACGGAGCGCCTTGGCTGAAATTATATCTTTGGGTATAATTTCGAGCTCCCGGTGGGTGGTGCTGCTGATGCGGGTTTCGAAGGCGTTGTTTTTGGCAATGTTCGAAATCATTACTTTAATGTGCGCTCTGGTCATCTGGTCATGGAGTGAGCGAAAGCGCAAAGCCCAGAGCGAGAGAACACGCTGCCCACCAGACATTGGACCATGAAAAAGAAACGGGCCACGCTAAATATGGAATGCCGGCACTTCGATCGATATGTTAACGCCCAACACGGGCGTGCAAAATAGTTATCATAAAATCATGAGCTTGATAATATCTTTACAAGGCTTTTTCTTGTTATTTGCTGCTCTCTCTTCGATTGCTCACTTTTTCATGATTCGCTACGCATTGTAACGCACCAGCCGCAGGGTGCAACAATTAAACCGAACAAAACCTTGAACTTTACCCACAGGAACCTCCAACCTAGCAAACCGAAGCCGGCCCAGCTGACCGTTAACGAAAAATTGTGCATTTCATTGCGTGCTCTCGATTGCGTTTTCTCCACAGGCCCGGTGCGCCGTTTCATCGGGAACCGGTGTAAGCCATGGCTGGCTTTGCACTGCAATGGACCGCAGCCAATCAACGCCCGCATTGATTGCGCTTGACGCGATCCATTCGCACCTAGGCTCATTAGCGCCGGGGCGCATGCCTTCTAGGGGATGTAGCCTTTAGGCGAGCGATATCCAATATATCGAGGTAATTTCTAGCATGTCTCGGGTGGCATTCTGATAGGCTCGCGGGCTTGCGACAGACAGACGGAAAATGGGCTGAATAAAAATCCATTTAAACTCCGTCGACGAATATGGCAGAGCTACGGGCATGCGTAGATTGCGTCCTTCGGCCTTGGTTGTTTCCCGCAGATTATGTTTTGTCCTCAAGACGCCATTCAGCACTGAAGAAAGGTTAAGAATTGTGTGATGGGCTGAAGCAGCATCCTAGGAGAATTGATGGACTACAATAGAGCGATAAGAGAGAGAAAAGCGCATGAAATGGCAAAAATGATTGAGCTAATCAATCATGTTATTTTGATGTGTGATTAGATTTCCATTGTGCTATTTTGTGCTGTGATAAACATGATATGAAAGTATGCGAACTATATGAATCGAAATAACTGAACTTAAATCATGTGCTTCTTTGCTAGAAGGACTAAAATATCATTCCATTTATTAAATCGTTTTGGTGGAGTACTTAAACTCTTCTTCACATTTAGAAATGATCCTTGATGAGCATCACAACTCTCTAAATGCTTCGTATCATTCACCGCACCAGACTCCGAAAGGTTCAAGGTGAATGACACGGAATAAGCACCCTGTCTGCCGTGGGGCGGCTTAATTCTCCCGGCTATCGTGCGCCGTTGGCGTAGAAAATTAGGTTTTAATGAAACGTTTCGATTTCGTTTTAATCATGGACCGCTTGCGCCAATGCCAATGTCACCCGACGATGTGACATGTACGCGTGTTGCCGGCTAGCGTGACGAATGATATGGGCGCACAATTTTCTTCTTCGCACCCCAAAAAAATCGACTAAAGAAAAGAAGCGATGGGCTCTCGTTCACGCAGGAACTTTTCCTTTCGATGGAATGCTCTCCCAAGGCTACGCGAGCCAGGCGAATCGCGCGAGCTGGAAGAAAAAGAAATAATAATCCGTAATCACTCAAAGGCTAGCCGGCACGATAGTCGATTAGATGAAACCGAAAGTAACTTGTTTCGCTCGGTTTTTTGGTCCCCCAAACTCGCGACGGATCCACCGCCGGCCGCTACCGGGTCGCCGGCTCGCAGTATTGCGCGTGTATTTTCTCCGCGCGCATTTTCTCTCGCGGCGAAGATTACCACAGAAATGTCGAGAAAATAAAGTAGCGCTCGCGGGGTGCTGTGTGAACGAAATGGACGATGGAAGCAAATTCGAAGGAGAAAAAAGAAATATAAAAATAGATAGCCACATGCACACACGGCAGACACACTCGAATCTTTCCGGATCAGCGGGGTCCATCATCATTAGCTACGCTAATGCAAACCTCTCCCCGAACCGGCTCACACCACCCTGGTGGTGTCGTGCGGAAGCGACCCGCGCAGATCCGTTCGAAGCGGCCAACGGCGAAACGGCCTAGGGACGAGAGGCGATTTACTTTTAGGATTTCGGAAATGTAGTTAGTGCGGCGAGGCGCACACTCCTAGTGCGCGCGGAAGTAGCGCCCGCGAGAGCCCCATAGCCGGAGGAGTTTTTAATTTTCACTGCCAAAAATTGCTATAATTCAAGTCGATTATCAAATTAGAGGGTACATGATACATTGACCACACGGTCCGCGCGGCGTTCGCTTGGCCGGTGGGGAGTGCTTTTTTACTTATTTTTTTTTATTTGATTACCAGCCGCCGGAAGGCGAGATGGTGCATCGCGCAAAGAGGAAGTAATCGGCGCCCGGTCGGCATGTCACTGAGTGAGTGCAAGCGCGCCCCGAACGCATTTCACTGCGATCCGCACACCGGCGGTAGTGGAAGCCGAAATGTCGAAATTGAATGCAGAAAGAGTTCAATGCCTCGCTGCGAAATGGTAAGCGACGAACCCCCATTTCCCGGGCGGACGTTTGGAATCAACGAGCCCGAACGGTGCGCTTCCATTTCCGACCACGCTTTGTCGATCCGACTGTTTGGACGATTTGATCGGACCGTTTCGACACGATGCGGCGCTGGGAATGTAAAATGGGGCGCTTGCGTTGTGCGTATTGTGCGGTGGGCGACTGTCGTCGACGCTTGTTCCGGTGAGCGAAGGGTCGATCGAAGGTTTCGAGTGATGGGTCGCGCACGAACTAGAGCACAAACAAAAGGGCCAGGGCTGTCGGGCCAGGGCACAGCACAACAATCGAGGGCTTCCACTAGAACGGTGCGTATCGTGCTGGGTGGGGGTCATTAATCAAGCGCATCGATGCGATCGATATGTGCCATAGAAGGGAGGAACCTTTTTTTTCACCTCCACCCCAGATGCGTCTATTCGCTGGGTGTGGTACGTAAACGAGAATAAACGAGCCGCCTGTGGCAATCGCGCTTCGATTCGCTGTTGTTGCGTACGCGCACAAGGGACGGTATGACGCGAGGCATATTAGAAAAAATATCACCCAAATCGCGGCGCCCTAAAGTCAACTGCCTGCTGGTGGAGCATTGTATGGAAATTGTTTTGTTCCGTCTGCTCGCTCCCCTCGCGAATTCTTCAACTGATCGATGTGCAATGATGGCGCCGTCGGAATGGTGTGGAAAATGATGTGTCGTTGAAAATTAGTCGATCATTAGTGTCAAGGCGAGATCTGCGTACAGTGGGCGGTGCGGAAAACAGAGTCTGCACGTTCCAGATCATAGGTTAGTGGTGTATATGCTCGATGAGAGGGCACTTTTTTTTTGTCCAACCAAGGTGCGGTGCACACGACGATTTGATGAACCATTTTCGGTAGCTTAGCGATGCTAGCAAAAAAAACCCCGCTAAGCTAACAATGTCGTGCAAGCAGAAAATAGTGGGTGAATCGGGTCAACCGTAATCAGCTTCCGTTGATGATCAACCCGAGGCAGCGCGTGTGTAGAGTTGAGAGACGATCACGGCCAACGACAGCAACGATCGGTACAAACCGCTTTGGGCATCATCCGCGGTTTTCTTTGGTTGCATCTTCAGCCTTGAAACGAGATTCAGCGCAGAAGGGCTGTAATGAAGTCATCAGATTCGCAATTTTGTACGCGAAGGCGAACATAAATCGCATGTTTGGAGCGGTATTTGCGTTGTGGGTGACCTTAATTTCAGAAAGCGGAAAAGTTTGAGTGGATTTTTCCTGAGAATTCCTCGATGATGGCACACGTGAGGTGCGTAATTTTTGGTCTCATATAGACTTAGGGAAAGCATCTGTCGGAATAGGAAATTTGGTGGAACGAGGAGCCACTAACTTGAGTTTCATTTACGCACGTTTGTCGCATTTTATTAAGAAAACTTTCGTCTGATGAACAAAAAATCGTTAGATTTAATTAGCAAAGTTAAATGCAATGTCGTTTTGAATTAGAAATTAATTATCGTTTATAGTTATTTATTCGTAACGCCAACACCACGATTGCGTCGAACACTCATTGGTATTGAAGGCAAAGATCTCGAGACCCATGGTTTAGTAATTGATAACAAAAGATACCGCGATTAAAGCGCTTCATTTTAAGCTCCCATCCCACGGTGCCAAGGTCCGGAATCGAATTGAAATTGCCATCCAATTGAAAGTGAAACCTCCAAGATCGTTGCCACACAAAGAGATAGAAAGTGATATAGATCCCCGAACCGGTGCGTCCGGTAGTATTTCTTACCGGGCATGTTGCCTCGTGACTTCCTCCTCCTAAGCGTGTAACGAGTTACTTTCCCACTGGACCCAACCTGCCCGCTTTTGAACCAACTTGCCCTTCGTCCAGCAAAGACTTGGTGTTGGGGCGTCTTACACCCTAACGCTTTAGCTATCGAGCGTTTATCTCGTTTGGTCCGAGAGAGCCATCCATCAATCTGCCTCCATGGCCAATGCCGAATGGTGGAGATGCATTCGATTTTAAACTAAAATCGGTTCAAGGTTGGTACAGTTTCAGATTACCGGCCCTTACGCGTGTCAGCGAGATGCATTCTCTTAATGGTCAGTTTTTTTCAAAGGCATATGGCTCGAAGTAAATAAATAAGCACTCATAAATATACATGGCGATGGTGATGTGGGAGTGAAGAAATCCCAAATCTATTCAATGTCAACGATCTCTTGCGTCGCCCTTAAAATCAGTTGTAGATTTCATTATGTTAATTAATATGAGTCCGTAGGTTTTTGCTTAATTTTCCTTATTGTTTCATATATGAATTTTTGATTTGTAACATCATTGTGCTGCTTAATAATTTATCAAATAGTAGTTAAAAAACATTTCATTACTTAGCTTCTTACTAGTTTTGAAGGACGCTATTCGGGTATCTCGTATCCATAGTTTTAGGATATGCTAATAAACTCCATGACATCTTTATGAAAATGCAAAAGACCACAATTTTCGAACCTACCATCGAAATATTTGTGTTATTTGTCATTGTGGAAGTAAATATTTTCTAATGCTTCCCACATCTAGTATTCCATCCTATATCTTCACTAAGCAAGAATATTTCACTCTAATTCGCACTGCCCACGCCATTCACTAATGTTCACCGACTCTAGAAACCCACGAAGCCAACGATCCCTGTCGAGCTTGTTCAAGCTTATCGTAAATCTAAATTAGAAACATTCCCACCCTAGGCGACCCGCTCAGCCCAACCGCTTAAACCCAGCGAAGAGCATCTTCCATTGGCACATTTTTCATTCACCCATTTATTAAAAGAAATGATTATCACCACCAGCGATTCCTCCGCTTTTACTGGGGGCCCAGTTGGCCCCTTGGCCGTGCTTGGCGACGGCTCGATTACTTGGCTCCTGCGGCAAGCAACAAATTAAAACTTATCGCTCCGGCAGATCGGTAAATAAATTAGCGCCACCTTTGCGCGAAGTAATCGACTTCCACCGGCCTGCAGGTTAGGTGTCTACCGCTGAAGAGCGCTCCTTTCATACGATCCAACCGATTTAACCATGTTCGAGCGGCATTTTCATGAGTCAAAGGATGCATAGATCGGCTGAGTTTGCGACGGGAGCAACATTGCAGCAAGGAAGCCTGTTCTGGGGGCGCAATATGGACGTCCTGTTCAAACGCCATTAAGGCAGTATTTGTCATTGCTCATACTTGTCATGAGAGAGAAGGAAAGAGCGAGAAAAAAATGGAAAAATTGGATGATGAGTACACACGCGTACCGTAGTGCGTATGTAAGCGATCTCTTTGGTCCACGACACATCGTTTGCTGGCATGGTGGGGTGGTTCTAGAGAAGATTACCATACATTTCCAACATGTTCTTTAATTGAATGTCGTGAGTATTCGGTTTCATGCGGCCCTTTTAATCGCAAAATTACTGGACGGTGCATTACTGCACACGCGCGAGACTTCCGGCAATGGAAGAGAAAGAATGATATTTGTAAAGTGATACATACGATCGCTTAGATTCGTTTTTGTTATGTGAAACTGAAATGGTTACACTCCAAAAGTGAAACAGCCAACGTATGCATTTGAATCGATTGTTATGGTATGCGTGTCACGACCGATAAATGGCATCAACGAAAAACAAAAGGCGATCATGTGTTTTAAATGATTGGACGTTATCTTAAGTGGATCTTCAAATGATTTTTAATGATATCTTCAATCTACCGCCAACCCAAACCCTTGGCAGTTGAATTCGAAGCGAAGGTAAATGCATCCGAAGCCCTTCATCAAAATTGAAAACTCCTACGAGTGCACGGTCGTAAATTTTCAAATTTTATCTGTCAACGCACCAGTGACCTAATTTGTTTGGTCGTCCGATCGGGAGCTTCTCATCCGAAAACCACACACCCCGAGTTCGGGAGCGCCCTACTCAGCTACTGCAGGTTGCAGGGTGCAACGTGTCGAATAGCGGTTCTTTTTATTTGCCTTCATCCCTTACGATAGCCCAAGATTTTTATGCTACCCATTTAATTTGTCATCCACTTTAACGTCTCCGCTCGCTTTACGGTGGGCCCTTTCATGTCGCATATTTTATGTGCGTTTGATTGAATTTGTTGCCACACATACGCACACCCGGGGCTGTTTTGGGTGATGCGATAGTCACTGGAGCAAAGCACGCCGGTATTTTTTACGGTCTTAGAATTCGGTCACTCGCGTCTTGGAATGCCCCGAGACAAGCGAGACGGGTCGAACCTGGACCGGAGTAGCGTTCGTTCAATTTTAAATCGCTCAGTGCGTGGGACGGTGTGTTGATGTGCGCACGAATAGCACCCTGCAATGGTGATCATGTAAACAATCAGCCAGCACGCCTCCACCAGCGGTGTCCGTGAACATGTCGAACAAATGGCTTTTTGGCTGTGGTGATAGGAACGACGGATCCGCCCGAGACAGTGAATGACTTTTTGAACCCAACAACAAGACAGTGGGAGAGACTGGGTCAAACAAGGCTGTAGACTGCTGCGGGGACTACGGGGTACTAATATCCGGAGCGCATTATGCAATCACGGCACGGGCAAGATGCTGAATTTCCGGTCTGCATTGTCGGTTTGGGCTTTGTCTAGCCCCGTATGTGCTTGGCATTAGGGCTTGATGAAAACATTCTTTAACGATTTAAAAGTAGGTCTAGCAATCTAATTTTTGAACCAGCCAAGGTTTGAAGTAAACTTGGAAAGGTAATTCGAAATTTTGATAATACTTGTGCAAGATTTGCAAATAAATGTAGGCTTTTGAAAGTATGGTAAATAAATTTGCCATATCATGAACTTAATATGAGATTTGTTCTTATACAAAAAATCCATCTCGAAAAATGTCTGATAAATTAATCATTAGTGGTTACATGTTCCAAAATTACAACACGTCTCGATTTACGTTGATTGGAACGTGATCAGCATAGAATTCCATGTGATTTATTATCCCACCAGCTACATTCGATTCAACATAGTAGATTGTCGAAAAGAAGTGCGAGCTGTTACTGCAATACCGTACCCGGCGAACAGCTGCCATGCTCCAACCTGCTTCAATCGGCTGCAATAATTCAGCCCGCTCTCCTAGCCGCACACACTTGCAGCTGTTATAATTGAATTTTCAAAGCATCTCAACCTGAACCGCGAAACCGAGCAGCCCGAGAATGTCATATCCATAAAGCACTCGGCTGAATGGAAAAACTGGTAGCAGCAACATTAACTCGATCGCATGCGTCTATCGGTCCGGGTGTCGCTCGAGGTTCGCCTTGGCAGAGGTGAAACGAAAGAAAACCTGGCCCATTTATTGGAACTGGCTCACCCACGCGCAAAAACAATCGACCGAACGCGTACCCGGTGCACATGTGCGCGCGCACTCCTCCGTCCGGGTTAGGTTAAAGCGATCGTGGAAAAGGGAAGCAGACATAAAATACCACCCGAGGTAGGTGCCCTGCCGGGCACTACCAGGTCCCCCAGACGTGCCCGTTGCGATGGCCTCGCGGTTTCCGTTTCGGTGGGTGATGAACTCGCTCCCGCCCGAATTCATAATCCTAGCGCTGTACTTGCTCTTGCGCTTGGGATGGTAGAGACTCAGTGTGTTGAGACGGTCGGGCAGCAGGGTACCAGCTGCTCAGGTTGCACTTTTTGCGTAGGATGAGCTTTAAACCCTCGCGTGCACTTGGGCTCTCGTTGATAAAAAGGTGTGTAGACATTGTCATGCAACCATATGGGTGCGCGGTTTTTCTTCTTCTTTCGGTACTCAACCCGGACTCCCTTCGAATGTTCGATCATTTGCTTCAATTTGTGTTTCTTGCGGCCGTGATGCAATAGGTGTTCCGGGGAATTTAGGTCAGCGTTTGTTGCGTATGAAGGGCATGCCAAAGCAACCTGCTCGATTCATAATTGTCGTAACTGGGTGATTCGATTGCAAATGGGGCGTTCGACTTCTGATGATAATTTATTGGATTAGACTATCACGTATATCAGGGAATGCGACTTGTTTCATGCAAATATTTTGATGCAATTACTTATATTTGTGGTTAAATGCGTCTAATTCATTGATTCGTTAATTATCATTAATTGTATTTAATGTGTAATGTAATTTAAATTATTATTTCTTTTTACTTTCAGGTAAGCTGAACAATCCCCGAAGGATGAACTACGTCACTTTGATACTAGTAAATATGGCCCATACTTCAATGATGATTTGTTTGCAAACAGATTTTATAAGCTAAAACAGTTTTTGACCTACAGACCACAATTGTTACATGATTGTCGATGAGTTGAATTAGTATAATGAATGCACTATGCACCTTTGTCCCTATGCAAGCGTTCTTACGCTAATATTACGTAACTTCCGTATGCTCGTGCGTACGAAGCTACGCTCAGCAGTCATAATAATCCTTTATTCACACGAAACTCTTCGACAGTGGGCTGATCTTACGAGCTAGGTGGTTGAAGCACCTACATTGCTTGATTTTATCTTTCGCCACCTCCCGATGCAGTTGTTATTCACGAGGCGTCAGCGAGACACGTCGCTGTGACATTTCCTTACCTCGAAAGGAGCGATGGTTTTTGAAAAAGTGTTTGAAAACAACAACAAAAACCGCCGGTTCGAAACAACTCGCAGCCAGAAAAAAACTCGAATAAATCAATACGCGCTGTCAAGTGGAGGATGATGAACATAACCCCGACACTTTACGATGCTTTTGTTCGGGCAAGACTGGTGGCACACAAGTCCACACTTGCGCTGCACGCGCGGGCGAGATCTATTAATCCTCAACCGATGCCACCCAGCCCACGTTTCAGACACTCTGGCTGGCTGGCGTGTGGTTATGGCGCGCGACAATTTCGATCACTCGTTTGCGTGTACTTACTTGCCTTGATATAGTGAGGCAAATATTTACTTGTGCTGCCTCCCGATCGGGGCACATTCGGTTAACAATTGTGGCCGCCAATATAAAGTAGAATGTTTGTTTGGATTTTTCACTTCATCGCTGATTTTCTTCCGTCAGCTGTACTCTGCACGCGTGTGCACCCTTGCTTACGTGGGGGTTTGCAAATCATGTTCAAGTGGTACAAACACGGGTGACATTTGTTGGTAATTCAACAGGAGTGAACTGATTGGTAGTAAAATGTATGCCTATCTGTGTGAGCGGTGTCGTTTGTTGATTTTTACAAGATGTTTTTAGCAAAACAAAAACCCTCTACATTTGTCTGACGTAACGCAATCCTCCATGTGTTGCATGGTGAGAGATTGAAGCGATTTGAGCATATTTCCAGATGCTCACGCTAAAAGGGATGTTTTGAGGGCGATGATTTGGCATTTTGGAAGATAAAAAAAAAAATAAGATCAACCTTGCCGTATCCCTCCCCCCACGCCTGAAATCATTTCAAACGCTAACACGATCGGCGGAAAATGAAAACGAAAGGCTCGATTCCAAAATGTTGCGATCCGCCCTATCGATGATTGTGCGCTATTTACCCTCTGTGTATTATTTTTCCATGTTTCGCTATTTCGATATTGCAAATTATGCGTCTCACCCCGCGGCTGGGGCGCGCGCGATCGATTTGCTAACCAGCAAGCGTCAAATCACAAATGTCAAACCGTTCAACCCTTCACCGCCACCGAGGCGAGCGAGCCTTTTGCGTGGTGAGAGTGCGCGCGAAAATGGCGGCCGCCGGATTCAAATCCATCATCGCAAATCACCCTTCATCGCGATCGGTCGCGGCAAATTCTGGCCGCGGAACGATATTTTGATTAGTTCCGAGGCACACGTATATCGCGCCGATCCGACAACTACCCCCGTTTTGTTTTGACGTCACGCGACACCACACCCCCGTCGCCGTCGCCGTCGACGTCTCAGCGAGAAAGAAAACCATTACACAATGTTTTGACACACACTCCCGACGCTTCGGCACGGTTGATCGCGGATCAGGATCGGTGTGTTGCCGGAAATAACGTGTCGTCCACGTGCGGCAGCCTTGCTTTCCCGAACACGAATGGTCGGCCGAACCTGGCCTGCTGGTAAAAGTCAATAAATTTTCATTAGGAAAAGTTCAGTTCCTTGCGCGAGGGCTTAGGTGGTAATAACACCCTCCATGGAACTGACAAAAAAATGAACGAAATAAGGGATAGAAAAAGAAAAAAGTATGTGCGCTGATTTGCAAGAGTGTGCCCGAACGTGCCAGTGATTTCACGCGCTCAGTCCGCGAGCATAAACAATTACGCCGCACAGCGGGAAGAAAAGTGTGCCGCGTGTGGAAGCAAACTGTGGCCGTACTACAATTTTACGTGCATAGATCGGACCGGACGGGCGCCATGGTGATCGGGGCTACAAATATCATATCACACGCTTCCCGGATCATACTGCCGGTGCACATTAGATTGTACGAAACAGTCGGCTCGAGGAAGCCGGCCCGGTCCGGATTCCCAATATCTCCCGGGGGCCGTCGTGAACGTGTTATTTATTTGCACTGTAATTTAATTCAATCAAAAAGTCACAACATTACTTTGGCACTCTGCGCACGACACTTCTGGCGGCGGAAGGTACGAAAAGGACTCTCGGTGGCCGGCAGTTTGCACCATGTGACGGTACACTCCCTAGGACCGCCTGGTGCGAGCGAATGTAATAATTTGTTAAAGGCGCATGCGTAATCAGGTTGAAAATATGAACCACTCTGCCCAGACCAGTATTACCGATGTGTTTTTGATTATCATTTTTTTTTACCTCATTCAATTGCTGGATGCATTTGCTAGAGCAGAGCAAAAGAAATTATGAAACATAAGGTGGGTGACAAGTGTAGATAAATTAGTAACGGACGATGATATACTTCATCCAAACTAAATGTGTATTATGATACCACAGTCGCACTGTATAACACAGCAATTATGTTTTCCTTTGAAAGCATTCGGAAAATGTAGTTGAGACAGCGACGGGTGTTTATGTACCGATTCATTGAAACGGTGCAAATTAAATAACATAAAATTATGATCGTTATGACAAGTCGTGTGAATGCAGGACGATTATAGGCTACAATTAAACACTCTTATAAAGTCAAGCACAGACGGGCTCGCACTTGCACAAATGCTGCGAGAAATTTAATCTCTCCATCTATGGCGTGTCTGTATAGCTTCAGGGCTAAAGCTGAAACGAGCAATGAATACGACTACATTGCATTGAGAAAAAAAGTTTTCTCAGCAAAGTAGGAAGAGGTCCGAACATTTCACATTGGAGATTTTAATAAACTAAGCAGCAGTGGTTGCTCTTAGAGAATCAGTATTGCTTTTTTTTGGAATCAGAATGTTGTCTTTTACATCGTTCACCGAATCATCATTTCAACCTAAAGTTAAAAAATGACGCATATTTCGAGTGTCTAATGGGCACTTTTCGGCCCTTTCCCACGTATATTGCAACATTTCACGTACATCGAACGTAGAGGCAGTACCAAATTCCAGTCCTTCTTTCACTTCTAATAGCGTTGAGTAACACTCGAGCTACGATTTTTTGTTACCTCGCATACCACGATACCTAGTGACCCATTTACAGGACTCCAGCTAGTCTGTCACTCGACCCACCCAGCGTAGCACCCGCATAAAGCCTTAGCTGCCAAAACTTTGCCCAGCTACGCATAGCGCTCGCACACTCAAAGGAAAAGTTTGGCTATTAGCGCGAAATCGATGAGGCTGGACAAAAGGGAATAAGAAAAAATAAACTTCACGAAACAGAGAAAAGACAATCATTATTTTCATAACCTAAAATTTTGCTCACAGTAGCGAGGGTTAGATTGGGTGGAACCCTTTTGATCGGAGTGACGTTAGAAATTCTCCTACTGGGCCTTAGTATTCGACTTGGTGCAAGAATCAACAGTTTGACATGGCGCCGGCTCTTTCAAAACACTCGCTACAAACTGCATTAACGCTTATACAGGCACTGGTACACGGAAAGCAGCACGCATGTGATGTTTTGGAACTATCCTAATGATCGGTTTGTAGAAAAAAAAGGCAAGGCAACGGAAGAATCGGGTCAGTTTCGCAAGGACGCTTCAAACCGGCCTTGCAAAAAAGAAAACAACTGAAAAATAAGGAAACCCTTTGGTATAAGAAGGCGCTGAATGCTGGAGCTGAAAATGAAAGTTGGCAAAGACTACGGGATCGCTCGCGAATGCAGCAAGGCGTCGTGTATTCAACATCATCATCATCATCACCGATCCCAAGCTGCGCAGTTTTGGTTCGCAGTTTTTGGGCGGTGCGGTTGATCTATAATTTGTGCGCACACCTCTCACAAATTATCCTGCGATTTGGATGCAAACCAGGCAATATAATTTTTTTTCGCGACAGCAAAAATGCATTCAGTGCCGGGCGGCCAAGTGCTACAACCTGCAATTGATCACTTCATTGGATCGAAGCGATCTCGTACAATTTTGCATGCATGGTGCGTGACTAGGTGCCAAACAACAATCAATAAACCATCAGCGAATGTTGAGAAAAACTTGTTAAACAAAGTGGCCAAAATAAAATACAATGCAAACATGTTAATGCATAGAAACTTTTACAGTAGTATTGAATCTCAAAACTCAAATCTTGCACATATACTTTTTCGAAAATAATTTTTTTTCCTGGAAAACTTTTGATTTTTCTGGCATATATTTTACTGGACAGTTTTGAACTATAGTTCAATATGCGTAGTAATAAGTTCACCGAACGCAACATTGGTAAGGGCGCTAGCGGAACAATTAATTTGGGCAGCCATTTAGGTCCTTTTTTTAAGTACCGAAGCAAACAGTGGTGTGAAAATAATGTCTTTTTATCGAATTTCTCGAATACTGCTTATAGAGAATGAAAGAGGAATTTGCATTTAACAACACGTTGAGCAAACCAGTACAGGATAGTTATGCCGTAAATGGACACTTTAAAATTGGAGCATTAATTTTAATTGATTACACCCAACAGGTTAAAGTACATGAAGTTTACGAGAAAAAGTATCATATCCGTGTATACCAAGCTCTTTTTTTTGTATTTAGCGTAGGCTGAAGTCATTAAAGGTGTAAAGCATGCTTATAATACATCACTGAGAAACTTTCGAATATCCTGGTTCATCTGCAAAGGTGAATTTCTCTTTTTCACAAAGTATTCTTTTCCTTAAAGATTCACCAACGTTCATTTCTAAAATATTCTTGCAAGAAGGATGCAAGTTTGCAGTCAAGTATTTTTTTTGTTTTTTATATGCAAGCTCTTTAATGAAAATGTAGTGGAATTATCAGTATAAGTAGTTCAGTTGTAACATACGATGCTTTCTACAAAGTAATTCGTAGCTACCAGTACTACTGCACTCAAACGGAATGCAGCGAAACGGGCCTTGCGAAGACTCACACCTATCTAAATCTGGATTAAAATGCCAAGTGCAATCATAAGCAATAAAGTAGGTGACGGTTGGCTTTTACGGTAGCTCCAGTACCTCGTACCACCGCTGCATGGCATCGGAACGAATAAGGAAGCTCTCCAGTAGCATACTTACGTTAGCCACCATAGCGAATCAACATAATGAAATGCACACCGTTTGGCTCGATTTGCTAATGAAGTGCGTCCGTAATAAACGCGAAAAAAGTGGAATAAAATCATGCTGCGCTCGCTCTAAAGCCGCTCTGGAGTTATGGTCAGCTGGCACATGTCGACCCCACCGGTGGACCGTGTCGTTTCGCACGTATTTGGGCAAGGAGATCACTTTGGAATGCCTTTGTAGCGCTCGTTCGCTTTTCACGAGTTGGCAATCGTGCCGGCTGCGTAGTATATAAATTTGATGTAAAGCGCACACCGGGGTGCACATGTCACAGCAGACATCACGATGCGTGTAAAGATCGATTAACATAACTTAATTAAAAGGCAGCACGTCTCGTCCTCCGTATGACAAGTATAGGACAAACGATCAGTGGCAACGGGTGAGTATGAAAGTATTCATTTTTTTCACGCCGCTCTATTTTTTTCCGAAGGAAATTTTCCCTTCATGGAATCAACCGAGAAAGTGAAAGTGATGTACGATTCAATCAGAATGAAATATTGCCACTACGAACATTGGTTTTGTTATTTAAAATATTTACCACCTCACGCCATTAAGGTATTAAGGTGTTTGAAAGTCGCGAACGAGTTTGTTTTATGGATAGAAGCAAATCTCTAGTTCCCTAGGATCGTTACTAATCAAAAGGCCGCAGGTCTATTGGCAGAAAGTCAGGCGTTAATAGGAGGGTGCTAATTCAAATCCTATATAAACGTGCTTGCTCGTCGTAAAACAAAGCTCGTTGATCATTGAGCGACCATCGTACTACGCTGTACATGAGATGCTAGTCAATGCTTTGCAACAAGCGCTATGTGGTAATTAATCGGTGGAAGATTCAATTCGATTCCACTGAAGGTAGCGCGCAATTGACAAAATCGTAAAACGACCGTCTCTTGCCAATGCAATGCCGGCTCGTCAACATCGAACGCCTGCCTACGAAGGAACGAGAAGTTCGTTGCTTGTGCTCGAATTGAAATCTCTCGGGCACCTTTCTCATCCGTGCACCCGATTGCGCTTTGTCTGCGAGGGGAAAATCGTGTTCCACCTTCGTACCTACTTCTGCTAAATCTTATTTGGTTCCCCTATCCCCGTTTGGGCCGTGACCGTCGCACCTCCAGGGCTGGTTGGGTGATATTTTTATTAATTTATTGGTATCAAATCAATTTCTAGCGTTTTTCTCGCAATCGACGGCACAAAACTGACAGCAGTGTCGCACGCGGACGCGGAGCGCGATATCTCGACCATCGCCATCGTAGTTTACTCCGCCACGCTGGAACTGTACAGCGTGCTTTCCTGTACGCCTCGGTGTCGCTTCACTATCAGCCGCATTAAATCATTAATTTTCATATTTGGCATGAGCGAGTAGAAGTGGTTGGCGTTGACGTAGTAGCCCTTGCTGACGCTGTCGTTGTTATGAATGACAATTTTCAGCCAAGTAGGCCGAACTGCGGGCGGAGTGATCGAGTTGTTGGACGGAAAACGCCTCAGAAAAGCCTTGCACCCTCGCTGACCAACAAAAACCACCGCATGGTGTGGGTGTCCGTCGATTCGCCTTGCATTTCCCCGTGGTCCTTGGTCGATGCTTTCGCGGTTTTCACTTCGTAGTGAGTGCTTTGCTGCTGCCGGAGTCCGGTTCCGCTGTGTTTTGCCATTTCTGGACAACTGATTTTCCCTTTCCTTGACACTTCGTGACAAATCCACAGCGGTGCGCACACCTGACTCCGCTGAATGACAGAACGCGGGCCAGATCGGCGAGTCGGGAGCATTAATAAATCATATTGATCGCAAGTCCAGATAAACGTTTGTCCGGCTGCTCTTGTGGGGGAAGCGGTAGCAATACTCCTCTTGCAGTCAATACCACTGATGACAGTTTGGGAAATAGATCGCAGCTCTTCGAAAAGGAAATCCATTTAGCGTTGACAGGTAATTAATATTTATCACTAGGAAGAATCATGAAAAGATCCATTGAACAATTAGTGCTGAGTAGAGATATAGAAATTTTGTTAAATTTGATGTAATTTTTAATGAAAATAGTAACAATTTTACCAATTGATGTTTCGTAATGCTTCCGAACGCATTTCCATATTGCTACAACTCTGTTACGTGAAATTTTGTGCAAACAGTGAACGCGCTCAACCGAGTATGTAAATTGACTTAAAAACACGTTTCTAGACAAGTCGTCGAATTCGAGCAGCCTTTTTGGAATTTCTCCCCGCATTGTAAATGCTTTTTTCCCATCCAGCTTGGGGGTGCATTATTTCGGAAACTGATTTTTCTGCACCAATCAACGTCAGGCACAGACTTAAATGTGTGTGATGACAGCAGAAAGCACCTGCCTGCCTGATACCGTGTTACTGGTGAAACTTGTTGCTTAAAATATTCCACAAATTTCCTTCCATTACACGAGCACGTTGCGCCTGGTTTCCCGAACCCGTACGCGCCCAGGGAACGATTAAGCGTTAAGGACGCGTTGTGGTTGCTCTGCTCAATTATTTGGCCCTGTTTGGTTAGGCTCGTAATCCCAGCCGTTTCGCCTCTCACCGAGCGTTCCGGCTCAAGTGCAAGCTCAAGTGATGTCAGCGAACGTTAAGCGCAAGTACCATTACATATTCTACCATCGAACGCCGTGGTGCGACAACTGCCTTGATCGCCGTCGTCAGCTACGCAAAGGCTTCAATCCACAGGTCTGGCAGAGAGAGAGCCAGTACGATTCGAAGCAACCACGGCCGAACACTATACGCAACACAGAAACAGCTGCGGGCTGTCCCTACGGAACGCGAACATGGCATAAGATCTGTTGTAGATTAAGCAATTATCTGCTCTTTAAGACCGCAATGTCGCCCTGACCATACGAGTGGTACGCGTCACCGCCAGTTGTTGATTTCGGTTTCGCTCGTATCGGTTCCCCGCGCACGTCCAGGCGCCTCTCGCTTCGTTCCGATCGGGCGATAATCTTGACGAGATATGATTGGAACCGCACGTTTCATAAATACACGCGGACACTCGCAGAAATAGATTAGGAGAGCACTTACTGGCCGTCGATTCGCGGGCGCGCTGCGAGTGTCACGATCACGATGGCGCAAAATGTGGATCCCGAGCCTAATCGAGCTAACTAACGATCGGAAAAAGGGCCGACCCGGTGGTGGCGACGTGGCGGAAAAGCGCATGTATCATCTGGTCGATTGAAAGCGAAAGCCAGCTTCAGAAAAAAACGTTGTAGCTTTTCTCTTCGTTCCTATGGTTACGGTTGCTCCAGCGAGTTCGCGAGGATGCGGGATGAAATTGAATCAAAATTTCTACCGAGCGAAGAATTTCGAATCCCCTTTGGCGAGGATGGCGGCTCGCTAAGTGAAGGATGCGGGCCTTGTGGGATTTGCAGATTTGCGCCCACCACAACGATCCGCGGGCTCTGCGTCGTATCGGCGCGGTTCGATTTCTCAGCAGTCGCAATTCGCACGCACTTCATCAGCAGTGGCGACGGTGCGGCAAAACCGGACGCCCGCAAGATCACCAATTTAGTCGGCTCGTGAGGAGCCTGTTCCGAAGGCTGCAGGGTGCAAACGGTGGTGCACCAAACGCGGCGAACGGCGACATTCTTAGGCTTCATTAAAAAATAAATGCTAATAGTAAACACTTCTCTAAAAGGGCAACGGTGCGCGAACCCGAGCGGAAAGCTCGCCGCCGGCTCAGCTGATCGGGCCGCGTAACTGAAAAGGCGACCTGAAGGTGGCTGTTGGCTGTAGGAGGACGTTGTTTGTTGGTCACATGCGAGAAAGGTGCAGTAAATATCGCATCATTCAGGCTTAAGCAACATTGTTTTTGTGTGATAATAGTTTTATGAGCTGTTTTTTTTAACTTATCGTCAATTATATTTTATAGTTTTACGTAGTTTATAAGTTGGTGGCCTTGAGTTTTATTTGTGAATAAATATGATCTTATTTTTTTATAAACCAACTTCCCAGCAAATTTTGCATGAGGCGTTAGGTCAAGGCTAGTTGAAAAATGCTTCTTCATTTAACACACGCTTCACGCTGGACGGCCTCTCGTGTGTCTCGCATTCATCACAACGACGTTCGCTGTCCACTCGCCTAGACGTTGCTCACTCGGGAGCAATTAGTTGAGTCATTAGCCTTCGTGAAAGAATTTCATTGATCTGCGACGCCACGCAGAAGCTACCCAAGTAGCTGCCCATCCACCGGTTTGGCGCTGGTATTATGGAGCGTTTGGTTTTGACGTGGCGCGTGAGTCCCCTGCGAGTTGCGAAATTACGATTAGCTCCCTTTTGCCCGCGGTACCTCGAACGCAGAACATGAAATTGATTTAACGCGCCTGTCACCTTTGTGGCAATTGCGGACGTGACCGCAGCCACCCTGAGCGAGAGTGCACCCGGGAAATCCTTTTCAACTCGGGGTGTTTTCTCCCCTTGCGCCCGGGTGGGCGGCGATCTGAAGCCCCTAGCGATGATTCCGACGGCGTAGCGATCTATCCGAGCGGAAGAAGCCCTAGAAGGCGAGCCCGTTGCGAAAGCCAACACCACCGAGCGCGTTGGGTCCCGGGCCCCCCGGCAGAAACGCGTGCGGTGGCGTTTTCCCTTTCGATGGACGCAGCGTTGGTTTGGGAAAGTAAAATTCAAGATCACGACGCCCGTTGCAAGCCCGTACCCGTACGTATCTGTTACGTTTGTGGTTTTGCAAAGCTGTTGTCGTCCGGTTTTGCGAGAGTTTTCCCTTTCGCTGGGAAATATTTGCCGCTCGAATGCGTTGCGCACAGCGTGCAATCGTACCCCGAGTAGGAGGAAATTTTATTTAATCCTTAAAACACGAAGTTTTATCAAAAAGGCGGTGAATTATTTACTTTTTTTTTGCTGTGAAAAATGCATCGAATATGTTTTTATGTTTCCTATGATCTTACCTGCATAATATATGCAACTTGTACTCGAACAAATTTAGCGAAAGATTCTAATCGAGACTCATGTACTGATTTTATCATTTCCAATTATTCATTTAATTTCTTGCGCATGTACTACCTTTCTGCGCGCTCTCCCGGCAGCTTCTCGGATGTTGAAGTGCATATGGCTTTCAAACAGAGCGGTCCAAGTTCAAACGGCCGGTCGCTGATCTTTCGCAGCATGCACATTAAGCATTCATTGCGTATTTGTCAGCATGCATTCCGTCGTATGCTACACCCTTTGGTCTGTAATGTACAATTGAGTGCAAGAAGAAGGGAACAAAAAGCTGCACTCCCCACGGACAGGATCCGTTGGTAAAAGTGCTTCCACGCTGGTGGAGCACGTGCATGTACATCGTCGATACGATCCAGTACGATTTAGACAGAAATCGAAACGATTCGGTTTCGTGGGTCGCTTGAGCATGCATGTTCACCAATTAAGGGCTGATTCGGAGCAATACGAAAAATAAACAAACGCTAAATTACGCATGCCTTAAGACGTTGTGTCAAAGAGCAACTCATAGGCTCACTAGGACTTGTGTGACATAGGATTAATAATAAAATTTCCGTTAATTATAGCCAGTTTTCTATAGGTCCTCAAAAAATTTGTCTTTTGGCGCTGGAATCTTGGGTCGAACAGTGGGACGCAGTAATTAATAAATACATGATATGATGGATGAACTTTACCGTTGTTGATGTAAACCAACCCACGGTTGAAACGAAAACAGATGGAAGGGCAACTCTGGTGACCTAATTTGTGAGCCACAGTCATTTGCAACGCCGCCTGCAGCTCCTAAGAATGCAGACGCAAACGTCTTACGCTGGATGAGAAGAATAACATAACAGAAGGCATGATCAAGACTGTTCGAGTCGCTCGGCTTGAAGAGAAGTCGGGTCGTTGCGGATGACTTTTCATTTCTCTCTAACCTAACATAGATTCGTTCTAGCTAACGTGACCGGATAGGGGGCGGCGAGAAAAATGTGTTGTTTATTTCTGTTCTCCGTTAATGATTGGGTTTGTTTGAAAATCGGAAACAGTTGGCTCTATGAGGCGGAGGTTTTGAGCATGTTTCTTCGCGCCAGAATTCCACGATCCGGAAGCGAAGAGGCGCTTGTTTAGCTCTGTATTGTGCCGAATGGAATTCAAAATAAACGGAATTTTTATTATGTTTTGAAAATTAGTTTAATTAGGTGATAATATGCGTTTGTCGGGACAGTTTCTTAGATGTGATAAATTAACATCACAGCAAGCAATTAATGTCCATCGTTTGTTTCGAGTTTATGCGACGAATATTCATACTATATGATGCCTCTTCGATTAGCACATTAACTTTGTAAATTATTATGCCAAAAGCGCAATTGTTTTACCCGTCTTACTTGCAACAGCGCCGTTTTCGTCATTCTGGTCCTATATATGCTCTGTAACGAGCCACAATTAACAGCCTTCGGGGTCTTCTCGAACAACGGAGCAATTAATGCTTGACGGATTTATTAATTCTGCATCATTTCTCGCCCTACTGCCTTCAGACGAACTGCCGAAGGGGCAATATGGATCTTGGGTGCAGTTAGTGCACTCGCAGTATGCGGCGGCTCCATTACATCGAACGCGCGAAAGTAGTTGCAAAGAGCTATTCCTGTCGCACCGCGATGGAAGGATCTCCTTGCCGCTGCATCTTGCGCGAGGTCTGCTTGCCCGATATTGATACTGCCGCGCGTTTGCGATGCGGATCTGGTTAGACTGGATATGCCCTCGGCCAGTACACATTTCGCATTCCGCGCGCCCGATTTATGGCAGGCTGGTGTGACAGTTTTACACGCGGTCCGGCGTCCGTGCATGCCGCGGATAGCGACCAAGCCAGCCATCGTTAGCTGGTGTAAAGTGCATGGTGCTTCGGGCTGTGACAGGGAGTGATCGATTAATGGAATCGGGCTCCGCAGCAAGTTCGCCGGAAAGCTTGAATGAACTGCTCAAGTGCGCGTGAGCCGGCAGCCTGCAGCCAGACGGTTGCGGTGTCCAGCTGTCAGCTAATGAGCGCACCGGCGTGCCAGCTGGCAAGATAGATCGGCTATGATGCTATCGTCATGGACTGATGGGTGGGTGCCTTTAAATTTAGCATTAGTCGAAAATTGTCAAACGATGAACACGAACGGAAAAGAATACTCGAGCGCGACACGGCATCTCTTGTTGTTGGCATTTCTTATATCATGATGTAATGTTTGAACAACCGAGGCTCCACAAAAACGCCAAATTAAGTCGCCGAAAGGCATCAACATTCAATGTATTTAATTATTTTTCATCATTGATTAAATCCCACATTTTTAGGCTCGCATGACCTTGATCCTCTCCTGAATAATTGACAGCGAAAATACGAAAATACTTCCTACATCTGACTGTGAAATTCGTGCAATCTCATGAATATCCCTTCGCGTGTGACGCTGGAATGGATTTATTGCACAACTGCAGCGTTACGCAATGTTTGCCAACTGCCATCACTGCAACTGTAGAATCAAGCGAACCTTCCAACCAAACCAAAAAGGACCAACCGCCACCACCGTGGGTAAAATGCGCAAAATTTTGTCATTGTCAAATCACTTTCGCCCGCCAAAGGGCGCGCACCGTTTGACAAACGGGAGCGCTACCGGGTTCGGCCCAAATATGGTCAGTACATTGTTAGGCTCTCGGTCGTCCGTTTACCGGCGCACTTTCACCTAAAAGCTTTTCAATTAAGAGAAAATCACTCAACCCGATCCCCAGGAAGGATCGAGCCCGTGGCGCCGCACACGACACCGACCGACCAATGGCAATATGGCAAATGCGCCACGCAAAAAAGGAGACCCGCAATTGCATCGCATCCGTCTGGCTTTGGTTTTTCCGCTTCTGGTGCAGTTCCGCTTCTTCTGCCTTTGCATGCGGCGGGCGCGCTTCAACGGGGCACGTCTATCAACGTAGCAACTTATTGGCACATGCCAGCGAAAGAACACACACACACGGCAGCCAGCAGACGGGCGCGGAATTCAGTGCAAACGGTTACGCGTGGGTGAATAATGCGATGGCGGCGTAAGTCGGCACGCTCGATCGAAGAAAACGTAAGCGTGCCGCACGGCAGAAGTGCACCCGCTGCGAGATTTTGGCTTCGAAAGTGTATCAAACGGGCGAGCAGTCGAGGCTGCGTGTGCCTTTTATGCTTCGAAATGGCAGCTTTGGGGAAAATTTTCTCCTTATTGCGTCGTATCGCCTATGCGATGGTGTAGGGATTTTTGTGTTTTATTTATTTGCTCCACGACAGCCGACAATTCGCTTAAGCGATCGGTGTGAAAAGTGCAGAAATGTACAGAGTGGCATCGTTTCGCCAACGGCAATTGGAGAACGTCGGTTGGAGGGTTTGTTTTACTTTTATTTTGCTACACATTTTTAACGATTCACCCCAACAGCACCGGAATGTGATTGTCGCTCACGAACACTCGAACTCCCGCGGTGTTTGGTTACGATTACGAGATGCTGTTGCTGGCAGTCGACCATCGATCGACCGTCACGCAGCTATCTTTGTTCGTATCTTTGTTTTGTATCTGGGACTCTCATCTTCAGCCGATGTCGATGTCGTACGCGTGCGATGGGTTAAAGTACGCTTTTTCACGCAAAAACGGAGTATGGCATTGAAGTAAAAAATAAGGCATTCTAAATTGTTTAAACTGTGAGCTGCACCCAATTTTCGCTCAAGACTCGCAACGTGTCGTGGAACAGGCAAATTGAGCCATTTTCCATACACCGAACACACTAGAGAACATGGTTGAGCCAGTTGATCGGATGGATTTTAATTTCAGATCAGATCGCCTGTTCGCCTGTCAAACAACCCTGGCTCCAGTTCTCCTTGAGCCAGCACAAGCGAGTACAAATGCTTTGTTTTATGCTAAACTCTAAACCAATTCCTAACGGTCGGTGTCTACCAGTTCCAAACGACAGACACGCTGTGCCGCGCAAGAGCCTACGGGACGGAGCTTAGAGCACGTGGTTTCTACTGCTACGACTCTACGCAATTTCATAATCCATCCAACACCTCTTTGTGGAGTCGCTCCAATTGCTAACTCTACTGGTGGCAATGGCGACCAGTACTTGCTTTGTGTGTCACCGTTGACTTCTTCTGCGCGAAGGAAACACGGATCAATTGTACGGTTTGCATCGGTTGAATCGAGCTGGCAGCAGCGACACTGTGATGCATTCCCGAACGCCAACAAAGGGTTTGTCGCGTGGCGTGATCCTTAAGTAAGGCCTACGGGTAGTAACTCCACCAGATGAGGGGGGCGCGCGCGCAAGTGTCGTTGAACGGAAGGATAAATTAATTGCTTCTGTCCAAACGTGATCGGTGGTATTTGTCACGTTGCTATTGAGTGACGGTTTAATTCGAATGTCTCCATTTTAATTCGAATAGAACGATGTTCGTGATGCAGATGCGGGCTGGAATGGTTGAATTCCACCAAGCGGGAAGTACTGTGTGATCTAAGCGGTTGAGTTGTTGACCGATGTTATCGTATTGTTCTTGTTTTAACTGATTCAAAAAGCGTGCCACGCAAATTCGTTTCTTAATTTGTTTTCAAACAGATAAATCGATAACGATGCAAAGAAACACGCGTGTTGGCGCTGAAACATTGGGAAAAAATCCCAAACATTTCCGCTTCCCCAGCCAACTATCGCGCTGGAATGTCGAGAGTGTAACAAGATGGGAGATTATTCAAAACGGGCCCCAATTTATTTTATCAATTAGATAAAACGACATCTCCATTAGCGCGAAGGAAACGGTGCCAACCGGAACTATCGCGATTTGCCAAACACGCACGGCATCCCAGGCCCCGTAGTGCGGAATTAATCAATCAAAACGTTTAATCTAATCTTAAACTACCAAGTTAGCGGCCGGACCAGACCCGTCGTGGTGACTTTCACGACAACGCGCCAAAACGTCCGCGCCCAGCAAGCCGCCATCTCGAGATGGCACGATCTCATGCCCGCTGAGCCCCTTTTTTTTTCGGGGAAGGTTCATTCAGTTCTGCGCGTTCGCAAAAGTTGAATGGAAGAAGGAAGCAATGTAGACCCACAAAAAAAGAGCAAACCGCGCACCACATTGTCGACGAACGCCATAAATCCGGCTCCGGTGCGCCAATCACCGCCGGTTTCCACCGAGGAGGAAATCTCATCACCGGCACGGGTTTTGCTCCGAAAATCCTGCCTACGCCACGTCCGTTCACTTCCCGTGGTGGGCTGTATCGCGTCAGCCGCATCTTCCGTTAATTAGACTGCCGATAAAAGTCTAAATTAAATTAGTTTCCGTTCGATCTTTTCACCTTTTTTTTTGTTCTCTTCCCGCCGGTGGCACGCCACGCCGCCGAAAAACCATTAAGGTCAATTTGGGGGCTCTCGTCCTTCCGCGGCTCACCGCGTGTTCAGCCCGCCCCTCGGTGGCTTGCGGAAAAATCCGACTGCGAATAAATTCGACCACTTTCGATTTCTTCCAACTGTGCGGCGCCACCAAACACCGTTTCAGGGCGGCCATCTTCGAGGCCGGTAGGGTTTACCGACCCTTTACTCCTGGCCGAGGCGTGCGTATCACACCTTCCCTCCGTCCCGCGATCCTTCACCACTAATGCACGTCAATTAAAGGTTTTTGGCGAACCGTTCGCTGTGCTGAAAATGAAATTTCGCTTTCGGCAAGCCGGAGGGAATCAACCGACCTCCGAACATCCGCATCGCTCGTGCCAATCCGTCAGACGTCGATGAGAATGGGGTCACATTTTGCCGTGCGGCAACCCGAAACCCGCGTAAACTGATCTCGCTCCTTCCCCGCACTGCCCAAGATCCTTAGATATATTTTTCGAGCTATCCAAACCGCGCAATACTATCGCTAGAGTTTGCGTTTTGTGCCGACGTGCTGAAGGAACATAAAACTGGATCACGGAACCCGAAGCGATCCATCGGTCGGTTTCCTGTGCGCACAAGGAGGGAAATAAAATCGAACCGACATTTTCGGTGGATCCATCAATTCGTTTCGCATGGGTTTCTCCGCGAGCTCACCAACCACCGGGGAAACCTTTTGGGAGATGGCGTTCTGATGGCGTATCGGCAGCAGCAACGGCCGCGCGTCGCCATGACTAGCTCAAAACTTGCCACATAATAACAGTGCCCGTAATAGCGCCTTTTTCCCGCCAAGACCCTGGCGAGGCACTGTGCGAGGAAAAGCGGCCCCTTGCGAAGTTCCAGAAGTTCAAACGAAACGAAAAGTTATGACAACACGCGCGAGAGGAAGCTGCGCACCGCTGAGGTAATTCGCGTCGGCGGAAGAAGCACCAGCCGTGGAGTGCCGCGGAAACCGGCCGGGTGGCTGGAGGGCAGAAACTTTCACTAATCGCTATCTCGTTAGGGCACCACGGCACTCCACTCCCGGTATCGCATGAACAGGGGGCAAAATATGTTGGAGGAGAGAAGCAAAAAACTCGACCATGCGCCCGAGATCCCTGCGCCATTGGTTTGTTCACGTGCGCGTGCACGGAAGCGCCCGATAGTGCCCCGAAGGAGGCGGCAGAGGTGGCCGAAGAACGGAATAAAATATTAAATTTCATTTATGTTTATTCAACTCCCTTGTTGTGCCCTTAGCCGCGTGGTGGCCGTTTCGAGCTGGGCTCGAGGGCAGAGTTTCCGCTCCGGTAAGTACCACCGTCAACGGTACCGACGATCGGCTTTCCCGGCTGAGTTTATCGTCGCGCGGTGCTCTAATACGTATTGTCGAACATCTTGATTCACTGTGGGCTATATTTTGAGGAACGACGTGGTTTTATTAGTTGTTTGCTTTAGCGCGTACCGTACCGTCCTGGCAGGCCGCTTTCGTAACGATCGATTTCAGCACCACCGGTCTCGTGTGCGGAGCGCACGTAAATGGCGCTGTTTTATCGCGTGTATTGCCGCTTATCATCGTGTAATGATAATTGTGTCGCAGTCATACATTCGCGCGTGGATCTACGATCTCCCGTGGGTGCCCAAGGCCTATGGGAAATGGATGAAAAAAAAATATTGCTTACCGATCGTGTATGCTCAAATTTAAATGTAGATGAATGGTTAAACATGATCATATTTTGTTAACGTTTCTTTGTCTCGTTTCGGGGGAGTTTGTACCTACATCGCTTGACTGCTGGTGATCATAAAAGCGTAAGGTGAAAATCTAGTATTACGAAGCTCTTTGGGCGCTACTTCCATTTTCTTTTTATGAAATCCAACATAATCCATCAGAATCACCTGATGCATAATGGTGTTCCACGCCTTTCACATCTCATACATGGTATCTTTTTTCCGATCAAAGGTGGTGCTTGGAGTATTTTTCAATTTGAAATCGATTTCAATCAATTCCCTTTTTCCTTCTAATCTTCCGACCCATAGAACTGATTCCATCGACAGCTTCGAAGCAAACAATCGAACGAGCACTTTACATAACCGACCGAGCGGAATCACTTTTCTGCGCCATCGCGCTCGCCTCGTTGGCTTTCAGCCCGATTAGTCTAGTAACATCCTTTGGCCAACAGCTTACTTTCATTTTCATCTAGATTGGGTGCATTACGGGTACGCGCCGAAATAACAACGCCGCATGCGCACCCGGGGCTGGAACTGGTTTGGCTACAAGATTAATAGACTGCAAGTCGTACGTTCGCGTTACATCAATTACTCAATTGAGTTAAGTCATAATTGAGAGCGAAACCGGTGGAAGCATAATAAGAAAACACGCCATGACCCGCTGGCACCCCCGAAAACACTCGGGTCAACTTCCGATGCAGTGGGTGCCGTTTTTCCCCGACATCGCTGCTATTCCGCCCGATTGATGTAACGAACTTGTGTTGAACAGTGGGTTCCCCCAACATACCCAGCATAGTTTTGGCAGAAGGGCCCTTTTTTTTTGTCTCGCAGAGGGCATAATCAAACTGCGGTTTTGGGGCGCTCTCGGCATGCGTTAACCCTTGGCTCGCTTGGGGTTGTTTAATGAGTGCGGTTGTGTATTGTTTTGTTGCGCCCCCTTCGTGGAGCAAAAGTATCCGGTTGTAGTGTTACTTTTGCTTTCATTTTATCGCCCCATCGGTTGGTCGCAATCCCGCATGCAACGCGCATCGAACCCGAGAGGCAGAGAGTCGTTAAGGCCCGGGCACAAACAAATTTCACACTCAATTGTAACTGATATCCATCCGTCGGTTCGGAGTGCCAACGAACCCGCATTTCGCTGGGCTGAGTTTGAATTTTGTCTGTCAACTTTCCCGGCTCCATTGCAGTCGCAGCCATAGCAGATGCCTAATGTCTGTCGATCAATCAGCAACCGCTGCAGCCGTTCAACGTAAGCAACAATTGCGCGAGGAGCATACGCGCCTTAGCTGCACATTATTGGGTCAAAAATGGTGTGAAATTACGAACCGTATTATGTTGACTAATTTCATCCCGTTCACTTTTTTTTTTCGGTGAAATAAATTTGCTGCCATAAACTTGCTTCTTTTCCACGAAGTTTAAGTCCTCTTGTTAACAATTGTTGCCAGTAGGTCTGCGATTTAAAATGGTAAGTGTTTTCAGATACCTCCTAACGAGCCGGGATGAGCTCGACACCTTGGGAGTGGTGCGCTGGAATAAATTAAGATGTTAACTGCCGGTACTGAGGGCTTTGATATGCGGCGTTTTCACCCCAAAACTGGCCGCACCGAGGTACGAATAAAATAAATGCACCTTGCGATAGCCTTATACATTGATGCGGTGTCAGGAAATGAAATACGAATTTGTGCTACTTTCGCATGATTATGAATGATTGTGATTTTAATACCGTCTTACCGTGTCCGTGTCGCTGGCACAGAAAGGGTATCCCTTGCGGCCGTGTACTCGTGCCCAGTGCCCGCACAAACCCTGCAGACTTTTCATCTGATAATCGAGCCGACTATAAAAAAAGAGACGCCCCGTGGAAATAAACCAGCAACCCTGCGCAGGGTAAGAATTTTAATCAAACGGCGTGAGCCAACGGCAGAGGGTTGCTGGCCTGCCTGCGACTTGACCGACCGGTGACCGGTGCGATTCATTTTCAGCTTTATTTTTCCCCCCGATGGCACCGTTCCCAGAGCCCGGCTCCGTGGCTGGGTTTGGTGAAGGTGATTTATTTCGCATGCTTAGCGAAACGAGCTGCGGACCCCAAAAAAGGGCCCACAGTCGCACGAAAGTACGCTCGCGCTCGAGAAAGAATTTCTCGCACAGCGGGTTCTGGGATACTCCGGCGGCCGTAGGGTTTATTTTATCCTCTCATCCTGCCGAGCTTGCCACACCCCGCACGTTTGGATTGCGGCTTTCGGGAGGAGGCAGAACGACAAATTAACATACCTACGGGTTGAGCCTTTTCGCGGCTCCAACCCAGTCCGACCACCTCCGGTTGGGACGGTTTTACCGGGTGACTAAATGTGTTTCTTGCGAGCCAAGAGACCGCCGTCGGGGGAATGATAAATTCATTCATTTGCCGACCCGAACAGTTGCCGCGATACCGTTGCGGGATTCTTCACGCGGCAGGTCGCACGATTTCGGAGACGGTGGCCAAGACTGACCGCTTCCTTTGTGCGACCGCCCGTGTCAGGCACGCCAGATAACGGTTCCGATAATTGAGATTTGAACTGTGGAAGTGCATTTTTGCGCAGGAAAAGCCGGCTGAATTGGAAGCCGGCGACGATGGAAGGCGTCTTTTCGCTAAAAGGATATCATTCGCGAGTGGTTCCATTTTGGCTCGGCAGTGTATTAAAACCGCCCGATCGTCAGATAATCGCGCGAAATAACGAATTTATCGCTTGTCGCTGGCAGCAAAACGGTGGCATACTTTATTGGTGATTACATTTTTTATTGAATTTATTCGTCTGTTTGTGTAGCACATTTTACCGTGCGGGTGATTATTATGTTTTCATTTTTACTCTTGCCGTCAGGCATGTCATGGGTGAGTTTAAGGTTATTTCGCCAAACTGCGTGAGTAATATGAAGTCCCATTAAAATGGGAAATTTAGAGCTGTTACAACGGTTCAATTATTTTGTGTGAAACATTGTAAGGCTCATATGCCTCTTTACGAGCGAAGTATAGCATGTTTCCGTGCAAAAAATCCAGTTTATGATTGTAAAAGGTGTATTCAACAACCTAAACCCAAACACCAACATCGTCACATGTCTCCGCTTATTCCATTCAACCTTAGTTGACACCTTTTCTTCCACCTATCATCCTCTAGCAGTGATGCCCAGAGAACAAAAGCTCTCAATGGCATGGTAAAAAATGACGCAGTGCCAAAGCAAATCACCACTGGTCAGCATAAAAACCTAGCACACACCATACGCGACGCTACTTTTCCCGCTTATCATGGAGCCGTTTTTACCCGGAACGACGAGAGGGTTGAGAAAATTTGCAGTACTCCATCCATACACCCGTGATCAGGTTGAAGCAGCCGGCGGCACAAAAAAAAACGGGGAAACATAATTGACGGGAGAGCAGCAGAAGCCCAACGGGGTCGTGTATGTGTCCTCGCGACCGATCACCCTGTACGGGGGTGAAAAACGTCCCCAGGGCATAAGGCATGTAATTTCACGCTCGGATCAGCGCCAAATAGTTAACCCCGTGCGGGAGCCCATCTGACGTAATGCCGGGGCTCAATGGAGCTGTATTTTGCGCTTGTATTACTTTTTTTTGCTTATCCGTTCTCCTTGTCGTCCAACACCTTCTTCCGACTGGCTGCGCGTGTGATCGTTTCGCGCATTTGTTTATGCTCGCACTCGCTCACTCATCGGTGGGGTTTATCATACGCTTTATTGCGCATAAGCATAGCCACCCATGAAAGCTAGCTCTCGCGGCTGACGTTTAATATCGGCTTTTTGCTGCGTGTGTGTGTGTGAGGAGGACTAGGGTGCGAAAAAGAAAATAAGAACACGACAACCCTTTGGCGTACGGATGCCTCCCTGGGGGCTTCCAGCGTGCGTATTCACCGCGCTCGGCGGCTAAACGTGCGATCGATCGAAAGATCATGCCACCGCCCGGGTACGCCCTACCGTAATTAAAGCATTTAGCGTTAGCGACTCCCCGCGGACCGTCCGCGAATGCACAGAAGAAGGTCCCCGATGGCCACGAACGGTGGTGATGATGATCGAGTGCTACCCATAGCCGCGGCTAGTGCGATGAAGGTTGCGCTTTGTGCTTTGCGAAATGCTAGAAGCTGTTACCTATTTCGCTGCCCACTGTTGCTGGCGATCTCGCTGGTCTTCGCCACGGTCCACTGACGGTCAGTGACCTCAGCGAACTGCGCCGTGTGCCAGATCGTGGACAGCATGAACAGCTGTGACGCGAACTTCTTCACCCTTACGCGAGAGAAATCGGTGCAGAAAAAAGGGTGTCCACGAGGCGAGCGAGTGGCACAACAAGGGCCCGGATTGTTCGCTCACATTAGATGCCATAGAAAGCGAAAACGGTATCGATGTCTTGCCGACGTCCGTACCCTTGGCAGCGAGATATCGATCGTGACAGCTGGCCGGGACGGGAACTTGGTTGGGCTTCCCTTGGCGGACGGGAAGCTGGTTTGTGGCCGATCCCCGGCTCGGAATTAAGTCTGCAAACACTGCATCGGATCGCCTGCGATTACGATCGCGGTAACATTAACCTAGAAAACGCGCCCCCACATCTTGAAGAAAATCTGCTGGCTCCATCCGTCGAGACGTGGTGTTCGATCGCTCGAAACGTTGGGTGGATGCAAAGAATGCACACAGCACATAAACCACCGTGGTGCTCGTGGGCGACAGCGTGTGAGGGTTGCGTTCGGTTCGGCAGACTTGCCCATTCCGTTCTTTGCACGCCGACGTCTGCAACAGACGTGTGGAAAGCCGCCGGTAATTAGTCCGTGCATAATCATCCCCCAATGCGGCTGCGGAGATGTTGCAACTCTCGCCGGGCGACCTTCAGACGTTTCTTAGCGCAACCTTTAAGGGGTTGGAGCCGCGACCGTGATGTCATCGCCGTGAAAAATCGATCTTGAAAATGCATAATCCTGGCGACGCATGGCGCGTAAGGGTTTCGCTGTTGATTTTAATCCCTCGCCTAGCCCTTAAGCCCTCGCAG
Source organism: Anopheles nili (assembly GCF_943737925.1). Classification (NCBI taxonomy): domain Eukaryota; kingdom Metazoa; phylum Arthropoda; class Insecta; order Diptera; family Culicidae; genus Anopheles; species Anopheles nili. The sequence goes on from NC_071292.1 coordinate 57,105,727, forward strand.
GGCCGACAAATGCGGTGGCGTTCAAAGGAGAGCGGGCGTTTGCAATGGGCTGTGGGTATAAAATGGGTATATAATTTAAATCGTTTCCTAATCGGCTTGCAGCTTAATTCTCTTATTATTCATCGAGCCTCGTTAAGTTATATTCAGTTAAGTAACACCTCATCGCACTGCATAACTTGTTTAATGTAATCTTGCATTAAGGTGGAGGGAATGCACTCGTTTTTACAAAAATGGGCACAAATTCTCGCTCAAAAATGTACTTGATATCGACCGAGCGTCCGAGAGCTTCATCCAAAAGCCTCGTGCTCATGTATGACCGATTTAATGTTCGCACAGGTCATAAATAATTGTTCGACCGGACATGCGCCACCTTCGGAGAGATGATTTATAACAGGCTCAATGCCGTTCGTCGGCTTACTCCTGGGTTGCTACTGAAATCTTCCTCCATGCCAGGAAGAGCCAACAAACGGCGGAAAAAAACCACGCACAGTAAGCTCGATGCAAAAACACGCTTCTCAACACGCTATCGGCAAGCGGCCTCGGCGCTTATCAAAGCCCCAGGAAGCCACCGGTACAGGACCTGTCGGCTTCGAAACACCTTTTCGCTCACCGAAGTGTGAAGGCCACGAGGTTGCACCTGGGTTGTGCGGTCCGTGCCATTTTAATGCACATAAATGTCGAGGTCGCAAATGTTGGTAATGATTTATACCGACACCGCTACGGCAGTGATAATGCTTGCGTTCCTCGGGTGAGAAGCGACTTCTTGGCTTCTTGGTTTTACTTCATACCGGGTCGAAGATGCCGGTCGAAAAAAAGGGTCAGCTGTGGGAGCTGTGGATGCGAGATTTGCAGATAGGCTTCCCTTGCACTGCTTCGAAGGGTTTCGCGGAAAACACGAAAACCGGCCACGGATGCGGCTGGATTGCATAACACTCTCAACCGCAAACCAAACGAAATAAGCCCCGTCCGCTTCAACAAGTGAGGGCTAATTCCGTCCCAACTGCCGGACCGACGGAACACGCTTCCGCCCCGATCGGTCCACCACATGATGATGATTAATTGGATGCCAATTCGGAAAAATTATCTCTTTCCGTGCGCCACCCTTGGCAGGCGACAATCGTTTTGACGACGTGCCGTCGTTTTCCACCACAGTTCCCAAGAGTGGTGCGATCGCGCTCGCGCGCGCGCGCGCACGCCAGGGACTTCGACGTTACGAAGTCACGTTTGCGAAGGGCTTCGAACCGCGATCGGTCGCTCCAAAACTTCCGGCAAGCCGCGACCGTTCCCCACTTCCGAGGTGCTCGTGCCAATATTTGCTCGCGAAACGCGGGCTGACTGAAGTTTGACAAGTTGACAGCAAATATCACCCGTACATATGCAAAACAGGCGAACGTGGCGCGCGGACCAGCAATCAATGGCGGCTGAAGATGGTCGGCGCGCGGCGTTTGGCGTTAAACAAATTTTTCGCAAGCCATTTATTAGCGGAACCTCCTTCCCTACGAGAACCGCCTCACGATCACGCCAATCGGGGTGGTAAACGCGACGATACGGTGGATAATGGCGAACGTGTTGGCGAAAAGCAACGTGGCTGTGTGGCGTGGATTCGTGGGCCCTTTGGGAATCCGAACCCGGGGGCGCAAACGGGCTTTGATGCGCCGTTTCGCCGCGATCGATTACTGGGCGGTTTGCCGGCTCGGGGTAAATGGTTTAACCGTGGCGCTGGAGCTGGTCGTGCTGGGTGCGCTGCCGGAACCTGGGAGGAAAATGCAGGGTTGGTTGGTTTATCTTCTGGGCGATCGTGCATACGGAAAACGCCACTTGAGCGAGGCGGCGCGCAGAAGTTCAGCAGGCAAATTACGCGCTCATATATTGTTTGCGAAATTGCACCGTGATAATGTTCATCAAATTTAGAAATGATGACTATTTAACTTTTAAAGGCTGTGGTTAAGGTCGGCTGTAGTTGAAGCATGTGGTGTATTATTTTGACTTGGCTTATATGCATCTTTAAGTCGTTACATAAATCTTTAATGTACATTATGTTAATTCTTCCCTTCTCTCGTTGCAGGTATGACAAGTGACTCAACTGCTCTAAGCTATTGCAAAGGTTGGTTATATTGGACAAAATTGCCTTAATATGCTCAAATATCAATTAATCGAATATAATTTAAAAAAAATAGATTTTTACCAACTTGTGCTGGTTTTATAAATGTTTTATAAAGACACCAATTTATGAGTCATTAAAAGTGATATTTATATGGCATGATTTTGCCAAACGAGACAGTTCAGTCGTCTGATTTCGTGGTCATTTCTGGGTTCGCAAAAATCTGCTTCCCATGACGACAAATTTACTGCCTTTCCCAACCGGTATCACCCGGTGCGCAAATCCATCCCTCGAACTTCTACGCCGCTGTATCGATGGCATTTACTCCCTATTTCACCCAAACGAAGTGCAAAACGATCGTGATCGTAAATCAATAAGTCATTTTCTCTATTCCCTAAACAAATCCCCGTTTGGCGCAACACCTACCGGGGCTGCTTCGAAGGCAACCGCTGATTGAATCTCCGGTCGCCATTAACACTCAACCTCCGGGAGACCCCAGGGACCCCCGGGAATGGCTTGCTCGCTTGCTCTCTCCAGCGTGCCACAGCTTAAACCCCAGCACCGATTGTCGAGTGTCGATCGCGTTCACCCCAGGCCGCCTCTCATCAAACACGGAGGGTTTTCGTTTAATTAAAACATTAGCCTCGCCACCCTGCGCGATCCTCGCGCGCTTCGAAAAGGCTGGCTTTCGCGGGCCACCACCAAGTGCGCTGCATCTCGGCGGCTTGCCGGTGCGAATGAGTGACATTTGTATTACAACGGACCGTAAGACACGGTACCACCGAGGGAGGCCTGCACCCAGGGACACGATGGGTGCTGCATTCGCGATGCTTTGATTTCGAGGCAAACGAGAGTGAAATTGGGCTCTCGCCCGGTCGTCCCCGGTTTTCCGTTGCACGCCTTGCCGAGATGAAAATGAAAACGAGCTCACCCGCTCATTCGCTCGCTCGCCTAGGTGGGATAGTCATTCCCGCTATCATCGATCGCATCGTTAGTGTCTTACGGTGCACGACGGGGTTGGAAAAATGGTCGTTCAAAAGACGATTTGTGGAATCGCGTGGTGGAAAGAAAAAAAAATGCCTAAGCGTGCGGTGTGATTTCAAAGATGTCGGTCGGGACATAACTGATTAGCAAGATCCATCAGCCGGAGCGCGCGATAGCATTGTTGAAAGCGAGAGTGCCATCAATAACGAAATGTTTTGAAAGCCGAGAGGATCGCTTCCAGTCCTGCGTCGGTGAACGTGTAAGTGAAAAGGAGGTCTCACTGTCGGTGAGAAGATGCATGATAAAAGTTAGTCATATTTTTGTTTCCTATCACGGGAAGGTTTCGAGAAGCGCAACAAAAGTCGTAGAAATTGTTTCACCTTAATCCGTATCAATAAGGTTGTTACACATTCGATCGACCTAAGACGGACTGGCTGAAGCGTAGACCGACCGTGGCCGTTACTTAAGCCCGATTCGTATTGCGCGATTACGCGATCTTGCAAACGGCGGCTTCCTTCCCTGCGCAAGACGACCGCAACGACTTTTATATGCATATTAGGCTAAGCCCTAGCAGGCAAAAGGCACCATTCAATAATAATGGGCATTTGGTCATTTTCTCTCCCATGGGAGGCATCGGCAGCATGGCAGGCGGGAATTTCCCGCACCCCAGACGCTGGAAAGCTAAACGGAAATACTCTCGGTCTTTTGGCGTCCAACGGCGTAGGGCTTCGGTTTTGCGCGTGTGTTGCCTCCGTACAGTCAAACTCCGGATGCTCTCGCAGGCCAGACCTGCCAGACGGCGCTTGTGCCACGCAAACACCTCTCGCTGTTGGTCGCCATGAGGACCGTGGGGACACCACCCCCTATTTTGGTAATGGCGCGACGACCACAACGGCTTTGGGGACGCTAAATTGGAGAAATTGCCGATAAAGAGCGTACTGATCGATTCATTAATAATAAACGAGCCGTTGTTGTTTTAGCAAGGGGTTGGCGAGCGTTCGAAGGAGATCGTCTAGTGGTGGTGAGGTTTGGACGTCGAACGGATCGATAAATGATGCCAAATGGACGAAGGCCGTCGTTGAACCACTCCGTGAATGGACGGTCTCGTACCCGCAAGCCTAGCCACGAAATCTCGGTAATCTTTCGCTCGCGGAAAAGCGTTACACCGGTTTCGATCTTGCGCCGCAAAGTACAGGTTTTTGCATATTTTTTTTGTTACTTCTTCGCCTCCAGATGCAAACAAATTGAACGAGCAAGTGCGATCAGGTGAGGGTCGCAACACCGAACAATGATACAGTGGGAGACGAAATTTATCAAACAGTTAATTCAATTAATTATCCCTGTCGGTTGCCCGCAGGCCACGGAAAAGAAGCACCTAGCGAACGGGACGCAATTGCATGATGGAAGCAGTTACGCTTGCGTTTCAAGCATGCGCGATGCAGGATGCTGATCAACCTGGCGCGTATTACGCAAGCGGCAGGTCGACCGAGAAAGGTGGTATGTAAATCATACCCAACGCCGGTGCTTGATTTGCGTTTGTTTGTCAGGGCGCCTTATCGCCTCCGTGCTCAGAACAAGCTCCGCATGCTCAATCAATCACGCATTATCGTGACGTTGTAATGGAAAAATTACATGCTATCTCGCAAACCGGAGGTGGTTCGCTTTTCCGTCGGTGGACGCTTATTATTTTTAGACGAATAAGTTGGCAAAACTGTATCATGGCTGTTTTCGTTTTTTTCCTTCCATTTCTCCAACGGCACACCGGGTCGGGAGAATGGAGCATTTCTTTAATTAAGTTTCTCCGCGGTAAATCGATTCCGGTCCCGCGGGAGTCTGCTTCATTCATGCTGAATGCGCACTATCCGCTAACCCACCAAGCGACCGACCGTTCGTCGACATCAACCAAGGGCAAAACATGTCTAGGTCGATTAATGAAGCATTTATTTGCTTGTCGACGAGCCCCACCGATGTCTGCACCGATGCCCTGGTGCATGTGCGCAAATACAAAACCGTGCTGTGCCCCGCGCAAGGCTGCTGCAACTTTCTGGCGTGCTTTCAGAATGCGAAAGCATGTCTGAAACGGACAACTGATAGATTTTTATCACTTGTAGTTTTCATCACCTTTTTTTCCTCGGCCATGCGCCGCCATCACTCCGCTCGGCGACGTGGTTTGCCCCCATTTGCATACAGGGAGGAAACGCGACCACACGATCGCGTACACAGCGGCCGCGTGGGTCGCTTGCAAGGATGAGAAAGGACTTGCCAGCACGCGGAACGGGCGGCATTGATCCATCATTCGACGAGGCTGGGGTTTGTTCGTTCCTTTGCACCCACATTCCTCCGGTGATGGCCGGGCTTGTCGTTGGAGCCCTTCCGAAAGGGGCTAGCAGACGATGTACGTTTCGGTACGCGAAGGGACATTTTTCATGTTCGCCGTGTTAGACGCTTACACGTTCACTTTCAAACAGCGTCCCCGGTGGGATGGCTGATGAGCTGGGAAAGATAATTGTTTCAAGCTTTCCGCGCTCTCACTTTTGGTGGTTTTGGCGTGGCTTTTTAGCGTATCGTTTCTTTTCGCTTCCCCTACAAGCGAGGATCGTTCACACGCCGGTCGCAGTATGACACGGGAACGGTACGATCGTATCGGCTCAAATTTGTACCAATCGAAATCGATTCTATCGGATGTACCGCGAGTGCATGTTTATGCTTTGTACCTGGTTCTTACTTTCATTGCTGCATTCGAGCACAAAAGAATGAACAGAAAACCGAATGAAGGCGAAACGGCACATTCTGGTTGTGGAAACTCACCACTGCTTCAAAAAAAGCCCATAATAATTTGTGCGTGTAACATTGCAGGAAAAAAAAGCTCCCCATCAGTTCACCTTTATTTCTCAACAATAAATCACTGTTTGAATTGGCGTTTGGCTCGGGGTAAAAAAAAGCGTTTCAAAAGCGGCATCGTTTACACAATTGAATGCCAAAGCCCACCCAACCCCAGGGGGCTCGAAACCGACCGCCCCAAACACATCTTTCGCTCGCAAATTAACGATCGTTACGCGGAAGTCGTCGGTACGATGGCGCGCGGCGACACGATTCGGTTGTGCTTGTACATTGAAATTGAAATTAGTCTGCCCGGCGAACCCGATTCGCCCGCTCTCAGGGGCAGCAGATCCTTTAATGGCAGCCCGATCGCTCCGTAGCCGCCTCTTCCCGGTCGGCAATTGGCATTAGGTACAAATTAATCATCCTTCAAAATGTTCAGGCACCGCCTACCCTAACGCCATCTAGCGTCCGGCGGTGGCAGCGGCAAACGTAAAACCCAGGCCGGACAATTGCCCGGACTGTGGCGCGCAGCGTAGCAACTCCTACTTTCGCCGGTCACGCCACCGGACGGCTCTCGTGTTGCAGGGTGGCGTAAGGTTGGCACTGCTAGACCACGAGCAGACCAAACCAGAGGACACCTTCGGGACTTCTTGGGGGCGCCGCCATCGCCATCGATGACAGGCAGAGGAGCACCAGACCCGGTGCACGGTGGCTCGTAAACGCACTCGCATGTGGACGGCGTGAGCCTGCCCTCGGTTGGCGGGATTTTAATTATTTATTGACAATTATCCTGCGGGCTTATTAAAAAGCTTAAATCGATTGGCCTGCGGTACCGTTATGCCGGGGACTTGCTTGGGCCATACACATCGCACGGGAGCACGCGGCGCTGACGCGAACCCATTGACGAATGATCACGTTTTTACCGCCGCGTCGTCGACTTTGGTCGCCATCATTCTGGCACTTAGTCACCACGCGGTATCCGTGGTAGCCGGGCCGTGGTTCTCCGGTCCTTGAGACTGACTCCCGGAGCTCTGTCGTAACAGTGTGTGCGACCCTTCGTTATGTGGCCGAACGCGCAACAGTTACATGCGGCGTAATTGTAGGTGCCTGGCGGAAGAAGGAGAATCATATTCGGGATCCAATCGGGGAATGTGTGGGAACGTGGTGGAGTTTACATAACGCCCTCAAATTCAAATCTGGTGCACGGTTTTTTTTTCTTTTCTTAGCCATCGCTGCACACGCTAGCAGATGAAAACAATAGGAAACATTAGTTGGCCCTTCAGCTTGTCCGCGGGCCGGACGATTCCGAATCGGCCGTTGCACATGAGATTGAAATTGATCTCATTTCCATCGATCGGTTCCATCGCGCTCTCGAGGGAGTCGGATTATGTTTATTCGCCCGTTCCTGCGTGATCGGTTTACGAACCCCACGGTGGAAGTGGCTCAAATTGCACCCCGCCCTTCGAGAGCTGCAAGTGATCGCTGTCACCGTCGTATCAGACCCGCTAAAGGGTGTAATAAATTTCTGAAAATTTCAAAACCAATTCCCCAAGTCATCAAATTTGTTAACCTCGCCTCGGCCGAGCCGCTGACCCCGAACCGATCTCGACGCCACCGTGATCGATCGATATTGACGGTGTCGTGGTGTCGGTGGCTAGTTTTAACCCTATTACAGCATGATTTGCATACGCTTTACGACACCATAAAAGTGGAATCCATAATTCAGGCCCCGCCGGGTGATCGAAAATTCATTTATTCGCCGAACGGAAGATGGAGGTGGAGAAAATATATGTATTTCCCTAGCCTAAAGCGCCCAGTTCAGTGCAGCCCACACACACCGGCAGTTAAGCTCGGCAAAGGGGCTATCAATTTAACAAAGCTGATGAACGGTGCTAAACTTGTTTATAGAGACGTTATGGTGCGATAGCGAAACATTATCGGATCCGATACGAGGGTGAGCAGTGTGTGTGTGTGCATGTGTGAGTTTGTATGCATGCAAGGACTCTCCGAACGATGTGAAGTTGCCTTTTATGTACGAAATGCATTTCTCAAAGATGATTTTAATGATGATGATCACGAAGATTAGATTGCATCGGTTGACACTACACGGCTGACGTCGTCTCGCTGAGCACACACGCGTTGAGTGCTTGATTTGTGCGAGCTCAGTGTTGCAACTGTAACGGAAATGTAGAGAAAAAATCACACAATTACATCATAACTCGAGTGGGCCGCTCTTCCTTCACAGCGTAATCTAATTATGATCTATTAAGCCGTCGGAATCGACTCGGATCAGTTCCGATTAGTTCAATCTCGGCGTTCGCTACGTTAACCGTTCGTTCTAAGTTGTCGAGCTGGTTTTGCTGCTCCGAGGACTTTTTTCTTCTTCTCTGCCGCTTCTCCTGCACCACATACAGCTTAATGGTGCATCTTCAAGGTTCCTGTTTTGCACCAAGCGGAGCACGCGATGCCTCATCGGCTTCTCATCAAAGGGAAACCGGGATGGATTGTCATCTACAGCCGAGATGTGAGGTAATTCCGCGCGAGTTATAGTTTGCACTTTGCGCTCTGATTCATCTCCACCGCGGAATGTAGGCTACCAACCCAGCCAGCACACTTGCCGGTATGCGACGGGTCTTAATTAAAATGCAATTAGTGGGAATTAATTTTTCATTAGTGTGCTCCTGGTTGCTGGCTGTGTATGTGGCACAGGAAGAGAGCTCCTTCGTGACACTGTTTTTTTTTTTTTATTTACGTTTAATCCGATTTAGATTATGGAACTTTTATGCAATCTGTTTCAGAAACAAATGCCTTTTTAATGGAACGAAATTTGTCCACACGATCGTTGCCTTCCAGCGATTCCGTTTGCGATCAATATTAAGCTTGCTGCATTTTACTGCAAAAAAAATGCAAAGCATTTTCCCTCTAACTAACGCACAGTGCGACATCCTCTTGCAGCGCTGTAAAGGGCTGAGAAAAATGTCCGCCATTTAGATAGTGCCTTAATGTGTCACCGTTGTCGCGATGAAGCACGCTGCGCTCAGGGATCAGGGTGCCATTTGATGCACTAGACTACAGTCTATTTGCACATATGCGCATTAACGCAACGGAGTAACTTTGAAACAAATAGGACACTTAAATGGGGAGATTAAAGGTGCGAAAATAACACCTGATAGCTCCGGGACATGGCGGGTCTTGATATCCTGGAGAAAAGATAGTATTGTTCATGCAAAAAGAAGGTTTAATGACATGATGAGCTTAGCAGTAGATTTCTGCTAAGGTATGAAGAGCTCGCTCGAAGGAGTAGACATAATATATTTCCATACTCAACGTATCTTATGAAACAATTCAATTGAAAGTTCAATTATAATTTTCTTCAATGATATGTTGTATTAAATAAATTGTAAAAATTGTAAATATATTTTGCTGACATCGATACCCACGCCAAGCTCTCCCTTGATTTTAAACGTCTCCTAAAGGTGTATTCGCAACCTTTTAACATTTGAATAGCGCCAGTGTCAACGATGTGATCAAAGAGAAAGAAAAAGCAATTTGATTTCATTCGTGATTTCATTCGCGAATGTTTTATAGCAAAGTAAACACCAACAGACCGTTTGCTTCAAGTTGCACATAAGACTACAAAAAATACAACATCGCCAAGCGATAGGGAAATCACGCTAATTTATTCCAACATTGGCATTGAAACCAATCGCATCGACGGAATTGACCGATTCACACGCGAAAAAAGAAGAAATCATGTCCCGCGAACGCTTGTCCGCCGTTTGTGCTATGACAAAGCAAGGTACTCTAACGGCATGATAATGCCTTAACCTATCCACCTATGGTACACCGTTTTTCCTTTCAGTTTGTACCACTGCGCCATTGCAGAGGCTTACTTAAGGCTCTCTAATTCAATTTTTCAAACCCGCACGCTGTACCGATGCCGTCCGGAGATAGCCGATAACCAGCCAAACAAGCTCTTAGCGCCATTGGTCAATCACACGCACGCAAAGAGACACTCTTTAGCGAACGGAACAAATGTTTGTAGCCATTCGTCTTTCACCTCCGAATTCCATTGAGCACACCCGGTAGCGTGTGGTGGTCGTGCATATATGCGACAAAACGAAGCATTTTCCTCTCCGCCTGAGCAGCATAATTCTCTTTTTTCGCGTCCCATCCGGATGCGAATGTCGGTGGCGGCAGTGTGGCCTGGGTTTTCGCCTAATGGACGGTAAATATTGCATTCGATCAACAGTCGTCATGAGTGGACCTCCGCACGATCACCGCCCTTCCTCCACGATCCTCTTATGCAAACATCGGTCCCCCGGACAATCCATCGATCGAGCATCGATCGATCTTTCACCATCCGGCATCAAACGCGCCACACCGTTTCTACCAGCTGGTGGTGGAATTCTGGCGGTTTTTTTCCCCATTCCGGGCGAGTGGGTCTGATTTAGTGTGGGTATGCGCGGGTTAACCCCCAACTCAACCCTTACCACCCTTTCCAATCACCCGATCGGATAGGGCTTCCTTCTTTCCCACTCTCGCGAGCACTTGATTCGCTCCTTTCGCCAACGAGGTGCACAAAATTGATTGGCTTTTCATTTGTTTGGTCGATTGTATGAAAATTTGATTCGATCCGCGGGAGTTTATTAACCACAACCGGTTGGGCCCTCGTGCTGGAATTGACCACCCCGCCGCGTTGGCTGCACGTCTCTGTGCGCTCCCTCCGGAACCGGAAGACGCACTTGACCGTTCGGGCCGAGCAGCGCGGATCGATTCGAAATACGAACGCGACCGGCTCGAATGGCCTCTCGAAAATGTCCACTTGGCGTTGCGTCGCGTGGATCAGCTTTTGCTCAGCGTTCCGGCCGGTCGATCGAAAGGACGGTTGAAACCGCAAAACCGCGACCGCCCGATTCGTGCGCGACCGCAAACGGCGTGATTTAAAGAGTGACGAAATGTTTATTGTGGTGATTGGATTTATCGCTTGATTGTGTCGCGATCGGTGTGTGTTCGCGCGCGCGCGCGCAGCGACGACGAGCGAGATTGTAATGGCGTGCGATCGTTGGTCGTATGCAAAATGGTGGTAGAGCGATCAATGCGAGGCTTCAGTTTTCGCAAAGCTGTTGTGCGCGTCCGAGGCCCTGGGAAAAGCGACCCGTTTTGCACCATTCTTTCGGAATCGACGGGAAGTCAGTACAACAGGGATATCCGCGTAGGCCACGTAGGGAACGTTACGCACGTAGGCTGCAAGTGAGGAATCTATAAATTGGATGCGCATTCAATGTCTCATTGAAGCGCATGATTTATTTGCAAATTTTTCCATTGAACGGATGGTAGAAATATTCCCGACAGCTGAAGAAGATCCGTAAGTCACTGGCCAGCTTGGTTTGATGGGCTGGCTGGCTTGGTTTGATGGAAAATTAGCGCTTTTTAGTGCTTTAGTTTAAAAATTTGTTTAGCGTGTTATGAAATAATCTCTCTCTGGATGTTTCACTGGTGTTGAAGTCCAAGAAAATTACAAACCTTGAGAGATGCTGTCAATCAGTCGTGATCGTTATTCAAAACATTTCTTTCAGTCCCATTCTAAAGTGTTCGTTACCATCTCCTCACGAAACGTTTAGACCGAAACGAATCCTTCGGTTCCCACAGCGATGTCAGGAATTGGAACATTTTATGGTAATGAAGTTTGACCCACGGTTGAGCGAACATGAGCCCACGCCGTAAGCTGCCGTCTTAACCCGGCGCCAGTACGTAAAGGGTGTCAACTGTCACCTAATGACATCTTTAAATGTGTAGCAGGTCCCAAAACTGACAGCCTCAAGAAGAGAGTACGTTGTTGAGCGGCGCATTTATCATTTATTCAAAACCAACTCGCGGCCGTTCGAAGTTCTCTTTTTTTTGAATTTTTTTTTACCCCCAAATGCTACTAAATACCTTTGCTGGCGACCTCCAAATGTAGTACGGTGTGTTCCTGGCGCTGTCCACGCGGTGCCGTGCTGCGAACATGCTTCATTGCCACCACTTTGCTGTTGTTCGTCGTGTTTGTTTCCCCACTGGATCCGGGGATTCGGGTTCGCTCGCTAGTCAACCCTTTTTGGACTGGTTCCAATCCCAATTCCCCTAGTAGCAACCATGAACTATGAAGACATCGCTTTTCGTTCAGCCGGCTGTCCTAGCAGGCCCGGTGGTAGATTGCTATCTCCGTGACAGCTATCTTGTTAACTGGACTTGATAACATACACTTTAAGGCTGGCTTCCCTCCCAGATCGAGCGTTCTACCATGGGCGGAAACAGGTTCGTCCAGATCGGGACGTTTGTATTCGTTCTCGTCTCGCTCGCATCCGGCTAGATCGGGCGATGAATTTGGCTTGAAGTTTATGCGTAATTGATGACACGACCGTGCCGGTTGAACCTGTCGCCGTGACCAGTGTAGAAGCCTACGACAGCTGAGCGCTCGGGAATGTGGAGAATTCGCTCTCGGATGTGACCTGATTTTTCTCTCATTTTACCCATTTCCATCCCCGATCATCCCCCTGGTCCTCTCACGACTGGTTTATATTTTCGACGGAAAAGTTGCTGCGTGTCTGCGCGATGTCTTTTAATTTCTGGCATCCCCGGCACCGGCCCCAGCATCCCAGCCGGTAATTAATGATACAACAGGTTCGATTGATATCAAAATTGAACCTTTTTGACGAGAAAATATGGCAGCCATAAACATTTTATCGCAATTTTTACGGCACCCGAACCCGGCACGATAAGAAAAACGGCTTTTCTTCGGCCCCGCGGTGCTACTGGGTGGTCCACACACCGGGCTGGCTTGAAGCTGAAGCTCGCTCAGCCACATTATGTCGCGCTCTTAAAAACCTGTGGCAGAAAGACAAACAGTTTAATTGGCCACCGTTAAATTGCTGCCGATTAAATCCGGTCGTCCCTGGGGGGGGTTTCATGTTTTATGCGGCGATGGAACGATCTACATGTGCAAAATCAGCGGGACGACTCACGGCCGTCGCGAAACTTACGACGCGCGCGACATTTTTCGGGGGCGAGAATTATCAAACCACGCACTGCGGGACATCGGGTTGATTCATTTAAATTTCGAATTTCGCATAGCAGTTTTTATGTAACGGGGATATTTTTTTTTACACTGCCATGTATGCGGCATCCGGTTGGATTCGCCCCAGCTTCGAGGGCGGTAAAAGTGGAAAACATAATTTCTTTATTCAAACTTTTCTCGATCGCTGCCACACCTGTTTTTATTCATCAGTCGAGCTATTTTGCACTCGCACGAACCGAAAAAAAAACCTGCCCCCCCATCAGCGCGATCACAATCGATGATCGGATATGGATTGCAATTTAACGACTTTATGCTTTCATGCTGACGGATGGAACGAAATGGGGCAATTGTGTCCCGCCGGGTTGAGAGCATGTTTCCTGGACATTTTTTGATGGCACACCCTCCTAGAAATGTCATTCGATTGTCGATATTTTTTTGTTGAGAAAAACCAGCTTTTATCATCGTTTTTTTTTTATATTCGTCATGTCGATTTATGTTTTCGGCCTTCACGCCCACTTTATGCGGTCATGCAGGTCGGGACAATAGAGCCCTGGTTGTGTTCGCATTGGGAATGGTTTTTATTTATCCCCCGAGAAGCATGACGGTGCACCAAAATTGTAACATTGTTCCAGCGTACAGCGTTTAGTGTTACACTTTTTGCCAATGCTCCGGTGGGAGATATTCGTTTACATAAATCATCAACGGTTTTCTGCAACACGGATACAATATTGCAATATCGTTGCCGTGTCGTTGCAAAAGGACACGGCGCATTTGCACCAGACATCCAGCCGAAAGGGAAGCCTTGCTGAATCGACAAGAATTTGCGCGTCGCCCCGCCAGCAGTGGCATCGGGAATGTTTATTTATTTTTGGAAAATTATTTACCGCAACTAATTGCCCGTTTGCGCGGTTGCCGGTCGTCGAATTCTGCCGACTTCGTTCTTTCTTATCTGGCGCGTATCCGCCCCATTTCGGGTGCCTGCGGCAGTGCATTCGCGCGCCAGTTTTATGGCGCATGGCGGCGAGAGCTGGAGCGCAATCGCAGCGCCACGCTTTATGATTCCGCCGAGCCAGTGACAGTCGCTCATTAACATTGACTTTGAGCTACTTTTTTAACGGCCTCGGAAGACACATGTGCAAAATTTCGAGGCCACCTCGGGCGGGTTCGCTGTTGCGGTTCGCTTCTGCGTTCGTCCCGTTTCGCGCAATGCAAGCGGACCGAAACGTGTGTGGTGTGCGATGTGGTGACACACATCGGCGGGTTCGCTGGCACATATGCTTGAACTCGCACGTTCCCGTATCAACATGTTGATGGTTAACGCTACGCAACCGGAGCGCGAGATGGTGACGCGCACACCCTCATCCGGTGCCGGCAATCGGAAATCAAAAGCTGGAATCTGTGGGCCGGAGCGGTGAAGCGTCGAAAATCGAAACAGATGCGTTTTGGTTCCGCGCCGCGAACCGGGTGCGGTACTGGAATTGATTAGAGCCGAAGGGGAACAATGTGACATTATCGGAGAAAGTCACAGATTGGTCGATGTGAAAGGGCAAGTAAAGTACGTCACACAACCGGCGACCACTTGCGGTTGTACTTTGGGTTTTTGGGAGTACATAAAACAAACAACCTATAAACATTATCAAATCGTTCGTGTCCCGTCGAAAGAGGGTGAAAAGGCGCAAGCATGGTTGCTGCTATGCTTGATTAAAGGCAGCGTACATGTGGAGGTTAAGAGCGCGAACAAACAGCTCTTGTAGCGATTAGCGACGGAAGCGTTCCGAGGAAAAGTTAATCCTATTTGTGTGGGCTGGGATTTTGGAAGAAATCGAAATCGCGCACTCGCGCCGTGGCATTCTGGTGGTAACGGACCACATCGCTGACAAATCGGTCTGCTCCGAGTGGAAAGTTGCGATTTAACGTCGGTGAAAATCGCAACCAGACGAGTGGAACTCCGCCTTGTCGTGTTTACATTCTATCGGATTAATTTCATTGCCATCCTCTTCCGCCGGAGCTACCATTTGTCGGAAATCGTAATGCATTCGACAAAGCTTTCGTTGCTCTTTGCGAGCACGAATTGTTCCAACCTCCCTGCGTATGCAAATCCCTCCAAAACGCAACCGCAACGTTGCAACACGAGATTTGCGATCGCGCTTGTAAGCCTTAATTTGCAACAATAATTCATTAAAATTGATTGTTTTAATTATGATTATTAATTGAATTATTAACCTTTTCCTTCGCACCGCACCGAGCTGGCCAAGCCCTTCATTGGAGCGAGCGATGGTCCATCGCCGATGGTGCCCTTCCCGTTTGAGAACTTGTTTCCCGTTGCACCGGATGCGGGTAAGGGCCCGATGCAAGCGGTTCTCTCTCCCTTTCGCGATCGCTCGATCGGCAATGCACCCGACCGATACTGTGCGTTCGTTTCTTCGGTTTAATTTTACGTTATCTCACCATAAATTGTGAAATTGAAATTGTGCGCACGCGTGAAGATACTATTCCACACCACACACGCGCGCGTCACGAGACGGCCATACGTTCTTCCTTCGCGCTGGGTGGGAAGGTTTTGCGAAAATAAAACACCTACCGATTATCTACCTACCGGTTAGATGCCTGCTTCATGCGGCACGGTCGGATCGATGAACACTTTTGACATGCATTACGCACATAATAGCAACGGTCCTTCTGCACAACCTGCCGTGGCTCTACTGGATCTTGAGGATCCGCCATAGTCTTCATTACACGGGGATCGTACGCCGGCAACATCGAGCTACTGAGTGAACGAGGTTCGCGCGGCGCGAGGAGTACAAATACCTGTTATCGGATAATAATAAATTATGAATAGATACTTCATGAGGTTAATTGAAATCTTTAAGATGTGAACGACGATGAACCGCGACGTTATGCCTCGGCGTGGTGAGTAAAGTACGTCTTTTAATCCGATCCGGGCATCCGATCGTTTTGCTGGTGAGCTGCAGTTTCTCGTTTACGGAAGATGCATTTCAGATAGCATTTTTTATTTCATTCGTTATCATTTTAGAGTTTGATTAAACGTAGTTATTATTCTTTCTACTCCGTGCGCACTCCTGTCAGTAAGCCGTCCCACAAAACCATGAAACAGCCAATTAAATTTCATGTCCCTTTTTTATTATTTTTACTTCGACTTATCGCTCGAAATAATTTGTCTTCTCATCGAAGCTTCATCAAATATGTCTCTATCTCCTCTGTGTGCTTATCTGCTCGTCCGGGTAGCACATGACGAAAATCTCATCGGGCACACTTGATTAATTTCCCATCCGTACATCCATCAAACCGACATCGACCATTAATCCTCTCCGATGTTCTTCCATTACCTCTCTCTCTTTTTCTCCTTTTCTCTCGCTCTCTCCCTTACCTAATATGGGACTCGCATCCGATTGCAATGTCCCAGGTCCCAACCCATCGCTGCAAGTGACGAATTAAGCCACTGTCAGTGGAATGAAAACAACAGCAAAAAAATCATGTACGTCTATGCGGCTTTCCCTCTCAAACGGCTTCGCTTTATCGGCCTCCGATAATCTACGGCCTTCCCAGCGAACCCCGAGTCGGGAGGATGATCCGTGTATCCCGCTACACTATCTCGACCGACACATCACCAGCTCCTAGGATGCGATCCGTGCCGGGTTTTCAGGGGGGTGACTTCTCAGAAAACCGCCCGACCGTCAATGTCGTGTGCATTTCGTAAGGCATAAAGACAAAAATATCATTTCCTGTGTCGGAGGTTCTGCACCTTCGCGTGCACCATTCCATCCGTAGGCCGATATCGCACCGAACCGATCGACAACCGGCGTTGCCATTCTGGAACCATGCTGTGCCTGCCGCTGACACCGACGCCGCTGGTGCATTCTATGCGCCTGTCGTACGTGCACTTCCAGTGCAGCATTAACATGCCGGTGACGCACACGGGGCTGGACGGTTGGGCTATAAATACCTTGTTCGGTTTAGGAAGCAACGAAGGGAAGCGAACCATAGTAAATGACACACACACGCACGCAAGCACACATATAAAAAGTGCATCACAAACACGGGAACGAAAACGTTTGACATCGAACCGTTGGTGAGCAACGAAAGTCAAGGGCAAGGGAGAAAACGGCATGCAATTCCGGAGGATGGATGAGAAAGAGAGAGAACGATATCCGGTTTGCGAGAAGCCATTGGGCGCTAGCGGACGGTTATTCTGGCGCACGGTCGGAAAAACGCCACTCCTTCGCGCACGGTGGCGCATGGTGCGTTTTAATTGCGCCGACAGCAATTTCCCCTTTGTGCAAGCGGGACGGGAGCTCGAGTAGAGAGCGCTGGGTTGAAGGGCCGCACACCGGAAGGATACGGGAGGAATAATCAAAATAAATAAAGGACGCGTGCGATACGCGATTCCGTGCATCGCGTTGTCTCTCGTTCTCGCCGCAGCTGGCTGGCTCATGCTGGGAGCTCAGAACCAACCGCATCTGTATGCGTTCTATGGCGGCTGGTGACGAGTGGAAAAAGCGAGAACGAAAATGAAACCGGAGCGAGCAAAACAAAAAAAAAACAACATTGGGCGCCATGGAAGAAAAATGCTTCCCAACTCGGGCGAGGGAAACCGCGCCTTCGATATGGCCACTCGACGGGAGTTTGCGGTAAGCCACGGTGCGGTTAGGACGGTTTTGTTCGCGCTCGTTCGCCGGCCTCGGTGCGTGCTTTTGTGCCGGTTTTTGGTCGTGCATTTGTGCTGTGCCCGTGATTAATGATCAACGTACTCGAAGGCGCATTTTTCGGCGATTTTTTTCCCCCCTCCGTCCATCATACGTGGCCGAGAGGGCATGAGGACGCGATAAATTTAGTGCAGCATAAAAATCATATAACGATCGCGGGCCGAAATTGAGGGTTTCGATGGATTAAATTTGGGCGCACGTACAAACACACTCACTAACATACGGCCGTGTGCAGAAGTGTCTTTTGAAATATTCTGTGTTAAGGTTCCCGGGTGGAAGAAAACTACACGGTGAAAGTGAAAGGATGTGCAAGTGAGCCGCCCAAAATTATTATCCGCCGGGGCGGGTGTGTGTGTCTGCATGTGCATGTATGTAGCGCTTGTACGTGCCCGTGGCGGGTGTAGATCAAGTGAGATTTCGCGAAAAGCTTGAACTGATAAGATAAAGGTCTCCTCCAGACGCGAGGACCACCAGTCATAATCGTGGGCAGCTCGTTCGAAATTGCAACCGAACTCGGTGTAATTACGCCCCCCGAGGGAAGGGCGAAAAAGAAAAGTGAAAATACGGCGAAATTTTTGGGTGGATAATTTTCAACCTGCACCTGAACCACGACCGCGCGCGTAATCGCGAATCGGACTAGATTGGTGGTGGTCCCTGCAGAAGGTAATAATGATGTTTCCCACGTGCATGTTTCGTTGTGTGATTGGGAACATTTTTCTTTGCCCTAATTATAGTCATCGTAGTCTCATGGGTTTGCAATTCTTTTATGTAATTGATTTCATAAACCTCAACGCACTGACGTTTGCTTGAATCCGACGTATAATTTGCTTTCCGTAAGGGCGTTTCTTTCTGCCGCATATGTTCCTTATGCGACACATCATTCGTTACCCAAGAACGTTGATTGAGGTAATCTAACTGTTCGAGAACAGAAAAGCCGCAGCCTTGTTTACCCGAGAGCTGTGCAAACATTGATCGAACTGTAAGACCATTATCCGACAGAAGCTTCACAAAAATCTGCACCTTTCGAACGACACTCCGCCGCCGTTGGTTGCGATTTCACTTTCACGTCCATCCGCGAGCCGCCTCTTGTTTGACCGGAGCTGACCACTTGAAGGGTAGAAACAACAGCGCCGCGGCGCCAGGACGTGCCAAAGCGCTGCAGCAACTGCAGCAAACAGCATCTGCCAGCTTTCAGTGACCGGGCCGCTACTCAAGCTAATGGCGTATGACGGTGTTTTGACAGTGGACCGTCCGCCTCGGTTTGGGCGATTTCCGTCCGGCAAAGGTGCCGATGCAGTCGTGCTTCGCAAACATAAATCCGCTCGACGGTCGCATGGACACGTTTCCGAATTACTTACGCCCGGGGAAACTCGACAAAGCCAAGTCCAGGGCTCGGTTCTCCCGACGACAAGGCACATCCGGTCATGCTGGGGGAAGCACGGGCTGATGGGCAGAAGGTGGAAGCGATGCGTTTAATCAACTGCCCCGAGATGGCACGTGTTTTGACGTTTGCGATTACTTACCCAGCTTCGGATCTGTTTTTTTTTTGTGTGTGCAGAAAAAGGCCATATTGATGAGGATGGTAGACCTCTTTACCTTACGGGATTATTGTGCTTGAAGCGTTTTTCCATGCGAATCAATTAGGCGTTTCCTCATTTCGAGGGCCCTATTGGCAAGGAAAAGCAGTATTGTTGTCACATTAGCTACGCCTGCTTATGTTCAATCTCATGAGTGTTTCTTCTCCACTAACGGATGTGAGAAAATGAGAGAATGCTTCGTCAGATAATGGTGTTTCGTTTGTGAATAAAATCCACTCGAAGCCTACGTTGCAGATGACACATTTACGTCCCATTATCTGGCATTGGCAACTTTCGCGTCTCTTCGATAACGTGGGCTAATAAAGCACTATCCCTGGTACTCAGTTTTGGCACCTTTTTTCTCAGTTAATAACCAATTACTGAAAAGGAGCAACAAAACGAGATGCACACGTTCGGGTCACGTGTTGTGTCCACGTGTGATGAACAGAAAACTCACTCACTTCAGTCACAATTGGCACTACCTTGAACGTGAATGAACCGACGAAGGGAACCGGCCCTTTTCCCCTTGCACAAATGCACCCTACCCGATGACAGCTGGCACGGTTTGCTGGCACCCGCCGCGGAAACGATTCGACCAGCGGGCAATAAAATCTTGTGGCAGAACTAATTCCGACATTATGCCGAACGCTTCCGGCATGGGCACATGTGCGAAGCGGGGAGCGACTGGCAAAATATTGATTCACGTCCTTTCATCCTTCCTTCCGTCCTTCGATCGTTGTTCATTTCCGGTGCATCGCTGAAATTGGCTTTCCGCGAATGGGCACATCAAGCCGAGATGATGGTGAATAATTGTTGGTCATTCTGCCCATGGGCCGTACTTTGTAAAGGTCTGATTTATCACATTTTCTACTGAAAATGAGAGGATGGGATGAAAAATAATATGCTTTACTGTAAATTTCTCTGTCAATTTAACCTATATATCGTTTGATTGAAATCAAAACCATTAGGCTACAATTGTGTGACCAGATTTGCAAAGATAACTGTGCGGATCGTAAATTGCAATCAATTACGTTAATCTCGGCGCAATCTGCTGCTGACGACGTTCTGCCTTTATAAACCTCTAAAATGCTCTATTTTGTTTTGATTGAATTTTCTCAAATTTGTTCCCGCTCTCTCCTGAAAATTGTCAATGAGCATGTGAGGCAGGAAAACGGTACCATTGCACGGATAATTGCTTTCTAAGCCCAATTTCTTCCATTTTCGAGTGACTGTTGCGTCATTTGTGTTATTTCGAATGCAACCCCGGCCATACGCTGCTCTCCGGGATGTCGATTAGGGGAAGGCAGCGATATTCAAACTCGAGAACATTAGCTTGATTGTTCGGGATTTTGGAAACCGATGGGAAGTATTTGATCCCGTGTAACAATATATGCTAATTATGATCTGATAAAGAACCCCTGCTTTCTTGCTGTCGTAATGAAAATCAAACCGTTTGTGGCTCAGCTCCGTAAAGTTCGCAACTGCAGAAGAGAACGAGAGAGATGTGAGATGTGAAAATTTCTTAATTCCTCATCGCCGCCTGTCGAACGATGCACACCGTTTTCCTCATCTCCTTTGTGCGCTGCGAGATAATTATGGGAACCAAGGTTGGGTTTCCCTGTGCAACCTGACAATCCTTGGCCTTTTCAGCGGTGCACTCAAACACACGGCTGACGATTGATTACCGAGGACTTAACACTTGATCCCCAATTGCCGTCGCTCCCGCCCGGACGCTCGTTGGCTGCCGTTTTAAATGGCAAATAAAAATTGAACATCGACCTAAACCGGGCCGCAGCCCTTCGTCGATCGAAGCTGGGAAGCTGAAATTAACTTATCTTTCCAACCCGGGGAACCGTTCGCGACGTTGATCGCAAAAAGTGCTGAGCCAAACGCAAAACACCGCCGCGCGCCTTGTCCGGGGCAACAAAGTAGCGACCGAAGGAGCTTGTGTGTGTGTGTGTGTGTGTGTGCGCCGATGACCCAAGACCCGCCGCGGTGGGTGCCAAGCCAGCAGGCGGTTCAACATGCCAACGGGAGACGAGAGCGCAACATGTTACCATCGGTACCGGAATCGACGAGCATGGCGGACGGAGGTCGAATCCTCGTCGCTCGTGATCCAGATGTTGCACAATGGCATGTCTGGAGCGGACGTAGCGTTATACAATGTCGATCGGGATGATGTGATGACGGAATGGTGGCGTGTTGCTGCTGCTGCTGTTGCTGTAGCTGCTGATGCCCTCGAAGGGTTCCGTTGCTTCACGGAGCTAGAGCTCTAGTTGAAAGGAAAAGTACCGACACCGCGTTTGGAATGATGGGTTTTTAGTTTGCACACGGCAACCGGCACACCCGGCACGTTGTGTTGGTTGAGCGGAAGCGTTGTTTTGCTTATACCATCGCCCATTTCTTTTGATTCTGTCTACCAGATGGATGCTATTTTGCACACCGGCTTCCGATGAGAGAGTTCTCTTTGATAAGGTGAAATATTGTTCAGCTGTTCAGCAACAAACTGTATGTTAAAGCAATAACGTGTTAGAGCAGAAGAATGAAAACATTTATGTAAGACATCGCGAAAGGATGTACCCATGCGCATCACCTTTGATATGTTTCAAGAAGCACCGTAGCAAATTCTATCAAATCTCATCAAAATCGATCCATAGAGAAACGCTAATTGCACGCTTATAAATGATTTATTTTTTAATTACACTTGCCAACCCCTAAGAGGGTGAGAAGCACCGATCATCTCACGCCCGATGCTGCTAGCTAACCGATCGATTCACCTTTTTCCCAGGTACCCGGGCAGCACACTTGACAATACGCCACTAATTGCACCGCGGCTTACGTAACGCGCCTGACCTTAGGGGTGCGATAACAGTATCCTGAAAATTTTCACGTAACACTAACCCCCCTCGGGATCGTTTGAACTCGCGATGCGCGAAAATAGTGCTGTCTTCCGTTGCGCAATCACGTTGCCGCACGCCAGAGAAGAATGAGATCTCGTGCCGCTAAAAGGCAGCACTAGAGTCGAAATATGTTTGCATGAGGGCAAGAAGGCGCGCTATATGACCCCGGTGGAGGAAACTCCGCGTGGTACGGCTGATATGACGCACTAATCGTACCCCTCGTGACGTCTCATTCAACTTCTTTCCAATCGAGCGCCAGGTTTCAGTATCGGTGTCGTGCAAATTTCCAGCTGCTCCTTGTTGTGCGTCGGCGAGCTGCCTCCGCGGTGATCGGCAAACGATAGCTAATTTCGTCCGAAGCAACCCTCCGCCGGTCACCTTTTCTTCCGTTATTATTTTATACTTTATCATCATTCTGCACGCCCCCCGGGGACGCCCCCGGCAGAGACGCCGTGGCGAACGCCAAACCGCGCAAAATGAGCCTTTACCGCGCTCTGTGAGGCGTTCGTCCCTTTTTTTGCCAGGCGTTTCTGGCAAGGGCCGACTGATTAGTTGTTGGCGTGTCTTGTGGCAAAACCGCACCGTGGTGTATGGCCGTGTGTGCTGAAGGTGGTGACCAGTGTGCGCCTTCCTAGTGCTGGTGTTGGGCGGCACGAGCCGACCGGAACCGTCCGCGATGACGCGAACGCTGACGTGCAAAGAGGCATCTCGGCGAGCGAAAATTGAAATTAGTAATTACGATAATTGCTAAGGATCATAAATTAAACGAAACGAAATTGGCCTGCCATTTGGAAGCGTTTTGCTTTGCGGTTTGTGTCGAGAGGTAAAGCATCTTCCGGAAAGGAGAGAGATTGCTTCAACGAACTGCAAAAGTGAGTGCGTCAAGTGGAAAACGGTTTGATGGGATAGGAAAATGGTGTGTGATATGGTGGCTCTAAATCAAGCGTCCTGCTTTTGTTTTCTTATCATGTTTTGTTTGAGTTATTGTGTATGTTTAGGAAATAGGGTGAAAATTGTTTAAGAAATTAGTTACATACTTTTTCGAATTAATATAGCTCCTTTTCTTATTAGTAAATCTATCCCCACTCATCCATGAAATGTTGAACTATTGTTGCTTTTATCTGTCCTCGTCATAAAGCTATTGGTAAAAGGTTTGTCGATCACCTTTACTACCTCCTCCTGGCTACAATTCACACATTTCGTGCACTTACCCCCGCGGCAATAAGGCGTAACAAATGTTTCAGGGTACGATTGCATCTTCGCGCGGCCGTAATGAACTCTCCCTTTCAATGAAAGCTCGTCAGAAATGGGAAACTCGAGCATTCGGTGTTTGATTAATGGGCCGCCACAGCCAGACGCACGTCCAGTCAAAGCGTTGGCAGGCGATCACGGGCACTCTGGCCGGGGCCGGAATCGGTCACCGGTTTCCGGCCCCGCTTTTTTTTTTCGACCTAATCACCGTAACAAGATCGCGCAAACCGCCACAAGCCACGCCGCGGCACCTAAACGGTGGGGCTGATTAATTGAATTCGTTTTGTAATCTTATCATTCGGACCGATCGCGCGTCCGATCGCTGGCCGAAGAATGAAGCGAAGAAAAGCAGCAGGTCCTGGCTGGCAGCGGGCTTAGGCCACGCCGCTTCCCTGGGGTCGCAGTCAGTCAGCAAGCCAGTCACTCATTCGCCCACTCGCCCGACAGCAACCCGTCAGGGCTTCTTGGTTCGGGTGCATGGCTTGATTAATTGGGACCGATCCGTGCCGTGGCCGATGGCGCCCGGGGTTGTGGCCCTTGCAGGATCGACTGTGCCGCCAGCCCTCAGCATGTGGTCCCAAGGGCCCGGCCAGTGAGGATTCGGTCGCTTTTCCTGTACCATTTTTCAAGCACCTCACACACACGCCCGCACTCAAATCCCGATGACTGTATCGGTAGATCTTGGATTGATCTCAGCGAGAAATCAGCACCACTAAGCGCCGGCGAGTAGCCTCGTGCACTGCATCGCCGATGGTGCAGCAGTCCTGCCAGGGGGTGGAGACGGGAGGAGGGAGGGGTGTCTAACACTGCACCGAAGGGGCGATCAAGTATCATTCGACCGCGTGCAAACAGCGCCACCAGCTCGATGACCCCTACGATCGAGCCGATGACGCTGCGACTTAATTGAGCAATTACAACCAATAAATCACACCGCAATCGATGATTAATGGGGACTTCCACCCAATTTCCCAGAGGGGGAGGGGCAGAGAAGAAACAAAAAGAGCCAAAAAGGGGAGTAAAACGAACCGAAAACTGCTCACCTCGAGCGCGCGAACGGTGCAGCGCTTGAAGCTTTTAAGGCTAATTTTAAGTGTTGAACGAAATAGATGGGTTTGAGGGTGCGCGGAGTGGGCCCACCAGCGGATGCGCGGGACACGGTGAAAAGTTCGCGCGTCCACATTCGCGGAGAAAGGGACCCCAGGGTCGGTGTTCCGATATCGGCCCTTCCGACACCGGGGCCATAAACTATCTTCGGCATCGAATCTACATCTTAATTATATTAATAAAAATTACCCGCCTTATGGGGGAAAATTGATCCGCGGATCGGAACTCGCGGCGTCGGGAGGGATGCACAGCGAACGGGGAAAACGGTACACCCTTCACCCTTTTGCTGGTGGGTTATTTTTGTGTATCTCCCGTAACGCGATCCGTTGATGCGTTTTGGATAAACTTTCGGACCCGATCGGTCGGCTTCTTGGCCTTTCCTTTGCGCTTCCTGAAAGGGCGTGTAGAGGCTGCAGGTGCAAGCGAACGGGCATCCCTTGTGAAAGGAGGCTCCATCTTCTTTAGGTGGCTGCGGGAAGACGATCGTGGCATTGAAACACCACTTTATGCTCCACGCCAATTCGCATTCGTGTGCGTGTTTTTATTTTATTTTAGCCCAACAAAACAATTCCGCAAATTGACTCGCCGCAGAAATGATCGTTTGGGGAGTGGTTTCCATGCTATTTGGTGCTGCTGCTGTTCGTCTTGCGGCTGCAAAAGGGCACCACCAACAGGCAGAAACACACGCAATCGGACTAATCTCGATCTGTTCACCCCAAAGAACTGCATTTACTCACCGAAGCACCGATCGCACACGTACCGCCGCCTGGCGCACGTTTCCGTTTTGATAATTTATCAAACAACAAAACTAAAAACCAAGCCGGGCGGAAAAGTGCAAACTCCCTTCCAAACACGCTGCAAATGAAACAATTTGTTCGTTCCCTCTCGAGCGTTTAATCGAGCCGCCAAACAGCTCAACCCCCTTTCGCGTTTGGGAGCGCAAGAAAAAAAATGGCGAAAAATGATAGCGATAATCGCGGGACCACCGACGACTTGGCCAGCGTAGGGTCTCGAAATCGGGAAGTGGTTTTTCCTGCCGGGCGCTGCTCCGTCTCGCTCCAGTCTGGGGGTTATTTATTTCGCTCCCTCACTCGGTGCGTGTAATCGGATCACGAAGCGAACGGAATGGAAATTAATTGGACAATTTCTTTGCGCGCCGTGCACAAAATCGCCAGCCGTAAAAGCGTTGTCGTTGGCACGTACAAGCACATGTTCGGCTACTCGATTTGATATTTATTACCTTTCCCGTGGTGACCATAACTCGGTGTGGTTATAGGTTTTTTTTTCTCCTTTCGTTCCCCATCCATCCACCCCACCGGTCGACGAAATGGCGCGGTTGGGCGAAGGATCGGTTATCAAATAAACATTTCGACAAAACACATCCCCGCAGAAATAGTGCGCGCGCGTGTGCTAGTGGTGGCTACTCGGGGGAAGAAAATGGGTGGCCAGGTATCTGGGGTGAGCTAATTTTAAAACGTGTTACTAACTGACCGCGTAGTGTGAGGGAAATGAATGGAGCGATACGTTTCAGATTGAGTGGAACATATGTAAATTTATGTCCAATATTTATATCCTCGTTGACATAGGTCCGGAATCCGAGAACATACATTCGGTGGCATTAAAATATGGACAGCTAGTAGAACATAACTATCGCTTTTTTTTCTCCCTATAATTGATCAGGATCTTACGATGATAAATCCCACATAAAACGGATATCTAAAACTTAATTTCTCTCTCTCTCTCTCTCTCTCTCTCTCTCTCTCTGCTTCCCCACAGAACCTAAGCTGGTGTGAAGGTTGGCCGCTGGCTGTCTCAGGAGCCCTGGTGCTCCATCTGGGAGCTCTTGATGAATCGCTGGTCCGGTCGCAGGATACGTACCTTTGCATTCGACCCGAGCCGGACACCAGCAAACCCGAGCTCTATGCCGTTTGGCGGGGTGCATCCGCGACCCTTTCAGCAGCAGCAGCGAACATCGCGCCTCCCGCAACCAACGCAAGTGGCCCCACCGCCACCACGTCCCATCCCTCGATCGTGTACCGTCGGTTGGATCCAATCCGCGATCCGATCACCCCTCTAGCTGTGGAGATGCTGACGGAAGATCTGCCCGCCCTGCTGCAGAACCTTTTGGTTGGCATCGAGCGGGCGATCAGCCGCGTCCCGCTGGAGGATCTGTCCTTTCCATCGGCACCTGGTCCCATCGTCGATGGAGGCACCAGTGAAGAGCTGGACACCGCCGACGCTACCGATGAGAATGGTGAACTGGCGGAACCGGGTCGTGGTCACTTTGGTGCGACACCCGGCACACCCAAGCTCGGTCAGCTGCGACGTTCGCGCGAACTGATCACCAAAAACAACAAGCCGTTAATCAACAGTAAGTACACGCAGCTCAAGCGGCACCCGCTGGTGACCGTCGTTTCCGGTGCCAACCTGTCAACGGCCGCCAGGGCAACGCCAGCGGCGACGACGACGACGACCACGGCGCCGGCTAACGCCAATGCCAATCAAAATGGAGGAAAAAGTGAAAATGCTCCACAAATCGGCATCAACACCGCCACCGGCGGCAATCAGCGTAATGACGGCCTAAGCGTAACCATCTGTGACACCGGTGGGGATGAGGGGGGCGGTGGTGGCAGTGGTGGACATGCAGGAGATAATCAGCAATCAGCAGCGCAAGCCGTGGGATCAATGGCGGCCGCGGCAACCACAGGGATGCCACTATTCTGTCTTGGAGGCTCCTTTCCACACATCGACAGCGACGAAGAGAGCAGTGACGAGCAGAAGAAGTGTGAACCAGGTAAGAACCAGGAATCCTCCATCTTTTGGTTATGTAATACGATGGATGTGCTCATTTTTATTTGGCAAAAGTAGGGATGAACGTGAGCCTTTTTGCACATATCTACAGGATCGAATATAAACTGCTAAAGCTGATAGGTACATTTATTATTTGAAGCTTAAAATAAGACGTGTAATCGAAAGAATGAAGGGAATCCATTCACTTCCAAGCACTCCCATGTCGATGAATCACTATCACCAACAGCCTGGAGGTGGTCAATGGAAATGCACTCTTTCTCGATCGTTCCGGCAAGCACCGGGCCGGTTTGGCCGGCTCTAAGGCAATTTCCAGAGCCTTCCACACCGCTTGATTATGTGCCAATGACGAAGCCGCTTTTCCCGTTGACCTAGAATTGCCGAAGAACGGGAGGTGGCTGCGTCACGTCATAGCGCAAATCGTAACGGGAAGCCGACTATCGTCACGTAATAGAGCAGGGAACTGGCCGGCACAGGATGGCTACGGACGTCCATATAAAAAGAAAACCAAATTCTTATAACCATAACTATCTCCGTCCTTGCTTTGTATAAGCGCCCAGAAAAGGAATGGTGGCCTTTCAGGAACACGCTCCTGAAAGAGGCTCGGTTTAATCAGCTCACCGATGGGAGGTGTGTTGTTTAGTGCGATTATTAATTGTTCGAACGGTGGTGCGATCGTTTAGCTGAAGCGGGTTTCTTTTACGACCCCAGCCAAACTTCACAGCATCAATGAAAACGCCGCCCGATCGAGGTTCCGATCGCGTGCGAACGCATCGAGGCCAACTGCACCGAAGGAAAGAATTAAATGAGCGGTCAAGCGAGGAACAGTTAGAATCCGTTCGATCGGAAATCGGTTTGTGGTTTGAAATCGATAACTGGCAACAGAATGAAAGGTGAGCCAAAAGAGCGCTCAGTCAATCAGGTTTGTGCGAAGGTAGGGTACCATATACGATCTCCAACGAATTAATAGCGAATTATCGTTCTACCAATGGAGGAACCATTTATGGACTCTAAGCGTTGAATTCTTTCATTTTAAATTGATTTTTGTGCTGTGTAGTAAATTTCTCGCTCCATTCCATTGACCTTTCGAACGAGATGAAATAAGTCTCTAACAAAAATCAAATATATTTAAGACAGGCGATCAACAGCGGTGACATTTTTCTACACTCGCACCCAAGCATTCGTCTTACTGCACCATCCAAGATAATGATGACAAATGCGCTAAACACGCAGTGACAGCGTTTTGCGTGTCGCAAACGCATAACAAGTTTGTCTAGACGCACTTGAAACCGTGTCGCAATTAGCATACGGAGTAGGATTAAGCATCTGCCCTCTCTGCGTCGGGTTTCGTCGCACTGCAGCGAGGCGATGAGCTGCTAAACCGTTGCAGCTGCAGTTAGTCCCTTTTTCCCCCTACATGGTACATGCTTTTCCAACGGGTACACGTGTCGAGTGTGTCACCCACCGAGAGGTGACATAATGACCGTCATTTAGTGAACTACTTAAATTGCGAACGCAGCTTTGCCCAAGCCGTTGGTCTGTCGGTGCAATTGTTACCGCGAACGGCAGCGCGCGGCACTGCGAGAGCGATTCCCATTCGGGCAAATTATGAAATTATTAAACGCACCTATTACACCGCCGCCGGGCATAATCGAATGGAATGTCTTTTCAACGCCCTGCTACGGCCTGCTGGTCCTTTATCGGCTAAGCTGCCGCCGAGGGTCGCAGGCACGAGGTCTCTTTTTTTGTTGTCATCGTCGTGTCCGCACACAAGGACAGGTCGTCTCCCGGAACACGGTCGTCCCGTCGAAAGTCGGAACCGTTTCTTGCGAGCATCAAGGAAGCGAAACGGCTCTCGGTGGCGATGGTTTCGCTTTGCTTGAGCTAATTTTAATGGGTCGCACAGCATAAAGCGAAACGCACGACCGCAAACCGCCAGAGAACCGATCGGACGAGGCCAACATGGTACGGCTGTGACATTATCTTCCGCGCTTACGGTACAACGGATCGGTTTGTGCGCTTCGGTTCGTTGATGTGGCCGGTTGATGACATCGCACCGGTCACGATTGTTGAGCGCCACGGATGCCCTTGCCATCCTTGCGAAAGTACTCGCATCAGCGAAGAGACAGTTTTGACTGACCCACCGAAGGCTCTTTTACCAATCACTCTGACCCGACGGAAATGTCACCGCCCGGGACGATTGTGGGTAATTAAATTACACACCACACACTTCCACCACAAGTGACGATCGCAACCGATCGACTTTCAAAATACATCAAAATCGAGCCAAGCTTGACAGATTGCGGGCCGATCGTGGTGCAGCTGCTGCATCCGTTTCCGATTGGGAAAACCCTCGGGCGAAAGGGCACGGCACATGAGATCGTCGGCGGCAAACCGCACCATCATCGATCATCGATCGACACGCACTCGTCCGCCATTCGATGCACTCTGCTGCACGCTGCACTCCCAATCGTATTTCAATCGATGATCGTAAACACCGTCCGTCGACCCGAGGCACCCCAAGAAAAGGGTGGTGACTTACGGGAAATAAAAACAGCCCCTAACCAAGCGAACGAAAGCGAATCTGTTGCCCTCGGGGTTTGCGCGCCGGGTGCATTTGTGCAATGTGATGCGCTTTGAATCGCAAACATTCGCAATCGCTCCGGGCAATCGGTCCGGGTTGCATCTTTGCCGACAGCCAGACTGGCGGTTCCAGCGATCGGGTGGATGGAAAGTGATCACCCAACGTCGTACGTCGGCGGTCAGTCGACGATCGCGGACGGCCTGTCAGTTGTTTCCTGTCAATTGGGAGTGGATTTACATTTCCGCTGCACCACAGAAGCGGGTGCGAAACCTCCGTCAGTCAACGAGACCGGGTCCGATCGATGTTTTATTGCTGATATATTGACCGTTTGCCCGCCAGATTGGCTGTGGTGTATGTTTGACAACGGATTGTGCTGGTGGATTTGTAGCTCGATTATGTCTTTCGACTGCATTGCCGGGAGCTCACAACAGCCGAAGTGTATGGGGTTTGCATTGAATTAAAGTGATAGGGATTTGCTAGGAAAGCGCTTGTGTTAGCAATCTCACAATATTCTACAAACCTCAATAAACATCGTAAACAATGAGGAACAAAATTGATTCAATCTCCATTCGCTTTTTATCGAAGTGGAATGCAAACCCACCCGCATCATCTTGGGTGGCGTGTGTTTTCCGACTCTTTCCCAAAAAAAAAAAACACAACCCCTCATACTAGGGCATAAGTTCATCAATGTCACTCATAAATCACCGACCGACTGACCTACATACACGTGGCATCGTTGCTGGTGCGTCAGCAACGCCACGCATGCTGGCTCACACGCCGACTGCACCATGCGCCGTGGCTCGTCTCGCAGACTCATCCCTCAGTCAGGTCCGAAAACAAGAAATCCCTCTTCACTTGACAGCGGCAACGATTGAATTTGGGAAGGAAGCAGAGAAGTAACAAAACGACAACCATACGAACCCTCCTCCCTGTCGAAAGAATGGTGTAAATTGGGCTTTTCTTTCCCGGGTCATACCCTTGAATTGGGGGCTTCAAACTGGTCGAACGAACGCACGCGGATGGCTTACGGGCGCGAGGGCCCACCCAAGGTTCGGTCGGAGATATGAGCACGGACCCGCCCGGTGATGGCCGCCAAATTATCCGAAAGCTTATTTACATATCAAGCACCGGCCCTTTTGGGTGAGCCATGGAAACGCCGCCCCTAATGAGTGAATGAAATTCATTCCACCCCATCGAATGGGCCGTTTGGAAAGGGAGAAGGTGTTTGGACGTGGCGGCGCAGAAGATGATCGAGATGGTGTGGCCCTACTCAAGGGTCACCTGCTGTGATGATACGGGTCCCCGATTGGGTAGGGCTGTAGGTTTTCCTGTGCGAAGAAACGTTGGATCAACCGCATTGTCCAAATAGAACCCCAACAGGTCTCTCATCCTACATCCGTGACCTCGTTGAATGGGTCAGCGTACGATATCGCGATCATTTCGCACCAAATCATCCCTCGCGGGAGGTTGGCCAGGGAAATCACCGGCATCTCACAGAAGGCGCACCACAGTTTTCAGGTCATCCCGCTTATCAGACGCGGTCCGCCCGAAGGATGCACGGACGAGTCCAGACGCGGTCGAGCGACTTGTTTCGTAACCACCGAGGAGATGTTCTTCCGTGGGTCAGCTTGGACACACCGTTGTAGGGAGCTTCCGATGTGATCATACGCGGTCGTGAATGGCCCGAAGGCGCGTCGGAAAATGGGGCTCAAATAAGAAAATCGTGTGCACACTTTCAACCCATCCCACGCCAGCCTTACGATGGTGCGTTTCGGTTGTGCAAGAACTCAACCATCGTTGTTGAGAAGATAGCACGTTCTAGGAACGCCTTTCTTCCCAGCATCCACCCGAAACCGGCCGCCGAGAGAGGTATTGCATGATCGAATTAGCTTCGATTGCTGCAAGAAGTTTCGCACTACGCGCGGAGGAGAAAAAAGCGCCAGCGAAGGGTGGCCTCCGCTTGAGGGAACTTATCGGCCAGCACGATTCGGAGCTAATGGAGGAAAAAGCAGTTGATGCACGATTTTTGCGTAATTTTCTTATCTGGGTTAAGTCAATGGAGATAACGGAACAGGGCCAGTTGGTCGCGCTCGGGGCCGGAAGTAAGGGTAGATGTGAAACGTTTTGACCGTGGTTTGGCCCGCGCAAGTTGCCGCAGTTTCGTGCCCAACACTGGGGAGTAGCTCCGAGCAAGCGTAACAGAAAGCGGCATACAGCCACTCCAGGTCCAGGGTTATATTGCTCGGATGCGGAGACGAGGCAAATATTTAAACTCCCCACCAACCAACTTTTACCGCCAAGGCAAGATGGCAATTTCACGAACAAATATCTATCTATTACGATGCAAAGTGTTGCGTTATCTCTCTGCTGGCCTTGAAATTAATTGGTACATGAACTTCAAACTTGGCACACTGCAACTCAACATAGAAACATTTCTTTTCACATTAGTGGAGCGATTATCATTTCATCACATCTAATTCACTCCATATTGTTCTCGTTTCCTATCCATCAGCACCTCATTTCCCGCACGAGATCCACGCCCCACGATCGATTCGCGAGCTGCCGGAGAAACTCTTGACATCAGGAATCTCAATACCAGGTACGTACACGGGACACATTCTTGGTGCGGGTTAGATCAGCAACAGATAGGGTTTCCCACGTCGATTGTCACAACGATCCGGATTGAACGATTGCCACGGCATCAGGAAGAAAAACACTTTTCCTTTCCATTACACGTCACACAAACCCTGGGATTGAACATCTCACCAGCCGGTGCTCGTGTGCCGAGAAACGGGTGAGCCAAATTGCCCGGTGCGGTTTCAAAACCACCAATCGAACGATCAGAAGCCTAAACCCACCTCACCGGCACTGTGAGAGTGAAAATAGCAACCGAAAAGGGTCACCGCGACACGCTCGTGCGTGCAGCTACGAAGCTGCCAGCTTTTCCTGCCTTCGATTCGCGAACGGCAACCGCAACCGCTGCCACGAAGACGCGACTCCTCGAACCTGGCACACCAGGTCGGTCAATCACGGCGGGGCTTTGATTGTCATTCCCGATAGGGTCGGGTCTTATTGGCCTCTAGCTCCCGGATCGATCGGTTCCGTTTGACGGGCTCGGTCCCTCGGAATTCAGCTTTTCATCATGTCCGGTGGGGTGCGTCGGACGTGCTGGGGGATCCTGGTGAAATATGAGGCCGACGACACCCGGTGGGGATGAGGACACAAAGCCGCACACGGTCGAACCGGTCCATCCTTGGGGTCACCATCGTCTCCGATGCGGAGAGCTACGTTTGTGAAGAATCTATTGATCGGGGGGAAAGTCCCGAAGTACATCCGCCTGTAGTTGCCACGCAGCAACGCGCTGTCGATGTGAATTAGCGGATTGACGTATCCTAACCTTGGGATTAATATTTCAAAAACAAACCTGCCGCAAACGCGAGCTACCTTGGTTTGGCTCTGAACGTGTGTGCGAAAAGCTTAACTGCCGTTTTTCCCTACCAACGTGCAGTGTGAGAATAATTCGTCACTGTTTCACTGTCCCAACGCCGGTTTGAAGCTTATCGATATCTTCTTTAGTGTAGCCCTCCGTTGGAATTGTGCTAATTACTTTCTCTTGAGAAGCAAAGGTCCATCCAACTGCATGGGAAGTTGGCTCTAAACGTGCTTCTAACTTTAGGCTATCAGAGTTTGATCGTCATCCCGCAAAGGGCGAACAACAAGGCATTTTACGTGCGGCGCATGCGGACAGATTAGATCGAACACATGTACCGATCGATAGTGATCTGCGAACATCAATCATCCCGCAGCGCATCCCAAACCCCCGAACGGCGCCCATCGAAGCAACGTTCGTGGTTACGTGTGGTGTGGCCGTCCCAACTGGCCCTAAAGGTCTGTGGGTCCTGTGTCACACGAAACACCCCAAGAAGCAGCCCAGTGCCCTTTTTTGGTCAACCAAGAGAGAGAGAAAGAAGACCCAGAGTGAGCAGAGTGGGGTTCGGTTTCGTGTTCAATAACTGGAAGAAACAAATGACAACAACTCCTAAAATCTATATCGCCTGTTCAAGCGCCAGTACGATCGCTTCGACGCCCGCTTCGTGTGGCCGCTCGGAAAGGTGGCCCGAGAGGTGGTGGACATGCAACATGAACATAAACCCGCTCGCGCCACGAATGGAAGCGAGTGCCACATAACTCCCGGCCCGCATCCATGTGTCCCGGGCGCTTTGCTTTGCTTCACCACCTTTTTCCGGCCTTCGGAAGGGCTCCAACCAATGCCCGGTTGCGCTTTCCGCGCATGCTGCGGAAGAAACAAATGACTGATATTTATGCT
The DNA here is from genome assembly GCF_943737925.1 of Anopheles nili. NCBI lineage: Eukaryota > Metazoa > Arthropoda > Insecta > Diptera > Culicidae > Anopheles > Anopheles nili. The sequence continues at coordinate 57,139,967 of NC_071292.1, forward strand.
CCAACCGTTGCATTGTTATTGTTGTTCCCCCGGGGTACGAGCTTTCATCTCGGTTGGATTCCTGGTGCGACGAAGCCTGCACACCAGCACCAGCGTGGTTGGCCATGTACTCTACCACTGGTCGTTTCTAGCGATCTTGTCGAGCTTCCAGTGTTGAGCGGTATGCAAGATTCGTAAGGGTGTAGCGCTGCCAGCGCCCTTTCAGCGCTCGTGGAAGTAGAAGGGCCATGCAAGGGCTCACGGTTTGGTGCATGAACGTGTGGCGACGATGGTCCAATGGCGCGGTGGGGTTGCTTTTGTGGCATTACACTAATCGCCGTGGATGCGATCGGATCCAATGATCATATTTATACATTTTCCATCCATCATATCGCTTCGTTCGGACGCGCGCGCGCGCGTGCATGCTGCATATGTTGCACAATACCGTACCGGTGTAGTTAATCCCCCCCTACCAAAGGCCGTTTATGAATCATTGTGGCGCATTTGTGCTTCCAATTTGTGATTCCGTTCGTGAATTTCAACCCATCACTGTTGGATCGTAAACCGGGAGCATTAGTGCGTCCGTGCGGTTGGAACCTGTTTGGTTTGCAAGTGGTGCTTTGCACAGCTTCGAGTGATCATCTTTTTCATATAAATTGTTTGTGTAGGATCGTTTTAGATGCATTAATATTGCTCTAATGAATTTGCTTAATAAAATGATCCATTCAATATGTTTTTACGTCATCACCTTGAGTACATTTTCCACCTTTTGCATGATCGTTGATTTATCTCCAACATGCATCATTAGTCGATATTTCGTGTGCTGGCGACGCGACTGGCATCAAACATCCTTTTACCACTCAAAACACAACGGCTCCATACACACACACACGTTCGATTGAAAAACATGATCCATGTCCGTAAATATGCGCTTGCACCAGCGACATGTCAGTGTTGCAAAAGCTTCTAGCTGCATGAGTTCACGCCCATCAAGAACGAAAGCGCGACCGATCCCATATTCTTGCCAGAACCAGCCGGAACATACGTGTACCGGACTCGCCTGCACGAGCGCATAAACCGGGAGCATTAGTGCAGCGGTGGGAATACGTGACGAATGCGCTGACGCTTTGCTCGGCTGATCGAATTTAATCGCACGACGTATGCACGTCGCGGGCTGCTCAAATTTATGCAACCGACCCAGTTCCGCGCTCGCGCATGTCCCATGTCCGGAACATGCTCCAGGACACGGGTTCTCGCAACATCGTATTTACATTCCCGGCGCGTATTGGGGGTACGGTCGCGCGGCGTCAAATGGCGTCCAAAAGCATAACATTCATTACTGTGCCCCGCGTGCGAGAACACGCTCGTGTACGAGTCCCTTCGATGGAATGTGGCTCAAAAATCGCTTACCACACGAAACCGGAACGTGAATTGGGGTTGAATGAAAAAAAAAAGCGCAAGCATATAAAACATGCGATCAAAGAGCATGCCCAAGGTCAATGGGAGCAAACCGGGAGGATGCTGCAGCGAATGGTTTTGCCTGATGCGAGCAATTTGTCACTATTATGCGCGAATTTTTGCTTCCTCCTTGGGAGCGATCAGTTAAAAGAACGAGTCTCTTCGTCTTCGCGATGGCCGCGTGTGTGTGGATCGATTGGCCATGGATTGGAGGCCCTCTTCTTCTCCGAGAGGGTCATGTACAATTCAAATGATTTAACATCTTACCAGGGTTTGGCTTTCAATCGTCTCATCATGTACGCTTTCTTACGCGAAGCTCAACCTCCACGCGATGCTTTGATCACTTACGGATCCTCCGATCCTCGATGCCGTTGAAATCGCGAGCTAACAAAAATGCAGCTCAAAAGACACCCAACCAACCCACTCGCGGGTGGATCCCTTTTTCCTGCCTGCTCATCATCCCACACACAAACCATGAGTGGTTATTTATCGACGGGAAGCTACATCCGCAAGACAAATGCTGCTCGTTTAAGTGCATCCCTCATCGGGAGCTTCACGCGCGCGGCGATACATGTATATTAATGTAATCCGAGAGCATTAAGCGTGAACTCGTCCCGATCCGGAGACGTTCGCACGGGTGCATTTTAGCGCTCGGGTCGGTGTGTTGGTGCCAAGTGACGCGCACATGGCCCTTTTGACATGCAACAGCCCCAAACATGAATGTGCCCTCTCCACTTACGCACAGCTATTTTGCAGCGTTCGAGGGTTGAAAAAAAGGAACTGCTGCAATGCCATCACGGTGCCATCCAACCTCTCTCCATTCGGGGTGACTATATATCTTTTTTTTTCTTGCTGTTGTTAAAGAAGGCTTCTTTTTTCGCTGCCTTCAACCAATCTGCACGCGCTCCCTCTCTCTCTCTCACTCTCTCCACACAGGCGACAGGTAAAAATGCACACGAAACATGCACTTATTTAACGATGTCTTCATCCGCGCGCCCGAGCACTCGCGTCTCGAGTTGCCGTGATTTTCTGCTCGTTAACGAAAATTTATTGCTATTTGTCCGAACGGCTGGCCCAAGCGGCACCCTCGCTTCACCGTTTTGCGAACCGGCCGGTGGGACCCTTTTTCGCAGGACCTCTCGGTGAGCCCATGATTAACTAATGGAGCCGCGCAAATGTTCACAATTAGCGATCGCGCGCGCGAGACCCCTTTCGGCTTTTGTTGTCCACCTCCGCGAGGACGTAGCAGCCCAACCAAGAGCCCTGTCCTGTCATCGCACGAGAGCCCATCAGGCGTGATGGCGCGGGTCCATCTTTCTCCGGTGGAGTTTCCTCGACCGGTCCTGGTTGGCACCCGTGGTAGAATGTGTCACTTTCGACTGTGTGTGCGCGATCTCGTTACTTTGTCTCGTGTGCGCCGCTCACAATCACTCGCACCCCATGGACGGGTCACTTTCTCCTTCGCCCAGGGTGAGGTGTAGAATTTCTTCATACCCCAACAGCTCCGAGGGGATCACAAATTTGTCGGCCCCGGGGTGAGCAGGGGTGCCGGTGGAGAAGAGAACGGTAGCCGTGTGAATGTGTGAGGTTTTGTCAATTTTATTATTTTACCCTCCCAGTTCGTTCGTTAGCGTTAGCCCGGGCGTTTTCGTCTTCTAGACGGGGGTTTTTGAGCTCGGAAAAGTTGACCTGAGGGCAGTATTGAAAAATGAAAGTGTCAATCAAACGAGCGCTGTGAACGAGTCCGTTTTGTTGCCCACGGAAAGGAGCCCGGTGGTGCTGCCCATCCGACCAAAGGGCTGCTCACTTAATAACGTCCTCGAATGGACGCGTTTTGTTCATGCCGCCCCCTTTTTTTTCTCGGTCGATGTTACGAAACGGGAATGCACTGCACGAAACAAAAACCTCCACCAAACTCCTGCGTGCAGCAGAAGGAGCCGCCTGTCGCTGGATAATCTTACACGAGTGCGTTTGAGTCTTTTGTTTCGAGCACAAGCCGTCAAATAAATTACCGATATTGTAATATCTCACTCGCCGTATCGCTTTTGAGTGTTAATTTTCCTTTCCTTCCGCTATTTATTGAGGTAATATTTTCGCAATTCCATCACATTATGCGCTATCGCACGCAAGCTCATGAGCAATTCGGGCAGCTTTTTATGCCCAAGCGGTTGGATCGGAGGGCGTTTTTATCATCTCCCGGCTGCATTGAGCTACCACCTGGTTGGTTTTGAATGGTCATTCCATCGGACCACAAATCACCCTCTGCGCCACACATTTTACGGCCAAACCGGGGCTGAATCTCTCGGTCCGAAGTGCCGAAAAGAATCGAACGCGAGATCGAAAGTTTCCGATTGCACCTTGAAAAGCGAGTGCTGCATGTCCGCGCATTCCGGCTGGTGAGGCGAGCATAAAAATCTAGATAAAAATATCCCCTTCGAGCGAGGTCAGAGTATCGCACGTGTGTGTCCGTCCGTCCGTGTGCGTGTGTGTATGTGGGAAGGGAGGATCTCCTGTTGTGGTCAAAGTCCGTCCAGTGTGCCGGTGTTTGGTGTTCTTTCTGATGATGGGTTTTCTCGTGGAAGACAGCGCAAGATTTACGCACTTTCGCTCTCGCTTTCTTCGATTCGCACCTAGCGATTGGCTATCGATTTACGCAATGGCTGGACCCCGCAAGGATGTGCCCCTTTTGGGAATCGTCTTCCCTGTGTCTCGAGCGCCACAACAACGACGAAAAAAAAAGGAACTACATTGTGCGCGGGGACACGCTAAAACACGCTAAATACACACGCCGGTCCGATGAGGGAGGCAGCAAAATGTCAAGGAAAATGCGGCCGGAAACCGATCGGGCGCGATTCCCGAACCCGGCCCGAAGGGTAGTTATTTATTTTTCTGCACTTACCTCCGCGGCGATAAAATTAAATATAAATCACTTTCACGCGAACTTGCCTCTTGCCCACCAAACCCTGCCTGCTTACGGGTCGCCGTTGCGGGTCGATGGGTGGAAAATCTCACGAGGTTTCTTCTGCGCAAAACTACAACTACCCCCAACAACAACCCGCGCACGTGGTGGCGGGAAATGGCACGAAACGAAGCGATTCCTTCTGCTCCGTGCTGACCGACGAGTGCGATGGCGTTTTCTATTGATTTATTTTCCACCGCCCAACGAAGAGGGAGTGATTTCCCGACGCTGATTAGCACCGGCCACGATCGTGCCCCGGTGTCCCGGTCAATAGCGAGCGCAACCATCGTTCGCCCATGGGAATCGGGTTCTGCCTCGTTACCGCACAGAGCTTTGGCCTTCGCAATCAGGTGCGATTCGGGAGTGATTTAATTCGCTTCCCGAGCGTGTTTCGATCGGAGCCGCACAGATTTTATCGCGATTGATCGATGAGACCGGAACCGGCCCGAGGATAGAAGGGGTTCCCGTGTTCCTAGCTCTCTGTCGCTTTTGGCTGCTCGGCGCTAGTCCACCGGCGGGTCTATTCTAAGTTGAGACACTTCACAGAGCGACGTACCCTAAAGCCAGCAGTTCGTGGTAGCTTTATTCAAACAAAATTAACTCCCAACGCACAAAATTACATCGTTTTGCTATCGTTTTATCCCGCAGGAACGCACGATCGCTCCGGATCGCCGATCATCTACATCGAGGTGGCGAAAACGCTAGCATCCGGGCTGAACTGTTACGAAATCGCGACGGTGCTACTGTACTACAACACCCTGCCGATCCAAAGGTAAGTTCCGAAGGCAGCCTCGACGCAACGACGCCACTAATTTTGCTTCGGAAGATTTACGAGATCGAAACTCGCCTGCAATGATGCAATGGTGCGCAAGGGCCAACGTATTCTCCCGAATGTGACCTTCGTTGGGCAGAGAAGTGAATTCACTGGTACAGTGAATCTTGGATGGTACAAGAAAAGCTTTCTCATGTGCCGTTTATTCGGAAAGAGCTGAAGTTTCATTGCGCACTGCGAATCAGGTAGTGCTACTTTCGTATTTTCTTATACAATGTTTAAAAATATTGCTAAAATAATATACTGATTTTTTTTTTTTTTTTTTTTGAAATTTTAAAATCCTCGCCGTCTTTGAAGAGCGTTGCCAACCCGCGGTTGAAATTACCAAACCCAATAATTTACTCATCAAATCGATTTCCCTGCGGCATGTCTGCGGTTCCTCGGAACTGCAAATTCTTAAACAAACTCCCGTGCCCGCGAGCTTTAATTCTTTTCCCGGCTGCCACATCTGAACCAGTTCGATATCCGCGTTTTGCCTTTTTTTCTTGATCGTCAAAAATCCAAAAAGGTTCCACATGGTTGAAACTTTGTAGCGAACAGTACGGAGAAATTCTGCAACGCATAATTGAAAGCACGGTTCGATCATTTATCACTTTCGAACGTTATAATTACGACCATTTTTCTCGTGATCCAGCGAAGGTGCGTTTCGGTTTAGAACCCCTGCGTGGATGTAACCGATAATTGTTCCTTCAAGAAAACCCCCAGCCAGACAGGGATTTTTTTGTAATCTTTCTTATCTTTCCCGCTAAACCATTGCTTCTTTTCACGTTCTTCCAACAGACCTGCCCATTACACGCTACATCTGCTGGTGAACGAGAGCGCCCAGCTCGCGTTCCTCGACACGATCGAAAGTACGCTGCAACTGCTCGATGGACACCTGAAGCTATCCGCCGTGTTCGTGTCTGGCTCGTATGATGCACCGGATCCAGCTCACAACGGTGGTGGCGTGACAATTCCGAGACCTCCTCTAAAGGAACACCTCCGACCGGGTAGCGTGCGCGTGCGCTATCTCAACAACGAAACGATCAAGAACTTCATCAGCACCGACAACCTGCCGATCCAGTGTTGCGGCTTCTACGTGCACGATCAGCGCGAGTGGGTCGATTTCTTCCAGCTGCTCGAACCACTTCAACAGCAGTGCGTGAAGACCGGCCGCCGGCTAGTTGCGGTGCTGGGTGATCTGCGTGGTCTAGATGGCCAGCAGCAGCAGCAGCAGAACAACCACCAGCAGCAACAACAACCTCAGCAACCGAATCCGTTGGCACCGCCTCAGCAACAGGGCACGGCCACAACCCGCCGCCAACTGCACTCGCAACATCGCGCCCTAAGCCGAGCGCTGATGGACTCCGAGCTGCAGAACCTGCGCCACAAAGGACCAAACACCATACAACGACTGCAGGACAAGCTGACCGTTATCAACAACAAACAAACGCTTAAACAAACCAAAAATTTAGTTAGAGCCTTTAGTGTAGATAGTAGCATGCGTAACGTTATCGGAGCTAGTATTACCGGCGGCACGGGCCACACCGTCGCGGCCAACGGTGCGGACAACCGGATCGAGTACGAGTCGGACGTCATCGGCGGGCGGTTGGCCGAAGTCATCGCCATCTACGGTGAGGTGGACCGGGCCGTGCGCAAACTCGAGCAGCTGACCGAGCAACGCCGGGAGCGGCTCCGGGAGATGACACGCCAGCGAGCTTTGGACGACGAAATCAACGAGGTACGTGTACTTCAGCGGAACAACGACGGCAACATAAAAAATCGAAGACGGAGTTGTCGCGCGGTAAATGACCGCTTTCCGCATGTTTTTACCGCGGGATCCGAGACATTGATCGGGCATGTGACCTCTGAGAAGTTGTGTCGAATCGCCGCACCTAGCGGGTTAGGACCTGGTTGCACGGGTACTTTCTCCACGTGTTGGGTTTTTTTTTTCCACGTCGCACTGACCAAGTGGGCATCCGAGATCCAGCGGGAATACAGTGTGCGGTGTAAGACAACGCGGGCGGGAAAAAAACGGAAACATGCGCACTGCAATCGTTTATAAATTAAACATTAGCACTTTAATCGCACCCGAGAGCGCGTATAAATTATCGCACCTCGAAACGCGCGCGATGATGAAACTCCGGTGTCCGCCGGCAGGAAATGGAGTTCATGTTCCGGCCGGACATTGTTGTGCATGGATGCCTTCTAATGCCTAAATTTCTTTCTTCTTTCCATTTTGTTCCCCCAAAGGTTATCTGTTGGATACGCAACGAGGGTGAACAGCAGCTGCGAACGTTTAGCGATCCGGGGGCACTCGAGTCACCGGAAGCGGCTCGCGAGTGTGAACAGCGGTTCGAGCAGTTCTACTACGTGGCCCGGAAGCACCTCGGCAAAGGGCGCGATTTGTGTGACGCATCCGGTGACCTGGAGATCATGCGTGACAACCTGAAGCTGCTGAAGGATTGCGTGGATGAGTTCCAAGAGCGGTTGGAGCGTGTTCGCGAACGGAATGAAGGCGCTGCTCGGCTCCATTCGCTCCTGGGTATGCAACAGCTTAAGCTGGACGATGATATCCGCGCGGAGATGTTGAAGCTGGCGGAAAAGATCGATGCTCCGATCAGGCTGGTTGAACGATGTCGCCGTCTACTGCTGCCTCCATCGGCAGGTGATTCCATCGAGACCTCATTACCGTGCGCACCTACCGATGATCAGTCCTTGAGCGATCAATCGGTGAACAACACCACCACCTCGAGTAGTAGTGGGCCTCATAACCAACAGGTCCTCAACAACAACCACCACCAGCACCATAACAACAGTACCAGTGATAACATAAGTCTAGATATAAGCATGTCCGACGACACGATCACGGCCACGAGCACGCCGGAAAAGGGCAAGTTTGGCCATTCGCTTCCGCCACCACCACCTCCTCATTCACTGCCAACGCTCGCCACCGAACCATCGGACGGGCATCGTCGCCACAGTCAGGATCATCGTCACACCGATCACCATCAGCGGCACCGGCAGGAGTCCTCGGAGAGGCAGGATCAGACGACGGTGCGACACCAGCGGCATCACCACCATCATCACTCGCACCACCAGCGGCACGAGGAGGAAGACGAAGAGCTCTCGAAGATGGCCGATTCCGGGTTGGGTGGGTGCGATCGGTGCGATGGAAATGCCAAGCTGGAGCGAACGTGCTCCTGCCAGAGCTTCGATGATCCCAAGAATGTATGGTAAGTGTCGATTCCCGCAGTCCATCATCGTGCTTTCTGCTGACGAATCCTTGCTCTATCTCTCTTCTAGCAACAACAGTGACGATCTGGATGAGGATTGCTTTGAGGGCATCTCAAAACCGCCCCTGGATCTGCAGATACCGCTGCAAGCGAATGCGCACCTGTACTGTCACGCTTCTAACCTGCAGCTGGATTATGAAGAGAACAACCCGTTCGACAAGAAGACACAAAAGTAAGCAAGGACTCGTTGCATTGCGAAGAAATGCGGTACCTTGACTGTTTGTTTGTGTTCTTTTTTTCATCCTCGCACACCACCCAGGACGCTTCTATTGATCATGCGGGAAATGATTGGCACAGAACGCGACTACGTCCGATCGCTCCAGTACGTCATTGAAAATTACACGCAAGAGCTGTTGCGTGAGGACATTCCGCAGGCCCTGCGCGGCCAGCGTAATGTCATCTTCGGCAACATCGAGCGCATCTGCGAGTTCCATCGGCAGCATTTTCTTAGCGAGCTGGAAAGGTAACGCGATTGAGACGGTGTCCATTTCATCCATACACTTGTGTATCGTTGTGTGTTTGTTTTTGTGTTTGTGTCTGTGTCTTTATCCGTAGGTAACCCTCTCCCTTCGATAGGGCAAGACTTACAAGCCTCGAGACTCGAACGAAACGGCCGGGCCGGGGAATATATGCGAGACAGAACCCAAAAAGCCAATCGTTTCAAGTATCGGCAGGAGAAAACTGCTGTTGCTCTTATTTTTTTTCTTTTAAACTTCTTAACGAACTGACGAAATGACAACGACGAATGGTTGTAGATATTTGCCCTCCAGTAGTGGAAGGTTCCATTTGTACTATACACAGTCCGTCCCAAGCGGATCTCTGTCCTCTTTTCTGGTTAACAACGTTTCGCTAATACATTAATAAGGCTTCCTTTAGAATGTGTCAGCCAGCCTATAGCAGTAGATATGTGCAGTAGTCTGCGCAGTTACTCTCGAACGGAATAACACAGTAGTGCGTAGTAACTAGGGCTGAAACGTTCATCAAGTCAGACCCTCTTGATACCCTCTTTAAGACCTAGATTAACCGCGTGTCCTTGTACGCCCTAGCGCGCTCTTGTATATATGCATACGCGCGGCAATGTTTCCGAACAACACTGTACATAGCAACCAGTGAATAGCTGATCGACTTTAGCAGTTAAGGACAGTTTTCTCTCACCTCGCCTAGAGTTCTTTTTCAGCCCATTTGCGGATGCGCGTCATCCAGTTCATGTTTTGGGGGACGTGTGGAGATGGATGTACTTCAACCACCCTCACGCCCTCCACCAGAAAGGACACTCACTGCTCACGAAGACTACGGCGACGAACGGCTTACGCGGATAGATGAGGAGGTGTCCCATTCGGTGCTAGTCACAATCCGTACTTACTTGTGGTTCCCGGTTTTTTTTTTCTTCTCTCTCTATCTCGCTCTCCCTCTCTCACTCTGCTTCGGATGGGTAGCTGCGAGCATCACCCGCTGAAGGTCGGCACCGCATTCCTGCGCCACGAGTCAAAGTTCTATCTGTACGCCCTGTACAACAAGAACAAGCCGAAGAGCGACTCGCTGATGAGCGAGAACGGCACGCAGTTCTTCAAGGCGAAGCAGATCGAGCTGAACGACAAGATGGACCTGGCCTCGTACCTGCTGAAGCCGGTCCAGCGGATGGGCAAGTACGCGCTGCTCCTGCAGCAGCTGATGAAGGCGTGCGCCGAGGTGCAAGTAAGCAACAACCAAGACGTCGACAACGACGGCAGGATGCCGCCAACCGAACGAACCCCTCACAAACCGTCCGATCATCCACCCACCCAGCACACCAACAGCAACCCGGAGATCCTGGAGGATCTGGAGATGCTGCAGAAGGCCGAGGAGATGGTGCGGTTCCAGCTGCGCCACGGTAACGACCTGCTCGCGATGGACAGTCTGCGGGATTGCGACGTGAACGTGAAGGAGCAGGGCCGGTTGCTGCGCCAGAACGAGTTCCTCGTGTGGGAGGGCAAAGCGGGCAAGAAATCCCTCCGGCAGGTGTTCCTGTTCGAGGAGCTGGTTCTGTTCAGCAAAGCGAGGCGATTCCCCGACCGCAAGGTAGGTCTATTTGAAAAATATCCACAACTTAGAGCTCTTAAACACATATTTTTTGCATTGCCTTCCAGAACCTGGATATCTACATCTACAAGAACAGCATCAAAACGTCGGACATCGGGCTGACGGCGCACGTAGGCGATTCACCGTACCGGTTTGAGATTTGGTTCCGGAAGCGCAAACCCGGTGACACGTGGACACTGCAGACGATGAGCGAGGACGTAAAGAACGCATGGACGGAGGAAATCTCGAAGCTGCTGTGGAAGCAGGCGAAACGCAACCGCGAGATCCGTCTCGCCGAGATGTCCTCGATGGGCATCGGTAGCAAGCCGTGCCTGGACATCCGCCCCAGCCAGGATCAGATCAACGATCGTTCCATCAGCTTTTCGCAGCTCGGAAAAGGTAACGGTGCGAGGAAATGTTCGACTTATTAAGGACCGTATTTTAACGGTAATTTGTTTGTTTTAGCTCCCAAACTGCGCCACTCGTTCATGGGCACGTTGCCAGAGTCGAAATCGAGCAAACGCCCGCAATCGATCATCTCCGTCAGCTCGTCCTCGTCGGGCAGCTCATCCGTCAGCACTGGTACCAGCTCGACGACGAGTGGCTGCGAAGCAACGACGGTCAGCGTAAGCGGCAACAGCAACAGTTCGTCCGCTTCATCCTCCGCCGCCAGCAACACGAGCAGCAGCAGTAGTACCACCAGCAGCACCAGCAGTAGTAGCAGCGTAGGCGGCAATAACAACAACGCAAACAGCAACAACAACACCACCACCACCAGCATCACAACCACCTGCAAGCGGTTGACACTCAGCATCACCGACCCGAATGCACCGGCACCCCTTAAGACGAGCTACAAGAAGCATCAGCGATCGACGACCCTCGTGAGCCAATGTTCTATGGGTAGGTGTCTAAAGGACGATCGCTCCACCGCCGATCACGCGCATTCTAATTCTAATTCTAATTTGTCGTCTTTTCCCCTTCCAGAGAGTGGCATCATAGCTGATATCTCGCTCAGTCCCGACGAGGTGCTGGACAACCCGCACTGGCCGCATCACAACCACCATCAACTACCAAAGCACACCACCCTGAAGAAAACACTCAGCCTGGCGTCCTCATCGCACGGTTCCGGTCCTGTTTCGTTACCCTTACCGGCAGTCCCGGTTGAGGATGGCGTCACTACCGGCAAACAGCTGGACGATGGTGGCAAAGCAAACGGAACACCCGGGCTGAACGCCGCGAGCAGCAACACCATCACCGTTCACCTGTAGAAGGACCTGCCGTTCGTCCAGGTTCCATCACATCCGTCTTGTACAAATAGCGCAAAAAAAAACCCGTCATTTCTGGTCCGTCGTGTACGTGCGTGTAATTGCTAAGATGGCGAGCTGCTAGTTATAATTGTTACTACTCCTAATCTACTACCTTTGCTATTACACAATTTCTCCCTTTCTTTGTGGTGAGAAATGCGGTACTCGTCGGTCATCATTGCTATATTCATTACTGTTATGATAAGTATTATTACTCTTACTTTTACTCCTGCGTTTGGGCAGCTATCGTTTATGTAGATGCTTTAGACGAGCAGGCGATCGACGATCGAGAAGCGCTAGGAAATGTACATGTAAGGTACGGCTGCCGGTAGCTAACGCGCGTACTAAAGTAAGCTTACATCCACTCTGTTGACATTAAAATGAGAGGAAAAACCCTAAATCTAATCGAAAAAAGGAGAGAAAAACAGGAAGACAAAAAAATAATGACGACGACGAAAACTGGACATTTGATAAGGCAACTTAACGTGAGAAGTAATTTATTGTACACACTAGCAGGTTAAATTATGTTCTTTAGCGAGAAGGAATTGATAGTCTATAGCCGGGCGCGTGTTTGTATCCCGTACGATGTTGCCGGCCATCGTCAGAAGCGAAAAAAAAAACATGTAAAAGCATAGGATTTCACCCGCGAACTTTGAGCAGCGACGGTCAGGCCGAGCAAAAGAATGCTCCTGACTGCAGGAAAACTAGTTTAGTGAAACGTCCCGCGTATTTCACATCCCCGTACGTGCTATGTTTATTTTTCCCTCTTTCTTCCATTCGTGCTTTTGTTGTTTTGATAGTGACGCGCTGATTACCGCTTGCTGATTCCCCCCGGGAAAGCATCCCAAGCGCGGCACCATTTCGATAAGAATATATAGTATTTTATTTACCTGTAACTGATAGTTTCATTCGTTCGTAAAAAAAATATCATCCGAAAATTGCATTCAATTTTTTTGGGTTGAGAAACACTGGCCTCTGAAATTAGGGTTGAGAAACACTGTCTTTGTACGCTACGTAGCATGCAAGTTGCAAGATTGCACGCAAGCTTGTGTGCAAAAAATTTGACTCACTTGCATGCAAGATGTTCCGTTGCATGCAAGACCAGTTGCTTGGTGTTACCTGCTGAGATTCCTGCTCCCCTGGTATCGAGAATTTTTTGGGGCCGGTTTTTGGCGAAAATTTTCGACTCGCGAAAAAGAGATTTTTGGGGATCGAGATTTTTTAGCTCGACGACGCTGATGCACGCTCGGATTGCTGCTTCCACGGTATTACGAAATTTGTAAATTCGATTTCTTTCATACATTTTGGAGGTTTGGGAAATGATTTTTTCTGCTTTTTCAGATGATCGTGCCAGATCGAGCCGTGGGGTCCCGAGGTCCTTTGGGAGGTCCTTTTTCGTCAAAAAAAGGATAATTTTAGTTAAAAAATTGGATAAATGTCATCATTTCACGTTCAATTTTCTCAATTTGAAATAAATACACGCGCAGACACGGTTTGTTTGGTTTTTTGGTTTAGTTTATTTGTTTCTTACTTAACAATTGCACGGTTTCGCTAACTATTTGCATGATTAACGTTTAATTAAACACTGCTCTCTTGTTCTCTTGCGCGTTTCTTATTTCTTTTCCTCAGACGCGGGGTCGCTGTTGCTTCTCTTCTTCTCTTTATTTCGCTCTCTCGTCTCGTCGTCCTCGCCAACCAAGTGTTGCACTTTTCCTTATGTTTATTTGTTCTTTTTCCACTCCGAAAGCGAGTCGTCAGTTGTTTAAATACAATAAATATATCGTCGGTTGATCGAGTATCGAGGATTAATGTACAGAAAGCAACGCACCCTCACACGCAACTCTCCCTCCCTACAAGAAATAACATTAAGCTGGGTTGGGTGGTGGGTGGACTCGTGTTGTTGGATCGAGAAGCTTTCGTCGGTCATTGAGTTTCTCTCGCTATTCCCTCTGTTTCTCTCGCTTGGTTCTGCTGCTTGATTGTTTCTGCTTCTGACCAATTCGTGGTTTGATGGAAAGATCGGAGATCATGAAATACATAAGACACACACACGACTTTTTATTTTATCTTTACATTTTCGGGTTCTTTTCTCTGTTGGTGTTTGTTTTTTTTTCTTTCACAACTCGTTTGCACGTTCTTATTTCTCGTCTTTGGCTTCTTTTCACACACTTTGCAAGTTACACATCAGGACATGGATGTTTGCTCCTTAAAAGCATTCGAACGGCGGTGCATTACAGTTCCCTCTGGTGTTTGGTTGGCGGTTGGTCTTCTTCCTTAGACTTTTCACTCTTTAGTTCTCTCTTTCTATCTCAAACAACTCACGCTCTACTATTTTCTATCTCTTCCTTTAAACGTCTCCTTAACACGTACGTCTCTCGTCTCCTCACACTTTGCTAATGCTTACTCCCAGGTCTTAATGACTTCGTTGGCTGTTTGCGTTTGCAGTTTCCCGCGGGTGGTGAGCACAGGACGATCGGGTCGAGGATATTTTGTGGTTGTTGGTGTCGTTTCGTACACGGGAACACAGAGAGAGACACAGAGATGGTCGGCGGCACACGAGATCAGGTGGTCGGAGATCGGGATGAAGTGACATTAAAATGACGAACAACGAAGGGAGGAAAAACAAAAACAAAAAATGGACAACGACACAAAAAGGGAACGAAGTACGCGGACCGAGTTTCGTAGTAGAGTTGATGAAAGGGAGAGAAAGAAAAAAAGAAGAAGAGAAACAAATCATTATAGACAAAATTGCAACTCATTTGTGTAGCGCAGAAATATCATTCGTAAAGGTATAATTTTGTAACGATACACTCGTAAAGTAAGCAAAATTTGGAAGCGTATTGGTTTTTTTTATCGTAAAAAGAAACAGAGAAACTTTGAAAGCCGAAATATGAAATCGTAAAGCGGTCTTAAATTTATCGTTTTTGGGGGGAAGAAAGCTAATAAAAAGAACGAACCAAAGGATCCAATTCAATTGGATTTGGTGGCAATTTCGCGTCGCGCAAAGAACACGAGTACAGAGAAGCACGCGGACGAGACAAATGAATAAACGATCACAGGACGCTTTGAGGTGAGATAGAGAGTAGGAGAGAAGCTTTCGCGCACGCGGACTTTTAAAAGCTTCGATCGTGGGGGAAGGGAAACAAAAGCTTATGCCAATTCGTTCTAAAGCAATTGGGAAAGCAGGCCGGATAAGCCGCCCGCTGACGGTGATGGGCTTCGATCGTACGATCGATCCTACTGCTAACGTTTCGTTTACACGTTTCGTTTCAGCAGCTACCTTCTTACCCGGCGTTAACAGGACACGCTCATCGCTCTGTTCGCTCATACGCACTTGTGTTTTTTTTGTGGCCAGTTCGGTTGGGCGCCCACACGTGCTGCCGTGCGGGTGGGTTGCAGGGAGATTGGTGGTGGGTGGTCGAATGATGGAGCAGGTTTGGTGGTGGGTGGTGGTATTGATATGGTGGAACCACGCGCCGTCGATGGCTGATGATGTTGTTGTTGAAGGAACGCGAACACAAAACACATCTTCAGGGGGCTGGTGTTCCGTAGGGTGGGAGGAGGGGGGAGGGGGGTAGGAGAGCAGAGAGAAAGGAACTATTCGCGCGCGTACACACACACATACAAACACACGCACACACGCAGGATAGACGGCACGAAGACGCGAAGAGCTTTAAGTTGTGTGGCCGCCGACATGGATAAGCGTTGCTGACGTTGATGATGACGATGATGATCACAGGAAAGCAGCAAAGAGTGGGTGGGGGGGGGGGGGTGAAGAAGTGTTGACGTGGGTGAGGTTTGGTGCCACCCCACCCCTTCCAACCGTCGAAACGATGCCTCCTTGATCACGCAAAGAGGTGTGCTCTGCCACCGGAACTGAGGGGCTCGCACACACGCGCGCGCGTCACCAGGACACGCGTTGTGCGGGGGCCCAGGACACCGGTCACTGAAGCGGTTGTTGCTGTTGCTGCTGCTGCTACTCCTACTGCTCTGTCTGCCCAGGACGCGTCGGATCGGTACATCGTTCCCCCACCCGGGAGGATCGACGGGATGCGGACAAACACAGGGAGAGAAAGCACAGAGGGTCGCACACAAGGGTGGCTGGCACGATCGGCCGGTATTCGAAGCTGGTTGAGATGCGGTTGAAGCTTTCTTTGTCGCTGCACTTGTTTTTTTTTTTTATTCGAGCTTTTATTGAGCTTTTTTTTTGTCGGGAAGCCGCCAGAGTTTGCATAACACATATGATCTTTGGAGAAGGTGATGAAGGTGGTGTGTGGCGCGTCGATATGGGGTGGTGGGGGGTTTTAATCACACGCACTTCCTCTATTACATTCTGACTGATGGTGTGTGGTGGATGTGTGTACGCGTGTGTGTGGGCTGTTTTTTGTAGATCTTTTTTTTTTCGTGTGTTTGTTTTTTTGTTGTTGTTTTAATTGTAAAAGGAGGGAGCTTCTTTCTAATGGAAATCAGGATTGACTGTTGGCAGAGAAGAAGAGAAACACAAAAATCACGTCATGATTAAACGAACGAGAATATCGAACGCTACAGCTACTGAACAGCTACGGCAACTACTAGGACAAAACACACTACCAACAAAACGAAACGAAATGGTAGACTCTACTACTCGAGCACGAGGTGCTTAATTCTACGGGAGCTACTTGATGCTCTACATCTACGGTGGGTTGCACAATCTACGGTTCAACTGGTTGTACGACGATCAAATCCATTCACAGTACACCAGCTACGACTCGACAAAAGTGGTGTTTTAGTGTAGTTTTTTGTACAAAATATCAATCTACAGTTCTAGCGATCAGTCTACAATATTCACAGTGAGGGGGTTACCGGTTGGTTGTGTTCCAGCTCCTCCTAAACCAGCCTCTACTTACACGACAGGCCGGGCGGCGGGCGCGTTGTGATCGCGTAGTGAAGATCGTGTGATAGTGCATGCGTGTGATTCGACAGATGCATGAAGACGATGAAGAGATGATCATGATGCAGCAGCAGTACAAAAGGCGATGCTTTTGTGGCGCTTTTAATTCATACACACACACACGCACTCGCATAAAGGCGGCGTTCCATGCAGCTGCAGCAGCAGGTTGGTTGCACTCACTCCATCACGGCAGATTTGAGGGGCGTTCGTGTCGTTCTCCTCGCACACAATGTCATCGGTTGTGGTGGATCGTGTTCATGGTGGCGTTGATGAAAATGGTGATGGCGTTTTGTGGTTGCCTCTCGTCATTACCGGACAACTCGGGGACGAGAATGCGCACACACTGTTTCACTGCTTCGGTGGTGGCGGTTGCCAGGATTCACACAAAAAAAAACGCACACGCAGGTTAGGGAATAGAGACAGCGGGAGAGAGAGAGAGAGAGACAAGCCGAGCATTCCTCACGGCAAGGGGTGCAGTATCCTTTCCCACCCATTGGGGCTGGAATTTTCTATCCAGCTTTCCTTGCGAGCGTGGAAGGATTACCGTAGGGCCTCGTTGAAGGCAGAAGTACAGACAGACAGATAGATATAGAGAGAGAGAGAGAGAGATAGCTTTCTCAACGTCACTCAGAAGCGGGAATCAGAAAAGGAATCGGGAAAATAAAAGGTTCGGTTAGTAGCGGCTGGAGCATCCTTTTCTAAGGACACCCCCACCAAAGGGGACGTGGGCGGGCGGTGGGTTAGAAAAAAATTCGCTTATATTAATATTTCATTCGGTATGTTTAAAATGTGTTTTTCTTTTTATTTTTGTTTTGTTGTTTTATTCTTACGCCTTCCGTCACTGTGTGGCTGCTGTTAATATGCGCGCATCTTGCCCTTTCTGCACACACGGTTTTATCGCAAATTTTCCTCTTCCCCCCAAATGTGTAGGTGCGCGCGCGTGTTTCTGTATGTTTGTGTGTTGAGGTGTTAACTCGTCCTCACCTGGGGGAAAAAAGGGATCAACTGCGGCACGCGGGCAGAGAGACCCACGCAATGATTTTCCCCTCCGTGGGTGGTTATAAGATGCCGCGGTGTCCTTTTGCATTACTAATCTTGACTTCTCTCTTGACCCGGGTGAGGGTGAATTAATTCACGCCCGATTTTCTTCATCCCACCAGCCCAAGAGTGGTGTCCTCTCGCTGCGTAGGAAAGCGTCAACTGTTACATTTACTAGGCTGCTGTCTCGCACTTCCATTTGTGGCTCGCTTAGCGCCACGTTTTTGTTTCTACCGCGTTCTTTTTCGCGTCTTCCCTAATGATTTAGTGGCTCGTGGTTTTATTCGTGGGAGGGACATACACGTCTTGCACGATTCTAACAACTGCAGGGGCAGGGATGGATGTTGGATTCGAACCAGAGAGAAGAACATAACAATTCACTTCACGAGCGGAAACATTTTCCTTTTCACTGCTTCGTGAAGGAAACTCACCCACGCCGTTTTAACCCCCTTGCTTTAACACTCGTTCCCATTCTCTCTGCGTGGTGTAACAGAACAAGAGAGACACTTCCTACCCCATTCTCATCCACCTCATTCACACGAAAGGGGTTTGTTACACACATTTTTGTTTTTTTCTTTTTTGTCTATGTTTTTTGGTAGTATAAATAAAATGAAAACACTTTCAAAAAGAGATCGACAATAATCGATTCCCGGTTGTATGATTTTCGCTACTGCTCCTTCGACTCGTCTGCCTGCCAGCGTGTGCTGCCCCGGGCGTGGGATCAATGCAAGAGGGGTGAAAAACGGAACAAATGTGCCCAGCCAAAGGGCATTCAGATGGAGTATAAAGAACGGAAAGGGTAGCCCATCAATGAAGCTACCTTAACCCCCTACGCACCACGATGATCGCGCGCAAGGTGTGTTCAAATTTACTCAAAAAATATAAAAAAAGAAAGAAGCAACTACGAAATCGGTACGGGGATAATATCCTATCTACGGCCTTTTCTGGTGGCGGGCGGCAACCTACTATCCTCATGACGCCCGAAGCGGGCTGGTTGTTTCTCTTTCTCTCTCTCTTTCTACTCTAGGCACGCGTCTATTTAGTCTCAGTTTCTCCGGAAGATCCACGCAAGGGGGAAAGCACGCGATGAAAACACGGGAAATGAACCCCATGTGTTATCTGAAGCATCTGATTCGATCGAAATCGATTCGTGACACTCAATATGGCGCGCAGAACCGCTCCACTCGCTCTATAGTACTTTCTCCAATTTCTTCATCCTTTCTGCAACGGCTTAACACCTTTTTCCTGACTCGTGTGTATACAGTTCCAACATTAAACAAGTTAAGTAACTCACGCACGACGAAACAAAACTAAGATCGGAAGCTGGGACATAGATAGAGACATATAGAAGGGCGAAAATAAACTCTACACAGCGGCGTGCCAAATCTCGGTCGGCATCGAACACGAGGCTTTCCGGTTCCAAAGGATAGAGAGTTAGGACGGGAGCTATAACCGACCGATTAGGGGATCCTTTTCCACCTTTACCGGCGGTGTTTTGTTTTCCCGGGGTTTCTAGAATTCGTTAAACGCACGCACGAGGCGCTCGTGTGTGGACGTGTTAATACTAGCATTATTTCATAAAACTACCCTACCATTTTCTGACTGCTTTCCGATACAAAGCTGTAACAACCACTCGGATATCCTTAGTTATTTCTTTTTCTGCTTCTTCCTTCCTTTTTCCAACAGTGAACAAATGCTCAACTACATATTAAGTGGCAAATATTATGTATGTGTGTGTGTATGTATATATATACGAAGTAATGTAAGCGTATGACCACTTCTTGCCCATGCGGCACTCAAAACGGTTCGAGGCGACGATCCTGGTTAGCAAACGGCAAACCCTGTGGCTGAGAGTGATCTCTAACAAGGATGGCGAAACGCATCGGAAACACGGCAGCAAGGATAAACACAATTCACACAAACCAAACGGAAGCCAAACGCTTTATCAACTACAACGCGCGTGTGTGTGTGTGCTTATAGATTTAAAAGGGGGGAAAATCAAATTGGAAACGCAAAAAAAAGAGGAAACACTCCGCTGGAAAATCAAACGAAAATACACACACTCTGATTGGCGCACCATTCTTCGTTGCATGGTGTATAAAACATGTTTTGGCATAAAACAGATTACAAAACTCAAATCGTTCGCTTAGCCGAGCCGAGGTTAATATATGCGGCGATTCGATGGAGTCGAGTCCCCTTACAGCCGGGGTTTGGTAGACACCGATGCCAGCTGGTCCGGCATCGGTTCCATAACGATGTGTAATGATGTGATGGTTGGATGTACAGTAGTAAGAAGTGTTGACAGTAAAAGTAGTGATAGTAGTAGTAGTTTGCAGCGGTAAGTAAGTATAAAAAACAGCGCCATTGCTCACGCATTCCTGCTGGTTACGCACACGCGCGCACATACGGTGGCGTCTCGCACGCCCTTTGGCGTATGTGGGGGATGGTTGGAAGTATTGCATCGCATCCTCAAGCCTTACATAGTACATAGAGTTGTGATTCGGTTGTTTCGGTATATGGGGTCCATCATAATGCTGAGATTTAAAAAGAGCTACTAAACCTACACACGTTTCTTTTGTTTATCCTCTTCCACATATCCTGACTTTGAATATTTGTTTTTTTTTACTACATCCTGACTCGAATTGGTGTAAAGCGTAAAACAATCCGTCACTGCAGTTACATCTTGCACTTGCTTTCCGGCACGTGTCTACGTGAATGGGTGTACGTGTAACGAATGATCTCGTCGAGGAATGGGGAGCAGGATGTTGTTTGAAATCCTCATGTAACATGGTTTAATACGAACTAGATAGAGAGAGGCAGATTACGAAATAAAAAGGGAGCACATAGGGGTCTCCCTCTCTGCTCATCGTAGCCCTGTCCTAACATCTCGTCCTTCGATCGCATCATCCTCGATATGAACAGTAACACATACACAGTAGCTACACATCAAGGCTGAGCTGCGCTCACAGTTCTATCCTGCCATTGTGACCGTAAACCTAACCTTACTTCCTCCGTTCGGTGCCACCGAGAGACATGGACACAACACAGGCACACTTAAAATAACTGCAAGTCCACACTATCTCTAGGCTCATCGGCGTGCTTGCATGCGTGCGTACCCGTACGCATACGATGTTGCACGGTCAACGTTTATCTAAACCTTACGCAATCGGTATTCGCTAAATATTTCAAATATATATGCCCCCGCGCCGCACGCAAAAGGTGCGCATCCAAGCATCCAAGAATAATAGTAGTAATAGTAGTAGTAGTAATAGTAGCAGTAGTAAGTTTTGCTAAATAATGATAGTAACGATAAAACAGTGGGGGCGAAACTCGACTCTCGACTACAATAAACATTACACGGTGATACGATGGGCCCGCACTGGTGCCCGGATCACGTCACGCCAGGGACGACGCTTCTCAAAGATGGAGGATTCTTTGTCTTGTCTCTCTCGTATTATTTGTTTAATATTTTTTTTGCTTTATCATCTACCTCTCCTATTACCATTGCCTTTAACCTCGTTAGCGGATTTCAGTTTTGTGTATATGCTTCACGTTCTCTCATCATTGCTCATGTGATTCATCGTGCAGAAGTGGTGGATTGCACATTCGTATGACGATGGTGGTTGGTTGTTAATGGGTTCAACTTACGAAGGATCTACGGGGATGAGAGCAGGCTAATCGGGTGCCACGCGGCTCCCTAGTTATGACTTCATTGCTAGTTTGCAATTGAGAGAGTACGGGATGTGTGACGGTATATATATCTTGAATATGCGTGCTTATATGAAAGTGTGACGGTGTGCTCTGGTCTGGCCGACTGCTGACGACTCTCCCGATACACGTATCTTCGCTTCTGTGTTTTTTTGTTTTGTTTTTTTTTTTTCGTTTGTATTATCTACTCTCTGTTCCCTAGCCCTAGCACAGCAGCAGTAGTGGTAGAAATTGCGGTAGCAATCGCAGATGTTAAGTTATCATCTCACTGCCATTATGGACCCCATATGATGTAAGCAAAGAACACGGCCCACGCTAACACTAGTCCATGCATATTTTTAATGTAACTCTCACCGTCCGAAATCCTTCTGGCGACGAACTTCAGGATTTCATCCAGCAGCACGACCGGCAGCGAGAACTTCATGACGGTCATCCACTCATCTCCGTTCAGTGGCGTAACTTGGAAAACGGTCTGGAAGGAGAAGAGGGAGTTGATATAGAAAATAAAAAATCAAAACCCGCACGTAAGAAATTGTGAACGAGAACGATAAAGTAAACGACACAAGAGGCTTGTGTGATACTCACGGAAAGAACGTCAACGTATAGGATGACGAAGTGGAGAGCGAACGACAGACACATGGAGGCAATCAGCCACATGTTGGACCATGGCGGCATCTGGACAAGCGACTGGTTCTCAGACAAGCTGTAATGATAAGGAAAAACGTAGTGAACAATTATCCCTAGAACACGATACCTTGGGACGTGGTGATCAAGTCAACGCACCTGTTCATGGCGTTCAACATCTCAATGGTGACCAGCACAGACAGAGCCATGGTCATTGGGTGAGGATCGTTGAAGATCTTGCAGTCAATACCCTTGAACTCCTCGCCACCACCGAGGCAGGACAGATGGTGAGTCAGCTGCCAGTACGACAGCTGCGGGCCAGTCTCGGAGAACATGAACCACCAGGCAGCTCCACCAACGGTAGCGCAACCGACGTATCCACCGATGGCCATGTAACTAAGGTGAAAAGAAATGCGATTAGACATATTTCCTCGACCATGAAGGACACGGGGTCTCTTACCGGAAGAACAACCATCCAGAGATCAAACCTTCATCAGCCTTACGCGGCGGCTTGGTCATGATGTCCAGATCCGGTGGGTTGAAGCCGAGGGCAGTAGCTGGCAGACCGTCAGTGACCTGGGAAAATAGAATAAGAGTAACGTTTGTGAGTGACACATACCGCTGTTATTTGTTAAACGATCGAGCACATTCGTAAAGTGCTCACTCACCAGGTTGACCCACAGCAGCTGGACGGGGATCAGAGCTTCTGGCAGACCCAGAGCGGCGGTCAAGAAGATGGACACGACCTCACCAATGTTGGACGAGATCAGGTAACGGATGAACTGCTTCATGTTGTTGTAAATGGCACGACCTTCCTCAACAGCGGACACAATGGAGGAGAAGTTGTCATCAGCCAACACCATCTCGGCGGCCGACTTGGCGACAGCGGTACCGGAACCCATGGCAATACCGATTTCAGCCTTCTTCAGGGCAGGGGCGTCGTTGACACCATCACCAGTCATAGCGGAGATTTCGTTCATGCTCTGCAGGAACTCAACAATCTTCGACTTGTGGGCCGGCTCGACACGCGAGAACAGACGGGCGCGGGAACAGGCATCACGCTGGTCCGACACGGACAGATCGTCGAATTCACGACCAGAGTACGACTTGCCGGTGGTGTCTTCATCTTCTCCGAACACGCCGATACGGCGGCAGATGGCTTCAGCGGTGGCCTTGTTGTCACCAGTGATGACAATGACACGGATACCGGCAGCACGGCAGCGAACGATCGAATCCTGGACTTCCTTACGCGGGGGATCCAGCATACCGACGACACCGACGAAGGTTAGGTTGACCTCATAGGTGTAGAACTTGGTCGAGTCGTTCAGGTCCATGTCGTCCGGCTTCATCGGGTTGTCGGCGGTGGCCAGGGCCAAGCAACGGAGCGTATCGCGTCCAGTACCGTACTGGCGGGTCAGGTCCAGAATGCGCTGCTTCAGGGCAGAGGTCAGCGGCACCTTGGTGGTACCGACACGGGCGTGCGTACAACGTTCCAGGACACCTTCCGGAGCGCCCTTACAGAACAGCTTCGGTCCGGTGCCCAGCTTCGAGGCCTTCAGCGGGGTGCAGTACGACGACATGGATTTACGATCGCGCGAGAACTCAAGGGTGAATTCCTTCTTCCACTTGGTTTCGATTTCCTGGCGCACGCAGATGGCGCTCGAGCGGCGATCCAGACCCTGCTTGTTCACGCTGAAGGGATTCAGCTTCTCAGCCAGCACGATCAGAGCGGTCTCGGTGGCTTCACCGACCTTCTCGAAGACCTTCTTCACTTCGTTGAAATCAATAGCGGAGTCGTTACACATGATGCAGATCGTGCCCAATTCGTGCAGGGTTTCGAAGTCGCCAGCCTTGACGCGCTGTCCGTTGAGGGTGACCTCACCGATCGGCTCGTAGGTGGAGCCCGAAATCTCGAACTCGGTGAAGCTGCTGTCATTGCCCTCGACCTTCTCGAAGATGAACATGCGCGAGACGGACATCTGGTTGGTGGTCAGCGTACCGGTCTTATCCGAGCAGATGACCGAGGTACAACCCAGGGTTTCGACGGACGGCAGCGAGCGGACAATGGCGTTCTTCTTGGCCATACGGCGAGTACCCAGAGCCAGACAAGTGGTGATGACAGCGGGCAGACCCTCCGGGATGGCAGCGACAGCCAGGGCGACGGCGATCTTGAAGTAGTACACGGCACCCTTGATCCAGGAGCCACCGTGGGCGGGGTCGTTGAAGTGTCCAATGTTGATGGCCCAGACGGCAACGCAAATCAGCGAGATAACCTTCGACAGCTGCTCACCGAATTCGTCCAGCTTCTGCTGCAGCGGGGTCTTGATTTCCTCGGTTTCCGACATCTCAGTACGGATCTTACCGATGGCAGTGTTCAAACCAGTTCCGATGACAACACCGCGAGCCTTACCGGCGGCGACGTTGGTACCGGAGAACAGAATGTTCTTCTTGTCCTGGTTGACAGCGCGCGGGTCCGGGACGGCATCGGTGTGCTTGATCACGGACACCGACTCACCGGTCAGGATGGACTGATCGATACGGATGGTGGTGGAGTAGATCTTGATCAGACGGATATCAGCCGGGATCTTGTCACCGACCGACACCTCGACCACGTCACCAGGGACGATCTCCTTGGCGCGGACCTTCTGCACACCGGACTTGTCACTGCGGACAACCTTGCCCATCTCGGGCTCGTACTCCTTCAGAGCCTCAATCGCAGACTCAGCATTGCGCTCCTGCCACACACCGACGACGGCGTTAGCGATCAGAATCAGCAGAATGACGAAAGGTTCAACGAAAGCTTCAACACCTTCATGTTCCTCAAATAGAGCTAGTACCTGGAGGAGAAGACAACAAATGCAGTGTAATGTTAATAGGTTGTCGTGACACAATATTACATGTTTCAACCAGTGCGTGAGAATTGCATGAAGCTGTCGGAATTGATATTCTGCGCTCGTCTTCATTTTATGTTGTATTTAAAGCTATTCTCGCCAAAAGCAACATTCTCGCCTCGTGTACACACATTCCTTCGAAAATCTTGCGAGTTTTTTGGAGAAGGTTAAAATTATTATTTTTAGAAATATCTGTCTTATCGCTTTACGTCTCACTTCGCTAACGAAACGTGCGACGGCGAGGGGGGCAGAAATGATTCTCACTTTTTTTCTCCTCTCGTGCTCACGCACTGACCGTGAAAATCCGTGCGCATATTAAAACGGCTAGTGTCAAAGAAAACAACATCACGGCGCATAGTTCCGCCGAACTTTAGCCCATGGCGGCGGCAAACGTCTTCGTAAAGAGTGGTGTTATTTTTGGACAAGCCAAAAGAAAAAAAGAAAAGAAAACCAACGAACATCTGCAAATATCGCCATCGCCCCGCTCTCAACCAGGCTCTATAGGGTGCTATAAAAAAATGTCAACCACACCTAAGCACGGTGTTTGTGGTTTCGTGGTGTACCGGGAATAACATAAACAGATTTCTGGCACATCGGCAAAGTGTAGACTATATTATGCCAAACAAAAATATACACCTAAAGGACATTTCGTTGGACTGTCTTGGAAGGGGCGAAAGTTTACTTTACTGCTTCACTAACTCACATCATGCATGAATAAGACTAACAACAATGAATTACTATACAAGTGCTTAACTAACAAAAGTCTAACAAGAGGGGAGACCCTTGAATGTCATCCACCATAATTTTACTTATTTATTTTTGCACAAAATGCACTCTAACATCCTTGCTATGCAATTCTCAGCATGGCTTAGACTGCTTGCCTCTGATGTGTGTGTGTGTGAAGGATACTTACAAAAGAAATGATAGCGGCCAACAGCAGAATCTTGACAAGAAGATCATCGAACTGTTCAAGCACTAATTGCCAGAGTGTCTTTCCTGCGGGAGAAAAGCGAGAAGAGAAACGGTCCGATTAGTTCGCTGCAAGCTGCAATTGTTTATTCCGGTGTGTGCATCGCGCCGCAGATGCACCCTTGTGTCTCGGTTAAGTTCGTTGCCTCGCGGGCACACGTTACGATAGAGTGCTCTACGGTTCTTCGATAGTGCGCCCAGCCCGCCCTTGTTGCATGTTGCCGCCGGTTACAATTGCGTTGTTTTCTAGCCAATTATTTCGTTCGCCGGCGTCACCGGTATACGGCTCTTGGTCTTGGAAGCGCTTATCGCAATTTATTCCACAGCTCGACAGAATTTCAAATCGATTTAGTCGAACTTCAAGGCAGAAAAAACGCCAAACCATAGCCTGCGGGGAGCTGACTACAATACTACGAAGGACGTTTCACCGTATTCCGATTGCGAAACGGCATCCTACATCGTGGAGCAGCTTTCGTCCTTCGTCAGTCTGAAACGTAACGAATCCCGCGCTAAGAATGCTATCGGATGAGGACAGGTCAAACGCCTAGCTAGCGGCCGTAACCATACGCATACGGTACGTCCTCCGGCTCCGTTCTTCAGACCCACGCCGATTCCCTGGCTAGGTACGCAACCGACTCGCTGCGCGTACGTACGCACGCACGTACTTGGCACGTAATACTTATTTTTGTCAGGGGCGCATAAAAATAGCGCCCCTCCGACGTAGCATGTGTGTCCGCGTGTGTATCTCTTTTGCACCACCCAACCCGAAGCTGTGGTCCACCGCAGCCCGTGTGTGCTTGATGAATCCGTAACCTGACTGCCGATTGCCGGGTTGTGATTGCACCCGACCATGCAAACATCCATTCTCTGTTAATTCGTGTTTTTTTACGGCACCGTGACATGAAGTCAGCATAACAGCGCATTAGTATCACCGAGTTTCGGACACCAAAGGACACACACCGGCGGGGGGCAATTAATTCCATGCCTGCAGGACCTTTGCACCATCGGAGATATCGGGATTGTATCGAGCCAGGAGACGGATCTCTTTGTAGCAGCTTTGGGAGGGGGGGGGGGGGTGTATTCCTTGTAATCCGGTTCGTAGAGTTCGATACCGGCACGAAACAACCAATAAACAACTGGAAAGTATAAATAGAAACATCACGGGGCAAAAAGTGTCCGTTTGGCACGTTGTATAATGCTCCATTTCCCACTGTGGAAGGTGCTGTGCCTTTCATCATTTTCTTCTGGTCCGCTTCACCGCACGTCGGTTATTGTCCACAGCAGCTTCTCCACGGCGTCATCGGAGGCTTTCATTTCCCAATTCTCGCTTTCCCAACACGAGTCGGTGGTAGAAGCTGAGGAACAACTCCACAAAAATACCCCCACGGGGGCCGAAGGTGGCAATGAATACAGGTCGCCGGAACCTTTTGCCGTAGGTCGAGTAAACAGCTCCATCCTTCAGAATGCACCATCCACACCAACCACACCAGCGTGCAGGGGGGATTGCATGATAAAGATGCATCCGTTGTCCATCATCTCGGGTAGCAGGCTCATATTTACATGCCCTATTTTTTGTCTCCCTTCAGCAACCGCGACACCACGCTGGAAGCGTCTGCCGGTGGATTGATATGGCGGAACCGCGCTCGTGCTGTGTGTGAGGGAGGATTGGTCTGTGGTTGAGCACTTTAGTGAGTGAATCGCTCCCATACATCGCGACCCCAACCGTTTTATAGTACCTGCGAACGAACGGATGGGGGTGGTTCGTCTGTTTCTTATCTTCTGGCGCCATTAGACCAGTCGGGTCCAGCGCGCTGGAGAATTACGTGCACAGCAAGACCGGAACAAAGGCCATCTCTCGCACGGGGTCCCGGTGAACCGCGGCCAAAACCGAACGGCACTGGTGCGGGACCAACAAAAGGCTGGCGCTGGGTGTAATGTAGTAACATTGAAAGCGCCGGAGCGTTCGTCTGGCGAGTGACATGCACACGTCAACGCCAATCGATGGTTTGAGTCAGTGTTTGGGACCGGACGTGGTCCATGTTCAAATTTTCAAAAACAAACAACCAGATTCAGAGAACCGTTTCATCTCCGTGCAATGAAGTTAATGAATCACCGATTCCGCGGCTTCTCCTTACAATCTGGCTCGTTGTGCCCTCGCGCTCAAACGCTATTCGACGACACTGGAACGCTTTGTTTGATGATCGTTCGCTTCAGCGCTTTGGAGGGGTTTCATTTATCAGGGTACTGTTTCCCAGCAAGCTGCTGCCGCGGAACCAGTTTCCGAAACGTCACTGTGACGTCGTTCGAGACCCTAAAAGGGACTAGAGCACGCTATACAATTCTCGAACCCTCGGCCGGTATTCTAGCCTTTTTCTCTTCTATATGTCTCATTGTCGCCGTATCCGGTTACTGTTCGTGCTGTTTATATCGTGTGAGAATGGCACTGCCCATGCATTAAGGAACGAAATTCTCCTCCAGTTCACACTCTGAATCACACATGGTGTGGGTTAATCCAAGATGGATTAGCATTTCCTTTTTACTACAACCACTAGTTAAAGCACTACCTTCGTTGACGAACTAGAGCCTCTATCGTAACGCACCCGAGGAGGTTTTGCCATTTGATACGTACCTTCTTCAGCGGGGAGTTCTGTGAAGTAGATGAGAAAAGTAGCAAGAAGGAAAAACAGTTCATTAGTATTGGAATAAAACAAGTCGTACAAGGCAGAGCGAAAATAGAATTTAATTATTGACGGAAAGGATGGTGTGTCGGCCATCATGCGCAACTCATAATCTTCCGATCCCCGTCCGTCAGCCCGCGGACACCGTGTGGAAACCTTTGCAAAGATCAATCGATCGTTCACGTGCTAATTGGAGCAAGATCTTCCACACATTCCACTCGAAACCTGCCGCACAGCGCTTCGTACACCGTACGGAATCAAGATTCACGAAGAACCACGAGCAGTTGACGTCAACCATTTTTCTATCATTGCGGTCGGAGGGAGATGGTTCCACTCGCGAAAAAGATAGAGACAAAACGAGCGAAACAGAGCGAGAGAGAAAGTGTGAGAATAGCCAGGAAAACTCATTTTTCATAAGCCAACGATGCGTTACGCACTGCGAACGATACGCGCTCGAATATGATACAGAAGCGTTACGCATGAACCCGGGACTAGTGTACCAGCAGCTTCTCCTATCACGGTTGAACGATAGTACTCCCTCGGTTTTGAAAGATGTACGTTCTAAGGGAGAAGAAAAAATAATCAACCCAAGCAAAAAGCAACAACTACTGGGAGCCGGTTGCGTTGCAGATGACGATCGCGAAGATGATGGGGCTCGCAACGCTTGTAAGAATACGAGAGCGTAGTTCGCCCCAAAAATAGACACTCCTCCACCGGGTTCTGCCGTCTAAGCCAGAACCAGCAGCCGGTAGGACGTGTGGTCAGGTGGGCCGCCGCACCGCTTAATACACAACCTCCCCCCGGGACAGGGAACGGAAAACAAACTTCCTCCACAATTTCGTTGCTCGAATTACCGGAGGAAAAAATCGACTTTCTTCGTTACGCTGCCCACGTACGTTCCGGAGTTCACTATCGATGGACAGGCGGAAAAGCAACAACAAAAAAAGGTTTGACTCATACCCCCCCTTTTGCCCTACACTTGAACTCCGGCTCCAGCCCAGTGACGGGGACCTAGTAGGACGTTAAGACCAAACCATCGGATTGCATAAGTAATTCGTCGAGATGGTCTCTCTCCTTCTGGGGGCGAGCGCAAAGGATGTGTGTTTATAAATAAGCACGCATTAGGACAATATCGCGGTGATGATATTAAATTATTACTGCTTTATGATCGTGCCGCCTCTGGCCATTCATATGTAAAAGCCCACAGTCGGGAAGCAATGGATGGGTGGGCCCGTCGAATTGACCTAGATGCAGAGGTTTAAGGAAAACACACTAGTAGATGCTTTAATGTGCTTTCCCCTTTCGCAAACTGGATCAAATAATAACCCCTCCGATGGAGATATGCGGCGGTTCGATTAAGAATAGCAAAAATCACGCACCAGACCGGTAGACAGACAAGCGCGCCTGGAAATACCTGTGCCCACAAGTGCCAAACCACGCCGTGGTGATCTACGACCGGAACATGGTATGCAAATAAAATTGATACCTTGAATGCGCGAACAACAACGGACGCGCACACACGCAAGCCATCCTTGGATAGCGTAATATATTTCTTACGGCCTCAGACACACTTCCAACTGCCAATCATTTAATATTCTCGACCGTACGCACTACCAGCCCCGTCGGTTTGCCCAACAGCCCCCAATACAACCGATGATTGCCATTGCGATTGACGGAGCGATTAACTAGCGAATGCCCTCCAAAAACCCATGGTCCTCGCCGCAAGGGGGTGAGAGTTCGATAGCATCACCCGCAACATATCGAACGCGTAAAGCCACTCTTGCTCCCAGGCGGACCTTCTGCTACGCCTATCTTACTCCCGGCAAGTTGAGGACGGTAGTCTGCCGCATGGCAGAAAAGAAAAAAAAAACACGTGTCGAGAGATTTTGTTTGAAAAACATCCAACATCTGTTTATACACTTTCCTCACGGTCTCCCCCGAGCGTGTGGGTGGGTGTGCGGCGTATGTGGAGGTTGGTTTTGTTCCTTTTCTCGATCATCCAACGGAATGGAGCTCCCTTTCTGAATAGATTATTATCGGTGGTGCGTTATGCAATGGATGAATCGAGCGCCACCCGTGTAGGAAACCCCATACGGTGATGGGCTCAAAATTTTCCCCAATATCGAGTGGCGACGAAACGATGAATCATCTACCTATCGCACGTGCGAGCACATTCTAATGCGAACAAACAACCCAAACCAATAATGCTTTGCAACAGCCCTCGGAATCCACCGGATCAGTCCTGATTTCCCTGCAGCTCCGAGCCGAAGATGGACAGAGCGATGAGTAAAGGTTCGCGAGTGCTTATAGTTTTCAAGAACGCTGGGAAATGAACGCAAGAAAAATTCCACACCCTCATGGCGCTTTCTTTCACGCACCCCACAGCTGCTGTCCCACCATCGAGGGGTACCCTACGATTTGGGGATTCGAGATTATTTACTAAATGACGTCATAAATCTATCATCACATTAATAATTTGTAGTTTCGCTTCCCGTTTGCTGGCAGGATCGCAAACACCTCGGAGAGGAAACGAATTATAGGCGGAGTGCGAGAGCATGAACAGCGTACGCAAAAATACCGCACCGGTTTTTTGATCGTCACGTAAATTTCATCGCGATTCCAACAATACGTAGGGGTGCTGTGCGTGTGTGTAGCTTCAAACGAAGAGAAGAAAAAAGATAGCACAATTCATGATTTTCCACGAAAAATCAACCAGCAGCAGCTTCGGTGGCAATAAATTTACGCAACACAAGCGTAAATAACACTACCGATCCTTGGAGTGGGCGAAGGGTTTAAAAATACTTGCCCGCTCGATCGTTCGACAGATTCGGGGGTTTTATTTCTTTCCCCCACCCACCCAACGATCGACGATCGACGGATCGAATCGACGGAATCGTACCATTGCGCGGCATTTGGAAGCGATCTGCTAGCCATCCTCCGCGTGAGCAGAGTGTCTGCTTTTCCGGGATCTCGCCCGCCTCACAAAACCCCAACGCCAACCAAACCAGCGCAGAAGAGCATTCGTTGCGAAGCCGTTTGAAGTTGGATTTTTATTATAGATCTTTATTTAATACCTCCCGCGAGAGCGGCATTTGGTGCATGTGGCATCAGCACCCCCGGATCTGATCTGGTCCCGAGCGTTCCCGCACGGCGAGGAAAAAGAAAAACGTGTAACAAAATCGTAAAGCTTCCACAGGCTGTAGGAAAGCCACACAGAACGTACGTACTGCTCCCTCTCGCATATTACCATGTATGGACGTGAATCTTACGCTTCACGGAGTGGTGGTTTTTTTTTAATTTTGCCCCCCAGTCGCCAATGCGTACTCGACGACGCCGGTTCGCGATCGATCCTTGACCGCAAGAAGGAAAAACCTGTCCCCGCGGGGGGTTTATGTGCGCTTCTGCATCGCCGGCCACCATATCAAGCAGACAGGCAGGCAGGCAGGCAGAGAGTGCAAGTAACGCACAAACCAACTGACCACCATCGCACCACACCGGTTGACAAAATGGTCGGTTTCGTGCTGGCGGTGCGAATTATTCATAACCTAACTTTCAAACAGACGTCCGTCGCCCTCCTGCTGGCCACTGGGCGACCTCAATACGAAGTCCGGCCCAGTCCCCGCGCACCTTTTGGTCGGCGGTTGTTGCCGACGTTTGTATATTTCACTTCGATTAGCAATGAGTGAAACAAAACGAAATGGCAAAAAAAAAAACACTCCCCGCTTGGGGTAGATCAAATGTCTATCGTGGGGTGGAGAGACACAAACCAAACCCACCGCCCCCCGGGTGGTAACTTTCGTACTCCTTCTTTTCGCCATAAAGCGATTGAAATGACACAAACTGTCGATTAGTGCAGTTGCAGCAGCCGTTGATACGTTGATCGATCCACCCACTGGCTGGGAAAGCAAATGGAGCTTTTACGAAGCGACACAGCTGCACACACGTTTCATCTTTCCATGATCCTTACCCACCCCACCCACCCACTCTCCCGCTCGTTAATCCCAACAGTGACCCCCGGTCGAAGCGGGAACACACCTTGTCATTTAGTGTTCATCGTCGTCGTCGTCGTTGTTGACGAGCGCAAGAGAAGATCGTCGCGATCGCAGGAAGACACACGCGGTCCGCTTGGTTGCTACAACCGCGTACAGAGTCGTCACCAACGGCCTTAGACATGGGTTTGTGCCCTTGTGCGTGCGTGCACTCGCGCCCGCGTGTGTGTGTGAAAACCTTAAGCGATCGAGGGAAGAAGGGTAGCTATAGCTGCTGGCGGTGGTGTACTTTGACGTCAAACCGATGCGCGCGATCGACTGCACGGCCGTGAGAGCACGATCGTGAGTCGTCTGACGGCATTTGCTTGTGCTTACGCACGTGTTTTGAAGACGAAAGCCTCTCCGGAGCATATATGCCTCTGGTGGTGGGTGTTTTCTGCACGCTCTCTCGCTCTCTCTCTCGCAATGGGATCGGTTTTCCTTTCGCGACGAGGAACTTTTCCTGCCCGTGCAGCAACAGCAGTTGGGGAAATGAAAAAAAGCCTGCGCTCTCTCGTCGGTTTGCCGTGCGCGCGCAGCATTACGTGATACTGAGACGCACACGTTTCTTTTCTTTTGCCGTGATTATCGCCAAGGCAAGGCAACCGGCCACCCTTCTCGAACCTCCTCACGCCACGCGGCAGTGGGGTGGGATGTTTATATGATAATCTTCTCCAGCAAATCTCTCGTGATATCGAACCGCTAACCGCCTTGACCAACGCAAACTGCACAAGGTGTGGATATACACGATCGATTAGCACTTTGGCCTCTGCGCTGGTGCCCCATCCCTCCGTTCAGGGATGCGGAAAGGTGCCAGCTGGCTTGAAAATAGATCAACACCCATATATCTCGCCCTACACACGCAACTCTGTCTCTCTCTCCGGCGGATGCTTCTCGTCGTACAACCGCAGGCTCTTTTTTCCTTTGTTTCACACACGCTGACCTCGGCCATGCCCGGGGGTGCTGGCCTTTCGGGAAAATGCTTACGGAATCCACCTGTTTCGTGTTCCCTTGAATCACAGGATCATGGACGAAAAAAGAATATCACCCACCCACCGGTACACGTCATGGAGAAATAACAATCCTTTCTATTTCCTTCACGGTACGACGTTGCTATGAGAATGGTAGAAAACGCCACCCTTTTTGGAAGGGATTTTTCCGGACAGGGGGTTCTCATCTTGCTCCCACTAGGCGATCCAATCGATGGCAAAGAAAAGGGAGCACATACAAAAGGTTCATACACGTGGGCCACGGCAAGGACACGGCCAGGGAAGGCTCGTTCTTCTTCGCTCGCCGAAGGGTGTTGCTATCAATCACGGTTCAGGACGACGCTGGAAAAACGTGCTTTGCCCGGTTTAAAGGGCTTATATAGGCTCTTCTTTGCGTTCGAGCCCCCTCGGCTAGTGCAAAGAGTGCAATTTCACTTGACATTGTCCTTCGACCGGCTGCCAAAGAAGGGCCCCCCGAAAGGGTGGCCAACTTTCAAGTGGTTCAGACGTTCCATGTTCCCGGCTCGGTGGAGCTCTTTTGTGCGTCCACCATTCAAGCGACTCGCCGGCGGGTGACAATGTGTAGGGCTCTTTGGCAGGGCAAAACGTACACTTTGGTGGCTTTATACTTTACCAACCCATCAGCAGGCACGCTGGAAAAGCCACTAGCCACTTTCCCAGGCGAAGAGGGAAGCGTGGAAAAAGCTGGTGGTTTATTTTCAACTAGCACGCAATTTAAACCACCATTCAGTGCTTCAACCAAACCGGACCCGGTGCTAGCGACCGATAATTTTCATTCAAAAGGGCCGGCTCTAGAGCCACGCTCATGTGGCAATGGGATTATGCTCTTTCATTGTTCTACTTAATTATGTTACGTGCCTCCTTCCGGTGGTGGTTTCTCGCCGCCGAAGCGGATGTTATTGTTGACCAGCTGTGAACAAAAACACTCGCCAAAATTAGCCTTTTTTTAGGGGGTAGGGGGTTGAACTTGCGAAACGTCAGCCACCCAACTGCGCCGTACCGGTTTAAGGCCTCAATTTGCACTTCTTTCCCTAATTAACAACGATTGATCAACAACGACGACTCGATTGGTTTGCTGGGGCGCTAAAACAGCGCCTCAAGATACCAGAAACCTGTGTCCCTGTACCACCACCCACCCACACCTTCCTCCCCATCAGCACACAACGGCTCTTCCCTTTGTCTAATTGGATTATCACAACCTCGTTCGATGACGTGATAAAGGTCGACCAGGTGGGTCGGAGGGGTTGGTCTCGACTACCGAAAACAAACGGAAGGAACACCCTTCTCCCCGTCTTCCTTCGATGGGGTAAATTGTGTCGTCCCTTTCCACCCCATCGAGAGGTTGTTGGGCAAACAGGTGGTTGTGGAACGGCTCGCTCCAACTGATAGCCTAATCTTACAACGCACCGTTGTCCCATGCCTATCGCCCTGATTGTGTTCGCCCTATCGGCGACCGGAAAGTGTTAATTGTGGAGCGCACGAGAATGAGCCAATAATGTTGAAGCCGTTAGGCGCAATTTTGAAAAAACCCCCGCCGGCGAGCTCCAGCAGTTTTGGCCAAATTCGCGTTGATTGAAAGTGAAAGAAAGGATGCGAATTTTTACTCGCGCGACGGGACACGCCGATTTCCCACACTTTCGCGTGAGCGAAGAAAACGAAGCTCGCTTGAAGTGTAAAGCAAAAAAGGGGGTTTGGTCAAGAGTAGGGAGGCCGACCGCAACGTAAGCGCTAAATTTAGCCCCCACCGCCATCGGGCCGCTTAAATCTCGTGCCGGTTAATTGATTTTTCGTGATGTATTGTAATAAATTGCGGCCCTTTGCGAAGCGGCCAGTCGGGCCTTGCGGCCGCAGAATCAAAAAGGGTAAACAAATTTGCTTCGGGGAAAACCCTACCCTACCGATACGGGGCAACCAAAATTTTCCCGATCCAAAAGTTTCGGCGGCAAGTTATATGTTTATAATCCCAGAGCCGGTGGCGAAAGGGTTATAAATTAAAATTCACTCTCCACGGTCAGGAAGAGCGATAGGGCGAAGGCAAGGGCGAAAAATGGGAAACTCTTGGAAAACTATCCCGCGGGCACTGTAGGGCAAGGGCAAAGCAGCGCCAGATGCAAGGTGGCTTGTTTCAGCGCTTGTTCGCGGTAACTTATTTAAAACACTAAATTGAGGGCACTTTGAACGCCATCACCTCAAGGTGGTCGTGACGATGATCTTTTTTTTCGTGCGCTGCTAAAACACCCCTGAGCATTAGTTTGCCTAAATTATTGTCCCTTTTGCATACAAAATTGTTGCAACAGAGCGCGTGTGCTCATTTCAGCCCAGCATCGGCACAGGTGTGTCGAAGGGTAGTGTGCGTTTCTTAGACTACTTTTCTCGCTACTTATCAGCTGGAGCCCTTCTCTAGCCCACTCCCTACTCCGCGTATTTGCATCCTCATGCCAACACCAACATCTACCGGGAAACGGAGGGTGGCCGTCTCACTTCTCTGTTATCTCGGAAAGAACAACGTGCTCTCGGGCTCTCAGGTGGGCCTTTCGTTGTCTCGGTGGTTCGAGGTGCCCTACCCATCCTGTCACCAACCAGCCAGCCACCCAGCAGAGGGTGCTCGATTTACACCGAACGAACGGCACATATCCCGCGGTCGAATGACACGCAGGCGAAAACTTCAAACCACAACCACCCGGGGGTCCGGAACCAACCGACGGAATGGGCAAGATCGTGACGCTCCGACGCGTCTGGCCGCGAAATACCAAGGGGTGTGTGTGTGCGGTTGTCGAACGATTTTCGCTACCTTTCGTGCACTTCACCAGCAGCCTTCTTCACCCAACCACCCACCCAACAAGGCGATCACCCCTTCAGAATGGGGGTGGCTGACGACGACCACCATTGCATTACGGGCAAAACCTTTTACGTTGCCGCAAATAGACAACACGCGCGGCTGCTCGCGTTCAACTCGTTCGAGCCCCTATCACCGTGGCAATCTTTGAACGAGTTCTCTCTCTCTCTCTCTCTCTCTCTCTCTCTCTCTCTCTTTCTCTCTCTTTCTCTCTCTCCAGGTGTCTCTCTTTCTCGTCACCCTTTACCTACCATTCATCTCCACGCACTGGAGAGCGACACACCATCCTTGGAGCGATTTTCTCAAGGGTTGGAGGGAAAAAGGAAATAAAAATGGGAAAAACAAAAACCCGGCGACACTTACCATTGGGTCCGTACTTCTTTTGGTATTCCTTCACCTGGTCACTGGAGAGGCCACTCTCCGGGTTGACGCGGAAGAAACTTAGGACTTCATCGACGGTCTTGCTATGGCCGTCCTCCATGGTGGGTGATTACTTTGTGTTACCGGCAGTTCTGTGTGATGATGGGGAGGGAAAAACAAGAAGAAAAACGAAAAAGCTATTAGAACACGCGTAAACACGAGGTAGGCATGGTTTGGCTCAACGTGGTTTTTTTCGCCCCCTTTTTCGTGGGTTCGATGTTCGCCGGGTGCCGCAGGTGGTTGGAAGTTGGTTGGGACGTTTATTCAGCAGCGAAGCGAGTGCACTAGAATATGGACCACTGTCCGAGTTCGACCAGCTGATAACAGCTACACACAGCGTAGTAGCAGATCGATTGAGCGATTGTGATCACCGTGACACATTGGCGTAGGCTTTATTTTTCGATTGCCACGAGGAAGGCCTCTTCCTTGACGGAGCGGGTGACGGAATGCTGAATAAGCTTTCGAGTGTGACACATTACACGTTTCGCGAAACTCTCGCCCGGTTTCGAAGTTCAATAACCCGCACTATGTGGCACTGGTGAGGTTTCGTCCCCGGGGGTCCCAAGAAGGCGCTTAGATCCGGCAACCGGTGGGCCGGTTGTTTTGCAGCATCACTCTCCCCACTAATGGAAGGTAGAACTTCTAGAAAGCTCCAACATTACACGCACCTCGAGCAAGACGATCGAAGTAAACCGTGACACAAAACAGCGCAACGACCAGAACCCCTAACCTACAAAATTCGCCCCCGAGCCAGGAACTCACTGGAGCGGACTAAACTTGCCCCACGAAGGATGACGGCCACCTTTCCGTTTGACGCGTTCCTTTACTTGCGATCCTTTCCGGTGAGCTGGCCTGGCCTCCCGTTAGCACGCACGATCCAGGGATCCTGCGGTTCGATTTCACGTTAAGGAAATAATCTCGCGAAACATCCATCCACGGATTCGTAAGAAAAGACATTCTCCCGGCCCGTCGTTCTCTTTCTCACCCGGGGTTCCGATAAACACTTACGTGGTGATTTGTGTATTGCGCGATGTGGAAAAAAAGGAAACACGCATTCGCAGCAGCACAAAAAAAATGAACCCACACGCACACTCGCACTCACTCGCAGCGAGCGGGCGACTTGGCACGCACACCGCAAGCAAGCGTTCCGCCACGCGCGCTCTCTCTCTCTTTCGCACACCCGTCCCGGGCGAGCGGAACGGAACACGCGAGCGAGCGGTTCACGCGGCGGCGATTTTCCTGCGGTAACCGAGGAAAATGAGCT
Organism: Anopheles nili; assembly: GCF_943737925.1. Lineage (NCBI taxonomy): Eukaryota > Metazoa > Arthropoda > Insecta > Diptera > Culicidae > Anopheles > Anopheles nili. The sequence continues at coordinate 57,178,228 of NC_071292.1, forward strand.
GCCTAAACGGCTGCATTTTCCGACCCGGGCGACATGTCTTCGAGGCGAACTTAGCCGTAGGATGCCGGACTTGATTTTTCACTGACAACGCGTCGTACCGCGAGGGCACTCGAGCCGGAACCTTCATGGCCACTATCGTGCCAAATCATCCGAGCGATCCCCGCAGAACCGTTGCTTTCGGTTGCGCTAATTTACTATCAGTGAAGGATGAGGGGATCCTTTTCCGTTCAGTTCCACCACATCGCACTGTCGACGACCTCGACCTGAACCAATGCTGCGCTCCCGTCTTTCTGTACAACGACCGCCAGTCATTTAGTAACGGATGAAGTGCTGGCAAAATTGCTTTGTTGCAATGGAGAACTGCATCGCAAATCTCCTCCAAAGCCAGCTGTGCCAGGACTTCGCGGGTAGCGAGCTATTGCGACTAACGTTTCTAAGGGACATCGCAGGAAGCTAACCACCGTAGGCTGAGAATAAACCAGACACCAGTACTAACCAGGATTTTTGCACCCCGCACGAGCGAGGAGTTCGGGCACGGAAGAAACTGCAACGAAAACTGCACAACGCGCGCAACAACGAGACAGCGAACTACAGCGGAAAACCGTTCGCCAACAAACACCTTGCCTCTCTCTTTCTTTCCACGATCCTAACCGTGACAGTCACCTTCCACTGTCAAAGCGCAACTGTCAGACCCCGCTTGTCAGAGGTAGGTTGTCGAAAACGTTCGAAAATAAAATTGTGCATCGACAATGGACAGTTTTCATATTAACGCCAATTTCAATAATAAATTACTTGCTAGCACACCAGATTATTCTTGAAATATTTTTGAAAGAATGTTACAGTAGCTAGGAAGTTGGAACTCTTCTTCAATAGAGCCTCTTTCACGCCGTGCAATGTCGACATAGTCGACAAAAGTTTTAAAATCAATATAGCTGTTGCAATCTCTTTTCTTCAATATTAACTACGATTTTCAGTACTATTCAACACCAACAAATGAACAATATATGTATAAATCGATTATACCCAAATTAAAAACGATTATTGCAAATTAACGATATGCGTTTTTAAATAGAGATCAACCGTTTCCCGCAACTCAACAACGCATTAGTAGCATGTTGGCCTTCACTGATCCTCGTAAAATAGTCTTTCGTCTTTCACCAAGGTAACATAATTTCGTGTTAATAGATTGACGTTACGGCTAATGGGCGTGATTCCCTTGCGGCTCGACGAAAAACGAGGGCTAGCAATTTAGAGCGGCTCAACATTGCTCTACAAAATCTGTACCCCTTCCGACGGTCGCGCTCCTAGCTGCACCAATTTAGTTCACCGATAGAAAATCATTTACGGTTCAAAGGGCTGAAGTTATTTTTGGAACCTGTCTGACACGCCAAACCAGCCAAAGCGAAACTGCCATTGACCGATTCTGTTTGATCACACACCAACACCCACAAGGATCGTTTCACGTGCGATCCCCGGTGTCCTTGCCGCACGAAGCACGTCTTGTTGACATCCAGGTGATGGTTTTCATTCGCCGACAACGCAATTAGTCCTTCACGTTGAGCTTGGACCGAGCTAGCAACTTCGTTCTAAAAGCCGTCCATTGCATGTCGGCAGCTGATGCTTTGATCACGATGGTTTTCCCTCAACCACCATAAGGGTGTTTTCCATCGATCGATCACAATAACCATGCACACCGAGTAGCAGCAGCTAACCAGCGGACCCTACACGGCCTCTCCACACGGCCATGCCCCGGAAAATCGGCAGAACACTCACCGAATGTATCTGCCCGATCTGGTTACGTAACTGGCCTCTTGAACCGCCAACTAGCCGCGGTCAGTCGGTGCCGTCGGGGGCTCCGTACGCCTGGTTGCGCAGCAGTTACAAACGGAACACGCAAGGACAGTACCGCCACCACACGACAGTGCACACCAGTGAAACGTTCGTGAACAACTAACGTGCTCTTCCTGCGGATCGGCTGCGGATCAAGCGCAACCGCGCATCTCCGCGTGGCGCACGCTCATGCTCTCGCCATCGCTGAGGGATATGCGCCTTCGATGCTTAGCTCTACCACGGCTTCAACCCCAAGTGGCCAGCTTCCAAGGAGCCAAACCATAAGCTAATCTTGCAAACAATCGGTCTGCTCAGTGATTTCCACCGAAAAAACCATCTCGCCATCAACAATACCTGCGATCGAGAGCGTGTAAACTGGCCTCTCTCACACTCTGGGGTCAGAATTCTCCCTGGCCGTTTTTCCTGAGAGTGTAGCCACGTCACGATCCCAGGACATGCGCAGTCCGGTGCTGGCTGCCAAAGCACGTTCCCCTTGCTTGTCGGCCCAGATGGCCTTTCCGAGTCATCGCGAGTCCCCGGGAAAATAGGTACCACTTTTAGAACGCTCGCCGGACCTGCGAACGGGCCGGCTAGCGGCCATGAGCAGCAGTAGAAGGAAGAAAAAATCCTACTCTCGCAGCTTGTTTCCATCAGGCGGTCTCCACCGTGCAGCCGGTTCTTCAGCAGCACCCGTGATCGACGCCCGGGACAGGGATGAATTTTGTTACACCCAAAGTGCACCCCATTTGTCTTGTCCGCGGGGGCAAGCGGACCTGCTATTATTGATTTTCATGCCCCATCTCTCGTTTCTCTCTCTCTCTGTCTCTCTCTTTCTCATCAAACTCTATGTGCCCTAAAGCCATGTGGTCTAGGCGCGAGTGTGCGATCGAGGATCAGTGATCGTGCGGCGTGGAAAATCAAAGCCGATCTCCTCTCGGGTCAGCTCGGGTGAGTCAAGCGTACGACTTTTCCTGCCTGCCGACTGAACGAGCCACTTGAAATCTCTCACCAACATGACCCGACTTCAACCTCCCCCCTCCCCGCTTCGACCTGACCATTTTCGCACACTACTTGGCGATTTTCCTGCCAAACACCCCCGGGGACGGGGAAAACATTCCTCCCGGCCGGTTCGATCTGATTTTTGGACCTGGCACCTTTGCTGGCACCGTGCGGTCAATTATTTTTACCCAATCCCAGGGTCGCGCGGTTAATATTAGTGTGCAGATAAATTATTTTAAAAATAAATTATTCCCACCCTCGGGTGTATCGCTCCGGGTGCATCGTTTTAATCCGGCGGCCACAGCTAGCGGTTGGAAAATGGAGCCAAAACTGGGCCACCGGCCCATTGGAAAGGGCGGGTAACGTGCATTGTGCGATATTGCGCGCATATTCTAACCGTCAGCAGTGTGAAAGGGCTAAAAAACGGACCACTTCCATACGCAAAGAGCACCACGATAAATATGGTTCTAATTAACATTGGGGCTGGATTTCATATTTTTCACCAAATCGGCCCCCACGACCCAGCTCTATTGGTAGTTAATTAAATCATACTTAATTACGGTAACAAACACAACCCCATCCTCGTGTAGGCCCCTGCCATGTGGGAAAAATTCGCTCGATTTTTTCCACAAACGCTGACCCAATAGACGAACGCGTCTGTCTCGGGCCGTTATTCGGTACGAGGGTTAGTGCCAACATCCTCCCGTTAGCCCGCTCGAGTGCTGCCGTATGAGTTTTGGGGCGAAAATTCAGCCCGTTCCGACGGGAAAGGTCGTAAAAATTGGCAGCTCCACCCAGCGACCGACCGAGTTTCGGAAGTTTGAACCGCTGGTGGGTGGGGTTTTGCAATTATAAAATGATTTTCATTGCCATCGGAATTATAGTTATTTCGTTTTTCCGCTCTGTGTGCTTTCTTCGCGCCGGAGACTTCGTGGGGTGGTTTGATGTTGAAAATAAATAAATAAACAGCGCACGGGCTGGAGAGAGAGAGAACGCGCGAATGGTGCGGGCCGGCTGGGGCGTCCGTGATCGATCGATCGCGAGCGCGTACTTGAACTCCGGCTCGTAAACTCAAGGAAAAGCCAAAGTAAGCCATGAAAAATGCCATCATTCACCCACGAGCCGGTAAGCCATGCGAATTTAGCTGGCCTTATCAAGGCCACAGCATCCGGAAAATGTGTCCGCACGTACGGCAGGACTCGTGCGTCGGTGTTGGTTGGCACGTGTACCGGCATTGGCGCTTGCCATCCCAGCGGAACGTGTATACAAAGCATTGTGCGCGAAAAAGAAGAACACAAAACCAAGCACCCAAAGAACACACACCGGGTGCGTTCCAAGCTCATCGCATGATCGGTAGTAATTTAATCATGTCCGCACGTTGTTTGCGTATTGTTGGGCATAACACGAACCACCCACTTATGGTGTGGTGGCCAAATGGGCCAGCAACAGGCGGTGGGAGTCGTCAGGATCACCTTTCAACGTCTTCCCATTGCGTGGAATCTCCGGAGAGGGTCGATTTTCGCCACCGGCTCCATTAGCGCGATCGTTAATATAATAATATTCCGATGAGCCGACTGGTTGGGGCATTGTTTTCCGAGGATTTGTTTATGGTTTCGTTCGCTCTAGCTCGAGCTACATAAATACTCGCTCGCGCCAAAGGTGGCTCGGGTCAGTTCCGTGTGCTTTGTTTTCGGGCGAGTGTTTTCGGTTGTTAATAAAACAAACAAAGCGCAGTCATAATATCGAGATACCATTGCACGGGAGCTTCATAATTAATGCAAGTATATTTTAATAAGTGCGCCGTGGGTCCTTCGCCGCCCGGGAAGGTGGGTGGGAATGAAAAATGCACTTCTAACCGGCCGATTATTCATGGAAATGCGCGCCATGATCGATGCACTCGAGGCGTGTACCTTGGCTGGCATAACAACAGGTGAACCGAATCCGTAACGGCGTTACGTACCGTTTGCAAAACGCCGATGGATGGGCAGGAATTTACGTTTCATCAATCAGTACCGAAATAGAATTTTCCCGTGCGCCACCATGGCGCGAGGGGTTCGTCCGCGGAGTCGCAGGGCGGCCGATGAGCGAACCCGTGCGGCACGTTTTCTGGTGTGAGTGTGTGTGTGTGTGTGCACGCGCGTGTTTTTCCTGCATTTTTCCGTGTAGCCTCTTGGCAACGGTTTGCGGTTCGGCTACGGTTCTCCTAATGTCAGCCAACATTTGATCTAAGCGGGATGGAATCTTGTTCCGAGCGTTTCGTACCGGTTGTCAGCGAGTCGGCAGGCCGGGAAGGACATGTAGGACATGCGAAAAAAAAATCTCTACTGCAAAATAGCTGATCCGTGGTTGGGAAAGAAAATAAAAAGCGCACGGTAAATCTTTGGATAAGTATCGATGCATAACGCGTGGTTCGGAGGCGTATTGAATGCTCCTTTACACTTGTCAAACGTTGGTTTAAAAATGTTACACACCATGTAGTAGCCCATGAAAGAGAAGGTACTAGAAGAGAAATAGAGTGAGAGAAGTACCAGCTCTTGTAGGTTCTTCTCTCTCGTTTCATGCGACCGAGCAAAAAAGAAGTTATAAAGTGTTACCAAACAAAATAGACACATCAGCGAGTAAATGAAAAATAATTTTTCATCTCGAAACAAACAAATATTTCCAACCCGGGGGCCGAAGGGCTGCCACACCGGGTTAGCCAGCGCGCGCACACGCGGGCAGACACACGCGGAAAACCGGTGTTGCGCAATAAATTGCGGCGTGAATAAATGGTCTAAAAATACCGCGCACATTAATGACGCCCTGGCCTAGGTTAGGCCGGGTGCGCTCGAGTCCGGGCCGCAGGACCCGGCGTGTTGCGTGAGGAGCGCGTTGACAAAGGACCTGGCCGGCTAAAAATAGCACCTCCGAGGGGTCGCAAAAATATGTCCCACCTCTTGCCACCGTCACCACCTGCCCCAAGCCAGGTTGGTGGAAAGCTGGGAGCAGGAGCAAGGGTGCTTGGGCTTGAGGAGTATCGCGAGGGTGCTCCTTGACTGCAGATGCTTAAGGCTTGTGGGCCACCACGTGAATACCGCCCATATCCGATCGTTATCGCGTTGCATAACGATCGTTTGATGTGTGCTTGCGGTTTGTGGTGTTCGCGACCTTCCACACCATTCCACCCTCACTAGGGGACCACGAGGAACTGAGGTCCCGGGGCAAAAGAAGTGCTCCCGTTCTACTAGCTAGCACGCTTGCACCGTACCGTGCACGCGGTTCGCGCGTGGTCGGTTACGAACGGCCGGAATGAGACGGGAAAATGGTTGAACCATTCTGCCAGCTTGCCAGGAGCAGAAAGCACCTGTTCACTATCTATTTCGCTCATCAAAGCTAGGAACTTTAAAAATATCACCGCTCGTTTGCGATCCGAGAGCACCACGCAACCGGTGTTTGTCCTTTGGAGAGTTTTTGGTCGAAAAACAAACAGCGGCTAATGGTGCTCGAGAAGCCGTGGATCATAGCTCTGCGTCAACTCGCACCCAGCCGGTATATACTCCCTTTCGCTGATCGAGATGTCCGCTGTCCTTCCAGTGCCAGCGTCTTGACCAGGATTCGCTCGATAGCGCGGGTTCAACTCCGGTGGCGCACTTTTCACGCACGTGTGTCCTTTTTTTTAGCGGGCAGCTCAAAGCGTTCGACCCGGTCGTGGGCGGGTTTGCTGGAAAACTCAACCAAAAAACTGTCACAGTGTCACAATCGCTCACAACGCCATCACTGTGTGCATTCGCTCTCCGTGTTCGCTGTTCAGTCTGATAATTGCACTTCGGTAACGATCCACACAATATTCCCGATCACACGTGTTTCAATATCCAGTGGTGAACGCAAAACGTCGCTACAAAAAAAACCCAAACCAACTCCTCCTAAAACCACCTTGCGGCACTCCAAAACTGAAAACGGACGGCGAAGATCGGACGGCCCAACAAAAAAAACCACTGCGGGTCCGTGTGCTGGCTGCTTCCTAACGACTGACCTGTTTCGAAAGGTCGAGACAATCGGCAACGGATCGTCGCCGTGCGAGTCCTTTTATAAATTTCGACCGGGTCCGTGCGATCGCAAACCGGGCCGCACTGCTCCGGCGCGATCGTACAGCATCGCACCACTACCGGCGCGTTATGGTGCACGCACACGCGCCCACTATGTGTGGGGAAGTATTCGCGATCGCGAACAGGTGCACGCTCGGTGGCCGCTGTCAACCCGGTTGGCAGGCGCGAGGATCACCAGAAGTGACCGTCACCATCACCACCAAACACCACCTTCCAACAGCTAACGACCCCCGGTGACATCTCAATTTTGGGGTGGCGGTTAATGCAATTTCGATAGAGATTTGAGTTGGCGAAATAAAGTTTAATTGTTACGTCGTTAGCTTGCGGGAACACGATTATTAGATTAGCCTAGATGGGGTTTTTGCTGCCTGTGTCCTTATCTCCTTCAGGAAGGGTGAGATTTCAACAATAAATCATACTAAACGTGCTGGGCTGAGTTCGAAACACACCACAAGCACCAGGGTTTTCCGAGCGTTTACGGTTGAGAAAACGTAAACAAAACAAAGCCCGATCGTTTGATTTTCCCGATCATCACCGTTCCAGCCACCACGGTGTCAGAAGCGCACCGATGTTGCATCCCACCATCACACCGAAAAGAGGGGGCCGAGTCCTTGGTAGGGGTTTCATACAAGCCGAAGAAGAAACCCATCCCCACCGTTTGATGGTACGCGTGAAGCACATCATCGCTCGGGAAGGCGCTCGTTTTTCCACACACGCTTTTGGCGCCAATCCAACAGCGCACGGTGGCAGCCGAGCGAACCTGGGCGACGCGTTTAACAATAGCGCAAATGGCAAAGGGATGAACCTTTCCCATGGGAATCCGCCGTCCGGTTGGCGAGAAAATTCCAGCCAACCTCCCCCAGGGTCCGCCCCAAGCATTCAGCGTACGGGTGATCGGGATTTTTGATCCCACCGACCATCGGCATCGATCCGAGGCGGTTTATTTTTGCAGCGCATGAAGTAACACGACAAACGGTGTGAAAAATGTGTTTCCCATTTCGGGACGGGCGATGTCATAATTGCAGCGCAGTTGTGCAACGCGAGCGAACCGCGCCAGCGTGTGAGTGGATGATTTCACGGTCCTTGCGCGTCCACAGTGTAGTTTCTTGGTAATGACAAACGAATGGCGACTTGCTCGTACGGCGCTTGTTGCATCGCGAATGTGCAAGCAATGCATTGCGCATTGCACGCTTCATGATCGATTTCGCCACGTTCCAAAGACACAGCAAGGTCGAGGACACATCGATCGAAAAGCTGTGCAAATGGTTGGCAAATAACGGTTAACTTCACGGGTTTCAACTTTGAGCTGGTTTGTCTGCGCCACGCGCCATTTAAATTAGCAGTTACGCGTGCTTACGCACATGGAGACGCCTGGTGGTTCAAGTCCAAATTCGGTGCTTCCATTGGAAATCGCTTCTAAAGGTGTCATGGTGCAGCCGAAATACCAAAATGTTCCATATCATATGACACAGCTGTGCGTGATTTTTACGGAACTGTAATGGACCGCCGGATGGTCCTAAGGCGAGAAACACCGGTAAGACATAAAACTGTACCGTAGATCGTGAAACGAGCATCCATTCTAATGCAAACTCCCATCAGCGCGCACACACAAACACACATTTGACCCCCAGGCCGAGCTTTGTTTGCGTTCCGGTAGGAACGGAACGTCGCTGTCCGGCAGCCGATTGACGTAAGGATTTTTGTTTGAATTTTTCCCCCCCGGTGTTTGGAGCCGGAGGCGAGTCGGAGAGTGCAAAAAAAGCAAAGCCAGCCATCGTGAAAGTCCCGTCCCGTGACGACGTTCCGTGGCAGGGAAGCAAAGAAAAAAAAGAAGAGTGAAAAATGAAATCACACGACTCGTCTTTCGGCGTCCTGTCTGCGTCCGCCCGCGGAACCTGGCACGTTAATTGTACTCTTGTGCGAGCTGATGGACACGAGCAGAGGTGTCAAACTACGTCAAAAGCAAGCTGGTTCCATGTTGGGCCGAGAGCGAGTGCGTTTGTTGTTATTAAAAAGTACTTAGTGGGGCGCGTAGAGACGCAAACACAACGCCCGACCATTTCCCAGCCCAATCACGGTCGCTGATTAATGCTCGATTGTTTGATTTATGGGCGGCGGTGGTGTTTGTGGGAGTGCAGAAAAACCCGCGGCCGCTTTTACCGCACAACAAATCCAGCGCATTTTAATGGCCGGAGGAAGATTTATTAACTAGCTGTTTAAGGATCAGCAATGGTTGTTTTTTTTGTTGTTGTTCCGCTACGCCTAGAAGGTCAAAGTTCCACAGCTGCAAAGATGAGGTCGGTTTGAAATTTTAATGATGCGCTTTCGGATGAAACGCTTCGTTACGCAAAGTTTCGGAGAGTGGGTAAATTTATGTACCAAGCACGCTGATAAGAAGAACTCCAGCATAAAGAGTCATCTTTTGGAAGAATCCATTTGCCTTCTTGTTTGCCATAAATAAGTTTCAGGCTATTATTGCAAGCCAGCGAATGTTTTAAAGCTTATTCATTCAATGCGGTGCACACTAAATATGCACACACTATACATAAAATGTATTCAATCCTGGAGCAACCTTTAGTTGGTTTGAAATATCTCAACCTATTTCTTAGTTCAATCCGTGTGTTTTTCTTGGCACTCGCCGTGTGAAACTGTCAAAGGTCGACCGGTCGTCATATTTCGCTGAGGATAAATGATTTGCGTTCCGCCAACCACATCGACGGTTTTCCACCGGTCAAAAGGGAAGTGTCTTCCGTCTAAACAAAACACACACACGAAAAAATTAAAGCTTTCCACGAGGAGCAGCAAACGATCAGCACCGGTACGCCGGAGGTAGCTCACGCAAGCAAAGATCAAATCCGCCACCGTTGTGTGTGGATGGATGCTGCATTGCCATCCCGAAATAGATAATAATAAAATCCTGCCAAAAACGCTGTAGCCAAGCGGTTGTAGTTTGTTTTATTCGAATCCCTTCGCACTACAATGGGGTTTGTGTCTCGTTTTACGACTTTTAAGTTGCCGTTGGAAAGCTCTCGTCGAACCATCACAAAGTAAATGCAAGCGTGTCCAAGTAGGCTTCGCGCGTCTAAATGACAAATGGACAGGCAATGACGGAACGATGCCTCCTTAGATCCGATAACCCAGCGGGGAAGCGCAAATCGCACGAAAAATGGCCAACAAAAACCCCAAAAGAGTTGCCTCACACCGTCTATGTTAATTAATTTTCCGAAATAAAACAACACCAGCGGGAAGCGAAAATTCAACAAACACGCGGAAAAACTTGCCCCCTTTTGCGGGGACACAATTCAAAGCAACGGGGAATTGCCTATTTTTTTTTGTTGCTGCTATCCTATCCAATCAAGCCGGTAACTAGCCGAAGAAAGATTTTAGCCCAGCAGCTGTGTGTGCATGTGTGTCTGCGAGGATGAGGAATTGATTGGACACCCACACGGTGGGGTTGGAGGCGGCGGGATTGAGTGTGATCATTTTTGGCGTTGCTTCCTGAGACTGAGGGTAAAACGAAACAACAAAAAAAGAGAACGCACGGAAAAGATTGCGCTGGTCTCACTGTCTAGGTTCGTTAATTTCGCTTAATAGCTTGACATAAAAATAAAAACCGGCATCCGTCCCACCGACGGTTCCACCCCCCCGTTCGGATTTTCCTCACACGGCACAAATACGAATGCCTACACACAAACAAATGACGTCGCGTTTGGGAGGACCGTAAATCGTTAATGCCGCCATCGAATCCGTGGATTCCACCGGACGGAGTCGCTTATTTCCCGTCACCGCCAACGTGCGTGTGACAAAAAAAAACGAACCTTAATTCCGGAAGGACATTTCGGGCTACATATCGGCCATATGTTTTGTAAAGGGCTGGAGCACACGGGACGATGCCGCCCTTTTCTCACACGATCATTAGCCTTTTCGCAGGGCGCGCCTCGTTCCACCCATTCCACCCATTCGTTCCACGCGGTGAAAAACATTCTTGGAATTATGTAAAATGACCACCGCAAGCAGACCCTATCCCAGCCCCTGTCAGCGTGCTCTAGAGGGAGCTAGGTAACAGCACCGGTTAGCGTGGTCGATCTGACGGCGTCGCGAACGCGCTTCGCGTTGGCGTATGTTTTGCGTGGTCGCGCCCGGGTTCAAGATCACTTGGAAGCAGTCTTTCACACGCGTGCCGGCCGCATGACGCTGCGCGCGTCCAATGACTCCTTGCGTGGCCCGAGGTGGTGGAATTTTCACGGTGACTTCATTTCATTTCGCTCACGCCATCGGAACGCGGACCGCTCCGGGTGCATGTGTTTGTGTGGACAATTTGCGTCGGAAAAACGTCGAACACCATCGAGGCGTCGTTCCGTTCCGGTCCACACCGGCGTTCTACCGTGTCCTTCTTGCAACATCCTGCGATGAAGCCGACACCGTACAGCCGGTTACGGTTTCCACCGCCGGCGCGAGCATTCGGTTGGGTTTTATTTTATTTCATCTAAATTTTTTGCTCCACCAAATTCGACCCGCCAAACTACGATGATTGATACATCACGCTTCACGGTAACGAGGAACAGGGGTGAACTATTTTTAGTGGCTTCGGTAATTGTCTGTCACTTGCAGGTGCGGCGTAATCCATAGTAGGCATTGGTGTTGGGTTGTGAGGATTAATTTCGCTCGCTTGTATGCGAGCTCACTAAGGGGGAAGCATTTCGAGGGACAAATGACCAAATAAAACCATGCCGGAACGCGTTTGAGAATGTGCATTTTCCACAGATTAGAGGGCGAATTTTTCCCCACTCAAACCGTACCCCGTTTGCAGGACTCTGAGTGGTGACCATAAAATTTTTGCAATCTCAAGATCATCTTTTCAGCGGGACGATGTTCTGCAAGCAGGGACACTCGCACACGCACGCATACATCCGCCCGCCCACTCAAGGCGCACGGGCATACGCGTTGCGATATTTTATGTGGGAGGAAAAAAAAGAGCCATAAAAATAGGCATCGCTTTATTTTCGTTCCCTCTACCATGTGCATTTTGGCCAGGTCGCGCTCGAACCGTGCCGGTGCGATCCCGTTCCCTTAAAAGCGAGTGTTCCGCGTTCGTCCCTGAAGTGCGCGCGTAGTGTGTTTCCCCTTTGACAATGAACTTGAGCCGTTCGGGGTGTCAAACGCAGTGGCAACGACACGCAACGCAATCCGCAATCCGAACCGGGGTTGGTCGGGCGATGGTGTTGATGATGATGAACCTGCCGGGGGATTTCGCTTGCATCCCGCCATTTGCGATGTCCTGCGTGCGGTGGGGTTTTTCTTTTTTTTTTTTTGAGAAACACAAAAAAAACGTCTCAGGAGGGAAGGAACATGTGGGATGGTGCTGGTTTGAATTAAGCAATCGTATCGGCTTGAGTGTTGGAAAGCGAAATTTGTTTGGACGCTAAAAAGGTCGTAAAGTTTTGGCGAAACCCATGCCACGTGATGATGTGACGCGTTGGTGGGGCGTGAAATTCCAGGAAAAGTGAATGTTTTAAAAACAAATAACGGCTTTCCTATAAATACGATAAATGTTTGAGGCCAGATTTTTTTTTGTCGAGCGAAGGTTGATGGGAATATCAAACTAGTGATTTACGGCTTATTGCTAAACGTATGCTCCTTGGTTGCTCCTTGGATGATCCTGATAAGATATGCAGCTTAAAGTGGCTTGTTGGAGTGATTTAGCCCCCATTTTGCCCGATGTAATGTGCTACAGCGATGATCTTATCGGCTTGTTTGGTGACATTTATAAATGATTGGGGCATACGTAACGCACTTGTTAACACGATCAGGCTGTCAGAATTATTTATCAGCTGTAACCACAACCAACTGACAGCAGGAGGTGGAAAGCTCTTTGAAGCCCGCAGTTTCACCATGTGTTGAAAAATGTATGGCTCTGATCAGGACAAATTAATGCGCGCGAAGAATAGAATTTCCACTGACAAGCCGCACCGTGACGTGAGTGAAGGGTTGCTGATGGTGTTTATTCATTGTATCCGATACCCGCTTCCGCCGTTGGTTGGTGGAACGAACAAAAAGGCAAACTAAAAACCTTCAAAAAACCCATCGTAAAAATATAACAGTTTCCCGAAAAAACCGATACCGGCACGGCCAGGTTCGGTTCGAGCGGAGCGATACAGACGCCAGCGATCTTGATTTGACTTGATCGCGCGCACCGCCATGCGAATGCCGGCGTTCAAGTGTACTTAATTCCGATCAGCTCAACCGAAGGCGGGCTCATTGTGCGGGCTATTTTTAATGTGATCCCTACACCTTCGAACCGAGCGCCGGAACAGCTGTGCGTGCGCGTGAACCGACCGGTACCGGGGGGCAGGGCGTATCCTCTAATCATCAGCTGTATATTTTTTGTGCTGTCAAAATAGAGACTTTTCTTTCGATTTCGAGCATCGGTTCGGTTTCACAATGCGTATCGGTTGCTGGGCGTCGCGTTCTGTGAACGGGAAGGGTGTGTGATGTTGGTAGGAGACCAAGGTGGCAAGGATGTGTGATTAGACGGGCGCACTTGCCTCGTCAGCTGGCGGGGGGTCCTTGTGAGGTCAGTGTGCAGCCCGGGAATGCTGAAAATTGAGCTAATTACTCGCCGATGGGCAGTTGGAGCGAGCAACATACAAATTTAAACGCGCCCGACTAAGTGAATGCAAGGGAGAAAAAAATGGAAAGTGTGCATGATGAGTGCTATTAATATAAAAAATACTTATATTAATGCGATCCACTATGTGGACGGCAAAGGTAACGCCGGTTGCTGGTAATCCCGTGCCATAAGGTGAACCGTGATCGCGATCGCGGAAGATCGCGGCGAGCTAAAAGGTTCCTTCGTCATATTTTTAGGACCGGTGGCCTCGCGCTAACAAGAACAATGTAAAATGTCGCTTTAATAATAGCGCGGCGTAGGAATTATAAAAACCCTTGCGTGGCGGGTCGCGAAATCCGCGCAAAAACGTGCTCTCGGAGCAGGATGGGGTCGGGTTTTGGGTACACGGACGACGATGGCGTCTAAGCAAGCAAACGAAGCGTACCGGTTATATAATCGAAAGGAAGCGGCTCATCGAGCCAAGCGCTAGCCACTGCGTGCGAAGTGAGGTTAAATTTTTTACACGCGGTTCGAGGGATTTTCTCGAAGAAACGTCGGATTTAGGGGACCGTTATTCGCGGGAACATTAGACCTTTCCATGGAGCAAGCTGCTGGTTGGATATAGCCTTGCTGAGTTCAAATCCTTTGGTTTAAAATACGCATATCAAGTTTTCGTATAATCTTACGATGGTTTTCAAAGTATTTTGAAAAATATTGCTCCTTGGTAAAATGCTCCTGACGAGACAATAAAAATAAGCACACCCCCAAAATTACAATCTCAGCTCGCGTGTATTTTTCTACTCACGATATTTTCTTTCCGATTCGCCCGCAGCACAAAAGTACATCGCTCATTAATTATAGAGCACGACCGCGCAGAGCACAACCCGGCCCAGGAAGCGATGCACCATTTTGGCAACTTTGTGCAGCTTATGTAACCGAGCCGTGGATGCAGGCGCTGTTGTTTGTCGCTTTCTCCGCATTGTCGCCATCCGCCAGGCGGTGAGTCTTTACTCACGTCCGCAGTTGCAAAAGGGCACCCGGGGAACCTGTTATAGCGGATGCCCACGATTGGGCGATTAACGCGAAATTGTCGCAGTGACGCGAGAACGCGCCAAAAAGGCCGAAGGTTGTCCCACTGCTGGTCAGGAATGTTCCGATCAGTTGGCTTCCGTAGGTGAATACTAGCAAACAGCTGTTTCTATTTTGTTGCTCTTTGTGAGCAAGGGAACAGAAGCAACAAAAAAACAAGTAGCGATAATTGTCACACCACGCGTTGGATGCAAAAACGTTGTGCCAACGTTAAAGCATTTTGGAAGCGAGCAAACTACAAACCAGCGAACCAACGCCCGGCGCCTGGTTTTAGCGCGTCATAAAAAGCCGCAATAAATCAGCCCACAATTTGCTGACAAAATGTTGACCAACTGATGAGGTGTGCATGTTGCAATAAGAGCCCTGGCCGCGGTGGTTATGTGTCACCTTTGCTCACTCGGTAGCGCCATTCAACACGCCGTTTGATCAGTGAAGCTTATGCACACTTTTAAATCACCAGCTCCAGCTGGCCAGAAGCAATGCTGGCCAGCGAGTGGTTACGTTTCGTTGCAGTCTCAAACCTCGGCACGGCAGTTGGAAAGGGTAAATAAATAAACCTAAGCCTCACGGGAGCTGAAACGAGCACAAAAGCCGCGGAGACAATGCAAGCGAAAGCCTAATGCACCGCGCGTGGTCCGGTGCATTATGCAACGCGGTGGAATTATTGCAAGCTTTCTGTCTTCCAGCGATGTCTCGCGAGAGCGTGATCGTACATCACGCGTGCATCAGCAACCCCCCACGGATGCAGGTCGCGCGAAGCCCAAAAAGCGAAACCAACACCTCGACGCGCTGGAGAAAATTTCACTTACTTCGCGTGTGTTTGTCGACGATCGATCATTTGTTGTCGGCGAGCGGTTGTTTCTGGTTTCGCGCTTGCATCTTGCATGCTGCAGCATGCATCAGGCGGTTTGCATTGCGTCGATTGGCACTCGGTCAATGTGCATCGAATTGAACGCTTCCAGGACCATGCTTCCATGGATCGCGCGTTGGCGATCTTGCCTTGTTAGTGGGCCTTTTTCAGTTGCTTTCGGGTCGCCTTCTGTGGATGGTCATTGTTGTGCTTGGATAGGGGTTCGGTCGGACGGGACGCCATGTACTGAGTGTTTGAGGTTGTGTACGCGTTTCGGCTCGTTGTTTGGAGCAACATCGGTGAGGTTTCGACGTTGCTGGATCGATTTCCGCGGTGCAAAGGAGCTGCCCAGTTTTTTATTTCTCTCTCGCATACGTTCCCGTCAGCCGAGTTGGGCTGGAGAGCATATACGATGAAAACATTGCGGCTCGTTGTTGTGATTGTGCAGCGGGTTTTGATTACCGGGGCGGTGTTTTTTGCCGCCGCCGTCCTAATCCACTTCACCGCCATCGACCCGAGTGAGTATCCGAAACGGTACCAGAGTAGTGAAAAATCGGAGCAAATTCGCATTTCAGGTCGATACTGGATCACGCGTGTGTGTTTTGGTTTCGATGAAACGAGCGAGTTGTTTCAGTGCGTTTGTTTATTTTTTGTGAGGGTTTTTTTTGTGTGCGTTGTATGATTTTCCTTTCCAACGTGGCTTCCTATCTTCCGAAATGAAGAGCGTTTCATTTTCAATGCCAGCGGGCTTCGACGCGCGAAAATCACCGCAGAAAGTTGCGTTCATTCGCCGCAATGGTTCGCAGCTGCGAACAAAACGACACCGGGCTCATGGCCGTTCGCGATTCTCATCACAAAGCGAACAACGGTCCAAACCCCCCGATTCGGATGCAGCTTCCCGTGCGGCTCGGCTCGGCTTAAAAATAATTTCCAATAAAAACTTTTAATTGCTAGGAATTTTTGGCTTTCCCGAGGGTCGCCGCCGCCAGGCTGTAGCTTGCACCGGTGCGACCCGTAGACCGTGGGCATTATAATTCACCGCGATTTGACACCTTTACCCGTCGGAGCATAGCTAATGCATCTCCTTCGGGTGGACGCACCAAAACAGACGGATCAAAGCGGGCATTTTTGAGTTTTTGTTTTAAGCCGCGGGTATTATGGCTCCTAAAAGGCATTAAAAAAAACGCGCACATACGTGACACGGGGCGAGAAAGCGAGCGATTATGACAATATCCTCCGAGAGCACTTGCTGCCGGTCCGTGAGGAGTAATAAAAATGGACCTGCTTTTCCTCGTTACCATTTTTTTATATATGTGTCTGTCTTTCTCACACAGCAGCTAGGGAGGAAAGCACTAAATAAACAGAAGTCTAAAATGCACGAGAAAAATAGAAGCGATAAATCAAATCCTCTTCCCATGCGCCTTCTCAGCGGTCGGGAGATTAGATTCGCAGCCAAAAAGTGCAGCCAATTCAGTGAAAGCCACCCGAAGTGCACTAGAAAGTGAAACATGAAAATACTCTTATTTTCCGATGGAATAATTTGGGGAAAAAAAGGACCCAAATCGCTGGCCGGTTGGGCCAGAAAAAAAAGGTGGGCAAAATCCCAAATCTCGCCACCGATGAGGGATGCCTGAGCGGCGAATAGGCGCACCGTGGGATCAAAAATTCGTGCCTGCGCTGAAGGCCGCCAGCCAAAATCTGGTTTCGTCACGATTTATTCTTCAGCACCGTCACCACGTTCAGCGTCGGTGCGCTCCTCGAATTATGTTTTCTTCAAATGCTTAAAAATATCATTAAATGTGGTGAAAATTCGATACCCTCCCCGTGTGATTCTCGTCACGGGTCGCTCGCCGTCCTTTTTGGGACTGTTGTCCTCTCGCTCTTTCACTCTTTCTCTCTCTCTCGCATTCGTCCTTTTTCCCATGGAAACCATTTAGCTTTGTCAGATCTGAGCGCGCACGGCTTCTACAGACGGCTAGATGGATGGATGTCGCGGATCCGTCCCGCTGTCCCGTTTCTCCGCTTAAAAACTCAACAAAAAAAATTACCATCCCCAAACCACGGAAACACAATACATACAACCGTGGGCCTGTGTGTCGGCAACCTGCCCTGGGTCCGGGTCGTGGCAGCATACTCCCAAGAGTCGCCGCCGGTGTGCGCTTCAAGCTGGTGTGTCCAAGCCAGGGAGGACATCTATTTTTGTAGTCCTCGACGTCCGTCTCCGTTCGGCCTCTCAACCACCGGCCGTGTGAAAATCCCTGCCCCACCCCGGTGGAAAATCAGCACCCGCGACGCTCGACAAATGGCGGCGCGAACGGTAATAAGTGTCAGGAAAATTTATCTAGCCCGGCCATGGCTCCCACCCGGTCCGGGTGCGTCCCAGTCGGGGAGGCGGATCTCGCAAACGATCGCACCGTGAGTCGGGTCCGGTCGGCGTCGGGACGCCTATTCTTTTGCTAATGACGGGTTGGTTCGAGCGGCCGAACGATGCGGCACCCTGGGAGGGCCTCAACTGCCCGGATCCGGACTGACCGGGGTGTCCGGCAGTTTCCTTGCGCTGGCAAGCGATCGTACGCACACTTTCAAAGCGGGTCGCGTAAAGACGATCACCTTCCGGAAGCGGCGTGATCGCGCGTCCTGTGACCTTCCGCAATGTGCGCTAGTGGGGTGGATCGAGGATCGAGAAGTGTTACTTCTTTTTATCGAAATTCAACCACTAATCGAAATGGGCAGTTTGGCTTCCTGGGGGGTGCTGTCGTTTCACGGGCATTCGAACGAAGTGGATGTCTTCGAATTATAAAGCGTGCTGTCGAGAAGCTAGTAAATGGCGTACTTTACATAATTTAGATCTCAGATAATCAGATGGATTAAGAATAATGAGGCAAATTGTAATTCGTATACCAAGTAGACTAGAAATTGATTGTAATCCTCTGTAACCCTTCGTTCTTCTTGTAGTGTTGTGTGACGAAAACCAAAAGTTGCACTTAAAACACATCTCAATTTAAGGACAAACATTACGCGATCATATTAAAGAAGGAGAGTAATTGGAATGATTTGTTAGCACGTAATTTACTCTCTACAGTCCATTAACGTTTGATGGTTTCAAAATCAAGCATCATGGCATTCACCTTTCCGCGTACTGCGCTCTGCGCTTTAAAGTTCACAGTTCAAACGAAGGGTTGGCGCGAACATGACGCCCTAGGGCACCTTCATTCTGTGTCCTTTTCGCTGAAAGATCCTTCCAAACAACAATTAATTAGGACTAGCGGCCGGGCTGTAGCACAAAGTGTAAACCACCCCGAGTGGCCAGTTGTGTGTGACAATTCAACGCTCGGCCAGAAAAGGTTAGCCAGTGTCCTTCGTGGTGACAGCGCCGACAGGCTAGGCCGGATTTACGCCAGCATCATGTCTAATTAGCCCGAAATCGTGTCCGCCCCGTGGTCGGAACTTGCTCTCCGCATCCAAATTCCACCCGCCACAAAGGGGTGTGGAGAAACGTGCACTGTGCCACGGAAAACAAATTACGCTCGTTTGTGGCGGCGGTTTCGATTGAACGTGTGAATCACGGAATTAAAAACCTTAATGATCGCTTCACATGACTGCTAAGAGCAGGGTTTGTGTATAATGTGTTACATTCCTGCACTCCTTCCATTGGGTTTGGTGTCGTGCAAAAAATAAACCGCCCTCCACGTGGGCGATGAACCGTTAATTCAAACAACCAAACAAGAAACACGTGCCAACCGGCCTGCCGGATGGATCGGGTTTCTCTCGCGGGGTTGCCAATGCGCGGGGGCTAACGCGAAAGAATGTCCTGATCGGAACAAACCGAAAGGGGTGATATTTTTAACACACGTCAAAAGAGAATCGACCCCATCGGAGGGTGGCGCGAAAGATACGTCTTTCACGCTCCGTGGCACCGACAATGGTCGCGTTGGGTTTCGTGGGGAAATATTAATTTCAGGATTTGCTCCGTTGCGGTTTCGTCCGGCATGTTTTCAAACGCGTCGCGTTGTTGGTTGTTTTTTTTTTATTTTACTTCTTTAGAGGAACATCCTGTAACGTGCGATAGAGCTTGCAATCGAGCCGACTGGCCACGGATCTGTCGCTTCGAGCTGGTGGTGGAGAAACGCACCTTTCATCATGACAGGTACGTTATGCAAGATCCGAAGCGAGGATTAATCAACATCATCTTGCTCATAAATCTATATATACTTGCCTCACAACCCCCGACGGGCGGGACATGCGGATTTCCCATCCCAGTCCCAGCGTTTCTGTGTGTTTATTTTTGACTCTCGAAAAAACTTTAATTTAATTCACCATCGCGATCGATGGTAGCGACGTATCAGTTCGTTGACGAATTTTTAGCCGGAATGTGAGCCATTCTTGAGGAATCTAAATTGATGGCTGCTCGATTTGATGTATTGCATTTTGTACAAAAAATCCTTGATAACTGCTTGCCCTTGGTCACGTTCAATGCATTAATTTCGTTTAAACTGTAACTTAAAATATTAACTTTCGCTTACCATTATAATTGCCTTCTAAAACTAGATTTTACCTTTATTCCCGTATGGTTCATTAATTCAGCTCCGCCTTTCTCAACAAGAATCATGATATTATGAGCCCTCGTGCCGTGTGCGACATAAAATAAGCCCTTTATTATGTTCAAACAAGCATCAAATCCGTCAAAACAAGCGAACTGAATGTATATCATTTGTATGAGTTGATTGCTTGAAGCTGTAAATGGAACGCCCTTCAGTTTAAAGTTATTGACATATTTCTCATTCTAATGGGCTTATGAGCTACGCATTTCCGTGTCCTCCCGTGTGTACATAAATCGTCCGACCTGTCCGACCGCACGCATCCCGAAGCTCATAATTCAGCGCAATCTTCAGAGCATGGCCAACTGCTCGATTTTCCCTTTAAAACACGGTTTTAATGGACTGACTTTAACGCGTCAAGCTCCACGGTCCAAGTGTGCGTGTTGGGGAGAATTCTTTCGACCGATAGCAATACCGTTTCGTTGCTGCCGAATGCATTTGATTGACTTGGCCTAGCTTGTTTTCCCGTTTGCAGCTCCCAGCATCCAACCGGTCGCAGTTCCACGGGTAACGTTTCGTTTAACACCGAGTGGCCAGAGCAGGACGCTGTCATCACCTACTACACCATCAACGGGCGGTACGTGGGCCCCACGCTGACCGTGTGCAAGCATGACTTCCTGGTGGTGGACGTCGAGAATCGAATCCCTGGCGAGAGCATCTCTCTGCACTGGACCGGCCAAAGCCAGCAAAGGACGCCATACATGGACGGAGTGCCGATGTGAGTTGCGAAACAATGAATCACGCACCAAGGAACGAATGCACGGTGCCGAATAATTGGTTGGCGGTCCTGTGCTGTCGCTCTAGAGTGCTATTGATTTATCAGCTGTTTTCGGAGCTTGCGTTTTAATTAGTTTGAGATGCGATATCCGAATCCTCGAATGCTATGTCCTTCATGAAATTGTGTTCATTTACGATGGGACGCTCGTCAAATTGTGAATTGTCATTCCAGGATCACGCAATGTCCCATCACCAGCTTCACGCGTTTCCAGTACAAATTCCAGGCGGACCATGTCGGCACACATCTCTACCACGGCTTCACTGGTTCAGAGCGAACGCAAGGACTCCTGGGTGCCTTTGTTGTCCGTTCCGCTAACGAACCAAAACTCTCGTCCATCTCGAGCACTCTTCGCCCGGAATCCGTCTGGCTTATTACGCAACTGAACGGCCGACTAGCCATTAACGGACAACGATCCTGGCAGCAGCAGCTCTCAAAGGACCTCCATGTTAGGCTCCTGTATGCCGGTGGTGCCTGTCGACATTGGCTCGAGCTGGAAGATCACGAGCTGCAGGTTCTAGCGCTGGATGGTAACACGCTCGAACCAAACCCAGACTCACCCAGCGTCGATCGCATTTTACTGCACGATGGCCTCCGGATGGATTTCGCCGTCAGCCGACGCGTCCCGGCGGATGGTGACAAAATTAAGCCCGATTACGAAATTCGGTTCACGCCAACCCAGCTCAGTGCCGGGTGTGGCATGCGTACCACGTTTCGTCTACGGTACGACTCCGCACCATTCGAGCACGACCCAGCGAGTGCCGATGGGGCCGAAAGTATTAAATATAATTTAATTTCACCCCCGGCGATGACGGCCACACCACGAACGTTGGACCTAACCGGGAATGCCTGCCGAGAGATCCCTAGAGTGCCCGGTGCGGTTGTGCTGTGCCCGCAGGATCTACACGGCGAACGGGAGCGCTTCCCGAAGGATCTCGCCACGTACGACACGCGGCTTGTGTTCACGATCGGTGCTCGCACGCTGGATGGGGAAGGACCCTTCGGAGGTGCGTAGTTCGGAAGGCGCACGGCCACTTGGCGCTTGGGGGTGAGATAATAATAATTATTCGCAAACCCCCGGCTTGGAGCGCTTTGCTTTTTTCGCTCACCGCGTGCCTTCGTTGCAGAACCGTACCACGAGACGGTGCACTCCGTGAACGGGTTCACCTTCGCCTTTCCGTCGGTGTTGCTGCTGCGTGATCCGGCCAACGCTGAGGTGCGAGCGCACACTTGCGGTGGCCATCGGCGGCTGCCAAGAAGCTGTCACCCGATGATGGCACGGTGCGAGTGTGTGCACGTCGAGCACATCGAAGCAGGTCATCGGGTGGAAATGGTCCTAATTAATGCCGGTAAGTCTGCTGCCGGTCGGTGGGCCAAGCGTTTTCCTTTTGGTTCACCTCCGGTGTGGTTTTTTTTCTTTCGCGCAGATCTCTCGGCCGATTACGTGTACCACCTTCACGGGGTGGCCGCGTTTGTCGTCGCGGAGGCCACCGGGTACCGGACAGAGGTGCAGAAGCTGACACGCAACCTGCAGCGGCCTTTGCAACGAGACACAATTGTCGTCCGGAGGGATTCGATCGTGGTGGTTCGGTTCGTAGCCAACGCGGCTGGATTGTGGATGCTGCGGGATATTGGTTCACCGTCGTGGTCACGCGGGTTAGATGTGGTGCTGAATGTCGGGACGCACCAGGCGGACTTTGACATTCCGAGTGATTTTCCATCGTGCCGCCATTTTGTGGGGCCAAGATATTTTTTAATTTAAAGAACCACTCGTTCGGAGTGGTTGAATCTGTTCATTCCACTATGTGATAGTATCCGTTAGCGTACTAGCGCAAAGGTACGTGAGATGCGGTGAAAATTTGTCAGACCAAAAAGCGTTGAGCGTTTAGTAGGTTAAAGATGCAGGTCTAGATAAATAAAATGAGCCACATATACTTGCACAAATCAAACCGTTGAATGTTAATAAATTGAGAAAGTAAAGGAAAGTATCTCTGTAAATAAATCTTTCCCTTACGAAAAGGATTTTTAATCCAGCATGATATATCGGAAAAGTAGCTCATTGCATAATTTCAGGCGCTTGCATGAAAATTTATCGCCGTTGCATGCAAAAGTGCAAGTGCTATGATGCACAATGTTAGATCGACTGCACTTTCGCGGTTGCAAGGCTCGGGTTGATTCAGAAAGCATCCTTTTTAATCCGTTTGTTTGTGTATACTTTTCACTTTATTAGTCCTCCAGAATTAGAACAGTAATGGGTGTATAAACAGTAGTGATAGTCATTGTTTGCAAAGTAACATAACAGCAGATATAATATCGTTAATTGGCACTTGATGATTCCGTTCCGTCCCCGTTTTGACGTTGCTTGTTATTTTCAGGTTTCAGGTTAAAGAATAAAATAAGTCATTAAGGCATTCCACGGCGATGGAGGCGAACTACATGATCGAGCAGGGCATCGCACAGCAAAGCGGTAGACACACGGGCACAACGGCGGCTCCAGACTTGCTGGAGCTCTTGGACTTGCTCTCCGCCTCGTACTTATACTTGCCGCTGGCCTTCGCGTACTCGCCCTAAAACATTCCATTAAACATTAGCTTCAACCGTAGAATTTGAACTTCGCGTAATATTTCGTACCTGGGCTCGCCAGCCACCGGCTTCCATCTCTTTTTTCGCGAACATCTCATGCCCTGGTGGATAGTAAACAGGCGGACCGGCGATGTTCTTCGACGAAAGCTGATTCGGAGCGGCCTTCTTGTCCATGCCGTCATCCACTGGCTTCGGCCCCGTTCCGTTCATGTCCGGGGACGTCCTTCGCGGACCATCGGTCTGTGATGTAGTCTTCGACTGGTAAATGATCTGACCGTCCTATAGAAGCAAAGAAGATCATTAAATTATTGATCGCGATCGTTCTACATGCCGTGGCATTTTATTTACCTCGCCGAATGTGGCCATGAGATCGTCCAGCCGCCGGGGTGGATTCCCATCGACGTCATTCCGATCGATACCGTCCGTCGGGAACGGCTGCAGCAGAGGTTCCCGTTCAGCTGGTGGAGGATACAGATTGCGGGTGGCGTTGGTCGTGGTGGAGCTGTACTTATATGTCACCGTCGTTGGTGGCGATCCTGCACCCGGAGGTCCACCCTGCGTCGGATAGAGATTGTCTGCAACCGGAACCGGTGATCCGTAGCGGTTGTTCGTGTTGGTGCGCTCCTCGCGGTAGATGTAGGTGGCATTATTGCCCGGTGGGTATCTCGGCTGCTCGACAGTGTACTTCATCGAATCGCCACCGGTCGGTGGGGGCGCTTCGATCGCGCGGAAGCTGCCAGGATAACCGGGTTCACCGGTCGGCTGATCTGGGTAGAAGTTTGTGGTCGAGTGCTTCGTGTCCTTTTTGTAGTAGATGGTTTTGGCCGTGTTGGGTGGCAATGGGTGGTTCAGAATCGCCGGCACCGGGTACTCCTGCACGTTGTTGGTCGTGTTGAAGCTTTCGTTTTTCACCAGCACCGTTTTCGTGCCTGGATTGACGTGCTGCGACGGATGCTCCGGATATCCCGGGCTCGCGAGCGTGTTGGTGGTCTGGTTGACCGCCTGGTTCGTGTACGAGATGGTCTGGTTGAGTGACCCAGGTGTGGCATCCGGTGGCAGCTCGTACGTGTACGTCCGCACCGTCGTCGTGACCTTCGTGTTTGGGCGCGGCAGAATATCATCGGACAGGGGAATACTGTGCAGCACGTTAGCGGCGTTGTCCACTTGGACGGTTTCGTTGTAGCGCACGTTGCGTGGCATCAAGTCAGAGCTCGGTGAAACCGTGCGCGTCTCGGTGTAGTACTCCTCCGAGCGAGCTGGCGTCATGGAACGCTGTGGTGTGGCCGATCGATTGATGCCACCATAGATGCCGGAGCTGTCGGAGCTGTATGAGACGTTCTTCACCGTGGTCGCGTGGTTTTCATAGGACGGACTGCGATGACGTGAACGGGACTGACGCACTTCGTAGCTGTTTGGTGAATCGAACACCAGCTCACGGTTCACTGGCTGCTGTTTGCCACCCGTCGTGCTGTACGTCGTCGTCGTTTTGATGATCTTTGTGCCGGGTTCACTGTAAAAGAAAACGGATGGCTCGTTAATCGTCACCAAATGGTACAAGGGCGCGAGCTCGAGATATACTTACTGCAGTCCGGAATCGATGCCATCGCGACTCAAATTTCTGTTACCTGAAAGCAGCAAAAACACGCAAAAAAAATGATCATTAAAACAAACGTTCAGACGTAACACGAATTTGTCTGTTGGAAATTCATTCCCACAGTTAGGGGTGGTTTATGAAAACACAATATCATCGATAGCCTGTCGGATAAATAATACTGAGAAGAGTTTGTTTGGATTCGCCTGAAGCCAAACCAATCGTTGACAACTTTTGCATTTAAAATTCCTAGTAGCGATAAAATTGATTTCGTTTGCCAGCTGTTGACAGGTTAGCTAAAAGCATAATCCGTTTGGGGATCAGTTTGCTTGTTACGAAATTCAAAGAAATAAGCCCAGCTTGGTGTTGCTGTGCAATATTGATACTCCCGCAATCATGGGGAATCGCAAATCGCAGAAACGGTACATCCCCATTCCAATTCATGTAAACCACCAGGCGGCTCCATCTGTCAAAAGGAAAGAGTAAACTTTCTAAATGACAGATGTCAGCTGATTGGCCGTAACCAATTTAGCTGGCTTTGTTTACTTTTCGCAGGCAGCGTGCCCGAAAGGATCAGGGCCGCGTAAGATTAAATGGAAAACGAAATCAGGCCCATCATCGTGCCGTCCATTTTACGGCACGGCATCGTTCAGCCTCACTGCCCAAAAGCTGACCCAGTTCGGGCGGAATCAGAACACACGAATCTCGGGTTCGATTCGTAGCGCGCGCGCTAATTTTAACTTAATTTTCCGCTGACATTGTGCTACTTTCCGTTCTCGTGCTCGCTCGCGCTAGCCAACCGAAACCAAACCGACGGTCAGACATCGATCCGGCACCGCAGTGCCAGTCTCAAATGGCTAAAGTTTTTCCACCTCACAGCCGGGCGGTGGGTGTACAAACTTTTCGGAGAAAACTACCCGTGAGCCCTGCGCGCCTTGACGCAGCACGTCATTATGATTAATCACGCTCGCAATCGTCTGCCAAAGCGCACCGTTTTGCTATTTTTAGTATTTTAGCCACGGGTGCGCGAGGGTTTTCCGATTCGTCCCAATCGGCGACCCAGACGTCGCCGTGCGCGTCGGTTTTTCGAGCGTCGAGACGCGCTACCATACTTACTGCGATCGAGTGACGAGTCGCGCTCACGTTCAAGATCACTCAGAAGCGTGTCGAGCTGATTTATGTTGCGCTGGTACACCTCGCTCACGGATTGATCCGCCCGTCCGATGTTCCCACCGGTTCCCGGGAGCACGCTACCACCGCTCGATTTGTACTCGTACTTGGCCGTCTTGTAGACCTTCCGTTCGTTCTGCGTGAGTCATCCGGTGTTGGGAGAAAAAAAAAACAGAGCAAAATTAGCTTCAGAACGGTTGGGAAACGTCGCGTTTGTACAGTGCGAAAACAAAGCTGCACCATTTCAAACGTCCCACCCAGCGACCTACCGTTGCAATGGACGGACTGACGGAGCGTTCGCGTGCGACGGTTGTGACATTGGCCGGCTGTAGGTACTGCACTTCGCGCGTCGTCGAGTAGGATGGCATCGGCTGACCGAGCGAGCTGCCCGGGCGTGAAACACTGGCCTGTAGGTCCTCCAGGAGGTTGTCTGTGGGTGGAAGGATTGGAAGAAGCGCAAGGACGAAACGTTGATAAATAAATATTTAAACGGCACGAGCTGCCGGTTCGCGATTTCAGCGAAACGGAAACGAGGGCACAAATGGATCTTGAGCGATTAATAAATGAACAAACTTTGTCAGTTTTTCGCTAGCAGCGCGTGCTGATCAGGAATCCTTCCGTTACGAGCTGAAGCAAAGTAACGGTGGGTAGGATGGGTTTTAAAATAGTTCAACGATGATTATAAACTCCAATTAGTGCGCTGTCGAGAGCCGGAAAGCTTCGCTTTATAGCCTTACCGTGCGCTGGCAAACCGGGGCAACATAATATTTATTCTATCACAAATCATCGTTTTTTCTCGTTACATATTAACCGTTTTTCTGCCGGTTTCGAACTCGCAGAACGAAGCAAAACCCCAGGGGAAATGTTAGCAATGCTGCATTCATTTGTGTGCGGTAGAAAACAAAGAGTTATTTCAAAATTATTAGAGCGTTAACGCTTTTCCGAATGCGTTTGGCGAGAAGGTGCGGCATTAGTTCAGCTTTTCCCCATTGTTCTCACTTTTTGCTTCAAAACTGCCGACGAAAAGTTAAAAAAGAAGGACTTCAGTAACTACTGCAGCTGGTATCAAATCCCCCTAGGATGTCCCGTGCAATGTGCCTCTAGTTCTGCAATTCTTTTTAATAGAAAAACGCTCTCTCAAATATGGTATGGAATTGTAACAGACGATGCAAGTAACTGCATCTTGAAATGAGTGTGTCGTGGAACAAAAAATAATACACTATATTTCCAAAGATAATACCTCCGCAATGCACTTCGTGTGTCTTTGTCAAAGCACCGTTGGTCAGCATCGAATGGAAGGAAAAATAGCTGCCACAAGGGAAGAATAATTACTCAACGTTTGTTTTTAATATCATGCCTCGCAGCATCCATTGCTTGAAGCTGGAATTGTGCAGCCAAGCTTAACGCTTTTCCTGGCACCAATTAGAGTGCCAGTAACGGCAGCTGCTGCTCCACTGAACAGCGTGTGGAAATCGGCCACCTCCGAGACGATGGTTTCCCTTTTTATACGCCGTCATATGCATGCATTTGCAATGCATCAACGGCACGTGGCATTGTTCCGGTTTCAACGGTCAAATCGGGGAAATGTTTCCCATTTCCACGGATGGTCGTATGAGGATTGGCGCTGAATGGCAACCACGCCATTCATGATGTGGCGTATAATATTGCGCCCGTTAGATGGAATGTTATCCTTCGCAATTACTCGGTGCAATGGGTTGGAAAAACATGGCTCTCACTGTGGGGTGAATTAAATATCAACACCGCTCGGGCGGTCGATTCCAATCACGGACCACTTACCCAATCTATTATCGAACTGATTCCCGTGCGTTCCGGGCGACAGGACGCGTACCGTGTTCGAGGACGAGTACTCCTCCCGCCGTTGCTCCCTGGTCGTCATGCTGGTGCTGCAAATCAATACGAAACGAATTATACATCAAACTCAAAATGCAACAGCTCCCGCTTTGCTGGCGTTTGATTGCGAATGTCAAAAAGGTTGAGACGTGGATTTTCTTGCCAGTGGCATTAAATGGTGCGGTGAAGAATAATCGCTGAATTCGCTCATCAATGAGTCATAAATCACAATGAAACTGCAATCATCCGGAGCACAGTTTCGGTGACGATTCCACGCGAACCGCCTGCTATCTCGGCCACTCTCGGGCCGGCGTGGAGCCGTTAATGAGATCAGCGGATTGCGAGCTGGCGGACACTGGCCGAGACGATACCGAAGATGGAGGGAAATCATAAAGAAAAAACCTGTTGCCTTCATGTGGCTGACCCTGGGGTAGTGGGACGTTCCGTCCGTTTATTCGTTCACCAACGTCCGTTAACGGTGCGCTCCTTTTACAGCGAAAGAAAGATCGCATTCGGCAGCGTCAAGGAAACCCGGAACCAACGGACACTCGCCGAAGCGGGGATCATAGAATAGTCAACGCTCTATGCTTCCTTGGCCGGAAAGCATAAGCCTTGGCGTGAGGTGGAGGCACAAGTGCAGCGAAACGCGGGAAACCTAGCCCACCCGAACATTGGATGGAGTGCGATGGAGCCACGACATCGTGGAGAAGACGAATCGATAAGAAAACAGAAAAACCAAAACCGGACTGCTTCCCAACCGTGAGCACGGTTATTGCCTTCATCATGGAGAAAAGCCATGAGCGTACCATAAATGGCGACCATCGGTCGTGAAATATATATATATCTCGCGCGCGCAAAGACCGTCACCGACGACGCCCGCGACCGAGTTGAAGGTTAGGGCAGGCTCCAGCGAGGTACGAGGTGATTGTTGAGCTGCTTCTTTAAGTCACTCGGCCAACTGCGCGTGTCGGCGTGACTGGGTGACGGTGCTCTTGTTTTCGCAAGCCACAATTCCGGTTCGGTCCGCTGCCGGATGTGGGACGGAACAGCATCCGGAGCCGGAGTGGTAGAACGGAATGTTTTCATTCGCCCGCGATGGTCCGAAGGTTTCCACGACATTCCGGGTGAACTATCCTACTTTGGAGTGCGAAAACAATTTCACGCCGCTAGAACGGAGGGAGAACACGCTTGGACCGCGAAAAAACAAGGGGTAATTTCACCTACACGTTTCCGCTCGGAATTCGTTGGTTTGTCATGTACCCAGAACTGGTGATGTCAGTGATTGCGTCAGCTACTTCCAGCAGCTTGGAGGGTGTCGTAAAACGTTTAATACACCAATCGGTTTGCGGGAAGATGCCTCCCCGTTTGTGGGATGCAAATTAAGTGTATCGATTTTGGTTGGCTCGATAATTAAAACAGCCAACCGGTGCTTTATGGTGCACATTATAGGCACATGGCACTGCAAGGCTGAGGCGAAATTGAGACGAATCGCAGCCATTTGTGGCTTATTTTAACAGCTCCTAAGCATCCTTTTTACTGCGATGCAAAATGGCATTAAACACCTCTAATATGTTTGCGTTGTTATGGCAACCGTAACGGCAAGCTGTTTGTTTTCGATGACCGGGTGAATACGTAATGTTTGTCGAATAAAACTTCTCCTAAGTAGCTACACGAATTGTCGGGATGGAAGTAATAAGCTTTCGTGGAATTAAGCTACTCAGCAGTGCACAGCAGCCGGGATGGATGGGAACTCTTGTCGACACAGCACGTTCGTAAGTGCCCTGCAACCAAACAGGTCCCTAGCCCTTGATGGATCAACCGATTCCTAGAAGCACTCTAAATGAGGGACGCTTCTTGTGTCGTTAATGTGATCTACTTCTCTGTCGCTTGCTTCTTCATCGCCGGCTAGACGATTTGTCTTCCCAGCACGGATTTGTGCTGATGCGAGTGCGAGTGCGATTCGCCATCGCAAATGGTACCGCACCACAGTTGCTGCCCTTTGCTCTCGACGCGTTTGGCCTTCAGGATGCCCACCATCGTTGGCAACAGGTCAGAACAGAGTTGCAACACTCGACCGAACCGAGTGCATTGCTAGCTTTCCACTGGCCAGTCGGTGTCACCGGCCATGATGCATTCGACCACCCCAAAACACCCAACACCAGCAACAAGTGACCTTCTGGCGCCGGGCAGAATGATGACATCATAAAGTGTCAATTTGTGCCCCCGCAAGTGTGGGGGAGGAAAATGCTCAAACGCCACCCCCTAGCCAAGACTAACACGCTCGCATACGCTTCATCCCACTCACCATTAAAAGCCATATACTTTGATCGATCGCGATAGCGAAGGTTTTTCTGGCATCAACCTTCGACCATCGCTCTATTCCGTTCGCCCCAGCGCACGTTCGATCGCACGATCTCACTTCATCTTGTGCTGGCCTGCATTACGCATCGACCCCGCGTCGATGTTGGGCGAGCTGCACTGGCAAGCTGGGCTGTGGGGTGATGTTGGAGGTGGAAGTTGTTCCGTCTGCACATGCCCATAAAAATCGGCGGTCGAGCTGAATCTTAACCTGCTACGCGTTTATGTATGCCTGCGTCCGGTTGGGTGCTTCCTGCCACGAGTGTGAGCCCGGTGAGGAACTTTGTTCATCGCACACCAAACACATGTTTATGCGCCGCGAGACACGAGACAGAACCGTAGGATGGAACCACCGGACGGAACGGCCTGTTCTGAGGTTCATTCTTCTCGCACAGGGTGTTGCGGTGAAAGCGAACAACTGCTAAGGTGGTTTTGGCATGCAATCGCAGTCAAAGCGCAGTTTGGCGGCTTAACCCTTCGGGGTGCAATGTGTTAGAGCTGTTAGAAGGACGTTTTTCCAATGCCTACTGCCTGGTGTTTTAACCCCTGAAATCCTTAAGGTCCCATTCGACACAACCTGTGTGCGTTTAAAATTAATGTTTTCCTTAAGCCTGTAAGCCATCTTGCTGACGATCGTGATCCTGCTGCTTGCGTTCGCTCGGCCGAAAGCCGATTTGTTGATAATAAATACTGCCATCTCTTCACTGCAACTTAGCATGTCCGTTTCACGCACTCCCTCGTGAAACGCATTCCCAAACAAATCCTCAAGGATGGCTGGTGTCAGGTTTCCTAACGTAGCACGATCGTGTTACGTGGCCTCGCAACCGGAACGCTAAGTCTTTTGTCTATTTAAAGCCCATTACGACAGCCGGGTATCGCATCCGATACCAACTGCAAAAGCGGTCGTTTTGTACCAATTTTTCGTGTGTACAATATTGCAGTGCAGTGCGAATCA
This sequence comes from Anopheles nili, assembly GCF_943737925.1. Taxonomy (NCBI): domain Eukaryota; kingdom Metazoa; phylum Arthropoda; class Insecta; order Diptera; family Culicidae; genus Anopheles; species Anopheles nili. Next base: position 57,209,572 of record NC_071292.1, read on the forward strand.
AACCATGGACATTGTACCTGTTGACGGAACGTAACCCACTCCACGCTAGGCAGCTAAAGGTTCGGGGTGTCGTTCAACGCCACCAGATCAGATGGCCCTGGGGCACGACGAGAGCACCTCGGTAGCGAAAGAGAGCGAGAGCGAAACGCCGTTCTCCTTTGGCAGCACGAGCGCAGATGGCGATGGCGGTATTTTTGGACTCCCGTGCGTTCATATGGTCGGAAATTCCTTAAAATCTCGTAAACAATCCATCCGAGCCGGGTCGGGACCGCGCACGATGGAAGCTGGGGTTGGGAAAAAGTCAAATTTTCATCGCTAAATTTAGAAACACGTCCAAAGCGCGCCCATCGGAAAAGTCCAACCCGTACCGATCCGTTGGTGGTCAGCACGGCCGTACGAGTGCAAAAGTGCGTTCGTATGGAGCCTCCGCTGTGCATGAGTGTGGCCTTTTGAGGGGTGGGCGCAAAGGTTGACAAACCGGAGGCCACCGGAAGCGATCGGTATGACGAATCATCGTGTGGTGGAACGCTAGTCCCAAAGAAGGAGCCATTTAACTACGTCGTTTGTCCTCGCAGCCGGTTCAAAGGCACCATTGCGACCAGCCACGACGGTGTTGATTTAACGGCGGGAGAATCCGCGACGGAGCTTGTTGAGCTGGCGCCTTTGAGGCGCCCCATTCACCATCGTACGGCGGCCACACAAGCTGCAATCGGTGGCCTGATCGAGTGGCGTTCTTATGCAACAAGCGCTTAATCTAGGGCCCCAAGTCAATCACAGCATCCCACGACCGGCGTGGCGTGATCGAGCTGAGATATGGAAATATGAACCGGAACGCGCTGGCCCCTTTCGTCGATTGTGTTTTTTTTTTGGGGGGGAAAACATTAAGTGGCGCTGATGTACAACACGTTGCTTTATTGGCTTACCAATGCCCAATGCGGGTGTGCATTGGGAATGCGAGCTACCAGTTGGGGAGAAAACTTTCGTCATACATTCAACGGGATCTTCGATGGCCAAAGTTCGAGCAACTTCCCCAAACCGGTAACTCAGTGAAATCGACCACAAACCCACGCGCGTGCTGCAGCAACCAAGACATACCTTAGCTGCAACGGTTTGCAACTTTGTCCCTCGGGATGCCTGTCAGCACGAGCGTCGAAACTGGAGCGAATGAGATGGGCGCAATGCACTAAAACTTACGGCTAAAAAGCAAACGCAAACCACAACCGCACCACTAAATCCCGCTCATTGCAACTTTGCATGCTGCAGCCTCACTCTCGCTGCAGTGTGCGCTTGCATTAACTGCATCGCACGGGCGTGCACACATACACACCCAGTGGCACCTAGAAGCGTATGCAGGGTGCAAACGTGCAACACAAAGTCAACAATGTGATCCCATTCGGTTCCTCGTGCGCTGATCTCCCAGTGCCACCCACCACACCGCCGGCTGACCCGCTTTTCGATCAGCATAAACATTTAATTAAACACAAGTGCACGGCGGCATCGAGATGCAACGTGGGGGCGTGCGCATGTGTGTGGGAGCGTGTGTCTTCAAATCCCCGCAGAGGCTTTTACCTTTTTGCGACTTCCAGGCTGAGGCTACAAACGCTTCTAGCACGATCACTATGGGACGATTGGGGGTGAGTGTGTGTATTTTTTTATCTCTCTCCCACTGCCAATAAAATCACAAACAAGCAAGCCAGCCAGCCAGCCAGCCAAGTGGTGCGACAGGTCATGTATTTGCGTGACAGAGTAAAAGCGAAAACGACCGATCGGAAAAGCGCGTGGGCCGAGAACGGTGCCTGGCCGCAAACAAAGTGCGCTTATTCACGTGCATATAAATAACGGCCAAGGTGTTATGAAATCATCGGCTGAATTTGAAAACGCGTTTGTTTGAACAATCGAACGGTGATACCTTCGCCAGCTATGGGAGATGGGGCTCTCTCTATTTCTATCTCTTTCTCTCTCTGTATATCGTTCTCGGTCTCTTCCTCATTTGGGTGTATCAAGTAACAAGGCGAAGGAACGCTCCCCGAGTACGGGTGGCACTTGAGCCTTCAAACATGGGTGGAGTCTTGTGGTTCGGGCTTCATCGTTCAAGCGACGTCAGCGGGTTCGCGAGGTAGCGTGGCGTGGATAGGATAACCTTTAGGATAACCTCCGGGCACGGATTTATGGCCGGAAACGGTACCCCAGGGGCTTGCCGCCTAGTGACACCCATGGGAGGGACAGCGCAATTTCCCGTGCTTTATTGTTCATAAATAGTTGATGGCGTGGTCGAGATTGCACCAGCTTAAGGAAGGCGAGCGAGAAAGGCGGCTTAGTGAGGTTGAGAAAGAACACAGGAAGGATGATTTTCGCTTAATGTTGTCGCTTTGAGCTACAATTCGGCAACGTGCTTACGTTAACCACATTGTGATTATTTCATTTTGCGAAAGAGAAAAAGGAATTGTGGAGCTAATTTTCCAATTGATTCCAATGTCCGCTTCAAAATTAACTGGTTATGTTTGCGATGTTGAACGCGTTGGTCAGTGAAGAGTATTTTGAGGCAACATATTTTTGAGCTCAGCCATCGACATTGCCGTGCCGTTTGGTGTGGCATATTTTTGGTCTATCCCTCGAAATGGAGTCCAAAAACTGCTAACCGGTTTTTGGTGAATTCTAATGCTAATGTTTGCTCGACACCAACGGAATGTGTCGCTTTGAGCAGCCGCTTTGGGACCTCCACTAGACCTTTCGATAAGAGCGAACCATCGTGCCTAGTTTGGGCGCGCTAATACATATGCAAAAATGTGCACTCTTTTGGTTGCTCTGAACAACATTGCCCTGAAGTTGCGCTCGCTCAAGAAACGATTTAAATTTGCGATTAAAAAAATGGATGGAGAAAAAAATCCACAACCGCTGTGTCATCGTGCGGAAGTACAACCCATATTGGGCAGCCGAAAAGGTGCCAGCCCGCTAACATGACGCTTATTCACGTTCAAGGTCACTGGTGGAAGTCACTCTAATCGAAACAGTACATAATCGAAGTGTAAACATACATGAGCAACCGAACAAGTAGCCGTTCGTGAGCGTCGGGCCACGATAATCCAGTGCCACCGAAATGGTCATGTTAAATCAGGGGTTTTATGTGACTCCTGTCGAATGTTCCATGCAATGTGACGGTGAGAACCATTTTTACCCATATTCAGAGGTCAAGTGGGCTGCGAGCGAGACTGATTAGATAGATGGCCGTCAGACATGAGCTCGTCAAATAACCTGAGACGATAAGTCGATCACCGGTGAACCTGTTGGGCAATAAATTCCTTCCCAGCCTCGGATGAGGTAACGCTTGACGAAACAAAGGGATGGGCTTTCGAGCTGTGTTTTTTTGTGTGTCTCCTCTCTCATCACTTTTCCTTTTTGGCTCGAACGCGCATCTAATGAAATTATCGTCCGTTCAGGGCGCTTTTTTAGCACCCCCGGCACGGGATGCATTCGAATGAGCTTGCAACTGTCACGTTTAGCCTGGCGGTACGTATGGCAAGCAGGCGGTTGAAATAGATTAGCCTTTTGGCGCACATTAAATATTCCGTCCACCAGCTAGTCGGGGTTTGTGGTTTCGTGAGTTGCTGCTTTCATGGCATTTTTTCTGCCTACATTCAGTTCATTCACTCACGCGGACAGGTCGATCGCTTTCTTCGCAACCAACGCCGAAAGCGGAATTGGGTGCTGTTTCTTCACGCTGGTTGGCGTTGTCACTCGCTCACCTTTAAATTACCTTTTACGGGAAACGGGTTTATTTCGTGGGAAGTTGAAAACAAAACAAAAAAAAAACGGAACAAGTACAGGGGAGGGACACAAACAACTGAACACCCGCGGGTGACGAACAGTGCGCGACCGATCGCTTGACGTCGAAAGAGGACCGCTTTGACGGGCGTACCGACTCAAACTGGCGGCTGGCGAGCTGGGCATGTGCGCGATCGACGTTGGACCAGAAGATCCAACACAAAACCGGTCGCATTAACGCCAACGCCGGCTTCGGTGGTATGTGTGTGAGCGGATCGAGCGTTCGTTTGGTGATCGTCATTCACTTGATCGCGGATGCGTGCAGAGTGCGTGTGGAGAGGATCATTGTGCGGTGGTGGTTGGCGCCTATGAACTGGCACACTGTCTCGGTAGAACATGTGTAACTCCCACTGTATGTTAAGGTGGATCTTCATCGAATGAAATCCACACTCTTCCAGAAGATAATGATCGTAACAAATGATTACAAAGTAGCGAAACGAATGTTTCATTTCGTTTGTGCGCCACTGTACGTGATGATGGGGACGCATGGTTCGAGACTACGCACACCATGACGCTGAGATTGGCGTCATTGAAGCATGTTTCTCGATTGATCGAGCGACAAAATGATCGTACGATCGTGTGCAAGGTGCTTGCATGCAAGGTAGCACAGCACAAATCCTGTTTGGAGGCTATCTGTTATATATATCACCGAGCACGTAAGGGAAAATCGTTTAAAAGCAGCAAAACAGATTTGAACTGGTAGATATTTTCCAAATCATACGCTTTTATGCACAAAATACGAAAACATACCACATTTATTACTATGGAAAACTTCGGGAAACGCATTTGCTGAACTTATTTGCCATGCATGAACTCAATATACAGAGCTGCATAAATTACGGAACTAATAAACCCCACCATTGATGCATCCTGTGCTATTCCCATTACCAGGAATCAGGAAAAAGTACCTGCCTTTCATCATGCCCGTCCATATCCATACGTGCTGCACTAGAGCTGAGCAAAATAAGTATGTTTCCTAGATAAATTAGGTCACAGCTCAGACTGTGCACATTACTTTCGCCCTGCAATAAGCTGTGACGCACTATTCTACCCCTACTTCCATCACAGTTTTACGTCTCGACAGCAACTCCTTTGACGGACGGCACACCCACGGCTCCATTCATCCACCTGCAGGCGCCTGTGCCTGTGTGCGAAAGGACCGTCTACTTTGGGGTGGTGGAACGAGAAGCGCCACCCATCCCATAAGGCGCCCATTTTCATTTTACACTTCGCTCCGGTTTCGGAATGGAAACGAACACACCGTGGCTCGTGTTTGCCTTTCATGTTCGCTACACACTTCGAAGGGCACGTTTCCGGAGGCGTTACGGCGTGGTGTTTTCGTCTCACAAAATGGATGCAGTCGGTCACCTGATTCGGAGAAAACGGCTGCCGCTGCTGTTGCTAATGATTTGTTCGCATCCTTGGAAAACTGTATTCTGCACGCGCCACCAGCACCGGTCACGTCGGTCGAGCTGGCCAAAGGAGCATTATGCCGTGCAACGCACCGGAGCAGACGGAACCGTGCGGAACCCTCGCGCTCGAGTGTTCGCTGCTGGGCGGAAAATCGCTTTTCCCATTCCGCCCTTTACCTACAACGAACCGTTTCGGCAGGTGTTTGTGTTTGTGCGGTTTTGCTCGCGCGGCGCGAAAAGGACGCTAGACAAAAGGACGCCGTTCGGAGTCACCCTGTGCCGGTGATGGCGTGGTGCGCACGACCACGCTGGGCAGTGTTGGTGAAAAACGCTCCCGTTGGACCCCGACTAGAAAGAGAGACAGTGTGAGAGAGAGAGAGAGCGAGAGCGAGAGCAAGGAAGAGTGTTCGACTGCGAGTCCTCAACAAGTTGAGCTCCACTTGTTGTGTGTCCTTGCTGGGGTTGGCGGGCTCTCACCGGGTAGGGCGCACAAAGAACCAAGGGTGGCTTTGACCATGCATGGGGGTGGCATGGGAAATGCTGGTGATGACGCGTACGCATGCACGCATACGCCTGTCGCGCGGGTTCGGGCACTGGTTCGGCAACTGGTGGCACTCATACGTGCCAGCCCGACTACGTACCAAAAACGCACGCCAACCAGCGTTGGGGCCACTCAGTCGAGAGAGCACAGTGCGACCGTGAGGACGTATCCCCGGAGCGCTCGCGAGCATCGGTCTGCCGGACACAGTCACAGGAGGAGAGAGAGCTGGTGATAAGTATGTTGAACGGTGGAGTAGGCTTTTCTTTTGTTGCTTTCACCCCACCAGCTTCACTTGTACCTTGGCCGGCAGCTCGTTGGGATTCTTTTGCTTTTCCCTAACGAATCGCATCCACCGACCGTCAAATGCGTTCGTGAAAGTACGCGACAACATTCGAAACGCGTCCCTTCCGTCCTAAAGAGTGTGTGTGTGTGTGCGTGCGGGTGGATGTTTAGCATAATTTGTGCTTTAAGGCGAGCGGGAGCATTAATTGAATTGCTTGGTTGTGACGTTACGCTTAAGATAGCACAAGAGAAAAGCCACCAACGGCGTGGTGGTGTTTGCTTGTGCTCGTGATACCGTGATGCTCGGGCGAAAGGATATCGTTTCAGCCGGTTCCATTCGTTGCGGACTCAAATCGTCAAATCAAATGACGCTGAAATGACGTCCGCGCGTGTCTGTCCGTTCGCGTTCGCATTGAGGAAGGTCCTCGTGGCGTGTCCTGTTAGTTAATTGAGTTTCTGGTCGGGTTCTCGGGTGAGGGAATAAGAACGCCGCGTGAACAACAATGGCGGCCGGTTTTTCGAACACGGGCCTATTTTCACGTGTGCTTGTGTTTGTGATTAGCTGCTCGCAAAATTGAATATTTACTACATCCGAGTGAAGCCCATGCGTTCGGGCAGAAGTGTGCGAGGCGTGTCATACGTGCAGCGAATACACGCAGAAAAAAGGCTCGCCCCAAAACGTGGTGTGCAACGAGTGATTTCGCCACCGTACGCCTGACCTCCCATCGCAAGGATAGTCAAGTGTGGCGGTTGTGTTCTTGTGTTTGCGCGAAAAGTACCATGTAAGGCTGTGCTGAGGCGAACGTCTCGGTTGTATGCGTCACTTTGTTTGGTGTGTTAGTGAAAGTGTGTATGTGTGTATGTTTTTTACTGAATACAATTACCCACCGTCGTCCGAAGGGTCAGTCATCGTCGTCAGTGTGGACCCCTCGAATGGAAACGCTGATCGAGGGGATGTGTGGACATGAGGGTGACATGGGCACGGCATCCTCCACGCCATACTTCCGCAACCGCCCGCACACCGTCCAGTAATTGAAAGTGAAGCACCCACGGACGATGGCGTTGATGGTCCGGCTCAATGGAGCTGGAAGTGAATGATGAACTGTAATGAGGAATAATTCGGATGAATTGATGTTTCGTTATTTTTCTATTACCTTCTTTTTCGCGAAACCTCACACGCGGAACTGGCCGGTCTTTCCCGAGAGGGTGGGTGGTGAGTGGACAGAATAGCAATTTCGGACGATCAAACGTGGACGGGCAAAAAAGTGCACGGAAAAACCCATTCACCAGGCACAGGTGAAGTGCTGAGAAGGAAGCGTCCTGCTTGGGTGTATAAATTATTTCCAGGCAGCGTGTTGCGTGGCATAAGGCATTTTTTCTGTTTATCGAAAGATAAATTCACCAAACGATGGTCGTTTTTCATACCGACATTCTTTGGCCCATAATGTTGCTCCTCGCTGCCCACTTTTGATGGAATCAAAGTATTGGCATTAATATCAATCTTATATCACGAAAAGCACATAAAAGTGGAGCTGTTATGACCATCGCAGATCTTTACTATTAATGTCTCTAGATGTTACGAAACTCATTATTTATTTTCATTGCGACGGACAAGCCGTATGGACAAAACGAATCTGATAAGCTCAGTTTGAAATAACCTGCATTGAATCTATTTTGTTTGCGACATTTTTTACGTCACATTACATCACAAGAACTAAAATAGAATTTGAATGATGATAATACGAAGGAATTTAATTAAATAATAAATCAATTTATAAATAGCGACAGCGTTCTGTGAATAAATTGCCTTCATTTGCTCAATGACCATGCGCCTCCATTAGGATATTTGTCAACCGAATGGAAAAGACAATCAAAACTTATACCAGAAAAAAGAAACGACCTGTTTAGCACCAATCGTTCAACGATCGATGTTGGCCATCATCGCACACTTGTTGCCTCTGTCACTCACCATAATTATCTGCCGGGCGATAAAGTCCCGGTCCAGACGGACTTCCCGCAAGTGTACGCACCACCAAATGTTGCTTTATTTTCGAGCCAGCCTTTCACCCGCTTGATCGGGTAACTTTCTGATTACTTTTCATGGTGTCAATGCGTCGCTCGCCGTTGTGGGAAATGTGAAAGGAAAAGGGTCAAAAACTTTTTCCGCGTGTCTGAAGCTCTCATTACCTACTAGCTTCGCAGGCGCAGGGCCGTGTTGATCGGTCCACTGGGCAGAAGAGTCACCCGGAGTACATTTTTCTATCATGAACTTGGGCGTCATCATCCAACCGGTTCCTAGGCAGAAGGTAGGGCACACCCAGTAAAACAAATTACCAACATCGAAGCCCTCGTGGGGTAGTTTTTCGAGGAAACAAATTTCGACCCCCATTGACACGCTCGTGAAAGTTGCTCCATTGTCTGGCCTGGTGGTGGTATTATCGATTATGCTCCGGAGTAGCACCACTGTCGTCATCGTTGTCGTCGTCGGCCTAGTCCCAAGACCTGCCGGTATGATGTGCTGTCAACGCAATAAAGCACGGGCGGACATATTCTATCAGACGGCGACCGAAGCGTGCGACCATTACTGACCGGCCGGGGCACGCACTAACAATTTTCTCACAACTCTCCTTCTCCTGTCAGAGACATCGTCGTGCTGGGCTTCTCTTGGGAACGTAAACTAGGGTGCGTTGGGCGAGGGAAATATCCTGTTTCATGGTGGAACACTTCTTGCGGCTCTTTTCTACAGGACGGCGTAGGAAAAAGGATCCCAGCCGATGAAAAGCCCAGACAGCGGACTGTGGAGTGAGAGAGAGAGAACGAAAAGGAAAATGTCCTGCCCCCAATTTCACCCAAAAGGAGGCGTGCAAGGCCGTGAGCAAGACCGGCCTCGGCTGGAGGCTCATTACAAATCAAAACAACGTAAAACTCACCATACCGTGTGCGTCGTGCTCTTGTTATTTGTTTCCATTCGAGAAGTTGCCCACCCTCCAAGTCGGTCAGGAAGCAGGGATGGGTCCCAACAGTGACAGGGAACAGAATTATGTGGGTGGCATGCTTAGGGATGAGATCGCTTTCTGTAACGTCAACGCAGACAAAACGATCCCGGGAATATTTCGGTTTGACTTGCCATGCGAAATACGTCTCGCAGAAAGGACGAGAGCTGACGAATAAAACATGCAAAATATATCTGTTTTATTCATGGGATATCGTCCTTACCTAACCGACAGACAAGCAAATGGGTGTGGAGAAATCACAAGTACCGTCTCCACCGGCTTGCGTGTGATGGAGGAAATGAAATATGTCAATCATTTTCGCATGAATAACGCGTACAATAACGGTACGAGCATCACGAGGCAACAGGACACAATAACGTGCTTTAATTTCACAAATTCGTGTTAGTTTTACAGCTTTGTGGCCTTCGATGAAGAACCACATAACATTTCGCTTTGTGTCACCAAAATGGCCATTGTGATCTGTGAACGTGAGACAAAGGTTCGACACACGAAAGCCTTCCTGTCAGCTCGGCTCACTTTCGGTTTAATCGCCATCGGATTGGATCATCGGCAGCAATTCACATTGTCGTCAGTCGCTACGTGCATGCCTAATTACTGACGAACGCACGGACACATGTTGCGTGATTATCGCTGCTAATTGGACGCTTCGGCGAAACTCAACCCGATCCAGCCCACCCACAGTGGGGGTGTGTCGGGTGGATTGAATTTCAATTTCCACCAAAGCAACCGCACCATCTATCGCAACACCATGGGAACCGACTGGCGTTAAAGTGCGATTCTTCAACCCACTCATTCAGGGTAGCCCGGGTTGCTACCCGTTTGCCTCCTGATAAAACCTGTTTATCGATCTTCGCCTGGATGCCCTGGAGGGCTAACGTGCCTCGAGCGTGACGAAATCGGTTTTCGAACGCAAACGCAAATGCCCCTACGGCAACAAGTAGGGCCGATGAAAGAGAATCCACTATGGAAGCAGATGCGATAAGCGAACAGGGAGAGGACGTACGGTTTCTGTTTGCATGCGGTTGCCGCCTCCATTGTTAAACAAATTCATCTTCTCGCAAACTCAAATTGAATTTGTCGCCAGCGCTAATGATAGCCGCCATCAAGCCGCGACCGAATCCGGGGAAGAAAAGCCACGTCGGTTTGCATTCTTGACGTCGCTTATTGCTCCCGGCGTCGAGCTTTGGAAGCCGAGTGATCTGGCTTGGTAGAGGGCGACTTTCAAAACGATGGCCAGGCACAAACGCTCACACACACACACACACACGTGGGACAGGGGCGCGTTGATTTGATGCTTCCTGCTTAGCGATCGCGATAGCGCTCGACCGCTCCGCTAGCGGCTTGTGCGCGACACGTTGATTAATTCGATCGCTCTTCCCCTCGAGGTGGCTGCTACTGCTGATGGCGTCGTGGCGTCGTGTCTCGTGGCGGTGGCCATTGGCGTATTGGCGAGTTCTCTCTCTGTTTCTTTCTCTCTCTCTCTTACGGACAAACCGGTAACCTGTGCGTGCCTACGGGCGGGGTTCGGAAAATGTTCGTTAATTGTGCTGAGAACGGAGCCAGGACCCGACGCAAGACGGTCGACTTCCGTGTTGCGTTGTGATTCGCAAGCGAACGGTAATTCGCCAATGTCACCTTGGCAGGCGCGCCTGTTTAGTTATTCACGCTGTACACCTTCCTCTAGCTTGCTGGCTTCACTTTCACCGGGGTGTTGGCATTTTCATTGGGGCGTTTTATGCCGAGGGTCACAAGCCTGCTGGAACGAAAACGATGGTGCTTTTTGCTGTTGGTGAAATTCAATCAATTCCCCGGGAGTTTCAGTCGTCCACGAACGGTGAGGTAAAGAAGAAAGCAGGATTGAAAAACAAAAAAAAAACCACGTAGAACAAAGACGTCGTTTGATCTGGAAGCTTCCTCACTGTTACGTGTGGAAAGCTCTCGTTGCACCTGCACCCGGCAAGATGAAAGGATAAAGGTGTGTGTTAAGCCGTTTCATCGGCTTGGCTTCCGGTTGGCAGGCGATCAAATGTCGGTTCCGGTGGGGAGCATATTTTCTTCGTAAAAATCTAACACTCAGCAAGGACGCAACGGACCCGGGTGTAAGGGCGTAGTTCAAGCAAACCGGGAGCTTTGCGAGTGTGTGCCATTATGGCGCAGTTGCAGCAATGCATATGTGTTTGTTTGTGCCCGGTCGATAACAATGCAATTCAATCGAAGAAAATTGCTATCGTCGGTTCGACGTGAATGTGGATTTTTCGAGCCCGTTCGTATCAGCTTTGTAGGGTTGGAATTCAATAAAAAGGTTGGATTTCACTGGGTAACATTAAAGATTCCTACACAACCCGTATGCAGGTACCAGACGCTGCAAAATTTAACGCAGTTAGGCTGGGAATTTTCACGGATCAATTTGCACATTTTTCCTGGCTGCTTTCACCATGATTACATATACTTGCACAATCACATAAAAGCCTTTACGTGCCCTGCTTTATCGATCTGCGTATAGAAAACAAACAAAGCAACGCAAACACGCATTCACTTTCGCGGTGGTAGGTAAGCCTACCGAATCTGCGAATCAAACTTCAATCAATCAAACGGGCCGGGCGGGCGGGTACATTTGCGAAAATTGATATCCTCTCTAGGGGGTCACATTTCGTGCCGCAACGACCGGTTGGCAATTTCGCGCGGAGCGCACAAAAGCACTGGTAAAATTGGGGGGAAAACCCAGCATGCACGAGAGACCGATGGGACGGGCGAGAAAATTGGATTAATGAAATCCTGCCTTCCGTGTCCCGCCTGGTGTTTGGGTTTCCGTGCCACTTTCACCAGAACGCTTTCGTAATGGCGAAACATAAGCCAGCGTTAGTTCTTTAATTTTCCTCCTCGAGCTCGGCCACCGAGCTCGCGATTGGAAAGCGATACTGTGTCAACGGTGTTCCGTTTGTTCACGTCAGGACTTTCCCCAGCGACAGAGCCGTAAATTGCGCATACAAACCGCTAACCAACGTTCGCCGCAATACGGGCCCACACGCGAACATGAACTGACAAAATTCACCGGCAGTTTGGCTAGGCCTAATGAGATTCCATTTTCTGATAACTCACGGTGCGTTTGTGTAACGTTTTGCACACAGGAAGCCGCAGGAAGCGAGTGGTGCGTGTATCGAAAGTTGCCAGTGGCGTTAATTGCCCGAACCGATCGCCGAGCGTAAGGCAAGTGCTTGTGGTGGTTGGGTTTCGGTCTCGAATGTGTTACTGTGGCCGTCCCTTCGGTCGTCTGTAAAACCAACACCGGGAAAGCGGGGCAGGACGAATGTTACCGTGATTGCGTGTGTCATTTGAAGCTGCAGTGTAGCAACTGATCGAGACGACGCCGACGACGACAGCGACGTTTAAGGTGGCCTCCTCGCGGCAATCGGCTACTCCCTAGCGGCATGATATAGGGCTATGGGACGGGCAGCAACCGGTTGTAACATTCCGCCAAGGTATTGGTAAGTACGCTGGTTGTCGAGCAAAGGATTTCCCACAAATTGTTTTCCACTTTTCGCGATTCGCTCCTGCCGGTGGTTTCCAACCGGCCGTGGCGGGCTTTTTGCAGTCGAACGGGTAATAATTCATGCATAAACGTTCACCACCAACTTTTCCGCTCGATTGAGCACTCCAGTGCACCTGTGCCATAAAGATGTCCTTCCAACGCTTCGATCGATATCTTCGTATCGTCGAATCGGTGCGCTTGCTTTTACTTCCAAGCGAGCGGAGCCACCGAAGTAATTGGAAGCGAATCAATATATATATATATCGGCGGAGGTCTCCCATCATGGCTTTCCGCTGAATTCAACCGAACTTCATCTCTTTAACCACGGTGACATGTGGCACTGAAGTGCGCGAGGAACGGTGCTCGTAAAAAAATCAAACCCACTCGATCGGCACGCCATCACAAACGCACCGAACTCGAATCGATACTGGAAGCTTCCATCCAAGCTAGCCGTGGCTTTTTTCCACTCTTTTTTCGAGCAAATAACATTACCCACCGTTCACCAGATTGTCATCGGATTGACGCGTTGGCTTCGAGACGTGGCCCACGCGTACGATTCCGATAGACATTTGTCACCGCTCTGTAGCCCGTCGACGAGTCTGAGTCTGCGGGGGTCACGCTTAATTAGACTAATGCGTTTGGAGTGGCAGTTGTACCGCCATGTAGGCTTAGCCATCGATTCACCATCCACCGCGAAGTGGGTGCTTTGTACCGCGAACATTCAATGGCTCTTACGACTATTTGGAAGGGTAGGAGATCAACAACCGTGTGTTTAAAAAAAAGAGGACAAGCACACGTTTGGGTGAATAATTAACGTCAAACTCGAGAGTCCTTTCATGCTGGGTACTCTGGAAGAGATCGAATACACGTTCGATTTCACACCGCAATAAAAATGGCCCATCAAGCCCTTTGGAAAGGTGACGGACGTATCCCGTATCGGAGCATCGAATACTGAGCCATCATACGGCACGTGCCTGCCAGGGTGTTATGCTATTGCACGTTTTTCTTCAAACTACCTGACACCTGTCACGGGCGCACAAGGGGTATAGATAAGGCTGCCTAAATAATGCTACAAGCTAGAATCCGTTCCGAGTTAACAGCACACCGAGCAGCATAATGTGATTTTCATCCAGCGAGGGTTTTTTTTTTTCAAATACCTAGCTGATGCTCAAAAAATTGGTTGGAAATAATCCATCGAAAAGAATCGACTGCGTGTAACCGCGGAGATGAATTTTCGTGCACCGACAGCAATCGATCTGGCGATGTGATAAAATGTGGAGGCTTAAATTTCATCAGCCCGTGCTGAGCTGAAATGGAGGTTGAAAAAAGGTTCCAAAAGGCAAGGGTCTGTAAATGAAACCGTCTAACGGTCGTGAGGGAAACCGTGGAGAGTGGATAGCAGGTTACCGACGGTCTGATATCGACTTCAATCCCGGAACGGGGCGATTCCCGCCATCAAACGCCGCTAGGTGTAGGGGTGGCAAAAATCGATATTATCTTTCGCCGGTTGGGCTCTAATTTTAGAACCAGCGGAATCCAGTGGAGCCGTAGGCTCGTACACACGCGCGCTCAGCCGTACAAACACACATCTCCAGGTTACACATTTACATACGAACCGCGGGTGAGCGGTCGCTTGTAAGATCGTTACACCGGCACCGTGTCATCGACTGACGGCATCAACGTGAGCGAATACAACGAGGCATGGGCTCGCGGTAGCTAAGAGGGCAGGATAAATAACAAAATGCTGTATGCATGAATAATGCATGACCCTCGGCTCGCACGTCGGTGCATGGAACAGACCTGTTTCTCGGTAGTGCCGTTGGAAGCCCGGGTCCCAGTTCCAATCTCTGCCGTTGCGTCCGTGTAATTCATATTTTCTTCCCCGCGGGCCATTCATATCGATGTAATCGGCTCGATGGATGGGCTTGACTCAGGATGTCCGATACGAGCCGGCCAAGACGGTGGGCTATGAATAATGCCATCGATTAAAACTTGCCCTAATGGGACCGGCCAGAGCGACACAATCACTTAGCGTTTGCAGTGGGTTAAAAGCAGGACAGAGTTCCGATTGCTATCCATCGTTGACTGTTGTAATGAAATGTGTTTACTCGTCTCCACCTGACGGGGTTTTGAAACGAACCTTCTTCTCTCTCTCACACATCAACCCACACTGTGACGTGTTTACAAGATCAAAACAACATCGTTAAAGTGGAAGCAGAAAAAAGAAACGAGGGCCTATTCGGCTCATCCACTCGTATCAAACCATCGCAAAGCGATGAAGCGTGTCTTGTGAAACTTGACCCTTTTCGGTGGAACATTACCAAGCTCAAACACAAGCCGTCCCGAGTCGCCTTTTGTGCCCAGCTCCGTGGGTTTGTAATCTACGTCCAACAAAACAAACCGAACCCGCCGGCGCTGGTAAGCTGCTGCTTAATGATCCATAAAGCAGTTTAGCTGCGCCGTGTTTTTCCGTTGGTGGTGCACAAAAAAAATAGCTCGAATGGGAAGTGGTTTTGCGGGAAAATTGAAAACTCCTCGAACGGATTTTTTTTTTGCATTTTAGTCTCTATGGCCCGACACGCACGCAGGAAGGTCGTTCCTTAATTAGCGGTTTTAATGGAATTCTAAATGGAAAACCAGTTTAATTATGCAAGAATTAAGCCAAGTTCGCGTACTGTACGGTGTTCAGTGCGAGTTGATTGTGAATGGACGCAATTATTGACATTCAAACGGGGCACTGAAAGTAGTAAAGTACTCGGCGTCTCAATCTGCACCTTATTTTAAAGTACTGGGCGTCTTCATCGCTGGTTTTTGCATCGTTTGAAAATAATAAAATTATTTGATTACCGAAATACGGTACCAGAATGCTTTGTGCTGTCTTTATCGAATGGGCTGATGGAGCATAGACATAAGTAAAGGACTGGGCGTCTCCATCAGCACCTTTGTTGTGGGTACTAGGCGTCTACATCACTATATTTGCATCATTTGAAAATTAAAAAAGTCTTTTTATCTGAACGGTAAAAGAAACCACCATGTTTATTATGATTATTGCGACATTTGTGCTGTCTCCCTCGAATTTGGTTGGTACTTGTATCACTTCGCACACAGCATTGAAGATAGTAAAGTACTGGGCGCCTCCATTACCTACCTGTTTTAAAGTACGAGACATTTCCATCGTTTGAAAGTAATGGAATTATCTGATGCACGTTGAAATAACAGCACGGGGTTTCTCTCAAACGTTTATCGAGACATTTGTGCTCTCTGACTTGAACGGATGGGTGCACGTATCAATCCACACATCGCTTCGGTGCTGTGCTGCGGGACGCGTTGAATAAATTACGCCACAAAATTGCTTCGCGTGATAGCTCCGTTTCAGTTGGAGCTGGTCAGCTCACCCTTGGGGTAGAGTGCGACCGGATAACAAATTGCTTCATAGCAAGCACGCAAGGCTACGACACGGCACGGCTTGGTGAGATGTGGCTCAAGTTCGCTCACGTATGAACGGGCACCGACTGGGAAGATAATCAGATTACGAAGTAATAATCATACATTATCCCTTATTGTTTTGATGCACGGTGCCGTCATTAAACGTGTGGAAGGAGACCGTGTATCGCCAATGGAGACTTTTATGCGCCCTCGGTGAACCCAAGGGCTTATATATGCGTGCAAAATGAAGTAGTTGCATTATGCAGGTCCGTTATCACCTGACCAGATTGTTATCGGCTGGGTGAATTATGCCACTACTTGATGGCTATGATCCATTCAGAGAAATTTTCATTCCCATCGGTTAAGCTAGCGACTGTTGCGTGTAGGTACAAATGCAAAATGTCGTAAGTAATGTCAGGTGAAAGGACATCATCAGATGGCATGTTTATGAGCCTCCCATTTGATGCTATCAATCACTCCGCCTATTTTGCATGTCGTACACAAACCATCCACACTAGATTTCATTCTCATTCGTGGCGGAAACTTCATGCATTCATTTTCAAAAAAATGACTTTCACCTGGACTGCTGCTCCTTATCGCCGTTTTGTTTTTTTTTAAACCACAATGGCTACTTATGTTATGTCTCCCTCGACGAAGTGAGTGCCTACCGTAGCGTGTCAAGTTAGCGTTCTGGTGCTCCCGTACGGAGAGCGCATGTGGTGGAACGATGCGCATTCTCGTAAGCGTACACGTATGACAAAAATCACCGTGCCCATGAATGGAAAATGCCAATTTCCACCGAGCACTGAGCACCGAGCGCCGAGGGACTTTACGATAATGGTATGCAAAGAAGATGAAATATTCATACCCAATGTATGCGCGATCAACGCTTATCTCTCGAGCTGCGGTGGAAATCCACGTCGTTGCTGGGGTCAGGTGTAGCCTACATTCAGGCGCAAACGGTCTGCCTAACCGCGAACATTATGAGAAGCATTCGGGAACGGCCTTCGCTTTCGTGCCAGAGGGGTTTCGGAAATTGAGATTGACGGCATGATCAAATTTTCGTCTGCCCCAAAACTACGATAGTAATGAAGATTGGTTTTCCCCTTGACGCAGGAATAATCAGCATCGCTTACATGCCGTCCAGGGGTGCTTAATGTGAACATAGGCGAATATGAGCTTTCGAAAAATACGAGCCCCATGCATTAGCTCGCTCCAGTGATTGGGCTCCAGTTTATGGTTCCTTCTTAACACTTTCTTCTTTCTTTGCTTGCTTTTATTAGATGCAGTCATAATCGACGTGTTGAGACGAAAGAGGAAGAAAAAAGGCAGTGATAGAGTGAAGGCGGCGACGGGAAGATGCCGTCACGGAATGCCCTATGGACGTGGATAAAGCTCCTCGGGCTGGCACTGGCGGTGCTGGACCTCGCGTCGGTGTCGGCTCAATCGAACTCGCCGCAAACATGCCCCCCGGGTAGCGACATCAGTCCGTGCGTGTGTCAGGTGAAGAAGAACGGTCTCGACATCCTGTGTGAGGCCACCGACGTGCAGCACATCACCAAAGCGATGAGTGCGCTCAAGGGCAAGAGCCCGATCATCTTCTACCTGAAGCTGCGCCACAACAACCTACCAAAGCTGCAGGGCTTCGTGTTCCTGGCGCTCGACATTCGGCATCTGACCATCCACAACAGCAGCCTCGCGACCATCGAGGAGACGTCTCTCAGCTCTCTCGGTAAGTGGGCGCGGGATTCCTTTTCTTTTGCGGTTTTGTTTCCCATTTTGCGTTGCGTCTCCTTAGGGAAAATCCCAACCTGAATACGTGCTGGCACGTCTCGAAGGCTCAAAACGCACCAAGCACTCTATTGTGCGAAACCTAGACTTAACGGGAAAGGCGAAGTCGTCGTCGACGAATCACGACATACCGGGCACGTTGTTGGAGGCTCTTAAAATTTTACGATTGACTGCTTTTGCGCCATATTTGTTACAGCCACTGCGCAATTAGGCGGCGAATTCGTGGAACCGGAATTCGTGCCGCAGCTCGATGGGCACACGCTGGAATGGAATCGTTCTGCGCTCGGTGTACCGGCTCTGGGAGGAACGGTTCATTTCAATAAAAATATAACGATTGTCTGAAGTGAACATTTTATGGCATCTCCGAAAAGCTTGCTGCTGAAAAACAGATGAGATTTTTATCTCACCGTGCCGTAAAACCCCGATACCCGGGTGGAACTTTGATAATGACTAGGCCATTGGGGAGCGTTTGTTTTGAGGGAATATTTTGCTCGTTATCTGCGTCGGCGATGCAATCTCCGGTGGACGGCATGGAATGAAGCCGTTGTGTTTTATGAGTAGATTTTAAAGGATTTTAATAGAGTGTCTACGCCGGTGGAGCTTAACTTTTGTTATGCTAAGCTCACTGAATGAAAGCTTGCACAAATGAGTGAACCAACACGGGAAAAACGTCACACTGTTCCAGGCGCACTGCTCAAAATGCAATCAAAAATTCCATCCAACTGCCCACAAAATGTTTAATGCATGTCGCATTGAGCATGGTAAATGAACCGCCGCTGCAAAAGAGCACGAGAACCTCATTTGAATGTCCGACCCTGATTCGGCAGGGGCGCGTAATTCGTTTGCCTTGGCAATTAGCATGCTAATTAAAACCGTACCACGCTTTTTTTTCTGCAGGACGCGGCCTGACGCAGCTCGATGTGTCCCAAAATCAACTGATGAGCGTACCGTCGAGTGCCCTAAAGAACCTGCACTATTTGTTGATCCTGAACCTGAACCACAACCGCATCTCGCAGATCCACAACCGAGCGTTCGAGGGCCTCGACACGCTGGAGATTCTCACGATCTACGAAAACAAGCTGACGTTCATCGAACCGGACGCGTTCCGTGGGTTGGACAAGTAAGTAAAGCGAAGCGGGATCCGGATGCGGGCGGCTTGATTGTTAATGTATAAATCATCAACCCCGATCGGCAGGAAGCTAAAGCGGCTTAATTTGGGCGGAAACGACCTCACCTCGGTGCCGCAGAAGGCGCTTTCGATGTTGGAAAACCTCCGGAAGCTTGAACTCCAGGAGAACCGCATTAAAACAATCAAAGAAGGCGATTTCGAAGGTGCGTAGTAACTGAAACTCCGGCACTTGATGAGCGAGTCTCTGATGTGGTTCACGGGCATTTGCAGGTCTGGAGAATCTCGACTCCCTCATTTTGGCTCACAATCAGCTAACGGAAGTTCCGGCTCGGGTGTTCTTCCACCTAACGCTGCTCAACTCGCTCGAGCTCGAGGGCAACTCAATCTCGTTCATCGCGAAGGAAGCGTTCGAGGGCTTGGAAGGTGAGCATCCGACATCAGGGAGTTACGGATCATTAACGATGATATCGCATCGCTTAACCATCTGGTTCTTTATTTCGAGCAGAAAATCTCCAATATCTCCGCCTGGGCGACAACAACCTCCACATCATCCCGAGTGAGGCCCTGCGTCCCTTGCACCGGCTGCGACATCTTGACCTGCGCTCGAACAACATCTCCGTTATTAGTGAGGACGCTTTCGTGGGTTTCGGAGACTCGATCACCTTTTTGAATCTTCAGAAAAACGAGTAAGTATCGCATGGCAGGCGAGTGACCGCAGTCAGACGTGAATCCCGCCAGTCGGGCAACTAACGAAGGCATTTTTTTGTGGACGGACTTGTCGACCGAAAGATGGTATCCTTCGATGGAAACCATTCCCTCGGAACGCTTTGGCATTAATTAATGGCCGTTTCTTTGGGGCACGTTCGCTTTGCCAAGCCCTTGCTTATGCTCTGTTTGTGTCGTTGCGTTTTTTTTTTCTTCTCTGCTTTGTACCATCAGCATCAAGGTCCTGCCGGCACTCGTGTTTGAAAATCTCAACTCCCTCGAGACGCTCAGCATCCAGAACAACAAGCTGACTCGCATACCGGAGGAGGTGATGGAGCCGATCATGGACTCGCTGCGTGTCGTTGATATTATGGGTAAGTGAATACGAGCTGCCATTAGGTGGTTGCGTCGGGTGGGCGTTGCCAGATGAAAAGACTCCTCTTCGCTACTTGTTTTGAGCGTTTTGCAACTCGCAAGCACTCTGATGGCTTTACTAACTCCGGGAGGGCGAAAAGATAACCATTTTTAATGAATACGTACTGTGTGCAAGTGCCAGCGCGAGAGGGTGTATCCTTAATTTATGTGCGCCTGGTGGCATTAGCTGCGGGAATTGAAGGTGACCAGCTCGGGGTCGTAAGGGAACGCAAAAGAACGGCACCCGAAGATTACAATCTAAACGAGGGTTTCCAGCGCCCTCGTCTCGGAAAGCACACGGTTTTTCATTCGGTTCCCTCGTGCCGGCATGTGACAAACTTGTTGAAGTCGTAAATTAGTGGCTCGGTAAGCATTTGAATTTATGTGAACATTAATTAAACTCTACTCTCGGTCTTGTGTGGGTAGCATCGTCACGACACCGACAGTTCGCTCGCTGAGACGAGTATACACGAGCCACGAGCCACAAAAGTTACACAGAATGATTGCGAGTTATAGCGCGCCCGCAATCCAATATACGAGCCATAACGAGAGGAGAAAAAAGATAAGAAATGTTTCGATTATCTTTCGTCTCTAATTATTCAATTTTTGAGTCGAAGTTGACACTCGGCAATCGTCATCACGATGGAGCAAAATGCAAATGAAACGCCCGCGAGAAAAACGGCGAGGAAAATGAATTCCTGTACTTCGTTATGCTTTTTGATTTCTAGTGACTTTAGACATTCACTGATTTCCATCTCAACCGGTTGAGCTGAAAGATGGAAAAAGGCGTCGGAAAAAAGCATTCTCTCTATCATCTCGAATATGACTCGTAACCACTTCCAAGTGCCACAGCGTGAAGCTGACAATATGGCGGGAAAAGTTTTCGTGTGTCCTCAAACCGAACGAGACGGCCCGGTGCTGGGAAAAAGGAAGCGCGCCTGATATCGTCTCGCTTCCGGTGACAACTCAATCAACTTCACTGGTAGTTTTTTTTTTGGTTACTTTATTCCACGCCTGCACCGTGCCCGTGAACGTGCCAACTTTTGACACGGTTTCCGGCGCGCTGGTCCGTAGAGTTGGGCGAAGAGGAAAAAATAATGTCCGTGAAAATGGCGACACCGACCGGATGCTGGTACGGAGCGTTGCTCTATGGTGGCGCAAATGGAATTCGCTAGTGTCGACGGTGTGCTCGACATTTGCCCGTGGGCTAGATAAATGAAGATCAATCGGGGGACATTTTATTTTCCCGACTCGAGGACGAGTGACGGTGACACCGCTTCGCCACATGGGCCATCGCACCTAATTTGATCTGGGTGGATTTCCTGCAAGTGGATGGAAGGCAACAGCCATCTCCGGAGAACTCGGGTTGCTGCGTGACGCTGCTAATGGAAATATATGCGACGCGTGATAGTGAAATGGCCCATTCGTTGCCAGGCCGCTTGATTGGAGGCTTGATTTTCGATTTTATTTCATTTGGCTAGCCCACGCTACGAAGCAATGGCACAAGGGTCCATCAGCTGCGTGTGACCTCGTCGTACGATCGATACGAATTATCGATAGCGACCGAACAAACTATCGGGAAGTGTGCGAAAGAAAATTGGTTTTCCGGTTGCCCATTTATTTGGAAAAGTTTTATCGAGCTTGGTGCTCGGCACCGAAGGGACCCTAGGCTCGCAGGGATTTGCGAGGCTCAAAGTTCAAAGATCGATACACATTTACTACGGTGGGTTCACGGAAGGTAGACGAGAAAAGTAGGCGCTGCAAATGAGCCAAAAATTAAACGCGCCTTCTACGACCCCGAGGAAGCTCCTGCGTGACTTCCTATCTGCGTTCTGCGTGCGGTAGAAGAACAGAAGCAAACAAAAAGGCTGACAGAAAACGTGGTTTCGTGTTTATGATTCATTGGCAATCCCCTTGATTGTAATAAAATCTTGACTATCCCCGTGGGAGTGAGTCTTGATGGTCTCGAAGGTGGTAATAAAACAGGTATTTGATTAATTCACGCGTTTAGGATTGTTACAATCCATGGCAAAAGTTTCACAGAATTGCTACAATGTTCTTGCCGTGGTGACATGAGCAGAACCTTGCAATCATTACTATGCGTAGCAGTAAATGGCAATAAGGATACATCGTAATGAATGAATGCTCACTCAACCCAGCCGGCTAACGAGCAGACTAACCAATGAGCAGTTGGATGAGCATCGTTGAGCAATTTACGATAAATGGCGCTAGCGCCCGTTATCTGACGAAGCATCTCACTCACGGAACACCGGATCGCATTTCATTCGCATCCTATCGGGCACGTCACGAGCTTAACCCTATCCGGGGCGCGCCCGAGGAGCACGTGCAATATTGAAAGCTCAAATTACAACGGCCCCATCCCACCCGGTTGTGGGCGGATTCGATTCTCTTCCTTGCCTTTATCCAGATAATCCATTGATCTGCGCGTGTGAGCTCGTCTGGTTCCCGAACCTGCTGCGCGACCTGAAGAACCGAGACGACGAGATGACCCAGAAGAAGCGCCCCATGTGCATGATGGTGAACGAACACCGGGAGTACTACGTCCAGAACCTGCCCGTTGAGCGGATGAACTGCGTCGGCAAGAAGTACCACACGTCGTCGCTGAGCGGCAACACCGCTCCGGGCACCGTCAAGGATACGCTCCTCACGATGGTGGCCACCGTCGTGACCGGAACAGCACTGATTGGATACGGCAGGCTCCGCTAGACGCGTGGGTGAGTAAGTGGGCCGAGGATGGCGAAAGAGCGAGAGAGAAAGAAAGAGAGAGAGATGGAGAGTGCACGTTTGGGAATAGGAGCCCTGGAAAAGGAACGTGTGGGAAATTTGGGGTGCAACCCGAGCAGACGGACAGAACGGGATCTAAAGTGTAGCGTAGGATAAGAAATAAAGCTAGGTGGGAATAGCAGGAGTTGGTGTGGAAAGAATAGAAGACGAAGAAGAAAAAAAAACAACACAAATATCATCGCAACGGTACGGTAGTCAATTGGTTCGGGATGGCAAACGGTAGCAGACCGGAGCGGAACAAATACAAATGTCACTTTGATTTTCCACGCTTGCTTTGATTTGCGATCGCGGGCGAACGGTGCGGTTCGATCGGATCGGACAATTTTTCCCCGGGACGGGAAAAGCCCGAGCCCGGATCGGCACGCTTCGGAACAATGGTGGCGTCTCGCGAGAGTTCCCTTCTGCCGGCGTACTCTTCACCGGCGAGGAAAACAGAAATCACATTACCAAAGAGTCTTTCAATGGAGTAAACTACATGCATACGTTTCCGGAACGCGCTTCTGCCGATCACCGCGAGCGAGTGGAAAAGCGTCCGGAAGAGGGAAATGATGTTAGCTTCCAGCAATGGGTAGGAAACAAAACAAAAGTAAAAACAAAACGCAAACAATGCATGTGGTGTTAGCAGCAGGCGCACAACAGAAGCACCTTCATCCCGGAGGAGCAAGCGAAGGCGAAACAAAAATGGAGAATGTTTTCGCGCAAAACGCAAGCTGCGTTTGGCTCCATTCCCTTCCGCGGTGCGTGGGGGAGTTTTGGGGAATTAGCTTTTAGGCGCTTTGCTTTCGGTTCACTCGTTCTACTTTAAAGCTTTCCACCGAGCCTGGCTCGCGTAGAATCGTTCGCACGTTCATCGTAATCATAGGCTAGACATTCATCTCCAGGCAGGAAACGTGGAAGTGGAAGCTGAAAAAATATATGCACGAGAAAGAGAGAAAGAGAGAAAAACTTCGCCACCAGAAGGCGTTGCTTTATGACACGTTCGACACTCAAGCAGGCATCCAAGCGTGAGGAAATGAACCGGGAACCTTTGTCCAGTGTCAGGTGCAAGGGTTCTCGCTTCGTGCGCTGGACGCCATCGCTGGGAAGGAGTCGAGATAGATCTACAGACTTTATGTTCAGCGAAGGCTACGTTTCGTTCCTTTTAACTTCAACCTGAGTTTGGCTTTCACAGATAGACGGATAGCATATAGGGAGCTAGTTCAATCGAACGTCTCCCCTGCGAATGCAGAAAGAGAAGAAAAAAAACTTACACTCAGAAATACGCGCCTGCAGCGCAAAGATGGATGTATTTAATCCTATTTACATATACAAACCACACCACGGCGTGCATGTTGAATGTATTTTTCATCTCAAACCATGCCCCCTTCTCAGTGTCAGTGTTTCGATGCACAGCAAAGAGTTATTTACAAGCGATTTGATTCTGAAAGCAACACCTTGCAAGTAATTAAACATATCACTTTGAAGAAGCTAAAACAAACCAAACAAAAACACCCAATCGTATGCATATAAACGTATGTTTAAGAATGTTTGAATATCTATGAATATATCTACTATATACACGTATACCGCATATAATTGCGTGCGCAAATGCAACAACAAAAAAGATATTGCACCAAATATGAAGCTATGGAAAAAGGATTCAAAGCCTAACCCTTTAAGCTACTCAAAGCAAAACATATCATCGGATGTGAAACCCAAACATGAATTATGATACTTCAAGTGGAATCGTGACCAGTTCACATTCGCACACTTTACTAGATGTCTATGTTTAAAACAACTGCAGCAACAAAAGATTGCGTGAAAAAAAATTCGACACATATCAAAGTAAATATTCCAAATGAAGAAGAGCATTAAAATAGCATAAGATACCGGTTAGAGCGTAAGTGTGTGTATGTGTACGAGGAGCTTTCAGCTGCAAATTGAGGGAAAGGATACAATCATGTTATTACATTTTGATACATTGTTATACATCCAACGGAGAGATAGAGGCCGTGTAGGGCCGCATGGATCACGGTCCCTTAGCATGGTTTCTTCCGATTCCAAACATATCAGGCAAACCCCCGTTACCCGCAAAAAAAGGACGAGAGGGCCCACAACAGCGTAAAAGGCTGACAAAAACAAAAACAAAAAAACATATCACCCAAGCGACAAATTGAGAGCTGAGCCTTTTTCTTTCTTCTGGATTTTCATTACGATAAGGCGTAGCAAGGCGAGCGCAAAAAAAAAAAAACAAATGACTCGCGGTATTCCACGATACATAAGGTGCATATCAATCTTCGTCCTGTCGTGCATGTGCGGCGGACACGAAGCCAACTGATCGTAGCGTACATTATACTCACCCTTAACCCCCGCTTTGGGGTGCGAATACTCTTTGATGTTCGTTCGCCAATCTCGTTCACGTCGCTGTTCGACTGTGAGCTGAAACGCGCATCAATTTTCGCGTTCCCCTTTTTCGTCCTGTTCTTGTTATTGCACAGAGCGCGATTTTTCATGCACAAAACATCACCACATCACAACAACACCCAAAACCGCCCGCTCGAACACGCGTATCTTTTTGCGCCTCTCGTGCGTGGTTCCGGTGGGGTTGAACGAAAAAGCTCGTTCGGGATCTCCGAAAATTAAAGAAAAAACATACACCCACACACCCATACATATCCCAAACATATCACTAGACGGTAAGACATTGTTCACACGGCCGGTTCGCATCCACTCTGCGAGGCGAGCTTGGTTGTGTTTTTGTAAATCAAAATTTGCTACGGTGTGCCCGGCAGACCACGAACCCGAACCCGGAAGACCACATGTACCCTATCGCTAGAGCGCCACTAAGCTCTCCTAAAGCTCTCTGCTGGCGATCCTGGGTAGAGGATCTCGCTCCGCTCCGGGTAGTCAACATGATCTAAAATCATCAACTAAATCTAACGCAGTAACCCACTGCGCATGGCACACTCGATGTAACACGCCAAGCGTGACAGCACATCACCCAGCACGCTTGCATACCGAGCTGATACGTCAATTGCACCCATCACTGTACGCACATTGATCCTGGTTTTCCTTCACTGTACTGCCTTCGATGTACTTTTCTCGCTCATCACCGACATCCTAAAACGTGTGGCTAAAGCACACCTACACGTAATGTTGTACAGATAGGTCGCAACCCAAGCTGTAACGGATATTTCGTGTGAAAGATGAAGCCACTCTGGGTCGTGGGTCGAAAATGAGATGAGCAAATCCGCCGAAAGTATGCGTTCGTTTTTTTTGGGCTTTCGTTCGCGTGCTGGCATGTGGAGCTGGAAGCGAGAGTTTACGGTGTATTACCCCTACCTAGCTAGCTCGTAAGCGTTACCACTGCTCCGAAACCTCGGAAGCAAAAGCCGGATGGAAGCGGATGCAACTCAAATTAACATTAATATTACATTCGTATACATGTGAGGGATTTGCACTGTTCGTGCTCTAGCCGTGTTTCATTCGCACCATCAGATCTTTCTGTGGCAAGATGTCCCACTCTCCAGCCGTACTCATACTCCTCCACCGATCCACTGCACTGGTGCTTTGGATGTTTCCAGAACAGGATCACCCAGCCCAGAGCCCGCGTGAGAGACGTCACGTCACGGCGGATACTGTTGAGTTGAGTATTTGAAATTTGATTTCCGTAGCCACACGCGTCTTCGGGAGCTTTTCACCTCAAAAGGCATTCTCGAGCACGCACACGTGTACACCCTTCGCTCTCCTCCAATCACCCACTCTCAGACCCTTTTTCGTAGGTTTTGCAATATCGTTCCATAAGCGCTCAACTGAGGAAACACTCCACGAGAGCTGGTGCAGTTGCAGTTTTTTCTTCACATTCGCATTAGATGTGTATGTATGTATGCGTGCGTATGTGTGTGACTTGTGTGTGTGTGTCTTTTTGTTCCCCTCGTTCGGGATTTTCCATCTACCACGTGTTAGCAATTGTTCCGTGGGGTCGAGTGATAAGGTGCCCCATTTCACTTCACCATTCTATCGATGTTTCATGTTGCTCGCAACGCGGTGGCAGCTAAAAGAAGACGTAAGCAAGGCGTGTGTAAGCAAATTTACAGCAACTGGTTATTCATATTGATAAGAAACAGAGAGAGAGAGCGGCAGAAGAGCGAAGGACGATAAGAGAGAGTGGAAGAAAGAACGTAAATAAATGTGCCATTGTTGCACGAAGAAAAGATACAAATCGATATCAATCACCCAGGATACTTACAAAAACCAAAAAAAATACACAATCTACCCACTCAAATGATATTAAAAGCTACAGGAAAAAGCGTTACACTTACTGTTCGATTGATTTTCACATACACAGAAAGCAAAACCAAACACTACGAAAGCTTGTTGTTATTAAAACGATTACTACGATTAAGCGGGCTTCAAACGCGCCCCCACCACGATTCGTTACACGTGCAGGCATGCAAAATAGGATAAAAATAAAAATGGACACACAATGCAAAACATTTACGAAACTCTATGTACGGCAAAAAAAATAAAACAAAGCAAAAAAAGAGAAGTAAAAAACAAAACCCCAAACCGCAAAACCAACCGAATGAAAGCAAGCAAACGAAACAGACACCGCATCAACGGCAGCAAAGGGCGCATGAAACCGAAAAAGAAAACCCTAGAACACGATCCGCATTAATAGCAAAACCTTCAAGTAGCTTAGGCGTTAGAGGCACTAGAAGCCGACCAGGCTGGGCTAGCAGCCGCCGTTAGCGATCGTTAGAGAGCGAAGCACACCGCCACCCAGCAGTAGGCACGAGTCCAACCCCCGAGTAGGACGGCAATAGAACTAGCGCAGCACATTAGATCCGACAGAGGGCACCTCCGGGAGGTCCCTTTTTTCGATGGGTGGCTAGGGCAGCGTTGCAAGGAGGTGTTGAAAATGGAGGTCATATTTGTATTTGCAACCTGCGGATTAGGCTGGCAGATTAGCTGGGCAAGCCCAACAGCAGCACAGGACAGCAGCTGCGCCAGGGACCGTTAGCCGTTAGCGGCACGGAATCAATTGGGCAACGATTCGATGGGTTTGGTTCGATGGCAGCGATGTTGCCGAAATGCGTAGTTTGGGTGCGGAATGGAGGAACCATAAATGCGATGCTAAAATAAAGACATTTCCCCGATTCGATTCGGAAGCCAAACACACCGGTTTGTGCTTTTATTTCGCACGCTGAGAAACGGACGATAGAGAAGAAGCTGGTTGGTTGGTAAGTACTTTCGTTAATTTTATTAGTCCCTTCTTTTTGATTCCCCTTTTTTCCATCGGAATGATTTCCATCGCAAGTTGAAACGCTTCACGAGTGCGCTCGTGGTTGCATCCTTACGATCCCCAGTGGGAACATCGAAAGTCTGAAGTTACACACCCGCCGATGTTGCTCCTGCGTCTCGAGGTCCTGTGGAAACAGCCCGCAAATGAGAAAAAGATTCACGATGAAAAAAAAACCCATGTTCTCTTCACGAGCCAAGACCGGGAGGGTACTGCATCTGTGCCGGTGTGTGTCATTTTCGCGTCAACCAGCTTTGTGTTCCTGCCAAGCAAAGGATAGCTGGTATTCTTCATGCCTGTTTCCGTTGCCTGAGAGTGGAAAACGAACCATCAACTTGCGGTAGAGCTTAACGAGGAATGAACAATAAACGGGTTGGGCAACGAGCGAGACAGCGATACAGCGTGTACGAGAAAAGGACACGTCGACGGTACGAGACATTGACGTTGTAACAAAGCCACGACAGGACGTCACATTGCAAAACAGTTACGGAGCAACGGGACAACGACACAGCTAACCGGGGCTAAATGCATCCGACGCTGCCGATTAGTCATGCCGGAACAACGGACAACTTGGACGGAAGGTCTGAACACAACTCACAAACGGCACAGAGCACAACGAGGAAACACTGTGGAATGGAAATGGCATTGGATCTGGCACCATAATTACCACTTGCGCTTACCCATCAACGGCTTCACAGTGGTTGCTTTTACTCTTCACCAGTCATAACTCCCATGAATTCTGCAATAGCGGGAAAAGCAACATTAACGTCTAAAGTCGAGCAGTTCGAGCAGTCGAGCCATCACAAGTTACCTTCGAAATCAACCGTTCCTGAGCCATCGGCATCAATTTCCTCAACGATGTCATCGAGTTCGTTCTCAGGCACGGCACCGTCCAGCTCACGCAGGATCTGCTTGAAGGAATTCACCGGGATGAAACCCGTGCCTGTTTGTGCGAATCACACATTTGTTCGTTAGCAAAAGTGCTTGAAATGTCCACCGCTTGATGCTTACCATCCTTGTCGTACATCATGAACACTTCACGCAGTTCAGCTCGCAGCACGTCATAGTCCTCCTCCGGCTCGACGTAGTTCGATGCCAGCTCGATAAACTCCGAGAACTCAATCTGGCCCGATTCGTCCTCATCATAGTCCTCCATGACCTCCTTCAGTTCTTCCTCGGAAAGTGCGTACCCGAGCAGCTCCATGATCGTACCGATGACCTCCAGCGAGATGCTGCCCTTCTTCTCAATGTCGAACGCGTTGAAAGCATCCTGCAGGACTGGAACCCAAAAAGCGAGAAACGTCAGCCGATGGCAAACACGTCACAAACGCGGTTAGCTCTTACTCTTCAGCTGGTCCTTGCTCAGCTCAGTCTTGTCCAGTTCCGACTTCTCCATTGTAAGCGTGGGTAGGTTGATTGATTAAGCAACGATGAATAACGAGGCGTAACGCTAGCTTGCAAACTATCACAGTACTGACCGTGACCGCGGGTGGCTCGAGTCCCTTTTGTAAAACGCAATCCCACCAGGCGGGCGCGCGCCAAACTTTACAATCGCTTGCGAGCTGAAGACCTGTGGGTTGCGGTTTCTTTGCTCTATTTCGATCATCAATATAGCTGCTCTGTTGATCATCGCGAGCCGATACGATAATAGGATCAACCTAGCCGCTTCTTGTGTAGTGTAGCCGATAGTGCAGCTGCATTCGACGGCACGAGGAAACCGATGCAACTGCGCGTCATGCGAGGTGGAATGCGTGTTGCATACCTTCGGCTGACCCGCACACCAAGATCGTGACCGAGCGTGGGGCAAAGGTTATAGTGGATCGGTTGCCAAACGATGCGAAAATTGAAAAACCGAACATCACCTGCACCCTTGTAATTGAAATAAACCGATAGCAAAGGGGCATATTTGATATGTTATGACACTAGTTGAGCGAGAGAGAGAGAGAAAAGTCCAATAAAAACGTTCCGGAATCGTTGTAAAACGTGGGCTTTATTCGCATCGGGAGCCACTATCACTTGTCTGCGGAAATTAATACCCGAGCGCAAATGGCACAGAAATGCATGAATCAATCCCACAATCAAGGGCGCTGTTTTTATCGCGCTCAATTACATATATTTTATTTTATATCGGTCGTGTTTTTCTGCTTGCATCGTGATGGGCACAAACAAAAAATAAGCTCCATTTCCAACAGTCCGTGCCGTGCGTCGGGGCAACGGTGATAAGCAATCATCACAGTTTTCCCCACCACGCGGGTGAAATTTCACTGCGTAATAGCGCGTAATACGATTATGAATCGAGCGTGTCGGTGAGGGCCGAGTTTGCGGTTTGCTTTTGTGTGCCATTCCCACCCCCATGCAACAGCAAAAAACTACGGTATGGAATTGTAATTAGATTTGTTGATAGGAAAAATGGCTAGCTTTCGCGCACGATCGTGTGTGTGTGTTTGTGTGTCTGTCTGTGTGTACATTTTATTATTGCAAAAACTCCCTTTTTTTGCGTGTTTTTTTGTTGAGTTGCTGTCGTTAAAACCTCGCCTGTTGGTAATCATCGGATGAAAGGCACACAGCTATGCATACGGAATAAGCAGCAGGTCCCTGTTCGGTGGGTGGAGTTTTGCCGTGGTATGGTTATTGCCTAATTATGCTCCTGCCCTGCGGCAGCACTGCACACGGTTCCCATTTGTTCGTGCCTTGGGCGTATACGTGGAAGCAGATACGGAGGACGTGGTCGAGTGGGGTCAAGTGGTGGGTGGGCAGAAATCCCCGACGAAGGTCCTGCGGGAAAATAGAGAAACAGCATGAGGAGCGTCCTGAAATGCCGGTTCACTGCGAACAGGACGTTTTGCTAAAAGGGACGATTTTAATTGGAACGAATGAAAATTGCTACACAACGGCGAATGAGGAAGTGTGTTTGAAGTGACACAATTTCAAAGTCACATGACATCCGGTTGCAGAAATGACACGAGGCCAGCGCCAGGACGTACAGGAATATGGCCGTTTTTCGAGACCGGACGTGGCTGGGAAAATTACGATGGGCTACGG
The DNA here is from genome assembly GCF_943737925.1 of Anopheles nili. Lineage (NCBI taxonomy): Eukaryota > Metazoa > Arthropoda > Insecta > Diptera > Culicidae > Anopheles > Anopheles nili. The sequence goes on from NC_071292.1 coordinate 57,240,765, forward strand.
TTATGCAAATACGAGCGTACCTTTCGGTGCAGGAGCAAAGGCGACGGCATCACACGGACGACGGACGCTTACTCTCCGGTCATAACCGCCATGAACTCTGCAAGCAGACGGATCGAAGTAAATAGCTCGTATCACAAAAGCTGCACTACAAAGGCACGCCTGCTCACCTTCAAAATCAACCGTCCCAGAACCGTCCGCGTCAATCTCATCTATGATGTCGTCGAGCTCGTTCTCCGGTACGGCGCCGTCCAGCTCCTGCAGGATCTTTTTAAACGTTTCCAGCGGAATGAAGCCGGTACCTGGAAAGGATTTCAACAAACCAAACCACCACTAAACACTCCATCGCGTACGTGTCGAGCCACCGGGACCATACCATTTTTGTCGTACATCATGAACACCTCGCGAAGTTCGGCCCGCAGCGCATCGTAGTCCTCCTCCGGTTCGACGAACTCCGACGCCAGCTCGAGGTACTCCTCGAACTCGATCTGACCCGACGCGTCCACGTCGTACTCCTCCATGATCTCTTTCAGTTCCTCCTCCGAGACCGTTTGGCCGAGCAGCTCGAGAATCGTGCCGACGACCTCCACCGAGATGCTGCCCTTCTTCTCGATGTCGAACGCCTCGAACGATTCCTTGAGGACTGCATGTGGGAGAAATGACACGTGTTCACTTTTCGTGCGTTTTCACCAGTACCAGGACATGACACGTTACCTCGGAGCTGATCCTTGCTCAATTCCGGCTTGTTCATGTTGTGTGCGGTGATTGGGTGTGGTGAGCGCAAATCAAACAGTAAATTCCTTGCAATGCCGCGACAATACTGAACGGGCTCGCAGGTGGTCCGAGTCCTTTTTGTAAACGACCGTTCCGCGTCTGACGGCGCTGGTGATTACAATCGCTTGCGATCCAATACCTGCCGGTTGTGGCTTTCGTGCTCTATTTCGAGGGATTCTGATCGATTGATTTTGTAGCACAATGTAAGCACAATTTGATCGTTTCGATTCACTAACCGCGTGCGTCGGATTCATCACCAAATTGCGAGTCATTGTTGTCGTTGTGTAAACGAGGCTGCCACGAGCAGGTGGTGACGGCTCGTATAATTAATTGCTGAGTTTCTGAAGTCGCAGGTAGCTTCATTTTTTTGGAAAACTGATGGCAGTAAGGATATAATGTCCGTAACCGTGAAATAATGTTACATCAATGTGAAAATCGACCGGTTGAGAGCTCCTTCTGCAATTCGACAAAGCATTCAAGCGCCTTTGGCTATGCAATTTGCATAACACAAAGAGTTGCATCTTTGCATGCTTGCTATTCAAGGATACGCGTGCATCTGGCATGGCGGATGAGTTGTTACGTTGAGCAAAACGAATGAAAATACATTCACTTTCAGTCCTTCAGCCGTCTAAAATTGATCGAACGTTTCACCGGTGGACGTAGCTAAATTCGATAATTATACAAATTGCATTCCACTTCGCTTGGCGTTTGGCATTGACAACGTTTCGTGTGTTGTTTACCCACGGGAAATCACCATATCATTATCGCTATCACTGTACACACACGCACACGTGCAGTGCGTCACAAACAATTACACCTCCCGGAACGCCATACGTGCCCTTACCGGGCGTTGGAAGAAAAGGACAAGTGGCAATCCAAACCCGTCCCGATTACGATTCCATTTCAACGAGCCTGGGTGTCCCGAGCTATTTGCCAACTTGATTGCGATGCATGCTGCTCAATTCGATTAGGTGATTATGTTTTACGTTTTTTCCCCCTCCCCCCGTTTTTCACGCTACCCTTGGGCCCTCTCGGGCGTCTGATTGCGCCGGCGAACTAAGCGGCACACCGATAACGGGCACTAATGAGTGTCAACGAGTTTGCCACCCGTGCCAGTGATAATTTGACACCCGGAAGTGCTGCTCCTGGGACGAGCAAGTAACCCGTGGCAGAGAAAAATCCCGTTCTAATAGAAGGTTCGGTGCATGTAAGCCCTCATGAAGGGAAGCGTGAAAATTACCACCTCCAAGGGAGCGTCGGGTGGGGCTAGAAAAAGGTTTGAGCTAGAAAAAAACCAGGATCCCGCTTGATTGGGAATCCATCCGCCCGAGGCTTCTAGTGATGGTCCATTTTCCCGTGTATTTTCCCGTTGCAGTTGCTACCCACCGTTTGATTGGAGCCGCAATCGCAATGGCTGCCTGGCGGTGCTGTTTTGTGTGACTTGTTTCTCCATACTGATGTGTCTGGTTTTTGCTGACATTTTAAGCCGCGTCGACGAAGAGTAGGTTCCATGTGAAAAGAGGTCCTGTTCATTGCCACAGCGTGTCGACTAAAGATGCACTTTTCTTTCGTGTAGTGATTCCCTCAAGGCGACGACGACACAACGTCCTGGCCACGTGTTCCCGCTGCTGGTGGTGAAGATGTACGACGACACGGTCAAGTGTAGGATGACCGCCGAGTGTTCGATCGCGTGCTCGTATGTCCACGTGCTCAACATATCTACGCAGGTGGACGAACTGGCTAAGGTAAGAGCCTGTTTTCGAGAGTGCTGGTACTGTTGGACATTGCACTTCTGCCAAACTTTCTCCCGATAGGAGAACTCATGCCGCGCCTTCTCACTGACCATGTTATCCTTGCGCACGTCGGACGATATCCTACGCCGGAACTGGCTTTTACTGGACGTCGATTTCGAGGTTACGTCGCTGCAGCTGATCAACTCCAACATCATATCGATCGAGCCTGAATCCTTCGACATCGGATCGATGTTTGGCATGACCGTGCTGACGTTGCAATCGCTCAAGATCGACTACCTGCCGACGGGAGTGTTCCTGGGTTTGCAGAGTCTGCGCGAACTGAATCTACTGAATTTGCCACTTCGCCGGATCGACCCGTATGTGTTGAGTCCGATGAAGTACTCGCTGACGCGACTCGTCATCGAGAGCAGCCTGGATGCGATCGTGCCGAAAAATTTAACAGGATCCGCGACGCTTCCGAAGCTCGAGATTCTGTCGTTGGAGTACAACTCGTTCGTTGACGTGCTTGAGGAGGGAACTTTTGCTAATTTGCCCTCGCTGACAAGCCTCTATCTGCGCAGTTCACACATCACATCGCTCGATGTGAGTGTGTTTCGGGATGTGTGCACCACCGTCAAGCAGATTCACCTGATCGGCAACAAGCTGACTGAGGTGGCAGCTGGTACATTTGACTGTCTACGTGGCACTGAGGCGAAGATCTATCTGAAGGATAACCCGTGGTTGTGCACTTGCTCGCTGCAGTACCTCCAGGAGCTACTGCTGGACACCAACCTCGTGCTGGACGAGCCCGTGTGTCATGCTCCGGTGGAGCTAAAAAGCATGCCGATACGGGACGTAACGCTCTGCACGACATCGGAACCATCTGTCACACCATCTGGTGAGCCATCCACTGAGTCAACAGTGGAACCTTCGAGCAGTCCGGCGACTGAACTGACGTCAACGTCAACCACGGCAATGATAACGACGGAGGAGGTTACGACAAGTACGATGGAGGCAAGCTACACCACAACGACCACTGAGTTCGTTACAGAGCCATCGACGACGGAGGACACGACAACGACGGCGGAGGCGACTACTACTACTAAATTTCCAACTACAACAGAGGTGGATTCTACGACGGAAGAAAACTCTTCAGATGAACATTCTACCACCGAGGATACGACGTACTATCCAACACCAACGACGGAGACGGATTCGACTACGGAAACACCCCTCGAAACCACGTCAGTGTCTACTACTGGCACTACTGAGCTCACTACGCAGGAAACCACGTTTTCCTCAACCACGGAGGAAACTACGATGGAGCCAGAGACCGGTACGCCATCGACCGAGTTCCCTTCAACAACGATAAGAGATGTGAGCACCACAGACAGCACAACATCCACAGAGGCTTCATCCGCATCGACGGAAGATCAAACTACTTCGTCTTCCTCATCGACTGAGCCTGGAAACACACCAACGACAATCGTTCCGCTTCCGACGATCCTTCCAGACTTCGTGCAGGTACAGTGTGAGAGTACAGCCACTCCACTAGCATCGGAGATCATCGCCGAAAAAGCGATCATTCGTCGATTACGCTCCATTGGATTAGGCACGATTTCCCTGAATATCGCTACCCGTTCGAAGTTGTTCACCATCTCTGAGGCGCAGGAAGGCGCCGTTGAGTTGTTTTTCGACAAAACGACGTACGGGGCGGTACTCTGGTTCACAGACACCTCCACACTGTCGGCGGTGTTCTCGACAAACGTTGAGAGTAGCGCGCATTGCCAGACACTCGGTAGTCAGAAAGTGCGCATCGCCAACCTAACCCCGGACAAGAATTACGTCTTCTGTGCGTTCAGCTTGCATGAGGCGATGGTCTCTCCGTTCAACTGTCTTCCGTACCGGTTGCTGCCCGTGTATGGTCAGCGAGCCTGGTTGGTCGAGGATCAGAAGATCATGATGATCAGCATCATCATCTCGTCCATTCTGGTGGCGCTACTAACAGGCGTGCTGGTGACGTACTGCTTCTTCAAGAGTCTGGCGCTGTACCAAACGAACCGTGAGTATTATTGGAAGCAACGTGTTCCAATGTACGACCGAAAAGGACTTCGAAAAGGACTCTCTTTCGTTGCAGACTCGAAGCAGTCCGTGTTGCCCGTGGCCGAGCACAACACCGTCAAGAACACGTACATGTCCCCGATGCCGCCGAAGAAACCGCTCACACCGGAAAGGTTCGTACATCCGGTTCCGGTACACTCCCGGGACCAATTTTAAACTAATTTCGGCTCAGAGCGTAATTGCCTCCACCCCCCCGCCCACGCTGCTGTGTAACGAGGCGAAATTTGAACGATCGAACGACCTGGCATGTTGGTACAGCTGGAACCGGTTCCAGACATGCCGGTTTCAAGCGAAACTTGCTCCACTGGGCAGCACCGGGGAAAACTATTCGCAAATGAAGCTTCTGGGTTTCGTTCAATTGAGTGAAATTTAATTCCACCCGACCGTGATACCGACCTCACCCACGTTTCTGCTCTACCCTCTTCCCTACCTCCCCCCAAAAGGCCGAACATCAAGCGGAGCGTCTCGGACACCAGCATCGAAAGCGGACGCAGCTACGTCTCAGCCGTCGTGCCCGCGACGCAGTTCCAGTACATTTCCTGGAAGATGGAAAACCGCTCGCGGCCCTCACTCGAGTTCTACCCGAACGAGCCACCCCCGCCACCGTTGCCACCCCACCCGAGCAAGCGGCTGAAGAAGCAGAAGTCCGAGATCAAGATAAACTTCCACCAGCAGCAGGGCATCTACGACGAGCCGGCCGGGACGAGCTACAATGGCCGTACGGCGGGTACGAGCAGTTTGCACCAGTCGCTCCGCAGCAACCGGCACCGGGCGTCCTGTGGTGGGGTGTTGCACTGAGTGGGAATGTAACCACCCACCACCCACCCGCTCCCGAGCGGCCATTTTGCCGACTCTTCGGCCGCATTGGCGTACGCGGGTCCGCGAGCAAAGAAGGAGGATAGTGTGAATGAATAAATGATCGAGAATGGCGCGCAGGACGACCTCGACGTCTGGCGAATCTGCCAAAAAACTTTCCCCTCGCGTGGGGCGCGTTTAGCGTGCATGGTTGAGGAATCGTCCATCGCTCCATCGTCTTGTGTTTCTGGTGCTCGCACACGCTGTCTCTCGCAACCGTGCGCTAGTGGTGTAAGAAATATTCCGAAAATCTTTCCACTCCTCAAAACCTTCGCCCCATTCGTTCGTTCGCTCCATTTTCACCGATGAGCCAGGCAGCTGATTTTCTTCGCACACCCCACCAAATCGCTACATACATTATAGTGGATTATGTGCAAGCCGGCAGCTCTCACATCTGCGACGATTTACACCACGTCGACAGCAACAGTAGGCTATGGGATATGTGTGTGTTTTTTTCCCCCAGCCGTCCTTGGGACGCACCGAGACGTGCCGTGGGGGTTTTAGTGGTCACAAGAGAGAAGGACACTCAGGGCCAGGGTGTGAGAACCGCGAGTAGCGTCACGTTTTTAACCGGTTATAATGCTTTTCCCGTGCATCGGCCTGGGGCGCCAGCGGTCAGCGTACGGTGCGGTTAAACAAAAGGTGATCCTGGTACAGATCGAATATTTATAGCGTCCCGACGTGATGGCCCCCGTCCGAGTGTAGCGGGTTCGTAGTCGTAAGAATGCCGGTGCCGTTGTTTCAGTTGGGGTGGGATTTATTTTTGCTCACACGACAACCGATGACAGAGAGACACGTTGGCGTTCGGGCGCTAGACGGGCTGCGCTGGCAGAAGCAACCATAGCTGTTGTCCGTGCCGACGGGAAGGACAATTGATTTCGCGGGGGCAGTCAAATGGAAACCTTGCTGCCAAAAAAACACCCCTCTCATAAAACAAGAGAAAAGGGGGGTCTAAAAGGGACGATTATAAATATGAATATATGTCTACACGGTGGGTGTATATTTAGCGGTTTGGCAAACAGCAGTTAAAAACATTCCAACGGTAATCGGCGTAAAACGGTCGACAACGGATTAAACATGCTTAGCTGAGCGTTTCGATGGCATCTCGTTTCTTCCCATGCTGAGAGAGCTTCCGAACGAAATTAAGCACCACCCTCTGGGGGTGTATAGGAAAATGCCGTAAAACACACGTTCCAAAAAATGCCAAATTGGTCAAATGCACGGTTCGCTCACGCTTGCAGATGCAACAAGTGCCGCATTTTAATTGACCGGATATCAAGTGCCATTTTGCGTACGCCTTTTGTGTGCCGCTCCGAAATCGGCTAATTAAGGCGTGCAGGCTTTGGATCGGGCAGTGCGTGCAATTGGTATGCGAGTGAATGCAACTGGCGTGGGCATCATAATTTAATCATACATCAACAATTATCAATTGTTCGCAATGTGGGCGAGGAAATTGAATTTCCATCGCGTATATTGCCGTGGCAATCGCATACACTTGGTGCTTGCTTTTATTCTCACCGTGGATAACGGCAAACCAATATTGCTGATTGGTTGGTTCATTGAATCAGGTTTTATTGAGTGGATAAAGCGTATCGAAAGCGGATTGAGGAATCAAGGATTGGAAGTAAAAAAAAATATGTGTGGGAAAAAGCGAAAATAAAAATTGTTAGCATGATTATCGATTTTTGCCCACTCGACCCTGGGACAATTTCGATTACCATTTGGTTTGTTCAGTCTATAGTAGAGTGCATTTTCTTTGTACATAAAGTACACATAAAAATCCAATAAACTCCAAATTAAAGAAAAAGCGAAAATTGTTCTCCCTAGAAACGTCGTTTTTTTTTCCGTAAAATATCTGTTTTTTTTCTGCTGTTTGTCTTTTCCGTTCCCGTTGAGCGAGATGAAAAATGGATCGCTAGAAGATCTAATGGTTTTGTAACACCGACCAGCTACAAGCAAAACAAGCGACTCGAACGAAAGCAGCAACAAAAAAAAACTAGCAAACACAATGTAAATCGCGACGGTTTCGATGGCTAGAGAAGAAATCACTCGCCAGCACGCGCTGAGAAAACAGCTCTATTATTACGGACCCGTGGGCGGGCCTCGGAAAAACGCTGGCCCAGGAGCGGCCGCAAATGAGCGGTGCGAGGACGGAAAGAAAAACCCCCGAGCCCCAGCTCGCCGGGAGACACATTCCGAGAAAATGTGATTACACCGTCCACGTCGGGTTCCTCCCGGGGCCCGGTACGGTTGAACTTGTAACTCGAGCGCGACCCAACTTGCCCGAGATTGAAATCGGAAAGCGGCAGGAAAATGGCCCAAATGGGTTCGCTGTGGTGCAGCAATGGCGTCCGGGAGCACGTGCACCAATACGAGCGGTTCGGGTTGGGCGGAAGCTGGGAAAAGTTGGACCGAAGAATTTCCCGTCTCCGGAGAAACTCAGCGCCAGCGTGCGTGAGTGCGTGTGTGCGTGTGTATTTGCGGCTCCACCCGGGTTGGGTGACGAATCCCCCTATGCCCGGGTTGAGGAAAATTATCACCGTTTTCTTTGATCGTAGCGAGGTTTCGCTGCGTGCGTACATTTTACTTTCGTGGAAACACGGAAATTCCTTTAAATTATTCTTATTTTGCCAAATTGCTCAAAAAATAACCCCCCAACCATGGTGCGTGATTGTAGTAGGCCAGAATCTTCGCGAGGCCAACATCGAGGCGTTTTCCACCACGCTCGATCCGGACCGTGAACGGTACCATGGCAACGGACCCGACCATGTAGCAGTTTCCAAATGCGGGGAACCGCAGCCGTTTACTAATTGGTTGCGAGGGTGCTGCGTCCATGCGTGTGAGCATTGGGATGTTTTTTTTTCGGGAAGAACGGGAGAATGAGCAGATCGGCATCATTGCCATCATCATCATCGGCATCATCAGCCGGCTAGGTCGGAGTGACTATCAACCCGATTGGGGTGTCTCTTTCACGCCCGCTGGTGGCCGGGCGCTTGATGGGTTTATTATCGGAAGATGAACGAAAATAAACGTTCGCATCTCGGCTGGTGGGTGGGATTGGGATTGAACAATTTACTGTACACCCTCTTCGCGTGGCCTCTTTGCCCTTTCCGAAAAACGGGGCCCCACAACCATATGGCCGTGTGCTTCGATATATAACTATACAGAACCGACACGGGTCGGTAGCATTTCGGCGGCCGCTTCGTTGGGGTCACGTTTCATTCTTGCTTGAGAACCGCTTCCGGACAGTGTCCTTTTTTTTCAACCAGCCTAGCGATCACGCGTACCAGCGACCTCCGGCAAAATGTCGACTGTTGTAAGTATCGCCCGCAGAAGGGCCAACTCTTCCCTCTAGCGAAAAGAGGGTGGCAAGCATGCCAGCACGGGTGGAAAACCCTCCACCGTTGGTTTTTGGGCACCGATCCAAGAACCCGCTCGGACGGCGCTCGGAAGCAACTATAAAATATAGTGCAGTTGTACATATTAATAAAGCAAAACTGCGTCGAACGGGAGGGAAAAAGCGCCCCACGGCACCTGTACGGTGGGTTTCACAAGCCACTTTTCGCGCGCTCATTGTCGACCCGGTCTGGCCCCCGCGCATTAATACCGTTCCCTGGCGTGGCCGGTCGTCCAAAACGCGGCCAGCAGCTAGTGCAGCTCGTGCAACGCCCAAGTGCATCCGTGCTCAGTTGCATCCCGGTAGCGGCGAACGGCAGAATTCGGCAGAAACCCAGTGAATCCTCGTGCGAGTGACGGTTCCGCCCCGAGATGGTTAGTAGGGCGTTTGGTTAGGTGTTGCGAAAACCCGGGCACTGGGTGGGTAATTTTTTTGTTGTTGTTGCACCAAAAGATGGCCGCGTGGGGAAAAAACGACAACAATTGCAACACGCTTTTGCGAAAACGTCCTCGCGAGCATGTTCCTCGCCCGCGTGTCCGGGTGGGAGGCGAAGAATTTGCGTTCCGATCGCAATCAACAACCGAGCCCAGCACCCTTTAGACCTATGGCAGGGGGTCGCTGGGCGTTATGTCGCGCGTAATGTTCACCCGTAGGGTGGTGGTGGTTTGATACGCAGCTTGGTGGTGGAAAAAAACGTACAACACGCGAGTTCTAGCATGGCGCTTTGCACCGGACGTGGCCCGTGGCTCGTGTGGAGTACCATCGGAGTGGTGTTGTTGTGTCAGTTGGTGCTGCAAAGTGAAGCTCAGTCGTTTTTCCGGCGATCGGTGGTGCGTGAGGAAGGAGACAAATATAAAAAGAAAAAAACCCTCAAACCCTCACTCGAGCTGGAGCGTCGATGGGGTGAATCGACAGGAAGTTGAAGCCCACGGGCTGGAAAGGAGGCTTCAGTGGAAGCGTCCAAAAATCCAGCCCACCCAGTGCACCTAAGGGCTTGCCGGAAATTGGGCCAATTTTGTTGCTCACTCCCCGCGGGAAGTGCGTGTCTGTCGGTGCAAATGATGTCAGCACATAAATTTGCGCCTCGATTGATTTCTGTGTGTTTTTTTTAACTCGCGTTCATTAAATTGAGCGTGCATTTCTGCCAGTCTAAACATCGGCATGTCGGTGCACCTGAATGACCGGGGCGGACAGCTATTATTGACACTTTTCCAGACGGTTTATGGGAGCTAGCGGGCGTGGTGAAAAAAAAACCACACACACACACACACGCGAGAGAGTAATACATCACCCTGATGGCATCCATCACTTGGCACTTAATTCACCTAATGGATTTAGAATGGGGACTAGGGTCACCTTTTTCTGGGGGCAACCACTTTTGGCCGAAGCTGCCCGGGTTCAATTTGTTCGATTTTATGGCATGCATCGCGGCATGTGGTCCTCGTCAATTGGGCGGGTTTATGAGTGACCTGTCATATTTGTATCGTCAGCAGAAACCAATCACCCGATACCACCCGGCCGCTTCGGGCAGATCAAAGCGAAGGATTGATTGAAAAGAGGTGCTGGCTTCCCAAAAAGCCCCCTGCAATTGCACGGGATAAGCACGGGGAAAAAAAACCCTGGCACTCCCCCTGTGAGAGGTTTGCTAGGAACGGTGACTTGGGAAAGAGTCCCAGAATGACGGAAAGCTGCCAACTGCCGCCCGGAATACCAATGAGCGGGCGCACAAGAGAGACAGAGAGAGAGAGAGAGGGCTTGAGCTGGGAACACTCGGCCATCAGAGCCCCAGAACACGTCCGTCTATTTATAATCCCATACAACAGTCCCGGGGGGCAACAGCGGGATAAGTTGGCCATTTCGGGGCGAAAAGCATCCCACCCAAGCGGGACAAGCTGAATATCAAAGCAGGCGGGCAAGTTTTCGCCACGGCATGCTTCGATTTTGGGCTCCGGCGGTTGAGCCTTTCGTAGCGCCGGCGAGATATTGTTGTTCGGGAAAACTCACCTAAGCCGCCCCGTTGCGAGGATGTTGCGCAAAATTTTGGCATTTATATCCTCCCCTCACACCGGGTACTGCCGATTCTTCGATTACTGTTCGAGCTGGTGTACTGCGGGAACGGAGCGTGGGTAGCCAACGCACTTTTCGATTTGCTGATGCGAGGCTTATCGCTGGAAGGCTGGCATTAACAACAGCAAAAAAAAAACTAATCAATACACCCACACACGCCAATAACGCTTTCTACGCTTTTTTTCTTCTTCTCTTTTCATGGCCCTCAACCTGCCTGCAGGATGATCTAGACAAAGCTCAGTTGGAACGTAAGTATGCCATTCCGTTTGGCTGGAAAACGCATCGTGTACCAGGTTCCTCATCGCAGAGAGAATACACTCGACACGGTGTCATATTTGAAAGGAAACCCTTTTTTGAGGGCCAAATATAACCAACCTGAGGGAGTTACTTAATGCTGGAAGTAATCACTTCGCTACGGGGCACACACACACGTGAAAAACGGCCACCCCAAGTGGGCGTACGATGTCGGAAATGTCGCCCAAATTTAACCGCCACAGGAAGCGGCAACGAACCAACCAACTCGGAACCTCGTAAACGGCTAGTTAGCCCGATCGAAACCCACCGCGAGCTCGCTAATGATGGATCAATAATTATAGCGATGCAATCGAAAGTTGTTTCGCCAGAATTCGAATGCGAATTCCGTGGCGACTTTCACGACACCGCGATACCGATCGGGCTGCTTGGTTGGTTGAGGTGTTTCGGCTTGTTTTTGTGTGTGCGTTTTTTTTTTCGTATGTCATTTAAATTGTCGGACCCAACCGTCCGCGACGCCATTTTCCCGTTGGCTTGTTTCACTTTCCGCGTTGTTTGCTTACGGTCTTTTGTCTTTCGGCGGTCCGGACCCGTTCGCGGACCCGCACACATTAACGCACTCGGCCCATAATCCTATCATCGCGCGTTTCCTTTCGCTCGCACATTGTTCGATGTGGCGCATTTTCGCATTATGCAGCGCACCCGTCCGGCATTATGTAAGGCCTCCCTCTCGAAAGGTGCGGAACAGGTGCCAAATAATCGATCGGGCCAGGGAAACGAGCAGATCAGATCCTTTCACTAGACGGGTCGCACTAGGGATGGGTCCCCTGGGGGAAGCTTACGCAGCTGACATGACCTAGGACTACGCCCGATGGGCTCGGGTGTGCTCTAAGCCGGGCTAATCGGTTTCGAGAGCAGGATGGAGAGAGAAAATTAAGACCCAACCCCAAGGCCCCAAAGCCGTCGTGCTTGGTCACAGGGGAGCAGTTGTAATCATTTCCAGAAATACTTTATCTACCGGCTACCGGCTTTGGTCGGGTTGACATCTAAGGCGCAGCCGGTTTCGAGCTTCGAAACCTGCCCGTAGGGTAGAAAAATCCTTGAACAACCGAACCTGCCCCCAGGTAAATTCGGAAGCAGCCACGCTAGAGCTGTTGCGCCAATTTTGGAACACCCGACAACGCCAGCAGCAGTAGCGGCACAAGCAACATCGTGAGGCTCAAAAAGATAGCCAAAAGGCTTTCACTTTCACCGTGCTGCGGGTGTGGCGGTGGCAGTTCCCTGTCGGGCCGATTACTCATGATGAATCGATCCACTCGAACATGACGTCAGTCGAACACGGGCAAAGTGTGTGGTCGCGTTTCGGTCGGTCGGTCAAATGAGATCACTCGCGGGTGGAAAACCAACGCCGCATCAAAGCAGGCCGCCATTGATAGACCCAGCCGCTCTAGTAGACCTTCCTCGCACCGTAACCTGTCACCAGGGCAACGAAACATCTCAAATGGCGACGTCTCAACGGCAAGGTGTTGACAGATGCGATTTTAATTGCCATTTCGAGCGACTGTCACTAACGCTGGAACGTAAGCCTCCATGTTATTCTCACAGGGCACGTTCTCGAGAGGGATGAAAATAGGTACCATTGCGTGGCTTTTGCAGGCGCTAAAGGATCCCAATTAATCTTGCTGACAACCCTCCAGCGTCAACGGCCAATGTCATCCGGGCGGTTCGACGAGAAGCGGTTAATCCGTTTAACGATGTCGAATACCGTACCCATTGCCGTTTAGGTATGAATTACAACGAGCATGGGCGTCTAATCGCACGGAATGAGCTTGTTCCACGGGATTAACGCCTCGCTGGCCATGCCCGTTGGCCATGCGGGTATTTTGGTCGAGGTTTACAGTCGATTTTACATTCTACGAGAAAGATAATTACAAACCGATAAACTCGATTTCGTTATTCAGAACGATTCCCCCGTGGGTACCGACTCGGTGCTCGAAGGTAAAATGCATAAAATACGCCAGCCATGAGTCCTCGTTGGTGGTGGCGCTGTAGCTTTTCCATCGAGATAAATCGATGGAAATAATTTCTCGCACAGCGGAGACGGAATATTTATAATTCTCCCCCCCCATCGGCGACATCTCGATCGATTTCAATCTGTCCCGGACCGTCGGGAGTTTGTGTCGATCACCTGCTGGGGCTCTATTTTCCGACCATTTTTTTTGGTGCAGCACGAGGAAACGAGAGATGAAAATAAAAAGCGTTCGACATAAATCGATTCGGATGCAAAAGCACACTCGCACGCCTGCGCCCGCCATTGAGAAGGCCATTGCAAACTGCTAATCTCGCACAAGGAGCCCGCAATCGATGCTGTCCGTTCGCGTACCGCTCATTCGGCTACGCAATGCGTTAACGGGCTCTGTTGGTGGTTGGAATAAAAACGCAGGTTTACATTCGCGAAGGTAGTCCCCGTGAACACTGGCACACTGGCAGATCGATCGATTTTAGTGCGCATTTAAGCACCATCTAGCCGACAGCGAGGGTACAATAAACGTCCACCGTCGGTAACGGAGGCACGCAAGGCGACCCGTTTGCAGAGAAATTGCACGAGAAATGGCCGTGGCCTGCGCCAATAGATTACGATCTAGTTTGCGATCGATCTGGAACGGTGTCTTGCGCGTCATAAACTTCACCCGGCCAGTCGGCCGGCTGGTGCACTCGGGCGCGCTTATTTATAGCGCGCTAATTAGGTTAGGCTTCAATTGGGTGCATCGATTCATTGCCGGGGTGGGCGATCCTCCGCGCTTCGCCTTTGCGATCGAAACCGCGATCGTTGCCGGGGCTGGGTGTTAAAAATAGCGGACCCTCAGCTGGTCGGGGAAATAAATCACACCAGGTTGCGGTCGAGTGGCACTGGGAGAATGAGCAATAGAGAGAAAGAGACGGAGAGAGCGAGAGAGCAAAAGAAAAGGCAGGTTTTTCCTCCCCAAACGTGCTGGGAAGGGTTTCATCAGCCTCGTCACCAATCAATTAGCTGGTACTTGAATCTAGTTGGAAATTGCCAATGCCAAATCGGTTGAGTGACACCCCGGTTCTGGCTGTCAGGAGCACAATTATCAACCTGGTGCAAATGAGGCGTAATATCAACGATGAGAGGATAAAAAAGAAGCGCTTAAAAATAATGTTTTTTGGGGGAGATTTTTTACCTTTTTTGGGGATGAAACGATGCTTCATATCCTGGCTTTAAGGTTCCAGAACCACCCATCGAGAGCGCTAACCTTGCGCGAAAATGGCAACATTTTCCTTCCCCAGTACGAACTTCGTTTCCTGACCCCGGAGGCAAATTGATTTATTCTCCTCCCGCCGTTGATGTCGTTTTTTTTTCGGAATTTGATTTCCTCGCGTACATTCACCCATGTCACGCCGGGTGTTGACAGAACACAGACGACAGGCGTTCGCACACAGCCGTGAACTTGAATTATGGGCTCGCGAAATGATGCGAAATGATGCAGCTCCAAAATTTGCAACCCCACCCGAATTGGGAAGGGCACATACACACCCTGTTCTGTGATTCCGAGCGGGCGATAAACTGATAAGCTCACGCCAAGTACCATCGCACGTACGATGAGCTGTGCATTTTCAAACACCCGTGCAATTGCGCGATGCAACCGGACGTTGATATTCGCCGTGGCACATCCGATCCGGTACCGATTTACGAGTCCCAGGCCGCGACGTGAACTTGATGGATGGTGCACCCGTGAACACCGGTGTGCAGTACGACTCTGCATGATAATGAATGAAACGTGCGCGGTTGCTGCACCCCGAACCGATGGGGGTGAAAGGGTTGACGCACCCCCTTTTGCGAGAGTGGGGTGATGAATCCCGATTGCAATTAATGCACCCGATTGAACTACGCACGCCACTGTGGGCCGTTGGTGCGGTTTCGGTGGACATTTTACTTGATGATGTTTAAAATACAATTTCGCAAACCGCAATGAACAAGCTGCTGTAAGGACGTTTTAATGGCATGCAAATGGTTTGCGCTCCCGGGCGTCATATTGCCCACGTAGCTTTCTGCGCGCAATGTGTACAGTCCCCCAGGAGCGAAGTTCCACAAAGCGAATCACGAGACGAGTGCCACGAGAGCACGTAATAGAAAATTTCATTTTAATTCACGTATGCTTGCACCTCGTCGGGAGATGCGCAGCCGTGCATTCGTGCGTTTTGTATGCAAGAAGAAGAAAAAAAATTGCCACTTCCGTTTCCATGCTGCCCGAGTGCGCTCTGTTTTATGTCCATCTTCACCGCCCGTTGCCAGTGATTTTCCTCCCATTTCTCGCTGAATGTAAAACAGCTGCAACGCGGCCTCCCGAGACTCGGAGGATGATGCGAAAATAAATTTCACAATTGCCCGCTCGTAGCGCCTCGTGTACTAAAGCAGGCGCATTTCGCCCACTGGGGGCGAATGGGGGCCGGCGGTTTGCTAGTTTTACGATGCTAACACTCCCTCTAGCCGATGTTCATTCATTAATAAACACACCGTGCCGCGAAACGAGCTGTGAAACGAGGCTAGCACGCGGGTTTGTTTGGCCGGCTGTTGGTGTGCTGGTGGAAATGAGACGGGTCGACGAAAAACACGTGCCAAGGAAAACTCCTCACCCGAGCATCGTGGTGCGCGAGTAAATCGCAATCAAGCACCGGCCTGCTGCGATGGGAAACGGCTACAGCAACGCGACGAATTAAGCCCGAATTGATGGTGCACTAAAAATACGCACCCCAAAGCATCCCGCGTTGCCATGACGAAACACGCGGCGCATTTGTACCGCCCGCCCGCGGATGCTTGGGGTTTTAAGAGAGACCGAGAGAGAGAGAGAGAGAGAGAGAGAGAGAGAGAGACGAATGAACCTGCGATCGAACCTGGGCACGTTTTGAGCAGCCAACAAAACAAGAAAAAAACGCTAACACAATTGAGCCGTGAACACGGGATTCATAAACACGTTCTTTCTTTTCCGATCCATCCCGTTTTTCCAGTGCTCCGCAACGCGTTCAACGCGTTCGATCAGGAAAAGAAGGGATGCATCGGCACGCAGATGGTCGGTACGATCCTCAGCATGTTGGGCCACCAGCTCGACGACAAGATGCTGAAGGAAATTATCGACGAGGTCGACGCCGACGGCTCGGGTGAGCTGGAGTTCGAGGAGTTCGTCACCCTGGCGGCCCGGTTCATGGTTGAGGAGGATGCCGAAGCCATGCAGCAGGAGCTGAAGGAAGCGTTCCGTCTGTACGACAAGGAGGGCAACGGTTACATCACCACCCAGGTGTTGCGCGAAATCCTGAAGGAGCTGGACGACAACCTGACGAACGAGGACCTGGACATGATGATCGAGGAAATCGATTCTGACGGTTCCGGCACCGTGGATTTCGATGGTGAGTTGAAGCTAAGCTAGCGATCGAGTGATCCTTTTGTTTAACGCATTCTAACCGACCACCGATTGTTATCCTTACCCACAGAATTCATGGAGGTCATGACCGGTGGCGACGACTAAGCCCGCAACTCGGCAACCCACCAACTGCAGCTAAACAACAGCCATACAAAAGAAAAACAAACACACACAAAAAAAGTCCCACCCCCACGTTATAATGTTACCCGTTTTCTTCTTCGTTAAGTTTCTTCTTCGTCAGTAACGCACACACGGTACCACCGGTGGGGAAATGCGTCCGATAAAAGGGGACCGACTTCCGGAGCCACCCACAAGCCCTCTACATGGGTGGTTCGAAGGATTCGGTTCCGCTCTTCCGCAACAGTATCTTCCGCCCTTACGATCGCTTCCATGGGGGTGGTGAACAGGGTGGTGAACCAGAGGACGGGGAAAACCGAAGCAGCCACCCCACGGTCGCTGCTTTTCATCGTTGCTTAAAGAAAACAAAGTTGCTACATTCTATCCGTTCTGTGTATTCCGGCCGGCCGATCGGTGTCCTGGCTTTCGGTTTTTCCCGCGCCGCTGGTGATCCTCCTAGAGTGGAGAGAGAGATAGAGAGAAAGAGAGAGATAGGTGAAAGTAAACTCCTACCGAACACGCCGGTGAGATGTTGATGTTGATCTTATAGTGTAAGCGAGCAGAACAGCGCCAAATAAACAGCACTGCGGTTGCTCTCGTTGGTAGCCGTGGAAAAGCCACACCATGTTGTTTCTTCACGGGTTCGTTTGGGGATTGGGAACGAGCCTTTTTAGGATTTCAACTAGGATGGAATTTGGTTTAGCTTTCAGATTATTTCGTTATGTTAGCAGATGAGCCAAAGATAATATCACAGTAGGTTATAACGTGATGCTTCAAACGCAAAGTAACAATCCGCAGAAATGGTTGGTTTATTTCGAAATTCGAACTCGAATTCGATTGACCGTTCAATCGTTCTATAGCGACCTCCATTGCATACCTCGAAATGAACATGAAACAAAAAAACTCGCGAAAGGCCAATTATGCGTTCTAAATTAAACCGTGGCACCCTTTAGCATGTCCTTAAAGCCGGCAGCTCGTTGGGCAACATTGTCTACCGAGCGCTTCTAATGCCACCGCATTACCGGGGTTAGTTGTCTAATCACGGTGGGGTGGGTTAAAAATAAATTGGACATCTTAATTTATGCTTCATAAACGGTCGCTGCGCGGGCAGCGAAATCAGAAGGCAAACACGGGTAAACAGCATTCATCAAAATCGTCGAACGTGCGGCCAACTAGCATTAATCAGCCGACGGTGAGTCTTGCTGCAGTCGGGAGCCCGCTAGATTGTACCATTTCGCGTGCAACCTTTTGCGAGTTATTTCACACATTACTCACCCGAAGCGAGCTACTTTATGGCATTTATTGAAACCGTCGATGTCGTGCGCGAAAGCAAGGAGAGAGAGAAAAAAAAATGTGCATTTGTAACAAGCACTGCCAACGACGATCAAGGGCAGTTCGGTCGGGTGACCGGCCTGGGCACAGTTTTGGATCGAGTCCAGGGTAGTTGACTTGGTTGGAAAATGATGGCCACAGTGCCAGTGGAACACTCACAAGCGCACACACCCACACAAGTACCCAGAAAGTTGGACGATGGAAGTTTCACCAGAAAGGATCTATTCGCCTTTAAAGGATAATGGGTCAATGGGGCACCGGCAGGACTCGGGAATTAGTTTATCTTCCACTTTGAGTACCACTCCGGATGGTTCGCCCCCAAAACGAGCCGATTTAAAACCGTCCTCAAACATGCGAACGATGCGACTGATGGATTGCAGACTGCTCCGCTTAGTAGCTAGAGGAGCATTAAAACTAGGTCAAAAAGCGAATACTGGAGCTTGAATCCCTTACTCGTTTTTGTAGCTTAATTATTACCATTTTCTGAAAACTCAGACCGGAAACTCAACCCGGACACGCGCTCGTATGAAATGGTGGTTCGAGAGCAAGTTTTTGAAATAAAATAAATAAACTCATTTCCATCCGGTCGCGTTAGAGAAATGCGTTTTCCCCGTTCACGGCTCGACTCCGATGGCGTACGATTTTCGCGTAGCAGCGGCGCATTATTGAAACCCCCTGTGGCAGAAACATCGCGTTTTGCAAAGCTGTATTCATAAAAAAGCTGGCGATTGCATTAACCCCACACATCGACCGGTAAAACGACGGGTTGCACCGTGCACGGGAAGCTTCCGGGAAGCATCAGGTTGCTGCAGGACACAAGCGTTTTGAGCAAAAACTGTGAGCCCGGGACGATGCCCCACACGACGTTCTTCGTTCGCCTGTTGGGAAAAGTTTTTCCGCTTGTTCGCATTTTAAAATAGCGCCCAGAGCAACATTGTGTTCGTGAAGAAAGACGACGCTAGCCGACCGGATGGAGCAAACGGTACTTTGTATGTATCCCTCCACCGGTTGCTCCGTTTGACGTGGCATTGTGAACGAGGCGAAGGTTGCTAGGATGCTTGGTTGTTTGTGCAGCGTGAACTGTTAAATTTGTGCAAAATTTACTCCACTTTATGTTCGCTTTGCACTTCAATTGCACGGTACGCTGCAGGGAGGTTTTTTTTCTATACAAAGAGTAAGCACGAGAATGCTTGGCATTTTCCGAAAGCAAGATTCATTTTTCGTTAAACAGAATCTTCCCAATTTTCGCAAATATTTCGCATTCATTTTCAAGCAGCCCTCTTATAGCGTTGTTCGTAATAATATTTCTCAATCTGAACCCACCGTTATAAGGTCCGTGGCATTAAAAAGGACCTGATTTAGTTCACAGGCAGAGAGCTTTTTAAGCCATGCACGAACGGTTCCGTACCAACTGGCCATACACCGTCATTCACACGTCGCTTCGGATTGTGCAGAAAACTTTTAAAATGACCCATCATCCGTCGGTGCTGCCGATACGCTAGCGTATCCTGTGTGCTGCACTGGTTTAAAAGTTTTTCCTTCACTACCGCTTGGACCGTCCTCGGGAATCCAGCTCAGTGTGTGATACGACACTGCGACAGGCCGGCAGTATCCACTTCCGTATCCTTTTTGACAGCGGATGAATGGAGCTCACTTTATGCTTCCGTTAATCTCAGTTTCGTACAACTTTTTTTAACTCCTCCGGAAGCGACCGTGCGCGAAACGATAAAAGTACGCTTTTCATTTCGTGTGAAATAAATCTCGTCCTGTGCGGGATAGTAGCGAAATTACAACGATAGATTTACAGCACCCGCTTTAGTTTAGGGCTTAACGCGACCGTTACTGTTGGGCAATCGTGCGACAAAATTGCGAAATAAAAATGCATGGAAGTGGTTTTCCTCCCGAGCCCATTTAAATTGTCACGATAATCGCACATCTGAGCACGGCGGCTACCCAAAACCATATATTCCAAAGGATCCCTTTTCCTACGAGCTTGTCATGTTGAAATTTTCTCAATTTTCCAAATCTCATTATTAGCTATTTTAATGGATTCCACAGAGGATGCTACCGCTAAAGCGCCGTGAGCTTCTTCCTATTAGCAGTTCAATCAGTTTACGTCGGTCATGAAACTTTCCGGATCGAATTGATTTATGTTCGGCCCAGCCCGGCAAGGTATCCCTTCACGCAGTGTTAGGCGAAGGATTACGGGCTCAGCGCCTGGTGGGTTCGATCCGCTTTTATAGGATTTCTCCAGAGATGCATACCTAATGGAAAACGGACCCTGGGCGGACTCGGTCCGTCGTTTCGGAGTCGGGTCGAGATTTCTACGTACACTCCTGAGTTGGTCTGGAGTTGGAGTTGGTCTACGATGGGGTGGCAATAAAAGCGTTATGATAGCGCCCATCCGTGTGCGTACGGGAGCAGAATGATATAACGTATATTGCGGCTTCGGCACGTATTTTCCACGCATAATAATATGTAGGAAAACCGTATTAAATCGAATTATTACGCATGCATATTACAATACGCTCACCTTCCCTAATGCATTGCAATCATGCTGCTTTTAATGATCATTAGGGTTGGCTTTAAGTTTCCCCATCTAATATTAGACAGGTTGATTGAAACTGTTCATCCTAATGATCGCCAGAGTTTACCTTCCCCAGTTTGCGTTCCCTCCAGGGCTGATCCTATCGCGCTGCCGTAAGATTTGTGGTACCATTTTCCCCGCGGAAAAGTTCTCGAGCTGTACGATTTATCGACCAGCCGCTATCGCAGGGTCAGGTGGGTTTTCTCCCGAGATGGGGCAAACGCGATAGGCGGTTTCGGCGGGCGTAATGATCACGCGAGTCAGCATTACGGCCTGCCATCGCATCTGGCGGTTAGCGACTCGCTGCCAGCGACCGGTGACCGGGAAAGGAATGCGAGATTCTATTTATTATATTTAATTTCAATGATTAATGCAGAGGTGCGCGCAATTGCCGCAGGAATTCTCGCCGGCCCCAGCGGTCGTTTCGCATACTGTCGAAGTGAATGTGGCTCAGCGCAGACCAAAATATGGATGAAGTTTAACGTGAAAATTAACAACACTCGTTTAAAATTGTAACGACTTTAATGCACTAACGCTTGATTTATAGCGTTCATAAGCGCTTATTAACGCGTCAAAAACAGCATTAGTTTTTATCCATTTCTTTCATTTAACGAATAGTGCAATTTTGAAAACGATTTTCAAATTTTGATCAAGCATTATGATCGATTTTTCTCGATATTTCTCGATGATCGCCAGTTTGTCCACCGCTGCAGTAAACCAAGGCACAATGTTTATCGCAAAATTGGCACCAAACCGTCACGGACTCGCGGCCAGCCTCGGCCACGGGACAGATAGAGAGACACCAGCGGCACTTGCGAAGTGGTCCCCGAAAATTCCTCATCGATAAATTGGACATCGCCGTCGTCGAGCGTGTACTCGTTGCGAGCTGCACGCGTCCCATCATCCGGATCCGGGTGTTGATTGGATGAGCATCGTCTTGTCGGGGTCGCGCGGACAGCGGAAGTTTGTGTGGCTGTGCTTGACTGTGTGTGTCTGTTTTTCCGTGTGGAGGGTGTGCATTTTTTCCACCCTTGCATTGTGATAAGCGGAAACGCATCCGCGTGTCCACGTGCGTGACTTCGTGCGTTCACGCGAATCGAACCGTAGCATCGTGAATTCACTTTCCTCTCGATCGATCGAACGATCGGTGGACAGGCACTTTCACCGGCGGGTGCTTTGTAAAGGTCGGTTCGATTTCGAGCCCGTGAGCCCGACCTTGCGCCGTCAACCGAACGTAATGGCGTGCCGTCGCGTGAAGTGAACTTTTGCGTGCGACAGTTCTAGCCGATTGCCCGCGTGCGTTTGCTTGCGTGGTCGATGCACCAGCGGCTGCATCCGATTGTAATCGATCGCGAATCGAGCAACCAACAAACAACACCAAAAAAAAGGGGAAAAGAACACAACCGAATTGGCGCAGTTTAAGATGCACTCGTGAAAACGCATCGGGAATCAGTTCGCGCTAGCCTTCGAGACTGAAACGTGATCGAGACGCTAGTACCACGGTGTAATCGCGGTGAAAATTAGCACCAAAATCGCCTCCCATTTGCTTCCACGTGGTGCGAGTGCTGCGAGTGTTTTGCGTTTTTCCGGCGCCGGTTGGTGGTGAACCTTTTTTTTGTTTCGCGTTTTCAGCTGTTGCTGTTGCTTGTTTTGCTCATTTCCACAGAAAATGTCAGACACGATGTCGGACGCGGGTGAAAGCACGGGAACTGGCACCGGCAAGGTAGGTGGCCGTCCGCTAATGGTAGCATTTTGTGGATTTCCTTTGCGCAATTTGCGACCGAAATTCGCGGAGCTTTTCCACCCATTTCCACGGGCTCGGCTCGCACGAGTTCCGATCCGATTGCTCATTTTCATCGCTTTCCGCTTTTCTTCTTGTTTCGTTCTTCTTTTCGTGGTCAATTATTTGCGTGTGATTTTGCTGCGCGGGCGCCTAATTTTCGCCCACTTCCCCATTGACCGATGGTTGACGATGGCCGCGTTTCCGTTTTGCATTGTTTTGCACGCGTTCGTTGGACGGGATTTGGCTCCGGCTCGATGGTTTCCACGCGTTTGCAACTCGCGGAGCTGCAGCAGGAGCTGAGCAAAGACCAGCTGAAAGGTGAGTTAGCCAACGCAGGTGAAAGGCGGTTGGGAATGGACGATAAAAATGGCAAACCCGCGGATGGAAAAAGCAAACAACGTTGGGTCGGAAAATCACCACTCTGGTGTCACTCGAGAAGTGCCAACGTGGTGGTGATTGTGCAAACAAAACCCGCGCAGATACTCAAGCAACGGGATACCCGGGTCGGGTCGGGTTGTTTCCATTCTTTCTTTCCCAGTGCTGCGGGATGCCTTCAACGCGTTCGACAAGGAGAAAACGGGCAGCATTTCCACGGACGTGGTTGGCACGATCCTGGAGCTGCTCGGGCACAAACTATCGGAGGAGGAACTCGAAGAGGTGATCGAGGAGTACGATGAGGACGAATCCGGCCAGCTAGAATTCGACGAGTTCGTCGCACTTGCCTCAAACTATGTCGAGCCCGAGGAGGACTATGACGCCCTGCGCAAAGAACTCCGCGAGGTGTTCATGATGTACGACAAGGACGGTGAGTTTTCCAGGGAAAAGCGCCCATGAATCGTACCAAAATCGCTGGTTCCGAAATCAGTGCCGAAACGGGAGAGAGAGAAAGCGTGTGAAAAATCCGAAGCATGAGAAATGGACAAATTTCCATTCGCTTCCGCTGGGCGCGTAGTCTTATTTCGGAAATTTATGCAAAACACTTTTCCGGCAGCATCGGTCCAGTGTTTTTTTTTTTTCATTTCGGTGGCCTTTCTCACGCCCATGAGCCCCACGAGGTTGGGCATTCGGTGCACCGACCGACACGACCGTACGACAGCCAAAACGCGACGATGGTGCCAGCACGATGATTGCAATCTATGTCAACGTATTTTTAGCATATCGCCCGAACCCCCGGCACTAGTCCTGCTGGCGCACGATTCGGTTTGAGCCCTCGGAGTGGTGCATCCGTGTCGAGACTAGCTAGAATGCAACGCGACAGACGGCTCGGTACGGTTGAATGGCTGGCAATTGGATTGGCGAGTGCGCTATAAAAATATCGGAATCGGAAACAAATGAACGCCGGACAGCCGGCTGATCATCGCCCTGTCGTGTTTTGCGCCAGGTGCGGCGAAGCAAAAGCGCACGTTGGGTATGATTTAGAGCCACGATTTTTTCACAATCAACACGCCTGCCCCCCTAACATGACAGGGCTATAAATATGGACGAAATTGCAATTTTGCAATTAAAGCCGCACGTAACGGGAGAGAGCGAATAATTTGCGCCAGCTCAAAAGCGCGATCGTCATGATTTATTCATACGCCTTCTCGTTATTATCGTCCTTTTTTTCGGGTGGGGGTTTCATTCATAGCAAAGGGATACCTGCCCGTGGAGGAGTTCAAGGCCATCCTCCGGGAGCTGGATGGAGCCGTGCCGGAAGAAGAGCTGGACGATATCGTGGACGAGATCGACGCCGACGGATCCGGCACGGTGGACTTTGAGGGTAAATCGCATCCCGTCGCATCGCTACTGAAATGAATAAGCATAACTTTCCTTCTCTCTGTTTCGCTCTCTTTCACGCAATTTATTTATCTCAACTCAAAAAACAAAAACAACGTCCCACAAACCAGAATTCATGGAGGTGATGACAGGTAAGAGTGTCGTCTTAAAATGCGTTGAAATGTTGTTTCGTGTGCTCCCAGGACCCCAGCTACATGCCCGATGCTAATTAGCCCGTAGCGAAAGTGGCAGAAGTGAGCAAAGTGCCATTGGCGCCATACGCTGGTGCATTTGGTGGAACTCGCGCGATGCACCACCCCACAGGAGTTTGCCACTTCTTCTGCGTGCGTGCGCTTTTCTGGTTGGCATAATTAACTTCGAGCTTTTGTGCGGGTGCTGTGTTCACGTGCGTTTCGTTCGTCCTTACTACTACGGGGGGGAGGTCAGAGATAAAACAGGTCCTTTGCTAATTCCGGTTTGTGTGTCTTTCTTCCCGTTATCCTGATACCATTTCATGGGGAAATTTGCACTAATGTATGCCCTGCTTGCTGACGATTCGCTGCGCTTTCATTTCGCTTCGCTTCAGCCGACTACTACGCGTAACTGTGGTGGCTTTCGTGGCACACATGCACGGCCGAGAGCCAAGGATGCGAAAGGTGCCTGCAGCCGCACAGTGCCCTGCATCCGAGCACTTCTGCAAACAATCATTCGCCGTTTAGCACGAGCAGATCCTGCGGTACAACGCCGCACAAGAGCACTGGCATGAGACAACCGACAGAGGACCAGATGGACGGATGCACAGATGCTTGTAGATGTTAACTAGATAGTAACGCAGAAGAAAACCCCAACGCCGCACAACAGACGTGGGAGGGTTGGTGAGAAATAATTAGAATGACAAAATGAAAGAAAGAAAGAATAGTTGTGAGAGAGAGAGAGATAGACTTTGGAGTGGTTGCGTTTATACGGTGCCAGCTCGTTTGGTGCCGGATAGACGAGCAACCAGCCAGTTTTCCGCATTCACATCGCAAATCATGCTCACCCCTCGACCACTCATACACCATACCCACCCACTCACCCAACCCATCGCAAAGGAACTGAAAATAAATGTTTCATGCCTTTTAGGATAAGAACGTGTCTTTGCCTTTGGAACGGGTAGCCCGGAGAACGGAGTAGCGGAAGCCGCCTGGAAAAACCCACCAGTTCCTTCAGTGGTGGTTCGGTGATAAGAGAAAAGAATAGAATGGAAATGAGGGGAAGTTGAGTTTGGGGGTTTAGGAGCGGAAAAGGCACACAAGATGGTGGCATCTTTCCGGCAGGATATCATCCGTAATTCGCTTTGTAAGACATCGACATCGACATCGGGGGTTGTTGGGAGGCGACGACTTCCTACTCACAAAGGCACATCGCACACGTACACGTACACCCACACACACACACACATACGCACACACGCTGCATACCCACGCGCAAGTGGCGAAAGCTCACCCGGATACGTCGAGTGGAAGTGAAGGAGTCTAAATATATTCACCGCTAGTTGAACTAATGGAGTGCATTTTTATCCATGGGCATTGCATTCGAAAGGCGCTTCAGGAGAACCGGTTGGAAAAAAAACACACACACAGCTATGGTAAGCGGCAGGATGTTTGAAAGAACTAAGCATGAATGCGGAATGTGCCGGTCCTGTTTGCTTTGCGCAAAGGTATCCAATTTCTCTGCCGAAAAGCACAAAAGACGAAAGTTTAGGGGTTGATTTGTTTGAGCAAGGGATAAGCCCAGCTGGCGTGGTGCTCTCGACCGCTGTTTTGGGGCGGATTAACTCGAACATAATGAACAGATTATGGGGTGGGTGAGTTAGTGGCTGTTTTTTTTTTTCGGTGAGTGAGCTTTTCCGAGAATAAAAGAGTATTTAATTCGAACTTCGTTCGAGAGGTGGGTGGGCTATTTCAAGCCTTTTGGAGTTGGTTTATTTAATCGAATATTGTGCCTTGCCTAAACAAGTGGAAATTGTGAGCTAGTCTAGTCTTCGTCTACTCTCCGAAATATTTAATTAAAAAAAAATGATGGCGTGAACAAGCTTTCGGAATGCCGCTGTAACAAATATTTAAAGCTCACCGTTACGTAAACCTCCCACCTCCCAAAATCAGCATGCTGCTCGGCGTGTTTATCGCGTTTCCCGTCATTGGTTCGCTTCCCTCGGGGCTTATCAAATCAAACCACCACCGGAGACGGCCTAATTTCTATGCATTCGTGTTAAAGCTCCCCTCCCCTTAGCGCTCGGAACACCCTCCCCG
Source organism: Anopheles nili (assembly GCF_943737925.1). Taxonomy (NCBI): domain Eukaryota; kingdom Metazoa; phylum Arthropoda; class Insecta; order Diptera; family Culicidae; genus Anopheles; species Anopheles nili. Next base: position 57,267,264 of record NC_071292.1, read on the forward strand.
AGATTTTTGGCCCCACAATTGGCGTCCGCGAGCGTTCCAATCTTTTGGCACATACTTTTCGCAACCTCATCATGCAACCCTCCACGCCCCATTGTCAAGCGAGAAACGACGCGAAACTCTCCCCTTCTGTTTCGCGCCCAAAACCAGACCCTTTTGCGCGAAGCGCGCGCGAGCACACGCGCAAACACCACGAACACGTGTCTGCGCAACTGCCGGTCTTCGGTGCGCCTCAACTGGATCATGCGTGAAATGGGCTTCGAATTCATCTCTCGCGCTCTGGGTGTGGACCTTGCGCCCGGGACACGTTGCAGCTGATGAGCTCATAATGGTGCACACGCGGTGGGAAAGGCGTGCGAGTCCATTGGGCAACCGGTCCGGGCGGGGCCGCGAAGTAATGCAACGCGCTTAGCCACCCGAAGGCTGGGAAGGTGCCCGGGAAATTGATTAGCGAATATTTTGCGGCCAACCTCGCCACTCAAAATCGATGACGATTCGATGCGGTCGGCGATTTAGTTTAGAGGCTAGGGCCGGGCGCTCGAACCAAAGGCTGTTGAAAATTTGCAATTGACGGCAAATAAACACCATAACGGTGTAATTAATGTGGCGGGCTCGCGTTGCCGCCGGTGTTGTCACGCTCGTGCGCGAATTTCTTGTCACGGAGTTCAGGGTTTTCCAATGCGCGCGCGCGAGCGCGTGTGCACTGTGGGCCAGCTCGTCGGGCAGGTTGATTTTCCGGCCAGTTGTCGAGTGAACCTGTCTCGTCGTGTTGATGCCTTGACGAGTCGCAACCGAAACGGTGCCCTCTTTCACGCCATCGGTCGTTTGGTGGTGCGCTCGTTACGGACACACAAGGACCACCGCATTTCGGACCCAGCGAGGGCTCGCATTATGACTTGTACGAACGAATTTCCATAACGCCGCTGTGTGCGCCCGTGGTGGAATCTGAGGTCGATTAATCAAATAAATATCTGACCGGTGACCGGTGACCGGTGAGCTAGATGTTGGAGGGTGAAATTTACATACCACTAGCAATTTATTACACACGTGGGAGGCCAATAACCGTGCTAAGCCTGAGGAAATTTAGAACCAAGCGCTCTTGATACGCCAAAAGGTATTAATTTTGGATGCATTAATCTGAATAATTAATACTGCTCCCTGAAATCATCACATTATGACCGCGGCTTCATGTGTGGGTTGAAAAGCTGCTCCTTCAGCAAAAGCTTGCCGCCGTTTAAAGCACGCTAAGAACCTGCACCTAGTAGAATGCGGCTCACAAGCTCGTTCTTATGCCGTCTCTGTTCCACCGTGCATGCGAAGCTCGTGTGAGAAAAATGTGCCAACATAAACACGGCCACATTCCGGGTGCGCTAGTTTCATTAGCACCGACATGTACGACGCCTAAACGTTGCCCCAATTGCATTCCGAATGCTGTGCACATGGCACGGTGCGGCAGATGCACATTCGCGGCGTTTGCGAGATCACGGGCATCGCAAACAATCGGTGTGGGAATTGCACTTGCAGCTGGTTTTCATCCAGCCCCACTTGTGTGGTGTGCAATTCCCTTCGATGACTACCGCAGTTTTGTGGCAGGGCGCAATGGCGCAAAAGTTATTCCCGCCGCATCCTCATCGTGCTCGCGTGAAAACTCAACGTATGTGCAAGTCATTTGTTATTTGCCAACGAGCGGCCATCCGAATGAAGCGATCTCGGGCGAATCGTGCACGGGATGGGAAGAAATGAGGCTACCCCAGAGTGTGGCGCACTTTTGCAGTTGCACAAAAAGTCATGGCTTGCTTGGTTGCTTGGATAATGACACAGGTTTGACAGTTGCGAGTCGATTTTGAGCGCATGGTGGTACAATTAAAAATGGCATCTCTGGAAAGCCGAGAAACAATCCGTAATTATGGCGCTGTCTGCGTTGCACTTGTGCTCGTGCACATCGAGTGATGAAGTTATGGATCGCATTTGTGTTTCGTTTTTTTTTCACAAGGTTTAACGCACACCTGATCGGTTCCAGCTATTTGCGATGTGAAACTAAAGCAACATTAACATAGTGCTTGAGCGTGCAACTACCGATTTTCACAAGAGTACTCGGGCAGTTTTGATTCACCCTTCACAGTACTTCAATTTTGACAAAAAAAAGTTAAAAAATTTTCACCCCTTTTTATTTGTGGTATGGAAAAACGTCTTTGAATTTTAAATCAAAGAGTTTAACGTTTGTATTCTTTTTTGTTGAGATTTTATGCTAAAAAATGATAACTGGTTCAGTGTGTCAGAAAATTAGTTAAAAACTACTTGATTGTTTGCAACATCAATGAATTCTATTTTTGTAATTATAATATAATTTAAATTTCATCGTAGTTTTCTTTTGCCTGGAGCAAGTAATTCCGTTAAGAGAGACTTATATTAATATTTAATTTCTTTGCGTAGTTTGTTACCGCACTTGCTTATGCATGAACAACAAACTGTGCAAAACAAAACAAACAACAAACATTCATTCTTTTTGTATAATTTCGCATATTTCATGGCTGGTGGGCATTTACTTTCATCAAAAACTCGTAGTAATTTATAAATATTTTACGATTTAAACATAAAAGTAATAAATCGCAGCACATATATTCATAGAGAATCTATACATGCTCATAAAAATGAAGAAACAACAGTGCACAAGGCAAATAGAAAGAATAAAATTTAATCAAAACTACTCGAGCTGCTAGGGCAAATCACACGCTTGCATGCAACAAATGCATAAAAATCAAGCCCACGCTCGTCGCTAAGCGGTTCGATTCGGCGTCGCATTTTGAACGCCAAAATCGCCAAATTTGAATTCGCTAGTAACGAGAGATCATGCGTCGAGGAGGATGCATGCACCAGCTGGTTTATCGCACTAAAGCTATTGGCTTTCCCCTCCAAATATTATCGGTACATATCGTCGATCTTTCTGGCGCATGATAATTAGCATGCCATCTCGTTTGCTATCGTTAGCTATCGATCGGATTATTCTAAGCACACTGTACGATCTTATTGAGTGTCGTATGTTACCGGTCATAATTTGGTCGCAGTATTTTGCCGGTCATAATAATTGTTATCAACACATATCGTCGATCGCTCTAGCACTTGATAATATGCAACCCATCTTATCTACCATCGATCTCATTGCTCTAAACACACTATGAGATGGCCGTATCGATCTTGGTGGCCATAAGTCGTGAAATTTAAATAAAATTTATGTTGTTTTTCCGCTTAAAAGTATAATTATGAACGTAAACCAAAGAATAAAACTGTATGCGACTAATTTCTGAAACGGAATTCAATATTCTCGCTAGCTTTGAATGTTTGTTTTGTACGACACCAGATGATATTACACCGCTAAGAAATGCAGTGTCCGGTTGTCGTACGCGTCAGTCCATAGTGCGGTTAGACCAATCACGTCGCTCGAGAACATCCATCGAGGAGGCTGCACGCTCCTGATACTATCGATGATCCTGCTTATGTGCTTACGCACCCACGTGCCATATGCCAAATGATAATTTTTAATTGCCATCAAGTTATATTTTACCAGCAGTGCCAAATGTGCCTTCGCCACGGACGGTGACCATGCGCTTGAATATTCCGGAAATACATGAGCATGTGCGTCAAGGAAGTAGTGCGCGCATGATCTTGCTTTTCTGCTCACGCGCCCACGATCCATACGCGAAATAATCATTTTTAATTGCAATCCAAAAAAATCATACCAGCAGTGCCAAATGAGCCTTCGTGCTGGACAGAGTGACTGCGTGCTTGGATATTTCGCAAATATCCCAAAAATGTCCCCAAAAAGACCCCAAAAACGGCCCGATTTTGATGGATTCTGGCTTCGTTAGTACCGAGAGAGCATGCGTCAAGGAGGCTGCACCTAGCTGATACCTTGGGCAAGCAATCTCGAAGGTCACTCCAGGGATGCTCTCGCTCCCACGCATGGACAAATATGATTGCTTTCTCCCTCTAATGTTATCAGCACATATCGTCGATCACTCTAGCACGTGATAATCCGCAACCCATCTTATTTACCATCGATCTCATTGCTCTAAGCACACTATGAGATGGCCGTATCGATCTTGGTGGTCATAAGTTGTGAGATTTAAATAGAACTTATGTTGTTTTTCCGCTTAAAAGTATAATTATGAACGTAAACCAAAGAAGAAAACTGTATGCGACTAATTTCTGTGATGGAATTCAATATTCTCGCTAGCTTAGAATGTTTGTTTTGTACGACACCAGATGATATTACACCGTAAAGGAATGCAGTGTCCGGTTGTCGTACGCGTCAGTTCATAGTGCGATTAAACCAATCACGTCGCTCGAGAACATCCATCGAGGAGGCTGCACGCTCCTGATACTATCGATGATCCTGCTTATATACTTGCGCAGCCACGTGCCATATGCCAAATGATAATTTTTAATTGCAATGCAAAAAAATCATACCAGCAGTGCCAAATGAGCTTTCGTGCTGGACAGAGTGACTGCGTGCTTGGATATTTCGCAAATATCCTAAAAAAGTCCCCAAAAAGACCCCAAAAACGGCCCGATTTTGATGGATTCTGGCTTCGTTAGTACCGAGAGAGCATGCGTCAAGGAGGCTGCACCTAGCTGATACCTTGGGCAAGCAATCTCGAAGGTCACTCCAGGGATGCTCTCGCTCCCACGCATGGACAAATATGATTGCTTTCTCCCTCTAATGTTATCAGCACATATCGTCGATCACTCTAGCACGTGATAATCCGCAACCCATCTTATTTACCATCGATCTCATTGCTCTAAGCACACTATGAGATGGCCGTATCGATCTTGGTGGTCATAAGTTGTGAGATTTAAATAGAACTTATGTTGTTTTTCCACCTATAAGTATAGTTTTGAACGCAAACCAAAGAAGAAAACTGTATGCGACTAATTTCTGTGATGGAATTCAATATTCTCGCTAGCTTTGAATGTTTGTTATGTACGACACCAGATGATATTACACCGTAAGGGAATGCAGTGTCCGGTTGTCGTAGGCGTCAGTTCATAGTGCGGTTAAACCAATCACGTCGCTCGAGAACATCCATCGAGGAGGCTGCACGCGCCTGATACTATCGATGATCCTGCTTATATACTTACGCACCCACGTGCCATATGCCAAATGATAATTTTTAATTGCCATCAAGTTATATTTTACCAGCAGTGCCAAATGTGCCTTCGCCACGGACGGTGACCATGCGCTTGAATATTCCGGAAATACATGAACATGTGCGTCAAGGAAGTAGTGCGCGCATGATCTTGCTTTTCTGCTCACGCGCCCAGGATCCATACGCGAAATAATCATTTTTAATTGCAATCCAAAAAAATCATACCAGCAGTGCCAAATGAGCTTTCGTGCTGGACAGAGTGACTGCGTGCTTGGATATTTCGCAAATATCCCAAAAATGTCCCCAAAAAGACCCCAAAAACGGCCCGATTTTGATGGATTCTGGCTTCGTTAGTACCGAGAGAGCATGCGTCAAGGAGGCTGCACCTAGCTGATACCTTGGGCAAGCAATCTCGAAGGTCACTCCAGGGATGCTCTCGCTCCCACGCATGGACAAATATGATTGCTTTCTCCCTCTAATGTTATCAGCACATATCGTCGATCACTCTAGCACGTGATAATCCGCAACCCATCTTATTTACCTTCGATCTCATTGCTCTAAGCACACTATGAGATGGCCGTATCGATCTTGGTGGTCATAAGTTGTGAGATTTAAATAGAACTTATGTTGTTTATATACTTACGCACCCACGTGCTGATATACTTACGCACCCACGTGCCATATGCCAAATGATAATTTTTAATTGCCGACAAATGATAATTATATCCGACGAAATACTGCTACCGAATTATGACCGGCAAGAACGAACACTCAATAAGATCCTACAGTGTGCGTAGAATAATCCGATCGATAGCTAACGAGAGCAAACGAGATGGCATGCTGATTATCGTGCGCCAGAAAGATCGACGATATGTACTGATAACATTTGGAGGGGAAATCCATTAAATTCAGTGCGATAAACCAGCTGGTACATGCAACCTCCTCGACGCATGATCTCTTGTTACTAGCGAATTCACATTTGGCGATTTTGGCGTTCAAAATCCGACGCCGAATCGAACCGCTTAGCGACGAGCGTGAGCTTGATTTTTATGCATTTGTTGCATGCAAGCGTGTATCTATTGATTTATTTGCCCAAGCAGCTCGGGTAGTTTTGATTAAATTTTATTCTTTCTATTTGCCTTGTGCACTGTTGTTTCTTCATTTTTATGAGCATGCATAGATTCTCTATGAATATATGTGCTGCGATTTATTACTTTTATGTTTAAATCGTAAAATATTTATAAATTACTACGAGTTTTTGATGAAAGTAAATGCCCACCAGCCATCGTTCGTGCGTAAGCAAGTGCGGTAAAAAGCTACGCAAAAAACTAAATATTATTATAAGACTCTCTTAACGGAATTACTTGCTCCATGCAAAAGAAAACTACGATGTAATTTAAATTATGTTATTATTACAAAAATAGAATTCATTGATATTGAAAACAATCAAGTAGTTTTTAACTAATTTTCTGACACACTGAACCAGTTATCATTTTTTAGCATAAAATCTTTACAAAAAAATATAAAAGCTTGCAATGAAAAGAGGGTGACAAGTTTTTTCAAAATTGAAGTACTGTTAAGGGATTTATATAAAGTTCGTGAGTATACTCAAAATATGAAGCTACTCGCGGTGCGGTGCTGTAAATGAAACGCACATGCGCCATTCGATAAGTCACGCAACAGCTCTCACAAAACCAGCCATAAATCCCAAAAACTGCCCACTCGTCGCTCCATTAATACCCTTTATTACGTGCGAGCCGCACAAATTGGGCCACCCCGAAAACCGTACGCACCATTTGCTAATCGCTTGGAAAATTACACACCACCGCCAAAAAGGCACGTATCACATTCTAGTCCTTTTTATTTCCCTTCTCCAAATCCCCGTGGGGGGTTCTAATCTCCCGCACCCCCAGGGGGAATTTTGGGCTAAGATACCAAACAAAAAAGGCTCCTTCTCGCTCGATCCCGGAAGTGGTTCACATGAACACGGATTTTAACTTTCGGCTAATGCGCCTCCACGCCGGTCCGGATTCCTCTGGCGCCTAGTCTGATCCCTCCCACGTCACGCCACACCCGCTGAGCTCACGGGGCAATTAAGCTATCACGGTCCCGCAACACGTATTTACCAGCGTTTGAAGTTGTTAAACTGGTGTCGGGGATTGACTGTCTTTTTTTTCTCAGCCCACTTTCCACCCCAAAAACGGCCCACCGTTAATAAATCATAATTGCCCGAGCGTACGATTGGACAACTCCCCCGGTCGGTCGTGTTGCTTCATGCTGAAAATTAAGATCAACTCGCCACACCGCAAACCGGTGGAGGGAGCACTTTGTCATACGGTCTCCGGTGATTAGACGGAATTCGTCAATCCGTCCTCTGCGGCCGTGTTCCGTGGCTCAAAATGTTGTGCGAACGAAAATAAAATGCTCGCTCGCACGATCGCTTGCCGCGATCGGAGCCTTCCTTTCGATCCTGCCACCCAACGATCCCGCACGTGACGGTACAGTGGGAAGGATCGCCTTCGCTGGCCAACCATTGCGTAAGGGTGCCTGTTCATGCGCGCGAAAAAAAAAATCCAACCCGTTCGTGGTCCGTTCGAAAGGCATGAATGGAGAGACGGCCATCTCAAGCCAGCACGCCTCGCGTTGAATGACAGCTGCCTAAGTGCCGGCTACCGATCGCGAAGAGGTCCCGCGAGTGGGCCCACACGGTGGAAAGTGAAAAATGAAGCCATTCGTGGGGGCGCAGGGCTGTTGCTGCTGCTGCTGCTGCTGCCATGCGCCTCCATGTATGGGAGATTTTTTCTCTCACTCATTTTTCCACCAACAACCACGGCAACCCGTGTGGGCCACCCGCACGTACGAGAGCACGATGCGATGAAAGCGAAAGCATCATTTTTCTTCCGATCGAACGCGCGCCGTTTGCGTGCGATTGATTGTGCCCGTGGTGGTGAAAACATTTTCGCGTCTTGTCGTTAACATTCGCTCGCATTTGTCCGCGCACCGCGATTACCTTTTGTCCTGCCGAGGCAATGAATCGAAAGCAAAGCATCCAAGCCCGGAGGCTATCGGTCGCTTATTATATCACAATTAAATCAGCAACGCATTTGTTTTCTCGTTTCCTTTACTTTGCTTTCATTTACCGCAACATAAAAGAGCTGTTATCAGATGAACCGTGGGCCCGCACTACTCGCTGTAGGCTTCCTTCTTTCTGTTTGTTTTTTTTTTTCGCAGCTCACACGCTTTACAGCGACCTTGTTCAGCACCATTTTTAACTACCCTCGTTTTGCTGCACAATTGAGCCACGCTCGTTTCGCAACGGAGATCGGTGAAAATTAACGCCACACACTTAAGCTAACCAAATGTCCGTCGCGCGGTTTACGGCTGATGTAGGGCTCATTTCAGCAACCGGCATCAAAGCCCACGTCCACCGTGCTGCTCGTATTTGCTCGTTAACTTGCTTTTTTTTTCTACTATCAATCCAAGCGAAAGCGAAAACTTCTCGTCGGAGAAGCAGGGCCGTTTGTTTTCGGTTCCAATGCGTCGGGATGGTGCATTTTTTTCGCCTTCTCTATCTCTCTCTCTCTCTCGTGCCCCTTTTTGCCAATCTCCGTCACTGCAGTTTCTCTAATTTAATCTCCAGCCCCAGCCTAGTTCCAAACGTTCGTTTCGCCAGCAAACACCCGGTCACATGAGGGGCGATAAAAATGTTGACCCGTTCAGTTCGCAAAACACACTCATTGCTCAATTTTCTGCGCCACCATCTTCGACGAGGCTCCGGAACATGTCCATCGACTGGTGCCGACTTGTAATTTTCACGTCTCGTCGCGCGAACCGCCTCCAGAGCCGTCCGGAATGAGGGAGAAAATGCAACCCACACTGACCGACGCGCGCGCGCGCGCGCTAAGACCTGTCCGTTCGAGCGGCACTCGTTTCCGGCCACCTCTAGACCGGTACAGATCCCCTACTCTTGGCTGGTCCGGACGTGTGTCATGTGCAGTCCACGCTGCATCAAGAAACGAGACAAACGAGACCATCCAAAGACGAGAGGCGAGAGTCGTGGCCGCTTTTCTCCTGCGCGTGACGGCGCACGTGAAGAAAACTGACCGATCGGCAACACACAGCGGGGGAAAACCATCGCACACACAAAATACAATAAAAAAACACCGTGACCGTAGAAGGTGAAAAATTATGAGCCAATAAAGGTGGAATGAAATTTTAAAATCAAATAAACAGAGAAAGCAATTGTCCAAGCGTTGGTTGGGTTGGGGTTGATTCATTTCATCAAGCAGACCGAGGTGACCGAGCAAGCCACGTACAAAGTTGCTGTGGCGGGTTTTGTGAAATAGTACGGCTACCGAATGGCCCTGTCTAGCGTCCTAACAAACGACCGAAGAAAGGTCCGATCCGGGTGGGGGGTTCGAAAGCGACACCGCGATCGATGGCGAGTCGCACTGTTGAAGGCGACCTGTCGTCGACGGTGATCGGTCGGAAGTTTTCACCAAAAGCTTGGTGGCGCATTTATCGCATTCGCAATTGGCGATCGAGCCGGTGCAAAAGTGCAACCCCCACGCGAGGGTTCGAAAACCCCTGACGATCGCAGTGCCGCTGCATCCAGCGATGCGATTAAATCGGGGCCCCACACGATAAGATAATTGCGGGCGAAAATATGGCCCTCGCCGCGTGATTTGCGAGCCGCACTTGGCGCTGACAGTTATGCCGATCGATGTCAGCGTAACGGTGGCTTTTTTTTTCCTTTTCGTTCACCTTCTGTTGCTGCACGTGGTGCGATGATGGATCGTAACGGTCCGATGGTGCTGCAGTTTCGTTCGCGAGAGTGCATTAAGAATGTACATGATTTATTTCACTATTAAGCTGACGCGGTTCCGAGCTGACCAGGTGCGTTTTGCCGTGGGCTTCTTTATCCATAATCAACGCGGTGTGGCTTTTGAGACGTGCTAATACGGTGTTTTTTTTTTGCTCCCCCCTCACAAAAAAAAGCCACTTTAACAGCCCATTTGGAATGTATGTTGTGATTGAAAGGGGGTAATATGATAGGGGATGTTTTTTTGTTGTTGTAATCTCTTTAACCCTCATTCTCGCCGGCGAACTTGCCGAAATTAGCAAAAATTTATCGGACCAAATTTATGCACCGAACCGGATCGCTTCCAACCTAAAAGGCGTGCTCTGCTGCAAACCGTTCGGAGGTCAATTCTTTGCCCAACGTTCCAAAACAACCGTCTGCATCGTTAAACAAAAACTGGCAATTAAATTTGCGAAACCCGTGCCCAGCTGGTTAGATTGTTGTTTTGTCGAACGGGCGCATGAAGAAACGAAAAAAAAACAGCACAAGCACACAGAACGGTTCCGGGTTTGCGGGAGATTGTTCGCGCACAATTTGATTGCGTATGCATATCGACCAGATACCCGCCCGGGACGGCTTTTATCGTCCTCCATACGCCATATGGCGCTTCGCAGCGTCATCGTAAATGTTTATCGCCACTCGTACAACACAAAAAAAATGGAAAACCCAGCCCGCCGAATGTTTCCAGAACACTTTCTATCTCGAGTTCTACGTTTACGACCCGCGACCTGGCTAATGTCAAGGTTTACATTCCTCGCGCCCGCGGATCGGAAGGGTGTTGTTCGTCGGGATGGGATTTTTTTTTGCCTCGAGCATGTCGCTGCAAAAAAGCAAGCAAAAAAGGCGATCACGATTCGGGCGATTGCGCCATCGCTTGACATGGTTGGGCAAATTGCAATAACCTGTCGGGCGGAAATGAATGCAAAGCTGGCTAGACCCCTGGCCAGAACTCAGAGCCCCCCAGGGGGCTGCCGGACAGTGGGGTTAAGTTGCCGACGAGGCAGAAAACTCCCTCGGACGGTGTTGGCGTAAACACACAACCGACGAGTTCTGATTTGTTGGCTCACTCGAGGGCTTCTGGTGGTGTAATTGATTAAGCGTAAGTAACCACCGTGCACCGTGGTGTTGAGATTTTAATCTAAATCTCCAGAACCCATCAGTCCCGTCCACCGGCTTGGGGTCGGCAAATGCGTTCCCTCGATCACGTGGCCAGTTTCGCCATCGCAATGTGCCATTAATTGAATAGCCGCGACGCCACAACGATCGAGTGTGTGTCTTTAAGGTGCTCGGTGCCTAAAGCCCGGCAATCATCAGTCGAGCGGGGCGCCATCGAAAAACCGGGCTAATCGTTTGCGTTGTTAGTGCGTCTGAGCGCGGGAGGCGAAAAATCGAAGCGCAACGCGCGACCTGGCGAAAATAACGACCCACACGGGTGCTTTCGAAAGGGACGCTCGGTTTGCTGGCGAATATTCCTGCGGCTTGATTGACTTTAACCTACTTCCGAGCCACGGCAGCCAGCTTTGGCATGGCTCTCCTGCGCGTGATTACGCAACAAAGCCCACGAAATATACCCCCGGCTGGGGGTCCTTCGTGCACCTTCTCGCTCCTCCCCCGTGAAACGTGGAGAGGTTTCAAATTTCTTCCGAAAACTGCGGCTCATCTGGAGCTACAAATCATCATCCCAAAATTTGCCGTTCGTCGTGCCGCAGCGAACTAGGTCAGATCAAAGAGCTCGCTTTCGGGCGATCGGTGGCTCCGTGTTTGAGCCCCAACGCTAGTGTTTCGTCTCTTCCCGGGCTTGAGCACCGGGGGCGCACCAGAAATGGGGTCGTAAATTTTTACCCCAAAATCACAAGTTCATGTCGAATTCATGGTCAGCTCTCACGGGTTGACCCGGGCGCGGGAAGGCCGCATTCGGAAAGGCGATCGTGCGTCGCCTGCGGGCCACCACCAGCTGTGTCGAGGACCAGCCCAAGTGGACCTCGCACAGCATCGAGAGGCATTCCGGTGTTTTACACCCCCTCACACGAAGTGCTCCCCCGAATTCGGGCTAAACTGTGCTCCTAACGCATTAACCCTGTTACGTAACGCATGGTCGATGGCCGCGTGCGCTTTTTGGAGGGAGCTTCAGTTCAGAGTGTTCTTTTTAATACGAACGTTTTTTTTTCTCCTACGCGCAGGAAAGCGCCCCGGAAACCTTGGGTGGGTGTGGGGTTGAATTTTCTCAAGATAAGCGCCTCCGTCACGAGAGCGCACACCGTTTATACCCGCTAGTTCACCGCCCGTAAAACATGGCCGGAGTTTTGTAGGCGAAAAACAAAACATAACGAGCCAGGTGGGCACGTGCAATAAATTGCTAATGGCACACAGGAGGAAAAACGAAGTGCACCACAAACAAACACACACACACGCGCAAAGAAAAAAAACACAGCAACCTGCTAACGTTTTACTGCAAGTAGCAGTTCATTAGCTCGATGCTCGAGATAAGATTCGTTTCTCAACGCAACTGTGGGGATTTTATTTTTTTTTGTTGCGGTCCCTCAGCTGCCTGGAGGCTGCTTTTTGGCAAACGCGAAACGCTGCGGGCGTTGGCGTGAGTGCGTTTTTCAGCGATTTTCCGTCGATTCCGAGCAAGGTCGTGCCCGTGTGGGAGCAAAGGCCGTAAGGCTCGAAGCTTTCAAGCGCGAGCCCCGCTAAACGAGAGCATGATAAATGATGCTGCACTGGACTTTCGTTAGATGACAAATGGGTGGGTGGGTGGGTGGGTTGGATGGAGCAAAAAAACAACAAACCACCGCCCAGTGGGAGCGGTTCCGGCCGATTCGATTTGCCTATCAAAGCAATCCATTTATTGCCAGGCCTACAGGTGAATGTGCGGTGGATTCGATTAATAATTCGCTGGCAGGGAGGGTGTACGCACACACACACACACAAAATGCCACCCCCTATTGCTCCCTTTCGATCGCATAAAGTACACGAATGGATTCGTTTTTTTTGCAGGTGAAACCCAGCGCCAGAGAATGTCCTGCCCGTGATCGGACGAGATTGCCGTGGGCACGAAATTGGATTCTGTGTGTCGCCCCCGAGAAGTCGGGAAGATTCTTGAGATTAATAGCTAATTGCGATGAATGGGTTCGTTTGACGAATGGGGCGCACGATCGGCGGCCCTTGAAGCCCAACCCAGACGGCGAGCAGATAGCCATCGATAGAAGGGGGACCTCTAAAACGAAACGGCAAAAGGGCCACAACCAAATCTTGAAACAAACCACCGAAAGGCTCAACACCGAATTTTCAAGGTTCCCTCGAGGGGTGTGCGACCTTCAGGGACGCTTCCTTCGCGGGTGTGTGCGTTCGCCCTCACTCGCTCGCTTTCCACACCCAGTTCGTGATCGCGATCGCGAGAGACGAGCCTCGAAGCTGGGCCCGGTTGGTCCGGTTCAAAGCGGGAAAGCCTTCGAACGCGCGCGTTTCACACGGCACTCACGCGTTCGCGAGGGCGTTTGTCAGAATTAACGACACCGCGTCGTGGAGTGACAAAATTAATAACGTTCGTCACCTTGCGCGATCGTCGGTTCGACCGGAATGATCCTTTCTAAAACCTGACCACCAGCGTGAGGAAGGAGACGCTTTTATTTTGCTTTTTCTCTTCATTCCACTCTCGTTCGATTCTAGCCGGTCATTAAAATGCGTCTCATAATCGGCTTATCTCGCGAGGCAGATTACTTTGGCGTCGAGTGATTGATGAAATTACCAACCGGCAGCAGGTGTTTGGGGCGTTTTTATCCATTTCCATCCGCGCCTTGCAGACTGTTTGCTCTCGTTTGCTCGGGAAACACACCCCAAGCGGAGAAGCCACCATTTTGTGGCAAAACGGGTAACAGCGCGTAATGAAGCGCGGTGCAACTGCGTGCATATAAATCAATAAACCCCCTTTGAGAAAAAAAACCGGAGCACTTGCCACACCAAGCGTAAGGCGCGCACAATGGCGCGCCACCGGGTCTACTCTCCTTCGGGGGATGCTGGGTTTTCTTGTGTGTGTGTGTATGCCTTTGGTCACGCAAGATTACGCAGCTCGAGAGCTCGTGCTTGTGTCCATGCGCGTGCGCAAACACGCCTCGCTTGATCTCGATGCACTTTCGATCTTGCTCACGGCTCGCAAAAGCGGCGCTCTTGCAGTTGCCAAAGGGCTATGGAATTTCGATTATGCTTCAAAACGAGACACACACGGTGTGCACGGTTGCATTGTGGCTGATGAGGAAAAGCTGTTTGCACTGTGTGTTTTGTTAGTGCACGCGCTATCGGGGATAATGAAATGAGAAAAGAGCGGAAAAAAAAACAAACTGGGAGGTTAAAAAAAACACACACCCTCGGATCAAATTGGACCTCGTGCACGTGGTGTGCAATTTATTATTCAAATTCTCCAATTAAAACCGCGCAGTAAATTAAGCGAGCACGTTTCGTTCATTTCTCTCCTGGGGCTGGGGCTGGGATTGATGGTTTTCTGGTTCGCATCTCCGCCAAGAAGCTGCGATTGCACCATTCCGGCCTGGCATCGACCACAATGTTGTGTTCCGTTTGGTTCAACCTTACGACATGGTACCGTGCGCGTGTGCGTTGCCTGCTGATTGGCCACATCGGCCAGTCTTCCGCCCTTTTGCCACAGCACGGCACCAAATCCAGCCCAGTCTCACAAGCCATCAATCAGCTGCCCGGGTGATGTATCGAAATATTTGTGCTTCTATCGTACGGCTGGCCGGACCACCGGGCACGATCACACGGACGGACGGACACGGTGACACCACTCGACGGCCAATCGGCGACTCATTAAAGGATCACGCGAGTGGAAATGCATCAATGACCCCTGGCACCCTACTGGCAGGACGAGGGCCACATTTGTGACACTCCACGACAAAATGGCTCGTCGGTTGGTATGTACCGGTATGAATTATGTAAGTTAAATTGTTCGAAACTTACCTCCCAACGCCTCCCACGCGACTAATGGGGCCGCATCTCGTTTTCTTCGGCGGTTGCGGCCGAGAGTTGTCGAAGCGCTCGTTAGTGGCGTTAGTCTTTGTGGGGATAATTTTAGAGCGGGCATGGTCGGTTGCTTCTGCATCGGTACCGTTTCCGGCATGCCAGGCATGTCGTGAATAATGCACACGGCACAGGTGGCGTGAAAATGAGAAGACAACATTTTGGTATCGCTAACGGCAGCTGACGCGTGGTCAAACTTGTCCTGACGATCGTTGTCATAATGCCGATGTTTGAAAGGAAAACTTCCGAAAAAAAGGTTCCAAATGAGGGAATGAAACCGTGTGCAGCATCGACAGTGAATAAAACGAATGAGTCATCTGTTACGCAAGCAGTAAACGGTTCGAAAATTTATCGATCTTGAATAATCTGTTTTTTTTTTTGGTTTGAGATGACAAACGGCCTACTCAAAATCGAGTGCAAGAGCTGTTTTCTTAGGCTTGTTGTTACGTCAAATGTAGCAAGAAAAAAACACACATAAATGACTCTTCTATTACCTCACACAACGACTTGATTCTTATCCACCGGTTTTTTTTTTGCGAAAGCAACACACACGCCGTGGCCCTATTTTTGCATTTCTCTCTTCCGCCTAATCCCGAAACATGCGCGACATAAGTCAATGATCACGTCAAATGGTGCACAAATTTCCGATGACAGAGCTTTCGCCGGTATCGCGTGATCGGTAAGATCGGTCGTGCGATAGAGGCTGTATCGTGGGCTCCATCCTCTCAGCCAGCCAGCCAGCCAAGCTCTAATTCGGTGGCCTCACTTTTCCATTCAAACCCTCCTCGGTGGCATGTCACCGTCTCGAGTTTGCGATCGCTTCCACGAACACGTACGACTACGAGCCCGTGAAATGCAAAAAAACAACACACCAACCCGACGAACCCGACCGCGTGTGTTGAGCTTCATCTCCACCGCGATTGTCCGCCACTCAAAAGCTGCCAAATTGGTGGCAGCGAAAGCAGCGACGGCGACGAGGGCAAATGGTCGATCGATTATACAACGCCACAATTGAAACGCACATAATTATAAGGCTCTCGTGGCGTGCGCTGCGTGCCTGGAAGTTGGACAAAGTTGTGCACATTAATTCGTATGACATGTGTTACCGTGTCACTCTGGGCGGCTGCATACCGGGGCTGCATCCTGGCCGAGCGAGGGTTGCAACTCCACTCGACACTCGGTGGCACCGGAGTTTCGCGCATAACTCTGCATTCCGCGGCCATCTCCTGGCGTGAGCATTACTCGGAGGGCGCTTGGCGCTGGAACAACATAAAAGAAGGTGGAGAAGCTGAGCAGAAAAAAACACACACACACACAGAACTCGAAGAAAAGGAGCACAGGACGCTCGAGTAGAGCTCCGAAACGATGTCACTTCATTTTTGCCTCACGATGCTATTTCGTGGACTGTCTGGCGGCGAACACGAGCACATTGGCTGCGTAAAAATAATGGGTCACTTCTGCGATCGAAGCGAACAGCCTACCCAAGCCCAGCCGACCGGTGGCTTACTTATCTTGCCCGGCCCCAATGGAGGGATTTATTAGCTCGCACCGAATTCACCCGATGACAGATCAATTACCCAACCGGGCGGGGGCGTGGAAAATTCCGCCCATAAGCACGCGACGCCATCGCGGTCTGTTTCGTTGTTTTTGTCCCTAGCGGCGTTTGAAGCGTCGAGCGCAACCGAAAACCGAGCCCTTTTGGACCCGGGTCGACCCATTCGTGGACCTCTTCGCGTGGCTTGGGTTGTTTGCATTAGCGCACGGAGGAAACATAAGCCTCACTGGCCTCTCTGGAGGGGTCGCGTTCGTGTGCGTTGCACGCCTCCAAACGGACCCCATGACACAAGTGACAGCCTCGCATGACATGAACCGATTCTTTCTATTGGGTTAGGTGTGTGTTTTTTTTTTCTCCCCTTTGCCGACAACGCAAGAAAAGAGAAAAGCTCTACCGCACGCGCGTTCGAAGGTGGAAGAGAAAATTGGTGGCGATCGCCTTTCGAAAAATCGTCCAGGCCCTGTAACTCGATATTGTTCTACGTCCAAATGGGCGAGTGCGTCCACCGGTACACGGTTTCACGGTTGATCACACGGCACAGGGAAGGTTGTTAGACGTCTGTTCGCTCCGTTGCGGTTAATGTCGTCATTTTGCAAGCGGTGACGCGAGAACTCAACTGTTCGGGCATACACCGATGGCTGTCCTTTCGGTAAACCGATTCCCATCGATCGAACAACGGCGAAGTAACGAAAAAACCCATGCCGGAAAAACAGAACACAAACATCGGTTCGGGAAATTAATATGAAACCACGCGAGCATGAGTTAAGGGCGCCCGTTTGAGTGCTGTACCTGAGAGCTCGCAAACGACCGTTCGGTAATTCAACTACGCCAAATTGACTCGTGCCCTATCGATGGCATTCCAGTGACGAGGCTTCCTCGCTTTTCCGGGAGCAACGGTTGCGAAGGATAACGGCCCGGTTGCACGCACTTTTCGCCACTTGTGGTTGGGCCGGAAAATTTCGCGAATTTCTCTACCATTGCCCAATGCCCGGGCGTATCATAAACGGGTGGTCGCGCTGGTTCGGTTTTACCCGAAGGACGGAAGAAAAACGTGGCGGCATTTTCAATCGAACACACCGACCGAGTGGCGGACATGCGAACGATACGGTATCATATATAGCGTGGCACGCCGCGTTACGAACCCCCGTTCACCATGTAACACGAGGGAAAATAACAAATTGCTCCCTTGGTGGTTCGCGGCCGTAGAAACTTCCACACCGTAGGAGTTTTAATTTAGATGAATAATATCAGGTTCGCGATTTCTTGTGTGGGTAATTTCCTGGAGCACTTTAAAAGCACACCCCCAATGGCTTCACCGGCCAGCGCCCCATATCAGCCGGCGCAAGGAAATGGGGTAATAAACACACGTTAATGGGATCGTGTCGGAACATTCGGTAGATGTAATGGGAGTGATTAGTACTCACTCGCAGCGGCAGTGACGATCGACTGACGACGGACAAAAATGTGCACAAGTGCGGAAATCCATTCCGAAACGTTCCACGCTGGCGGGTGGCGTTTACTCTGCTAAAGCAAAGGTCGTCGACTCCCGCAATGGACATCGAGATGAATTACCGTGGCCATGATTGAGTGTCCACAAATTGATTCGCAGCTGAATGTCAAAATCTATTTGGTCTGGTAAATTCGTGTTCTCAATCACCCCGTTGATCACCTTCACCTAGCAAACAACGGCCGTCTGATTAGGTGTCACGATTCTCGAGAGGCTGAGATGGAAATAAAACCACGCGGAAGGAGAGTTAAGACTCAGAACACTTCCAAATTATGAGGCACAAATCACCGCACGTTTCCACGAGTAAACAACGACTCAGAGCCAGTGCGCCTTCGTTGGCCGAGCAGGGTCATTGGCTTAATTAAACCGCAGCCATATATCACGTACCCTAATGGAGCTTTTATTGGCACGTCGTCGTAGGGTGTGTCTGGTGGTCATTTCGATCGACTACGATCCTCAATTGCGGTCGTTTGCAGAGCGTAGCACAGGTACCAAGCCGCAAGTACGGTGCTGGTAGTGAATTGATGCTGAATTTCCATCGGGTGTCGATTTCCAAAGCTCCATAGAAACGGTCGCACTGTCACAAGTCCGCATTGCAGCTCGATCTACTCAAATGCACGCCAATTTGTACGTTTTCGAAATGGCGATCATGCAGCCACAGCACAAGAACCTCCACTAATATGGCAGCGGCCACCCCGGACATTCCACGGCACGCGTTTATCCACATCCGCAGTGTTTGAGGCACGCGAACAAAGGTGCTACTTGCGGTTTTGACGCCGCGTTCACACCCCCATCAAGGTGGGTGAAAATTATGCCCACTAGCCCTCAGAACGGAGGCGGTTCTAGCCAAGGTTGTGACGAATTGCACACCCGATTGAAATATGCAACAGCTTCGGTCACTTTTCCCTCGAAATGAAGCTGTTTATTGAAGGGGCGCACGATTGGAAAATCGTATTTTCAATCAGCTACTCATGCCGATCGGAATGTCACACCGGAATACCACGAGCACGAGGGTGAAGAAATTATGAAGCAGTCCTTCAAGCACTTCGGAGCAACGAATCACGCGTAACGCAGCCGCTCTAATTTTGGTCCAGTAGCAGACCTGCAGCAGATGAATTATGCCGTCAAAGAACTGTTCATTCAAGTGCACGTTGCACCGGCCTTCTCACGAATCCGCTGGCCACGTAGACGGTCCGGTGACCTTAGCATACCAATCGTTCGCCCAACCCCTGGGCTGTGTTTCCCTTCCGTCGACCCAATTTCCACGCATCATCGACCACGAGTGGCCACCCGGCTTCCGGAAGCATAACGCGAGCTTCCACAGCAGCCCTCGCGACGGTACTCGGTACCGATGGCGTTCAATGTGTTTCGCTTGGCCGATGACTTACGTGTCTGCCACCGTTACATCGCATCCCGGGAACTACTGTGGGTCCATTCTGCTCTGGTGATGGCGGGGCTACTCGATCATCCTTGCAAAATCGCACATTGTCTCCCAACGCGAGCATGCGCGAGCTGTAACGGTCCGAGCAACCGTGGCATTATTATGTCATTAATCTGCCTACTCTCGCTCGTTTTTCCAGGTGGCCCTACGTCGGTGGGCCAAGTTTGTCGCAGCTTTGGTCCAGTTTTCCATAGCCCGTAGTGTCTGTGTTATGTGTTTTTTTCTTCTTCTCCTCTCTAAGCTCTGCTTTCATGTCAAGAATGTGAGAAATTTTGATTAATCTCAAACGCCCCTAAATGGGGCCAGAGCCTGCACACCGATGCCAGCCGTTGCCTTCTTCGATCCGAAACCGTATGCGTAAGCGAAAGTCATAACGATTTGCAAATCAGTCCCTCGATCGAAGGTGGCCATGCGCGGTTTTTATGGGCATCGACATCGCCGCGATGGAGGTAGGACAAATCATGGTGGCGAGAAGCAACACACACGCACGAAAAAAAGCCACCCTTAGAGCGGTTGCTTAGGCAACGCCGTTGTTTGGAGGTTCCAGCGCGAAAGCTCAACGCGACATTTTGTTTTCGGGGGAAACCTGATCAACCGAGCGGCTAAAACAATGGCAATTAGTGTTTGGAAATAAATCATTCTGCGCCGCGGTGAGCCAGAACAAACAGTGAAAAATTGCACGCAGCCTGGTGCGACGTGTGTAACGAAACGCTTAAATTACATCTTTGGGGATGTTTTTTTTTATTTCATCCCCATGCCACCCATTTTCACCACACAACACAGACGACATGGATTCGAGCTTGAAAAATGGGCTTCCAAAAAAAATAGAACCAACATTCCACCACAACACCAATAATTAGAGTGGGTCTGTTCGTGAAACGGACCATCGAGCTCGCATGAGTGACTCGTACTTGACCAAACCGCTTCGATCGTAAATCAATCGCACCAGAGGAGCGGCCATTCATGTGTCAACCCCGAAAAAGGGTCGCTGGCTGTCGTTGGTTTTGGCCAAACGTTGGCTTTTTTTTGCTGCTCTTCCACGTTGTTTGCTCGAGGTGTGCTTCAGCTGGAAGGTCGTAAATCATGCATCGATACGAGGCGCACTCGCACTCGGCGTATTAATCCATGGAAGCCTTCGCTGCTGTCACAGGCACAAACAACTGTCTTTCATTCCTCCAGACGCCACAACTGGTGCGATATGGTTTTTTGATATACATTTTCGCTTCCCTTTCGTTCACTCCCAAGAACTTTGCACCAAGCCGCTCCATCTACGATAACCGATACCGATCCTCAAGCGATAATCTCTTGCCTTCTTGAAGACCGAGGTCGTGTTTGGCGAACTGAAAATGGTAGCCCACCCTTTTCAACCCCCAAAAACACCCGTCGCGTTTTCCCGGCCATCGATTTGGCAGGGTCGTAAAATAGTGGATAGATTCCGGTGGGTGACGATTTTATGGCACACGATTAGATGCGTGCCACATGCGCGTAAGAGCATCGACTGTGGGACATTTTCCTTCTTTCCTTTTTTCTCTCTTTTTCCACCATCTCTTGCGTTGCCAGCACCACCGACGGTCGTAACGTTTAATTTCTCCCGAAGGCACCGATTTAACGACCAGCCCGATGCACCGTTGCGCAATGGAATTGTCATTCCGCCCGTACGGAGCCGTATTAAGATGCACTTTCTACTAGCTCCACATTGCTATGCCGCGGAACAGTCGCCACTTTCTCGAGCGCCACCTGTCATGTACGGGGGGGGAGGTTTGAAAAATAACCGAGCAGCTGTATTAGGAGAAAGCCGTCGCTCCAAATCACCCTCGAAGTGTTCTGAAATTGCTTCGGAACGTAAATAAAAGGATGACGCCAACGGTACGGGATTACCCCATCCGTTGGTTCGGCTGTCGGTTGCAGTTGCAAGCGTTTTATTCGATCACGCCGCACGACGCAGCCACAAACAAAACTGGTTCGCACGAGTCCCCGCGTGATAAGGCCCATTCCATCCCAACGATAACCCTAATCATGGCCTCGAGCAATCGATTGGCGTCATCTTGAATCGCAAAACTCTATCAGTTTTGTTCAACATGCGGCCGTTGCAGGTCCCGACCTGGGTGCACATTTCGTACGAGGAGAAGAAGCTGATCGCCTACCTGGCCGGTGTCGGTACGACGGCTTGTAGCCTCTATCTCCTCACGATGGCGGGCCGATCGTTGAGTTTTTCCGATCAAAGCAGCCCGTGTCTGTCGGAGAACAGTGGTGAGTGAGCGTTGTCCTTGCTAGCAAGCCAAAGGAGAGTGTCCTATTTGTACCTGTTTGTTTCCCACATCCAGCGTACAACCTGGAAATCACGCTCGTGGTCATCCTGTCCGTGGTGTACCTTTTCATTGGTGGTGCGTTCTTTTGGGGCATCTGGCGCGAGAAGGCCAAGTATCTGTTGCCGTTCTTGTGCTTTCTGGTAGCGGCAACGGGTTTCCTTGGACATGCCCACATCGACTGGATGCTGTTCGAGGCCGGCACTGGTGAGCGACAGTTTGGTATCTTCGCTTTCATCTGGGCAACGAGTAAGTGTTTTGTGAATGATTTTCCTCATCGATCGTTCCACTAAAATGCACACGTTCTCTTCCAGTGGTTCTAACGTTTGCGAGCACGATCATCTTGCTTCTGTATCGCGAAATGAACTCGGGTAAACACACCAAGAAAGGCCTTTTTGAAGTGTTTTACAACGACGAAAAATACTGAGCATTTCCCCGCTGGTGGTGAATTGAAATCGCGTGTATATTTAAGGTGCAGCTGTAAGCTTTTAGTGTTACAAATAAAGTGTTATTCCATTTCGAACACACACACACGCTGGTGGATGGATTACAAATTGCTCGCTTCATCTCTGTGCAGTCGTGAAGCTTGCTGAGAATGGTGTCCGACTCGTCAGGTGCAGGTTGCGTCCTGAGGCGGTGCATAAACGTGCGCTCTATCTGCCAACACTAATTAAGCTCCGGTGGGCCTCACGACCAACCCTCGGGACGTTCCCAACGCGAGCAGCACAAGTGTGAGCAGACAGCGAGGGCAGTTTTCCTCACTCTTTCTATTTTATCTAATTACCAATAAACGAGCCCGCGGTGCGTGCGTGCTAATAACCGTTCTTGTGGTGTGCCTTTTTTTTACTATCACTAGTTTTTACCCCGATTTGACTGCCACCCCTTTTGCATGCGGTGAATGAGGGCTTCGCGGTCGCGATCGTCATTATCCAAAAGCGGTCATATTGTGGGCAACTTTTTGTGTGGTGCCTCCGAAGTGCGCACAAATGCACCCCACAAAGGCGCTTTACGCGAGCGAACGCAGGTGGTGCTCGGTTGCCTCGAAATTAAACATTTTTACGTGAATTACTTAACAAATCGTGCCGGACCGAGCAGCTTGTTTGGTTGCCAATTTCTGCATCGATCGCACCGGTCTGATAATGACCTCCACGGCTGGTACACGTGAGTAGGTGCGCACTTTTTTTTTTCCTTCCTTCATTTTACTGCCCTCAACCACGGTATCGTGGTGCGATCTCGACCCACCATCGTCCTGTCGTGAGGGGTCGGAAATTCTCCAACCCCATCTCGAGCAAGATCGATCGAGTTTTGTTGCGTTCTATCGGGGCCGTTGCGATCGATCGTTAAAATTGCGCTGACTGCGTTTGATTAACCTCACGACTCAGTGGCGTGAATGGATGAAAAATCTGCGTCTGCGATTGCTGAAATTGGCCGCGGCTGTCGAACCAAAGCGCACTGAAAACCCGGACCTACCGAAACGGGCTCGCTGCTGCCCTAAGACGACAATTTCCACCATCGCGTACTCGTGTGTCTGGTGGGTCGCTTGTCGTCGCAAACAAATCCATCCGCCCGAGAGGTCGTGTAGACTGACAAACCCCCACGTGCCTGCCTGTAAAGGCTCAAAGGCGGGCTGGAAATTTGAAAAATATTAAAGCAAAGCAAAAGACATAAACCGACCAGCACGGCGGAACTGAACCGACCTTGCATTCCGCGCCGGCAGCCACCAATTGGTGAAGGTATGCTGCCGATCGCGCTCGGTGCAGCACGCACCTCCAGCAGTCACTGGGGGATTCCGCTCCGACCAACCCTCTGGGTTCGCTTTCGTCCTTCCGATGGGGCCTGTTGTAACGGAGCGTTTGAACGAACTAATAAAACCGCTCGAACTGCTTCAACCGCCCTTAGCATTACGACGCGCGAACGATGGAGCTGCGTGGCGTGCTTTTGCGTTGCGTATTCTACCACCCAAAAGAAGGAGGGAAAAGACGTTGAAAATGCCTTTTGCGAGCATGACGATTGTTTGTGTTTCCCCCCATTTTTTTTTCCTCCACACCGCGATCAACCAACAGATGTGTGTTTTTCCAGTCGAACTCGATTAGCGGACAACTCAATTTCCACCACGAAAACCCCGAAACCCGGCCATTGGTTGGGCGCTCGTGTACCAAATTTAATTAAACATATTTTACAACATCCGCCTACCCGCCGTACGACATGGCTGACGATCATTCGCGCGTTGCACCATGCAACGCGTGTGGTAACTGCGCACACGCGGAGCTCGCGGGTATTATATGCGCGCCGCGATTCCCGAGCATAAAAAGGCTAAAAACAACAAACGCGAGAAAACTATTTCCACTTTACGTAAACGGGGCGCGCCTGCTCGATGGAAGGCTGCCGGAAAATGGGGCCTCCGGATCGCTCGATTTCGCTCGAGCAGACACGCGCACGGGGGCAGAAGATTCCGACGGTACGAATTAAATTAGGAAGCTTATGAAATTGGTGCCAATTCAGCGGGGGCAACCAAACCAATCACCGGCTCGAGATGGAATCAATCCCGCCGTTTGAATAGGGACGGTTTCCACACACACACCACACACGGAGTAGGGTCAATGCGCTCATTCATCCCTGCGTGCGAGGGCCATTTGTCATCTGTTTTCCTTCCACGGGCGAGTGAAAAGCCATTTCCATTCCAGCACCAATAGCGCCGGAGCCACAATTAGCTGTACCACCCTAATGAGCGTACGGTGGCGAAACGAGGCACTTACGAGCGATAGCAGAATCGTTCTTGAATAGGGTTTTCCTCGCTCAAAACCTCCACATGCCATTACGCCGCACGTCCATTGCAATGGCGTACATCTTATCGTGCTCCACATTGCCATCAACCACCACCACTGGTACATACGCGAACAATACGCGAACGAAATGGGTGACATTTCCAAATCGACTCGCGCGGATTTCTCGAATGGATTTCTCACGCCGACTTCTGCATTCTGGCGATCGTAGGAAGAGCGAATGGGACACAATGCCAAAGCGAGCCCTCGATGTAGGGCATGCGAGCGATGGCGTGTGGCAACGCGCGGTGACGCGGAGGAAAACGTGTCGCTGATTAGATTAATCTCAGCTCACGACATCACCTTAATTAGTGTAATCATGGGCTCCCGGCACGGGTGGCTACATGTGTCTGTTTTCTTGTTGTCGTTTTTTTTCTCTATTCCGTTCTGTTATTTATCGTTTCATTTCCCGCCATTCGCTTGGAGGGTGGTTTTTTATTACGGTTTTTTTTTCAGAAACTCCTGCACAGTGCACCTGCACTCGATCGGTCAGGGCAGGTGGTCCGGTTCTGCTTCTTTACTAGCGGCTTACCTATGCCGCTATCAACCCCTTGCGAGTGCCGGTACTTACCGGGCCCGTCTTAGATGATTGGTACGCCACGTGGAGTGACCAGGGTCACGAACGCAGTCACAGAAAATTTCGCCCTTTCACTGGGCTGCCACTGGTTTTCCATCGAGCGCGTTTCAAGATCGCCCGCACGATCCGAGAGCGGCTTTTGTGCGGTTCGTCGCTTGTGAAACGTCGTTAAAGTCGCGTCGTACACAAATTACTTTCGCCGCCACCGCTTTTGTGGGGACTTTAGCATTGTGATATCCGATCCGTCGTCGTCCGGCTGTTCACGGACCCCGTGGACCCCCGCGTTACATAAGGCTTTTTGGGGCCGGCCGGATGCGGGCCTCCGGTTTCTCACGAGCGCCAGATTGGACTACCGGCCGCGCGGACATTTGAGTCCACTTGAGGTGTGCATTGTTCGCCGTACCACACGTTCGCCAATTATGACCGTGACATGACACGGCCGATGCGGTGCTGCACACAACAGCAAGCAGTTTCGTCTCCACAGGTGGTTTTGGATGCGAAAAAACGGCGTCACAAAATGCTCACAATTTGACCATAAATCGCTTAGTTCACTTCCTTCTTGGGAGATAATAATAAAAGAGAAAAAAAACCCCGAGATGGAATTAAAGCCTGGCGTCTCATTGACGCAACGAGTTGGTTGAATGGCGTGAGCGGTAGCTATTTGGCGTAGGCAATTTCCAACCTTAAGTACTATCATCTCGGTGTTCTCGACGCCAAACGGACGTCGGGTGGGTTCGCAATCAAACGCAACAGTCGAGGTCACTAGAACTACCTGCAATTGGCGATTCCGCCGGTAGGTTTCCTTTCTCCCAGGTTTGGTCGTTTAAAAGACCACACCATTAATTTAAGCAGCCGTGATTAAAATGTGAACCAACCGAACAACTTCCCGGGGAACGTGCTGAGGCAAATGTGTATCCGTTTGTACAGAAAAAAAAACACAAAAACACCCGCCATAAAATCGATCCGCAACGCGATAGAGATCTTGATCAGCAGTGGTAGGTACAGACAAATGTTCGGTGTTCGAATCCACTTGGCTTTTGGTTGACACATTCCGGTGGTTAGGGCGAGCGATCGATCGCGCCCCTAATTGATTTGTCACGCATCGCGATCGATTGATATCGATTGACTTAATGGGCGGTCGTACATGCGTTCAGCCTGAAATAGGGTTAATTTGGGATGGTTTTCGGTGGGGTCGTGATGGGGCGCGATTGGAGTTCTTCAGTCGACGAGACCTCCAAAAGAACGATGAAGACATCTCTTGCAACGAGCGGGTATTTGATTAAATCGTGCTGCTTTGGTTGGTGGGACGTGTCAGTTTTATGGGCCATTTAAAACTTTGTATTCATTTTCACGACAACTGTCGAAATATCTGACCTTTGAGAGAAGTCCTCCCATCGAGTCAAACAACTACCAACTCGCACTGCCGAAGCGACGGCAAAAACCACGTTCAAAAGCTTAAATTCTTATTAGTGGGATTAAATTTTCGCAAACGAACACGGACACGCTTTCCCAGTTCCCGGTCGTTGGCAGCGAAATGTGGTCCGCTAAATGAAAACCCCACAAAACCCTCGTTTGATCTTGACAAAGTGATACACCATACAGCAGGAAAACGTG
Organism: Anopheles nili; assembly: GCF_943737925.1. NCBI lineage: Eukaryota > Metazoa > Arthropoda > Insecta > Diptera > Culicidae > Anopheles > Anopheles nili. The sequence goes on from NC_071292.1 coordinate 57,294,125, forward strand.
GGTTTAATGAGCCAACGTTGGTTATGACATCCCCGTCCCGGGGTCGACTTTCCGTCTCCGCTTGGCGTATAATTGGATATCGAACGGTCTCATCTGCAGACGCGTGTCCTGATTCCAGGGCGACCCCGCGAAAACCGAAGGGTTCGCCCGTGTGACAGCGTCGAGCCCGTTTGCCGGAAGGAGCAACTGTCAGACCCTCGTCTCATTACGCCACCGAGGGAAGGCAATTTGCGCCCAACGGACCTACCCTTTTGCCGTCGGCTTCGGATACCTATTCGGGATGCGGTAAATTGTGGTGCTGGCTCTAAAGGAGATACAGAACCACGCTTCACAGATTTTCACATAAAATCTCCAATTTTAAAATAGTCGTGCTTATGTAGAATTTGCGACCAACGCATAGTACAGTTAAACCCATTGTGGCGAGATATATGGCTCTAACGGCAGTCAAATCACGTCCATCAATCTAGACGCCCTTCCGGGAGTAGCTCTCGTTGGGTGTAAAAAGGCGATACACACTTTAAAAAAAGAGAGAAAAATCTCAAACAGCCGCAAGGGCCTAGACCTGAGCAGATTAATCATAATTGAAGTCTCACGTCTCGCGAACTGCGCACCCGGGTTAAGCCTGCGAGCACCCACCAGGAGATGTGACGAACGCCTTCCCAGACGTCCTACGCCCGTCGGCGCGTTCTTTGTCCACGGTCGAGGTCGAGGTGTGGTCCGCGAAGTGATCATAATCGCGTGAGATTCTACCTCCTTCTGGTGGGCTTCGAGCCCGTTTGTAAGTGGCTCACTATTCATCCGAATGGCGACCGAAATGTCAAGCGATCCGTTCGAAAATGTGTGTTATTCTTTCCATTCTCTGCCCTCGAGCAGCCACGATCACGAGGCGGAAGTGGCTCGGGAATAGGCTCACCGTGAGACGAAACAATCGGGCAGGTGCTCCATTGCGAAGGCACGCACAGTGAATGGAGATGACAAAAAAAACCCAACATAGTAGGCTATTCCGCTAGATGCAGGGCTATTTAGTGAGCGTAGTTTTACGGCTTCGTCCAATTGATTCGGGAGCGATTTTTTTTGTCTCTACTACCTCAATCATAGTAGGCTGTACAGCATGCTGGATGTCAGGGTTCTAGCGAATCACCAAACACACACGCGAAACAAAAAAAAACCTATCAAAAGTACACCACTCTGGTCAATGTCATGAGATTGCGAAATTCCATGCTCGCATGTCACCTCAAATGCTCCATCGAAGAACAAACGAGGTAAGCAATCGCTGGGCGTGGTTGTAAAATTAACTTTACGCTTGTTCTCGGTTAGTTCACGACTCCTGTACCGATCGCTACCCCGGGGGCGTCCGTCGTTGTTTCAAGTCAAGTGTAGGACGCCACACTGACTCATGTCGGTGTTGTGCAACGTCTAAGTTGTTTGAGCTGTTCAACACCGTGAGGGCCGCCGTATCGCTCCTTCGCTATCCTAATCCACCCCGCGAGAGAAAGAAACACTTACGAAAGAAATGAGGTGTCGCTGTTCAAGATAAGGACCCCCTTTCGAGGACGTGATCGGTGCAAGTCAGATATCGTCAGCAGGTCGTTTCATCATCCGTCATAATCCGCCCAAAACACAGGCACGTTCCCAGCAACCGATCGGGTCCGTCAGCATGCTCGATCGATGAAAAAGCCCAAACCTGCACGCACCGGCCTTGATCGTGGCGGAGTGACAACTTTTACCCCCAAAAATCTCCCACCCAAACTCGAGGCAATCCGATAAAAAGGAAGTCTATCGAGAAGCCTGCATCTGGAGCGCGTCGCTCGTAAACAACGCGCTCCGTAACGCGAATCTCGGAGAGCTCGCGAGAAGGGGTGAACTCGTTTCCAATGACTGATAATCATGCCACCGACAAGGCCACCGGCCGGTGACAGGTGCAGGATGCGTGGAGTTTGCCCGACCCCGGATAGAGGGCCAACACCATCGAACCGGTGGATGTGTTGGCCTCCGACAGGCTCCGACAGTTCGGGTTCGGGTTGGAGTTTCAACTTTCGAAATCCGACAAACGGCCAAAAACGGTCCCCGGTTCGCCAGCAAGGGGGTTGGTTCCGTGAATTCCGGTATCGCTGCATGCTGAGGCTTGTTGGTGTGATTGGACCCTGCTCAGAGGACGCATGCAATGTCAACGAGTTATGGCGTAGTGGGTAGCACGCCCCCTTTGAGAGTAGCTCCGTTGCAAGCGAAGGGGCTTGGGGATGTCCTGCAAATGGGCGGATGAAGGACCAGTCCTGCTCAACGTACGGTACCACACAGCTTGGTGGGGACCACTAAAAGCGACATTACGGTTCCGAACGAACGGGTGACGGCCCATGGTAACGCGGGAAATATGGAGCACCGTTTCGAGCACTGTTTAACTGTCTCGAACCGCCTGAGGTATGTTTCAGCGCGCGTCGAATCTTGCGTGGCGACCTTGAGCCCAACGAGAGGAGTGTTGAAATCGATCAAAGCATGCCTTAATTCGATGTAATCGATGGTAAAAGTTCGCCGTGGAAGCTGAAACAAAAGCGCACCCGATCGGACCGCGTCGGTAAGGGTATGGGCCAATTTTTTCTTCTTTTCCCGCTGAACGATTCCACCATGATACTTCCTTATCGAAACCCGTTTTTCTAGATCACTCGCCTCGATTACGTACCAGCAGCGGAATGTTCCACCGTAATGATTGGATGTGGAAGCCAAATTATCATACTCAACCTTCGCGCGAGGAACGCAAACTATTCGCGCGCGAAATTGGATCAGATGGATGATGATTTACTGAATCGCGGACGCTGCGGACACATTTATTTATGCACATTTTATTCGCATGCTCGCAAATTTATGCCCTGCCCAGGCAGACCCGCGAACAAGCGGCACAATTAGCAGCTGTTTCCACGAATGCACCCCCACACGCTTGGGGGGTGCTTAATTTATCGCATACACGAACGAACGCCAACCCCGGCGCATAGCTCGCATCCTTGACGCGCGCGGGACAGTACCGAGCGAAAACCGGTGCAAAAATTCCGACGGCACGAAACGTTAATTATGCCACCCGCACGCAGCAGCCACATTTGTTCGCTGGTGTCAGTTCACAAGGGAAGCGTTCGCTTTCGTGCGATTCGAATGGTCCACCCGCAGCATTTGAGCTGCGTGTAATTATAATACGCGTTCGCGTGGCCACAAGGCTGCAAGGATTCGATAATACCAGGGCAGGACATGGCGATCGCAGAAAGGCTGCGATCCGTAAATCACTTCAAACCGTACCGTGGGGTCCTTTTTTCGATTTGCCCGTGACCTGACCCGGCCGTGACGTTGGAGGACGAGTGGGAAAGCAGTCGACGCGGACAGCGCATTGTCTGTTTACTTTCGCAGGGTTCATAAAGGATCAATTTTGATTAATTGCCACACCGATCGGATCGAATCGAACGGCTCGAGCGTGGTAACGTGTCCTTACGCGTGGTAATGAGTCGGTTTTACTTTTATTATTCACGAATCGCCCGAGGGCAGCCATCGCCGAAGAGTAACGCATTTCATGGCCTGGAAATGAGTCATTTCGCTAGCCGAAGATAAAGTGCCCCTAAAAACATAATTAAACATGATTAAGGTATTGCAGAAAGTGTATGTGTACCTGGGTGTGTGTTTTTGTTCTATTTTGCCCTTCTGCAAAAAGCCTCCTATTTCGGGTGTCCTTGACGTTTTTAAAGTCCTTTCTAAGACGGTACCATTGGAAGCGTTTGACCGACATACACAGGAGTTTGCAGATTTGCTGGCTCTCTCTCTCTCTCTCTCTCTCGCCACCCACCAACAGGAGTGCCGGGGAATCAATCATAATGACCACCCATCGTGAATCACACCATGCCGTAGTTATCGCGACCCAGAACCTAACCGCACCCACTCCAAACGTGCACAAAACATGACCGGTACAAATAAGCGCCTAACGCCATCAGGGCGGGCGTGCATTTTTCTCCGTCTGGAGGTTAGGTGGGTTGAATTTGCAGCTGGCAAAAGAACCGATCCGATGTGATGACGTAGCCAGGCACAAGCTACAATGTTGCGGCGTACGTTTCCCGTTGTGAGTGCTGTGCCCCGGCGAAGGTTAACAGCCCTCGACGGTGTGCGGAAGGTCAGCTGAATAATCGATATTTTGCCCGCTGGACGACGTCAGTTCCCAGGCGGTTTCGCACTCCCACCTAGAGCCGTTGGGTCGGGAATCTGACCAACTCGGTAGGCCGTTTATCAGGCAGCACCGATCGACACATGCGATACGGGGCGAGGCTTGTTCTGGCGCGAAATTAATAAAACCTCACAATTGGAGCACTTGGCGCGGAAGGAATTCCATTCACAAATCATACGCGTGAAGGCGTGAGTGCGCGCGCATGCTGATCCAGCCGACGTAGCGCAAATCTAAATCGTAGTTAAATCGTAAAATTAATTTCCAATCGATCAGCGATCGATCGCACCGTCGCCGTGTTTTAACGATCTGCAAGGAGTGGTGCGCTTGCATTGGGTCGTTTTGTTTTGTTGTTGTCTCCATCGATGTTGTTTATCAACTTCTACCACTGGAAGGATGTGGGCTGGCGTATATCCGATTCGATCGCGCACTCGATCGTGTGATTGAACACTGCATTTATGCGCACGCGGCTGGTGCGCTTTCGGTGTAGTGGGCTGAACGATGGACGAGGCGAATGAAAAAAAAAATGGTGCACTAAAATAAGTGCTCCTTGGCGGAGGTCATCGGACCACTTATCGCGCCCGCCACCGAATGCAGCGAGATCAGGGCCCGAGTTTGAGTGTCGTTGAGTGACGGAGGCTTAATCTGCGTCCGAAGGATAAGCAATTAGGGTTTGCACCGAACCAGTGGGTCTGTTGTGAGCTGGAAATGGTGGCATAAGACTGGCTTTGGCATACGCATAAACCGTCTGAGAGATATGCGGGGCGAAATCCGGTGATAGAACGCATATTTAACCACCATGGGTGCAATGTTAATGAAGACGTTTGATACATTAGAAGCAGGCTTATGAGGCTTTTTGCATTTATATGAGGGTTTGAGATATGAAAAAAATCAATTCAAACGATACACAAACTAGTTTATTAACACAAAACGGTGCAACAGAGACTATAAATATACTATTTGATTACGATCCAACGGCTCAAATGTAACGACAGTCCCTTAATTATTTTTTAAAACTCAGAAAATAAACTTCGCTTTAAACGATCTTTGTTCCAAATTGCTGGCATTCCTCCACCAAAGGGTTAGTTCACCTCAAAACCTATCCTATCATTGTAAACGCCACACGTACTGTTCCTGCCACAACTTCTAGATGGACAGCTCTCTCTCTCTCTCTCTGTCTCGTCGTCGTTGACCGCAACTACGATTGACCCAGCTGTCAACCCCAGCATCACTCCCGCGATAAGGGTGGATAGGATTGGAAGTGGTGCGAGATTACGTCCGTACCGGGCCGTGGCGTTCCGTCGGAGGTTACGGGAGTCACGATCACTGAAGCCGTTTTCACCGAAACGCACCGTCTTGAGGCCAACATCCACCGTGCTGCATGAGCCGCTCGACCATCTGGAGTGACCATTTTCTAGGGCACATAGGGGTGAGTTGTCCATTTATGCGCCAAACGAATCGCCCCAAGGAATATAACACTTTATGCTGCCGAATGAGGGGTGCCTTTTCGCTTCATTTCTGCAGCAGTGCATTCGCTGGTGGATGCGGGTGGAGCTGTTAAAAAGAGAGCAATAATCGAAAGACGCAAAAACGGCTCCCCGAAGGTCACGGTGGAAACCCTGAAGGTCGCCATCACTCGTAACCGGGGTGACAAGAAAGCGTTCGGGTGCATTTATGCGATATTATGTGCCGAACTCGAGCCCCAGATGGAATGGAACGGATCGGAAGGTCACTGGCTGGGGGCATAGATGAAATGCTAAGCCACCCGATATGACGGACGGGCGAGCAACATTCGATCGTGCCAATCGCACGCATGGGGTGGCTTTGTAGTGCCGCAGAAGGAAAATGAATTCAAAAATATTGAAAGAACAACAAAAAATCACACACGAGCCCCTGAAATTCCATACCCGGCGGTCGAATAGCCGCTCCAATCTGGCCGATAATAAATGATTATCCGTTTTTAATGCATTGCGATGTCGAATAGTGGCAATAATTTTGTCACAACGCTTGTAAAACAATCGGCAACATTGGGATTGCCTGAAAAACCTGCTAAAAGCGTCCAGCCAAATTCGTGCCACAACCAGTTGAGTTATGTGATCGTATAATGTTCGGATCTCAGCGTAGTTCGCCGACATCGGAGCGAGTTTACTGTCAGTTTATCAGTTTATCTTCCATCTAAATGAAATACAAATGTTTATGCAAAAATGTGAACGAATGCAGATAGCACAACATAAAGTTTCCAAACCTAACGATAAGTACGATTGAAATGCTATAGAATCTGGAAAATGGAAAACAAAATGCCATGGACGGAAAAAATGACTCACAAAACCATAATATTTCACCAGACCTGGAACGGTAGAATCATATTTCGAAAATCAAGATCATCCTTTTCACTTTCAGGCATTTGTTGAACTTAATTGCTAATTTCTCATATCTTTTTCTGTAGCATGGAGAATCTTTTTTCACTTTGAAAAAAGTACAAATAAAACGAAAAACGTAGGTTATATTACACCTAATGTCTGTATGTATAATATCCTACATGGTAATTATAACATATTCCTAATCTTTGCTTACATGTTATTTCTAACATATTCCTCATGTTTATTACATTGTTGAAAATAGACTCGACTGGTCACCGCTCCTCATTAGACGATCGTTAAACAAATAATATCCGCGGAATGCGAATCAGCGTACCAGTTGTGGTTTCAGATCATTCCGTTTCCTTATCCATACCTTCTCGCACAGTTTATCAGTTTATTCTGCAGCTAAATAGAATAGAAAAATATACCAGACAATATGATCTAAAGTAGAAAACAAAGCATAAAATCTCGTAGTCTCACGATATATCACAACTGTGAACGAAATGCTACAAACAAATGCTTATTTTATTTTACACTTCTTTTATACACACGCACACACAATCCATTAAAGTTTTATTGTAGATTTTTTATTCCTTCTCGCTTGCTTCCAATGCCAACATCCGGCTCGATCAATAAACCTCTTACAGCCCGGCACTGCCCGTTCGTGTATGCTAATGGGCACTTTTAATTACATCCCCAGTGGGGCTGCCGTTTTCCTTCATTTCGATTCCATCAATTTCCTTATTGGGCGTTATTAATTATTGCCCTGATCCTGGGTCGATCCGGCGTGGGCTGATCTGATATCGTCCCAGCCAACGGCGACATAGAATCGTTTAGCGATACCAGATCGAGATGATTGATTCCGCGTGGCAGGTGACGTTCTGGCGCAGGGCTTTGATCAGGATAAAGCGCCGGGATCCGGGAGCTTGCCCGATTTGCGGATAATCCTAGCTCCCGAGACGTCGCGTCTAATAATGACATCCGTTGTGTGCCTAAAAATAATCCACAATCGATGGTGATGGAGCCCAGAGAACAAAGCCGAAAAATCCTCACATTCCACCGTCTGTCCAACTGTCCTCGAGAGGTGCGCCCATCAGGTTCGGTGACATGCGCTCTAAATACGTCCACCAAAAGGGGGCCACACCAGGCTGCGGGCGGATACGCCATCGGTGGCGGATTCCCTTCACCGGACGGCCGGAGGCTCCAACACCAGCAGGACCAGCATAATTAGTACCGTGCCGAACCGCGAAAAGCACCGTGACGGCGTGGAAGAAGACGAAAAAGACACCCGAATCCATTTTATTCGCGCACTTCACGGTTTGCCCGCCGGCCACGAGGGAGGGCCCACGGTGCGTTCTGATATTCTCGTTCCGTACAACTGGCTGGGCGATCGACAGCGGGCCTTGAGATCGCCGAAACACACGAAGAAGACGGAAAGCAAGAACAAGAAGCATCAACCTCGAAAGCGAAAGCGAAGCCGAGCACAAATGGCGAATTTGGAAGCGAAACAATTCAACCGGCCCCGTGCGCTATGCCAGAGATGAAGTGGTGACCGCGCCAAGGCCGGATCGCGCTATTGACCGGCAAGGTGTGTGTAGGGTGTGTTCCACCCCCCGGGGGGGGGGCCTGCGTAGGGGTGGAAGTTAAAAGTAATGAATTAGACTATCGAAACCATTGCCCATGGTGGTCGCGTTGCCCAATGGATCCTGGGCGTTGCTTGATGGGAACGGTGAGACAATCTGGGCCTTATTATCGGCATAGAGAAATGAGATCGCTATATTTTGCTACCCATTTATGGTAGAGGAATTGAAATTGAAATCGACCGATCAATCGACGAGTTGATGAAATACATCCCTCGTAGGAGAAATTTCAAAAGAGATCGTTATGCTATCCACTCAGAGCGCTTCACATACAATGTTGAAAACTAAAATCATTTGAGCATTGAGCTGAGCTGTTGTTTGGCATTAAACTCAGCCCCTATGAATGCAGCTGAATGATATTTTAAATGGATATTTGTTCTGAAATAAGTGGCATTGTGAGGAAAAAAAAAACTACCGGTGGCCTACCTCACGGGGGAACCGATCCACGACGAATCGATTCGCCGCTACAAGCCTTTCGATCGGAATAGATGATATCTTCCGGGGCGCTGGACGTTCACCAACAAACAAACAAACAAAAAAAAATACATCCACCTTCGGTAAGTCAATGAACGGGATGGCGAAAGGAACGATCGTACCTCAAAAATCCACCACCATAAACCGCCGACCGGACGGGGATTTGCGCAAGCACTGGGTCCGATCATGATTTATTAGAATTTAATTCCGTTCCATGTTCATGGGTTGGGTTCAGCCCCGACATTAAATGATATTCGATTCTTTCGATTCTACCCCCAGCTCGTGCCAGCGGCTTTCGTTCACGGTTGTCCCATTAAGCCAAACCACATAAAACCAACCCCAATTCCGAGCGGAACTACAATTCCGCTTAATGGGGACAGGGTGGTCCAGGCCGTTTTTCGTTGTGCTCCACGATTGCAAGCGGTCCAGCCACTGGAATTCGCTCGCCAGCCCCAGATTGCTCCCATTTCGGAACGGCGAGTGCCCGACTGCGAGGGTGCACATTACCATCAGGGAAACCGTAAAATCGTTCCCCTCCAGGATATGACTAATTAAGGTCACCCGCCAGGCCAGGCCCCTTCGAACCGGATTTCAACCACCGCTCGACTGGCGCTTGTTCTGGAGTTCGAGCGAACAAGCGATCATACACCTTCACGGCCACGGGTCCTCCGTTGGTCCTCCTAGCGCGTGAGAGTCCCTCGCAAACAAAGGGCCCGCTAGCCGGCATCGCGCGTGGTCCGTCACGATCGGTCGATTCCGGTCACATGCCGCCGTTTCAGTTGACGCGCGATTATGTAAATAGAAGCCACACTTGCATTCTGGCTTGCCACACGGCTCGCGATTACGTGGCATTCCGAGCCGGCATCCTGGACAGCGGTCATATTTCATCGCCGGGGCGTGGGGTGGTCCGAAAAAGTTTCGTTCCCATTCCGGGTCGACCGTTGATTCGAACCCGATAAGACATGTGTCGGCTTGACACTTTCGAAACGTGCCGGCCTATCGGTCGGAACCGATCTCTTCGAACCATGCACCGGTCTCGCGTGAACATATGTTTGTGGAAACAAATCACCGCCGGAGTCAACCGTTGGACCGTGGGGTCAGCAGTTTGGGTTGGACAAAGCGAACCAGCGCCCGAAATGGACCGCTTCCGATGGGCGGGAGAAGGAGAACCGAAGTGTGTCACCGTATGGGCGGAGTGCTTAATTTTTGGGTGTATTTTTCGTGCGCCTTATGATTTATGCACTTATCGAGCGGTGGGAAACGAATGGCGCACTGTAATTAACCCTGTCAGCCCGACGATAAGCGTGCCGGTCGCGTTATGTATCGCGGGGCAGCAAAAACACAGCCGTATGGGAGCAATTTCGGCAACGGCTTACGTCATGCCGCGAAATTCCACAACCGTTGCTGAATTGAATTCGGTAGAACTCCTCCGCCAGCCACAAAGACGTGTGGATGCAAATGTGATGCATTGTGGGATCTCTTTAGGGTTTTGTTTTATTTTGCCACCTATGCTCACGCCAGTCGTTTCGAAAGTTGACTCGTTTCTGTTCGACGAACCAAAAACCGCTTTTTTTTGCGATGGTTTAAATTGTGCTGAATTTAAACTGCCACTCACCGACGATGTGGGGCTTCCAGTGCGGTTGCACCGCCACAGAGAAATGGCTCCCACAAGGACTGATAACCAAAAACATTCTGAGCCGTTTTCGACGCGCAATTTCATCATCGTCATCTTCCAGCGCACGAAACGCACCGCAGCGTCATGCACCTGAGGGGTCCTCAGACGCGAAAAGAGACACGGACGAAGAGAACGCAGCGAAGCGGGAGAGTGAAAAACGGAAAACGGTGCCTCGTCGAGTGAGCAAGTGAGTGCGCGAACGAGATGCAACGAATCGTCCGCAAAAAAAAAATGGAAACGGCACAAAAAAACCGGGCCCCGCTAGAGCAACGGTGGGCATAAAAAAGATCACTTTCGATCTCGTTCACCGCACGGTGGGAGCAACACATACACACGCTCTCAAACCGGCCCCGCGGAAAAGTCTCACAGCTCACGATCAGCTGCTACTACGGGAGAGCGAGCGAACGGTACAAACGCGCGTTGGTGGTGGGGTCGACGATCGTGACCGATCGCGAACCCCCCACGGGTGCGAGTGAACGGCTTTTGCCGGAGCTTTTCAAAGCGCACTCAAAGCTCGCACTCAATCTCGGTACCCCTTCCAACGGGAGATTTGAGCCGACAACCGGGCGCTCAGTGGCACGAATCCGGCCGTGAGGAAAAAGCTTACCATGAGTTACCCGCACGATCGATTTGAAATCGATGCTCTCGATCCTACAATGAAATGAATATACAACAGCTTTTTTACGGGATTTTAATAGATTTTTCACATACAAAATAGTTCAACTTTGAAGCACTTGACTCCTCGCTGAAAGATCTCATTGACATCAAAGAACTTCAATGACGCGAAGTTCAACAAGCGACGAACCCTGATGCGAAGCTCACCACACCTACTTGAGTGCGTTCGAAAGATCCTGCCCAAAATGCGCTCAACTCAATCGATCATTTATTTTTTTTTCGGTCTCACCAGCCTCCCCCTCTACTTCCCTGTGACCCCAGCATTCTCTCTACCCCAGGGCTCGTCCACCAGCCCCGGTCGGGTGCGAGAGAAAGAAATTGAAAGATTACCGTTCCTTCAATACGCGCCACTCGGCTCGATCAGCTTTCATTACCCAGCGAACCGTCGGCGCGCGCGCACGCACTGAGAGCCACAGCCCTCTCTCCAACCACCCATCGGACCCACCCCGACTACCGCAGCCCCCCTGCCCCCGCGAGGGCGGCCCGAAAAGCGAAAGCCCCCGAGCCATCGAGCCCGCGATCGTCCGTGCGCGAACACTAGCGAAGGTGACTAGCGAGCGTTCGCGAATAATTTTGCGCAGTTCCACTTGATCCGTCCGCCCGAGCAGTGGTGTGTGCCGTCTACCGACCCCACCCCAAACCGCCCTGGCCGTGGTGGCCAGTTTTCGTCAGGAGTTTTCGCGTGTTTTCCAGCGAATAGTTTGTTTTTTTTTCTCTCTCTCTCGCTCGATCGCACCACCGCGGAGTGGTAGTGTCCGCTGGCTAAAGTGCTCGTCAAGTGCGCCGAAATTGAACGCGCGCGCGCGCGTGCCCCCTTGCGCAGTGACATCCAGAGGTGCCGTGCGATTTCGTGTCGTAGCGAGGGATAAACGGGTGAAAACGCCATAGGAGCGAGGAAAAACAAAACACCTCAGTGACGAATAGATTTTTCCGTGGCCGTTACAAGCGAAGCGAGTGAAGCGTTCGGTTTCGTTCAGTTTTTTTCCCCACTCCACTCCGGTACAAGCTGCCGTCCGCAACATGGCCATAGACTGGCGAAATCGTGCGAACATACTTGCCCTCGGCATCCTGCTGGTAGTGGCCGCTGCGGTCGATGGCGTTCGCGTGCAGCATCTCACGTCCAGAAGATTCAAAGGTGAGCCCGATCGGGAAACTCCCCCATTCGAGAGTGTGTTCGAGCGTGTGTACGTGTGAATGTGTCCTTCTCGCCAGTGCCCATTTGGCACCCCCCCGAAACCATGCCAAATTGCACGGCAAAACGTGGCTCGCGGAAAAGGTCGCTGGTCTGCTGGCACCAGTTCAAACGAACACCCAAACAAAGGGGCCCGTACGCTAGGGTTTTTGCTGCCAGAACGAGCTTCTTGGCTAGGCTGGGTGGCTTGCACGGCCAACGGCAGCTCGGGTTGGCCATTATGCAATTGCGAGCAACCGTGTTGTTCCCGCCGACCCGGGGCCCGTTCTCGAGCCCCACCTTCTTGCGTCGGGAGCATTAAAATGTGGGCTATGTGTGTCCCATTAGCGCCCCAGTGCAACGGTGCAGCGATGGCCATTTTTTATCCTTGCTTCGCGTTGGTTTGTCTCCACCACGCAGCCGGGTCGCTTTATCTCGCGACCCAATAAAATCCCGCCCCAGTCCCAGCCAGCCCAGCTTTTTCCCGGGGCAGAACCCACCCCCCCGGGTGGGGGTGGTGTATTCTGTGCGCAATTAAAGGGGGTGCTTGGCACGGAACCGCGCCCGCTTTTCTGCGTCCTGTTCGTGCCTCGGTAGCGGTATTTTGCAGGCCATCTAGCGAATGCATACCCCAAGAACGTACGCTAAGGTCGCTGGCGGGATTCGTGCACGGTCTGCTTGTCGTGGCACCGAGCGAACGTAGATTTTTTTTTACTGCCTTTTCGCTGCCTTCGCTGCGCACGTCGTTCAAGGTGTAGACCCACCGGAACTGATGGTCTGGCTGGGCGCCGTGAACGGGGCGGCTGAACTAAATTGCTGACATTAAATTTTCGGACAACTTTATCGAACCTTCGCCGGAATGGCGGGAGGTCGTTCGCAAGGAATGGTCCGCTACACCGCTGCGGAACAAACGAGCTGTTTATTTTAACTTGAAACTCACCCCCCAAAAAAAAAGGCGAACGATCGCTAAGGAAACAGCTAAAAGAATGATTCCACCTCGGTTAAATATTAAAGCCACCAGCGTGGATGGTTTTGGGGGAAAAAAGAACACGCCCTATAAATCACGCCAGCAAATGTATCAGGCGAACCATGGTCGATGGAGGTCGATTGTTTTCGCAGCATCAAACGCCACAGCTCCCGTTTTGGCGTTTCTACGTTAGCAAGCAAACAGAACGATCCGGTCGTGTTTGTCTTCCCCACTTTCGTGCGGTGGCGTACGCTAGAGTGCAAATGAATTTTTCCAACACATCGTCGTATCGCCAGGGGATCCATTGGAAAAATTTCTCCCGACCAAAATGGCGACGATCCGTGGCTTGGTGGTTCGGAGAAATGCGCCCATAAAATGCGCCAGTCCCCGAGAATAATGGTTCCCGTGCGATTGAGCGCGAGTTGGTAGCTATTTTTCCCGGTAAACAGAAAAACAGCACCATAATTTCGAGTGAAAAATGTGATTCTTTCATTTCGCGATTTCGATTACGCCGAAACTTATTGCCGATGGTTTTGCGGTTCAACAAGGGGGCTTTTTCGGTGTCTCTTTCTCTTCGAAGTGCGACATTGTCCATTTGCTCGCGGTGTTGAGTAGCGAAAAGCTCGAATCGAACGAAAGTGGAACGACACTATCGAGCGTTGGATCAATATTTTCTTTCGCCTGGAAGATCTCCAAAAATCGATCCCACACAATGGTGGCATGTTTTCGTTCCTTCTTTGTATCTTTTTTGCTTTCGTCCCCAACCGAACGGCCGCGGGAACTATTGCAACTCGCACGCCGTACCGGATTGACAGCATCATCGGCCAGGTGTCGAACGGACTGGTCGCATTTCACTTTCGGTTTCCTTTTGCGGACGATTTGCTACAGGTGATTTTCTTTCTTGTGCGCTCAAACCCACCGCCCAGTTCCGTTCGGCAATTATAGATGTTGGAACAAATTGTTTGCCGTTGGCTGTCATTTTCTGTCCGCACCGGAACGCGAACAATACCACCGTACCATACTTTGCGTTTTTTTTGCCTTCCTTCCCATTTTTGGTGCCACCGCTGTTCGCTTCTTTTTTGTCGATGTTTTTTTGGTGCGTCTGTTGGACCATGCTTGCCGGTGCGACCGATATTAGCATTCCGGTCCCGCGACTACTTAACCGCCCATCGTTTGCGTACGTGTGACAGATGTTAGTTCGTGTGCTTTTCCTTCCTTTTCCGAACGGACTCTTGCCACATCGGTTTCTTGCTTTTCCCACCCATACGCACGTAAATCGAACGGATTTTTTTTTGAACTTCCACGACCCTTCAGTCGCGACTGGGCTGCACATTTCGAGCGTTTGTTTCGACAGCCAACAGACGCGGAACGAATGTCGAGTGAATTGTTATTTTGCGACCGGTCACCCGTGCTCGCTCCGATCCATTCGACAGATTTATCGATCAAGAGCGGCCGGAAATCGGTACGGAACTGAGTGGAAATAAAATGGAAAAAAAACCGAGCCAGTGCACGCGAAAAGAAAATAGAGTTGTTCGCAGTACCATGCCATGCTGTGTCCAGCGGTGCTTTTCTCCCAGTCCATACTTGGTGCTGTTTGCTTGGCAAAAAAAAAACAAGCAACCCACCCACCCGGACAACCTCAAACTCAAAGCTCGAAAGCTCCCGCACGGTCGTGACCTGAGCGTGGCACGGCACGAGAAAAATGACAAACTTTATTAATCCATTTGTTTCCATTTTGGTCCGGCATGGTCGGTCCAACATCTTGGTCCTTGGTCCTTCTTCGTCAATTCACTTACCCGTAAGCGAGCGAGTGCGCTTTCAAGCACCACAACAAATGAAGACATTATGGGTTGCGTTTTTCCACCCTCTTTTTTTCACCACCCACAATGCCGGTTGCAATTACGGCACGAGAGTTGACTGGCTGAAATGGCCTTTTTTTCTTCTCTATTTTTCGTCCTACGAACATCGCCTGCCCACGGCAACTGATCGAGCTCCATCGTGCCCACAGCTTACTGGCTTACTGGCGTGCTCGTTTTTTTGTTGTTGTTACTTTTTTCTAATGCCAGCTCCACAGAGTGGCTACCAATAAACAAAAACGCTGCTCCAAAACAAGCCACCGGCTCCACAATGCGAGCGATTAGAACTGCGCTTAAAGTGTTACCCCACTTGGCTCTCGCAAGGGAGGCTATAATTTTACGACGGTTCCTTTTTCGACCCGAGCACCCAACTTCCCAGTGAGCATAGCCACGACGCTGACGACGGTGGCGTGAGTTTATTGCCGGGAGAACGATCTTGCGGGCAACGCTAAACAAACGCTAAATGCACACGGTGCGCTCAACGGGCTCGCGATCGAATAATCGAAAGGCGTCCACGATCGAGCCGGCTGCCACAATTATATGCCATATAATAAAATAATAAAATGTCGTGACATAGAACGCCTTCGAGTGGCCACCGTCACTGACGGTCCCGTGGCTAAGATTCCATCTCCGGGCACCTGGTCTGCCACCGGTAGTAGTAGTCGCCAACACATGACCTCACGTTTGCTCACGTCGACCATCTGGTCGGAACGCGATCGTCGAGCCACGGTCGAGCAGGACCCAAAGGGCTCGGGCCTGTCAACGGGGTGAACCGCGACAAATAGCACCGGTTCTGACACACCGGATCGGGGATGTTGGACTAGGCATTATCGACAGCCAGCGCCCAGAACGCGACCTATTGCCTCACGGAGCATGTCCGTGCCTGGCGTGTAATTCCAGCGGAACCGTGGGAGAACTGCACTAACCGAGCTGCCCATTAGCCCTCCACCCAAGATAGCCCGAACGATCTGGGCCACCGTGTGGCGCCGGCATGCGGACAAAAGGAAACGGCATCCCGGCACGGAAGGCACGCTGATTGTAATTTAATTATTAAAAAACAATAATGCAAATCATTTAGTGCACCGGCACCTGGCCACATCCCGAAAGGAATATGAGGGCCAGTCTACGGCCGGCTTGATTGACGGACGGAAATGGTGCACGGTCAGTTTATGGGTCGTTAAGGATCGGCTGCCTTCGGTGGGGCTTACATTGCGGGTGGCCAATTTGCGAGCGAACGCTCATAATCATTTGCATGATATGGGGGCCCATTGTTTCCGTGCCGCAGGATCAGCTAACGAGGGGCAAAAGGGCGCGCGAAAATGAAGCCCTTTCGGGCTCACTCAAGCAATGAGTGCTGGTCAGCTTGGTGGCGTATTAGCTGCACGATATACTTCGAGGTGTTCTAACGGAACGTGCAACGGTGGATTGGGTCAACTAATCAGGACATCTCAAAACGCTTTTTTCAGCCCAGATAGTTATGTTGGAAAATGTTTGTTTTTGACTAATTGAGGTACCATTGAGTAAATCACGACGAAAAATAGATGAAGCAAGTAAAAGGCCCTTTTTCATATACGCCAGAAAATGCCCGAGGCTTTACACTCCTGTGTTACGAAACGTTTAAGAATCCGAATGGAAGAAATATCTTCCCCAAGGCACTCTCGGCAGTCTCGGACGGGTGAACATAAAACATAATCCTATTAAACCACCCGGCGTCCTTGTTGCTCTCGAACGTTCACAAGATGGAAGATTGAATCGATCTTAGAGACGACGACGAGACAGGAAAACTCCACACCAAGGCAGCGCGCTCTGATGCGAGCTGAAAATCGCCGCCACGCGTTCCGTTTACGGACATTCCGGAAGGCTGAAATTCCATCCACCGTACCATAATTGGAACGCCGGAAGATCGACCGGGCACGCGGTCGTACCTCGTCAGCTGTTTCAAGTCGCACGCGTGCCTTCGAAGCTGCCTCGAATGCTTTTGCAACGTGGTGCCGCTTGTTTTCCGTTCATCCTACCACGGTCCCAACGCACGACGTCATTTATTGCGGCAATCGGGGCCGAGTAATGGAATTTTCTGCTGCCCCACAGGCTGTCGGATGCACCTCGATGCAAGGAGGAAAAACGCAACCGAGCAAGGATTCGTAAAATATGACGCCAACGTTGGGGCGCAATTCTTACCGCGAAAGTGAAAAGCGCCCGGTGCAGCATACTTTCTGGTGCGGTTATGCTGCTCGCAAACGGGGTTTCCATTTCCCCGATGCGATAACACGCTGTGGGATCATCGTCTTCATCGTCGTCGTTGCGAAATGCCGGCTCGTACGTTACAACGCGCATGGTTCGGGGAAAATTTCGTTCCCGGAATCAATTAATTCCAGCGTTTCAACTGGCGCACACGCTGGGAGACGAGAATTTGCATGGATAATTATGCATTTTCCAACTCAAATTCGCTCGAATAGAAAACTCGCTTCGCTTCTCGCAATGGGCGGGGGAGGGATTGAAATAGTATGGCCCAGGGTGCGATCTCGAGCGTTTATCTTTCATCGTTCTTTTTTCTTGTTTCGCTTAATTTCTTCTGACTCAATTCACTCAAGCGATATGTTGACGCTGACAGCTTTCAACTCGCGCTTCTCGCCCAGGCAATATCCCGTTCGCAACACAGCTTCCGACCGTTCGGCTGGCAAAAGATTACAGCTTTTTTTTTCTTCCTCTCCATGCTTCATTTTAAATCAACTCATAAATATGCATGCGATGACACCGCGCGAGGGCTCGCTCCGGGAAAGCGCTGGGTCCCTGTTTACCCCCATCTGAAGCGACGACGATCACGCTTCTCGAGCAAATGTTTGTGTGTGTGTGTGTGTGTGTGTACACATACGTTCCCCATCTCACGGCGATGATCAAGACGCTGGTCGATCGACACTAATGAGGCTAAAATCAATAGGCACTTTAATGAGCCAGCATAAAACAAATATGGTGCGGACGCGCCCGCCGGGCGTTCGACGTCGAAAGAGAACGGAAGAGACCTCGAATCACGGCAGAAAAAGATGTTAAAAAGATAAATTTATTAGGGCTCCCCTACCCGGTGGGGTGGCCCTGGTTTTCCTGCCTCCCACCACCCGGGATGACGCGCGCGCACACACAAACACGTCTCTCGTTCGCTCGTGGATGGAAAACATTCGTCCGGTAACGGTTCTTTCCACCCCAATGGCGATACCCCGATGGCCTACGGTGCGTGCCTTGTACACACATAAAGCGCCGGGGTGTTCGAGTTCGGGCGCAAAACCAAACCCAACCAGCCCACTTCCCTTCGATCTGGGGGTCCGTTCCACCCAACGAAAAATCAATCGACATTGCGCGGTTTGAAACGAAGGGGTTTCATCGTTCAGCAACGTGCGGGTTCTGGAGGTCCCTCGCGGGGAATCGCACTCAAACAGGTTCTCTGAACCGAACATCGAGCCATCGAAAAATGGAACGAATCGGCCACCGACCGAGCCAAAACGCTAATTGTGTCAGTGGGGCTTCGGTGGTTATTCTGCTCGTTTGTCTGGTTCTGCTGGATGACATTTGACGTTCATCCCCGTGGGGAGGATGGAATGTACATTTTGTCTTCCTCTTACGCCGGTCGACGTTCGTGTTTTGTCACCCGCCAGTATTGAGTCAGGTCGGAACTGGTTGCTACGAACGGCGAGCCCTCAAATGGGTGGATGACATTTGCTTACAAAAAACCAACACGAAAACAAACAACCAAACCAAACACTCAACGACTGGTCTGTTGGTACGGGAAAGCGACGCCATGTCCTAGACGCTCGAACGGGATCTGACGGGGTGAAAATCATCACCCCAAATGGTGGCTCTGGTGAGATTGTTTGTTTTTTTCTTCAGTGTCAACCCACAAACACCACACCGCGATTGCCGTGGACAGGTGACGGCATCTAACTGTGGCTCGCGGAAAAAGGCTTCACATCGAAAGGCTTGTGCTGTACCACCCGGGGAGCACGTCAAACAGGAACACTGCTGCTCGTTGTCGCTGAACTTGACCGGTTTTTAGAAGTGGAGTAAAAGCGCAAAACCATTCCGCAATCCGGTCGGGAGCACTGGGCTGGTTACGAATCGGGTGAGCCTTTCGTTGTCACCGCCTACGGCCACCTCGTTCGCTACAATGTAGCACTGGCCAGGTCACCAGTTCGAGTTAGAACAATGTAGCGAGGCTCAGGGCTTGGGGGCGTATTGGAATGTGCGATTGATTTACGGGCTTCCTCGAGCGTGCATGTTATTAATACTCAATCAGGCTCGAGGACAAACACACCATCGAAAAGGCACAAAAAAAAAACATACGGTTGCAATCTACCGCTGATTAAACCATCCCAGTAGGCCGTTATCGTAAAATTGCCATTACCACGGCAGGGCCCCATCTGCAGGGCTTGCCCACCATAAATCAGTCCAACCGTGGAATCGCATCCCGTATCCCTCGCCATTGGCCAGCTCGGTTGTGCCCAAAACTGATTTTTCGCTGGTCACCGACAGTGACTTTGCTTGCTTTTCCTTGCCACGCGGTTTCTAGGCCAACCGATTTATGAAGCTTTCCATCGCACCATCGTCATCGCCTACTTCACCGGGTTCGCAAGGCTACACCGAAGGCTCGGACGAGTGAAGGAAGCAAAAAAAAAACGAATTTGCCCCAGCACACAACCGAACGCGAACGCACGCAAAACAAATTGGCGGTGTTGTTTTCCTTGTGCCAAACCAGTTCCCTCCAGTCGGGCCACTCCGCCTGGGGCTCCATTAAAAAGTAGCTCCAGTTTTATCATTCCGATGTGTGTTTCGCGGCTTATTATCTTTATTTATCGGGTACCTGAATGAGGCGAGGAAGCTTTCGAGAAGCGGGAGGATCGTTGTGCTCGTTGTTTTCTTGTTTTGTTTCGTTTTTTTTTTGCGCACACACGGCCGGCCTTCCAGGGCATGGCGTCATGAATTTTACAACCGTCCCGCTAACCGAACAACGGTAGAAAACGCATGTCGAGCTGGCTAATTGCTTCGGGCAGCTTTTTCGGTTGCTTATTAGATTAGGCGTGTTGTTAACAGTGCCTCCTCCAAAAAAAATGAGCTGCCATGGGGCCGCCGTTGGGTGACGGACAATTTCGAAGGCTCCCTCTCGACCAAAGTGAAAACCCCCTTCGAGGTACGAGGTTCCGCTTCGCCTGCGCCTTTCCAAACGCCAACGACGCGTGCGCAATGGCACGCGCTGCCGTCGCTTCAAGCGAGCAATATCCGGTTCGATCGGCGGTTACGCTTGACCACCGGTGTTCCTAAATCGACCACATCCGACGCCCTCCGGTGCAAACGGGCAGCGATCGATTAATCGATCCTCGGAGGCGAATCGCGCAGCGGTAGCGCACACACCTTAGGGCTCGCTCGCCACCTAAAGAGACCGAGAGGGTCATTTATCTCGCGCCTTATACCCATTCCCATCGTGGCATAATTGCCGCCATTCGGTGCCACCATTTATCAGCCACACACGCACTCCCTCCCTCGCTGCATGCGCGGTTACGATCAAATAAGAAGCATTTAAGAAACGCAATTTAATCATTATTTAATCGATTTTTCGTGCCCCGAACAGGAACCCCCGCTTGAAAGTCGAGTGGCGAAATCAGGGCGAGCTTTTCGGTGACCGTTCATGGGGAGCGAAAGAAAAAATTGTAAACTAAAAAGAAAGATGGCAAACGTTGATGAAAAAAAAAACAACACCGGTGCAATTATTATGTCACAATTACTTCACGATCACGCCGCCATTAGCTTTTGCGCCATCGCTTCCCGTCTCGCTGTGAAGCCTGCGGGGGTATAAAGCTGAAGATGCGTTTTTTATATGCGCTTCTAAATCACTCAGCTTACGTGCGAATGAGCCGTGACGGAGTTGCAAAACGTGCCGCCCGTTTTTCGGCACTGGATATCAGAGACAATCCCCTAAAAAGGCGATGATGAGATTAACCGCACGCTAGCAGGACGTTCTGCAGTACCGCTAATGGAACGCAATGGGACGCGCGTAATCAATTTCCCTCCATCGAGTACTTTTAATTGCTCTTAACACTTCATTAGCGTGCACGCTCAAAGTGATCGCCCAAAAAGTTGTACCATAATCGCCCCTATTCACCCCATAACCACCCTTGGGGCTCAAATCGCGCCCGATTTGCATAACGCTCCGTTTGGGCGGTGAAACTGCACTGCTGCATTTCAACGCAGTGTGCCATTAGCAACGCGAGGCACGGAATTCGAACATAAATCGATTAAATTTGATTACGCCTTCATATACACATATTTCGGCATATCGCTCCACCGCTTCAAAACGCGATGCAACCAAACCCAAAACGGTGCCAAATTAGCGCCATTTTATTGGTTTTACTGCACCCCGGTTTATGGTGTGAAATAACGGACGACCATTCCACTCGGGCACGACACAAGAACCACATTTGATGGGTGTTGGGCCGTCGAAAGGGGGCGATTCTGTGTCCATGTTCTCTCTCTCTCGTTCAACCCACACCTCACAACAACATGTAAAGTGACTTAATGGGAAAGTTTAGGGAAGGTGTTACGAAACGTTGCACCGTTCAGCTTTACCCAAATGGGCTGGTTCGAGTACGATTAAATCAAATCTAATATTTTCGATAGATCGCGTGTCGATCCGAGTGGCCCTTTGCTCACCGGCACGAACCACCACGAATTGCTAGCCCTTTTGGCTAGCTCAGCACGAGCAGGTGCTATCGAATTCACCGCTTGGCTATTGCTTAACCGCCACGACCCGGACAGGACACGAGAGGTCTACAACAACTTTCACGCGGCCAGTATCGCGGCCAGCGAGCTTTGTTTACCGCGTTCCAATTAACCTTGAACCAGATTTCAGCCAACTCGCTGTGCCACCGCATACCGGAGAGTTTGCGACTTCGCTTGGCATCGGCAAGACGGAATTCCCATCGTTTCGAAAACCCCCTCGGGTGCAGGTGTTACTGTCAGCATCTCTTGATCCTGACCTCCCAGAACCATCGAGCGTACAGGTTCTGCCTGCCGGGTAGAATCAAGGAAATTCCACGAA
This sequence comes from Anopheles nili, assembly GCF_943737925.1. Taxonomy (NCBI): domain Eukaryota; kingdom Metazoa; phylum Arthropoda; class Insecta; order Diptera; family Culicidae; genus Anopheles; species Anopheles nili. Next base: position 57,316,213 of record NC_071292.1, read on the forward strand.
CGATCCCGTGTACAGATTTGTTCGAATCGCAGAGATCGTGTACCTTGTCCGCCTGTTCTCAGGCTCCTGCTCCAGTCGCGAGAACACACGTCGGGTCTGGCTCTTGCCGGTCTCGAGGATTGCCGCAGGGATTTGGTTTCCTTAAACGTGACGCGTGTTGCAAACCCACGGTGATCCGGATTGCACAATCTAATTTAAATTCAATAACTATTTCGCAATCCAGCGAACCGCGCGGGGCCACAAGCTCCAACGCTGCATCCTGCCGGTGTCGTGTCCGCGTGTGTGCACATGCAACAGCTGCGGTTTGGTAACGGTGGAGCTCAACCTTTGGGCGAACTCGCGAAGCTTGTTTGCTGCTGCTGCTGCTGCTGGTGCTGCTATGGGGTGAACAAGCCCTTTGTAGAACGGCGTGCGAGAGGGAAGTGAGAGAAGCGAGAGAAGAAATAAAAAAAACCCTGACAGCAGACTTTAGCGACCCGCGCGATTGAATTACTTTCATAAACACAAAAAGCCCCAACCGCGGCAGTTATCGTTTGTTTGACATCGTTTGTGATAGCTTGTTTTCCGCAAGCGATCGTACGCAGGACAACGAATGCCAAACGCCCTGAATGATGTTGAGTGAGAGAGCGAGAGAGATGAAGAGAAAAAATGGAACAAAAAAAAACCGATTGCCAAGAAGGAGACAAAAAAGTTGAAGCTTAAGCACATTTGGATAGCGCCTCGAATTGTTTGGGGTGCTTTTTGCTCAAAATATTTACCTTCAAACCGCTACTTGGCAACAATTTCAGGGAGGGTGTTTTTTTTTTTTCGTATAAATGCACCCCCCTCAATTGACCCTGGCGTTGAATTGAAAGAAGCAAGACACAAAAAAAAAACAAATTACAAAACCATTCACACAAACGACAGCAGCGACACGCAAAAAAAAAGCTCATATTTGCAACATAAATAAAGTTCATTCACGTCCGTGCGTTTCGCGCCGATTGTCGCAGTTTTAGTGCGTTGTTTTTGCGTCCAGGAAATCATACCAATGTGAAATGCAGCAAAACATTCCCCGAGCCAGCTGCTAATTACTCTCAAGGACCCTATCGTGGTGCTCATACTTTGCTAATCTTAATCTCGCCCGAGGAGCCGTCGATCCACTAAAACAAGGCTTTTACCTCCTTCGCAAGATAGTGCAAAAGCGCCCACCGGTGGGCTTTAATCGTATTTTATCATTAGCTTCAAGAATCACGAAACAGAAGCCCACATTAAGCGCGGGCAGTGCATGTTACGGTCGGGTTTTAACACATCCAAACGGTCGCCATTGGACGCTCGTTTCACTTACATTAAGTTTATTTAAATGATGATGATTATGATTGTTACGACCTGCGCTCAACGGCACCATCCCGCCCAAGCCACGCGGATTAAACCACTGCCTCGCTCGCGGGCTGCATAATCGCGCTTGGCTTCGTCTAGAATTTGCACGTTCATTTAGCTCGATCAAGCAAAACCCACCAGGGCCGCTGGTTCGCCACTGACCATGACTGAAACCGTGGTGAAGCCTCCCAGGCGTCGGTGGGCTGGGGAGCATAAATATTTATTAATGCACACCAGCCGCCATGGCGTTGCGTTCGCCGGTGTTGCCCATAAACCAACACCAACGCGTGCGCGCGCACGCTCTAAACGCCGGCCCGATTGGCCTAGGTTAGGGAATCGGAAGGTTAATTGCCGGCTCTAATCGCCCTGAGCGGGGATTTCGCTGTCCAGACGACCCCGGACGGTCGAAAAGCGGGCGCATTTTGACGCACCGGTCGGTTGGGTTAAATAATTTCCCTAATAGCACCCCGCACGTTCTGTTGGTTCTGTTGGTTTGCCCTACCCCTTTTAGCCTCTTAGATGCCACGAAGGGTGATACCATCTCGGTGCATGTCGGGACGACTTTTAGGCTATCCAAGCTGACGATCGGACGCAAATGTGTGGGTGCTAAAGTTCGTTAACTAGAACCACGCCAACTGGGTCACTCCCTCGCGGAAAGAAGGCCTGAATTCGTGGCTCCAGCAGGCAGGCATCGAATCCGTGTCATTGTGGGTGTGGGAGCCACGCAGGTGACGTTGGTCGTCCATTGCTGCCAAACGGCTTGGTGGAGAATAAAAAAAGCTCTTTACACCCCTTGGGGCCGCCACAGCCGTAGAAGGAAACGCTTCCTTGCTGAGGGCGAACAAAATTTATTGCCCACGATCGGGAGTGTGAGCTTCGGACGTGCTGTGGATTGGCGTGTTAGCGGTAAAAAACGACCCGTCCCAGAAGCCGGTCCCAGGAGCTGGGTGACAGATTTAGAGTTCTACGAACCGCTGCACCGGTAGGCCTTCGTGACGGAATCTATGACTTAATGTTCTGCCCCGTTCACCTGGTTCACTGCGTGCGGCGTAGCGCTCTATTAGATAAGCCAATCGGGGGTCAAAAAGGGACTGGCATATAATTGTTGAAAAGGCGTACAAACTTCAGTTTGCAGTGGCCCACGAGTGCATCGATGGATTTTCATTCGCTTCAGCACGAGGTCACTCCCGGGGGCTAAAAAACGTACCTCGGGAGCTCTTCCCGACCCACATAAATAAATCCAGGCTCTGGTGATGACATAACCACTGTACGGTCCATTGAGCTCCCACGTACCACTCGATGTCGATGGAGCTGGGATAAAGAACTTTCGCTTTCCACGGCACAACGCGCCGTCGACGTCCGTAATGCCGCGCTCGTTGGGAACCCATGGAGCGGAACTGACCGAACTTTACAGCTGCGACAGAGGTTGCGAATCTGCAGCCCGGTTCATCGGTTTCATCGGAAGCACGTCGCGCGATGTCGCTTTAGTACTCCATTTTGGGTGCTGGAAGAACTCGAAATCTACTCCGAACGGATAGCCACACGATCACCAGCTTACAGAAAAATGTGCGCGCTTGATTGGAACATTCCGCTCACGTATCTTTTTCCGCCTGCAAAACTCCGAATTGAACGCCGTTTTTAACATCAATATTTTTTCTTTTTTTTCACTCTCTTCCAGGTAAGAAAACGGCTGTCATATTTATCTTCCAATGAATTGTGGACTCGGTAGTGGGATTCGTTCGAGAACAGTTTAACGTCAGACTCAAACATACCCCTTACCAAACGAGATGATGCGTGAGTAAAGTTTAAAAACCAAATCTCGCTGCCGAAACGAAAACTTTACAGAAAAACTCAGGGATGTTTTTCTGGTTTGTGTCAGCAGACATGCTGGCCTTATCCGTCCTGTGTTAGCGCTGTTCGTCTGTTTGTGTGTGAATAAACGCCTCAAAACAAACCCCCACTGTTTGTCGGTGGTCCGTGTGGAGCGGCAAAATTTTCAATCAAAACTTTTATTGCCCCCTCATGTAATGTATTTACTGCTGTGTTTCATGCACGCTTACTTACAGATGACAATTTCCAGCACCGGCCTACTTCGGTACGCCGGTTCACCCTCAGCGCCATGGCAACGGAGCTAACGGTGTGGAAGATTTTATTCTTTTTGTTTGCCATTTTTAAAGCTCAATTCCAAGGCACAGCACATGGGAAAAGGGAGAACAGCGATCCGAGTGGGGTACGATTTCGATTGGCCGCCTACGGAGAACCTGTCCTGCAAGAATCCAGTTTCGGTGGCGAACCCCCAGAACGTTGCAGCCAAAAATGCAAAAATCCTTCGCATGTCCATTGCCACCGTTGAGAAAGGCAGAAATCAACGCCACAAACGCGCGGTGTGAGCGTTTTATGCAAAAGAAAAAGAAACACACGACCTGTGCCGCCAACAAGCCGCCATCGCATACTTTCCACCTCGAGTTATCGTTTTCGAAAGTAGCCTTTTTTTATACGCGCTCACAAGCAAGGACACGCCTGGCTATCGCGAGAGGAAAGCAACCCTTTTTCGAAGGGACTCACGAAACTCCGGACCATCACCAGAACGCCAACGGCGGCGAATGGTAGTTTTTGGCGTGAGCCGGCAAAGGGTCAAACGAATCCGGGTCGGTTTGCGGTGTTTGCGTAACAATTGCGCAACTAAATGAGTGCAAATTTTTACACCGTGCCACGTGGCCGTCACTCCGATCGTGGCGGTTAACGGCGCACCATAAAGAGGTTGAACGGTGTAAAAGATGGAGAGAGAGAGAGAGAAAAAAAGAGCAAAATGTCGAGCCAAACTGGAACGGCCGTTTGGATGTGGGACGTCGGAACCGTGCGCAACCCCGGCCAACGTTCATTAGTGAGTTCAATACCATTTTCGGCCAATCACGGAACCTTCCGGCGGCTCGCCACGGATCGATTTCTTACGGTCGTTCTGCAAAACGGCACCACTTCAACTCCATTACCACGAGACCTCTGCACGCGCCTCCACGGTCTAATTCTAGCACTTCAAAGAAAGGTCTCTCCCAACGTGGTAAGCCTGACCATGGTCACGGTGGCGTCGGCAAAATGTCAAGTGATCGTACCGGCAAACAAGCCACAAGGTCCACCAGACTTCCGATCGACGAGCACAGAACGGGTGCCAGCCAGAAACCAAAGGCACGAAAAATAAAGGCCTCTTCTCGAACGGAAGCAGCCTCTCGTCCGGCCCACGGAGAAATCTCGCCCCACGCGCATAATGTCACGCGGATGACGCGGAACCTCGAGAAAGAAAACTTTCACTTTCCACTGCCAGAGCAAACGTTACATCATTTGCGCCAAGAGCACGAGCACGAAATGGGTAACAACGAATTGAATCACCTACCAAAATGCGTTCCTCCACGTTCCGGGTGGCTTGAGAAGCTAGCGGTGGTCGGAAATTTACGCTTCCTCGGTTGCGAGTGTGGGGTGGAAAACTTTTCCATCGCATCCACCCACGTTCCGTGGCGTAGTTTTTCCTTTTTTTTTTCTTCACCCAGCTTGGGGAAATTCGGGCTTCGAGACCCACCCCAATGTCTTACGTTCGGCGTCACAATCAAGCATCAAGCTCGATCGTGCGATCACAATCCGCACCAGGTCGGGTGTGGCCCAGCCGGGAAAGCCAACTCGCAAGTGAGCCAATAGAGCTTTTCTCCGCTCATGTGGGCCGCATAAATCCGAACCATCTACCAGCCATCCTACCGTGAAATCGCTTCGTTAGTGAATTTATTTAAAACAATGTTCAACCGCACTGCCTCGGAACGCATCACCGACCCCGAGCGGTTCAGATTGGGCCGACGGATGTCGGATATCTTTATGCACCCCTATCTACTCTGGCTCCGTTCGCTGGGGCGGAATGAAGTTAACAATCTAGTGCGGACGGCGTGGCACCATCAGCGAGGGAGGGAAGAATTTCGGTGAAATTTGATTTGAACCGCACGGCTCTATCGGTCGAGCTCCATCTGCGGTTGGTGTGCCCGCCACGCCAAAAGGAACTTAATTAACCCGCCAACGAACCGCAAAAGCGACCAAAACCACCCCCGGTTCGTATTTACGCCCGGTTCGTTCGTTACTTGAGCACTTGGAACAAATACCAGACCACAGTCTGACGAAGACGGCACCACAACGTTCACTCGCTGGGACGTCTTTATGCTCCACGATTAATCATACATAACGTACCTGGGACTGGGTACATAATTCATGGACCGAGCTGCTGCGGAAACGTCTCAATAGCTCACCTGTGCGGGTCTTATCGAGCGTTACCCATTGCGTCATGATTATCGTATATTATTAACCATTATCTTGAAGTAAAACTCAAATAATGCCTGTATTATATGAATTTACGGTCTCACTCGTGCTTCGAAATTAAATCATGCAGCACGACCTTCCACCGATAGCCTGTCCGAGGGAGCTGGAACTGCCAATGGGGCCGCTAAATAGCTTTTTAATCGCTGTCAGCCACATAATGGAGACACCTCGATTTATGGGTGAGAAATGTACTCGGGGCTTTTCTCGGGAACAGTTCCACCACTTAGCAACAGACTCGACATGGTGCTGAAGCCACTCCGGACAGTAGCCCTGGGTCCGGTGTTGGTTAATGAGCTGGCGACAGACGGATCTACGGTACGGCAATGCGCCCCAAGAACGTACCTCCATAGTCGGTGAAGCCATCAAGGGGGCCTTTTTTAGGTCAAATCCCCGCTTCCCAAGACACCTTGAGCAGCTCGCCCGGTTTGGAGGTGATCGCTTTTTGTTATTTCTCGCCGGAAATGCGACGGCAAACTCTCACGCGAATGCAGCCCTTCGCGCGGAAGGTTGACCAACACGCGAATCGAACATCTGTCCGAGCAGACTCCGACGGAACGGTGGGTATCTTAATTCGAAACCGGACGCCAGCTCTTGGTCGCAGTGCGGGAGTAATTACTTCATTTCGTCACCGACGACGAAGCGGAGTGATCTTTTTTTTATGCTCACCCGCTCTTCTGACGAATTTTTTCGAGGGGTTTAACTTGACGTTTGGCTGACGTTCTAAGGTCGTGTGAACGCGATTCGCGTCAGGACACCACCGATCACCGAAAGCGATCACATGCAAAATGGCCACTAAACTCTCAAATGCGCCGCGAAACGGAAGAGAAGCAGTAGATAAGATTTGGTTGCAAAGTGTCCGATTGGTGGAGATTTATATTTAGCGTCCTCATTTTATGCGAGAGCGCCACCCCATCCCAAGGCAACCCCCTGGAATTGGGGTGTCTGGCCATGAAAATAACGGACCCCAAGAGTGTGAGGCCCCACTTGAGTTTGGTGGAAAGAAAAATGAAAGCACTTGATCGCGAATGGTCTCCGCGCTGATGGTCAATGGTTTGCGTGGAAAAACGAGACAACCTCACCATGGCAACGCGAAGTGTACAGATCAACTCAGCAACACACCCGAAGGCTGCAAGAACCGGGCTGCTGGGTGCATGGCCAGCGATTGTGAGACCATTAAACCGACCAAATGGGCGACTGACCGGGAACCGGTTTCTTTTGTGGCCGCTGAACTTCGGCACACCATATTGGTAGAATTAGTTCAGCCCGGTTGGCAGCGGTTGCAGGACTAATGCAACCGCGAGTCGAGCTTTTAATTGGTGCGCAATGTCCGATTCGTTCGGCCGTGTGTTGACGATGTCCTCACAATTGTCGGGAGCAAGTGCCTTCGTGCCGGTGTGCCGGAGATACGCCACCGTATTTATCAATTAATTGGACGCAACGAATCGGACGCCTAACGGGCAGTGTGTGGTGTGGAACAATGGTGTGTGCTACGGACCCCGGGTGTCTATGGCGGATGCTATAAATTAACCCCTCTCTAGGGTGGATGGCGACAATTTCTAAGCTCGGTCCAATGGCACCGTTCATTTGATGGTTCATTTGACGAGAACAATCGAGGCCGGTTGTTCCCTTCACTCGGTGTTCCATCGCGACGCGTGGCTCCGGATCGGGCTCGATTGTCTTAACGGGAGGTTTAATTACAAGCCTTCGAAGGTTCCGCAACACGCTGCTGACGAGCGACTGACAAGCATCGATTTCGGCAGGCTCGGATTCTTGAATTGTGTGCTTCCGTTTGCCGAAAATTCCACTCTCGCAGACCGTAAGCCTTGCTTCAACCTTCAACTTGAGCCCCCGTCGGAGTGCCGTTGTTGGCACCTTGAACCTGCTGTTGAATTTCGCTCAAGGGTGCGGTTCGATGGTGCAGAACTTCATTCAAGCGGATCGCCCAAAAACGGTTCCCCATGACAACGGTGTGACGGGATCTAGTCGTCGTGGTTAGTCAATCGTTTCCGTGCCGACTTTTGCTGATCGTCGGTTACTCCGTCAGAAGTCGAAACAAGATTAGCACACAATTTCCGGCTCGCGATTGTCCAACGAACCGTGCAGGTGGTGTGCAAAAACAACCCGCTTCTCTTAAGGACACACTTCCTGGGGGCGTTTTAAACGCCACTTCCCGACAGATCTGTTTTCAGAATAGAGTCTACTTTGTTGTTGATTGTATAACTCGTTTGCTGATTTGTTAGATGCACGCCAGACGTTACGTTGCGATGCTGACTTCGAACCCTAACCAACACCACCCAAAACGGCTGCTCCAGACCCATCTCACAGCACCTACTCGTACCTCGGAAACCTGTCGTCTCGCTTTCTACCCCGCTTTCGTACACTTAAAGAAGTGCCCATCCTCCTAAGCAAACCATCACCACACAACGGCACAATCTTTCACTGGGACGTAAAAAAAAACCACCCCGAATTGTGGACCCCATTTGGCCCTCCGCTCGTGAGGGCGAAAGGCGTTCCGTTCCCGCAGCGGTATGTTTTATTTATGAGCTCGTAATTGGGCAAACGATGTGCGGCGGGATCGATTCGTCGGTCAAAACCGCAGTCAGCGCGTTTCGGAACCTCAAGAATGCGGCCCCAACCGACAAACCATCGCCGCGGTAAAAAGGACGTTCCGTTCGCTTCCTTCGCGAGAGTGCTTCCGCCTGCGTATGCGGCGAGATTTATTGCGTAATGGGTTGCGTCTCGTTAGCCGCAAGCGCAAATTGTGGGCAGTGGGCTCTTCACAACCGCTCGGAACTGTATCATCCCTAGCTGGCAGAGGGCAGCGAGAGCTAATATTATGCTGTCGATCAGTCGTCGATCAGCTACACAGTGCACGCGGTGTAACGAGCTAAAGGCAGACCTGCCAATCTGAGACTGCCCCGACAATGGCCAGCTCACACGAAGCCTCACAGCAGATGGGCCGATTTGGGTCAGACTGGCTAGCCGGCTGTGGTTTGGTTTGGTGTGTGATGGCGCAATAGCACACTAGCAAAACGGTACCACGAAGAGTTGAAACGGGACGGAACCCACACGCGATCGATCCACTTGATCGCGCTCTTTCCCGATCGGAACCCTCTCGACCGGCTGGCCCACTGATGTGAGCTCGAATTAGCTTTATGACCAAAGCGGGCTAACGGCTCGACTAACAGCGGCCAACATTGACATCACAGGGTGCCGGAGTTGATCGGCCCTACGTGACACTCAACCTCTGCCGATCTAGCGATCGTCGGTGGCCCCCGAAAGGTTGGAGGCCATCTATGGGGTTGGCTTGCAAATAATTGGCACCGACGAATCGATTGATTTTTATCGACTCCCCGGGTCAACCGCTACTGGGAGCCCTGGGTGCCCTAGGCGCGCTGAGGTTAAGCGTTGGGACGAAAAGTAATCACTCTCCCGGCCTGATCAGGTGGCACCTGATTCCACGATTGCCAAAAGAGGGTTTGCGAAATCGATTTTTACTCATTATTTTAACGCCCCAAGCCAGTAGATCATTCGCGCGATCGTACCAAACTAGGCAGCACGTCAAAGACGTACACCTTCGTGGCTTGAAGGTGCGCCACAAACTGTGTGCATCCGATTCCGAGCGGTCCTGGGTTGCGTTGCGATGATTCCGCATCTGCACGGATATGGATTCCCGTCCGTTCGCTACCAAACGCGGCGTCTGCTCTCGTTTCGATCGGCCATTACGTAAGCCGCGGTTGGGAAAGGAGTTTGCGCAAAAAAAAAGCTTTCACCGGGAGCTTCCACCATTTGTATGGCGCTTGTAATTGCGAACGAGGAAAAGGATGCCCGTAACGGGCGGCAAACGGCTCCATCTCGTTTAACGTCTCGATTTACCCAAAAATACAAAAAAAAAGCACTCCGTTAATTGCGGCACACGCGTGTATGTGGGCATTGTTTAAAATTTATTTCGTCCATTTTGCGGATTTGCCATGGTAACGAATGACTGCTTGGATGTCGAGCGCACGTGTGTCGTTTTTGTTTTATTTCTTCCATCCGTTTCCTTAAGCCATTCGAATTAACTTCTTACTTTCACGGAATCAACTATTCAGTGAAAATAATTCACTCAACCGGGTCTCATTTGGCTGATTTTTGAGCGCGTGTTTATGGTAATAAAATGGAATTGAAAATTAATCCATCTTTGGCATCTCTGGCGGGAGATCAGCGTGATTAATACGTTTACGAAAGCAAACGCGTCATCCATCACTACTTTCTTCTTAATGCGCGGGTCCGGGCTTGATATTATTCCTCCGATAAAACTCGCGCCCGCAATGAATATTGATGGTAACAACTTCGGTGGAAATGAATACATTCCAGCCGCTTTCCGAGGGGCGGCATTATTTGCCGAAGTTTCCGACCGCAAACTCGCACCCGATGTGCTTTTAATGGCAGCTAGCGCTCGCACAAAACAGGCTTCACGGTGCATTTCCAGGGTGATGCCGAAAAATAGACGAGCTTTCTTTCACAGCGTGCCTTTTTGAGGTGTAGAACACCCAGCCATTAGGCGGCAAATTAACATGTCGACCTTTCGAAGGGTAGCCAAGGGAAAAGCCGGGTGCTATTTGCTCCGGAAATCGACATTGTTTGAACGGTACTATCTCAACGGATGAGTGGAAAAACACGTAGTTTGACATGGAAACTCCAACAACCCACCAGGGAATAGTTTCCACCCCAGGCTCCTCGGGAAAATGTGGTGAAAAATACAGCTCGCCAGCTTTTTCCCTCCCACATCGGTGATCCATTTGTCGGTAAAAAGGTCAAAACCAAATGGAACGGATCAGCCGGGAGAAGAAGTTGCGACGGTCATCAAGAAAGCACAACATGGCACTCACAACATGGCCAACTATCAGCACGTTTCGATGCGAAAGTGGAGCAAAATTGTGGAACCGGCTTCAGACTGATGCCGAGGGCGGCGAAAGCAGCAAAACCAAACCGTTTTCCAATGCCATTTGTTGGGCCATTTTTCCGCCGAACGATCTTAATACGTTCTAAACGACCGTCTTTCGGCCACAAGGCAAGAAAAAGGGGTTGGCCTGTCCTCGTTGCGGGAGTGGTTTGAGCCAGCGAAAAACCCACCGCTTAAAGACCACAGACCGGGTCCGGGTGATAGCCAACGGGACAACCGACCAACCTAAAGTGCGACCAACCACCATTAATGGACGACAACCGACGGCTTACAACCGCACAGCTCAAACAGCGCACCATTGTTCCCGCCACGAAACAACATTTTATGTTGCCGTTGGGATGGAAACGAGGCCCACCAATAGACGGACGGATTTATTACGGTTTTTATTTCGTTTTAATCGCCCCAACAATCGAAAGTGGTGGTTGGCGATTTGCGTGGATCAGGTGTTTTGACTTTGTGGCTTTACCGTCGTCGTCCCCATTCGTGGCCCCAGAGGGAGACACATTGTTGGCGTAAATGAGCATACAACCCAACCCTCACGACCCCCTGCTGGCGGTATGTCACCCAGACACCCACTTGCCCACCCCATTCGGGTACTTTAACGAACGAGGATCGATTGTAGTTGAAGCCGCAACTCGATCGACCTGCCGTGGTTTCGCGAAGAAAGGTAACAGAACGGCTTAGGCACCCGAACCAACAGAACCACACGCTCGATGGCGGCGAAGTTTTGTCCCATTGTCGCCCTTCTCCCGGTAAAGGGTTTCCCCACCGTACCGTACCGTGTGCAGGATTACGTAAGCCTCCTCCCGAGCCAAGCGTACAGACGCCAGCCTCGTAGCTAGGTGTACTTACAGTGAGGACAATTTGAAGCTTGTTTGAAGCCGTCCCGCAATCCGAGCCCGGACAATGTGGCCACACAAACTAGGCCGCACTAGGCATTCCTCGTGTCACCGGTTTATGATGTTAAATGATTTAATGGCGCCACGGTGCAATCGACCGATGCTGCAGTTTGCCGGTGTATGGCCCGCGGGCGGTGATACAATCGGCTGGTGCGGTAGCCGATTTTAGGAGCCACTGTTCGCGAGAAGCTTCAAGCGCGAAGATTGCCATCAATGCGGGGTGGGTGAGCTTGTAACACGGGGGTGTGTACAATTGCACAATAAAATAAATCTACTCGCCGATGCCGACGGGCCGATGATTTATCTGCCAGTGATAAGCCATTTGCGCTGCAGCTGCGATCTAATTTTCCCACTCCCAGCCCAATTCCGCAGGTGCTGCTATCAGTTGGCGTCGGGTTGGAATTGCTTTTAAATATGCTCCCTCGATTAGGCTCCCACGGCTCCCTTTTTTGGCGTTCCCTTTTTCCGAGGCTGGCACGCCTAATCCACCATCGCCGTTATCGTCAAATTACCCACTGGTTGGTGGGAAATGGAGAAAAATGAACAGCGGGAAAAATTACACAATTACAAGCACTGTGCGCAACCGAAAATTGGTGCAATTCCGCGTCCGGGATTAGATTAGATCGTGCGGCACATCGCTCTGACGGAACAAAAGCCGCATCATAATCTGACATGATCACGCGAACCCAAATCAGCCGTGCCGCGCTTCTGTGGGGGCTTTCTGCAAACGGGCGTTAGGAATCGAACGCGCGACCGAGTGGAAAGCGAGTGGAAAATAATAATAACTGGCCACGCGCCCGCTGGGAATTTCTGCGTGCGGGTTTTTGTTTCGTGCCGTTGCTTAGCTAATCACAACCGCACACATTTTTCTTTCCCAACGTACTCTACTGAAAGTGAAAAAAAAAAACAAACAGGGGCGCCTATCACAGGCCGCTAAGGAAAAAACGCACGCGACACATCGCGGCCGATTCAAGTGTCATGCTAACCGGTCGTTCGGGCTACAATTATTTAGTGGGGCTTCTTTAAGGGATGAAAATTCAAACACAATCTCGGCACCCTCTCGAGTGCATGTTACGCCGTGCAACGTGGTCGAAGGCGGGCTAAGCAATAGCAGCAGCAAAAGAAATCAAACAACGGAGCCTTATGCAAACGTGTCCCACTGGCCGCGAGCCTCACACCGCTAAACGGTGCGTTTGATAGAGTGGTTAGGAAAAGTCAATATTAGCATTCATTTCTACGGTCGTTGAGCAGGTGTGTGCGCGTGTTTGCAGCCGCGAATCGAAAGCTCGACAAGCCGTGACGATGGGCCGGTTGGGTTTTTGCGTGTGTATGCTTGCTATTATTCTTCTGATTTCTTTCTTTAACTCCCATCCCGATTCACCTCCCCTCAGGCGACAGGAGGTCGTATTAATTAAGGCGTTTTAAAATTAATTATTGTTCAAAATTTTGCCTTCGAGCCAGCGCGTGTGGCGTTTTTTTTTGTGCGTGTTTGTCGCAAGTCTATTCCGCCAGGAAACGTATTTCAATTTTAACGACCCTCGGTCGCCACACTTTAAAGCATCTCTTATCTTGGAGCAATTTCCTGCAATTAAGCAGTCCTACTTTTGGCTCCCGCGAGCGTCCTAACGACACCCATCCCCTTGTGCCGGAGAGCCGCGACTCGGAAACAACAATATATCCTGCAGAAAGATAACAAGCTCCTCGGGTGGGAGGGAATAATAAATGGAGGATAAATATATATCAATTTAATTACATCACCGCTCGCAGTTCACATTAACGTTGGAGTCCCAAAATCTCGCTCGCCCCATTTTTCGCCCGACTGATCCGATGCAAATGGCCGTGATATTACCGGTGACGGGTTGAGCTCCTGCGTCCCGTGGCTCCAGGTACGAGCCTCAAAATGTCTCGACCTCCCGGTGCTGGATCAATAAATAACTAACCGTGCCGGACGGTCGCGACGTCCTGGGGTCCCATTTGTCCAAACAGCGGGGCCAAACGTCAAAGCAGCAGCGGATCCTAAGCAACAAAAAAAAAGAAAGAACATGATATATTCACCCGGGGATGCCATTACCTCATCGCGCGAGCGGGTGAAAGCTCTCTAAATAAATAATTGATTTACGGGTCCCAAGTTGAGGAGAGCGACGGCAAAATTTGATACAATTTGCTTAATCCTCCCTGCGTGGAGTTCCATCTCCCATGGACCCGTACCCGTTGACGTTTTCTCGGCTTTGTTGCTCGGAACGCGCCCAAGGGCTCGCGTCCTTGCGATGATGGATTGTGCTTGAATTTTAATTAAAGTCAAACTCCCTCGCCGACGACCGGCATTCATCACACTCACACACATAAATATCCACACAAGGCAGGTGAAATGAAGGAAAACCCGTGAAGGAAAGGGAGCGAAAAACGAGCATCCACAGAGAAAGAGACAAAATCCCTAGCGACCTTCTGGCGCGTTGGATGCAAACCACATGCAACATGTACGGGAGCGAACGTCAGGATGGAGAAAGGATCTGTGGTCTCCAACCGGTGGTCTCCAAGCAGGTCCTGCCCCGGCACCGGGAGGGTAGGGCAAAAGCACAAAACGAAAGTATGACCCAGCTCGGGCTTTTACATAACTTGTTGAACCAGTTATTTTCGTCGGTTTTCGCTCACGTCCGTCCGCAACCCGATCAGACCTGGTCCCTTGCGTCAGATTCTTGCCCTTGCGGTCACTGCTCGACTGCGAAGTGAGGGCAGCACTTTTGCATGTGTCGTAAGGCACACGGCACCGGCACGTGTAAAGCCACCACCAAACCGAGGCGACCGCGCGGCAAACACCAAGGAACACCCGAAAAGCAACTATGAAGGTTTCGCTGCCACCCATTCACCGAAACTCTCGAAAGCCCTGAAGGGCCGGTGTCGGTTGGCGAGCGCTTGCAAAAAAAAAGCTAAATGAGCCCCGAGCTAGGGGAAAAGAAAAGCACACCCTTCAGAGTGAAGGGCTTCAGAACCGTCGGGACGAAGCTGTAAGCCTGCGTCTGTGGTGTCCCGGAAGCCTGTTAAATCACACCAGGACGATGATTCGGGTCAGGCTTTCATTGAGTTTGGGGATTTGTGGTGCTGTTTTTTTTCGGCCTTTCGTAGGGACAAGTTCTCGTGCTTTCAATTTCATCGTTCCCAGCCACCGCCGTGCTACAGGAGCCTTTCATTACCGTCGCTTGTAAATAGCGTGCATCCTGGCGAGGACCTGCCGCCAGCGTATCGAGTGGCAAAAAAGTAATCTATGTAAACTCATGTTGGTGCCATGGCAACGAGGTGAATTTATCTTCAAAACTTCACCCCAAACATCGACATTTTCCCTCGACAGGGTTGTGGTTTTAACGCATAAAAAGGATTACGGGATGCCGAGTTTTGTTTCAGCAAATGACGACCTAAAGCCAGTGGAGAGCTCCTTTACGTGTTTGACCCACGCCGTGCCGGACGATAATCCGTGCGCTTTACGCCATCTTAATCCCTTTCGCTGAGGCCTCTTTGCATGGTTCCGGAAAGGTCTCCGTCACCGGGGTGTTGATGCGATTTGTGGGACGGATTCTTCCACCGAGCGTCCGATCGTTTGCGGATGGACATTCGCGTCGTTCACGTGCCGATTCTGTTCGAATGTCGGCAGTATGCCCGGTGCACAAGTGAAAGTAAAGGGGCATAATTTAACCACGCGGGATAGTCGACGAACTGTAACTCTCTTTTTTTTATTTTAATTTATTTCTCCCCCATGGATTACGTACACCCAAACTCGTGTATTGTAATAAGCTGGGTGTTTTTTTTTCATTATAAACCACCCTTCAAACATTGCATAAGCTCACCGTCACGCCACTTGCGGAGGATTTGTGCAACATATCATTCAAAATGTATGCTGATTAATAATGACACACGATAAATTCATGGAGTTATTCGCATGTGCTTTTCTCCGGTGAACAAAAACCGCTATCTCAAGCGGTGCCATTTTTCCCAAATATCTCTGCGCATTATTCATTCGCAGAATTTGCAAGCAATCGGTTTTGGTTAAAATGTAATGTGGTTGGATAGAAACGCTTTAGGAGGCCCATTACTTCTTGCAGACAATAAAAAATCGCCAGTACCGCTATTAATTAGTACGCTTTAGCACCCAACGAGGGGGTCGTTTCTTTTTTTTGTCAGTCCACGCCGTTTGATTTCCGTTGCATAATCCTAACCAGCCGACAGAAATCGAACCCTGCTGCTCCTCCTGATCATTAGCACGGTGCTTAGGGTTTATGACCCCTTGGTGGAAAGCAGAAAACAGCATTAGTGGCCCTCACCACGGGAGCCGCCCGCGGGCGAGCCAATCAAATAAAACAAACCTCGACCGAATCAATCCAATCAGTCGAACCCGATTTCGATCGCCTCCGGTGCGATGTGGATCGAATGAGCTCGAATTGTTTTCACCGACATCGGGCTTATTTATCTCGGGGACTCGCGATTGGGATCAGCGGGGCCCACCCCGTGTTTGCTCGCCCTCACACCACCCGAGGTTTTTCTTCCCAAAACGGCCGATAATTCCTGCACTGAATTGCAATAGGAGTTTGGTGAGTCCGCTCATTCCCGTGTTTTCACCTCCTACTCGTGCTCGGGTGCCTCTGCTTGGACGGATATCCGGATTAAGCGACCCGAAGATGCCAACCAATGGGCCGTGGTTTTGCGCTCGGATCGAGTTATATTGTTTGGAGCATAATTGAAAATAGATTAAATTTCTCCGCGCTTCGCGGAACTGCAGCCGGTCGAGCTGGGCCTTGGCAAGGAGTTAGTCGTGTGACAAGCGAGACACGTTTATTATTGCTATTAAGCGGGAAATTAAATTAGCTGCGGTGCTGGAAGCGAGCAAACAGGAATCTATCGTTCGTAAAGGAGTGCGTCTTTCCAATGAAGAAATTGCGTTTCGTCTCCATATCATTGTAAAACTTGCTAAAGTGTTGTGATAAATTTTAAAGCTTAATATCCTTTTTCTCTCTGTGCTTTCATTGCAGGTACGTTGACCGCAAGAGCTTTCTACCGCGCTCCAATCAAACTTTCGTCACTGCCAGCTTGAGATAATGCAGAGCCTGCTACGATTACAAAAGCTTCTAAGCACCCTCGACGGCGCTCTGCTGCGTTCAGTTTTCATTTTATTCGAATAGTTTTGGACGAAGGCTTGTTTTGGCGCCCTTTTTTTTTTGCTCTCCTCCCATACTACGCCCCATGACATGACCACCGGCGTGAAAGTGGAAAGATTGCAACGCGCACTTACTCGCTACCCGACAGCTGCTGCTGCCCGCACCGGTGGGAAAGTGAAAAACTTTTGCAATTTTCATTCCATTCACTCACCACGCGAAACCAGCCGCAGTTGGAGAGGCCACGATGAAGGCGTAAGTGGTGTGGGAAGGGCGTGAATTTCCATAATAATTTCATACGGCAGCCAGACGGCAGTCGAGCGGGCAGCGAGAACACGGAACGCAACAAGTCACACAGGTTCAAGCGGCTCGTAAGGAAGCTTGCGAAGTGTTCTTCGACCCGTTAGCGGTTTTCTCCGGAAGGCACGGTTCTGAAACTGCCCGGCACTGGACGGCCATAGTGTCTCGCTCACTGCCCTTTCCATGCGGGCGACCCAGATTTCCCCGGGGTGCCAGCTGAACGGGGTGCACTAATTCAATTGCACCGCAATTAATACGCAACATTCCACGGACCGCTGGGAAACCCTACCGATGGGCCGTGATTTCCCTCCCGTGATTGCATGAAAACTCGCAGCAACAGCAAAAAAAGAGGGAAATCTGAGAACCGCACCGTAGCACGGTTGTTTTTCCACGTTTTCGAGTAACCCTAAACCTACGCCCTCGGGGGTGGTTGGCTTCGAGACCGCAAGATCGAGCGGCTAGTTCTAGCCAGCCGAAGGGTGCCGATAGCTGTAACTGCTCGTCGAGAAGCCTTTCGGAAAACCCCTTTCCCAGTGGGTGCAGGTTGGCGTGCCCAATCTGTTTACTCTAACGCTGCCTGAAGGTGCTTTACACCGTGCCTTAGGCAGGTGTGATTTCTGGCTAGCCCCGGTAAGACTAAGGTGTGATAATTAAGTTACCACTCTTTCACCTCGCCAACATCTTCCCACAAGCCGAATGGTACGTTTGCGGTTTGCTAGGTGCGAAAGCGGCCCGGAACCGCTACATCGCCCCGAAAGCTCACTCGCTGATTGTGCGCCCGTTGTTTTGCGCCTTATCACTGATAGAAACAGCTCCCACACGATACCTGGTTTCCCAGTCGAAAAGCTGGTCCGGTTTCTGGGGCATCTGTATCTTCGTGGTACTTTTTTATGTTTTTGCGTCTCCCATCTTACGTCTTCTTTTGATTTACGGTGGCGCGGTAAAAGTGGAATGCCAGTGGAATGATGCAGGTGCGAGTGATTTATGAACCAAAGGCACGCCTCCACGTGTTGAGAGCAATTCGTCATAATTACATTAAACTGATACCGGAATCCTAACGGATGTGCATAATTGAGCTAATCAGATTGCAGTGGAATTAAGTTTAAATCTTGTAGGGTAAATTGGCCCGAATTGGCCATCAACGGGCCTGTGAATGGAGAGGGCATTGGGAAAGTTTCGGTCCACTGGGCGGACGTCATCGTAAAGGCGAAATGATTCGGACAATGATTCATCTCGCACCGCGTGAACATGCGCAATCCAAACCCCTGCCCGAGGTGAGTGGCCAAATTCATGAAACGCGGTAAACGGTACTAAAAAAACTATATTTCCCCCGTGACTCACGGGCAGGAGATCCGGGCGCAAACCTTGACAGCATTAGCACGATGTATCGAAGCCAAGGTAATCGCGAAAAACAAGATCCACGATCGAGCTTGGGCCCTTGCGAGCGGCACCGTTAATTGCTGATCGATCTACGATCGTACAAGCGCTGAAGACATGGCCTTAGAAACGCAAGCAAAAATACAAACACACACACGTTATGCAAATCGAAAATTGCGAACGCGAAAACCCCCGAACAGAACCGGCTCGATCGCGATCAGGCCGCTGCTGCTGCTGCTGCTGCTGGGAGACAGGCAAACACTTTCTTTCTGCTCTAATGAGATGAGAAAGTTTATAATTTCCGACCCGGGCCGCGCAAAACAAACGAACGGAACCGCCGGTCGGGAAAGCCGTCGCCGATTTCCGAAAGCACACTTCAACGGTCGCCGGTCGGATGGACTTTTCCGCGAGTTCCTCGACGCGACACACGACCACTCGTTACCGTGATGCCACTCGTCCCGATGATGTCACGTGTGCTTGAGCACCCACGGGGTGGAAAAACTCGCCAAACTCGATCTCGAGACGACACGAGCCACAGCTTGCACACACGTCAGGTTGCATCTCGATTCGCATCCGCAAAGACGAGAAATTCCGGACGGCAAAATGGACGGACAAACACCTGCTACGGCCCAAACGGCGAAGCTATCGGCGATACATCACACTTGGCTTGGAGAAACGCGCTGTCTCCAGGGATCGCTAACGGCCCAGAGCACCGAGCCCCCTTGTGGTTAGCTCGTTATCGCGAGCTGTAAGTCAACGGACGCGCAAAACTTGCCTCCCGGACGACGGTGTAATTGCAACGAGCTGATCCGCTTACGTAAACCGGTGCACGATGCAGACATTCACACGCGAGAAAATGACTCCCTATAGGGCGGAAGCGATCGCCACCTGGAGGGTGTCCCGTGGGTGACCTCCGTATGGGCGTCGGTCAACCTCTCACCCTTGGTGCTAAAAAACGGCCGGTTGTCCCACGGTCCAAGGTGAAGTTCACGCCTCTCGAGGGGCACAGAAAACCTCGGGACACAAAGCGCAGCTCACCACAGTTGCAAGCGAACAAAACGACGACTTTGCAGGCATTGCTTTGGGGGCTTGCCATTAGCCCTCTGAAGGAGAGAGGGCTTTTTTGGAGACTCAAGCTCCTTAATGGCTTTGTGAGGCTGCAATTGAATTCCAATTACCGCGTGCCTCAAAAGAGCTGGTAGATATAAAGGCACGCTCTGACATCGTCCATGGGGCAATGTGAGTTATCGCGTACCGATCGATTGAAGCCAAAATCGATCGCATAACGATTGTTCTGTAGGGACACCGTGGGACACAGCTCCCTTTAAATCCTCGGCACACACACAGAGACACACAAAAGAAGGGGCCCATTTTGTGGCCAATCTGAAACAAACTAATCAACAAAAGCGCACTTCACCGCAGGGCGGCTTTGAACACCGTGTGAGTGTTCTCGAGCGGGTGACTGATCAGGGTCAGTCCTGTCTTGTGGAGGGCCTTCAACAACCGACCTGTGGTGCTTGTCAACCGTGGACGGTTTTAGGCCATTCTCGGCCATCGGCCATCGGCCAGCGACCAACAAAAACCCCGTCTCGCGAGCTAATGAGGTGCGACACACTCCAACCGATCGGCTTAACGGCACCGGCTTGATCTAGATTCGGTCGCATGTCCAAGCTGACCGTTCGTTGGGAATTGATCGCCGCGGCCTTAGGCGCTAATTGATGCGATTTAAATTTGGAGATTGGCCGAGCGCGATAAATCTAACCCCCACTGAGAGCCCCGAGTGCGCAATTATTTCTCCGGGTGCATTTTGGCAACGTAATTGGCCGGCCTAATCGAGCCGAACCAAAAGGGACATCACGGGCTAAGGGTGTAAATCGGACCGATCGATTAGAAGTCCGGCCTATCCGGCTACATCTTAAACGGCCCCTAAATGGGCACGATTATAATTAGTCCCAAACGAGCGATCGGAACGCAACTTTGTGTGACCGCCGCGAGGACCCATGTCTAGTTCGAGAGATCGTTTATCGATTTTGGAATTCTCTCCAACCTAAAGCGCCAACAATCGGCCCTGTTGTGCAGTTTTACGATGCACAGCATCCATCGCATTCGCTCGCAACAACACCTCTGCTGGTGAAGCCGTGGGCTGTTGGCATTAAAAATACGGCAATACGGTGCTTCCGTGCACGTGTTACGAGTGCTTCCAGCTCGTAAATTCCTCCCCCAACGACCACGCGAGAGGAAAATCATTCTCCCCAATGAAGGTGCACCAGCTAAGGCATCCACTCGATCCGGATCACGATTAGACGGTGACGGCGCGCAGAAGCTGGTGCAGTTTACGAACCCATCAAAACCCCATCATCAATGGCGATAAAGTTGAAGTGGATGAAGGCACGAGTGAAGAGAGAGAGAAAGAGAAAAATAAGCAACCAGCCCCGTATGGCCGCGCAGATGGCTGCCTTGTGCGAGATCCAAGATATCGAGCCCCCTTTGCGCCGTGATATCGATCGGGAGAAATTCGCTACCGTTGCGGACCCGGCCAAACCGGAATGGTCGGCCTCGGTTCGCCGCCATTAAACCAACATGCTAATCTTATCAATTTTCCACTTCGAGCCCCACCTGAAGACAACGGTTCGTACGGTTCCTTGTCGCGAAGGGAAAGCTCCTGGCAGGGCACGAAGGCGTACGATGATTTGCAAGCGAAGGGTGCCACTGTGCGAGGACCATATGGCCCTTTTGGCGTGGCGAGTGGCGAAATGGGCTGTCCCCAATGGCAGGGTTGTCTCCGGCGTCGCCCTTTTCATCGACGGGAGTCGACAGCTCAGTTGGTTGTGAATAACTTCATTAGACGTGGAGTGGCCAGTGGCATGCAAATTAGGCAGAAAACGGATCTCACGCCGGCCGCGTACCAGGCGCCGGGGACAGTTTCGCTTTCCATTGGGCGTCGATTGGGCGTTTGGGCTCCAACTGGCTGGTGGAGAGCGAAGCAAAGGGCAATGGAAACGACACGACCGAAAACACAATTGGTCATAATGAAGCGTTGGCGTGGGGCTTTCCAATACCGATCGGGGCCCGAATGTTGTTTTCGATTTCTGCGATTCATGCGTCCATAAATCGATAATAATCTCGGTTTGTGCCCGGGTGGAATGGCACGTGCAAGAAGGGCGCAAATTTCCATACCCTCCTCGTTGCGAGCAGCATTCGCGCGCAGGTCCGAGCAGTTTATGTAAGCGCATTTATACCAGCCGAGTTCAATTAAACGTCCACCCGCGAGCGGCGAGGGTAACAGAGGAACTGGAAACACTCCATCATGGTGCCGAATCGGTACAAATATTGACACAGATACGCGAATCAGTCCCACGTTGCTGTCCAAATTGCATTCTGCAGTCGTTACGGTGCACGATCAGTGGTTTGACTTTTGCGCTGTCAAACGTACCGAAAACAGCATTACGTCACAGCGAACTGGATCGTAGTAGGCCAAAAAATAAAACCAGCTGCCACATCGAATAGCGCGGGATGAATATGATCCACGCCAATATTCACAAACAACCTGCAACAAAGTGCACGATAACACCCGGTGGGGAAAATGTTACATCCGCGATTTTCCACCCCATCCTCGTTCAGAACGACAGGGAGCAAATTATTCTGGCTCGTCTTACCGTCGCCGTCACCGATAGGGACGAAAATCCGATACTTTTTGCCACCGAGCAACAAGCACCGCGTGCGGCGTACTTGCGCTTCTTTTTTTTCTACACCTCATGGACCTTTTTCCACGGCGTCCTCGTTTCCGGGACATCGAAATCAATCTTCATCAACACGCCGGTGGCAGGGCGTGCGAAACCCAACCGACCCAGATGGTCGCATGTATGCTTTCCACCCCGAGCCGGCCCTTTCGATGGAGCTTTTTGCTTCTATTTCTTTCGTTTCCCCTTTTTTTTGCTCACTCTGTGTCTGTGAGTGACTCTGCTGATACACGAGGGCAGCTCGCGTGGCTGACGTTTGCATCCGACAAAATGATACAACTGTTGATATTATATCGATAGCATAGACCCCCCCGGGAGGTACCGAAGCCGGCGGGCGTTGGTGGGAATGGTGCGGGCTCCAATGGGAAGATTGATGGCCTGGGCGGGAACTTCGAAAGGGGACGAACGACAACAGCAACAAAAAATGGGCAATAAATAACACCGGGAGCGTTCAATTCCAATCGCACGCAGCTCACCGCCCATAGACGGCGTGAAAAGCGGCCCATTTCCCGGTACAAAACACGAAAATGGAACTTTCCCAGCGGGAGACAACCGGGTCGGGAAATGGACGTCCCGACCCGAGAGCTTTTGTTTACATTCCACATCATTTCTCATCGCCCGTGGGGTGGTGACGGAAAACTCGAAACCGATTCCACGCCTCAGGTGTCCGCGCAACAACGTTGCTTTCTTTTCTGCGGACATCTTTCCCGGGCGTGGCGGGTTTCGATGGGTGATTTTCACGGTTTCACTTTCGCAGTCGCTCATTTGCATCGCCCGCTGCATCGGATGCAAATAACGGAGGACGAGAAAAGCTTCAAATGCACTTGTAGTGTGTTCAAAAAAAAGTATATGTTCACACATCCCGATTGGCCGATGCAACCGGTCGTCGACGGGTGGACTTTCGCTCTCGACCATTTACAGTTCACGTGCGGGTCATGTTAATTATCAACAACTTGCCCTGAGGCCAGATAAGACCCTCGGTGGTGGAGGCGTTCCGGAAAACTGCCCCACGGCCACAGATTCGTGGTAGTGGTGGTGTTGTGTAAAAAAAGGTGTCAAACGATTGAGCAGTGATTATCGTTTTTTTTGCTCCCCATCGCTATTCACATGCCTCTATTGCAGGCCGCCCACCGTAAATTGCCTCCCCAAAGGCTGATCACCTGTTGAGACATGATTAATTGATTTTGCTTCTGCCCGCAATTGAAGCATTTCCCGACCGTACCCCAGGCTGTCTTCACAGAGACGAAAAACGCTTCATAAAAATTGCACCCCAAAGCACATTAGAGACACATTATTTTGCTGGCACACCGCGCTTTCATCTACAAAAACTTTCATGTCGTTTGTGCGAACTCGAAAAGCCAACCCCAATTGGCCAATTGTTTAGCCAGGGGGGCACATATTGCACACCGAACCGGCGTGTGCGGGCAATGATCCGAAAAAGGAAAAACTGGAACGGCCGCTTAAACGGATCGGTTAAATTTTAATGCCGCAATTGCCGGTACCGAGAAAGTGGCCGACTACGCGACCCACCCCAGAGAGTCCCTCCGGGGGTGGGTATGGTTTTGCGTTCATCATCCGGATCCGGTGCCGTTTTGGTGTGGTTGGTCGAACCGCGCACACAAACGCACACGTAATTGAGTTACCGTTGCCCGGCGAAACGCCATTTTTATGATGACGCGCACCAAAGCAAGGCTTGTGGCCTTTATGGCAGCCCCGACACGGTTCCACCCGACACGTGTTCGACTGGAGTGAAACATAAATTGCGCCCAAAACCACAATCAAAGCCCTGCCCGGAACTGGTGCTTATTTTTGCTTCCGATATTATACAGGGAAAACCGCGCGGTACCAGTTATTTATTGCCATTTTCCCTCCCATTATTAACTTCAGTCACAGCATCCTTTCCGGCTCGTGGTTCACTTATGCACACGGGCCGACATAGCCTCGGTGTCTCGGGTGAGCCTGGTTTTCCCTTGAGGTGCACCTCTACCCTCGAATGTTGTTGCTTCGTTCCAAGGGCTAGAATGACGAGTGCAGATGTGTCGAAATTCATTCCACAACGACGTACCAGCAACCACGTAGGAGGTCTTAGATAATCACCATCGCGCATTACCAGCCTGACAGATCCCTGGCATGTGTGTGTCCGTTGCGAGCCCTCGGGCGCAGACGAATGAATGAAATCGTTTTTTCAATTTGCACCTGCCTGGAAAATTATGAATCGAACGCCCGGTCCCAAACTGGGTCAACGGCGGGCGCTCCCATCAGCCGCGTGGTGACGAGTGAGCCGAGCTAATCAGTCAACCGAGTCTTGGGCAGGCGCGCTGGAAAGTGAACGCGCAAAAGCAAACGCAACGAGCTATGATTTACATTTTGATCGAACGCGATTAGTGCCACCGTGCCGTCGGGAGGGGTAATGGAATGGGGTGAGTTTTCCATCGTTTGACGCAATTAAAACTTTTACCGCTGGTGTCTTTCCACCGGCGTCGTGCGAGCAGATAATTGAAAGCATAGTCACTGCCACCTGCGCGGAATTCGTGTCACCTCGTGTTCGCTCGTCGAGTGGGTGAGGGAAAATGAACGTGAAGCGAAAGAAAAAAACGCACAAACCCCCGAGCTGTGTTTTTTCTTATGAATGAAGCAGACTGCGGATTGGTAGGAAAATCGAAAAGCCATCAAAAATCGGAATGAATTCGACTTTTAAGGACATAATCAACGGGAAACAATCTGCCTGATTACCTGATTCGATTAAAACACATCGCCGAAAATTCGCTCGCACAATTTCAACCCCCCCTATTGGGCGATATTCTCTCCCAGCCTCCACTCTCTCGCGCATGATGCAAGCCGTCCCTTTCGTCTTCGCACAAATCAATGCGCACTTGCGCGACCCGCGTTGTGCAATGGTTTGCGCGGCGAAAAGTGCAACAAGCACCCTTTTGTATGATCTCTCCGTGCCGATGCCAACGAGCGACCAAAGCGACCGAAGCCCGGTTTGGTTTCGGGTTCCAACAAACTATTAAAACCGCACCGTCTCCGCTGCGCTAACCATCCGCGAAATGTGCGGCTTGGGCGCGCGTGTTTGTTTGCTTTGCTCGGGTCTCCATTATTTGTTTCTTCTCCGTGGGTGCTCGAGGGAGGCATGACGCGTGGCGGCTAGGGCTAGGGGATACTGGAGAGTGCCCCAGAGACGGGGTCGGTTCGATTTATTTCGATCACGTTCCGTCCATCGATCGATCGATGCATTTCGCGCTTTGGTGGACGATTCCTGGCGGTTGCTAAGACCACCTGCCTTGAACACGGTAAATGGCCTGCTGCGGTGGTATTTGTCACTCGCTTGCTATCATCAAAAAGATGTAAGATGTGGTGAAAATGGCGCCAAAACGGGTTGCTTCGTGAAAGCTGATCAGCTTGCTAGTAGAGAGAGAGAGAGAGAGAGAGAGAGAGAGAACAAAAAAAGCACCAGCCGGAACGTATAAAAATCGCATTTACACCTTCTTCACGCGGGCGAAAACGATCGATTGATTCGTTTCCTTTTTTTTTTGTTCGTCAAAATCGGCCGACATCGGCAACGGACGGCTCCATTTTCGTAAACGTTCCCTTGCACGCGGCACGCGGCCACCCGCCGGACAAAGGCGAATTACATCAGAGAAATGGGTCGCCGGCATTGCTCAAGCGCAACATCTAACCGTCGTTCGCTAATTGCAGCGCTGGCGGTTTGTCACGATTCATCAAGACCTCATCAATGGGAATCGTGGCGCTCGACGGGCGCTTATTTTGGGGATCGATTCGTTTTTTTTTCTTTTGCCTTCATTTGTCCCGACCCGTTTGTTTGCCTACCCGCCACGGGGGTGAACCCGTCATTAAAGAAAAGGGCCCCACGAACTGTTTGGTTCATTTTCGAAACATTCCTCCGGAAGCCGTCGCGGTTTCGCTCGGGATTACGCGAGCGCAACGTGATCGGAAAGTCTGAAGTACCAGGCCGGGACTGGCACCAAAAACCACAGGGCTTCGGTGCTGCTCGCAAGCAGAGCGGGCTACTCGGGAAAATCCCTCCCACGTGCGACCGCACCGGATAAGAGATGAAACGGCGACGAAGGCGAATTGTATTAAAATGCAGATTTTCCCGGCTCGCAGGGTCGTAGGGAACGCCACCAGCTGGGGCACGTTTTCATTAGATTTACTATGTGGACGGAGTTTTAATGGGATGTGCCGGGCTGCCAGGATTCACGCCGGTCCCGAGAGACAGAAAGAGAGAGAAAAAGGGACCGAACGTCTACAAATGGTCGTGTTGCTCGGGGAAATATTTCTCTTACAAACATTACACCACAAGATGTCGCTATCCCACGGGTTCCGGAGACATTCGAAGTGGAAACGCTCGACCCGTTCCCGATGGGGATTACAAAAAGGATAATCTAAAGACGCTACCCAAAAAAACAAAAAAGGAACCCGAATGAATGTGCCTGTGCGTCTGTGCCTTGTGATCGATCCCTTTTGCAAGAGAAAATTTAATCCCCCTTTTATGTGTGTTTTGTCGTATTTTTACACCAAACAAGCGTTAAGCAATTACCGGTTAGCTAACAAGATAAATCCACGCTTAAAAAAAGGGCTTAATTATGACAAATTACAAGGCCGTTTGGTGCAGATTGATTATTATGAAGCGCTCGGGCCATCCTCATCAACGCACGATAAAACCCTGCAACACTCGCGTTGGGGCTGGGGATGCAAGAAAATCGTAAAACTTTCCCTTTCGCGCCCGGTCACCCGGGACCGGCCGATTTCATTCGATACGCCGTGGGGAAAACTCCACCAGATTATGGCAAATTAAAATCGCTTTCACGACAAATTGCCCCGGCCCGCGTGCGCTCGTGTGACCGTCCCGTTCCGGTGGGCTGCAGGAACGGTAAATAAATCCTTTCCATCTCCCTCGATCGGGTTCCGGGTGTCCAGAGAAATCGCTCCATATAATTTCACCATCCGTCGCCTCGACCGGGTCCGGTCCCCGTTGGTTGGGTTTGTCAAATCGTCAAAATTGAAAACTGGTCAATTTTCTCCAACCCCAGCCCACGGAGGTGGTCACTTGCACCGCATTGCATCGTGCCTCGGTGTCCGGCTTGAATGCGACTCTAATGCTAACCCACGACACTCAAAATCACACGTGGCTAATAAGCTTTCGGTGCCGGTGGTGCGCTGGGAGCGTTTGATTAATCAGATCGCTTCCTGTCACGAGAGACTTCCGGAGCTCGGAAGGTGGGCTCGATCGGCAGATCGTGTGCGCCCGCGGATGGCGTGATAAATTCACGCAATCCGGACCTCGCCCTGCGGGTGTCAGCTTGGACCCTTCAATTTCCTCGACTCGCCACAGAACGCCCTAATGATTTCATTGAATCTGTCGCTAGCTCTAGCCCACCGAGCAACCGTGGGATGCGGGCGGATTTTGACATGCAGGTGTGGAACTAACAAGCGCGTGAATGGTCGGCTCTATGCTGCTGTGAGTTCCCGTGGGCAGTGCTTATGCTGCGTGCGGGACGCCCAACATTGCCCAGTGGCAACATAACAGACCGGCAGAAGTGATTTATAATTACGTTATTGTTTGTAAAACAAACAGATCTCGTCGGGATAGTCACGGAACCACGTCGGGAAACACGGCACCATACAAATCCTCATCCCCCGAGGGCGGTCTAAGCGATGACGCAAGTCATCCGGACACCATGTCCAAAAAGCCGAAAGTAAAAAAAAGTGCTTCATGCCCACATCGCTCGCTGTGAAAGGTGACTTACGGGAAGACAAACGAGCCGTACCTTGTTGGCCCACGGGGAGGGATTAAAGCTGCGAAAACGAGCCAAAACCTGCCGCCGAGGTCGAGCGGGCGCGTTCGGTTGATTGATTTATGCCCTCGCCTAACATTGTTTAGCCATATCCTGTCCGAAAGGCGGTAGGAATGGAGCGTAACAGCATTATGATACTCTCGTCCTCGTCCGGAAGAGCTACTTCGCTCGAACGGGGCGCCACAATTTTTCTTTGCTAACGCTTTGTTTTATTTCCTCTCTCTGTTGCAGGTAACATTAATGGCCCCACCGATGTCCGGGAAACGCAACCGTTCCTTATTGTGGCTGCAAAAATGTCCGGCCCCGATACGGGGAGCAAATCTAAAAAAGCTCCACCGGAGGAAAAGCGTGCTTATAAATCTTCCCAATGGCTACTGGGTTGGCGAGTGATGTAACTTTTCCGTCAACCATGCCCGTTCGATCGCAGTTGGCTTTGATTTCAATACATGCTCATTTCCTGCGAAACTCATTACAACTCCCCGCTAATTCCAAGATTTAATCACTTGCCACAACCAAACGACCCATTTTCAGGCCTTAAGCGGTTGGGCCGTATCGCGAAGGGCTCTCGCATTCGCGCTGGTATGTCGAATGTGGCGCGATAAAACATGACACGTATATCATCACCTGACGATCTGAAACCGTTCAACGCCAGCTAACTGGCGGTTGGTGAAATGATCCTCGATTTTCCAGCACACACCACCCCAAACGTACTGCGGGAAATTGCGCGCGCGAAACGTCTAATGCACCCGTGGAAAAGGCATGTGGCGGCAACTATGCCGCCTCCTTGACAGGTGATAATCAACATGTTGCGATTAATGCGACAGTTTTGCCGTGGGAGTGATTCGAAATTTATGGACCGATCAGCAGTGGTGAACTGATTTTCGTGCACCAGCGTGCGAAAGGGGCCGCCAAGGGAGTGCGAGGGCGAAAGCGGGGAAGTCCCTTTCACTGCGAGGTGGACATTCCCAACCCCTCCGTTCTTGCCGAAGCGTAACGGTTAATAAAGTTTAATTGATAGATAAATTTTGTGCCGTTTTCGTGGGTATCATTTCACAATTCTCGTGCCTCGTTCGGTCAGCCGTTTTACTGGACACTAGGTCTTTCTGAACCTGCTTAGCCGACGCGAACGCGAACAGATCGATTTTTTTGTCTCTCTCTCCCCTGCCCTTAAGAGGCCACCGACCCTTTGACGGCGTCGAGTGCCGTTCGATTTTGTGCGCGTTTTCGAAACACCTCTCGCCACCGCCAGACCAGAGCCACACTAGCGCTGGAATCTTGTAACGCCTCAATTACACCTTCCAAGTGGGCCCAGTTCCCGATCGGTGTGCCAGCTAGCTTTGCACTTTTTGGGCCGTCAGAAACATCGCGAGGTGGAATGCGTTTTTCCAGCTTCGATTTGATTGATTAAAATGTCTGCATCTAATGAGAATTGGCTCAATTAGCGGCGTCTGGTGGTTTCGGTTGTGAAAGCGTTCTTTTTGGCTCGTTCCTATCCGACGTGCGTGCTAACAAGAACGCATTATTGCAGTCGAGAGTAATATTTGCCTTCGTGCCATTTGCGAATGGGTCGTTTTATGCGGTTCGCACCACCAGTGGCACCTTTCGGTTTCCAACGGAGCGGAAAAGCCACCCCAAGCCTTGCGGATGATGCCATAAACAACGGTCACCCCTTGACAAACACGGCACCTAACGCCGATAGGTTGGCAATTTATTTTAACCTTGCCAAATCCATCGGGGTACTCGCTCGCGTGCACCGGTAGCAAATGCCACGCAATATTTTATGCGAATTTTTATGCCCAACCGCCTTTTACGCCCCTCAAACATAACGTGGAGCTCACTTTTTCGAACTTAATTGGTTTCCAATTGCAGTGATTGCTTTATTTGTCCGCCTTCGTTAATATTAAAGCAAGCGATGCCGTTTAAGGTCGCCCGATTTCCTGGAACTCCGGTGGAAACGGAGCAACTGGGCGATTCCAAAGCATAAGCGCACGGTCACCGATAAAATGGCCGTTGCATGCTGCGCGTTACCGTTTACCTTTATGTCTTGATAATTTTTCAGTAATGTGCGTTTGTACAAGAAAAATATGGGCGGTCGCGTAAAATTACAGGCTTCTACAGAGCGGTCCCAGAGAGAGAGAGAGAGAAGGGCCATGGTAAGGTACGACAGGAAAATGCCCCCTGATGGCATAAAGTGTTTTTCAGCACGAGATGCAAGCTCATTTTTCCCGCACGACGCTTATTGCGACGCTAAATTGACCCACTCTCGATTGCCGGCAACATTGTACTAATCGATCGGTAATTAGAACAGGTCCTCTCGCTGAGACCACAGGAGAAAGGGACTCGCCCGTCGATACCGATAGAGTGTTTAAAAAGGGGGCTCAACTGGCGTGCATGGCCAGGGAGGGAGGTCTCGATTAGCTCCACCGGTTAATGGGTAAGAACGCTTATGCAATCAAATCCCCTCAGAACCTCAGGTGGACACCCGTGAGTCAATCGATGAGGAACTCGGGCACCACCCAGCCGGTTCGCACGAGAGCGTACGATTTGCATGCCCTTTCGATTCGGAAGGGAAAAAAATGATAAAAGCTCAAGGTCGAAATGGAATGCAAACCCGGCGGGCTCAGTCAGTAATTGATACTGCCATTGCGACGACTAGCGGCTCGGGTGGAGTCTCTCCGGGTGGAGTTTTACCTTCCGGCGAGGGTGTCACATGCGATTCGTTCGTGCCAACACGCCAACCGAAAGAGACAGGGCAATTAATGACGCTAGATGCTAATACGTGCCCTCACCGGTCCACGGATGGAAAGGTCCTTGCGGCACTCCACCAATCCATGACTGCATTGCGACGCCGCAGAACGGACGGATGCCTATGCTGGACACAACTGTCAACTCTCACGATACCAAACCGACGGATCGGCATCCAGCGTAAACGTTGACGTTGACGCGGCACGTCGAGATCTCGTAGGTGAGCTCGCGTGAAAAACGACCATTAGGAGCGTTTAAAACCGAACCCACCCGCCGGGGACCGGACTGGAAAGAATGTTGATGGGTCCCTTTTGATAGTCGGTTCTGTTGAGAACATCGCGCGGACTCCTTTCAACGTGCCGTTCCCACCGGTTAAGGAGCGATCAGTCGTTCAGTCTCTTTGCACCCAAAAAATTCCACAAATTCCGACCTGCCGGAACGCGTCGAAGAGAAAAATGCAACACCGCCTCCATCACCTTCACGAGCCACCGATGGCACCGTAATGGTCGCGGACATTAATTTCCTCTAAATACACGCGCGCTTACTCAACCGGCCCCGGACAAACCCGGTAACTGCACCTTGTTACATTACGCCGGGTTACGCTACCGGAGGCTCCGATGGCTTGCATCACGCGGCCTGCAGCTGGGAATGCAGCGGGCGACGAAACAAAATGGCGCAAGCAGTGAAGAGAAAACGCGCACATCCTGGATCCCGCGCGCACCGTGCTCATCGATTTGTGATCGTTTGCTGATCACCGTAACGTCCTCATCGGCCTTTCTGCCTTACCTTCCGTCAATAATCGACCAATTCGATCTGGTCTGAGAGACTCGGTGAATGAAGAAGTGAATGAAGGAAGAAAAAACTAACGAAACAAATCCCCATCTCGTCAATCATCGTTCGATCAGGCGACAATCATCGGTCACAGCTCGGTTGAGGTTGTTGATTGGTTCCCCGATCGCCAGACCGGACGACCAGCGTCGATCAGACAAACAAATGCACGTGGTTTTGCTTTTTTTGTTCCTCCATTTTGCGCCGTAATTAGTATGAGCCCAAATCTGTAGAAAAAGCCCCACGTTCTGTTTGGTTGCTCGGGGGAGCAAAAAAAAATCAGTAAAACGCCTCCCATACGTATGGATCGAACGACGTGCGATTGCGTCGATTGCCGCTGAGGACCTGTACTTGCCATCTTTGGACGCGTCTGGGTCACCATGTACAGAGGAGCACACATCTGAGCCCGTTAATTAGCACCGCCGGAGGGATGTATTTCGTTGTGCCACAAGCAGCGGCAACATCATTTTTCGGGGGACCATCGTTTGGAGCCATCGTTAATGCAAGCTCCGAACAACTGTGGGTAGGGCAATGATGGTGTACTATTTTTACTTTTTTTTCCTCCCCAACGTCCTTATGAAAGATAAAATCACACAACTTCATCGTGCGCTACTTCTTACGATGGTACTTGTGTTCGTTGGGTTCTGAAATGTGGCTCCATTTCGTCCACACGCTTCGGTCTCCACCGAGGTAACTTGCGAACATTATTTAAACTAACAAACCGGGACCAACAATTTTGCGAAACCCCTTTCATAGGTCTTCAGCGATAGAAAAAAAACAGGGTCATTCCCAGACAGGAAACGTTTGCGAGACCCCCCACGAGGAGTTCAACCTCGGGAACGCTCGTTTGCTCGCAGCGTACGCCTTCCAGCACACTGCTGTGGCCTTCCATAGGCGAAAGCTGGCGAAACGGAAGCACACCAAATGGAAATCTATGCAAAACGTGGGCTGAGGAGAGCATACAAGAAAAACACAAAACGCTCATACAACCCCACCCAACAGCACGCACCACGATGCGATCGCGTGCAGCTAGGAAGGAAATTTTGTCGACCAACTCAAAGTTGAGGTGGGGGTGGGACGAGCATTGCACAGGGTGCATAAAATAAGGCCATAAATTACACCTGCACGAAGGTGCGATGTCGAAACGGGCCTGCAAATGAGCTGCGGCCGTAGAAAGCACGCGCAAGTGGCGTTGGCGGCCGCATGAGAAAATGCCGAGCGCTTCGGAGGTGCGTTCGCGTGAAATGAGGAAGATGTTGCGAGTACACCCAGCACCTCTCGGCAGCAGATGGAAATGGGGTGGAAAGCGGGGGGGGGGGGGTGTAGTGAAATCCCCACCCCCATCACCACCCCAACATGCACGCAACTGGCCCCTTCCCTTTTCGTGAAACAACATTGAAAACGAATTTTGCATTGAAATCGTTAATTCAAGGTGTAGGTCAGTGAAACAACATCATCGCGCGAGACGCCACCTTAAAGCTGTGAAGGCAACCCTGTACACCCTCTGTGATGTGGTTGGGGTTTTTTTTTTCTCCCTCCGTGGCGTTTGAGTTTTGCATCGCTGCATCGGAGCGCATTTGCTGCCCCGTTCGAGGCGTGGCGAAAAAAAAAAGACGGTATGCCATCGAACACGTATCAGCCACCGGACGCGGGAATTCGAATCCGGACGCTTTCCCTACTGCTGCGAGCCACTAAAACGGACCGAAAGCTTGCCCACCTCCCGGTGGAGCTAACGGCACCCACAACAGGTGGTAATGACACCGGTTTTTCCAGACGAAACGAGTAGGTGAAATAAAAAACACCACCGTACTCCAACTAGCAGAGACTAATCGAACGAATCCAACCAGCTAGGCGGGTTTAGGAGCCGAGAGAAATATCATTCCACGGTTAAGGATAAGCCGAAGCTTCAAAGGTGGTTTGGTAAGCTTGTGCGCTCGATCGCCACCAGTCACCCGTTTAATTGATGATGGTGCCAGCTGGATGCATCCGAGCGAAAAGCGAACCCGTTGGAATTACGAGCAAATGGCGTGTGGGCTTTCTTTTCGGTTCGGCGTGTTGTAATCCGATCGTTTAGCCGGGTAATTAAACGGAGTTATGTTTGATGTTTGAGCTGGAGGCGCTTTCTCGTGAAGCGTGGTTGAGCTTTTTTTTTTACCCGCTCCATCCGTAAGCCGGTGAGATGCTGTGTTTAGGTGAGGAGGCACTGGGTTTCTTCTGCCCCGTGTAGTAAAAAAAAACACAAAAGAGTTTGAAATAATAACCATGCTGAAGATGCGTGAATAATCAAACAATCATTACCCGCTAAAATGTGGCCATATTATTCACTTTGGAAGGCAAATTCATTAAAAAGCTTCATTTGGCGAGGGCTTTTTTTTACTTCGCTTGAATCTCGATAATCGAATGGAGCGCTTAGTTTTCAGTTTCACGACTCGACAACGGACTGTATTTGCTATTACCGGAAGCGAGCGATGAGTTACCCGTGTCCAGTACGACTGATTGATTTTTCCCACATTCGGTGCGGGATTTCCGCAAACCCATCATGGGTTTCTGCAAAAAAAAACGAGAAGAAAAAAGGCAATACGGAACATTATGCGCCCCAAACGAAACACATAAACACTGTCAATCAAAGCGGCACGAAACAAATGGGCTGCAATTAGTCAGCGACGCCTCATCCGGACGGATGAGTGATTGAAAATTTCCGCCATCAGCCTTCCCAGAACTCCACTCATCGACTCGGTTGGACCCCTTTTCAGCTGGGTTTAATAACAAATCATCATGGAGGGCAAAGATCCGAGCCGAGAGAGCCCCGCACTGCACCGATCGATACCGAAGCCTCAAGCTCCATCATGGGTCGGTTCCCGGGCGAAAGGGAAACCACTTATCGTGTCCATCATTCCGCTATTACTCATCTTAAGTGCCTTCGGTACGGTACAACGGATCCGCCACATCCAGTGCGTGTCCCCTTGCGCTCGCAAAGCGAGAGAGCCAATCGTAACTTATCAATTATCCTCCGATCCGACCGGAGAATGTCATCCGTTTGCCGGTGCCCGGTTGCAGGAAGTACTGCTGCCGGTGCAGTTGCAGCAGCGATGCATATAATGCATATCAATCGCACCACCGCCACGATTAGCCGGGGCCGGGCTTGGGTGGCTACAATTCAATTAGCGAGTACGAGACGGCGCAAAACGGTAATAAATTCCGGTGCACGAGTTCGAGAGCCAGTGATTGCGATTTAATTGTGTTCAGCTCACCGACCGGTGGCTGTTGCGTTCCGTTGCGTGGAAGAATTGCTCAAAAATGTCACACCAGCCCGGATGGGAAGTCCACGATCGGTTGGCTTTATCAGCTGCGTAAAGGTAACGTGCTGCTTCTCAGCCTTTAGCCAGCTCATCTGAACATCTGGGAAAAGGTCCTTCCATCACAGGTCACGATCGGCACAGTTTCGTCCCGGTGACCTCGTGTAGCCCAGAAGGTGCCATTACCGTGCAGCTGAGCTATGCAAAAAAGGTAAACGAACGTCTTTGGGTATTTCATCATTTCACCAAGCGAGCTTCACGACGTTTAGTGCCGATCGTTTGCATTTCCCTAAATTTGACAGCCATAATTACCGGTGGCAAATGCTAAAACACAAAAAAGGAACGTAAACTCCCCTCGTTGCGCGCTCATTTGCGGCCATTAGTGCACCCGTTTACGCGAACGCATCGTTCCGTTGGCCTCGTTTCTTTTTTTTTGCCGAGGAAAACCGACACTAGTCCACCGCATTGGCTCACCGGCGGGGAGTGAAAAATTGAGTCAACACCTTTGTCTTTTAATTATCCTAAATGTGCACCGCCCGCGGAGACGGTTGTTCGGTTCGGTGTCGTGCGCTAATGTGTGCATTATGCATTTACGGCGAGTTTTGGGCTCCCCTTCCAAACGAGCAAGCCTTCCCTCACATGGATTCGCTCGTTCGACAGAAATGGCTCCAAAAAAGCGAAAAAAAGGGTATAACTTAAGCCCTTCGTTGGCTCGGTTGGCAACAGGCGTGTAGTTATGGGGGGTAAAAAGCTTCCCTGCTTACGTGACGAAATAACTTGCTACAGTATGATTTTGCTTTTCTGTGACTTTTTTATGCCACCGAAGAGGATGCACAGTCTTTTTTCTTTTGTTGACCCATTTGGCATAGTTCAAAACACGCTTCCTGGGTGAATTTGAACGGATCAGTTTTCCTGCATCGCTTCGTTAACTATTCTCGGCGGGCGTCAATCAAATGCATTCGTCCTATCGAAGTAACATAAAGCGATTCCAAAACTTTGCCAGTTCATTCGATCAATTAGCACCACGATGAGGCGCGATGCCAATAAAACTAATTTCATGCGTTACGGGCTCGCGAACAAACCCACCAAGCCGCAACAAACATCCGCTGCAAATCGCCACCAGAAGATCTAACCGTTTGCTATTTTACCTATCTTTCCAGGTGAGAAACGATTCCGGCACGAATGTGCGACAAGGAACAGGAAACCGGTGAATAACAACAGAGGTGTAAAATATTTTACCAACCAGCGAACCGAACATCCCTAGTTGTAGCCGCATAGAGAGGGTTTTTTTTGACGCCATAAAAGAAAATAACATAAAGTTGGGTGAAAACGATAAGCGTAGAAATTGAAATAGGCTGTTAATTGTGGCGGAAAACACAACCGTCGGTTTGTTAATGTTTTGTAGGTTCAGTATTATTATGGCTTTCATGGGAATTAACGACAATACGGAAGAGTAGCGTCCTTCATGCTATTCAAATCATCCCACGGAATGTGCACTAAGCAGCATTTAATTATGAAATGCATCATAATCTTGCGCTGGTGAACCCATTATCAAAACTAGTTTGGAGTAATCACACAGTCAAACACACCTAACACCCCATTTTCCGCATTATCACAACTCACACAATAAACAGCGTTCATTCGAATTGACGAGCGCGTTAACAGCGTGGGGGGGTGTTCGCTGAAAATTGATGCACATTTGGGTTTGGCTTTTCCGCCCGATAAGCGAGCTTATATCGAGCAGGTCCAATTCTCGACGGCAAATGTTACAACAACGGAAAACCATCAACATTCCATCAATTAGCGCCACATAAAAGCCTACATGCAACGCGCGAACCATCAAGCGCCGCAACGACTAGCTCAACCGTGGGCCCCGTGTGAGTGAGCGAAAACGAAGCTGAAAATGAAAAGAAAAAGAAAACTCCAGCCCCCTGATTTCAAAATCCCGCTAAGTAGGTAATTATGCACACTCGTTAAGCTGGCGCAACACATTCACACACTATTGCTCCAGTTCGGTGTGCATAAAACCATTTACTACCGGGCACTGGGTCGGCGTTTGCATTATGGCGGTGAAAAACCCCGCATGTGAAACGCAACCCGGCGGTGGCGCTGTGACCACGTGTTGGAAGGGCACCCGCGAGAAGAACCATCCTGCGCAAGAGGTAGCACACCAACCACAACTCGTGCTAGGACTAACGTTACCTGAGCGTTTTTTTTTGCCAACTGAGGCTGCGTTATGAGATCGAGCAGAAGAAATATCGATTTCACTTAAGGGAAGCATCGTTTCAATTGAGAATTTGCGCGTTTTATTTCTTCTCTCTTTTCTTTTTCCCAACACACCATCGCTAACGACGCCATTGACAGCAATCAATAGAGCCCCCGGCTAATTGGCAGGTACATAATCGCTGTCCCTTTGGTGGCACACCACGGAAACTCCGCTGTGACAGCTGATATCCAAGTGTCAAAATCTAGACACCATTTTCCACGTTGCCCCACGCAACGGAATGCCCGCTTCTGTACTCCGTCAGGTGTAGATAGACGCTATTTGTTTGTATATACGACCCTCGCAATATGTTTCGTTTTTTTTTGCAAGCTGCGAATTTACGTTCGCGTACCTATTGTGTACCCATTTAATTGCATCAATCATCGTCAGGCTGGCTGGCGCGCTGACAGGCGAGCCCACAAACGGTGTGTTCCTGGCCCCGGCGGCAGCCCAACGCTGACATTGCGAGCAATTAAATAAAAAGCACTGCACCAACGGGACGCAGCATGGGGCTTCAAGGGAGCGAACGATGAAGCGAGATTAATGAAGATTAGGGCCACACTGGGGAGTCGCCTCCTGAGTCGAGGGTGGGCCACCCATTTTGGGCGGTGGTGTGTGTTTTCTTTTTTTGTTTTGCTCCCTGAGCCAAAACAGCCCGAAGCCTCTGGCATGGCCAACTGGGGAGTGATTAAGAGCAATCGTTATTGCTCTTCTACAAAAGCCGGCAGTTGACTAAGGCTTACAGCTACTCAACTGCCTCTAGCGGTTTGCGAGACGCTGTTTGTAAACAAAAAAAAAATGGATTTATTTGTGGTTGCTTGGAAAACAGCTCCCAAACGTAATTAAATAATTTTCCGAGCCTGTGATACCCTAATAAAATCACCCGTCGTTACGCTCATCGACGCGAAATTCGCTAGGCATCGTAAGCCGAAAACAAAAACAGGGTCAACAATCTCGCTCGAACCCTTACACGAGCTGAAGAGGGAGCAAATTTTCACGTGCATTATTGAATCGCAGCTCCGATTTTGATTGTGATTTCGCCACATCGCATCGCATCCATGCAGCGAAAATGGTCGGACCCGGGTCGGACGTCAGCGACGGCTTACGATCGAAATATATCGCGCTCGTCCAATTCGCGGCCCTCGCGATGCATAAATAAATTTAATTTCGTACCGAAGTATTTCCAATTTTTGACGCACCGCCTCGGTAATCCAATTTTCCCGCGAGATGCGAATTTCTCGCGCCCAGCCCCATGATGGGTTGGTGTGTAAAAAACAGACAGGGCCAACCAGCCCGGTACGATGTGGAAATGATGGGCAACAGAGCAATATGATTTCGCGAGGGCCTCACCGCCCATTTGCATGCCGATTTTCCACCTCTTTTTTCTCTCGAGCCCAGCACCACGTGGGCCGCATCATCGGTGTAGATTCATCTGCGTGGTTGTCGCAATTAAATCGCCCCCACCGTACGCAACCGTTCCCTTGGCAGCTCAACAACCACACCCCATACGAAGAGAAGCTCCCATTTTTATGAGCCGCGTTGTTTGGGAGCTGCGATTTTCTTCTTCACGTTCGCACCCGCGACTCGAACTTATGATTGAATGGTGCTATTTCTGCGAACCACTCAATTCGATCCGGGGCCGATCCAATTTCCTCCACGCCCCCGAAGCTGCTTCTTTTGGGGTCGGAAAATTTTGGACAGTGTTTTTCTCTTTTGGCAAGTCCGTTACGCTCCATTTGCAATCCTCCCCCGCTTGCAATTGCCCACCCCGTTCGCCCTGCGCATTACTTCGCGGTTATTCAACGTCTCGTGACGTCCTCGATCGCCCTTTCCGCTACACCATTGGCATCAAATGTGGATCGAAATTAATTACGATTCGATCGAAATTTTCTTTAATTACTCGCAACGTTCCGCGAAGCGCTCGAGCACAGGTCGGTGCTGGTGCGTTTCGGTGCGCTTGAGCTCATTAATTAAACAAGCACTCAGCATGGCAAAGGCGGTGTAAGGCACCAAGCGGTCTTCGATGATTGTGCGCGTTGAGATAATTCGCTGATTGAATGGAGTGTGCGTGTGGGAAATCCGAGTGGATGTGTTGCGTTCGTTCCTTCGTGCCCATTTAAGATCTAGTCTGGTACGGCTCGAGCTTCATCTTGCCTACTTGAGCCGCTACATTGTATATCTTGGGTGCAGATCTATCCATTTGTAGCTCGTCGTTTGCTCTGAGGAGATTTACATAATGCCCTCAGCCAGTGTTGGGGAAAATCTTCTACCCGGTCAGCCCAGCCACCGGGAAATGTCTACTCAATCACGCGCAATTAAAGCCTACTGACGGAAGAACGACTCACTTGCACCTGGGCACTCGACCCTCACGTGACCCTGGTTGAGGTCATAGGGAAGCCCTTGGCTTGCAAACGGGCGCGGACTTTCACGACCCGTTCCCATCGCTTTCCGCTCGAGCTCCGCTTAGCCCTAATTAGTGACACCCCTTCTGCCGGGAAGCGTTCTTTTTCTTCTTTTTCTTTTTCTTCTTCTTCTTCGTTATGCACTGCACTGCACTGCAGAATGATCGAGTGCACTTTGAACGCCTCCGCCACCGAGACGCTGGCAGTTCGCAAACCCGAACCCCTCAATCAAACTCGAGCCGGAGCAGATTGATTTACGTTTGACAGGGTCCCGCCATGTGCTTCCTACTTTGCGGCCTGCACTGCACGGATCGAACGGAATCGGGAAGGTTGAGTGAGAGCAAAACGAAAAATCTGACGGCAACATGTTGAGGGAGGCCAAGAAAACATACCTCATTGGCGCGAGACCGACCGGTAGGCCATAAAAGACCCGCCGATCGGTGATTGGTACTTCGGCCACATATTTCTGCGGCCCTTCCGATCTCGCAGCTGAGCGCGCGCGCGCACACTCGCGCCTCTCGAGTGGAGCGGTTGGGTGGGTAAGGTTACGTTTTTTTTTTGCTATGTTTAGCTCCCACCCACTAACCAACCCTTGGCTTATCGCGGCGCACATAACTCAAGCTGCCAACGCCTGCGCCTCCGGTAGGCTCGAAGGAGAGTCACCGTGGCCAAGCCGGCGCAATTTGTGTCCAAACTGAAGCTTACGGAATTCAATTTATGACCTCAAATTGGATCATTTCCAGCTCAAACGTATCAATTACGGTTGCGGGGACTTTTTTTACCTCCCATTTTCTCCGGGTGGTTGTATTTTCTTTCTTTTTTTTCTCCTTTTATTTGCTCGATCCAACAGATCGATTATTGAAATTGTGAGAAAAAAAATCTAACAAAATCCGTTTCTGTTGTTGCATCACGCGCTCTAACGCTTTGCTCTGGCGTAAAGAGGCGCCTCCATACCCGGATGTGGGTCGGTGGGATGGCTTGGGTTGGAGAAAAACAAAATTGTTACCCTTCCTTCGATGAAAAAAGCGCCCCTCGTGAAAGGAAACGAACAGCTCATTCACACTCCGTAACGGAAAAAAGGACACTACTTAGTCGCTTTTCACCTCGCCCGAAGCCACATAATCAGCCCGTGTCCATCTCCGCTCGGCTAGCTCCAACGCCCTTTCAAATGGGCTTTTCCGATCGGACTCTCATCAACCCACTACCACAACCGATGACGAAGCAGTGCACCAGCAACCGACAGCGCAAACCATTCAATAGCAGTGAGGTACCAATTAAATCAATTTCCTGTAATTACCGTCCGGATTACCTCACCGGTTCTGACCGCGTCGGTGGGTACCGGGGCCGGAGGAATGGAGAGGTGCAAGGGCGCAAAAGGCCCTCGAGGAATGTGATATTTGTGAGCCTCGGCAACCGGCAGCGGGCGTAAATGTGCTAACGGATCGAGTTTGCACGCTTTGGTGACGCGAATGGCACGCATCGGTGCATCTGCCCCCCAAGCGGAGTGGATCGGTTTCACTCACCGGTGGTTCATTTTCCACACCCGTGCGCCGTGGAAATTGTATCCGTAGACAAGCGCCGATGGTGGCCGATATATGCCTTCGCAGAATTAACTCCGAAACGGTAGCAATTTTGAGTTCCGCTTCGCACGCAAGTTTTCCCATTCGTTTTTCTTTTCTTTTTTTTTTGCTCTTGTTTTTCACCCAATGCACAAAGTGCAATCAAAAGCGAACACAAAAATTAAACGAAAATAAAGAAAAACACGAAAAAGCCAATCAGCACATTCGCTGGCAGAATCGTTCTCGCACGAAATACCGCTCGTCGGTGTCGTTTGCAAGTTACCACATCGAACCATTCCGGCCGTTCCGGGCACGCAATGGCGGTGATGGCTTTCTCGAAACCTGCAGTCGAACCGACTAGCCACCCTACCGGAAAATGTCGTAAATCAGCAGTTCCAGCGAAAAACTGTGCCACCGGTACCGGTTTTGCGAGAACTTTATCGCGTGTGTTTGCAACTTTCGTACGGCTCGGTCGCCGAACTACCCGTGCGGTAACGATGGCCTGTAGAACACGCCCAGTCCACAAACGGTGCCAATCGTGCCGGTGTACACAGCACTTCCGCCGTTGTCAATTTGTCTTCCCGACGGCAAGCATCGCATCTCGAAAATCAATCTAGCTTCGAACGCAAACTTCGAGGGATGGCTTCTGACCTTCTCGCAGCAACAGAGAAAACGCTACGAAGCTACGAAGTTCGGCTGCAGTTGAAATATTTACCGAAAGTTGCATCTGTTGCACACCACCGGAAATGCACGCCGTATGCAATGAGCGTGAAATATTGATCACAAAACTTTATTGCGCTACTGGTACGCAGCAGCAGCAGCATCCAATCGCCTCGAGACAGGCGCTTTTCCGTTGCTGTTTTCGTGTTGCGGGCGTAGATGGAAAAATATGCGCACAAACATGCACACACACACATACAGCTGGAGCGAGGAAATGAATATCGAATGATGAAACTGCTCGAACGTGAGTTATGCCGCTTTCCGGTCCGATAGAGCGCCTCCAAATGGTCGCAATCTCGCCTCCAGCCTCACAAAGATCAAACCGGCGGCTGGGCGGTGAAATCGTTAGCATAAATTATGTCGGCTCGTCCGGGTACGAGGACCTCAAAAATTGATATCCCAAATCGATCTTCAAACGGCAACAGGCGCCACGACCCGGCGCCCTTTGGAACGCCCTGGTGCCCGCGAAAAGGACCGTGCATTTTAGAACGATTTATTTTCGACCAAAAACCAACCCAATCCTCCGTTGCCGAGTGTGGGCGCATGTGTATGTGTGCTTGTGTGCCAGGGGTCGTAAAACTACGCCAAACGGTTGGGCCGCGAGTGCGTGTTGCCCTTTTCCTGGTTGATGGCAGAAATTTCATCAACGCTCGTCGCCACTCTAGCTCGATGGTGACGCCAACGACGACAATGCCGCCGGTGGTGGCCAAATGCAGCCCACCTGGAAGCAGAGTTTCAGTTTCGATGGAATCATTTCAATGGCAAACATTGACATTTTCCAGTGCTCCGGCGGGTCGTTCGTGCGCTCTTCCGTCTCGGCCCAGCCCAGGACGAGGCCATAAACGCCCGCGCCATCGAAACACCTGGTGACTCGTGCCTTGCCCGGTGCGCAAAGTATAATTTATCGTGCTCTCAGATCCGACCGCCAAACGAATCGAGGTCCCGATCGCCACCCACACTCACACGCCACGGCGAGCTGGGACGCAAAGGGATGTCGGTAATCGGTAATCGAATCGAATCCGTTCGAAGCTTGTGTCGGCGTTTTTTTTTTGTTTAGTTTTTCAACCGTTGCGTTACTTTTCCGGCTCGATCGGTCGTGGGTTTGGCTCTCGCACCCGAGTACTGTGAGTGGGAAAACTCACCCCACACGATGACCATTGATTGGATGAAAAATGAATCGAAACCACCCGAGCTGCTGCTGACCTTTTCAAAGCCTTTTGCCAGTGCCGGGATTTGTTTTTCGGCACCCGGCAGGCGGTTATGGGTCGGCCACGAGGTCGTATCACTTCCAAAAGAGCCTGGGCCAATTCATCAACCAACGGCACGGCACGTGATTGTTGTAGTAATGTGATGATTGACTGACGAGGCGCTTATTCAAGGGCTTTATTAGGTCTTTAAGGACGGTGTTTTTTTTTTGTGTCTCAAGAAAACTGAATTATATTCCCACTAATAAACCCTCCCCCCTAGAAATCTAGAATTTCATCGTTCGCATTTGGATCAGTGGCACAAGCGAATGCAACCGTCTAAGGCACGAGTGATGTTGCAAAACCCCATCTCGGTTCGAGCCCGGGTGCCGCTGGAAATGGAAAACAAACGACAAGATTTCGCAATGTCAAGGCCTTGGCACTCCTTCCACACTCGAAAATGTCACTTTCAATCGGCCGGTTGCATCTCCGCCGGGTTGCACTGTCGCCCAAACACGCATCACAAGCACAGAAAATGGAGAGAAAAAAAAAATGACACCCCAACTCGAACGAGGAGGCTCCCACAAATAAGGTGCAACACCTCTTGCGTAGTTTCCTATTCCTCAACGGTACCAGGCGGGTGTTATTGTTATGCAGGCAGTCGTCGCGATGGATTTGTTTCCATTTCAGCGGCATTAGCTGGGAATCCGGCCTCCCCGGCGTTCGGTACGTTATGCATACGAGGCTTTGCAGTACGTGGGAACTTGCAGCCCGTGGATTGTGCCATGGTGCATGCTGAGACCGAGGGATGCACTCGTCGTGTCTGCATACGGATCGATAATTTCACATGACCGGGTTTCGGCATCACCATACCGGTGTACGTGTGTTTGTGCCTATGAATGGCGACCCACTGTGCCTTCGCTAATAAATGGGGCCTTTTTTCCTGAGAAGTTGCGCGCGCGTGCGGGTTGCAAAACGTGTGAACAAACTGCGTGAACTTAGCTAACTCTCTCTCTCTCTCTCTCTCGACGTCCTCCACACGCTTTTTGCAGATGAATCTTTCGGACACGACCAGACACCAGCCTCGTCCTGGTGGAACTCGCACCTGTCGGAGCCACCAAG
Source organism: Anopheles nili (assembly GCF_943737925.1). Taxonomy (NCBI): domain Eukaryota; kingdom Metazoa; phylum Arthropoda; class Insecta; order Diptera; family Culicidae; genus Anopheles; species Anopheles nili. Next base: position 57,360,259 of record NC_071292.1, read on the forward strand.
CAAGAACTTCTACCAAGCCACCCACGGGCTGCTGCAAACACACCCATCGGTCCCTGGATTAAAACCGGCCAGCCCGTCGGCTTTACCACTGAGCGCAGGTCCCCGTAAGGCTCCGACCGTCGGCGCTCCAGTGTCCTCAGCTGCCCTTAACAGTGGCTTTCCGTCCATCGCTAACCCGAACCCGCGATCGCCGTTTCGCCATCTGGACTTCAGCACCAGCGCGACGGCCGAACTTCGCCGGAACCCCAGTCTCTCGGCCCCGGATGAGTGTGCGCGAGCCTGCCGTGAAGGTGAACCACCAAGGATTTGCTACTACCATTTCACCGTGGAGTACTACACCGTACTGGGAGCGTAAGTATCCGGCATTTTCCGGGATCGTGATCGAAGCTCCAAGCATTCTAAAAGCATGATCATTCGCTTGTCTGCACCTTTCCAGAGCCTGCCAAGTTTGCACACCGAACGCTACCAACACCGTCTGGAGCCACTGCCAGTGCGTCCTGGCTGACGGTGTCGAGCGCGGTATCCTTACCGTGAACCGCATGATCCCCGGTCCGTCCATTCAGGTGTGCGAGAACGATCGCGTCGTGATCGACGTCGAAAACCACATGGAGGGAATGGAGCTGACGATCCACTGGCACGGAATCTGGCAGCGAGGCACGCAGTACTACGACGGTGTACCATTCGTCACACAGTGTCCGATTCAGCAGGGTAACACCTTCCGGTAAGTGTCTCATTTTCCTGTTCAAGATCATTCTTTTGCTCAACCAGCTAAGTGATCTATTGACGGTTCGGTTTCACCTCTCAGGTACCAATGGACCGGAAATGCAGGCACACACTTCTGGCACGCTCACACCGGTCTGCAGAAGCTGGACGGTTTGTACGGTAGCATCGTGGTGCGGCAGCCGCCATCGCGCGATCCTAACTCGCATCTGTACGACTTTGATCTTACCACGCACATTATGCTGGTGAGCGATTGGCTGCACGAGGACGCCGCTGAGCGCTATCCGGGCCGACTTGCGGTCAACACTGGCCAAGATCCTGAGTCGCTGCTGATCAACGGCAAGGGTCAGTTCCGTGATCCCAACACTGGCTTCATGACCAACACGCCGCTTGAGATCTTCACCATCACACCTGGTCGTCGGTATCGCTTCCGTATGATCAACGCATTCGCGTCCGTTTGCCCGGCTCAGGTCACCATCGAAGGACACGCGCTCACGGTCATCGCTACCGACGGCGAACCGGTGCATCCGGTGCAGGTTAACACCATCATTTCGTTCTCAGGTGAGTTGCAGAGCATTAACATCGTGTACGAATGTCCTGATTGTCTCGAAAGCGACATCTAGCGGGAAGAGCGCAACAAGCGCAAACGAAGGTTGATAGGAGACAGATGTTGCAAAAAGGACTTTGGAGCGGAAGTTGGAAAAAGGATATTGTTTTGTTTTATTTTCTGAGTGCTTTTACACCCACACGGACGATCCTTGCGGCTTGTGTGAGAACACACCTGGCTGGAATCGATCACAAACGCCCACGCCTCCAGTCCGAAGCCTCCAGCATGTTTTCCAAAGCAAATTGTGTTTTTCCTTCACCGCTCACGCCAGCGGCAAAAGCTCACGCAATTCTATTAACACCGGGCTCCATTATTGGCTCGATGTGTTTGTAATCAATTACACCGGTGTAGCCCACCCTCAAGAGCAAAAGGGCAGTGGGTCACGGAGCGTTTCATTAGCTCCTTCCGTGTTGATTTGTTGTTTTTTTTTTCTTCTGTTCCTAGGCGTTCTCTCGAACAACGCCCAGCGCAACACCTCGTTACGGTGTGTTTCATTCCTCATTAAACCCAACGCTGAATGTCGGGCTACAGTGTGTGATTTTGGCGCCCTGGGCCACCCATCGATTGGTGTCGATGGTGCCACAGGAAAGAAGAAAAAAAACCCGCCACCAACCACTGTCAAGGCAACCGACGCACGGGACCGACCGAGAGGCGACCTTTACCGTGATTCGAATTACTGCCAGCAGCTGAACCGAGGGGTTTGGTCAAAAAATATCGCGCATTATGCGCGCGTTTGCCTCTCGGGCGGTTTCTTTTTCCCTCGCTCTTTTTCTCTCTATCTCCCTCTCGCTTTTGGGGGTCGGTAATTTTCTTCAACTCGCCTTACCGCTCGCTTGCAGCACAGAAATCAATTCGTGGCATACAATCGCCCCACATCGATGTGCCTGGCATGAATGAGGCACTCGAATCAATTTGATCGCATCGCGAGCTCCAAACGGTGACCATTAGCGAACTGGTAGCGTTAGCTCGAAGCTGCCCTTGCGCGGGTGGATATCGAGTGCATTCGATTCACCCACCGCCGACGATGCACTTTGCATTTGCGGCACTAGAAACTCTATGGCAGTTGAAAAAAAGGGAAACTTGCAGCACGTGCCGAACCGAGGCCGGACTCTTTTTGCCAGGGACTTTTCGGTGGAAAACTAAGCCATGTCGGTGCAAGGTCTCATTGGTATGCGTTGGACGTTGGAAACCGCACTGGCAAGGCGTGTGCCGCCTGTCCACATCCGGGAGCGCTTCCAGGCGTTCCGTTTGATGTTTCGGTGCGCCGAAGAAAGTGCTACGAACCGCACGACAAGAGACATTATCGCTCTCTGTTGCGAGTGCAACAAACCATGGCAACAGCCGCACGGTTGCGTCTCGAAAGTTTTCCGATCTCGGAATGCCGGCGCGTAATCGTGGCTCGCTTTGTCTTTAATCGGATTTATCGTCAAGGAGCCAGCAGGATGGCAGACAACCACAGCAGACGACCACCAGACGGACTCCTGGTGAGCGCTCCCACAACCGTCTGGAGGTATAATCGAATAAAACAAGCGTAAATAAATCTCGTGACTTTCTCGTATCGTGCTTCGTCCAAGGAGTTTCACGGAGGGACAAATTTGTCCTTTAATTTACGCTTCTCTGGGACAAACAAATGCTCAACCACGCGCAGGAAGCTTGCTCAAGTGCAATCCTCGGGCTTGTGTCTGTGCATTATAAATCAATTACCCGTTCGTTGCCCGACTGCAGCAGTGCAGATTATCTCTCCGCGGGACATGACGGCACGTTTGCCCGTGTCCCGAATCGTGCAAGCGCAACAGGTCCTTGGCGCGAGACACTCATTACTAGCCGTATTTTCCCATTACTGATGCACCGTTTCCGGTTGCTTACACAGGAGAGCGTTACGATTTCGTCATCACCGCAGACCAACCGGTCGGTGCGTACTGGATTCAGCTGCGAGGACTCGGCGAGTGTGGCATCAAGCGCGCCCAACAGCTGGCTATCCTTCGGTATGCTCGTGGCCCGTACCAGCCGGCTTCACCACCCCCAACGTACGATGTCGGTCTTCCGCAGGGCGTTGTAAGTATAATACCATCAATCATCATAAAGAAAAACTCACCCCATTCCCTCATTCTACTTGGCACCACACTGTCCTTTCGCCCACGCCCCATTCTCTCGCTCCTGTTCCTGTTTGTATGAGTTTTTCCTTTTTCCATCTCCACAATCGCTTCGATTTTCCGATGAAAGCGATAAAAACCCAGCCTGAAAAGAAAACCCCAGCACTCCAACCGGTTCCACGCGGTCCCACCGCTTGACCTTTTCTCTGCATTGTGTAAATATTTCATCATTTGTACAGAACCGAGCCCTGTTTGTTTGGTTGCCACTTTTTCCTCCACCTGAACCTTTATTTTATCCGGCAGCAGTCCACTGCCATTTTCGTTTTCCCAGCACACTGACGCCGTTGTCATTGGCTACGGCGCAGGATGACGTTTCTATTGTACAAAGGTTGCATCAAGCTGTCTCTTTCGTTTTCCTTTTTCTGTGCTGCAGGGTTTTTCTTCGCTCTCCCTTTCACGCTCTATCTGTCTGTGTCTATCTCACCCTTGAAACGCCATTCTACCGGGATCCCTTTTGTTTTTCTTTTGGTTTTTCTCCTTTCATTCCCAATCTGTTTGTTTGTTCTCCCACAAAACCCACTTCGAAAAGCTATTTTCACCACAGCTGCCTTTTTGTGGCCTCTGCCTTGGCAATGCTTTTTGCCCGCTCGCATCTACACCGATCAATCGGCGCCCGCCGGTAAAGTGGTTGTAAATAACCCGTTACCACTTAACGGATCCCTTCGGGGCCCGCCGGCCTGCACCCGCAAAAGCCTTCTGCAGGGGCTATGTATGATATTAAAACGTTTCCCTTTCGCCGAAACTGTTGTGTGGATTTCATTTTCTACTCTCTTCCTTCACACCCACGACACGATTTGTACAAAGGCATCACCAATTGATTTCCATTCACCCGCCCTAGCCGGGATACGTTCTGTAACATAGTGTACCATAGTGTATTATAAGTAGGATCATTTGTAGAGCATTTGATGTGTTTGGTCCCTTTGCGCTGGAAACGATGTAGCTGTTAAGATTACCCCAAAGCAAATCGTCAAACCATTTCTGTGTAATAATTCTCCCTGTGCCAGTGACGCAAAAGCCCCATGCCCCAAAGGGCACGCGGCACGAAGGATTACGCTCCAGTCCGGTTTGTCCCCAAAAGGGAGCGCATTTCCCGTAGCCGGACCTATTAGTCGGGCGCCCTCGTCCACACATTGGGGGTGGTTTTCCTGGAAACTGCTTCGAAAGCACTCATAAATGTGCGACCCCGTCTCCAGCGTGGAGCCGGTGAGCATATTGTGCGGACGCACGCAAAAAGTCGGTAAGTGATTGTGCATTAATTATTACAGCGGCGCGTGCGATCGGATCTAGCCGATTTCCGATTTCGTCGAATCGATTTAACACCACCGGGTTGAATAGTCCTGGAGGGGTTTAGTTCACTCCCAAAAACAAAAAAGCACCCTATAACAGTTTTCTCGCTATCCGTACTCATAAGCCACAAAAAAAGCGACCACTTCTTTGCAAACCCCTACGTCAATTCCAACCCTAGAGTGGTTTGGTTCGTTACTTTGCACCCTCGCTGCTAGCGTTGTAGAGCTGTAATGGATGGCCGGCGATGCCTTTTACCCTAGTGACCAGTTGACAGGTAATTAATCGGAGGGTTGCTCGAGGGTCCGTAGGTGGGCCAATGCGGATGTTCATATGACTGGTGGCCATTGTTTGGCCCCGTGTGCACGGAAGCCGTAGGATAAATGAACGTACTTCCGCTTATTAAAGCCGATGGAGCTATTACCTGCAGCCCTGGGAACCCTTTTATCCGTGTCCGAGGGAAATTAATATATGGCTCTCTCCTACACGCCTTATTCCTCGTTGGTGTGGAATTGTGTAGCAACACTCTGGTCGGAAATATCCTTTTCTCCCAGTCACCCGGCAGCTTTCTCGTAAGTGGCACGATGGAAAATTTCCGACACAATTTATAATCGTAGTAGTGAGATGGTTTTGTTTCATTAAACCATTTTTTCCACTTTGAAGAATATACTGGAAAGTGGTTTAATAAAAAAAAGTTTTAAATTACCCGCTTGATTATCCTTTTCCCAGTAGGATGCACCTGGCGGTCATGTCAATTGCCTTCTTCCAGGCGTATTGCAAAAATGGTCACCTCCTTCATTATAACTAATATTCCCAGAAGGAGCAGGACGGGTCGCAGTGCCAAAAAATCCCTAAAAACTGCTTCTAAGATCTGATATACTTATTTAAAAGTGTAGCAAACGAAGATATGCTTAAATTAAAAGCCCCATCGCGAAGCCTCAGTCAAATCTGACGGTTCTATCTTCCCATCATCGTCGTTCTATCCGCTTCGTATACCCGTCGCTTTTGGATGCTTTTTTTTGTTCCGTCGATCGTTCGCATTCTCCAAACCCATTGACCTGTCACTCATCAAACCCCAAGCCCGGATACGAATCTTAATCGACTGGCTTTTCTCTTCCTCACGAAAACGAAACGAAAAAATCTAAAAATCGACGACTTTACTCCACAAAATCCACTTCCCGAAACACCACACACACACACACACACACCGATTGACCTGGAATCCCGACGAATGGTAAATCGAAATCGGTCGGACGATAAAACAATCTCAAACATGAACGCACATACATACACCCACACAAACACACCATTTTCGGAACCATCGACAACGTCGGGCAGGTCATGAATCCGCTCGATGCTCAGTGCAACGTCCAGCGGGACGATGCCATCTGTGTGAGCCAGCTGAAGAACGCCAAGGAAATCGACCGCGCGCTGCTGCAGGAAAAGCCGGACGTCAAAATCTTCCTGCCATTCCGCTTCTATCTCTACCGCCCGGAGGAGCTTTTCCAGCCGAACACGTACAACCGCTTCCTGGGTGAGTAGGAGATTGAAATTTTTGCTGTGCACAGCAATCCCTATGTCCTGGCACTGACTCCTGGAGATTTTTTTCTCTTTTCGTTCACCGTTTTCCAGTCGCTCCAACGGGAGACCATGTCATTTCGCTGATCGACGAGATTTCGTATCTGTCCGCACCGGCCCCGCTGCTGTCGCAATTCGATGACATCAACCCGGAGCAGTTCTGTAACGGTGATAACCGGCCGGCCGACTGCGGTGCCAACTGTATGTGTACCCATAAGGTCGACATCCCGCTTAACGCCATCGTGGAGGTCGTTCTTGTCGATGAAGGTACGCTGGCAAGTGCAGGAAGAAAAGAAGAAAAGCTCGGGAAATTCACGATTACTCACGGGGACGATCGTATGCTCTTGTCCTTTCCAGTCCAACAACCGAATCTGAGCCATCCGTTCCATCTGCACGGTTACGCGTACAACGTGATCGGTATTGGCCGCTCACCGGACTCCAATGTCAAGAAGATCAACCTGAAGCACGCGCTCGACCTCGATCGGCGCGGTCTGCTCCACCGGCAGTACAATCTGCCCCCGCTCAAGGATACGATCGCCGTCCCGAACAACGGCTACGTCGTGCTGCGATTCCGTGCCGACAATCCAGGTAACCCACGCCGAGTCACTACGGCTTTCAACATCTAACGCGCACGCGTGTGCTATTCATTCGACAGGATTCTGGCTGTTCCACTGTCACTTCCTGTTCCACATCGTGATAGGCATGAACCTGATCCTGCAGGTCGGCACGCTCGCCGATCTTCCGCCGGTGCCACCGAACTTCCCAACGTGCGGTGATCACCTGCCACCGATCAACTGAGCGCTTTCGGCGGTGTCTCGTCCGGCATGACCACACACAGGGCACTGCGTTCGGAACACTAGCACGCCCATTTCGGGAAAACCGCTTGAAGGACGGGAAAAAAATGCCCCCACGCCGGAGTCATCGGACGGCGCCGAGGAATATGCCGAGATTGTCTCTCGAACACAATTGCTACGATTACTGCCTTATCATTATCCCTGTCATTATTTTTTTTTATTTGTACTTGTTTTATAGGTTGCGTCCTTCACGTGCCGCTCGAAGCACGCATGCGTTTGACGGTTACCCTCCAAAAAAGCGGGGCCTTCTTTACGTTTCTTTTACTATTTTTTTTTTCGTGCAATTCTCAACTCTTGCGATTCTCGTAAGCTTGATGCGGGAATTCAAAAACCTTGAGGATCCATCGTAGGTCCAAACTTCCCGTAACCACAATACTCTCGCTACCCTTAGCACCGGTGCAACATCCCAGCAGCCCAGACATGGCCTACTAGGACACGTTGCCCACGTGCGAGGCTGCGTAATATTTTAATCATTATCCTCACGGAGCTTTTATTTTCATCTCCTCTTTTGCTCGAAACATTGCGACGACCAGCATCGTCGGCCTTACGCGCTCACGTGCGAGGCTTTATTTTTCATGTTGTAATTTATAGCGCAAAGCTTCCAGTGTTTAAGTAAATTAATTGTAGATAGAACTAGAACGAGAGAGAAAGAGAGAGAGAGCTCCTTCTTCCGCCTCTCGATGAGGGAAAACTCTGGCAGCTACTAGGTATCATTGGCATTTCGAAATGTGGCCAAATCCGGTGCAAACTTCAAACCACACCACCCACCACCTTCTAATCAGCCACACGCGTGCAAGCGGGTTGTGCGCACACACAAACACACATGCATGGGAGCGCACCCTTTGTCGGGATGTACGTGCCGGGAACGGCGTTCCTTTCTCGTTTGTTGCCATATTTGTTTGCTGCGGTCGTTTTCCCGTACCACTTGAGTGGTTTCGTTCCATTTTTAATTACATTAGATATTCAAACCCCATTCGCCTACCTTCTTAATGGTGCGCATTCGTAGACTACTATGCACGTTTCATTTCTTATCACTGCGTTGGCATTTCGATTGCGATTTCCTTTTCGGTTAGTTTCACACAAAACTGCTAACAAATCTATCTGCCATCACCACGCTATCCTTTCCGTACTTTAGCAAATGAAGCAAACAAGGGCCGGTACCGAAACCCGAAACGCCATTCGGATTGGTGTCCTTTCATCCCGACAGCGCCCCTCCTTTCTGAATCCACCCACATTCCAAACACGTAGCGCACATCAATCACACGTGGCCGCACTCTCACATGCACACACACACACACACATACACAGCCCCCCGTTCGTGGTCGATGACCGATGGATAGTTTGTAAATATTTGATAAAATACTCAGCGAATTCGAGCGAGCGCGATCGTGCGACCGATCCCGGCCACGGGAAAACCTCGGCCAAACGGGTAGGAAAAATCGTCCTGTCGCGCCCAGCTCTATCGCCTTCCCCATTTATCATACGCCTCCGGATTGTCGATTTGTTTTCCATCCGTCCATCAGGCCCGAAACAGGCCGCTCCTTGTGTCCGATTTTTTTTTGTCGTTTGATTGTTACATTTATACATTTGTAAATACTCATAGCCGAGCTGCCAGCAGACGCTATCCAGACCGTAACAGCGCATGTACGTATATGCCGACCACATTTCTGTTGTAATATAGACGAAGTTTTCGTTGCGCCGGCTGCAAGTTTTCGAGCTCAAATTTCTAGAGTGTTTCCGCTTCCGCAATTCCGTGGTGTAGCAATGTGCAGAGGGTGGCCCGCGGTGGAAGCAAGGCGAAGAAAAACAAACACAGGATTCCCCGAAAAAAAATCCCGGGTGAAGCATTGAGCATTCGCAGCCTCGCCTTCTAACCAAGGACATCCCTCAACCGGCACATGCCCACACGCATATAAACACACACCGCATATGATCGTACTTCTTTTACGCCTATATAAATATATGTACGAATATACCTACTATTAATTAAAAGTTCAAACACAACCCGCTGCGGTTGTGCAGCCCGCTACGTGCGTAAACCAGCTAAGCATAGATCTGCCACTATTAAAGAAAGTTTTTGTAAAAAAAAACCTGTACATACATTGTTTGTTTTTCTTTTGTTTGTATTTATGTTTCCGTGTTTCTTCCTCGCTCACGTGCGTGTGGGTTGACTTTCCTATCGCTTCACTTCTGTCGCGCTTTTCCACCTGAACTGGGCACTGCCGAGTTCTAAAACCGGCAACAAACCTGTACAGCTTTCCGATGGGAATAGCGAAACCCTAAAACGTCCCAAAAAGGTAAAGACTAACTCTAAAGCCACCGTTTTCCCGGCGCCATCATCGTCAAACTTTACCCATTTGGAACGGAGAAACTTCCTCGGATTCTGGCTACAATTTGCACCCCTCCACCAATCATCACCAATTTTTCTAACCCCCATCGCAATCGCTCTTGCCCTTTCTTTCGGTAGCTAGTTGTGTGTGTCCCAACCACCCCAGGTAAGTACGACTCGGGGAGGGCTAGAACGTGCCTTTGTCTAAAAAAAAAACAGGGCGAGCCAAGGCACACACAAAAAACACACTCTCACACTCACACAAAATCAATAATTAGAGCTGATGTAAAGCGCTGCCGAAATGGTGGAAATTAATTAAATATACACGCCGCTGAAATGTGCGCCGAAAACGCGAACTTTGGCCCCTGGCTGCCGGACTCAGTTCTCGGGCTAATTACGTGCCGTTACGCGAGAGAAGGGCCATTACTGCGTTCTATATTTCCCCGTTCCCATGGGTGCCGTGGGTGGAGGAGAACAAAAACAACAACAAAAAAACAACCCCCATAGAAAGCACTTCCGTAAAACAGGACGGCGGGCGATAAAGCGTCCAATTTCGCGGCGTTTTCTTCCCACGGTTCTGAGCGGTCGTGGAGTTAGCTGCGTGCCTCCATCAAGCAAAACAACCGTTCTGGGAGTACGACATGAGCCGTAACCGTTAGCTAACCGACCAAAGATGATAACAGAACGCGAGACTCTTTACCACACACACGCACACAAAACACAACGGCAAGCACAACAAACGATGCCCTAAGGTGATGCAAAACTGGTCCCTTAAATGGCTGCGACAAAGGGACGTTGTCTCGAAAGTTTTGCTCCCGACATGGCCCCGTGAAATGGACCGTTCTGATGGGGAACTGGCTCGAAACCGGCTGATGATGAACAGAGTCTGTAAAGAGTGTTGTTTTTTGTTCGTATTGTTTCAAATGTTAATGTAAACTTTGATGTAACGTTAAGTGTCCTTTCTAACTGGTAGCTATTTTCGTTAGACTTTAAGCCATTCCGTGTAGATTAACCTCTTGTTGTGTACAGGTAAAGCAGTCGTTCTTACATCGTCTGCTGATCACGCATAAATTCAAGCGCTCGCACCATCGGCACTGTACAGAGACTGTTCACGAGCGCCTCCTTTACGCACGCCAGCACGGAATGATGTGTAAAAAATATGTATAGAAAATCAACCCTCAACTCCACACGTTATCTTATTCTCCTTCATTCACTCTTTCACTCTTTCTCTCTTACTGTGCAATGCTCGTTTCGATTGACGGTTACAAACCCTCCCGAAGCCAATCGAAACCCACACTCCACTCGAGCGCGATAACAAAGGACGTTCATTTTCAACTCCACAGGTCCTGAACCCGCTCGATGCCGTCTGTAACGTTCCCAGGCCGGATGCGGTGTGCGTAAGCAACCTGCGAAACGCCAAAAAGGCCGACAAGGCCGTCCTGTCTGAGCGGCCCGACGTCAAGATCTTCCTGCCGTTCCGGTTCTACTTTTACCGCGTCGAGGAACTGTTCACGCCAAACACGTACAACAAGTTTTTGGGTAAGTTTTTTGATCGAGTCCACCAACCACCAGGCGTCTCCATCGTGTGACGTCAAAAAGGCATGTCAAAGCTTTCGAACTAAAAGTCGTCCAGTTTTGTACAGCACCACTCACAACTAATGGACGTTAGTTATTTGCAACCGGTTGCGTCTCAATTACTGTATAACCACAAACGTTTTGTATGGGGAAAAAATCACTCTTCTGAAAACACCACCGGGTATTTATCAGCAGGGCACATTGGCAGTAAGGCCACAAAAGGAGCTGGTTCGCTACTCGAAACGCATCAAGCTGCCGCTATTTTCGTTCCAATGAATGAGTAATGTTTGGACGATTCCGTTCGTCTATGGAAAAAGCTCGGTAAAAATAAAGGACGTCCGAAACCCGGTGTCCTGCCGGCTGTCCAAGGAGGCACGTTGCAATCGTTGGCCGCGATAACGAACCTTCTACATGTGGAAGCGCTAAAAATAGCGTCAATTCAGAGCCCATTACGATGTGTGCACGATTGCACCATATAAAGGCTATTCCAGTTGGCTCGGCCGAAGGGAATTGCATTTTCTCAGTCGGATCTTACCCGGACTGCAGGATGCATTTTTCAGGGTGCTTTTTTTGTTTGTTTTTTTTGTTGCCACTCACCCACAATGCAAAAGTGCAAAATTGTGTTTCCACGAAGCGTGGGGGTGGAAGCACATATCATCCTGCGGGGCGTCGATCCTTCGCAACTCGCCGTGGCTTGGTCGCTGGCAACTGAGTGCATCCTTTTTCCAGCCCGGTGATAGGCGAAAGGTTGAAACAATTGCCGGTGAAAGATTGGCGGGGCACACGAGAAGGCAAACCTCGCTTCCCGGGGGTGTCACTATTTTGCCTCTCTCCTACTCTCCCCAATCTCTCGCTCTCTCCATGTCCCAAAGAAGAACCACCTCGACGATGACGACGTCGACGGCTTCATCCGGTATCATTCCCCCAAAGGGCACATGGCGTTGGTACGGGAAATGAAATAAAATACCTCAACGTCGTCCTCGCCACAGGCCGTTTGGAAAATAAGAATGCACTTCCGGCGCATCCGAAGAGCAGCAGCAGGCGTTGGAAAGCTGGATGCTTTCAACCCAACCTGCCGTACCGGATGCGCTAGCGATGAGGTGTGCTCTGAGATAACTTTGTGCCGTCCGGGCGAGTGTCTAAATGAGCGCCCGGGAGTTTCGTTTTGGATGTTTCTTTTTTTTTGTTATGTTTGCATCATGAGCTTTTATCCAACACCTCGCAGATGGGGCATACAAAAAAGGGGGAACGACAAGGGAGATAAAACCCAACAAGTGAAAACTTTTATCTTTTCCGTGATACGAACGTGTTGTGGGTGGCGAGTTGAGGTGGAAAACTCGCCACCCAACGTGTCCTGAAATGCGACGGCCATTTATGACATCGTGAGGCGATTTTTTGTCGCTTTTGCAGCACCTCATTTTCAGCGCAGCTGGGACAGCTTTCCGGACCCAAATGGATATGGTCCTCTGGCTTAATCTCACTCTTTTTCACTTTACCTTTCATCCGTCCAGTTGCACCCGGTGGAGACCATTTAATTTCACTCATCGATGAAATCTCGTACGTATCGCCACCGTCCCCGATGCTGTCGCAGATCAACGACATCCCGCCGGAGCAGTTCTGCAACGGTGATAACCGTCCGCCAGACTGTGGACCGAACTGCATGTGCACGCATAAGGTCGACATCCCGCTTAACGCCATTGTAGAGGTCGTGCTCGTAGATGAAGGTACGTCTATGGTAGAACATTCCATGCTTTAGACACCCTTGACACGTATCTTCCTTACAACAGTACAACAAGAGAACCTGAGCCATCCGTTCCACCTGCACGGACACGCGTTCCACGTGATCGGTATGGGCCGTTCGCCTGACAGCACCGTGAAGAAGATCAACCTTCGTCACACGCTCGATCTGGACCGACGAGGTCTGCTCAATCGACAGTTCAACCTACCCCCGCTTAAGGACTCGATTGCCGTTCCGAACAACGGCTACGTCGTGTTGCGATTCCGGGCAGATAATCCCGGTAGGCCATGAATTTAATTCCTTAGAGTGACGTACGTTCAGCAGTACTAACACGAATTGCTCTCTCTCTCTCTTATTTCCTTCACAGGATACTGGCTATTCCATTGCCACTTCCAGTTCCACATAGTGATCGGTATGAACCTGGTGGTGCACATCGGTACCCACGCCGATCTCCCGCCCGTGCCACCGAACTTCCCTCGATGCGGCAACCACATACCTCCTATAAAGTATAACTAGTAGAGCGATAGTCTTAAACGCACCACGCGTCCAGATTCCTGCGAGAAGGCTCTCACGGTTCCAAACGATTGAAAGTTCCACCCTGTCCCACCTGCCATCCATCCCTTCCAGATCCTTTTCCCCCAGTGATAGGTCCCGGCTGTGCCAGCCACCGGCACCGTGCCTGTCGCTATACTACACCGTCCCTACCGTTTAAGGAACCCCGTTCATTAGTTAAGAACAACGAAACGGATAAGAAAAACAGTGCTCGCAGTGAAGGGCGTTTTGTCGTCGGATCAGTGTTCCAGGTGGCTTTTTCCCGGTGGTAGAGCCATTTCTTGCCACAGTGCGTTAGTTAGGATAAATGTACTCTTTATTTGTTAGACACCAGCCGCGCGGTCTAGTAGGCGTTTCGCCTCCGTCACTCCGTAGGGATGCGTGGGGTGAGAAACCGCGAGCAAGGATCCAAGTATGCACAGCATGTACGTCGTCTTCTACCATCGTCTTTTGCATTCCTCATTACACCGGGGGTTTTGGTTGCTTAGATTGGTCTTGCGAAACTCCTCACAAAAAACCAGACGTTACCACCAAAGATGGCGACGATTAATCGCGTCGATCGCTTATTTCCGGGGAGGAAAACCGCGGATTCGAATGGGGCTTTATGCCGAGTGACTGATAGCCGTGCACGAATCCAATCCCAAGCAACCGAAACCGAATCCAATCCTGCTCAGTTATCCCTCGAAACCGTTTATTGGCGGTCATCTTGTAGGTGATGGGATATCGCATGCAACAGATCAGAACTAGCCCGTTTTTCAATGGGGATTTGCAGTGTTGCTCTGCAGAAACACCGTTTTCCACCATCAGCATACCATCGTGCGTACCAATATTTAGTTGTATATTTATGCTTCTGATTTGACTCACCTGTAAGCGCGCGAGAGAGATGTATTTGCGCTGATTTGCGGAAGTTTTTCCTGTTTTGCTTAGATTTGATTTTGCTTCTCTTCTTCCTCTTCGCAATATAGCGTGCGACCAGGTGTAACAAACTAGTAAAATACCATTCGTTGAATATACTGTACCGCACTACCATAAGAACGTGAAAAAACGAAAGCGGAAAACAATGTGAGGAAAACTCTAAAGAAAACCGAGTTCAGCCAATAAATAACAATAATACAACAGTGAGATAAGAACCACTCGTGCTTACTGCCTTCGGGCGCACCATCTTCCGAACCACCCGTTAGACTCTAGATTTGAGGTTAAGTAGATTTTTTGTGTCCTTTTCTGTCCACCCCAACCGGTTCGTCCTTGTCCGAGGTAGCCATTGGTTTTATTTTTCATGGGGATATTCACGGACCGGAAAATACCATAAAATAATTCCGCCACAGTTTGGATTACCGTGGTCTCGGGTTCTACCGAACGATGTGGGGAAAGTAAGAGATAAAAGAGAAAAGCGTTAAAATAAACAGCCCCAACAAACAAACAGGGACAGAAGTCCTTTCCAGAAGGACAATTTACGGTTTGTGAGGCGAATGTGGGACAACAAAAATTGTGCTAGCAAGTCCGTGCGTCTCTCCTTTATTGTGCACCTTCGTTCTGTTGTACTTTCCGGTTCCCTGATCTGAATCTGATTGTGAATCGCGTGTTGTCCAATGTCTGCATAACATTTTTCTTGCTTCGTGAGCTCCACTAATTTTAGAACCAGTTGCTGAAACCCGTTGGGATCAATTTTCTCAATCCAAAAGTACGAAAATCATCTGAAATGTGAGCTATTAAGTAATCTGCAGCTAGCTTTAACACTGTTTTGTTTATTTTCGGTTCGTTCGCTGAGACATCATGAATAGTTGATGAAATGGTATGTGAGTTTCACAATCATGAAATAGCTAGCATAATTTACTATTATCGTTTGAAAATATTTTTAGCAGATGCACTATAAGTGTAAGTATATTAAAATGAAATTAGTATACCCTAATTTCTCTATAGCACACTAAACGCTATAATATTTTCAAGGATACGAACCAAGGACGAAAAATGCAAGCATTGCTATACTTTTTTCACCGGTGTGCATTGTCAACTCATTTGACGTATGTTGTTTATTTTGTTTATGTTTGATTACAACTGACTCGATAATTTGTGGATCCTCTTCACTGCCTTGTAACTGCGAGTCTTTTCATATTTTCAAAAAACAAATACTAGCACAAACCAGATAAAAATAAGTGACACAAAATATGGCTAAAAAGAAAGATTCATACGTGGATAAGGATGGTAAGACAAAGCTCAATACGTATTCCCAATAGAATGCTCTTGATTATTGTGGTTCATCTTCTCTTAGTTGACGATGTGGCAGAATCATCACACAAGAGGCATAAAAAACACAAAAAACATAAGAAGGTTCGGAATCAGCCAGAACAAATATTTGAAGTTGTTGAAGAACAGCAGACGCTAGACGAGACCATAGAAGTCGTCGAAGAAATCGAGTACATGGAGGCCGACCCGGAACCTGAAATCGTTTCGAAGGTAGAAACCGAGACACAAACCACGATGGATACGAGCATGTCGCAGACAGACCTGAATGAGTCCCAACTTTTACAGCAACAGAAAGCACTATCGCCCGGAAAGTCGCTAGCCGCTCTAAACAAAGCACAGAAGAAAACGCGCAAGAAGGGTCGCGACAGCGGTACATCCAGCGAAGAGGAACGCTGGCTGGATGCGATTGAATCGGGTAAGCTGGAAGAGGTGGATGATGAGCTGAAAAAAATCAAGCCAAAAGACCCCAAACTAATGACGGCACGGCAGCGAGCGATGTACGAACGCAGCACGGACAAAGAGCCAGGCCCCGGATCGGAACTGCTCATGTCTCTTCCGACGGGCTACAAGGAAAAGGTAATGACCGAGGAAGCAATACAGAAGGCACAGCTTAAATCACAGAAGCGCAAGCAAATGGCCGACGAGAAACGAGAGAAGGATAAAAAGAAGACCATGGAGCGGTTGCTCAAAAAGCAAGACTCGAAATCGGTAAAAGCGATCAAGAACCGTCCAGTGAAAGAGAAAGTACCGATGATAACGTACATGAACACCGTCGAGGGCGCAACGATTTCCCTGCCACCGGATGTCGAGTTCCCGTTGCCGAAACAAACGCCTAAAGAAGCACCAAAGCCCACGCTGTGTGCCATTCCGAATTGCACCAATATTAAGCGGTACAACTGCTCGAAGACAGACACCCCGTTGTGTAGTTACAAATGCTACAAAGCGAACATTGAGGCAATAAAGAAAATCATTTGCTGAAAAATCTTGTTTTTTATTTCGTTTCGCTTGTTAATGCATCAGAAGTCAACCTGGGAGGAAGAGATGATATATTTTCTTGTATCAGCGATTGTTTCGACTACGTAGGGTATCAGCAAGTGCATATATAGAATCGGGAGGTTCGTGCTAGCGTAGAACGTTAACTACAAAAATAACATATATTTTTCTGAATGGAGGTAAAACAACACTCACCAGTAGTTGGTTAAGGTACAGTTCGTAGGCTATTTTGTCTGTAGCCATGTCAACTGCGACTGCCATCATTTCCTCCAGTTCTTCTACCGTGAAGGGTTCCCCTTCCTCCGTGATCAATTTGGTCATGTATTCCTTGTCGACAAATCCCTTTCCTTCTTGATCCAGAACGCGGAATGCCTTCAGCAATTTTTCAGGAGGTGCTGGCTCCATCCTTGAAGATGTTAAATTTTATCTGTAAAATGCACGAATCTATGTTGCAAAGCCCATACTTATGTTCCGCGATCAGCTGGCTAACATAAGGTAGAAATTTGGACAGATGAACCGTTCCGTTAGAATCTTCAAACTCTGTTGCCGATATTACTTCATTCACATCTGCTTCAGTGGGTACACATCCTAGAAGTATTATTCTATTTTGACACGTGTTCTAACTTGGTTATAGCCTTCACTTACCAAGAAATCGTAATATGGTTCCAATTTCTCGAACGTCTACGGTTTTATTGCCATGATGATCGAAAATCAAAAAGGCATCGGCAATCCTTTTCTCCAATTCATTTGCAGGATTGATATCTATACGATAAAAAGGTGAGTATTACTGATCAAATTAATTTCTAAGCTTTTGAAACTTTGTCATTTACCAGCGTATTCAAAATCAGCCATGTTACAAAGTCAATGACGAATGTACAAACGAAGAAATTTGTTTTATCATTAACAAATGAACCAGCCACATTTGTTTAACCGTTGCTATAACAACGTGCTAAAGAACATCGATGAAATATACTTTGAAGAGTTGCTGTAGATGGATTTGATTTAAAAATTTAGTGATTTAAATTTGAATTATGTCGTAAAATGTTGCCTCACACTTGAATACGACCACATTTTCGCAAAAATAAATCCCAATTTGCTGTAATAATTGAATGAAAGTATGGGCAATCAACACACTTTATGGGAAGCTTTGAAGCCTTGCACTCTGCGCTATCAACACACTACAAGGTTTGCATGTGTCAAAATGGGGTTGTTTACAAAAGCGTTTGTAGACCCCAAGAAGGTTAAAAAAGTTAGTGAGTAACTAAAAGGTAGTGTAGTTTTAGTGTTCTTGTTCGCTTCGTTCAAATAACCAAAGAAAAATCGTTAATTTAACCTAAAAAAGAGCAGGACCACCGTAGCGCTTTCGTTAAACAGCGCAGGCACAGCAATTTCGCCAGAGATCGGTGGTGCCTTGCTGAGTATCGGTGCGTACACGAATCGTACGCGGAACATCAGGAAAAACTTGAACCCGAAGGCTCATCGTCCAGGATGTCCGGTGATCAGAAAACCCTTATCAAGGGCAATCCGTCCCAGTACGTGAAGCTGAACATAGGAGGTTGCTTGCACTACACTACGATCGGGACGCTTTGCAAGCAGGATACGATGCTTCGCGCCATGTTTAGTGGGCGGCTGGAAGTGCTGACGGATTCTGAAGGTATTTGAGTGTTTCCTGTCGTTTGTTGCCAACATTACGCATATAACCTTTCGAATGCATCCCCGCTTTTTTCAGGTTGGATCTTGATCGATCGCTGCGGTACACATTTCGGCACGATACTGAACTTCCTGCGCGATGGTAGCGTGGCACTGCCGGAAACGACCAAGGGCATAGCGGAGCTGCTGGCCGAATCGAAGTACTACTGCATCGAGGAGCTAATCGAGGCGTGCGAGAAAGTGTTGGCGAAAAAGGAACGAGAATCGGAACCGATTTGTCGCGTGCCATTGATCACGTCGCAGAAAGAAGAGCAATATCTGATCAGCACCGCCACCAAACCGGTGGTGAAGCTGCTGATCAACCGCCACAACAACAAGTACTCGTATACGAACACGTCGGACGATAATCTGCTGAAGAACATCGAGTTGTTCGACAAGCTGTCGCTGCGTTTCAGTGGGCGCGTCTTCTTCATCAAGGATGTGATTGGCTCGAGCGAAATCTGCTGCTGGTCGTTCTACGGCAATGGAAAGAAGGTGGCAGAGGTGTGCTGCACCTCGATCGTGTACGCCACCGATAAGAAGCACACGAAGGTGGAGTTTCCCGAGGCGCGCATCTTCGAAGAAACACTGAACATTCTGCTGTACGAGAACAAGAACGCCCCGGACCAGGAGCTGATGCAGGCGACCTCGCTCCGTGGAGCCGTCGGTGGCATCAGCTCGTACACGAGCGACGAGGAGGAGGAAAGAACCGGACTGGCAAGGTTACGCTCGAACAAGCAGAACAATCCCACATGATTCACACACCAGCTCATGCTGAAGAAGAAGCTGTTGCCAAAGAGGAACTAGCACTAGAGGCAGTGCGTACCGTGGCCGGCATAGCGGAAGGGAGATGGCCACAATGCGACCGGTTGATTCGTCTTTTCGACTCCCAATCGCACATCCAACAGCTGATCGATTTCGTGCGTGCGTGCGTGATTTCCGCGACTAAAACATGCCGCTAGATCCGTCAGCGTGCGTTTGGATGAGGATGGGGCAATTAATAGCTATGAACAATATTAACATTTTACTAGGAGCAATTCACAATTCAGACCATCCATCGATACCGCGTTTGAAAGCACTTCAATCGACGAGAATTGAATGTGTTATAATTAACGGGGAATGCTAAACAGGAATAACCAAGAGAGGATACGTCTTCTTTGTGCGAATTCATAACCCGTGAACTGGGGGTACGAAGAGGAAACATTCAACAATAACTGCATGAATCTTAAACATAATCTATATATTGTAGGAAAAAATATCAATAAATAAATCAATAAGGTATAGGATTTAGCTATTCGTGCGTTTAGCTGAGGTTTAGTTCGATGGGTACAAGTTCAGGCACACGGGCTACTGATTTTGGTAGAAATTATCAATCATTTCCTGCTGCTCGGATTCGATGCGCTGCAGGTACTGATATTCGATCTTTAATTTATCCAGCTCAATCATTTTTTCGATGATTTCACTCTGCAATCACGGAAAGATTATGTTAACGTGAAGGATGCGATTGCGTCTACTCCAAATACCTTACCTGTATTTGTTGTTGCTCCGATTCTCGCTGCTTAGAGAACGTTTTTAACATATTCTGCACGCCGACAGCACGCATCTTCTCCTGGTCCACCTCTACGGCGAATACCTCGATGATGTTTGCGAATTGGTCGATAATTCTACGAAAATCGGTTAGCTCTGGAAACGGGGTAACAGAAGAGGGTAACAAATCCGAGGTGTAGTGCAAAAACCAACCCGTGTGCTCGGTGAGCACGGGGACGACGGTAGATAACACTTACTATCGGTAAATTGTTCACACTCATCCTTCAGTTCGTTCGTCTCGTTAGCCACCTCCGGGTCTATCACGCGTAACGTGTAGAGATCATCGATATACAGACCGGATTTACCGAATTCTTCACTCATTTTTACCAATGCGAATGCTCTGAACTGTGGCGAGTTAAAGCGGGCATCAAATAGGAACGTACGAACTAAATATTTGTTTAGTCGAACGGTTGCCATGGCTATCAGGTGGGTGATGTCGCGCCTTGCACCGGAAAAATTTTTGAAAATATTTCGCGAAAATAATCGGAGAGTGCACTAGGTTTTGAAATTCGTCATCAAAATTCGATTGGTAGAACACTACAAATGTATGAAACTTTTCAGCGATTGAAATATTTCAGATCCAATAAAGCGCCATCTATTGCAACAAATTTGAAACAATGAAGCGTTTTCTGTGTGAAATAAATCAGCGCCATCTATTGAGTGTTCTATGAACTAAAAACTTTTAGTACAACTAGCGCCATCTGTTGGTCAGAAGCGAAAAAAAATTAGTACGTCACGGCTAAAAACTGGCCAGATACTTTTCCGGATTGCAAAAATACCAGGAGAGCATGCCAGCCAGGAGGCAACATTTTCAAATCCAAATCACATTTTTTTTTCGAAACTTTTTGGCGATCGTGGCGATTTCAAAATGAGCAAACATCAATCATTCCAAACCAACATTTTTTGATCTTTCGAGACAGTTTCGACGGAAAATTGGCTGGAGCAAAGCGAAACGGAAAAACAAAGAGGAAGCGAGATTTCTTTCAACATTTAATAACAAAACACGCATGGTACGCTTTAGTTTACATTCTTTGTTTTGGATCGACACACTATGTACAATGTTTAATGTGATTAGTTTTAGAGTTTCCTTAATTCCAACAGCAGCAGCAGCAGCAGCAGGGTTACAGCCCCTTTCCCATTCCTATCTGCTGCATTCTCACCAATCACCACCGCATTATCTCTCTTTCTATCTCTCTCTCTCTCTCTCTCTCTCTCTCTCTCTCTCTATCTGCTCTCGATTTCGTGCCTAGCTGTTGCAATTTTTGCACCATACACGCTTAGGAAAAGCCAACAGAGTGCGTGTCTACAATCGACGACATCGATAGGTTTCTAAATCAACACATCTCCCTACAATGCACCGACTCAATCCGACGCTCGTGCACGTGCCTAGCAAGCGGCATCGGGCTATCCTCTTCTCATTAACTTCCGCTAAAACGATGCAGTAATTGAACGTAATTCCGGCGTGGAATCGAAATCACAGTTCCTGCGTCAACATGGGGCGAATTTCAACCTCCTTAATCTCTTTCTTTCTCTCTCGCTCTCGCTCTGTACTAGTGGTACTTCCATAAATAGAAATTAAAAAAGGATTAATAGAAACCTAGGACCTATGACACCCATCGCCTGTTGCAACGCCGGATTTACCACCCTCGTTGCTTCTTTCGTATTGGAAATACTGGAAAAGAGCGATCGGAAACTAAAACGTAAGTATTCTAAGGTAAAAGCCCTGACCGCGACAAAGTAGTTAGTGCGCGTTCGATTGCTCGTTCAGAACCTAGCTCTCACCGGTTTTTAGCGCAGAACCCCATCCGAGGGGAAAGAAAAATCGCTAAAACGGTTCTCTGGCCTATCTGGGCCTACCTCTGTCCGGGGGCGACTGGGATGGTGCGTGTACGGATAGTGAACGTATAATGTATTACAATCTATTTAACAGAGCAGCCACTGCTGCTCCTGTCTTCCGCTGGTGATCTGATCCCTCTTCCTCTCACTCTCTCTCTCTCTCTCTCTCTCTCTCTCTCTCTCTCTCCTTCTTTCGATTGATCCCACGCAGGACTTTCCTCCAACACAAAAACGCGTTCACGCGTGAGCAGCTCACGTCGAAGATGAGGCCGCTTCAGAGGAGCCACCTTCAGCTGTCGTGGCGGCATCCACGGACGAACAAGAACCATCCGCAATCGACGCAACGGCGGCAGTCGCTTCCGTCTCTTCGGTCGCATCCGCTTCCTTTCCGTTGCTGTTGCCACTGCCGTCCGTCGTCGAGGAGGCGTCATCCACCGTAGCGGCATCAGTTTTCACCTTCTTCGTGGCGGACGATACTGCGTCCGTGTCGCAGGCATTGGCCACACCATCGACCGAGTGAGACGCGGCACGTTTGCGGGATGCCGCCCCCGTCAGCTTGGGCGTGAACTGGACGATGATGGCCGTCATGTTGTCGCAACCCGTTCCATCGCCTCGTGTGTGCGGTGCTAAGCAGTAATCGAACAGCTGCAAAGCAACACAAAAGAAGAGAGAAAAACCACATTTACGTGAGATTACGTTTCCAGCTTGGGGGGTCTGCGCGCTTTCATCGTTCCTGCGTACCTCTTCGCAAATTTTGGACAGCTTCGTGTCGGGTTTGTTAATCCGTTTCTGCACGAACTGCACCACTTCCTCGCTGTTCAAGTAGTTCCAGATGCCGTCGCAAGCCAACACCATAAACTCATCCTCCGGTCCGATCGTGATCTTTTCGATGTCCGGAAGAGCTGATATCATCTGTTCTTCGGCGGGGAGAGATTTGTTCTGCAAAACACACGAGAGGCTCGATTAGTGGTTCCGAAACGCAGAAACGCGATCGCGCGTCGATCCCTCACCATTTTGTAGCCATGATCGCCGATTGCACGCGAAAGATTCAATCCTCCATTGACACGGCCATCGAGCGTCACGCGCCCGCCAGCTTTCTCTATCCGCTCGTACTCGATCGTGTCTTCCGGTTTGTGATCGAAGCTCATATCCAGCGCCTTTCCATTCCGACAGACGACGCATCGGGAGTCTCCTGTTTGGTGGAGGACGGAGAGAAGGACAAAAATAATGCAACCAACCGACCATCGGCAAAGGAAAAAAAAAGGATTCAAAAATCGCTTACCGGCATTGGCCACGTAGAGGTCCTTTCCGTTTAGTAATGCCACCACGGCCGTACAACCGCTGTCCTTGCCCGGTTCGTCGGTGATCGTTTTCATGAATGCCGCGTCCTCTTCCGTGATATACTCCTTCAGATGCATGTAATCTTCATCTTCATCGACCTCCTCTTCTTCTTCGTCCGAATCGTGCCCTTCATCGCTGTGTATGACAAATTAGAAACGCTCTAATCTAATAGTCCGCTGGGAAAACGACTCATTCACCCATCCCGTACGTACCCATCCGTGTCCTCCTCGCCTTCACCGGTACTGGAAGTGTCATCGGTTGGTTCTTCGGCGTGTGGGAACTCCTCGTCGGAGTCACTCTCATCGTCATCGTCGTCGTCATCCGTATCATCGAGTTCCATCATAGACGCATCGGGCGCTGATGGGCCATTCTTCGGCGCCGCTTTCCCAGCGGTCGAGCTGCTGTGTACCTTTGCCGGTGATGACGAGGACGACGACGTACCTTTGGAACCTCCGGCACTGCCGCTTCCACTGTCGCAGCTACCCGTTCCGGCCACACCGTTCTCTTGACCACCCGAACCGGACGACGAGCAGGAAGACGACACCGCACCAGAGGAGGCGGCTTTAGCGACATTCCCGTTCACCTTGCCCCCCGACGCCGCCGACTGTTTGCTGCCGTCCGAAGACGAACTGTCCGGGGCACAGTTTTCTTTCCCACCCGTGCTTCCGGCGGCTGCTTCACCTTCGGATTTAACCGCAACGTTACCAGCCGTGTCGCTGATTTCATTGCTTTGTTCGGCCGTTTTGATGCCACTGCTCCCTGCTGCGGCCACTTCGGCTTTAACGGGTGCAGCAGCACCGGACGCAGCGGACGACGAGGACGACGACGATGGTTCCGGTTGCGGTGTCGATTCCTTTGCTCGTTCCACCGTTTTGTTGCTCGAGCTGCTAACGGTCGAGTCGGCTGCATCCTTCGAACTTCCTGCCGGTATGCTGTTTTCTGCTGCCGGATCAGCTTCCGCATCGGAGCTGCTCGAGCCACCGTCCACTTTCGTTGGGCTCGGCTTGTTGACACCGTCCTTTGACGTGCCGGAACAACCGGAACCATCGGTCGCTCCGCGCCGCTTGCTCTTCAGATACGGAGAGATCGGTTTCGAGCAGTTGCCCTCCTTCGCCACCATCGCTACTCGCTGATTGGCCACTGGTGGCTGTTTTACGTCCTTGCGGTACTTTTGCAGCACCTCGTTCAGGGGCATCACCGCTTCCTTGCAGAGATCCTCCACGTTATCATCCTCTTCCTCTTCTTCGTCCTCATCCGCTTCATCCTCGCCGTTCGATTTGTCCGACAGTAGCTTCAGCTCCTCGATGACCTTGTCCTGTAGCAGCGTGGCGTCGAATCCCAGGAAGGCCGCCTTTAACGCCTGCTCGAAATCTTTCCGTTTGTACGCGTCCACCGTCTTGAGGAAGTTCGGCAAGTGCTGGCTACAGTACTGGGCCACCTCGGCGCCACCGTGCCCGTCGTACACGGCGAAGAAGGAACTGTTGTCGTCGTAGCTCATAATGCAGTTGTGTGCATCCTGTTGTGGGTGGACGAGAAAGAAATAAAAGCCATAAATTCATCATTCAAAACTCTTCAACCGGGAACCATATACGGGGGGTGCCCAAAACACGCGGGTTGCTTTGATCCGAATCTTCGTGTGACCTTTCACACAACGCCTCGACGGATAAGCCCTCCGGTTATAATCACCTCCTGGCTGATTCGCCATCCCTGCATCGAGCTGGAACCGCATATCACCAGCGCATTCGCCTCATCGCTGGAATCCTTCGTCGTCGATGGTTCCGAAAGGTAGGCCCCCATGTTGACGACCGGTTAGCTTTGTTCCCGGTGGCAATTGCAATGTTCCGCCAACGAACGCGACCCGGTAGGCGATGGTGTGTGTGTGTGTGCGCGCGCCCGCAGATTAGCAAAAGGTCCACTTGAGACAACAAACTCGCCCACGGAACGTTGATGCCGTTGTTCACAACACACACTGTGGCCGGACACTGTTTTTTATTGTTATTTTCACCGCTCTCCGCACTCGACTGCTGCACTGACCTCCCGCCCCTGTCACCGCTACTCTTCACCACGCGCCAATAAGCTCGCTGTCACGGAGTGCCGCGGAACACATCGAGACACACGCACACAGTCGTATGGACACGCGCCACCGGCAACCGTACGGCAGAATGCTGAGGCGGCGAAATGACCTGAAACCGGAACCGTCCGGCGAGATTAACCACAATGCCGCCAACACTGTCTAGATCGATCGAAACACAATCGGACGGCGAGAGAATGCAGATTCGCGAACGCTACATGACCGCGGTGAAACTTTCGATTTCTCACACCGGAAGTCCTTCGGTGGACAGGGTGTGCCCGATTACGAACGTGCCCCGTGTGTGTCGTCTCTGCTTCAAAGGGCACTGCTTCCCGGCAAATTTTCAGCTTGCTTTTCCCACACTCGCGCACCGACGCATGTCACCACGGAACGCGCTAGCTAGGACGCGATTCGCCGCAAACGGCACACGAACCGGACGCACCAAAACCGTGGGCCACTTGCACGCGGCGGAAGCTGATTTTTGCGGAACAATTCCGGTCGCAAAGGATCCGCTTGCAACGAGGATGTTTTCGGCCAGCTTGCCTACTTCGTGCACGCGCTTCGATGAGAAAAAAGCGGCCAATCAAACATGGCGGCAACAAGCACAGTGGGATGACACTTTCACAGCTGTCATTCGGACAGGCTTTCTGTTTCGTTCGATGCAATTTTAATGCTATTTGAATCTCTTTTTGTTATTGAAAATGCTGAAAAATTAAAGAATAAACTACTGAATTCTTGAAATACGATATTTTAATATTATTTAATCGCAATATACCAATATATTCCTTCCGATTGACCTAAGGGAGTTGTACCGCAAATGATGGTTAAGCGCAGATTACACGTAACATCAAGTGCTGAAGCATAATCATGCTTATGAACATGTTTAAAATTTTGTTGCTCTGCAACATAAAAAAATCATATTCAACAGCAAATATATGGTTTATGAAAACAAAACATGAACAATATAATTGGAAATATTACATTAATGAAACAAGCATCTATATATTCACTATTCATATGCAAACGTGTACAAAATGATAAATACAATGTGCGAAATAAACTCAATTTTTAAGCTTTTTATTGCACCAACGGTTCTAACAGCAAAACTATTGGCAAAATTTTTTATCATAGGGTCACAGTTTACCCATTCCACCACGAAAAATAGCCAATAGGCATAATCGATTATCTCTTCTCGTAACAGAAACGGTTGATTAAAATTTACTATACATCAACCGTTGCTTTAATGGAGGTAAAGAGCCATCAAATGAGGTTACAGAATCGCTTATCGCCTTATGGTTTCGTTTGAAACATGTAATACTTTCTGTGCCATTTGCGATCGCTTCAGTATGCTTAGTGCTCACCATAAAGCCTTGTGGTTATTTTAAAGTTCAACTAGACTAGTCGATCGTGTGATCTTAAACTCGGAGGTGATGAACTTGAAGGTTTGCCATGTTCCGGAATAGTGCTTTGCAATCTGTGCTAGCTGATTTGTTTGTGCAATTGCCGAAACGATGTATGATTATGGTGCAGTAACCTACAAATTTGAATACTCTCACTAGGGCAAATTACTACCGATAACGAGATGAGTGTAGCATGTTTGTGTTTTGGACATGGAAGGTTTACTATGTGGAATGTGCTCTGATTACGCCGGGGTGAATGTTGACCAAAAAAGTCAGATTTTAGAGGTGTTACGGAGCATAAATAGCGCGAAAACAGTGATGTCATCGTCGTCGTTTAGGGTATCTCCCGCTTAAAGTCGGTGGTAGGCCATTAGATTCCTTTTTTAAGTTTTGGAACGAACGCCAGATTAAACTTTGACCCGTGTACGAACACATCTTCCCGCACCTGCATCAACCGAAACGCAAAGAAAACTGTCCTGCCTACACGCGGCATTCACACGTGGTCCTTCCTCAGAGGCCGCCCATAAAGCATTTTCCTTTCGCCCTACGCGGCGCGTTTTTATGCCACCCACGGTAGCACGGTTCAGGGCCACGCGTTCGTCATGCCATGCGCTGAAACCGTTAATCTAATTTTTTGGGCAATTTATTTCATCGCTATATACCCCTATCGGGCCCGTGCCATTATCATCGTGCTTCTTCCTACCACAATTTAGCATCCAACCGGTGCTCTATCTCATGCTCGGGTGGTGCCACACGATGTCCTTCCTACCTTCCTTCAAACGGTGCCTTAAACCCGAATGGAAACCAAAAGCCCTAGTGGAGGAGAAAACCGACCTACGGTATTATAAATAAACCCGCGTCGTCGCCGGTTGTGCGCCAATCGCCCTCTCCCAAAAACCCTCCCAAAACACCCCTTCCTCAAAGGACCATAAACTAGCAGAGCCCGGACGCCCACAATTAAATCCCTTCCCGAATCTCACCGGGGCCGTCGTAAAAGTGAAAAACAATGTGCGAACCAAACCTGTTTGCCATTTGATTCGGAGCCTTTTTGAACGGCGACAGCATGCTTTACGATTCCCAGTGCGTACCGGTGCGTTGCTCTTTTGCCGGGAAAAACCAATATCAAAGATCCCGCAAATTACGGCCCGGCACGACATCCGCTCGCAAAGTTCTGCCAACCGAACACGCGGATGCTGTGACGTCACCCGGTGCGTGGGCCACCCGAAAAACGCGGGTGAGGTGAAACCGCAGCAAACCATTTCCCTGCGTGGCTGCGTGGGTTTGGTGTGGCTTTAATCAACGTCTGCCAACATCCGCCCACGTGCATCGAAAACTCCGGGGACCGGTCTTTTCCGGTCGCCCGGCAAAGGTGCTCCTGGTCCTCTTATCAGGTAGATGTAACACGCGACGGCATGGGCAGCTCACCGATCGGTGGGTTGGTGATGTCGTGAAGCTAAGCCATCCTGCTTGGATTGCTTCGAGTGTTAGAAATCCTGCCCGAGCGGGGGTTGAAGAGATTTGGCAGTGATTGCCCGACTCGAGATCCTGGCCGGAACCCTCGCTTGAACCATCTGCGTGGGTTTAAAATGTGGTAATCCCTAATTACGCTCATTAGCAGTACGGCGTTACATGTTGGTCCTGTTGCGCCACTATCATCATCACCATCACCACCACCACAGAAAAGCTCCCGAGCTGGCTGAACCCTCCTGACGGTATGTGTGTGACGACAGAAACAAGGCCACACGTTTCCCAGGGTCGTAGCAACGTCATCAGACCCGCAGGTCCTTGAGCCGGAGCCCCGGTTGATGACGTTCGGGATAGTAATCGTAAATTTACGCTTCAAGCTCGCTCGAACCAACCGCTCGACCCGTGGGTGGTCACGCTAGAGCAGGACAGTCCGCTTACGAGCGTACGACTACCCACACCCGTCACCGAGGGGCAGAAGCGTAAAGAACCGACAACGGAATGACAAAAAACAAAAAAGAAAAGCACACACCAAAAGTGCATTCGTTCCCGCGCATAAAGCTTCATCCATCGAGTGACCGGGGACGTGGGGAGGTCAGGATCGCTGAAAGTGCGATTGTTCCGCGTCGTTGGTGCATTTTCGAGTGCGTGTGGGTGTGGATGGGCATGAGTGAACGCGAGAAAACCACCTTAGACAGAGGGAGCGAGCGAGATAGCACAACACCAAGGGGCGCTAGGAAAAGCGCAGGCGTTGGAAAGTGTGTTTCACTTCACGGCACGATGGGAAGCTCAATTCATCCACCGGAGCTTGGGAAGGGACAAAGGACGCAGGGCTCGAAAGAGGAGGGTGGAATGGGGGTGTTTCGAAAGCACGCACCGAGCAAGCGTGGTGAAGCAACGTGGTGTAGGAGCACGAAAATAAACGACAAAACACGTACACGCTCACGAGAGCACGACGTCGTTGGAACGGAAGGACGCTGCCGAATCCTTGAAAGTTCACGTGTATTGATTCGCCACGCTCTGTCGCATCGTGAAGCGTGCGTGGGTGTGGGTTGGGGTGCTAGTGGTGCTTCCGGTTAGTAGTTCTTCCGCACGACATGATCGTACAGGACGACCTGCTCGTACACGTCGCTAGGGACCTCGATCCGGCTCGTATTGGTGCCGTAGTAGTTCGACGTTGGATCGAGATAGATGTCCTTGCGGTCGTACGTGTTTCGGAAGATGATACCACGGAATGGATCGCACAGGATCTGGTAGTTGCGAGAGTTGTTCTTCCGGCTGCTGCCTGTTCGGCCATTGTAGTACAGCAGATCGACGGGCGTTGGGTAGAGGACTTTTTCTCCCGCAAAGATGGCTCGCCAGTCGTTTGAGTACTGCTGATAGTGGTGAACTCGCTTCAACCCGTCCTCGTAGTCGATGTAGCCAGAAATTTCCGTATTCTTTCTGATGTAGCGCATGTAAATTATCGTCTGAAATGGTTCAAAATGGGGGGTATTTATCAGTTTTAGGGACTCCCTTCGAAGCTGCTCCTTATTATTACCGACAACAGTCCCAACCGGTTCGGACGTTCCCGTGCGGCTAGCTCCTTCAGAAATTCATTTTTGGGCACCAGGTTTCGGCTGAACAGAGTGAGTGGATCCTTCTGGACCTGGAGGAACGATCTTTGTGCTTCGAACGCTTGCTTCGTGAGGGCACTTTGGATGGGGGAAACGATTAAACTACCAACTATGCTCAAATCGAGGAAACTTGAACACTTACCGGTAGCCTGTTCGGTAAAGACTTAGTAAATTTTCACGATCACCGAAATATTGGAGACTTTTGCCATCGATAAGTGAATTCAGGTAGTCCTCGTAGGAGTTGAACTCCAGTATTAAGAGGTCCTGCTCGGTTAGCTTCATTTTTACACCGATGAAGCCTTTGTGTCAACTCAATGAAGATTTTTTGGCACACAAACGAGCAGCCAACTTGATTGCAATTTACCCACGTCAACGAATATAGTCGTTGATAGTATGCGCGTTTCTATGAATGACCAGGCGCCTCCATTGATTTTAAATTTGATTGTATGCTTCATAATATTTGCATCGAATTCGCCAAGAATTCATAATATTTGCATCGAATTCGCCAGAATCAATGGAAAATATATCAAAACGAAAAATTATTCACAAATTTGTGAAATTATTGCGTAAATACACAATACGTCTAATTGTACGTAAATACGAAAAGTCTTGGGGCGACACGTGCTATCCGATACACGCGCCTATTGGTGCTAGCGTAACCCAATTTCTTCTAATAGTAGCATTAAAATTGTATACGCTTGATAACTCCGATAACAACGGTGACGAAAAACAGCCCATCCAGGCGAGACGAATAAAGCGCACGGGACGGGAAAATTCAACAAATGAATCATGAATCATAGCCAACCCGTGTACGTTTCGGCACTCGGAGCGGTTAACCTTCACCGCCAACCAACCGTTATCCTAGCTGAGAGCCAGGACATGGTTGGTTCATTGTCACCACCACCACCAAACCGAGTTTCGACGCACACAAGCACAGCCAGCTACGAATAACAACGGTGACGAGTCAATCGCCCGCCAAAATCAATCCCTTTCCCCAAACCGACGGTCGACAACGTGCTTTGCGCATTTTTATCCTTTTTCTCTCTCAATTTTACTCGTTCTCTCTCTCTTCCTCTATTATTTAGCCACACAAAAAGTTCATCCGCAGAACGGACGCGCGACTTCCAGCCACGTTCAACACACATACACACTGGTATAGAAATAGCTAGCAACTCGCAGCTGGAAGGCTTCCGCTGGGGCCCGCCATATATTTAACACACCTTCCAGTTGGTGGCGACGCTCAGAAACGAATGAACACTGGCGCTGGCCGGACGACGGCGCGCGTTTCCGGTCCCTAGCGTGCGTGGCGGTAGTACGCGCTTCGACAGTGGGCTCGCACCATCGACAAGGGCAGCCAGAACAAGGCGGTGTGAAGCTGAAGCAAAGTGACACCCTGGGAAAACGGGAAAACCCGCAGTACACGCCTCACCGAGCGAGCGAGCCCCATCGGAACCATCGGACGGGTGCTAGTGTGCTGGTGATGTTACATAAAAAAGTAACGCGAAGCAATAACAGCGCTCCTACGCTGAGGCCACGCCGCCTTGGGGGTTGTGATGCGTGAGTGAGTGCGTTTGTGTGCCACTACCCTCTACCCCACGGGTCGGTAGTGTGCCACCGCGTGTGCACCGAACGTGTGTGTTATCCCGGATTATCGATGGCAGGTCGTGCGGTTTTAGCTTACGATTGAAACAAATGTGCCCTTGCCTTTTCCCCGAAAAAAAAAGTGCCCGCGAGCCCAGTCAAGGGCTTGTGAAAGTAAACCCGCGCGAGCGCTGGTGGTAGTAGGCCGCGATTGTTGATGTGATTCTCGGCCTGCTCGGATTTGCCACTCGCTCCGGCGCTCTGGCGCGTTCTCGCTCTCGCGCTCCATCCCTGCGGGTTTGTTTCTCACACAAAGAGCACACACTCGAACACGCGCACGCGGGAGTGCAGCTGGTTGGGTGCGAGAGAGGAGTGTGTGAGGTGGAGGCGAGGTGAAGATTTTCCGAACTACTGCCGCCACTGGTGTATCGAAGGATTTCCGCTTACTTTTCCCACCCAACCGGAAAGAAAGGGCCTTCCCTTTTGGAGGGAGAAAAATCGACCACCGGGAAGGGTTGACGAGTGTGTATTTGAGCATCCTGTTCGAAGCAGAGAAGCATCCTGTTCGTTAATATCCTGCCGATGTAGTACCGAACATTCAGCAAGTTTCTGCCCTTCCGGAGTCCTACCGGAGGTCGCACAAAAGTCGATCCATCGAGACGTGTTGAATTGCGAAACAGAGAGAGGGAGAGAGAAAGAGAGAGCGTGAGATAGTGGTGCGTTGTGTGTGTGTGTGCGTGCGTGTATTTCCGTTCGTGATGGACGTGTTTATGGTGTCCTGCGTCACGAAGCCTGAAAGCTCGTCCTTTTAGGCACAGGTCCCATGCTCGAGGAAGTGGCAGTGAGGTGTGATTTTCCCTGACCTGACGTGACCGTGAACCACCGCCAAGGGGCAAAACGTGCGTGCGTGCGATCGAGAGAGAGAGAGTAACGAAGAGAAAGCAAACAATTGACCGAAAAATGTGCCGTTTTGCCTGCGAAAGCACTTCCGTTCGATGCGGTGTGAACGAACTGTGCGAGTGAGCCCCGTAGTGAGCAGTGAGACCGTGAGAGTGAGATGAACGTCTCACCAGCACCGAACCGGGAAGTGAAAAGCAAGCCGTTAACGGGCCGGAACGTCCTGTTGGCTCGCCGCGGGCTGGAACCGCGCTCGAGAGTGATCCGCTTTTCCGACCGAGATACCGTTTTTCCTTCCCATCGGTGGTGAGTCGCGTGTGCCGCATTTTGGCGAGCGGTTCGCTCTGGCTTTTCCATCCGGTGTTTCCGGTGTGGCGGGTTTGTGTGTTTTTGTTTTGTGCTCTCTCGCATCCTGCTGGCGCGGGCATCTGAGCGCATTACATGCCACCGATGTCGCCGGAAAAGCAGCACCACAAGAGCCTACCTTCGTGTCGCACCGTGATGTGATTCCTCTCGGTTGGTGGGCTTTAGCATGAGCATAGAATGAGCGCCACTTGAATCAACACCCGATGCCCCACGGTTGAGGGGGCTAAAAAAAATCGAAGGTAAATATATAAAACCACCGAATGCCAAAAGACACTCGGTGCACCCGCGCGATGGGATAGTGCCGTTGCCGAGAATTAAGAAATACACCATAAATACCCACCCGAACGGTGATTGCCGGAAGGAAGCGCACACGAAAAAAAGGCGGTGGAAGTGGGGGAGGGAGAGAGGGGAAGGAAAAACACACGAAACTTCCCACTCCGTTTCCGACATCCGGCCACTTGCCATCGTGAGCCGGAATAGAAATGTCAAAGCCGCGACTGAAAATAGTAAAACCCCCGCAACGAGGTGTCGCGGTTGGGCGGAAGCACTGATAACGAATGAACTTCCACCCCCCCCCCCCCCCCACGCCCGAGACGAGGCGGATGTGTATTAGTGTGGAATTAGCTCGAAGGTCTTCGGTCCTTTCGTCGCCAGGCTCCCACCGCGTGGCACAATCATTCCCATCTTCTATTTGTTTCTGCACCGTTCGCTCCACCGTTGCGTGCTAGAGAATCGGTGTTCGCCTTTCGCGCGGCTCGACCGGATGGTCGGGATTATTCCACGGAAGAAGGTGGAGACCCACCCAATCACCCAACCACCCAACGGCGGTGGAAAGCTCGCGTGGTTCGTTTTTATTTTGCTTCTTTTATTTTTCCCGCGAGTTTGCGTTCAACGCCACACGTGTGCGTGTGTGGTATGTGGGTGCAAAAACACCAGAGACAAAGATAGCGGGCGCGCGCGAGAGAGAGAGAGAGAGAGAGAGAGAGAGCGAGCGAAAAGGATCCGTTTGATGGTGCAAACGGCACATCGTTGAATTTGTCGCTTTCCTCCTCTTGACTTCCTCGTAATTGTGGTTTGCTTCGGCCATGGCCTGCCCTTCTCGAGTCGGGGCTTTACGCTTCGAGCATGTGTGCGTACGGATCAAGTGCTCTTTGAGAAAACGGTCCGTCGCCGCACACACTCGCAAAGAGGCACAAGCAAAGGAGCAAAGAAAAAAAACCCACCCCACACGCTCGAGGGCGCCGAGGACAAGGGTTGCTTCGATTCGCACACGGAACCGCAAAGTGTGTGTGCGCATAGCGGGTGGAGTTCGCACACATCCTTACGTCCTGCTCGTGTGGTTCAGGCGCCCAGGCGCCATTTCCCAACCCTGCGACCGAGAAGTTCTCACGCTCGCTGGCGTGAGTGTGTTGTTTCGCGTGGTGGCGTTGTTTTGTGCTTCATCCCGTGGAAAGTGCTGCGACTTCTTGCTGGTCGCTTTTCATTGCGTTTCTCGTTCGCTCGTTCGCGCTTTTCCGTACCGGTGAGGGGGCCGTTTCCTCGACCTTTGTTTTTGTTGCCACTCTGCCACCTTTTGCCTCAGCCGTTTGGCGCACGACCAGGACCATTCGATGAGACGGTCGATGGGTGGCTTGGGCGGTTGGTTCCGAGCGTTCGCTTGGATCGTCCTTGCGAGCCCGCGGTGCTAGTAATCGGTTTGGCATCCGGAACGTTGCGCTTCCGTTACGATTTTGCACTGAGACGATGTATGAGTGGAAGGGAAGGTGTGGAAAATGAGAGAAAATTATGTGCGCTTGAAAGAGAGAGAGAGAGAGAGCGAGAGAGAAGAGTGCGCTCAAAGTGATTGCACCGTAGAGTGCTGTGGCAGGCGTGAATCCTTTGTTTGTTTGCCACTGGATTGAAACACCCTAATGGTACGGGGATGTGGGTGGCAGACAGGTGGCAGAGGGGGTTATGGGAGGAAATAGAAATAGCACGATCGTTACGATTGGAAGGATGCGCCCCCCGAGTCAAGCGAGGTGTGAGAAAAAAAATAATCAGCAACCGAGGTGATAATAAAAAGAAGATGGTGAAATAAAAAAACGAGAAAAAAAAACGACAGTCCCTCACACAAAGGCGCCATTGCCCCTTACAGTAAACGCACGGAGCCATCCGTTTCGAGAAAGGAGGTTCGCCTCGGTATGAGGTGCGAACAAAGTAATAACAGTAAAAAGGCAAAGAAATTCGTGATATTTTGCATCCCGTCGTGGTGAAGCAACGTCCTTCGTTCGCTCGCCGCGTTAGCCTTACGATTACATTGACGCCCGGCCAAAAGACGCTCGGCCGGATTGTTTCGCCCACCGTACGAGCCCCGGGAGCTTTCACGCTTAAAACGATTAGAGCCGGATAAGAGCTGGTAAGCTTTTGTTGGGTTAGCGTTTTGGATGAGTTTAAGCTCGGCGCATCCACCGTCGCACTTCTGAGGCGGCTGGCCGTACGTGGTTTATCACCCACGTTAGCGTGATAAATGTTTGTCTATGCCGAGCGGTATTGACCCAGTTTTACGCACGATCTGTTTTTTTTCCTTCGTCTACGTGTGGGAGTGTGTCATAAACGGTTGCAATGGGGTTTTGTGGCGAGAAGAATCCTGCGCGAGAATGCGGTTCGGAAAGAGCGGCACATATCGAGATGCCGTAAGAAAACAGCTCCATCGGTTGAGAGTGGATCGTATTTATTTAAAAACGGCACGATTGAAATATGCAACACGTATTGTTTCGCGCTGGCCTGAGCCCCTTAGCATGATTGCGGGCACGTGAAATAACATAAAGTGCTGCCATGCAAACAAATGGCACTCGTTCTATTATGTTGGCGCGCTCGTTAGCTGGCAGCATATGCTTTGGTGTGGGCGAGCGTGGCAGGGATGAATTGATGGCTGTCATAAATAAATTGTTGCATTTTATCGTTCACTTTGCGCTTTTCGTGGCACAAACCGTGCACCGGCCGGACACCTTTTCGAGGGTGGTGGAATTTGGAAGGTTTGTTTCCACCCCGCCTATGATAACGCCGAACGCGCAGCTCACGCGGAGTGTGGGCTCATTTTTCATCGTACATCAAGCGGGTTGCATCGCCGGGTGCATTCGAAGTGTGTTTTTTTTTTTCGTTCACCTTTTCACCGTCAAAAGCCGCTCGGATATCGACGGGTGTCATATTGGCGATTTGTTGAATGCCACCGGTGTTGGTGTTTCCGTATTTTTATGATAAATAGCACACGGCGTATCTATGCTCGCGCTAGCACGAGGTGCTTTTGGCTGATCCGCGAGCCGTTTAATTATTCATGTCAGATTGTTTTTTCTTATCGGAATTGTTATTTTTGCTTTCCCACGCCGAACATTATTTTTATGGCGATGCATAATCAATACTGGACAAACACTCTGCCGCACACGCTCACACCCACGCGTGTTTGGGAGATGCGAGTACCGAACCGTACCGCTGCTCTCGCCTAGGGAGCCAGCATAAAAATCGTAACGACATAATTGCATCGATTATTTGCCATCCATCGATGGCACGGCCGCGCTGGTCCCCGCGTATCCTTAAAGCACTCGTTCAGGCGTCCTTGGAGCGACCAGCCGCGTTACCAGGTTTACACGTGCCGAAGAGAACCGTACAAAGCACCCAACTCATGCGAAGCGGACAAGTACACCCAGCCGGAGGCACAATGGGAGCATAAAAAAAGAAGCATATTATTTATATATCCTCTTTGGGCAGTGACGTTATATTTTATTCCGCTTCTTCCATGTTTTTTTTGTTGTTGCTGTTTCTGTTTCGAACAACCCTAGTTGACCACTCCCGAGCATCACAATCGATTCGCTCGCCGTTTGACTTCCGTGCGCGATTGGCAAGCGAACGGACTAACGAACGAGCAAACGGCGTGTGTTGACCAAACGCGCGCTCAAACAAACTAACCGTTCGCGCCCGGAATGGTCCATCGATTTGGATTTGAATCGGTGGGTTTTTTTTTTCTTCTCTTCTCGGTTTGGTTTCCGTACTAGCTCCGGTTGTCCAGTTCCAGCTCGGGGTTCAGTTGAATGGTCGCTTTCTTTCACGTTTCCTGCTCACTTGGAGCACTCAAGAGCCAACACAATGTCGCCTATCAGCTTGACACTTTTCGAGTTCCATGCATTCCTGCGTTAAGCGCACGGGAAAGGAAGGCGCATGTGGCGTAATGTGAAGGAAATTGATTTGATGGCAGTCGCAGGGTGTGGGAGGCTGATGGAATGTACATTCTGCTGAATGGGTGATGGTGGTTGAGCGTATTGTCCGTCCGGGGAGGGACCGCGTGCAGTGGACAGTTCCATCGATGGAGGCGCCTGGTGGCGCACGAACGTTGCAACGAGTTGACAATTTTTCTCGTACACACACGTTGGTTGGGAATCAAAAGAACAGCCATTGTACGCAGAAAGTCCGATCAAGCTCCATTGATAGCTTGTCGAACGTGTGAAATCGGTTAGTGAGAAAAGTGTGCTAAAATCATCGTATCGCAAACAATACCGAAGAGTTTATTGTGTTGAATTGAATCGTGCGAAGCGATGAAAATAAAACAACAATTGCCATTGAATGAAGATGTTCTGATGTATTGAACATGTCCTATCGGTTTTTAATGAAACATTGCCCCCTTCTAAACGTCATTGTTAATATCGTGGAACAAAAACATAGCAACAAGAAAACGATCATTCAGCGATTCAAATGGAAGTTTGCATAGATGTGAACCTAAACGACCACAACTGGTTGTTAGAAATGCTCAATCGCCATTTTGCCAGCATGTGTGTCATTAAAATCGTCCCATTTGAGTACACGGCAGGTGAAAGGCGGACCGTTTCAATCACTCAACGGTCGTTTCACTTTTACCCAATGTCCAAAAACCCAATGTCAATAGCAACTGACGCACTGCAGATGGTAGCCCTTCCGGATGGTGCAATGGCATTGGCTAACAGGTGCATAACGGGAACATTTCGACCCAATCTCTCTCTCTCTCCCAACTGGTGGGCTGCTATAGCCATTCGATGGCAAGCTGGTAATAATTAATAAACCTGACCACACACAAGGCCGGTGCTGTGCGTCCAGCGAGCGCTGGTAAGGGCTAACATCAAACAAATCGGGATTGAAGTTCAATGTTGCCATCAATCGCCCTGCGAGGTTAGTGCCGGCAGTGGTGCCCCTAAAATGGATGGGTTTCATCGCAACGATCGTCCGATGCCATGCGACTTGGCGACATGCTATCTGCCATTGACATGCAAACTGTCCGTGTTGCCGTTCAGTTTTTCCCTGCAAACGGGCGAGTTTCCGGGATGGATATAATCGTCGGGTTACTAAATTCGGCCACTATTTTTGGTTTGACACGGAAAACATTCCCAGCGTAAACGTGAGCTTTTACAGCGTGATCGTTCGTCGAATTCCTTTCCAGAAAAATAGAAAAAAATCAAAATGAAAAGGCCTCTTTCTTGCGATCCGACAGGGACGATTGCACACGGTTTCGTTAGATCAGACCCGATATGATTGCCACTAATTTATGTTAAGCCCACCGGGGAATCGTTCAACCCGATTGAACTCTACTCACGTCTCCGGCCTATTTCGCCCAAACAAACGGCTCAACGGTCGGCTTTGGTTCGATTTATATGCCTCCTGTTCGATCCGATCCCCTCGATTTCGATTTTCACAAAAGGGCACCAAGCCACGCACATCAACGGTAGAAGTTCTTTGCTGTTTTTTTATTCTCTACACCTTCTTTCTATCTCTCTCTCTCCTTCTCTCTCTCCTTCTCTCACTCTCTCGTTGCTGTATCAAGTTCATCTCGAATTCGTCGAGTTTTCGCAGCAATCGTGTTTTCTTGTCTGCCGCTTTTCGCCCAATCTTCTCATTCCATTTTGTGAGTTCGGTTTCGGAGTCGGTTTCGGGGTGCTCTCCACACGATAACAAGTCGGCCGACCGGAAGGGCAAAAGCTTAATTTAATTAATTAGCTTTCCCTGCTCGAGCCTGCCGTGCCTTCAAGAAGGATGGCTGTGCTCGATCCAAAGAACGGCTGAACCGTCGCCTAAAAGGACGTGCATCCATCAGCGTGGGGCCGGCTTTCACTCTCGTCCTTTCGCCTAGTTCGTCCCGGAAGCGGGCCCGCTTATGGTTGAGATTTTCATTTTATAAACCGTATACGTCGATCACCCTCTACACCTGGTGGCATACAGCACCCGAGACCACGGGCCTCTAACATGCTTAACGTTTAATGGCTACGTGCAGCGGGTGCGCAATGTTACCGAACCAGCTCGCCTGGGTCGGGGCTTTGCGATGGATAAGCTCACGATTGATTGCCCGGTGCTGGAGTGCAGAAAAGGAAATCAATTAATTTTGTTGTACTTCGGCGTTTTTTGTTTCTCTTGCACTCCCATTGCCGTTGATTAACAGACCCCGGCCATAGATTGGGGGTGGAAATGGCAGAAAAAAGGCTAATGCGCTGGCGTAAACTTTCCGGTCCCAACACCGGGTCGTTTGCTGCCGGGCATCTTCGCTTCAACTCACCACACAGTTTTCGACTGCAAAGATACGCGTGCGGGCTTTCACTTGTGCCCCAACAGCGTTGATATTTCGCTTCTTTTTTTATAACGCTCTGTTTTACGATCCTAACGTGTTTCAACTAATTAGTGTGCCTTTTACGCCGGCCATGTGGCTTTCGGGTTGTGTTGGCTTTTTGGGGCAACGTTGACGAATGGTGCTAACCCCTTTTTGGCCAGCACCGGTCGACCCTCCGAAACCCAGCCTCGGGCAAGGTTTTCCGAGATGTGCACAAAGAAGCCACGCTAGCGCAACGGAGGCAGCGTTTCCTTATAAAGCAAACCGTCGTACGGAGAAAGCGGTCGTGTGCTCTTAGCAAAATGGGCAACAGCATCGAAAAGTCAGCTCTCCCGTCCCAAGTGCTACACGTGCACCGTTCCCGCGCATCAGGGCTCGATGCTGCAGTTCGGGTACGAGGAAAAGCGCGGAAAACAGGGAAAACGCCCACGGTGATCGTTTCGAGAGGATTTTTTTCTTTCCTCGAGTGGATTGTCGAATCGACGTCGAAAGCACCAGTTATTGAAGAACGTGTTTTTCTCGTGCATTTTGTTTTGCTTGCTTGTTGTTAGTTTGATTTCGAAATCGGGCTAGCAAAGAATGCTACAGCACTACAGTTTTCGATAGAGGAATGAAATGTTTATCCGGGCGCCGAGCGGCAAAAGCAACAGCACTTCAGCCTTCTAGTATTTGCATTACGGAGGTAAATAATTTACTATAATTGGGCAGCACTTCCACCGATCGATGGATCGGGGGCAGATAATGTCAACTCAATTATGTTAGTTAGTTCGACGATAGTGCTTTCACTGTACAAACAAATTTCCTGACCGCCGATACACGTTTCCAGTTCCAAAAAACATGAGCACGTGGTTGTTTGGTAAGTGTTATGTAGTTAAACGTACGAAACATCAAGTGCTCTTGAATGAACAGATCACAGGTGTGTGTGTGTGTAAATGGATATCAAACAAAAAAACGTTAGATGGCATTGGGATGATTGAACATTTTTTACATTCATTTACTATTTTAAGCTAACACACATAGTTTAAGCTAAATATTAAATGAAAATGAACTTAAAAATCATTTCATCACATGAATCCCGTTGCAATGAACTGCAATGAATAATATTTGTATGCCTATCCATATATGCTTCTAGAATGCAAAATATATTCACCCCTATATTAACACCTTCACAGTTTTGTCCGAGCAGTGCTCGTCCACATTGAGCGCGCCCTTGCCCTCTACTGATTTGCCCGAGCAGTGCTCGGGCAGTTTTGATTCACCCCTTCACAGTCCTTCAATTTTGAGAAACAGGGTCAAAAGGTGTCACCCTTTTTTATTTTAGTGTGGAAGAACCGTGCTCTACAATTCAAAAAATTTAAAGTTTGTATTCTTTTTTATTGAGATTTTATGCTTAAAAATGATAATTGGTTCAATGTTTCAGAAAATTTGTTAAAAACTGCTTGATTGTTTTCAATATCAATGAATTCTATTTTTTAAACTATACCATACTTTAAATTTCATCGTAGTTTTCTTTTGCCTGGAGCAAGGAATTCTATTAAGAGAATCTTATAATAATATTTAGTTTCTTTGCGCAGCTTATAACCGCACTTGCTTCTGCACGAACGATGGCTGGTGAGCATTTCCTTCCATCAAAAAATCGTTGTAATTTATAAAAATTTTACGATTTAAGCATAAAAGTAATAAAACGCAACACATATATTCATGGAGAATCTATGCATGCTCATTAAAATGAAGAAACAACAGTGCACAAGGCAAATTAGGAAGAATAAAGTTTAATCAAAACTACCCGAGCTGCTTGGGCAAATCAGTAAATACACGCTTGCATGCAACAATTGCATAAAAATCAAGCCCACGCTCGTCGCTAAGCGGTTCGATTCGGCGTCGCATTTTGAACGCCAAAATCGCCAAATTTCAATTCGCTAGTAACGAGAGATCATGCGTCGAGGAGGATGCATGCACCAGCTGGTTTATCGCACTAAAGCTATTGGCTTTCCCCTCCAAATATTATCGGTACATATTGTCGATCTTTCTGGCGCATGATAATTAGCATGCCATCTCGTTTGCTCTCGTTAGCTATCGATCGGATTATTCTAAGCACACTGTAGGATCATATTGAGTGTCGTATCTTGCCGGTCATAATTCGGTCGCAGTATTTCATCGTTTATAATTATCATTTGTCGGCAATTAAAAATTATCATTTGGCATATGGCACTTGGGTGCGTAAGCACATAAGCAGGATCATCGATAGTATCAGGAGCGTGCAGCCTCCTCGATGGATGTTCTCGAGCGACGTGATTGGTCTAACCGCACTATGAACTGACGTGTACGACAACCGGACACTGCATTCCTTTACGGTGTAATATCATCTGGTGTCGTACAAAACAAACATTCAAAGCTAGCGAGAATATTGAATTCCATCACAGAAATTATTCGCATACAGTTTTCTTCTTTGTTTTACGTTCAAAATTATAGTTGTAGGTGGAAAAACAACATAAGTTCTATTTAAATCTCACAACTTATGACCACCAAGATCGATACGGCCATCTCATAGTGTGTTTAGAGCAATGAGATCGAAGGTAAATAAGATGGGTTACGGATTATCACGTGTTAGAGCGATCGACGATATGTGCTGATAACACTAGAGGGAGAAAGCAATCAAATTTGCCAATGCGTGGGAGCGGAGTAACCATAGAGATCGCTTGCCCTAGGTATCAGCTAGGTGCAGCCTCCTTGACGCATGCTCTCTCGGTACTAACGAAGCCAGAATCCATCAAAATCGGGCCGTTTTTGGGGTCTTTTTGGGGACTTTTTGGGGATATTTGCGAAATATCCAAGCGCGCAGTCACTCTGTCCAGCACGGAGGCTCATTTGGCACTGCTGGTATGATTTTTTTGGATTGCAATTAAAAATAATTATTTCGTGTATGGATTGTGGGCGCGTGAGCAGAAAAGCAAGATCATGCGCGCACTACTTCCTTGACGCACATGTTCATGTATTTCCGGAATGTTCAAGCGCATGGTCACCGTCTGTGGCGAAGGCACATTTGGCACTGCTGATAAAATATAACTTGAAGGCAATTAAAAATTATCATTTGGCATATGGCACGTGGGTGCGTAAGCACATAAGCAGGACCATCGATAGTATCAGGAGCGTGCAGCCTCCTCGATGGATGTTCTCGAGCGACGTGATTGGTTTAACCGCACTATGGACTGACACGTACGACAACCGGACACTGCATTTCTGTAAGGTGTAATATCATCTGGTGTCGTACAAAACAAACATTCAAAGCTAGCGAGAATATTGAATTCCATCACAGAAATTAGTCGCATACAGTTTTCTTCTTTGTTTTGCGTGCAAAATTATACTTGAAGGCGGAAAAACAAGATAAGTTCTATTTAAATCTCACAACTTATGACCACCAAGATCGATACGGCCATCTCATAGTGTGCTAAGAACGATGCAATCGATAGTAAATAAGATGGGTTGCGGATTATCACGTGTTAGAGCGATCGACGATATGTGCTGATAACACTAGAGGGAGAAAGCAATCAAATTTGCCAATGCGTGGGAGCGGAGTAACCATAGAGATCGCTTGCCCTAGGTATCAGCTAGGTGCAGCCTCCTTGACGCATGCTCTCTCGGTACTAACGAAGCCAGAATCCATCAAAATCGGGCCGTTTTTGGGGTCTTTTTGGGGACTTTTTGGGGATATTTGCGAAATATCCAAGCGCGCAGTCACTCTGTCCA
The DNA here is from genome assembly GCF_943737925.1 of Anopheles nili. Taxonomy (NCBI): domain Eukaryota; kingdom Metazoa; phylum Arthropoda; class Insecta; order Diptera; family Culicidae; genus Anopheles; species Anopheles nili. The sequence goes on from NC_071292.1 coordinate 57,403,079, forward strand.
GCACGGAGGCTCATTTGGCACTGCTGGTATGATTTTTTTGGATTGCAATTAAAAATAATTATTTCGTGTATGGATTGTGGGCGCGTGAGCAGAAAAGCAAGATCATGCGCGCACTACTTCCTTGACGCACATGTTCATGTATTTCCGGAATGTTCAAGCGCATGGTCACCGTCTGTGGCGAAGGCACATTTGGCACTGCTGATAAAATATAACTTGAAGGCAATTAAAAATTATCATTTGGCATATGGCACGTGGGTGCGTAAGCACATAAGCAGGACCATCGATAGTATCAGGAGCGTGCAGCCTCCTCGATGGATGTTCTCGAGCGACGTGATTGGTTTAACCGCACTATGGACTGACACGTACGACAACCGGACACTGCATTTCTGTAAGGTGTAATATCATCTGGTGTCGTACAAAACAAACATTCAAAGCTAGCGAGAATATTGAATTCCATCACAGAAATTAGTCGCATACAGTTTTCTTCTTTGTTTTGCGTGCAAAATTATACTTGAAGGCGGAAAAACAAGATAAGTTCTATTTAAATCTCACAACTTATGACCACCAAGATCGATACGGCCATCTCATAGTGTGTTTAGAGCAATGAGATCGAAGGTAAATAAGATGGGTTGCGGATTATCACGTGCTAGAGCGATCGACGATATGTGCTGATAACATTAGAGGGAGAAAACAATCATATTTGCCAATGCGTGGGAGCGAGAGCATCCCTGGAGTGACCTTCGAGATCGCTTGCCCAAGGTATCAGCTAGGTGCAGCCTCCTTGACGCATGCTCTCTCGGTACTAACGAAGCCAGAATCCATCAAAATCGGGCCGTTTTTGGCACGTTTTTCGGCGTCGTTTTAATTTTTCGCGGAATATTCAAGCGCACGGTAACCGTCCGTGGCGAAGGCTCATTTGGCACTGCTGGTATAATCTTTTCGGATGGCAATTAAAAATGATTATTTTACATATTGCACGTGGGCGGGTGAGCAGAACAGCAAGATCATCGATAGGATCAGGTGCGTGAGCAGAACAGCAAGATCATCGATAGGATCAGGCGCGTGCAGCCTCCTTGACGCATGTTCTCTCGGTACGAAAGTGGCCAGAATCCATCAAAATCGGGCCGTTTTCACGTTTTTGGGGCGTCGTTTTAATTTTTCGCGGAATATTCAAGCGCACGATGACCGTCCAGCACGAAGGCTCATTTGGCAATGCTGGTATATAATCTATATGGATTGCATTAAAAATTACATTTGGCATATATGGCACGTGAGTGCGTAAGTATATAAGCAGGATCATCGATAGTATCAGGAGCGTGCAGCCTCCTCGATGGATGTTCTCGAGCGACGTGATTGGTCTAACCGCACTATGAACTGACGCGTACGACAAACGGACACTGCATTTCTTTACGGTGTAATATCATCTGGTGTCGTACAAAACAAACATTCAAAGCTAGCGAGAATATTGAATTCCATCACAGAAATTATTCGCATACAGTTTTCTTCTTTGTTTTGCGTGCAAAATTATACTTGAAGGCGGAAAAACAACATAAGTTTTATTTAAATTTTACAGCTTATGGCCATCTCGCCACGTGCTAGAGCGATCGACGATATGTGCTGAAAACATTTATTATGACCGACAAATTACTGCGATCGAATTATGACCGGTAAGATACGACACTCAAAAAGATCCTACAGTGTGCGTAGAATAATCCGATCGATAGCTAACGAGAGCAAACGAGATGGCATGCTAATTATCATGCGCCAGAAAGATCGACGATATGTACCGATAATATTTGGAGGGGAAAGCCAATAGCTTTAGTGCGATAAACCAGCTGGTGTATGCATCCTCCTCGACGCATGATCTCTCGTTACTAGCGAATTGAAATTTGGCGATTTTGGCGTTCAAAATGCGACGCCGAATCGAACCGCTTAGCGACGAGCGTGGGCTTGATTTTTATGCAATTGTTGCATGCAAGCGTGTATTTACTGATTTGCCCAAGCAGCTCGGGTAGTTTTGATTAAACTTTATTCTTCCTAATTTGCCTTGTGCACTGTTGTTTCTTCATTTTAATGAGCATGCATAGATTCTCCATGAATATATGTGTTGCGTTTTATTACTTTTATGTTTAAATCGTAAAATTTTTATAAATTACAACGATTTTTTGATGGAAGGAAATGCTCACCAGCCATCGTTCGTGCAGAAGCAAGTGCGGTTATAAGCTGCGCAAAGAAACTAAATATTATTATAAGATTCTCTTAATAGAATTCCTTGCTCCAGGCAAAAGAAAACTACGATGAAATTTTAAGTATGGTATAGTTTAAAAAATAGAATTCATTGATATTGAAAACAATCAAGCAGTTTTTAACAAATTTTCTGAAACATTGAACCAATTATCATTTTTAAGCATAAAATCTCAACAAAAAAGAATTCAAACTTTAAATTTTTTGAATTGTAGAGCACGGTTCTTCCAAACCACAAATAAAAGAGGGTGACACCTTTTGACCCTGTTTCTCAAAATTGAAGGACTGTGAAGCGATTAAGCATGCTACGAGTGCGATGCTCATGTGTCGTAAATATCGCTTGCTGTGGATCATTTGTACAGGCCCTAAAGATGAAAATTCATAAACTCGTGTCACAAACCCATCCCGGAACATTCTCGCTATTCGCCAAAAATGCAAAACTGTTTGTGTTTTTCATTGAATCACAAACAGACGCGCTTCGTCTGCGAGTCGTTGATTTAGAAATCGTCACACCGATATCCGCGAGTACCGACGCGGAAACCTTACACGGTGGCTAAACAGGCAGACGAAAACGGCTAAAAACATCCCACTTCTTTAACCGTGTCAAAGCTGGCTGGATTTTGAAATACCACAGCAGCACCCGCCAGGCCGAGGCCATCACCCGGAGGCGACAAATTACACACGACGACGATACGCTGCACGAGCACGCGTTCCACCATCGCGACGGGCGTTGAAGAAACGTGTCGTCCATCCAGCTATTCGAAAGGACGCGCGAGTGTTTGACTTTCGCGTGAGTGGTGGAAAATCTAGACCGAGAGGCGAAACGTCATTCCTCGATGGCGTCACACAGGGAAAAGCAAAAAACCCGGCAGCTAAAGTATTTGGCCGCCGTCCAATCTTGGGGGAGGCGTGTGTGTGTGTTTTTTGTTGGCAGGCTCGGCCAGGATTCATGGGGCTTCTGTCAGGACACGGACGTTTTTGCAGCGATGGGACGAAGGCTTGGACGCTTAAAAGCAGACAGCTGGTCGGTTTTGCTCGTGCTTTCCCAGGAGCGATAACATCGCACACGGTTATCCTTTTTCCTTCCTTTCGTTAATCTCGCCAGCCGAACCGACCAAAGGAATGCTATTTTCTGTGCGCTCGTAGCTCGTGTGTTGGCATCTGGGTTGGGCGTTTGGCGCCATTTCACCGGAGTCCTGTCGATCGAAGTCAATCTAGCGGCCGTAAATCAAATAATATCTTAATTGAATATTTCACCTCAAACGTCGCTCCGGTGCGGATGCGATGCCATGCACTGGTCCTATTCGAAGCCCGTGGCTTGTGGTTTGAAGCATCGTGGTCGTGTCCTGGTGCGGCATGCCGACACGTTCCAGCAGCGGAGCTGGGATCTGAAATTTGATTTGGGGCTTTAAAACGAAATTTACGCGCGTTGTTTAACGCTTTTGAGCGATGGGTCCGTGCCGGAAAACGATCAAATGGCCGTAGTTTTATTGTCGTTGTAACGGAAGCCCACGGACGATTGCATCCGTGTGTTCCGGCAGGGAGCAAATGAGTTCAACCTTCACCCGGTTCGCAGCGGTGCTGTGAGCTTTCACCTAGAGCAACGGGAAACGATCGGAAAAACGGGTCATTGCATTAAAAAGTAGGGCACCCCAGCGCCACAAACCCTACACGGTCGAACAAAATGGATATTAATTGTCTCAAATTAGGGGGAAAGTGTAATTTACATTATCATAATTGTACGGGTGAAGTGGCACGTGCATTTGCCCGATAAGCCGGAGTGATCTCGTCGAGTGTCGCTGCTTTCCCACCCCGTGATGGCGTACTCGTCCTTCAACCGGGTCGGTTACGAGTGGCGTCATTTCCAGGGTCGCTACTCTATTACTACGGACGTCCTTGCATTTGCATTTCTTGTCCGCGTGGAAACGGTGGAAAGCGAAAAGAAATAAATGTTATTTGCCCGTTAATTACATTCACTGGCTCCTGGATCCACCAGTGTACCGTCGCTTTTCCTTTATTTCTGTACCGTTTATTATTTACCAGCCGGTGGCGTTCGCGAGGTGTAATTCGGTTTGGAAATTTGGGGCTTCCTTACGAGCGCAACCTCAGCTCGAGGCTTGCTCGAGCGCATTGCGCTCCTACGGAGGTTTTATGGGGTGGTTTTTCTGGAGTTGGGTGGATGTAAAGCCACCTGCATCCTGCCCGTCGAACGCTGCAGATGGCCACCGTCGATTGTGTAAATGCGGCGCGAACCGGAACGGACCCGTCCGGAGCGGTGGTTGTAATGTCCGATTTTAATTCCATGCTACCGGTCGGGGCTTGCTGGCTGTTAGAAGCAAGTGGTGCGATGCCCTTAATGACACCGCATTTAAATGAGCTTCCGCTTAAAACGGCTCTCGAATGGTGACAACACCGAACGGTGACACCACCGGCAAGGTGCGGTTTGCAGTAAATTTGTTTCGGTAGTATTTTCGGGTGGCTAGAGTGGTTTAATGGTTGTGCATAATAGCTGTACAGGAACTGCGGAGCTGTGGAAGGAATAGTCGACGTTACTTTTTCTTCCGTTTTTTTTGTGCAATTTTACTCTTGTATCCCTGCCACTGTTCGGGCTTACCGATCTTTCGTACTAACTTTGTTCGCCTTTTTTTTGTACCGTTTTAGATCGAGCAATCTTCAACGAAACATATCATGTAGAAGTCTGAAACGGAGCAGCGCAAACCATCGTAACAATGCATATCAGCAAACGCCTCGTGTGGTAGTGATTACAGTGCTGCACAGTTTTATTATTAGTGGCAAGTTTTGATAGCCTGTGAGCCACCTACCAAAAGCTTTACAATTACTAGTGTTAAGTCGTGCGCACGTGACCAGCGTGTCCGCGTGTCCTGTGTGATCCAGAGCTCGTTCAGCTCATACATATCAATACAAGCGAACCATTGAGTGCAAAAGGACGACATCCGGTTACTTATATTGGGCACGAATTTATATCCCACGTGCCCTAACGCAGGCGTACCGAAACATTCCGCGAGTGGAAAACCAAACCGTGGAAAAGCGGTTTGATACGTGGGAAGTGAAAAATAGAAGACAGCACAATCTCGCCGTTACATCCCCACCAAATACCGACGCGTTCGAAGGACGATTTTTGAAGCCGTACAACCGTTTCCTCCCAATCGCCCCCACCGGGGCCCGCTTCCGGTCAGTGGGCCGTCGCCGACACCGATGCATCCCTTGCGCTGCACCAGATGGCACCACCGGAAACGGAAATAATAGGAGATCGATTTTGCTGCTGCTGGCCTCGCTGCCGCTGTCACCACCGCTACCGCCCGGCCCGATGCCCACGAAACGTCGCGGTGATCAATTGAGGGATTGTTCCGTTACATTGCCACTGGACATTCTGTAAGTGTGCCTCGCTTGGGACCGCTTTATAACTCAATGTTCGCTTCATCAGCTCGAGAACCGGACGATTTGGCGATATCCGTCGAGTTGGGATGGTAGTTTATTAGCACCGGAGATGAGCGTTGGCGTGCGCAATTCATACCGAGCGCAGGGACGATTGCAAGGATTTCCGTTACTGTATGATACGGCAATTAAACCGTGCTGGCGGGAATTTTCCGATAGCGTGCTGATGAGTTAAGGGCTGTTTTGTTTGCTGAGAAAGGTTTTTTGTACAGGTTTTTCTGTGCACGGAATATTACGCAGAAAATTAGAGCAAAAAAATTAAAATAATATAACATGAATAGCTCAGAGTTTCATCGTTGAGGCATTTTCTATCTCATTTTTTCCGATGGACACAATAGAGCTCAAACAAAAACCGTGGTTAAACAAACTCTACCTATTTGGTAGCTAATTCATGATAAAGCAATTTTCCTGAACCCCGGCCGGTCCGTTCGCAGCCCGCTTCGTTATCAATTATGCACCATTGCAATCATAGGACTGTCATTGTGCGTTGGCTGGACCATTTGCCACGTGATGTTCAAGGTCACGACCCGTTGCTGGACGATCGTTGAGATGAATCCGTGTAGACTCGCGGTGCCCAACCGGAACGTTCTCTACGCAAGACGTCCCGTGAAAACGGCTTCAGCACGGTGACATTCGACGGCAACCGTGAAAATATCACTCACTCTTTCTGTCTCACTGCCCTGCTTCTGGCAATGGCGAATGCATCCGATGGCGTTGGCAACCGACAACGCCACCTACGATGAAACGATGTCTGCAGGGAGGCTTGAAATCGATACACCCATAGCAAGGAGAGTAGCGTTTATACCCACCCGTTCATATGTGGAACGGTACCTGATGAAACACAAATTTCCAAGCCTACCTCGATGCGCTGGGAAAGCGAGCTTTAGAAGCCATTGCACCCATTCCACCCATTCCGGAACTCACAGTTTTCGTGTCAGGAAATTGAAATCACGAAATGATAATGGAATTAGGATACCGAATAATTTACAATGAAGGACGGGGTGCCGTTGGCAAGATCGGAAAGGAAAATCGATACCCGAGGCAACCCCCAATCTGGAGGGTGTCGGAATTGCAACCGGGCCCTTGGGTGGTAGAGGCGTCGATGGGAAAAGAAGAAGCCTTGCCGTGTGGATGTGTGGAGGCGAACGTCGACAAACTGGAGAATGACACGGTATCGAGTGCCGAGCCCGGGGGGCGGTGCCTTTTAAAGGAAGATTGATGTTTTCCAACGAGTCGGGGAGGGCGCTCAATTTAATTATGTGTTTGTGCCGAGGAACCCGTTCCGGTCGGGGCTTTGATGGTTTCGTGTTGCAGGAATTCTGCGCCGTTTCGGAATGTAGGAAGTGCTTCACCACTCGGTGTGGAGTAACTTCTCGTACGCTTCGATGCGTAATGGAAGATGTAAGACTTAATTAGGTTTCTCTTTTGTGACCCATCTTGCAGTGTATGTTTGTGTGAGAGCATCCAAAACACGCCATATATATTAACTAACCAAGGGCATGGGAGGGCTGAAAGCATGACATAAAGCGTTTTCTCCGCAAAATATAGAGAACTTTCGAATCATCCCAAAACGCCAAGCGAAAAACGCCATCCTTCCTTCCAGCGTGCCTGGCTGCATGCGATGGCGCAACATATGCTTGAAACGGACTGAAACAACCCGCCACTACATCAATGACACGTGCGGTTTCCGTTCCACTCGTAACAGGTCCGTTAATCAACGGCTGTCGGCCACCAGAACGAACCGTCTCACGTCCGCCCTGCCATCGCCAAGTTCCTGCTGGCAGGTGTAAGTTAGCGTGCGGCTGCCTCGACAGCCAGCTGCAAAGTTTGGTCCTTGGCCGAAGCAACAACTCCTAGTGGAGCGTGCATGCGTCGGCAGTCCTGCCCAAGGATACGCGCCTACTAGCTCCCTGCGAGGTGAGACGTCCGAGCCGGAACAGAGTGGCAAGGTATCGGAAGGGCGCATCTATCGAGGTGTGCATTGGTGCGGCAACATGTGGATGGCCTTCGGGGGTCGTTTTTAATTCTAAAGCTCACCACTCCTTGGCAACCCCAAAGGCGGCCTTTCGCCTATAGATTGCCGCTGTGTGCGTTTGCACATTGCAGGCGTTTTGCGTTGTTTGCTGTGCTGTTTTTTTTTTGTTTCGGGTTTCGAGTTCCAAACCACATGCTCGCTGCAGTTCAACCGACGACCGAGCCACTTGCTCGACCGGAAGTTGTCAAGTTTTGCATTCACCGCGTTACAGGTAGGTCGTCGGGAATGGAAGGACGCTTTATCCTCGGTTTGGCACACCACACCACTCAACCGGGTTACTTCGAGTTCCTGGAGCTGCTGGTGCAAGTTCCTAATGGTAGTAAACGCAGTGGCGCAAGAAAATGGGCCCCATCCGCTCGCAATGTGGCACATCCGCTCTGTCGAGGTGCCTTCCTCCCGGTGTGGTAATGGCCACACCAAAGTGCATCACTGCGTGTAACATTGTTTCGTCCATAGTACAGCGCCCATTAAATAGGGGAGCATTGTGTAATTAAATTCCCGCACCCCAAAAACCCACCTCCAAGGACCCCAGGGCAAGGTGGTTGCCTTGAGTGCGCTTAGCCCCCGGGGCGCAAAACGGGAACAGAAAAAGGACCCCGGGCACTCTTTCCGGAATTATTTGCATATGAATGTAGTAATAATCAGTGACATGTGATTGCAGTGTCGTGACGGGAAGGTATTCTGCTTCTTGCCAGACCGGGGAGCTTTTTCGTCCTCGTCAGGGACATTACCCACACATACGCAGATACACGCTCACGGCACCATTTAGCCATATTAGCAGCTATTTTTCGCTCCGGTCGGAAACCGACCAATCGATCGCGGCTGTAAACTGACTTCCGGGCAATTTACGAGCGTTGTAAAACGCCCATTAGCTAACCAACTGGTTCGTGGGTTCGACGCGTGGCCGTAAATGGAGTGCTCACCAACCTTGGGGGTGGATGAATTAGAGCTTTTCCAACCACCAAAAGCGCCTCATTCGCCAGTCGAAGGGTAGCTACATGCGGGGTGGCTTTGTTACGCTGGCCGATACTTTCACTTGCACTCCGTTCCCGTACCGTTTGATTGACCTTCATTATCCTTCTCAGCCAGTCCGAATGGCGGTGGTGCCATTAAATGTTCGCCCTCTCTCTCTCTCGGTGCACTTCAATCAAACACGGTGCTGATAATTAAATTATCGACGATCGGTAATACCACAGGCTCACACGGTGGCTCGATTTCACCACGGGCCCGGAATTAGCTGCCCCATAAAATCCTATTGCCATTGTTCACATTTCACGTTCGAACGAGCGGCTCTCGGAGACCCTTCGCTACTTTACCCGCCAGAAGATCCGGCTCTACGGGGGAGCAGGGATTTCGTAAATACGTAATGAATTAGTTATTGATCGATATTGTTTTGATATTTCGAACCGACGTCCGAAGAGCACGCGCTCAAGTAGGTTCGGTCGGCCATTTTGCTGTGGTAGGGCCGCAAACAATGGACACGTTCTCGCACACAGATAATGAGGGTGCTGTATCGTGATGGCTCTCTTATCGATGAGCCGCCGAAGGTTTGATGCCATTTTTCGGAAGCGTCATATAAAATTAAGCACGCCAATGTCGACCGAAGGACCTTCGGGTTCTGGAAAAATGCTCATGTTGGTTCTAGCCCGTTTACCTGCTACTTTCGGGCAGATGGGGAGAAGAAAAGGATCCTTTCGTCGAGTCGAGTATCCATGTGCGTGTGTGTGTGTGTGTGTGGAGTGGGTGGGTGACTTTTTCGCACAACCCACCACCGCCCCTGAAAGGGCGACCGTGCGTGGGGGTTTGCGTTGACGAAGTGGTAGGAATTGAATTAGGGTATACATGACAATCAATTACCGAAATTTATCATCTGTCGTCGGTGATGCATCGGTGGGGTTTCCTGCTAGTTGGGCTGAACTGCCTTGTCCGGGGGTAGCACCGTACCGGGAATGGGTCATTGGCGATTGTGTGTTTTTCAATGCCGTAAATAAAAGCCATTTTCTCGGGAGAGGGTTTTATTTACACACAAGCGCTATTGATACAGGAGCGCTGTTGATATCGGACCATTGAAGGCTTTTCTCTGGGAAACTCACGGTGGATGGAGGTCCTCTGGAGTGGCGTATATTTTCATCATTGCTCACCAAAGCGATGAACGTAAAGCCAGCGCGAGTGCGCTGGTACGAACGATTTGTCGTTTATCGAAATCGTTTATTCATCGTGTGTCGTTTAGATGGGGAAAAGAAAAAAGACACCTCAACTCACACATGTGATGCCACCAACAGGTGATTTCTTTGCACGAAACACACCAAAATACCCAGAACGTAGCGCAAAACAGGACGCAAACCAGAAAAAAAACACACACACACACGCAGTGCCCAACAATAACATAAAAAGAAACGGTCATGAAAGCATCGGCGCGCCATTTCGTTTCTCGTAAATCAAATTAAGGGTGTTTTCTATTTTTTTCTTTTCTCTTCTTGAGCTTGAGGTTTTCTTTCTTCGAATTGATCGATATTGCATGTTATGATTGTGGGCTGGGCTGGCTGATTCCCCGGGTGCTTCGGTGGCAAGGTTTGATTTCATGTCGTCCTTCCCGGAGCCTAGCTAGAGTCCTCCGTACAAAACGGTACTATTTTTAAGGTACCTCTCGCTTCCGAGAGCGGCCACAAAACGCACAAAGGACAAAGGTATGGATGGGCTCGTGGCTGCTCGAGTGTGCTTTAATGGAGCGCCCTCGGAGTCCGTGTCCGTGACTTCTTGAAGCGCTTCCCGTTCGAGCGGTCCTGCCGGCCGGCATCGATGGTGCGTATTCCTACGGCTAATACGTCTCATTGGGAGCATCGCCATTGTTGTTTACCTGAAAAACGAGAAAACGAGAGCCCCGGGAACGACGTGTCGTTGAAGAAAATGTCACTCCTGCTTGGGGACAACGGCCCGTGGGCCATGGGTAAAAAACACAAGAAAACAATATTACGAGGCAACGTGGCATCTCCGAGTCTCTGGCGTACGGGTGCGAAGGTGAATTTTATGAATAAATTTATTTTCGAAATAATTATTTTATCGCTCCCACCGCTCCGGGGATAACAACAACGGGGATGTTTGTTTTTTCTTTGTTGTTGTTGTGCTGCGTGCCATTTTTTTTCGCCCTCGGGGTCGTCCCGTTTCGTTTCGCACACCCAAAAAGGGCCGCCTGACAGCGGCACAGGGCACGATCCTAATAAACGCTAATGGTTGCCGAACGCAGCGCACGGGCGGGAGATTTTATGGCCGCTTCCGGTCACGAATTGTTGCACCGGTCGACCGGGATGAAGCCAGCGAGGAAGCCACCGACCGGGTTAAAGGGCCATCCGCCAATTAAAGACAATGTTTCGGCTAGATAAATTTGGGCCCACCGGGTGGAAGATGTATTTTCTCGTATACGTGTATGGTGCTGCCGAGCGCTTCGGGCTCACTTTCCTTGTCTTGTCGTTCGAAGGAAATCTCTTGCCCTCGTAAAAATGCGGCACCGGCGATAAAGGACGGTTACGGAGGCTCCCGTTTTTCATGCCAAACCAACAATGGGCGATGGGTGAGCCCGATTATTATGCATCGGGGCGTCGAGGTGCGTATAAAAACGCAAAATTGTCCCAGCACGACAGTGAACAGGCGTTTCCGCCTCCGCGTAGGATCTCGAGTGACAACCAGAATGGCCTACCAAATCAAATTTGCACACCCACACACCAAAGCGCTCGGTTTTATAAGTTAAGTTTTATTTCCGCAACCAAGCAATCGTAATACGAGCCTTTGTCAAATCGCTCCCAATTGCTCGTCTTTCCACGTTCGCTCGAGCGCATATTGTGAGTGGAATGCTAAGCGCTTTGTCTGCTCGAATCGAATTCATTCGGTTTCGGTAACATTTCGGGCCCAACCGTGATGAATTATTCACCGCCGGTGTCGCTGGCGTGGGAGCTAAATTCGAAAATAATTTCCTCCGTATTTTGTCGGTTCTTGCGGCGCAACTTGTGCCACTCGCTAATAGGGCACCGTTGTTCCAAACGAACCGTTGCCACCGGATGGGTGGGAAAAGTGCGCAAGTGGGCTTTGCCTTATCCGAACGTGATTGAAAATCATAACCATGGCTAAAGGGGGTGGGTTTGATTTTTCCGAAAGCTTGCATACTTAGCCGACTTGGATTCTCGGATTTAAAGCTTCGTTTTCGGACATTTCTTACTGTGCAATTTCTTTCTCTTCTCCACAGATGGTTACCCAAAGCGGCTATGAGGCCCCTCGGGCCAGATCCTTCTCACTCGGATTGCGTCCTCGTGGTAGGCGTATCGAGGCCTAAACTGGCGGCTCTCTTTCTGTCGGTGATGCTCCTGTCGCTATTCCTGACGTTTCACATCCTGTACGATAGCGCGGTGTACAGCATACAGGCAAGTGATCGCGAGTCCTGAGCCGATCGTGAATATTTAACTTTCTTTACTCTTCTCGCTTCTCCCTGACAGACGGCCACTGCGATTTCGGAGAATAAAATCGCCATCCTGACAAATCACATCCCCAATCCACCGGTTTTCAATCAGCCAGTCGTCTTTCCGAATCGGATACACTTTCCCAAGACTAGCCGTAGGTTACCACAAGTAAGCATTCGACCGGCGTAAAGAGCGCACAACACCCATCGTGCCAACCATCATGCATTAATTATGCGCTTTTCGCTCTCTCGTCCACGCCAGTGTTTAATAATAGGAGTGAGAAAATGTGGCACACGCGCCCTGCTCGAGATGCTGTACTTGCATCCAAGGATACAGAAGGCCGCCGGCGAGGTGCATTTTTTCGATCGCGACGAAAACTACCTGAGGGGGCTCGAGTGGTACCGGAAGAAGATGCCACACTCCTTCCGTGGCCAGATAACGATCGAGAAGAGCCCCAGCTATTTCGTGACACCAGAGGTCGGTATACCAGGGGTGCGGTTGCATAAGCGGTTGTAGGATGTGTGGGGGTGGGCACGAGCGTGCCAGAATAATTATATCATCACTGAGGTCGCCACCTACACCGTACGAAACGTCGAGCGGGTGATGAATTTAATGAAGCATCTGTTTGCATTTGCATTTTCCTCGCGCACATGGTCACGTGTCGTGTGGGTGGGGGAGGTCCTTTTGGGGTGAATGAGTATTGTGTCACTTTTCTGCTGGTGATGTTGCTGTTCGAATAGTTATGCACTGATTGATGGACTGGTGAGCTGAACAAGGTGCGGGACTGGAATATGTCCTTCCAACAGCTCTCGTGTCCTTGATGGTTTGCCGTCGCTAGAATTGTGCTTTTCTTTTATGCAAATGCAAGGTGAGACATTGCTTAATGCGGTCGATGATGCAGGGTAAATAATATTCGTATCTCATCCATATTTCATTTCGTATCCTCTTGTAGTTATACAAACACACACACACACACACACACCTCCGTTTAGAAGCGACAGATACTGCACAGAAAAAAAGCATGCGAAACAAGGATCAAATTTAGCATATCAGGTTTACGGAGGGATGAATGCTGTCACATGTTTATTACAAGCAACAAATGCCATTCCAAAAAAAAAAATATGCCCTCGTTTCTATTGTTCGTTCTCAGTGGACACGTGCATTGAACGAGGGATGAAAAGAGAAAGAAAAGGACCTCCTAAACTAGCTCGCCCGGTTATGCTAGTATTTATGTGTTTTCGTGCGGGGTTTCCAACCACTTTCGAGCAAATGCTATCTGTTGGCAGAAACCACACTAACCCATTTTACAAGAGGAAAAAAAAAGACACGTGAACGAAAAACGGAGCATAGATAAAAACGCTCCATTTCATTTTTACTGAATTCACCGACCGGTTCTTTCGGTTCGCACGGTTGTCGAAACGGGACAATCGAAACAGGGGAACGAAAACGGGACGAGCTGTCGAAAATTTGCAGTAAACAACATAAATAACATTATTTCGCCAGCCCGTGTGCCGCTAAATGAGCCATGAGAGTGGCACACGGCACCCAATGCCACCCGTGGGGGGTTGGCGTGTGAAATCGAACCGAACTGTGTCAGCCCGAAAAAGTATGACAACTAACCGGCTTCAGAATCATCCCTGCCATCTGTATGTTTTTTTTTTGTATCCTTCGTCTTTTCCTTCGCCTCTTACACAACGACGGGTTTTTCATTTTTCCAACCCAACTCGCAAGCAACAACCTTGCCCAAAAACGCGATGGCTACAAGCGGGTCAAGCTGCCATGCCGGAGCGTTTGCTAACTTTCGTCCCGCTCAAGCACACTCCCGGGGAACGCGCGTGCTGGATGGCGGTGAAATGCGCTTGCAAAAGTGAAATTTTCTTTCCACCTTCTCGCACCCAGCAAGACCTCCTCACGACAGCAAGGCCAAGGTGGGATGGGCCGCGCAACGCCCGAGCACCGACCGAACGTCCGACGGGCAGTAAATGAATCAATTTCAAGTGACAAGGTTTAGCGTGCGAAGGCAAGATTACAATCGCACCGCTGCAGGACGCCCGACCGCAAAGGACATTCGTTTGACCTAGGTCGTTGAAATTGAACCGAACGCGATCGATGATCCTGGTGGGCAGGTCGTGGGCGTTGATGATACGAGCGGGCTAGTGGGCGAGCGGGTGAGCGTAGGGTTGCAGCGAGAGGCGACCAAATTTGGCGAGCACGCTGGTTTGGAAAGTTCACGGTTGCACTTCTTCGCTCGTCCTTGAAGCGCTACTATTCATCCTCGCGCTCGGTGAGCTGTTCGATATTCGAAAAGGTTCGTGGCACGGCGTTGAACGTCCTTTTTCATGCTTCTCACGTCATTTTTCCGCTTTCGGTGGCGTTTGGGGATGGGGGATGCTGAGCGAAATGTAAAAAATAGGAGGAGAAAATTGATGTTACATGAAAGGGATGATAAAAAAATAGGCACTGGCGTTGCAGCTTTAATGGCTCGACAGGTGCCCTGGGCACTGTTAGGCAGTGGCCTGCAGACGTTGCGAGTAAACTTACCATCATGTTGCAAGGGCGAGTTGAATTCGTGAATCCTGGATCGAAAAACGTTCGTTACAACAAGCGCCCGGCCGGATCAAACGAAATCCGTCCCGAGGTGAATCACGCTAATTCGGTGAATCCCAGGAACGGGAATTCAGCTCGGTGGATAACACGAACGGGCTTCATCGGAAATCGATTCGTTGATTGGGACGACGTGAGAAGCGAGACAAGGATGGGCTGTGAGTCGTTGTGTGTTTTAAAGGAAGCCCGAGAGGGGTTTGTTTTCCAGCCCATTTTTGCCCCGAATCCGATGAACGGAATATCCACGCGCTTTGAGCGGGTGTTTGATCTGTCGATTCGCTACGCTTAATCGTAATTATTTATTTAGCCAACGCAAAACTCGAACACCGAACCAACATAAATGGGAGGGCAGAGGGAGAGATGATTACATTTGGAAGCTTTTTCCTGGGAATTGGTCCACCACCACCGTGTCTTTTATTATAACTGACAAAGTTTCCATCGTGTTCGATTGCGCCTTCCATTCGCAGGTTCCGGAGCGAGTCCGGGCGATGAATGCATCCATCAAGCTGCTGCTAATTGTAAGGGAACCCGTAACGAGAGCAATATCCGATTACACACAACTTCGAAGTCACGCGGCAACGGCAACGCTACCCCAGCAACAGAGTCTCTCGTCAACTTCTCCCCTGTCGAGGTGAGTAAACGCCAGCCCGGGTCAGTAATTGGGGACTTCTGGTTACTGCCGGTGAAAATCCTTATTTTAAATTTATTTTCCTTCACCTGCAATCCAACCGCATGTCTTCTTGTGACGGGAATACTGTACCTTCAATCCGAAAGTTTCATCAATATCCTAACTCAACAACTATTCCCTAGTCCGTTTAGATGTTTTAGTATCAATGTTGCTGTTGCTTTAGGACACCTTTCCCTGAGTCGATGCTGCTTTCGGTGTGGGATCTTGTTGAGTACCACACCTCAAACCTGTTGTGGTAACAACAGTCGCAACCCAAATCGACAGCTTTTTCCGTGGAAATGTCCAACGGATGTCAAAGCACAAGCGGTACGATCCTCGGTGACAGTCGGTTCCGCTGGGATGCTCGTGTACATGTGTGTACCATTTTTTCTCGTGGTTTTCCCGCCTCCATTTGGGTGGGGGAGTTATTGCGTAGGCCCGACCAGCCTCGTATGGTTAACCAACGAGACATACACGGTGGCCGGAGGGAACGAAACGTCTTGTGTTGCTTGCGTGTTGCTCGGTATCGGATTGCTTCCAAGAAGCGAGAAGCTCTCGGCAAAGCGCATATCAAACCGAGCCCAAAAATAACCGGCCGCAATTTGAATCGCAGTAGGCACAGCTCTAGGCGTTACCCTGGGTTTTCATCGTGCTTTCACAATCTAGTACTCGTTGCTCACGCTCACGCCAACAGCGCGCACGGGGGCTTGGAAATTCTTGGCAAACGAGAACCACCACAAGCGCCTCAACATACTGACGCACGGAGCTGCCATAGCCTCCGGCTTGGTAATTCGATATTTATCGTTACTTTTTTGTTAAACTTTGCCAACCCAAGCAGCGCTTTAATCGCAACCGGTGAAACGAGTCTCGGAATTCGTTTGATAAGCGCAAAGTAACGATCCTAGCATCGATGCCGAGCGTCCTCAGACTTTCCTGACGTTTGTTCCCGCTGGCTGTGAGGTCGCAGCTGCCCCAAAAAGTTCGACGCAACAGAAGCGTCACTAATCATCGGTCTCACGTGGGTCTAATTTGTTGGTAATTTTGTTTTAATTTTTCTTCCCAACTTACTTTCCCGGGCACATCACGCGCCCGTGACCTCGCGGGTTTTTTGGTTTTTCGCGAGCCACACTAATGATGAACGCTGTCTAATGCCCTCTTCGCCACGCGTTTCGCGGACCGAATGATGGAAAACTTTTAATTCGAACTTTTCGCGTCTTTTGCTTCCATGTTTTTTTTTTCACTTCTTCGTTTTAACCATTTCTATCTCTCTCTCTCTTTCTCTTTCCTGTCGATCGCGTCCTCACAGGTCGTTTGAAGAGCTGGCCATCCTGCCGAATGGAACGGTCAACGAAGCGTACCGACCGTTGGCCATCTCGCAGTATCACGTGCACGTCCACCGGTGGCTGGAGGTGTTCCCTCGCGAGCAATTACTGGTCGTCAACGGTGACCAGCTCATCGACGATCCGGTTTCACAGCTGCGGCGGATCGAGGATTTTTTAGGTAAGTGTTGTGTTCGGTGCTTTGGTGTGTTCGTTCCCTTAAACGGTGCCCTTGGCACCCGCTGGTGTCGGGTCCGTTAATCGAATAGTCGTCGAGTGTAATTTAGAGCCACCGGTGAATTTATGATGTGTTTTTTGTTTTGTTGAAGTCAGCTTTATTAGCTTACGAAACGCTCAGCGGGCTTTTTCTCGCTCTCTTTCTCTCTCACACTCTCTCTATCACTCAATGGATCATGGAAATGACATAATAACGGGGTCATTACGGGTTAACGTAGGTCAGTTGTAACTTTTCGGGGAGCTTAATGATGCAAATTGGTATGCCGCTCCTTGGTGGAGTTTTCCCACCCCACGCCCTATCACGCGAGTTTACACTCACACACGCATGCAAGCGCAAGCTGGTGGGGT
This sequence comes from Anopheles nili, assembly GCF_943737925.1. Classification (NCBI taxonomy): domain Eukaryota; kingdom Metazoa; phylum Arthropoda; class Insecta; order Diptera; family Culicidae; genus Anopheles; species Anopheles nili. Next base: position 57,420,437 of record NC_071292.1, read on the forward strand.
GTGAAATGGGTAGCGTGGGCGTCTAATTCAACGGTTGGAGCGTAATCATCTTTTAATTAACCCGCGGTGCCCAGCGAATGGTAGCGACTATTGTACCACCCGAGCGACCCACAAAGGTAGTGTTGTAGAACAATTCCAACCCGATTCCGGGTAACCGATAGGCAATCAATCATTCCTGGCACCGATGGCGCCCGGAAGCATCAGTCATTTAAAACCCATAAAAAGACTACCGTGCCAGGCTTTCTCGTTTCGTTCTATTGATTTTTTTGCTCTCCCGCTTTCTCCCGTTCGTGTTTGGGAATGCTTTCCGCGTGTCCTGTTGGTCGGTACGACCCTCCCCGGGGTCGGAAAAATCGCTTCATATCCCTCTAGCTACACGCGCGCGTCGTCGGGAATTGTGTTCATTAAAAACCAAGTGATGAGCGGTTTTACGTTCGACAGCGCCACCATCGACGACGGTCGCGATTGATGGCCCGGTTTGGACGGTGGAACGGGAAGGGCGTTTTCAATTTTCCCGACCAATGAGCGAAAACAATCGTGCCCTCTTCCTGCCCTCGAACCGGTACGGTTCGCGCGCCATTATTAGAACTCGCAAACGAGACGAACCTGCCAGCGACCTGCCATCTTCAGTAATTAGAAAACTTTTCCCTTGCGGTATTTGCGCCGTAATTTGACGGCGAGATGCTCATTCGTAATTGCATTTATTTTGCGGACAATGCTCGCAGCACCAAACCGGCAGGTGTGCCACTTCTTTGGGGGTGATATTTTAAACGATGCCATTATGGAAGACGCGGGATTGAGCAAAGCCGAGCTTTTAGAAACCGATGCCGTCTCTCGATCGTCGATCACAACGACCGGGAGCTGAGCTGGGCGTTATCACTCATCCCAACTCGGGTCGAGCTGTCGTTAATCTGTGTGCTTAGGTGGCTCTGAAACCAGCGCTGACTGAGGCTTCCGTTGACGGAGCGTTTGCTTTTCAATTTCCCTACCAGCGCACCCGGGGCGGGCTTTAATCACACGTGGCTTAGAGCCCTTTGGGGGATTACGTTTCACAGATCGTCGGCACCCTCAGTAGCTCGTTCCCTTTCTATGGGTGTTCCTTTCGTTCACGCTTCGGCTGGCGTGGCATTTCAATTTTATCGATTTTCTCGCAACACGCGCGTGTTTGCTTGAGCCCACCCACACACGCACGTGTGCATGCGTGAGTGTGTGGGGAAAGAATCAACGGAAGCGAACGGGGATGATATTTTTACAACGAGCTCAGCGATAATTAACGGATTACCGTGAACCATGCAGAGGATTGTGAATAGCGCCCTGTGTTTGTTCCGTGTAAATGCCATGGTTCACAGCTCGAAATCGCACCAACCAAACCCGAGGTCGGGCCGATCATTAGCCGCTATCGATCCAACGGTCAAACAAATCCTATTTGGAACGCATCACATATTTACCAGCGCTGGATGATAAGACAAAAAACAACAGTTTGTCAGTTTTATTTTCCCTCGCATTGCCACTAATGGGTTACAATGTTCATTTGTGTACCCCGTCCATATTTTTATTCCACCTCAAAACTCTTCAAAAGCAACAGTGTTCTCTTTTGCTATCGGGAAAGTTTCAAGCACTCCCTTTGGCCGTTCGATCGGGCGGTAAATGGGCGTCAACGTAATGGTTTTTGCAAAGTTCTTTTTTTTTGCTGCCATTCAAGTGCCGGTACTCTCGGCAGTACCAGCGGCAGACATAACGAATCTCCGGCTAACAGGAATTCATCTTTCTAATTGACGGGGCTTTCTTTCGACGGTTGCTGGAATATCTAAAAATACACTTCAATTATTTTGAAGATCCTGCTCCTGGGGCACAAAATGACGTTCGCTTTTCGCTGAATTTGTCGAGCTTCCGTTGTTCTCGAAGCGCTACGCCGTTGTTTTCATTCCGTAGCGCTACCACGGCAAAGCGCGTGGCAAAAGTTTGTAGCTAAAACTTTAAATTATTTACCACACTCAACATTCCCATCAAGCGTAAACAAGTGGAACATCTCGCACATGGCAAGTGTTGCCGCTTGTTTGTCGCAATGCACTCCTGGGCGTCGTGAGTGGCAATTACTGTTTTGAGGGAATTACGCCAAGTACCGTTTTGCACCGGAGTTCAAGATTTGTGCTTAATTTTTGCCGTCGACACGCTCGGGAAAATTTTCAACTCCTACGTTGCTACGATGCACTTCTAATGCATCGAAGCAACTGAACTAAGTCACTTTTCCATTCTCACCATGCCGTCAAACAACGGGTTAATCAACGAATTTTCTCCTTCTTTTCTTGCTCTTGCATCACACCGCAGGAATCGAGCCGCGGATCGGTAGCAATAACTTCTACTTCAACGAAACGAAAGGATTCTACTGCCTGCGGAACGAGACGGGCGACAAGTGTCTGCGGGAGACCAAGGGTCGTAAGCACCCACGCGTCGATCCGGTCGTGACATCGAAGCTGCGTAAGTTCTTCGTCGAACACAATCAAAAATTCTACGAGCTCGTCGGTGAGGACCTCGGCTGGCCGGAGGAGTAGTCGAACGGATACAGAACGCGAACGTGGGATACAGCAACAGTAGCACATACATACACATGCAACCAAACAAGTGAGACTGAGTGAGGGAGTAGTGAAAATGGGGTGTAGAATGGGTGGGAAAAAAGTGGTACATGCATGCGGGATGCAGGTTGCACTTGCAGGCGAATTCCCGGCGGTTCCTCAAGGATACCTTCAGAAGGGTTCTTGTTGAGCGGCGTTTTATTTGCTTCCGTTTTATGCTTTTATGCACCCCGAGGCGTTCGGGAGTGGTGTTGGTTTTTATTAATTCCCTGTTCGCATTTGCGTTCGTTCGCGTTCACAACCGCACTAGATAGGATACATATATTCAAAAATGCATCGTCACCACTCGGTACGCACTTACGCGAGGGCTTTCGAGAGGAACGACCAGAACAGACCAGCGGCAACAGTCCATTATCAATCGTTTATTCCGGTGTTCTGCTAACTACGTCGAGCGTAGAAATGGGCGTTTATTTATGTATTCGGTCGTCGCAATCGAGCACCCACGTGCCCACGTGGTGGAGGTGTTTGTCCTGCACGATCCCGGTTGGATGAGCATGTTATGTTCAGCCGGTTACAAAGGTTACCCGAGGCTAGCAGCCAGCACCGTGAGGGAGGTCAGTACATCTTTTCCATCGTACTACGAACCCTACGGATACGTTCGGCGTTCTATCCCGTTTCCAATTCCCGCAACCCTTTTGGGCTGACCGGCACGGATCGGTTGGCAAATGCGATGAAATATTTCATGAGCCCCAATTTCGTCCCCTTTTCCTCGGATCTGCACCACCTTATCCAAAGGGTCTAAAAGACCAGCACATGTAACGAGCTGGTCCGTCTGGTCCGACTTGTTTCGCTCCATTTCCGGCTGCCCACTGACATCCAGGCTCTCTCTTCTCCTCCAAGGGTTGCAGCTTCTTTTAAGTTGAAAATAATCGGTCGTTCGCCGAGACAAATTGAGCTGAAACCTGTGTGTGTGCTCGTTCGTAAAGGACGGACCAGTGGACGGTTTCTCGAGCGCCATTCCGCGCGTTCTGCCACCAGGTCCAGCTCGACTCATCCTCGTGCGACTGGTTGGGATCGTGTGAATCGGGACATGTGCTAACCTGAAACGTGCCTAGGCAAGATGGCTGACGGTTGGTGCAGTTCGGTCCATTCGCCCCCGGTTGCAGGATGCATCCCGACGCCATGGATGAATCCGAAAATCCGTGCTCATTGCACAGTTGAGCATGAGCGGTGATGGTGAACTGCATACCGTCGTGTGCGCCGAGTAGTTTTCCTCACAGAGCTCCCACACGGCCACCGCACCACATATGAATTGAGAATGGATTAAGTTTTCGACCCAAAAATTCATCGGGGTCACACGTGTACGAGCGTAAGCGTACGTGACTTTTCTTCCCAGCACACGCTGATGAGCGGGAAAGCGATGGAAAACAAACGAAGCGCGGGAAAGCGAACGAACGATGCAGCCTCGAGCTTCTGGGTGGCGTTTCGCAATGCACCCTGGGGAGTTGTGAGCATAAAAAAAACGCATGTACACACATACACACAGGCTCGACGGAGAATGGAGACCTCCAACGGGGGAAAAAGCTGATGATGGAGCTGTGCTTCATCGTGTGCTGGTGTGGTTTCTCGATAACAGCCTGCACGGAAAAAAAGCGTGGATAAAAGAAAAAGTGAAACAGAGGAGAAAAAAGTGGCCGCTGGCTGATAGGATCGGAAAACTTCTAACCCGAACTGACAATGGAAACAGGGTGGAAAGCTGGCGAACTACGCTACTTCAACCATTCTCCAAGCGTACCACATATCATCGTAAGGAAAAATTGCACCGAAATCGAAAAACGCACACCAATTTCGGTGACTTTTCGATTTGCAAGCCAATCGAGGACGTGTGCGAACGCCGAGCTTGGATACAGGAACCACAGCAAAAATCGAAGGAAAAAGCTGGTCAGAAAAGAAGCAATGTGACCGACGCGTTATTAGCAAACGTCGTTTGTTGATGGTGTGACGTGCGAGATAAAAAAAACTACGTACCGAGAAGAAAAAAGTCACCCAAAATATGATGAATCGAAGATGCGTTTCCAATTTGTATTCGCCGTTGGCTTGAGGCATCATTTTTTATCCTCCAATGCGCAGCATGCATGTGTCCTGCACAACGGATGGCACCTTGAGTCGCCTTTTCTCTGTTTCCAATCTTTCGCATTCGTACGAAAAATTAATCCACTCCGTTCACGAACAACCAGGCGTCTCCATCGTACGTACGCTTCCCACGAACCACCAGGCGTCTCGAACGGGTAAGAACCTCTGTCCCGGAAAAGCGCTGAGTAATTCCATTTTCTCTCGAGTATGCAACAAACCCGTTCGAGGTGGTGGTGCAATCCTGCACGCTAGAGCTAATGAATGGTGGCTGTCAGGGAGTGCGGACGAGAGACCCACGTGAAATACCGGGCGCCTCCATCGGGTTGAGAGCCCCGACCATCGGAAGGCGAAAGCCAATTCGTTAGCCGTGTTGACAAATTCCTGCATCTGACAGTGGTCGTGATTCATGGTGGAGATTATATTTTCCGATTCCTTCCGAGTGGAACAGCCAAACGGAAGTGACAAAAAAAGGGAACGAAAAAGAAGGGTCGAATGAAAGAAGGAGAGAAAAAAAAGCTCCCCGACACGCAACGCATCTTGTGCTCTCGTTCGATAATTCTATTTCGAGAGCACCGAATGCTGATGAAGCTGATGGGCGCCGCAGCCAAGACGGTGGAATTATTTACTATCGAGCCGGAGGCAGAAAAGTTACGATGCAGTTTTATGGCTGCACATGATTGATGACGTTCCCTGGTCTGGACAGCTCGTCGGCGCATTTTAATGCAAATGGTTGGCATATTGGAGAACAGACAAAAAAAAATAACACGTACCAAGAGGGCTTCTATTCTAGTTGCCAGTCATCGGCAACCATTTCCAGTGGCGTGTCGGCATTGAGTTGTCCTTCATCAATTTACAGCGCACCGAAAAGTTGAGATTCCAAGCTCTAAATGGATTCTCGGAACGACAGCCCAAATAATCACTTGCATGTTGACGACGTTGCAAACGAGCCCTATCGAACGCTGATTACGGCTGCGGCTTTTCCGGCGTAGAGTGAAAACGATTAAAATAGCGTCCATGTACCATCGGAAACTAGACTTGAGCGAATGAACGGTCCCGGATTCGGGGCCACCTACTAATATCCCCCGGAAAACACCTACTCGATCGCATCGCGAGTAGCCTTATCGTTTGAGCTTCCGGTCCGTGCCTGGACCGTGTACCTTCTATATCAATTGCGGGTGGTTCTCCACCCAACATCAGTCAGATAGATGGGTAATGAAAAATCCATTACAACGAGCCGACCCATTCCGGGGGTCCATTTTTTTTTTTGGGTGTCTTATCGATGGTGCTCCTGCTCGTACCACTCATGAACGCTTGAATTTACATCCTCAGAAAAGGTCACTTCAATTGTGTCCTCGTGGGTCGTGGGTGGATGGCCTTCGAAAAGGACCGCCGGTTGGCTTCCGGTTTGCCAGCGCCAGTCGTACGAGCCGAAATCGCGTGCGACCACCGATAAGTTGGCCTCGTTGTGAGGAATTTACGGTAGCGGGCGCATTTCTCCTTTGCTTTTCTCCACGCGGTGCTTTCTTTTTGTTCGTTTCGCTTCCGGGAAGAGATTGAAATCGGTTCGAAATTGTTGCACAACGCCACGCTAGCCCAACCTGGCTTCACGGGACGATCGGGTGACGCAATGGAATCACGGTACAAACTTTAAATTGGTCAGGGATGGTCGGAGAAAAAAACAACTATTTCATCGATCTCAACGGGGTGGTGCGTTATGGCAACAGCTTTTGGCAAGACACTTCTGCTTCAGTTTCGAGCATGATATTCTCCACCCCCATCACATCACCGATTTGGTTTCTCCGAGGGTTGGTCAAGAGGCTCCTGAAAAGCTCCAAAAGGTAGCGGCAGTTCTTCAAAATCGCTCCGTACTAAACTTTTTTCCGTGGCGTTCGTTGCTCTTCAACTTTTTGCTCACCCCCGTTTTCCACCCTAACGGTGGATAGGAGTGAAACCATTCCCACGCGCTCTTCACCATCGCATAACAATGGTGCTCAAACAACGGTGGCTACATCAACGATGGACTGCCAGGCGGTTGGCCACCGTTTTGAACGTCCGGGAGGAAACAGATAGCCCTACGGGTTGGCTAACGGGAAAAGTTTCCTGTTTGGAAATCAAATAATTAGAACCATTTGCATAATGTCCCAACCGTGGCGCTGTGTGCGAGGGGTTGAAGGCACGGAGTGACGCGTCACCAATGCCCTACCCAGCAGGGGTGGAACATTCGGATCGATCGGATCGCGTTGCTTTCACTTCTTGTCATGGATGCTTGCCTATTTTCGTCTATTCCCGATAGCAAGCCGCTAGAGTGGGTTTAATGTTTGGGGTTATCTAGATGACGGCTGGCTGGTGGCTAGTTCTGATTGTGAAGGGTAATATTTCGACCTGAAATATGTTGGACGGTGTTGAAACGAACGGTTATGGCGCGTAGAATGCATACGCCTTTTTAGGAACCCAAGTAGCTTACGGCAGTGAGTGGAAATGTGAAGTAAACTTTAATTATAATGTTTGCATCACAATTTTGTAGGGATTAAATATTAATGAGCCGTTTTTTTGAAGCACAGTTAAATTTCACAAAGGCCGATTTTTTACTACAGCCTGTGCTGTAGCTGGATTTTCTGTTGGCGCACCTGAAGCAGATTGGTTTGGAATATGCTTTTACTCGCGATAGCATGTAGGCCAGAATAGGACACCAGGGATAGAAAAGCAAATTCATACCACCCTTTACGAGGTCTGTGTAGCTTCTTTGTCTCGGTGCACCTCTGGCAAATGCGACATTCGGAAAGGCGTGCAGTAAAAACGATAACACGCCTTTGAAACACCCAACGATGCACTTAGGCCACCCAGTGAGAGAGATTAGTGTGTCCAAAAACCACAGCTTTAGTATTCCATTCCGTTCTCTTTTGTAATGAACAAAAAACACCATGGCAGGATATGAGTCAGTTTCTGCTGCATCCGTAAAGCTCGGAAAGTTGGTCCGAATGCCTTCTTCGGGCTGCGCTTTAATCTGCTTAACTCGCCGGCAGCAGAACCTTTTGGGGCCCGTTCGCCATCGGAATGCGTCATAAATGTCACGTTCCCGCTTCACGAAATGGCGGTGACATACTGTCACAGCTTTGCCGGTCACATTGCACCGTTTTGCTGCTGCATATTGCATTTGCGTTGCGTTCTCGGCACGCCTAGCCGTTAGCTGTGTCCCCTTTTGCACCACGCCAAGTGGATTTTGTACCACAATAAATGAATCCCGTCCTCGAGGGAACACACAAACCAAAACGGCCAAAAGTAAGCTGAAATATTTATCCAAACGTTTCGGCAAAAATTCGCCCAAAAAGAATTACGGCCAAGGGAACTTTAGCGTTGAGTGCTCACATACATACGGGAACACACACACACGCGCATGCATACATAGAAAGCTTCAAAGTTAATAAACAGCGTGGGATAAACGACGAGCCCAACCCAGGCGTCAAATCGTTCCATCACCACCACAACCGACACCGCGGTGATGATGTCCGTCACACCAAAACCTGCCACCGGCCGCCGGTCCCCTGGGGGTGGCAGAAGGCGAGGGGGTGGATGGAAGGATGGCTAGGGAAGGCTTTCCCACCACCGTTAAATCCCACTTTGCGTGACCGGCACACGTGGGTCGCGCCGCGGTAACCATAAAACATGGTCGCCGAACCTCGGAATTCGAGCGAATGACGCGGGATAGCAACGACAAAAAAAAGGGGCTGCACATGAAAAGGAAAAATGAACATGCCACACGATTTATGGTACAATTTTAAACTCTTGTCCCTCCATCTACCCTTCCCAAAGTTGCACCGCGTGACCGAAACCCCGAGGCGCGAGCGACGCAAAGAAGCGTGCAAAGATTAATGCCGGGTATATTTTATCATTTTCCAGGGGACCATCCGGTGTCCCCAACCGGGAACGGACTGGATTTGGCCCCTTTTCGGGGGTTGGAGGTGAAGGGGAGTGAATAATTTTCACCACTCCCGCACTTCCGGGAATTGGGTGCGAGGTTTTGGAACGAAAAGCTTGGAGTTTTCCATCGCCTCCACTTCGGCTGGAGCATGTGTAAACCATTTTTGGCGCAGTTGCACTCTTTCTTTGAGCGAGGTGCGCGAAGTTGAACAATTTGGCAACAACGAATTGCCGTGGAGCGTTGAAAGTTGTTGATTTTCTTTTTGGTTTTGTATGACAAAGTGAGCGTGTGTGTGTGTGTGTGTGGGTAGGTGTTTGTTTTGTTTCCGGTTAAATCTCCCAATCTGATAACCGAGCAAGCGTAGAGAGAGATATGATTCATATGCCCAGTGTACTTCTCGCATCGCTATGATTCTGCACGTGTGGAATTCTGGGTGCTTGAAAAGCGGAAAAATATATTTCCACCACCCCCTTGGGAGGGAGTTTCATAAACAAACACACACACACACACACACGTGGGATGTGATAGCAAAAACCTGTTTCGCCGACACAAAGGCAATATTTAAATGACAAAAATGTGATAACATCACTCACACGAGAGCCTGAGAGAAAGAGAGACGAAAAGTGCATCTGACATGGAAAAATCTGCCCACCCCGTCGCTGGGTAGATGAATAATCCCTCCGGTGAGCCCTCGCTTGAAGCATAATCCATATAATTACTACAAAACAATTCACCGAAGCCCAAACCCCGTTGGACCACCGCACCGCGACGTTGATTCGATTTCGATAGCGGCTCAGCATAAATTCCCTTTCAACATCTATGCTGCGGGTGCTACCGGTGGCGGCCGGAAGGGACATCCCACCATCATCCTCCGGCCACGGCACGGAAACGAGTTAATTTTACAATCAACCTCGTACCGAAGCCGAAGGACTGGCGAGGCCGCAGTGGATGAGTTTATCTTGTTGCGCGTTCGCTGCACCGTTGCACCGTCCTCGTGGGCTTATTGTCGTCGGTCGCGGTCGCCAACCGCACGGCCTCGAACGGACAATGGCGCCGGTGGACAGGGTAAAATCAGTGCCCTAGCTCCCGGTAGTGGGCTATCGCTTTTCCAGGTCAGTAGGTTCGAGGCGCACGTACGATCAGGGCGCTGGATCGTGGATGGGAAAACACACGGTCCGTTTTTCAAATCTCGCGTTAATCTGTGAACGTGGGAGGCGAGGATGGGTTGGTGAGAGGAAACCAGAACCGGCTAGGGGTGCTTTAATGTGAAATAAATTGCCTATTCGTTGTCGTTGTTGCATCGGCACCACAACCGAAGCTATGGTCTTTTGCGAAAGGTCTCTCCTATGCCCAGGTGGGTTGAACTCGTATGCTCGTTTCCCATCGTTTTTTTTTGGAAATGTTTGTCCCTCAGTAATGCTTATCAGAATGGAGAAAATCTGTTAAAAACTTTAAGCTGTCGTTACTGGACAATGGTGTTTGCTTTCGTGCAACTTTTATTATAAAAAAGCCCTGTATTATCATTCCCAACACGAGGTCGAGACACAAACCAGGTACGGTAAACAGAACGATTTTACTTCAACGCCTGCTTGTTGATGAAAAAAAAAAGCTATATGGGCAAAATGGCACGGCACTCGCTGCATTTACTCTAATAAACAAACCGACAGTAACGAACGCAAACGGAATCGATAATATCCACCCCTCCTCCCTCCCACCCCGTGCGCCCTAAGCCCTACCCACCGGTGGCCACCCCTCGTGCATGACTTTTGATCAATTCGGCACGCCGTTCGCCGTACGCTCCCATCAGTCGCTCGGTCGGAACTCAATTTATTTTATTTCATTTTTTAACAAATACTTCCGGAAGCACCCACTCGAACGTGATTGAACTTTTTGCCCCGGCAAAGGAGCCTCGAGAGTGCTGCCGGCGCCCGACTTGAGAGCGACATGTCGCCAGTGAAAAGGCAAAATGATGTCAATATTTGCATGTCAAGCGGGGGCTGTTGGGGGCCTCCACTATTTCGGTTTGATGTTCCGCCCTATCGGACCGGGTCCTATCGGGCCAGGACGCCGGGGCCCGAACTCACGCCCATGTGATGTAATTTCCGGATAAGGGAACTTTCCAATTATCGAAAAGTTTATCTGAACCGGTACCCCGTGGAGCCGGAGTGACGGTGGACTGGCAGGCAAGGATGTGAGCTGCGGCATACTAATTTTCGGGACGTATTGGTCGTGATGGTGGTGGTGGTGTTTCATTTGCATGAAAAGCTCGTCCACGCGGTTCGCGTGGTGTGCGAACAGGAATGGATTTAAAGCCCGGCCCGAATTATGGGTGCGAAAATTAGTTTAAAAAACTTCGAAGCGTAATTGCGGCGCAGTGAAGTGAATAATTATCAAAATTGCGTTCGTTTCGATTGCGCCACGAGTGGCAGATAAGTGCCACAATGGCCCTGGGGGTGATTATGGGTGTGTGTGTGAGTGATCCAGTCAATCAGCCTCGCAAGGACCTCCACGGAAGTTTGATTGTTACGTGAGTTTAATGAAATTCATAATCGTCGTCGGTTGGAGGAATTTATCGGACACAAATGACGATAATTTCCATGCGCCGTTTCGATTCAAGGCGCAACCCGACAACGTTATTACCCTCCGTCAGCTAAACCGGAAACGGAGCCACGGTTGCCACTTACCGGTTAGTTTTCAACCGGTTCACGATAATGATGAATCAAATTTATGCCAAGCGGTTCAAGCTCACGTCTTTTACGATGCCTTTTTCCTTCAGTGGGAAAATAATGATGGCAGGGTCTGTTTTTTTTTCCAAAAACGTACACACACACACACACAAACATACAACTCGAACCCTGCGGGAAGTGTTCGAAGTTGTTTTGACTGTATCGCTTCAGCCGGTAATCAGTCGCGTCAAATTTCCTCGAAAACACGCCGATCAACCGCACCGACACAAGCCCCAGGCTCGAGGGGTGGCCAAAAAACGCACAATCAAACGCCCTCTTCCCCCTCCCTCATCCTCCACCCGCGAGAAGGGAGATTAATATCCCGAACCAAACGGTGGGAAAACTCCGTTCGGTTGCCCGAGGCCAAGCGCCTTAATTTCGCTATTTTCGTGCCCGTCCGGATAAAGAAAAACCACCGCCCGCTTATGGCCACCGGGCGAGCAAAACAAAGGGATAACGGCACACACCTTCCCTGGGAGGGGGGTGGGCTGGGTGGTGGGTGGGGGAAAAACCAATGAACGGAAAATGGAAACGATTAACTTTCCCAACAGCAGCAACAGCAGCAGCCACCGCCGTTCTCGAAACGCGTTCTTATCGGGTTCCTTTCCCGCCGAGACAGACCCACACCTCGCCCGCGAATTCCACCCACAATCCCGGTGCCCCCCTCGGAGCCGAGGACGGAAAAACGGATCGGAAAGTTTCGGGCGGGAAATGCGGAAACTTTGCACATATTTCGCTCCGCCGACAGTATCGTAAATAATTTATAACCATCTTTCGGTACACCTTGGCCCTTGGGTTTCCGCGGGCACAATTCGACGTTCGGGCAAACAATGCCCTCTCGTTCGCGTGCCACTCCACCCCGGGACGTTTACTGTTGCTTCCGTGAGACGTGCCAAAAAGGTGAACGGAAGGTTGGTGGTTGGTGGTTGGAGAAAATATAGTTTATTTCTTTCGAACCAGCCTCGATCCGATCCGTTCGTATCGGAATGGCCTCGAACGTAAACACGAAAGGGCACAAGCAGGCGTAAGTAGCGGAAAATTTATCCTCCCAAGCCCACCCACCCTCTGGAATGGCTGTGCGAGGGGTTCGGTGATAGTTTTCCACCATCTTATCAGCCTCTTTTTATTCCCGCGGATTGCGGAAGCGGGTCGACTTCGATACACAATCTCTCCACTGAAGCAGCTGAATGAGAAGCACCGTAGCTTCCTGCTTCGAGACGCAATTGAATTTTCATCTGCTTTCCATTAAAATGGAGCCGTTTAGCAAGCGCCCATTCTATAACATAGGGCCGCGGAAGAACGTGGCCCACGTCGAAGTACCTCATTTCCGGGGAAAAGTTTTCACGACCCTGCGAAAAATGCCGGCTCGCACGGGATCGGAATCATGATCACGTTCTCACGAAATAACGTTCCTTCTCAACCTTCGCCCCCCAGCGTGAGGGGATGTAAGGAGCCTTCCTGCCCCCGGAAACAGGGCAACTAATAAAATCGAACAGCCCACGGTGGAACGGAACTATTCGCCGGCGCCCGGAAACGATCCGGGCGCCGAGGATCATAAAACCCGAAAACGAATGGACGGGTTTTTGGGGCATCCGTTAAGGGTTGAGGTTGTTTCTTTTTTATTTTTTTTTTGCAACTCGTTTGCTTCCTTTGCCTCCAAAGAAAAAAAAACGGCTCTGCCATTCAATGCATCGTGCTCGATGTCGATTGATATTGAGGTGATGTAACGCAGGGTGGGAAAGAAAAACGCACCCCCACTTTCGGTTTCATCTCTCCGAACGGCCCTATTGGAAACGGGGAACAATACCCAACCGTCATGCCTTTTTGACGGAATAAAAAGGCAGCGAGTGAAAGCGAGAGAGAGAGAGAGAGAGAGAGTGCAAAAGGAGAGCGAGAGAGAGAGGGTGTGAGAAACTGTGAAACCAAACATAACATGTAGGCCCAGGAAAGTTTTCCAACTAACCAGCTCCACCCTGGCTCCCGAGGCTCGATATAAAAACAAAGCGCTTTCCCTGCGGGTCGCTTGCTGGTCCGGGAAACGATATTTTAGTTATGCTTGCCAGTTTTCCACCACCCTCTATAGAGGCGGACCAGTCTGCTGGGTCGGCTTGGGTGCCTCGGCCTAAGCTAACAAACAAACCCATCCAGCACTGGCATCGGTCCTGGTTTCCAGCTCGAGCCTTCGCGGTTGCTTCAGTCGCGCACACAGTTTCAAAACAATACGCGGATGAAAGAAGCGAAATAAAGAGGTCCTTTGCGGGAAGGGTGCGGTGCAAAAGGGACGGCCTTTAGTGGTGGCCATGAAGCAGCTCAAACCTAACCGGCCATATTCAGCAGGAAGAATTTGGGAGGGTTTTTATTTTGCCGAATGCGCTGGTTATAGCGCAGGTCGTTATGCATCGCTTTTTGAATGTTTTTCGAAGAACTTGAGATAAACATGCAAAACGAGAACCATTTCTGAGGCCTTCTTTCCATTCAATAGAATCTCTTTCCACCCATCTTTCGGCATCACGCCTCATGGCTCGTGTGGTGAAACAAAAAATGTCTAATCGCGTCTCCTCGACCACCGCTGGGGTCGTTTGGTTCGCACCCAGGGAAAAAGCGGCCGGAAAATCAAATCCCTGTCCGACGGAAATCCAGTTAGCCTACCACCTACACCGGGATGCTCCCCAAGGGTTGGGTGGGAAGAATAATAAAACGAACTACCGAGCCAAGCGCGGTGGCGAGCATTTAAAATCCGGCTGCAAATCAACTTCCGCGAGCAGTCGTCCTGGGTCGGGCCGTCAACGGGGGAATTCGCCAGGACTCAAGCTCCAGCGTAGCTTGGGCCGACCCTTTAGATGGTGATTGGATTGGGCGTGGAAAATAAGATTGCGCGCGAGTCGCATCGGGTGGCGCACTCTTGGATGGCCCGGATCCCTTTGGCAATCTGTCATCTCCTTGGTTACCGGGATTTAGCCACTTGCACGATCGAAGCAACCGATTTTTCGAGCACAGCACAAGGCAAGCTTCTCGACGCCTTCACAAAACCGCATGGGAATTAGCTCCCTGTTTACGGGTGCCATTAGCTTGGGTCGTAAAATAAAATCAGCCATTGTTCGTCGCACGTCGCTTTCCGGTTTCGTGGAATGTAGCGCGCTTGATGCGATTCAAGGAATCGATTCCTGTTGTCGGCCACACCTGCCTGCGGGTTGCCCTCCCTGAAGCAGGCACATATTGTAAGGCCCCCCGTGCCAGTCTATTAAAGTCGTGAGAAGCTTTTCCACGAAGCAAGAAAATTGAAATGTGTCGACAGTGCAAAGCACTGTCACCAGCGCAGTGACGTTTCTATTTCCTTCCCGTGACAACGGCAACTCAACCGAATGTAACATAATCAGCAAAATCAACACAAAGGACGATGCCGATGTGCTGAAGAGATGAACAAAATAAAGAATCACGCAAAGGGAAGCCACGCGGTGCCGGGCAAGGCCTGCTGTGATCGAGGCGCCCTTAAATCAAAAGAGCGACCCAGCGACCCATGTCGGGATGTCGTCCAGCGCGCATTAGCAGGCGTTTGAAGTCGACCGATTTGCATTTTCTTTCCGGTCGTGTCTTATAAGTATTTTTTCTTCTTCAAATCCTCACACCACCGTTTCGTAAGTAGCTGAAAATTTCCTTTGCCGGTGCGTTTGTTTTTTTTTTTCGCTGGTGTGTTTTTGAGAGTGAAAATACAAAAATGTTACTTGAAAGCATAGTTGGTTCAACTCACCCCGGCTTTCAAATGGTACCTTCAACCATTTGGTAGGTTTTATTTCTTCGCTCCGCTCCCTTTTTCCCGCCAAAAGAACGATTCCGAGGGGGCCAAGAGATTAATTCCAGCAAGCGCCATTTTGGCACGTTTCACCCACAAAGCCCTCAGCTGCGTAGTGCGTATCGACGGGTGGACGAAATTAACTTCACTCAAAAAAGCGAACAAAAAGGCGCCACTCCCAACCAAAAGCAAACAATGGGTGAAAAACGTGAAGCAAAGAAACCAGCGATAAGATTAAACAAGAATTCGTTTGCCTGCAATAGTTCTAGCTGCTAGAAGGAAAAACAAAAATCCACCCGTTAAATGTAATGGCGCATGTTTAAAAAGCCGGAAACGCATACAAGCAGAGGTCCGGTCCGAATCGAGGGAACGCCGACGAGCAGGCAAACATTGTGAGCAATAGATTTTCATCGTCAACCTAGCCCTCTAGTTCTAAGCCGCGGTAGCGCATATCGTGAACACGGGGACTGGAACTTATGGTGTACGAAATCGATGTTAGTTAGTAAAACAAACAAAGAAACAACAAGGGTTCTAAATGGATTTCAACCAGCCAGCGGTGCTGTAGTGTGTAAGGTATTGTACAGCAGATTAAGCTGAAGCGGATGCGTGGTCGGATCCGGGGAAAAAAGCACTCGAGCCGAAAAAAGGATCAATCTCTCGAACGAGGTACTCAGCGTTTAATGTTGCGGCTGCTTGTTTCGAGCATCTGTCTGTGCAGCAAACGTTCTGTTAGGTGTGCTTGAATCTATCGTCCGCTTGAATGGCGCTATTGTTTAAATGTAATCATTTCATGTGGCCCAGGAAGGATTCAGTAGCCTTTCTGCTCATCCATGCCCATCCTGCAATCAAGGAAAATCATACATAAAAGGCCTGGAAAAGGCATTTCATTTGTAAAGGTCATTATTCCTGTCCCAAATAAAGGCATGTTCTTTTCATTGAGTGCTTAAAATCTGTCAAATGCACCGTAAATAAATAAAAGCATGTTTAAAAATGGCTCTCAGTATTGGTCAGAACTGAACACTCAATCCTTCGTGGGCCAACAAAGCAGGAGAAAAGTATAATCACAGTTCCTAAAAGCATATCATTAGCTTAGGTCAAGAAGCTGCGCACGGGCGTGTGTTGTTGATTTGTTAGACCAATCGTATCAATTGTGGTAAAATTCAGTACAAAAAAAATCTCGTAAAGATGAGCCCTATTTTTCGTAGATATAATTTTCCTTCAAAAAACGGAGGATAACCATTTTGCCGCTTCCGATAGGTTACCCTTCAACGTGCAGCATCATCTATTTGCCAAACAAAACGAAACAAAAAACAATGATAGCAAGCATCCGTTCAGTTAGTCACCGAACAGATCACTTTAAACGTTCGATGTACAGGGCTCGGTCAGTGGAACCAGGAGCACCAAAGGTGGAGAACAAAAACAGATAAGCGCTATTTTTGGATGTTGTAATTAAACGTATCCCTTTAACCATTTCCGAATCTTTCATGTATCATCGCTAGAGAAACGAATCCTAAGCAAACAAACAAGCAAAAAAATGGAAATTATTTGGACACGAAATGTGACGAAAAAACCACAATGAAATCAAATCGGAAATCGGTGTCCGAGCATTCCCTCCCAGAAATTATAAGCTTAGCTATAAGATATATAAGCATATACATCCCTATATACATGTATTGAGCTCGAGAGGCGGAAAAACTCGTAATTTGAAACCGGGCACCGCGTGGGTGATCGACAAACGCAAGCATATCATCAACTGTGGAGCTGTTAAAGTGATACGGATCGAATGAAGCACAAAGGAGAAACGAGTGGAAGCGGATAGAAACCATGAAACGGAAACATATCACACCCTTGAGGTGACATCGACGGACATATCAAAAACCCTAAAAGAGGAACGCAAAATCCGTACCGCGTGGTAGCTTTCGATAAGTTAAATAGTGGTAATCGTGTACATAGGAGTATATACATCTACACACACACACTCACACACACCTAAACATTTACACATATCAGGAGCAAGGACGAAGGAAATTGATATTTGTTTGTCTCTCCCCACGAAACCGATCGCGTACCGCATATATGTAAGAGCTAGATCGAGACTAAGCTTATTTAGAAGGACGAGATAAGCTGCGCGTAATATTGATAGTATTACTGGAACTCTTATTTACAGGCCCCACCAGGCAGAGGTAGAATATAACATATGACACCGTTGTTTTTCGCTGTATGTGAGTTTAATCTGCGAATGATGCGGGACCTTTGGGACAAGTGGTTAGCTAGTTAGGAATGCACGCGGGCAAAGCTGTTCTGTTCCATGTTTCGGTTTGGAAGGAGGTGTCATATTTTAATAGCAAATTGCAAAGCAAAATGACAAACGCAAAGAGACGGAAAGCGAGCGAAAGAAAAAGGAAAGCGAAAAAAAGGTGCAAGTGCGAGTCAGCCCGATGAAAGACGAAAAGGTGTATGATTTTGGTGGCAAACCAAGCGAACCACCATAAGCAAACGTTTGAGTTACGACGGCAGCGTTGGTAGCGTTTTTTATGTGCCGATTCTCGATTGATTCATATATTCATATTGAATATCTTAGGCGAGCAAACTCGAGCATGAAAAGGATCAACAGCAACTTTTTTTACATTTGTCGAAGATGCAAACAAAAAATGTCTAGTTCGTTAAATAAGCAAACGAAACGAATGTGGCATCAAATTCGAATGAATGCTTGCAAAGGAGTCAACATCAAAGTAACCGAACATAAATCTAGCAGGAGAAAAAAACCGTGCATCAGAGCAACCGTCGAGTTTCAGTTTCAGCAATAAAACGTGACCGTGAGCCTAGGGAAGTGTACAAACAGTGTAATGTACCAACATGGAAAAGCAATTAATAGCACAATTTAAAAATGAAATCAAAAGGAGCAAATCTAAAGCAAAAATAAGCCCATTTAGTAGTACATTCTCGCTCGTCCTCCCGTTTAGCCTTGGAGCATTTGTTAATATGTTTGTGCGGAGCGAGTAACAATTGTTACGAGGGTGGTGAAGGAAAGGAAGTTGGGCTTCAAACTGGTAACGGGAAAGCAAGTATGTAAGCACTAAGTAATAATTTGTACCCCAGGTTGCCGTTTGATTGTTGAGTTTATCGAGGCGAGCTGAGGAATTGGCGAAAAATGTTCACTTTAACCGGCACGAAAATCCCAATTGCCACCATTCCGGGGGCAGTAGGCGAGCTTTTAGTTTCTGATCCAACGTCAAACAAATCTAACGTGGACAAACACTTGTTACAAATACCACCGGAGACTCTATCTCTCTATGCGTACGAATTTCGGTCATTTAAAAACGCGTAAAGAAATCAACCGCTTCGCTGAATGCCTTTTTCCGCTAGAAGCTTGCAGACTCCCACGCGTACATTAATTCGTTTGCACAATTCCTGCGCCCATCTGTGGGTACGAATTGTTTCACGTTTACTCAGTTGTCAGACGAACTGCCTACGAGATGTCCTGCAGAAGGGGAGATGTAGTCGTTGCTGTGATGTGCGTAATGTTGTTTTTCGTCAGAGATTTTATCTAGAAACCATACGACGAAAGGAAGCGCTAGGGCAAATCGTTAGCTAATTAAACTGTTACTTTGTTTATCTATGCTACCGTCGTTGTTTTACCATTAAGAGTTTATTATATCAAGCGAAACAAAAAAGATTCACTCTTACCGCTGCTAACTGCACGTGTTCGCGCGAGAAGAAAAGCTAGTCAAAACATGCGGCACAATCCTAACGGTCCAGGGCCCTTTCTATCCCTTCCAGGAAAAGGGGTTTCACTTCGGTATTATTTTTGTCTTATACCGTGTTACCGTTTGATTTGTTTTTCCTCTCTGTGAAAGCTTATCGCTGTTGGCCAACAATAGCAGGAAATTTATTGCGCAAGGTAGTGAGAAGAAAATGATGAAACGGAGTATTGCGGGTACCGTCGCGAGGAAACACCCGTATGCCGTGAATTGTAAAATAGGGATAAGCCATTAGTCAACTCACACTTCTTCCGTCTCAACCGTCTCGCATCTGTTCATCTACTCGACGTGTGCCAGTATGGCAAAGCTCTGAACGAAAGCAAAACGACACATTACCCTATATTTCGAATCTCTATTAACAATACAACCAATTTAAGGCAACAGTCACATTGGACATCGGAAAAACGCTCCCCTTTAAAAGTAACAACCAACAAGAAACAGAACTCATACATATCATATCTCGTCTTCGTAGTTATGTAAAGAACTAAAATTATACGGTAAGCGGACAACCCCGTATCGGATGGAATGGAAACAATCGCAAGTGGATAATAAAACGAGCCTGAAAAACATTGAACACCCGTGTTTGGTATTCTTTTAATGTATTTGTCTATAGAGCATCAATAAAAGAAAACTGAACTGTAGCGTGGAGCCAATTATTTCTGTTGAATGTTGGATTTGCATATGCATTGAGCTATGCAACGATCGAAAATGCATTGACTATTTACAGTTAGATCATGAACTAAAGCTTTTAAAAAACACCCCAGTGTAATTTTCCATAATTTGGCACTGCACTGCACTGTGTGTGAGCGCAACAGATGCATTGCTCCCATCATCGTACTCGCTCTAACCGTTGAAGCTTTCTCAACAGATGGCGCTAGCTTCAACATGAGTTTCCAACGAGCTTTCACCATGAGCAGATTTCGATCATAGCAGCATAGAATTGGTAACATTTTATGCTCAACTTCGAACAACATGCAGAGAAAGCAGCCCAACATGCTACGATCTTGATCGATTTGCATCGTTATTATGCGCTTCGAACGACTGTGATCCATGTGATATTAATTCCACCGACCATGCAGTCAAAGAAACAGAGTGCTCTTTTCACATACAGTATATTTATTATTGTTGGTCATTTTCACTCGCGTCTCCATTTTAAATAAGACAAGCCTCCCCCCCCGCTCGTAGTAGGAAGAAAGCAACACCGGTTACTGTTTTCGATCATTCTCCTCGGTGCTTAGTGCAGCTTTGCAAACCAAAATGATGCCGAATCAACGGTCGCGGAGTGTTTTGCCATCCTAGTGCCTCACCTAGCCTTCGCTTCGTCCTCGCTTCGTTCCGTCTAGTTTTCCTCAACTTCGAGTTTGCACAATAAATTAGATTTTACTTAACGTTTGCTTTTGTTCCTCGCCCATCACTGCAACAGCTGGTGCATCGAAACGCCCCAGCTGGCAACTTTTTTACACGCAATGAAACACAGATAAAACGGCGGTTGAATTCGACCTCCCGCGAGTGTGCCAGCGTGTGCTTGCACGCGGTTCCATGTGTGCGCTCTGTGTACGTGTGCTCATCTTGTGAGCGATCACGTGTTTGAGAGAGAGAGTGTGTGTGTGTGTGTGTGTCTGCTCCTATGGGTGCGTGTGTGTACATGTGTAGGAACCATATGAGATAATTTAAAACAAATCGTTTTTTATTCCACCCTCTATAAAATCACTTGCGCTCTGAGGCGGTTTCTACTTCGATGTCCTTTTGCCATTTGACTTCTGCATTTTATTCTTTTTTCTCCACTCAACTCGAACCTCTGATGCATGTTGGTGCATCAACCTATGTTCGTCGGTAAGACGTAAGAAAATCGATCGCTCACTATTGTCCAATTGGTCATACCATATCATCGATCGGCTAGCGTTCGCTTTTCTGTGGTTAGTGAATTTTCCTTTTCCACCACTTTTTTTCATTGCCTCCGGATCAAAATGGTGGCTGTTTCATCATTGCGCTTCTTCTGCCGTTACGTTTCGATTTACCTAATTCACTCACGAGATCACATTTTGCGCTCCTATTTATTTATATACGCCTAGCTCCCTTTCCGCTTAAGTAAACACAGACACACACAAACGTACACTTGTCCACGCGGCCATGGACGTGATTTTTTTTTCTGTTCTGCTCTGTTTTAACATCGTCCCTAGCTCCACCGCCTGCCGCCCTCCTCCTGTTCACCCTTACATCTAAAGCATACCGGTTTAGTATCGATTTCACTGGAGAGTTTACTGCGGCCTTTACCAGGCCCGTGTTCCTTAACCTATCTATTCCATGCAAATCTGCTCTCCTTCCCATCATTCCCCCGCTATCGGTTCATTTGTTCGTCTCCCGCATCGGTTCGAACGGGTAGCCAACGAGTGCCAGCAAATCAGGATGCGAACCATCCCAGGATAAGCGATAGTGCCGTGGTGCGTAACTCGAGCGCGCTTGGGATTAGATCAAATCGAAGTGTGGTTTTCGGGTTGAAACCGGCTTCAAAACCAACTGGGTGGTTCTGGGAGTGTTGCTTATGGAATGTTGAGAATTTTTTTTTCGCACGCTCAAGCACACACACACACACACATACTCGCGTACATGTGGTACGACGTGCACTTCCGCCACCGCTCGATGGTACATCCGGCGCTGCCAGCACGCGATCGCAATCGGATAGACTGCCCGTTCGAAGCCGCAGACTAAACAACACCTTTCCAGCGGGAAGCTGGCTGCGTTGCCTAAGCAAGCAACCTTTGCCCGGCGGCTGGATCGGTGATGGAGTTGACGATGAAGATGATGATGATAATGATGATGGCGATGATGCTGGCGAAACAAAACAAAACCCCCACCCGTTATCGATCGCTTCGCACCCTTTCCAATGTGCGAAATAAAAGCGATACCTAAGTTTTGCTTCACTCTCGGCTCGTCCTTAAGCCACGATCGTTTCGCGGGGTGAGAGAGGCACGAGAGAAGGAGGTGGTCACCCTTTTAGTACACGGTGACGAGCGAAAATGCGTTTAAGGAGCAAAATAAATACTGATGAATGTCACATATCGAAGTACTCATATTCGTAATAGTAGGCTGTTTTGGCAGCGGCTCCCGTGACGTAGGCAACCAAAGGACTAAGCACGGGGGGCCACCCTTTAGAGAACTCTTAGCGCGCTAACGTTGTGCTTACGAACTAGCATAATAAAATTACTAAACTAACGCGCGCGCTGAACGCGCGGTGAAAGTACAAAAAAAAAATGATGTAGCAAAAATAAAAATTATAATAATCTTTAAGAGACATAAAAACACTCCTCCTCACTGCAGGGAGCGAAGGGAAAATAAAACCAGCATAAATGTTAACACGAATGCCTCCAAACGGTTGAAGCTGAATAGTAAAACGACCTTCGTTTCCCTGTCTCTGCCCTATTTCTGCCTGTCCTCCCTGTCCGCCTGTACAGTGTCGACTTAAACTCTAACAAACACGCACTCACACACAATCCCTCGAACCCCTTTGCTAACCACCCCCATTCAGCTGAAGTGAAGCCTGGATGCAGCTCGAACGGATCGAGTATGAGGGAAAAATAAAAACAATGCACACACTTCTCCGCTCTCTTGGCCGCACGTGCACACACAAACGCATCGGGAAGGAAGCAGAAGAAGAGGACTCCAACCTCAGGTTGGCTGAGATTACTCGGTTTTGCAGATTCATCGGTTTTCCCTGTGTGCCCTGTTCGTCCTTTCGCCGGCCCTTCCCCACCCGGTAACTAATATGTACAAAATCACAGCCCGCCCGCCCGCCCACCCGCCTCGTATCGTCTCGTCTTGTCTGGCTGTGCGTGAACAGGGGTGTGCGCGAATAGGGGATGAAACCAAAATGGCGCAGGCTTACTCGCGGCTAACTAACTAAACGCGTACGCTAACCCTACCCTAAACCTAACCTAATGCAATACAACAAGCGAGAGTTTTTTTTTCGGGAGAGAAAGAAAGAGTGAGAGAAACCGTGTGTGTGTGTGGGAGAGAGAGAAAAAGAGTGTGTGTGTGTGTGCAAAGGAAAAACGATGCATACCGGAGGAGACGCATCCCTTCGGCAGCGCGTTTATATCACCCGATCGGGTTTGTGGGTTTTTAAAGTAAAATCATGGCGAGGTCGCTTCCAGCATCCAGTGCTGCAAAACGGGCCAACCGGAACCGGGGCTGGGATGCGTTTGGGAGAAATGGCGATGGTGCAGGGGCACTTAACGCTGCAATGGCGGTGGTGTCCTGCGATTGCCGACGGCCGGCCGTGACGGGATGCTGTTAGGTTGCTGCTGCAGTTGCTGAAGTTGCTGTTGCTGCTTCTGGTACAGTGGATGGTGCAACAGCTTGTGATGCTTTTTGTCGTGTTGCACTTGCTTCTGCTGCTGCTGCTGCTGCTGTTGCTGCAGGTGGTGATGCTGCTGGAGCAACTGATGCTGAAGCAGCAGCTCCTGACTCAGCTGGTAATCCTGCTGCTTTGGCTGGCGCTCACGCTTCGGATGCCGCCGGATGTTGTTGCTTTGCATCGCCGCCAGGACGCTCGGTTCGGGCTGCCGTGATCCGGTTGTGCTCCGCAGGTGGCCAGCCCGTTCGGGTGGCAGAAGTAACCCGGTCGCGTTCCGGCCGCAACCAGTTAGTGTACGCCAGTCCGGTAACAACACACCCTGGCGTAGGCATTCGTGCGCATACGCCGCCATGCTGTCACAGTAGCACTGCCGGTGGGGACACTCGCACATGTCAAACTTGCACGACTGGAAGTAGTTGTCCGGGTTGAGCAGCGAGTTGCAACGACCAAACACCTCCGCCGTTCGGAGCGCTTTACACAGTGGGAAGAACTTCTTCGTCTTGCATTGCGGGTGTCGTGCGGCCAGCTCCTTCTTACGCTGACGCGTACACGCCTTCGGACCACCAACGGCCCAGGATCGTGCGAATCGCCACACGTTGTGCGTCATGTTGAGACCGGCTCGCGTTACCAAATCGTCCCGGAACACGTTGTTGTAATTACCGCACAGTCCACACAGCTTGCCTTTGTATGCGGTCGGCACTTGCACCTGGATAAAGTTCAGCCCATCCCAGGACAACTTCACACCCAGTCCCGTCTCGACGATCACCTCCGTGTCGTCGTCACTGCGGAAAATGTGCACCGATCGGTCACTCATCCGGTACGGCAGATCCACTCGCGTTCCGTTCACCTTCACTCGCATTCGTGCGCCCAGATTCACCTTTACACCTTCGAGCTTTAGTGTGACCGTTTTCGTCCAGGAGGAGTACTTCGTAAGGCGCGCGTCGTTGGTGACACGGATCGAGAACGTGTGGCCCGAGCAGTCCGCCGTTAGCTGGTACTTGCATGAGCCCTGGAAGCTGTAGAAATTTCCGTCGAACGTTTTGTAGTGTGGATCTCCAAACACGGTGCAAACGCCTGGGCTTTCGACGCATCGTGGGCAGCATTCACCGGCAGGCGTTTGTAGAGCCTCGTTCGAGCCGCAACGTTTCTTCGGACATTGGATGTTAGCACACCGAACCTCACCCGCTCGGCACTCGCAAGAGGTGCACGCGTTCAAGCTCCACGTTTCGTTGTTCTGTTGGAGAGGAAAAAAAGAAGCATTTGTTATACAGTCTCTTCACTTCGATTCCAGAGATTCAGAACCAGAGATTTTCCAGCAAATCTAAAGATCATATACACCGATTCCAATATATTCGCGATCATCTTCAGATATTTAATCGACTTCATGGACTCCCCAGAATAGCACATCCTTACCTGGTACACCTTCCCAGCGGCTGTACACGTGCTCCGGTACTCGGCCGGCATCGGGCAGGATGGACAACACTCGCCAGGTTCACGTTGTTGATCCTCCAGGGCACACTCCAGAATCGGACATGTGCTCTTCTCACACACGGACGTACCGTTCTGGCAGGTGCAGTTCGAGCACTGGTCACCATGGTACGGTTTTCCAGGGAAATGCACCGCCTTGCCGATGATGCACATCGGTGACCCACGGTGGATTTCTTCCCGACGTTCAGCACACCGTGGACAGCATTCACCCGCCGATCGGACCTGCTTGGACAAAGGACACTGCAACACCGGACAGGAGCGTTTCATGCACGTCAGTTTGTGACCAGCGCACGTACACTTCACGCACGGGTCCTCGCTGAGGGTCGCCTCTCCGAACACCTTCTGGCCGTTTAACCGACAACCTGCAACGAGAGAAAGAGAGAAAGAGAGAACAAGTGAGAGAGTGAGAAAGTGTTGATGGTGAAAAAACAAACAGCAAGCCCAACCCGAACTGAAACTCGATGCCTTTTGCGTGAGCAAGGCCCAATCAAGTCGACCTACAGCAAACGGCACCACCGACGATGGTGGTGTCATTTCGGGCCAAACAACGCCACGCAGAAAGCAAAAAAAAAAAGGTCACACCTCGCAGTGGGCGAGCAATTGCGTACCCTTACGCAGGGCGGTGGGGAAGCCCGCGGGCAAGTTCAATGTCACGCGGAATTGAATCGGAAAATATGCTAAACATCTCACTCGTGGGCGTCTCACCGCCACGATGGCAAACTTGGCCTCGACTCGCGGAACCGGAGCACAACGCGGTGTTAATCAATCTTCATCTAATTTAAATCGATTTTATAATCGACGTCGACGACGACGACGACGACGACGACGATGATGGCGCGCCTCGGTGACGGGTGACAGATTTGGTCAAGGCAACCAGCCGCGTGGTTTCAGCGGAATTTTGTCTGAATTCACCCAAGGCCCCCGAGAGGTTTGACATTTAGCCCACGGGCGCCAGCAGGAAGTGATCTTTCGCGTGCCATAACCACTAGCCCACGATCCTCGGGCCTAGGGGGTGGATGTCGGCGTGTGGAGAAAGCAGCATCCCACAGAATCCCACCTGAATACCGGAGCATTCCGGCGCAGGAGGATTGAACTGTTTAACAGGTTCTGTTCCGGTGTTGGCGCGTCGCTGGGGATTATTGGCCAGGCCACGATCACGACATTTTCTCCGCCAACAATGTTGCGCCGTGTGTCGTTAGACGTGGCTCGAACTTCCAAAGCCCGGTAGTCGGACGACGGCGTGACTCATCGGATTAAGGTCGCGAAGTTCGACTTCCTAGAGGGTCCAGCTTCCCAGCGCAAGAAACGGACGCAAAAGGTTAAGGGACCGCTATCTCATTCTTTCTCACTCTCTCCCTCTCTCTCTCTCAGCGACCTACAGCAGCGCGAGTCGTAAGGATCACTCCGGGAAGGACTTCGATCGCAGGGCGGGCCGGTGATCGTGGTGATAAATGAAGCCGATCTCCGTGCAGGATCACCAGAAGGAACCGTCGAACGAACCGAATTCCTTATTTTTCTTCCAAAAACCAAAAAAAACAAAAGGGAAAAGGCAAGAACGTTGTCTTACGCGTGTGGCAATACCTTCGTCACGCGGCTCGGTAATAAGTGTATGTGTGCGTGTGTGTGTGTGATCCCAACCCTACTCCCTCCTGGAGGGTTCGCGGACTCGGCGGTGGGCCAACCTTTTCGGTATTTTATTGACTGACTAAAACAATAGGAAGAACGGAAGGCTAACGAAAGAGAGAGAGATAGCGAGCAAGAGAGGCATGAATGGCTCGTGATGAAGCGCCCAGGAGAGATTGCAGGGCTTTTCCTCCTCCCAAACCCTTACCCGTTTTGCCCCGCACAAACACCAGGTGCCCAGGAACGATCGCAGAACGAGTCCGGCGAACCAACCTGTCGAACCCTTCTCGGTGGAAGCAGGACGATGTCGTGAGTAACGCATCAGCGGACCACCGACAGCGACCGACTGTGACTGCGGATTTCGTTCTGGCCCCGTTCCGTCCCGCAACGTGCCCTTCCTCCCCGCACCCCCCTTGGGAACACGCAGCGCCATTAAGCGGGGCAGAGTGCCCACCAGAATGGAAGGGTGGACGACGGCCAACTGTCAGGGAGTTCTCGTTCGACAAGCACCCGGGCTCTGCGTGCGTGTGTATGTGTCTCCATCCCCACCAGGCCTGCGGCCCTCGCCCAGTGGGAGGGAAATACAGCATCAACAACAGCAAGAACAACGAAAAAAAAAGCGCCTTCGAAAGAAAACGGTTAGTTACATGCTTCTCAAACCGTTTGTTTTGCTGGGCTCTTTATTTTATTGTGCCTGTGCCCTTGTGCCCGGTCTGGCCACATGGCACGAATGTTCGAACCCCCCCCCGCCCCCATCTCCATCTCCACCACCCACCGAAGGCGCCCTTATACCCGTAGGGGAGGCCCACCCGATTGTGGTCCGCCCTTCCGCCACACGATGGAGCAGACAACGAGGGCCCACATTCCAGTGGGCTTAATGGCTGGGAAAGGAACAGATTTTTACTTTATGTCTTAATTGCATGTTTCGCCGTTCGCCGAAGATCGCCGAGAGAGCGAGAGAGAGAGAGAGAGAGAGAGAGAGAGAGAGAGAGAGAGTGAGCAGGAGCTGGTGGAGAATGAACGAAAAAAAAATGTACGATGGGAAAAAGCGAGATGACCCGGGCGGGACACCGAACGATAATCCTCCGATACGCCGTGGTGGAACATGCTTTTAGGTTGCCTCGTCCGCAGCTGGATGGGCACATTTTTCGATGGGTCCACCGAAGGGCGGACATGATCGGTGCCCATTTTGCGAGGTGCCCAAAAGCGTCTCGAAACAATACACAGCACGCTGTGGTGGAATCTCTCGGTGGGTTTCGAAGATCATGTCACCTTTGTTCGATTGGATTTGACCCTTTCGTTGGCACGCAAAATTGGAATTAAATTCGCTCACTTTGGAATGAGAAAAAAAGAGTCCCACTGGGGACTGTTCGCTTCAAGGATAAGCGTTTCTTTTTTCACCTTACGAGGTTTACTAATTTATGGCTTCTAAAATCAACACAAAACACTGAAACTAATTTGAAAAGCCATAATTTTCTCGCAAAAAAAAAACTAGCTCCAGTCTCTTTTACACTCGCACCCCGCAAAGCCTCCAGATGACGACTCTATTTGCAGCTCGCCCGGTGCAATCACCTTCGCTAATCTACTTAGTGCCTCGGTGGGAAAAGGGGGCCCGTGGTTGGAAAAACAAATAAAATAAAATGTAATAACACCCATCGGGCCTGCAGAGAGATGGACTCTGCAAAAAAAAAAAAAATCAACAGCAGCAAAAAGTCGACGAAGAAGCAACGGAAAAAGAAAAGGAGAAAAGAAGAGCCCCTTTCCAACAAACACATACGTAACGCGGCAACATCATCTTCTTTGCCCCATTCCCAGGGGTGGGTTTTTCGCGACCCCACACGGCGGTGAACGCGCCTCGTCTTCGGTATGCAAACAAACCGCCCCGAGCCATCGAAAGTCATCGATTTGATATTCCGATTAAATATTACACAAGCCAACGGGAGGAGAGCAAAAAACAAAACAACAACGAAAAAAAAAACACCTTCGAAAACCATTCCCTCCCCCAAAAACCACCCAGCGCGGACGGTTTTCAACGTGCAGAATCGCTAGGGGGTTTCCCGTTGCGTTTCCTCTTAGTGGGCCAGAGGAGAAAAGACAATGGATGGAGAAGGAAAGGGGAGCGAAAGCGAAACGTAAGTATCCACCCGCAACCACCCCCAAGTCCAGAACGCAGGCCTACCAGAAGGCGGCCAGTTGGAATTCCGGTTCGCATCGGAAATAAAACACAAACAAGTAGAACGTTCTTGTGGGTCTGTAGGGCGGTGATGGGGGGAGGAAAGCAAGGACAGGGAGAGAGTTGCGAGGGGCTGCGAGGGTGGCATCATCATCAACCGAACGCACAAATCTCGGCTCTTGCTTTGCTTCTCCTTTTTCTTTTTGGTTCGCGCTCGTGTGTATGTTTGTGTGTTTTTTGCGCAAATCCACTTAAAAGATCAACGATTGACGGAGGAGAGCAAGGACTCAGAGTTTTCCTTCGGGTGTGGAGGGAATTCGGGTGCAAAAAAAAAGAACAAAAAGAAAGAGCGAACAGAACGGCGGTAGAAATAAAGTGCTTAATAACAAGGCAGCACATTTCACGGGCCCATAAATGCCTAAAATATGGTAATGGTATTATAATTTGTCACACAAAGGCCGCAACTGGCGGGCTCTCGCTTCCCCACAAAAAAAAGGATCACCGCTGGCCACGACCTGGGAAGCCCCGAGCAAAGGTGCCTCTCCCGGTAGCCACGAGGTGCCGATCACGCGGCTTCCTAGGCGGAACTGTAGCATCCCCTAATTTGGCTTTCCAACGGCGAGCGCGGGTCAAAAGGTGACACCATCGCGATTCGGGCTAGGCCGTCAAATTAATTTTCTAATCCGCCAATTTCCACCCGCCGGTGAGCCGTGCGGGTGAGCGCGAAAACACCCGATAAGGCCCCGAGAAGGCAGACTCGAAGCATTCGCGCGACATTCCTGCCCGAGCGAGGGAGAAATATTTGATTTTTTATCGGTTTTATGGAGATGTTTATCATAAATTAGCCATCTCGCGTGGATGGGTGGTTTTTTTTTTGCGTACCAGCCATCGACGGCGATGACCCACCCTGAGAAGAAAAAAGAGGAATGGGAAAATTAATTCACAAACAGTGTAGAAGTTAAAACATAATCGTAAAACAGCGGCTCGACCCCTTGGCCTGCTTGGAAGCTGGCTTTAACCGGAAGAACTCCCCACGATTTCGGAGGAGCGCGATAAGCCACTAGCCACTAGCGCGCGTGCGTACGATCACCCGTAGGGGGTGCAATCGACTTCCACGTGAGCGAACAATTCGCCCCGGCTAACATCCGGCTCGTGGGAAATGCAGTAGCCGTCCTTAAATCATTCTACGCCCGCAAGATTCGATCCTTCCTCGGAACACTTCGCGCTGGCCGGTCCGAACTGGATCGGCTCACCGATCGCCGGAATGCGGTTTTTCGTGATGTCGTTCTTTATGCCTTTTTTTTGTTGCTGTTGTTTTCATCCCTCCACCCCAACCCCTCCCCCCCCCCCTTCCCTCCTCCCATTGCTCTGGCAAGCTTATTCCTGTCCACGCTGGTGGTTTGTTTTCTTCATCATCGCGCGCACGGCGGTATCATCGCTTGGCGTATGCTCGGGAAGCTCGTTAACGATAAAATATTATCACTCCGACCTCCCGCCTCGTCTCTCTCTCTCCACCCTCCCACCCCTTTCGGGTGGGTGTCGAGCGATCGCGGTTGGAGGTTGTAGCAGAAGGTGGCCATCTTAGGCGAGATGTCTTTGGAGCGCGCGCCGGCGACGAAATAGTCTCATTTCTTCGTGCCATCTTGAGCGGGGCTTTGAGTCTCTCCCCCCCCCCCCCCCCGTACACGACGTGAACGAAATTCCATTCCCTCACCCTCCCACTAACCAAAACCTGGCTGTCCAGCTTCGCGAAAGGGATGCCACGGGAATTCGCGATTATGTATAGTGGTTGGGTTTTATTTTATTTTATTTGATTTTGTGCGTTCTGTGTCGGCTGAAGCACTGCCTTTTGCTCACTTCTTTTCAATATTCTAGTCTTTGCTTCTCTTCCCACGCTCCCCATCGGCTCCCTTGTTTCGGCTCGTTTTGCTCACCATCCTACCTAACCGGGCCACCTTCGTGTTGGCATGGCAACAGGATGTCGTGCGAAATGGTTCGCGAGCGATGAAAATGTCACCACCGCCACCGAGGAAAACGTGCCGCCTCTCGCGCGCTCTTCTTCCCACCCCTTCCATCCTCATGGTTGTTGAGGCGCTCACAAAATTTGTTCTTAATTTATGAGCCAAAATTTATCATCCCACTTCCACGGGCTTCGGCCACGGCTGGCTGCCGATGGACGGGGTTGGAAATGGGGAACATCATTTAAGAGGATCGAAAACCACACATACACACACACACACACACACACGCGCGCGTACACCAATCGTCCAGCCACTCGGCTAGTGAGGAAAGCACACATAAGCGGGACATAAAAAAAAGTTGAATTGGCTGAAAACACTTTCGCTCTATCGGTTTTTTTTTCGGTGGATGAGGCCGAGCAACAGAAGCAAGAGGGCTGAGATGCGTCCATTCCACCTTCCCCCCCCCCCTTCCAAAGCCTTCAGAAAAGCGGAGGACACGAAGCACGGACGCCTATTGCCATGCAATTGGTCGCGTGATAGTTCTTGGCCAGATTTACGCGTTCATTTACGCGCGAGCAACGAGTAGCGGAAAATTAGTTTCGTGACTTATGCACCACTCGCAGACCATGATCTTCGCTGCTCGGGACGGCATAAGGCTGCCAAAATGGCCGAAAGGGTGGGGAGCAAATTGCAACAGCAGATAAATAAATCTCGCGCCTCACGCCCAAGAATAAAAGGAAGGCCTCCATATTTTGTTTTTCGCTCGTGCTGACCGAGCGAAATGTATCGACGCTCGGGACCCGAAAGGACACGGGGCCTCGGGGTGTAGGGGTAAGTCGATCAGCAGATGCTGAGATGCCCAGCTCAGATACAATGTTGGGTGTTGCAGCAGACATTCGAGGACGTTGAACTCGCACAAAAACGCAAGTGCAATCACGTTCGCGCCACGCATGTTGTCGTAGGTCTCTCCGTCGTTGGCGAAGAAGCGCCTCAGAGTGGGCCAGAAGTGAAACGTAACACGCCGATGATGTTGGGGAAAATGCAACAATGATCACCCAATCACACGACGGGTGCACGTGGCGCTCCCCCCCCCCCCCCCACGATCATATGTTATGGAATTCGAGCCGCTTTATGATCGTAATTCGAAAACCCTTCTACTCCAAGCAACGGACCAAAAATGGACACCTTCTTAAAGGTACGGTGGAAAACTGGTCTCAGCAATCCAGGCTCGAGGGATTGCTCGATGTTTGCCCACCAGTCCGGGATTGTGTTTGCTTTTCGCCAATCTCTGCGCTGCAGGGCCACCCTAGCGGGCGTGTCGGTGCAGCCGGTGTGTCGGTAATTCGGGCTCAGCAAACAAAATCAAACCCCACAACCGGTTCGGGGGCGCTCATTAAAAGCGTATAAATTATGAATTCATATTTTGCTGCACCATAAACACACCCTCACACACACACACACACACACGCACGCAAGGGTGCACGCGCGGGCAGCCATCTCGGAGACACCCTTTCGCAAGCACGGAAGGGTGGCGAACTCCTACGGCTTATCAACCGTACCGGCGCAGTCTCCGCAGTCGCGCAGTCTGACGCGTTTATGAGGACCTAAGGGGCTAGTTGGGGTGGATCGGGAGTGCAAGGGAGGCCCTTCCAGCAGCCGTGCGCTGCGTTCCGTCAAGTGGAAAGATAACGCGCCACCGGCTCGCCGCCTGCGCTCGTCAAACGTCAGGAGAAATTAGGCGTTGCGGTCGAAGTTACTTTACAGCCTCGCGTGAAGGACATCCGGCAGGGTTGGGTGGCCAAAAGGGGAGAGCACTGGGGAGTCGGTGGGACTGCGGGACAGACTGCGTTTGGAGTCCGGTACGGGAATTAACGGCGAGCTCCTCTAAATGGCTTCTCCGGAATGCGTAATGGGATTTCTCACTCGCTGCGACGTCCGCGATGAGGGCGACATTTTTGGGCTCTGCTTCGAGGCGCGCTTTTCCGAATGGATTTCAATAAATTTCACAAAAAAGATCAACATGTTCATCAAGCTTTATGAGCGCGTTTGGGGTCCGGTCCGGTAATGTGTTATTTTGTTATCTCACCCGCTCTCTCTCTCTCTCTCTCTCTCTCTCTCTCGCTCGCTCTTTGGCTGCGTCTTCCCAAAGCCGGACGAGTCGATGATGCCGCCAAAATCACGGGCTTACGCGTTTCGCGCCCAAACCGGATCGTTTATCGGCTCCGAAACGACCGCAAATTCGCCGTTAAAAATCGCCATCGGTGGTCTTAAAGGGAATTTGAAATGAAATTCGGAAGACGCTGCTCCACCGCCGATCGAAAACGATGCCAATGTGTTTGGGATGTTTTCGGCCCCTTTTTTCTCTTTCTCTCGCCGTGTGATGGAATTTATTTGTTCTCCGATCGACGTAATTGATTTTTTATCCAAAGCTTCCCCGAAAGATCCGTGTTTTCACTCGCGTTCGGCCTCTTACTGGGGTTGCCTTGAAACTCGGCTCGAGCTCCCTTACGTGATGCAAATCGAGCCACCGAACCTGAACGGAAATCCATCAATACCGAGGGTGGGATTTTTTGTTTCGTTTCGTGGCCTTTTACCAAATTCCAGAAGCCACCGCAACTTAACCAAAACAAATTAATATCAGCGGATTAAATTTGCCAAAAAAATGAAAAAAAAAACGAGCTAAACAAATAGACCGCAACTCGTCGCAAACAAACTTCCCCGGAGGAGAACCAGCAGCCTCGAGGCTCTCGAAATCGAGGGTTCGCACGGCGGGAGCTGGGCCGGGAGTTTCGCGAAAACGGAAGCGCAAAAGACGCAATCCGTGCCAAGGTATTTGCATTCATTATAGGGAAAACAAATGATGGGCCGCGCGGCCACCGGACTGAGCGTGACGGTTAATGGATTTCGAATCCTTCCCCAGTCCTGCTGCGGGAACATAAATAACGATAAAGCCCCAATAAATCGGGTAATTTGTATTCAATTTAGATTGAGCCGAATCCTTCAAAACGGTGGTTCCTGGTGGTTTGGTGGACCGTCTGATCTGAGGTTTGCTTGGTGCATCGGCGAGTGCGCTCAGATGTGACCTGATGCAGACCCTGGTAAGGGTCGGGAACTTCGTTGGGCATCGTTAATCCTGCTGCCAATTGGATTCGATAAGTTCAGCGGTGAGGCGGGTAATAAATGATAATCCGCCCGTTGCCTGAAGGCTTGCTACTCACTCTCTCTTTCTCTCTTCCAACTCGGAATTACAGGTCGATTCGATGTCAATGCGTACGTATCCGTATTTACCATCTCAGGAAGAGGGATGATATTTATTGGATTGCACTTTTTTACGATCATTTATTGGCATTTTACTGGCGCTTTTTATGGCGTAAACGTGTAAAAATCCCTCATTGCAAGCCACTTTGCATGGTTTTCTGGTGTGGTCAATTATCACCCCAGCTATTTCAGCTAATTTATTTGCAGTATAAAACAGCACACCTCTATTGAAATAATACTCAAATGCCAATGCATTTTACTTGTGATGTATAATTTAAGAATTTATCTGTTCATCGATCGATTGATGATCTAAGCACAAAAAAGGACCACCGCAGGGGAATCATTGCCCGTGTCAAAAGCCCCCACCAATTGGTCACATGCACCGAAGCTTCGAAAAGATACAATCAAAATTAGCTAATGACTTCTTGAAAAACTCAACACAAAAGCCCACACGAAAGGCCTCGTTCGTGACCACACGCCGAAAAAGAATGCCTCGCGCTAGGAGGAGCCCGAAGAACACCACAAAAAAAAACAAGCAAAAAGCCCACCGCAAGTTCCTTCGAGGACGGGCCCGAGTTCTGAAACCAGCCCGCCTGGTTCGAACGCACCCCCTGCCGTGCAGTTGTTTTATGGCTCAATAATTTTCCCCATAATCAAACAATCTCTTCATCGGGACCGCTCATTTCCCAAATGATTCATTGACGAACCGTCAGCCAGAAGTAACGAGCCAGCGGTTCGGACCGGCGCTCCATAAAACCGATTCGTGCCGCACATCCCAAGGATTCGATGACGTCCGGGACGATCTGAAAACCTGCCAGATCGATGGGACGCACACACAAAAGGCCGTGAAGGGTGCGCACGGGTCTTGAAGCCACCGAATGCCACCGGACCCACCCAAGGGCCACCAGCTCATTCATTCTCTCTCTCTCTCTCTCTCTCTCTCTCTCTCTCTCTCTCCCTTTGCTCTCGATCGCTTTGTTATTAACATTTTTATGCGACCGCTTGCCGACGCTTTCCGGGGGATAATTTGGCCGTCGCACGTCCGTCACGGTGCGTCCCTTCGAACCGGGCTGGGCATGGTTAGGAATGGGAAAGCACAAAGCCGGCCTGACCGGCGAAACAAACAAACTCACAAAAAAAAACAGAAGAAAAAAAAACAAACAATGCGACTCACTCAGACAGATGCCGCGTCTTCTTCAGCTGGACCAGAAGAAAACGAAATCACGAAACCGAGGCCGCATTATTTATTAGTTGTTTGTTTTCCTCCGTCCCGCATACGGGCCCTTCCCGATCCAGGCCTGGGCGGCTTTCCCGGCCGCCCTAATAATTGACCGAGCGATTTTGATAGTTCCGCAAATCGGCTCCATCGCCAATACCGCCACCAAAGCGAGCGGCACAAAAAAGGGCACGACGGTACGCAGGAAACCGCAAGAACGAACCGAAGGTTGCCATGCAAAATTTAGCATACTTCCCAGCTCGAATTATCCGCCGGACCCCCGAGATGGCATCTTAATGTTTTCATCTGCTCCCGATCCGATGACTGATTGCCCGGCGGCCCTCATGGGCCCCCCAAAAAGGGCTCGAACGTCAGCGAGCCCAAGCAGAAACGAGACGGACGGGCAATTTTGGACCGCCCAGGATGACGGGCATACCGACCCAAGCCTGCCTGGGCATCCGACATAATCATGCTGCGGCTGATTTGCCGCACGATGCCGATCATTACATGGTGTGTTTATTTGCTTTCGGTCAGTGTGCGTGCGTGCCTGTGTGTGTTTGTGTACCAGTGGGTGCGTTTGGACTCCATCGTTTGTCTCGTTCCTTTCTGCTCCGTCGGTTGCATTAATCAGATCCTTATTTTGAAGCTCCGGGAACGAATCCCCGGGAGCAGCACCGGCAATCGGCAGCAAATCATGCTCATCATCCTCATCATCGTTACGATCATCGCCGTGGTGCCCCGCTGGTCTTGATGGGGGAAAAAAATGGCCGTGGGCTCACTTATGCTAGTTATGATCCAATTATGTACGGTGAGTTTATTTCAATTAAAACCACAACCGGTACCGCCTCCCAGCGATCGTCAGGCAATGAGTGAGGCAAACAACCCACGAGAAGTTCCCACCACGGGTTCGATCGATCGCCGAGCGCGCGTAAAGCAGCATCTTCTCCTCTTTCTAGGGTGGAACATCGCGGAAAGATCGCACCGCTTCACACCAGCCGGCCATAAACTGGCATTAGGTAATATGCTGCCAAAACGAGCTGCCACAGTATCAGCACGCGGCGATGATTTCCATATTTGTCCCTAGGTGTTTATTACACGTATCGGAATTCCGGATTTGGTCGCGCTTTGCTCTCGTGCTATCCATCTCTCAGTCCCGGCCGGCCCCGGGGGTGGGTTGCGCATAAATTAGCAGGCGGAATTCCTACCCCAAGGTCGGCTGCGGGTTTCTCCGAAAAAAAAAAACCGCACATACCGCCGGGGAGGAGCCTTCGCCCAGGGCGTTTATCTGCCCAAAGTTGTCTTTCCACGCACGATCGAACGATCGGTTGATCGCACCACGCGTCTCGCACAGGCGTATTTATCTTGCTTCCACATTCCTTGGGCTAGCGGACGATGCGACCTCTCTTTGGGCGCTCTCCTTCTTTCTCAATTTCTAACTGTCAGCGGCGAAATGTTAGCGGATAAATCAAGCACCGCTGCTGAGGGGCTGAGAAGCTAAATCGGCCCAAAAACTAGACCCCAGAGCGGGATTGAATCGTCAACATGTGCCGTGCGAAAGCGCTAGAATACGTGAAACTTAGAAGAACACATACCCTGAGTAAGCGACCGGTTAGCAAGCTGAGCCTGGCCAGACCGACCCACCACCCGCTGCGAGCCCATGTCACGAATCTATCAGCGGCAATCGATTGCGATGAAAACCGACGAAATCGATTAATATTGCAGATCGCCGGACGCGGTGCACTCCACTCGCGGGCTCCGGGTGACGATAAATAAATCGATAAATAAATGTCAAACGGTTATGAGGCATCTATCTCCCGCGGGGTTTCGCTCGGAAAAAAAAGGTGCGGCTCTAGAACACGAGCCCTGGCCAGAGCCTCAATGCACCCCCGGAGAACACGCTAGCGCCCCCTGGCGACTGATCGGTGGGACACCAAAGACGCACCGAATCGTATATTAATGCGCTTGTTAATTATAGATTAAGCATATAATTAAGATCTCGCTGGGAAGATAAAAATCAATTCCGAGAACGGACGCAGCGCGCGAGAACGAATTTGTACGCGTTCCGGGGAAGGAGGGATTCCCACCCAAGGGATTGGGGTGTAGGGTGCAGCTGCACTGCGTATTAGTAGGGCATCGAGCCACGCTAAATAGGGAGCTACGAGCGCAGGTCGATTGGAATGTCCGGTTTTTTCGAAACAGAAAAAGGGATGAGAAAACAAGCGATCGAGAACGGCCGGAACGCGGAGGCCCTGCAGACTAATCATAGTCAAATTAACCTGACAGCTCCTTCGGAGGAGTCACGGTAGAAAGCGGTGCGCGCCACGGTGAGGTGCGGCCAGTAGGAGATAAAGCAACACGAATAAAAATAGCCCCACGCGAGATTGAGATAGCAGCGAAGGTCCACGCAAAGGCCTCACGGTAAATCTTACAGTGTCGAAGATCGGCCGTTAAACATCGGCGATACAATCAAATGAAAATTAATGATAAAACAAAGCATAGAACACACCCCAGTCCATCCTTTCCACCATCCATTCTTTGGCCCTGGATGGGACCTCCCCGAAACGAAGCCTCGGATGAGAAACGCACGTCGAATCTCCGCTGACAGCGCTTGGAACCGTGTGCGACATGACAAATTGGGGTCCCGGAATCCCGGAACCCAGGACACGAGACACGAGTGAGGGGCGCCCCAAAACGGCGCCTCTCCTATCTTAATTTGGGTCCTCTTCCGTACCCCCCCCCCCCCCTCCACAAGCGCCTTGCACTCCAATCCTTTGCGATGGTATCGCGCAGGAACCAGAATTGATGTATCAATTTTGGAATGCCACGAGCGAGCAAGAAAAAAAAAGCAAATGAAAAGAAGGCATTCTCGATCCGGGTGAAGGACGCCGCCGGGGACCGTGACTTCTGCCGGGGCTGGGCATCCGTTAAGATGGCAGGCTCGTGCTGGCGTTGCTTCATGCTTTTTGCATTTTTTTTTTCTCCTCTTTTTTACTAGACAAATGGCTGACAAATTGGAAACTTATCAAGGCGACAGGAGGCCGCGGAATGATGGGCGGATTTGTTTGTTTTTTTTTGTTTTTTGGTTTGGGTGGTATTATTTTCTGCATGTGTATTTTTTCTGGTTTTGGTTTTCTCTCTCTCGCTCTGAGACTCGAAGGATAGGCCCTGACACTCGGAAACGCGAAACGTCGCCTCGTGGCGTGACATTTCGCAGGAGGTCGATATTGATTTGAGCCCCTTTTCGGTTGGCCCGAGGCAACTGATTCGCGGAGGGCGCACGAGTTGAAACCCCATCTGCGCGACCTTTGGCAGCTGAGATGGCAGCTTTTGCAGGGACTCCGCAACGATCTGTTCAACCATCATCATCATCATCATCATCATCACCATTACCACCGTTGACGGCCATCAGTGCGCGGTTGGTTAGAGACCGATAACGAAACAATCGTAAAGAAAAACTATCTCGATTTACGTTCGACAAGGACGCGTGTTTCTGTTGTACAGCTATTTATTCAGCTTAAACTGTTTTTTTCGGTGACAAACTCGCTCTCTCTCTCTCTCTCAATCCCTCTCTCTCTCTCTCTCTCTCTCTCACACACAGTTGTGTCGCCTTCTTCCTAATTTATGCATTCAAAACCAATCCTCGGGGCATCCACAGACGTCATCGATTTAACGACTGTTTTGTGAATCCGCGCGTGAAAACCCGCATCCTCTAGGCCTCGAGCCAATCCCATTAGGTCTATTAGCCGATGAAGGTGGCGGGCCTTGACTGTTGCCTTCCACCCGCATCGAGCCACTCTACGGATCTTCTTCCCCGAGCGCATATGGCAGCTGTCTTTTTTCGCCTTCTTAATTTATCTGTGGAGACACGCGCGGCATATAAAACGCCGCCATGTCGAAACGCCTTCCCTTTAGAAAAATGGGGTGATAGAGCCGGAAGAAAAACGATCTGCCATAGTTGCGAACACGCCAACCCAGCACCGGGTGGCACATCTCCTCAGGGTTTGCAGGCTTTTTCGCGAGCCGTGTCCTCTCGGGTGAAAGTGTGAGCCAGCGCGGAAAAGCTGGCGAACGAGCTTTAAAGCTCAATGGTGGGGCGAGAACGCTTGAGGCACGGCACGGTGCCCGGCACCCGGTTCATCGCACCGGCCGATAGGAAATATTTTATCACGAAAGATATTTCTTATGTAAATACGACATTTTTATAGCGCGATCTCAAAGGCAATGAGCGCTATCGTAAATTTTACCATCTTATTACTCGCGCACCGACCTAATACAACTGGCCCCTTCGAGGGGATGTTAATGGTTTTGATGTCTATGGCCATGGCCGCGGCGCTCAAGCCCATCTGTTTGAGAGTGTATGTGTTGATGCCATCACATGATGGTGGCTTGATAAAGCGGGCTCGATTGAGTGAGCGGTTTTGGCCGAACACCGTGTGGGGTTTGTCACCAAGAGGATCTCACATCCTGTACGCCACCGGCGGTTCAACCGACGGACTTCCGCCATTCTCGTACAGTGGAGAACCCCTACTCCATCTTCTAACACGTTGCCACCGAGACACTGTCTTCTGGTAACCCCGAGGCTGGCCAACAGTGACACCCTCACCGTGAGGTGTTGATTTAATTTATCACAAATCGATCGCACACGGTTCCACGCGATCGGACACC
Organism: Anopheles nili; assembly: GCF_943737925.1. Classification (NCBI taxonomy): domain Eukaryota; kingdom Metazoa; phylum Arthropoda; class Insecta; order Diptera; family Culicidae; genus Anopheles; species Anopheles nili. The sequence goes on from NC_071292.1 coordinate 57,460,077, forward strand.
ACCATCTAGCGGCTGGCATTAGCATAGTAAGTGCGGATAATTACTTCGGAAACAAGTGTTCTGGCGGCGGGTGTGTGGTGAGGCGAGCGAGAGATAGAGAGAGAAAAAAACACCCTCGGAATAATTATCCCTCGCAGGATCGAGCTGGTGCAAAACGGCCCATTTGCCATCCCGCGAGACCCGCGGCGAGACTCCGGCGCGGTGTTTAATAAAATGTTTTTGCTTTTTTATTTATTATTTTAATTTATAGTCCACCGCGTAATGGGCCACTCTTCAACGGAGCAATAAATTACCGCATTATATGGGTACGCGCCCGGGACCGAAGCGTTGCGCTTCGATCTTATCGGTTCGTCGGTGTACCGGCGACCTGCAGCGATGGTGGCATTGTGGCCTCACAAGTCCCGAGCTAGCGCAATTTATGCATCTTAACCATGCCCAGCCGTTTGCAGGGATGAAATAGATTCAGTCTGCATCGATCCGATGCGAGTGCAGCACTAATTTATCGCCAGCTCACAACCGTGATTCATGGCAGTGTGGTGTCTGGCGAGGACATCGGTAGCCGTTCGAAGGACGCTCGATGCTCCATTTCGGAGAGCGTGTTTTAATACGAATCTCGCCAAGTTTGTGTCAGGTGTCGACGCCTGATAAGCTCGATAAGCACGCGCAGGCTCGCAAACGGACCACCATTAGGTGCGTTAACCACGACGGCTCACACGTGCTCCAGTCTGCGATACGCCGGGAGTCTGCCGGGTTGCGAAGGCCTTCAACCGTCGGGAGAAGATGATGCGCGTGATTCCGACCTCCACCGGTCGTTTGACAGCTCGTGATGTTGCTTTGCAAAACATCGATGCCGTGGCGCTGTTGCTGGAGCGACTCAGGACCACCCAGCGTGCGGTAAATCAGGCAAAAAAGCAGCGTATTATCAACATAAAAAAACCCGGCAAACTCGTATGTGTATTAATGCGATACCGATTCGTTCGCGACCCGACGGACCGCCTGGTCCGGTCGGTGTTGATTGAGCGCATCGGAGCTTGGCAAGCGTAGACCTTCCCTAGGCAACAGGCCAGCAAGGAAGAATGAATATCGCTTCGCTAATTTCACAGAATGCGATCCTTCTTAGGGGACGGTTTTTTTGCTACCTCATAAATCTTCGAATCCACCCCTGCAAAATGGGCGGATGCCCGCGAGGGTCAAGTGGCCGGTTAAACCGAGCATCGTAAAAACCGCTCGCCCGCGGGATCAAAGCCAGCGCCAGGGTCTCGTTTAACCAAATGCCATCTGTAGCGAGGGTGGGTGACCTCCGGGACATCAATCAACGGGCCTTTACGGGCCTTTAGAAGCCTCAGGAACATGGGAGCAAAAAAGGCATCCAGTCTCTGATTATGGGGATTGGTTCATAAATCATCACCGACCACGCGAATGGTGGTCCGTTCGAAGATGCCCGACCAGGTAAGACAAACACTCGCCTGGGATTAACGTAGTCCACGGGAAAGCGAGCAAAGTGATGATTTTCCAAGCCCCCTGGAGGGCTGGATGCCATCTGCTTGTGGCTTTCTCTGCTGTCTACGCTGTCCATTTCGGGTTCTAAAACCGACCGACGCTAAATACCGCTCGAGAATCCCTAATTCTAAAGCTGAAGTCCATCGGATTTGGTGGCGCTTCGTATGCTTATTATCGTTCTCACCGGTTGGCGTCCCAGTCGGAAACGGGAATCCATTACCTCACGCGGCTAATACGTTTATAATGGCCCGTGGAGATTTCAATCGGTCGATGGAGCCGTTAATGGGCCAACCAGTGGGAGACCTTTGCGCATCGAGCATTTGCACGAAATTGTGAAGAAAAAAAAACACTACACTCTCACTCACGCTGGTTCGAAAACTCGCGACCTTGCCTTAACAGTTGCTGGTTTAAATTCGCACTTACCTAAACAGGTTGGGCAACACTGGCCCTTACGTGGTGGGCTCGGATCTGAGCACGGGGCGTAGCATTTCATCTCAGAGCGCGTTACGACGCCGGAAAGGCATTTGTAGTGCATGCAGGGATCTTCCGGATCGGTCCACTCGGTGCCACTGTCGATGTGCCGGCCTTGGTGTAAACATCCTGCGAGGACGAGGAATGCGTTTCCGGTTAGCGAAACCAACTTCTGGCTCTCTTTCTCCCCATTTAGCGCCACACTTACCGATGCACTTGTCGCAGCACTCGTCGGGGCCCTTCTTTTTGTAAAAGTAGCAATCATCTACCGCTGGGCAGCTTTCCTGTTCGCACTCCACGAAACCATTCTGTAAGCAGTGAGAAGCAAAAAAAAAAAAGGTAGAGTCATCTAGCTGTGCCATATCTCGTCTCACAAATGGCTCGGGGAAGATTGTTTGGGTTTCAAACCGTTGCGTTGAACGGTGCCATTGCACGGCGGCAGCATAAATTTCTGCATGCCAACCTAGCGTTGCCTAGCGACGCACACCGACTTTGGGGGCCTTTTGTGCTGCCAAATATTTACAACTTCCCAGCCTCTCGCGGTGGGGAGCCGTTTGCCCATTTACCGTGTAACAACACTCGTTTATTGTCGGCGACAGCTCGCTAGTAATAAAGTGTTGCCACCGAACAATGTGCCGGTCTAGATCGTGCCGCTAGATATTGCGACAGCTGCTTAAGGCGGGCTCGATGAAATGTGTCCATGGGAATGTGAACCGGCAGCCAATTCCTGCTGGAACCGAATCGAACACCATGTGCAAGTGCATTTTTGCCTGCCCGAGAGTTTTCATGGGAGAAGGCAAGACGTTCTGCAACGGAAGACACGCTGGCAAACGTTCAACGGAAAATTGTGCCGAAGGAAAATGCTTTCTTTTCTGGGGTTTCCTATCCCAGAAGTTGACCAGAACGACATTTTCTGCGCATGTGGCATTAAGGCATGAGGTTTCACGAAATGCCCCAGAGCCTTAGTTACGGTTTCATGAGTTCTATCTATGTCCCAAATCTCGCTCTTTATGTATTAAATTATCAAATAAAAATTTCACGCATGAATAGTTCAAACGAAAAGTTTATCCGTTAACTTCTTAAATCTATTCCGCTTTCTCTTAATAGATCATTTTGCTCCAACAATTTGATTAAAGCAATACATTTACGGTTAATCTCGCCGTATACATGGGAAACTTTCGTATTTCTAGAGCACTGGGTGCATATAAAAAGAACACACATTTGTATGCTCTTTCAGCATTCGCAAAAGCTGTAAAACACCACCAGAACGGGTCAAAACACATCGTTACATCCAAAAGTAACAATTTGTTTTATTTCAACTCACTCTAATGCGTATTAATCTTTGTTTCTAACCCATTGATTCCTCGTGCAAGCGCGCGCAAACTATTCGTGCCGCGCAATAAAATCCAATATTGCGCCTCCACCGACAGTAGCAACCATTCGCAAACTGTCCCAACCGAAAACCATCACGAAACTATCGTACGGGGGCCATAAAAAAACTACACAAACTTCTCCCACACAAAGCTCGTCCAGGCCCTCGAACATTTGAATTCCGCACGCATTAGATCGTAATTGCGAAACACTTTTGCCGAATCGGCCGAAAAGGGGCGGCAGAAAAGCTTTTTAGTTCACCCCGCAACGGGAGAGCTGGCTTTGGGTCTCCGTTTTTACTACCACTTCGGCCGAGTGCGTCCAAGGAAGCCTCGAGCGGGAGTATTCGTCTCCAATCGCCCAGAACGCCGAAAGGGTTGAGTTTCCTTTCGGGTGGAGGCCTTTTATTCCTTTCCTCGTATTCCTGACACGCCCCGAAAACAACCCCACATCGAAACCGGGCCTCGTCGGCAGGACTTGCGTTTTATGTTTTCCATGCTCTACCGGCTCTTCACGAGCGCCATTCCCATCGAAAGCCTGAGCTCCTTTACGAGAGCTGCTGATTTAATTTTCATCGTTCATCCACGCGCGGTTCGTGACATTCGCTTGACTTTTGTTCTTGACCGCTCCCGAGGGATCTAAGGTCGCGCCACGCTTGTGCACAGGGTCGACGGGCTGCTCAGCCAGTGATAATGAAACAACGAACTGCACTGAGGTCCCGGGGTTTATCCAGCTGCGTTCACGTTATATCTCCAGTCCGCGTGACGACCACGCAAATCTGGTCGGAAGTGCCCTTTTGTGTTTTTTTTTGCTTGCCGATTCGCTTTTGTCTTGCCGTGCTCCTCCATTCCAAACGGAACTCTAGCTGATAAGACCGGTGCGATCCGGTTCGGCATAAACTTGACCGTCGAGGCAACAAAAGCACGCAGAATAGCACTGAGTCTCTATTTTTGCGTCTTCACGCGCGCGATGCCAGGGGCAGAAAAGCCGCTAAAAGGGTTGGAAAAATAGCAGCACCCAACAGCAGCAGCAGCAGCAGTGTGCGTACGACACTGGCGCCATTTTGCTGTCCATTGACGATGGCGTCGTGTGCGTTATCGTGCGTTGTTCGCTTCGAGGGCGCAGTCATTATGCATGCACAGAAACTTGACCAATTCAATCCTGGGGCAAGATAAAATATGCGACCGAGCGACACATAATTTCATTCTTATTAAAGCCGGCAGGGACGAGTGCAACAAAAAACAAATGGATACAAATTGTAAGATATTGCTTATGAGGCAAGCATCAAGCGGCTGATTGCCCGGTTACAACTTATCGTGCTCTCTCTCGCTTTGTCTCTCTGTCTCTTTTTCTCTCACTCACTCACTCCCTTCTAAATCTATGAGCCATTCCACCGTCACCGGCGAGTTCGTTTGCATTATCAATCACGCCAATTGCGTCCGGTGGCAATCAAACGAGCCCCCCAGCCATTGCGGTGTTCAATTTTCTGTAATTGCAAAATTTATGAAAATCAAAACAACTCCACCGAGCTGCCGCGGTATTTAGTAATTTATATTGCGCCTCTCTGAGTTTTCCCCCCACCCACTGCCCTAAACTTGCCTAACCCCACCACCGTTATCATTACTAACCGCACGAGCAATTACGGACGATTTTAATTACAAACACTGTACGGACGGCGTTTTGCTATTTAGGTGTTGCGGCGTGGTATTTCGTGCCGTTTTCTTCCCGCTCTCGCCGCCTCATCCCGTCCAAACCGAAACACGAAACGCACGAATGCAACCCAACCCCCGATCGGAAGGAATCAACCCCCAACCCCCTAACGGGATGGAGGGCGAACCGATCGAAATCGATCGACGGAAGCGAGAGGTCCGAGCGAACGATCGCCATTACGGGGCGGCTTGCTGGTGCGATTTCTTAGTCCAAGCCCGAAGCCGGCTACCTATTAAGCCGTCACTTTAAGTCGAGCTTAATCGTGCCTGTATATCATCATCGTCATCGCCACCGACGGTCATCGGCAATAGCATCAATAACATCATCATTATCATTACCACGGGCGCGGGATGCACCCGCGAAGTGGCCCAACCCAGCCCCATCCACTAGGCGCTGCGATCGTGCGCGATATCGCGCCATTAATAATATTATCAACGTGCGGCTCAGGGTCCCCCAACGGCTTAGGGAGAAGTTCGTCGTCACCACCGTCACCGTAGTCACCGCACGCAGAAGGTGACAGGCGGCAGACAACCGTCCTAGTGTGGCCTCACCGTCGCACTCTCGTTCGGGCTCGCGATTAACGCGCTCGGTGCTACCGTGCGAAACTAATCGCGTCGTCGACGCCGTCGCCAGTACGCCCCGACTGCACCGCGGAAACTGTACATTAGCGTCATTCCGATGCAGATCATATATCCGCGATCGGCATCAGGGTCTCGGAGCGGCGGACCAGCCAGCAGTCGCTATCTTTGCCATCTATTCGCGATGAGGGGGCCACGTGCAACAGGCAAGAAAAAAAAACAACGATCGCTCTCGAAGGGTGGAAGGAAAATCGAACGCTATCGCCTGGGTAATGGAATTGGTGGAGTTCCCTCAGTGAGCTCGAAAAAAGGGGACCCGGGCTCGCGTACAATCGTGCATTCTCGCGACGGCTCGGTCATTTTTTTTCCTTGACTCGCAGGGCTGGGAGTTGAAGTGCTAGTCAGTCCCTTCGCTGATCGACCGCCCTGTTAGAGACACCCTTGTGGGTGTGCGGGTGGCGCCAGCCGGTGCAACTAAGTGGACGAAATGGGGGTGAGTCGACTGATGGGGCAGTAGGAAAAACGACTATAAAGCACCATAATGGTGAACACGGGTGTGTGATAGTAATGCACCGCGCGAGATTGATGGAATTCGCTGGTGTTGGAGCCGTGATATTGATTGCGCGCAGTATCCAGCTCCATCGCCAAGCTAGAGGAGTATTAATCTTCACCTTTACGCTTTTCTTAAGGCCCACCGTATGATTCGCGTTTATGCTGCCCTTTGCTTGCAGCAACAAATTGAACCGTTTATCGGTCGGGCATAAACGTTTGACCTTGCATCGACTCGCGGTTGATTGAGTTCCGCCGGAGTGATTATATCGATGTCCGAAAGATTATACATCATGGAGAGTACTCCATTCTGAGAGGGATATAGTGAGCTGTTTTTTTTTTGTTTTAGTCAATTAAACCCCTTTTTCACTTTTTCATGTAACAATTAGCTACGGTGTAGCAGCTGGGGAATAAAACAGCTCAAACACTAGGCGGCAGTTTACTCCGTGTTCCAATAATCCCGCGCCGTTGATTGACAACCGTGGAATTAAATATGTTAATTGATCGTGCCACGTTCCTCGAAAGTGGCCGTCCGATTGCCAAGCTTGGGTGCCAGAATGCATCATCCCCTTTGGACCCCGCTCGATGCGAGACAGGGCGTCAATAAAAACAAGAACACAAATTATACTCCTCGCTCACGTAACTCATCCGCGGCAATCGAAAAGCAACATTGCAACCGCGTAATGTGCATCGTTCGAACGCCCGAGCCGCGGCAGTTGCTGCATTCATTTGTGTCAGCGGCGTCAAACGTAAAATTGATTAGCTTCACCGTGCGCGGATACACGCAATAAATTATGCAATTTTCCAATGGCAACCAAACGATCCCTCGGGGTAGCGAACAGGGGATGTTCTCTGAGTTGCTGAACTGACAGCATTTGTGGTACTTGTGCGAACGAATTCCCTCGCCCGGGGGCGTTTGGGAGTGGTATTAAACTACCATCCGGCTCAATTTTGTCATACACCGAACAACCAAACAGGAAATTCCTGGCTCGTTCCTGGAAGCAAGGTTCCACGAACCACTCCGGTCCGATGCTGGGAGTATCGATAAATACGATCGACGATAAATACGCTTAATGTTGCCGTAAATATTCCGTGCGGCGTACGGAGAAGATGCTCGCTCGCTTTTACTCGTGCGGTCGGACGATTTTTACGGGAAAAACCCCACTCCAGTGGATAAAAGGGAAAACTTAGGCAGCGGTGCCGTAAGTAAAAGTCTTCTACACGGGAAAATAAACGGCACAGAGCGAGGACTCGACAACAGGCGAGGCCAACCACGTTAAGTGTTTCTGCTCTTAAAAAGGCCTCTCCCAGCGGACGTGCCAAGTCGTTCCGAGAAGCAGGACCTCTGTGGCGAACACTCGATGCGGGCGAGCACGTTATTTATGTCCTGTAAAATGGATTTAAATTTTCGTTAGAACCGCTTGCTTTTGCGGCCTTTGGAGTCTCTCGTGAATAAAAAAAATCGGCTTTTAGAGCGTCCGGTTCCCATTTGCTAGCGGTAGCCAAAATGCAGTGCCGCAGCAGGACCAAGTGCATCAAACACCAGGGTTCACCATGGTGGTTCCGTGCAACAGACCCGCGCCAGTTCTTCGATGCGCTCCGCTGAGCATTGACCCAGATGAGCGCGTGATTTATGCCCGATTGTACAGTGTCTTGGCCGGCGCTTCCGGTGTCCTTCCGGGCCGGGCAGCAAGACATCCGGAAAATGCAAAATATGGACCCAAAGCCTGTCAGTGGACTGCTTCCGGAACGAACCTTCGGCCATGACCACTTACCAATGATGGGAAGAGAAAGTTTGGAGCGAGCTTTACTACTCACAATCCTACAAAAGCTTTACCGCAAGATGTGCGTTAAAATTAAGGCTCTTTGCTGCTATCGTGAAATCCACCATGCGCCTCCATTGGGAGGCGTTTTAAAGATAATGAACTTCAAAAGTACCGTTTGGTTGAAGTTAAACACCACTTTGAAATTTATTCCAATAAAAGTGTAGCTGACATTTTGAGCGTAATTTATGCGCGCACTCATTGAGCATTACCGCGGGCTTCGCATGAAGTAGTTAGCTCGGCGTTTCCGATCATCGATGACTAAATAGTAGCAATCTCGTGATTAAATCCCACACACCATCGGCGCCGCTTCCGTCAGCGGCCAGTGCAACCAAATGCACCTACCAATCTTCTCGCTCTCTCTCTCTCTCTCTTACTCCTGCCTTGCGCAAAAGGCAGGAATCCGTTCGCGGCTCCAGACGTCTAGCCTGTCGACTACCATGCCATTCGCCGTTGGATACGTGCGAAACGCGCGCTCAAGCACACCTTCCTTGTCTCATATTCCACCCCAACGAATGGTACGGGCTAAATGTCAGGTCAAGCGCGTTCGCCATTTCTCGGCGGGACAATTTAATTATGATGGAGGTGGCGAAGCAAAAAAATAATCCAAACCACGGCTGTACCGTTGCCCACGGCGACCGAGGGCCGCGATGGCGCTCCGCGTTGGAGGCGACTAAATTGCAGGTGCCAATGATGGGCCACTAAAGTGTCTCGTAATTTTATAAGGGTGCCGCCATTTTGCATTGCGAGGAAACCCCCTCGGTCGCTCGGTCGCCATTTAATAATGGAATCGGTCGGATGATTGGCATTACCGGGCGCGGATGGATAGCGAGGGCAGGTGAGAGCTTTAAATCAAGCGCGCGAGTGTTTTCTTACTGTTATTGTCTAAGTGAAACCGTTTAATTTTATCGATCGAGCCCTGATGGTGGGTGAAGGAAAGTTTACGCTTTTCCTCCCCTTAATTAGCGAGCTATGACATCATAAATACCGCAATCTTGCTAACCTCCAGACATCGTTTGGCTGGCCAATCCGGGCAGACGCCCGTTCATTAAACGGCGAACTATCCATCGCCCAGACATCGGCGCAAGTGATCAACAATCGATCGTCCGAAATGGCCGAATGCCTCCGGAAACGGAACCGAGCCGGAGAAAGAAAACAAAAAAAGGAAAGTTCCTGCGGATTGCTAAAAATAATCGCCTGCTCCGTTGGAGCATATGCTCGTTCGTCAGTCAGCTGGGGTATGAGTGAGTGATTTTCTGTGGCTCATGCTCTCTCTTTCTCTCTCTCTCTCTCGCTTACTTGGTTTGTGGGCTAGACATAGGCAACCGCAAGGCCGCGCCGAGCCACACTAAGCCGGTAAGTGAGACCGGATCTTGGGGCCTACGAGACGATGCTTTAACAACTCAGGGCTTCTGCCAACCCAGCGCCCTTGCAGCATGTCTTTTTGTCGTGTGTTGCTCCCCTTTCCGAACACTCCATGCCCCTTGATCTTCTACCTATTCATACGTGCTCGTACGGCCAGCCTCTTTTAAACCCCAATCACCTCCAATCTTCCCCAACGGGCTCTCTCGCTCCTTCGAGACGACGATGAATAACTCGTCGGACCGCTGAAATCATGATATGCAAATGACTTTCTACGAAATTTATTTATTTTCATACAATATTCATCAACGTCAATCATTAATCGTTACGTCGAGCCTTCGTCGGGGTTGGCGTCGAGGTCGCCTCGGGGATAGAGAGCAAGAAAGAGAGAGAGTGAGAGAAGTGGTTTGGGTACGCGCGGTTCCTAGACGTTTCGATCTTCAAACTCAAGCCTCCAAGACGGTGCCTGCGTATGCGAATGTCTCCCAGCGTATGTTGCCGGTGGTGACATTTCAACAGCAGGATCCCTTGTGTTGAAGGGTTCACGAGAAAATGGAACAGAAGAACCCGTCTGCGCTCACACATTTTCGAATCTTCGAAGCACACAGTGAACCTACGTAATCAACGGTCCACCAATCGGCTAGGCCGAAATGGAAAGGCTAGCGAACGGGTCATTGCCAGTCCGTTGATCCACTCAAAAACTCAGCCCTACATTAACATTCGGTCGTTTTTGCTTTACATTGTGGAAAAGGTTTGCAAAAAAACAAATCAGAGCACGAAACACAACCATTGTAGCAATCACTCCCTTCGAAAGGGTGTCTATGTCAAAGGTTTCTGGGGAATGGTATCGTTTTACCGCCTCCAAGGACACACGGATGCGTTGTCAGACGATAGTATTGAAGCAAAAAGACCACTACTTAAAATACATCAACGACTCCCAATGGTGCGAAATGAATCAAATGTTACAGCTTCCAAATCGATCCAAAATTCACGTTCACTTAAATTCCATCAACTACCCTGCGTGTGTACATCGAGTGAAAAGCCATCATAACACACCAACGCTGAGATGAAGCGTGCACGGGGAAGAAGGGCACAGACAGCGAAAGGAATGCTTCCCGCCACTTATCAATGGCATTTCGCAGCCCAACCTTCAAGCCTGCTCGTTCGGGAGCTCTGGCGGAGTGATAAACCTCGGTTTGGTATGCAAAAACAGCCAAAACAAAACCACAAACCGAAGGGAAACCGAAAATTCGATGACCCACATTCGCAGGCCACGGGCCGGTTGACCCAACCGGTGCAGCCCCTCCGCCTCTCTGGCTCCCGAACCCACCGGGCGAACGGCGAAAGGGCGAGAGCGAAGGAGAGTGGCTGTTCGAAAGGAAAAGGTCGAAAACTAGTTGGATGCTGGAAGAAAGAGCGCTTTTTCGAGTGAGTGAGAGAGAGAGAGATAAGCAAGGGGTGATAACAAGAAGGGCGAGTGTGTGAGCGAGAGGCATGCAGGGTGAAAAGCGGCTCAACCACCCCACCAAGGGCGCACACGGGCAGGTGCAGCAAAAGGAAGCGAACCGATATGAAAAATGGCGTTCACCGAACTTGAGCGCGTGAAGGAGTTGAGGCAAAAAAAAAGGGAACGTAATCCAAGTAAACAAATAAACAAGCGACCACGTGAGCCGCTGTTGGCAACACACCGAGCCCAAGCTACCCAAGCGAGCGTACCTCACGAACGGAACGCAAATAAAACCAATCACAACAACTTTATTCGATCTCATTACGAGCGATCGTAAACTCGGCTTTGCGCCTGCGAACGGCCACAAATCTCTGCTCCCAATCCGGTGCAATTACCGCTATCGAATGGCGCACCTCGCGGCCAGAAGAAATGGCCCTTTGGAGGGTTAGGTTCGGTGGGCTTTTGGGAAACGATCGGTGTAAAGCTGCGCCCACTGCAACTTACCCCAGGCAAGCTGGGCAGGACGTCTTTGGATGCAGAATTCCACGCTGGCTGGCATCGAGATCGAGCCTGCAAATGAGGATCATCTCTCACCCTCTCACTCACACGCTCTCTCTCTCTATCTCTCTCATGATCTGTCTCTCTGTTTCTGAACAACATCCACAGGACGGAGAAGCAGTTCGCGGGAGCAGGAAATCTTGCATGCCTTTCGCATGTGCACCACCACCCCCGGGTCCGCCATTGCTGGCATCACATCGGGGTGGTTTTCTCCCTCCCATTCCCGAGCGAGAGAGAGAGAGAGAGGGGACATAAAAAAGATCTCCCCATCCACCGGCGAGTGCGCGAACGGCCTTTATCGACCTTGTTCATTGTATAATAACACTCAGCCATATTTTTATGTGTTTCTTTTTCTCTTTTCTCTCGGTCTCACTCTCCTTTTCTCTCTCACTCGCTGTGCCGTGTTCCGGAACGGGTTTCTCTTGTCCCCGGGCCCCGCTCCATCCTCCACCCACCACACTCCATCCACAAAGTCCGGCCCCAGCAGCCTCGGGCATGTTGAGCCGTTTCGCTTCGACCCCGTCGTGCCGACATATAAATTTGTCCCATTCCAGCATACCATGTCGCCGTGTGTGTGTGAATGCCCCCTCTCTATTCATGCTACAGCCTCTCACCCTCACCCCTCGTTCCTTGCCATTCTTCTCGCTTGCTCCGCCACCCGACGGTCCTTTCTCTTCACCACTCGCGGAACACTCGCACCTGTTCGCGGATTGGACCGTGTTTATCATAGCTGGATATTTTTTAGCATTGTTTTTATGTTTCCCATCATCGACCCCACGATCTCCACCTCCATCCTTCCACTCCCCCCCCAGGCGTACCTTTGCGGATCTATGCTGCACTCGGCTCTAGCAGCTCTGAAGCTACCCAGCGTGGTAGTTGTCATCGTTGCACTTAGCGTCCGGTAAAACACACGCTCGATCGCTGATCTTCATCGTGTTATCGATCACATTATCATCCTGACGGGCTGCAGACCGAACCACCAAACCAAGAGACCGCGGACTTTGTGGATTATTCAAAAACAAAACAAAAACTGCGCGAATCCACAAAACCCACTTTGCATCCCAATCCGATCCGGGCACCAGATGGGCAAAAGCGTTTCGCAGCCGATCGTAAACCTTATCGGCTTTATAGGATCGCTTCACGCGCTTGTTTTCCTTTTGCCAACGGCCCAACCACCCACCCCTCCCCCTCCCTTCTCGAAGCCGGCCGCTGGGTGGGAGGGTGATAAAAGCGGTGGAAAAACACGCCAAGATGAATTCCTCGGCCCCGGGGTGACATTTGAGGCGTGCGCGTCTTCGCCCGTGTTGTGTGCCACGCTGGCACAACACAGGTAGCGGCGGGGATTCCACCCTCATCGGCCACCCTCCCCCTTCCCCCCCCCTTCTCTAAGCCACCCCCGCAGGGGGTCAACCCAGCGTGAGGCGAAACAATTCCGCCCCGAATGAGCATAAATAAACAAATAAAACCTACCCGCGATGCGATCATCGTCGTCTGCGTGCCGTCGCGATCTTCTTTATCAAGCGCAGGATTAGCGTGGGGAGGCTGGGAGTTGGGGGACAGCAGGCGGCAGCAAAAAAGACACCTGTGCCGTCTTTGCGGGGTTTCCGACTGGCTCAGCAACACCACGCAGCTTCACTCGGTACACACAAATCCTGCCGCGCAGGTGGATGATTTTATTACAATTTCTCATCCGACGACACTCTGTTACAGACTCTCTCTCTCTCTCTATTTCTCTCTCACTCTCTCTCTCTCTCTCACTCACATCCCCTCCTAGGTCTTTCTCCAGCTCGGCGGTAACACGCGCCGCGACTTAAAAAGCCGACCGAAAAAGCCAAGAAACTCGTTAGGCTGCCAAAACACATCCGCAAGCATTACTTATCGTTCGTATGCAGCCACCGCGTTCTTGTTTCATTTCAAACAGCACCGGCTAACGCGTGTATGTGTGTGTGTGCTTGGGGGGGTGAATACCAAATTGAAAAAAAGAAATATTAGCTCCCTCGCAAAAATCCAGCCCGTCCGCGTGCGCGCGGAAACCTAGCCGTTGGCACCTACGCCGGACGAAAAGCGAACGCGCGCGCGAACGAGAAAGAGACACGCAAATGGGTCGGGGGGTGAAAAAAGAAAGAGACACAGTGCACGAAGAGAAGAAAAGATCGCAAGCGCGAAGCGGCTCGCGGCACGCACGCGGAACATTCCAACCGATGAATACTAATATTGTGTTTAATGTATGCAAAGATTTTAATTCCCTCCCGGCGAGATGAGGGAGACGGGCGCGAACGTGGTACAGGGTGAGACACGCGCGTAAGAACAACCCCCACACCCCCCCATCCCTCCCTAGTGGTGGGGACGAAGGTCGGGGGTGGATAGAAGAACATCACCCCCATGCCTCGCAACACACCACCGACTCCAGCCATCTGGTGGAAACAGCTGGGAACGCACGCTCGTTAGTCACATGATGCCAACGGACCAGAACCAGACTCGTTCGCCATTTCACCGAGGTTCGCCCATCCTTGGGGGCCAGCTGATACTCTGCAGGGGGTGTTTGGGCATGCCCGGGCCAAGAATCGCGCGTTCTCGCGTGCCAGAGCTACCGAACGTCGATGGGGGTGAACAGAAGGGAAAAAAAATAACCGGGTCGACTTCTCGACTCGCCACACGAGGTGTATCTTTCCGATCTGCCGGGGGGTGTAGCGTTTTCTGCTTGATTTCCGCCCGGGAATCTGAGATCGTTCGCGTTCGTGCAGCTTTGCCCACTGGAGATCGCAGAAGCTCGGCGCCATATCAGGCTGAGCTTAGCTCCTAGTGACACACGGAGCTTATCGAACATTCCGGGAGCACCACAAGGACCTGCCTGGAGTGACTATTTTCCGATCTGCAACACCTAGACCGAATGCCGACTAGAGTCGATTGCTTTTTTATTACACTCGCTAACGCTCAGGTACGCTTGCTAAAGGACTCCCCACGCGGTCTGATGATTATCAACGTCCAAAAGACGTCCAGCATCGATCAAACGAGGTGTTTAACAGGGATGCTTGTTCTAACAGGCAAACGGGTGCATCTCTCAAATAACCCTGTTCGGCAAAACCAACAAGACCTGCTACCGCCCAGAAGGTGTACGTTTGTGTGCGCGTGTGTGTGTGTGTGTGCATGTGTTAGCTTTTCATTTAGGTTATTTGTCCGACAAGTGGCCGGAAAGGAAGAAGTTAATACCACTCTGCCGCAGTTCCAGCGTGCTGGTGCTGTTTGCACTCTGCGCCTCCATGTGTGTTCGCTGTTCAGCAGCACCAATTCCCCGTCTACGCCTTGCATTTGTCAATATAAGAGAAGCCGACACTGGTGCCCGGAGGTGGTCTCCGTATGGTTTCACGTAAGAAAACAACAAAAAAACAACAACCCCGATGAGGATGGCGCCCGCGGAGCCTGCACGATCCCGGCGGTCGATTCGATGCATCGGTGTGCATTGGTAAACATACACACACACACACACACACGGAGGGATCGACGAAGCATAGAAAGCATAGAAACAGCCTGGAACCTGGAAGGAGACCCTATGTCGGGTAGGGTAGGTTCGAAGGGTTTTTCCCGCTCGTCCGGTGCAACGGTGCGATATCAATGAATGGCGAAAGGTCCCGACCCAACAGAGAGCAAAAAGAGACCCATCAAATGCCCATCATTAAGATGCTGGCGCCGACAGACGACCGTCCGTCTAAATTGGACCCCAGCGGGTGCTGGCGTCAGTGGACGGCTTCGTCCTTTCGGCCTGCCGGCAACTGCCTAGAACGCATCCTTTCGTGTACCTGTCGTCCGACAGGACACACAACCACTTGACTTCGAGCAGGCAGGGGCAGTGTTACCGAGAAATCGAAATTGGCCTCGTCCGGAACGAATCTGGCCACTTGGTTTGGCCGCGCAGGACGACAGCTAGGATCAGAGCCGGGACCTGGACCTGTTTGAGAGGGTGTTTACGTGAGGCTTACCTTGCAGATGCACTTGAAGCACGGCATGCTGATCCTGACCTCCTCGCCTTCGTTCGTGCACGGTTCCCGGTATCCAGCTGTGATCGAGAGAAGAGAGAGAGAGAGAGAAGCAAACTATTAGCCTAACTGTGACTGACTGGCGGACGCTTGGAATAGAAACACTTTGGTGCCGTTTTTTTGAGGTGCATAAAAAGCTGAATCAACACTTCGACCACTCCTCCCAGGTAGGTTCCGAATGGAGGACGCCGTTGAATGTTCGTTTTTTTTTCGCTCCGTTTAACGAACGCAACTTCATTCACAAAGCACATCAAAAACGAGCCGCCGGCAGAATTTCGTTTACGGTTCGAATTTAGCGAAATTAGAGCTGCATTGTGTGCAACAGAGACGTTTGCGCACGCTGTTAACCACGGTTGTTGGCCACACCATTAGCACGCCGTCACTCCTTGAATTCGCGCGTTTGCTCACCCATTTAAACCCGACCAACGCGCTACCGGTGTGTTTGCACGGTGCCCTAAGAACCCGGCCAACCTTTAGCGGACGGTGAAGTTGACCCACCGAACAAGAGTGGCACATCAAACGGCAACGCCGCCAGTGTTCGCTGCACCCAGGTGCAGTTCCCGCCCATCCGCGACCATGAAATCATCCCTTAAGCGCGATGGGGGTGTGTGGGACTTTTTTTTTATTCGGCTCGCAAAAACCAAAACCGGTAAACATTGGCCACTTCCCACTGGGGAGGGCTGGAGTGACGACCACCCTCTATCCCGTCGTCGTGGGGGTTGCAAATCCACCCCGAATTCCCGAGTGACTTAAGCGGCTGACCATTTGTCAACTCTCGCTGTCCATGCACACACACACACACACACACACACGCACACGCACTGACGGGCTGTCATGCGTTTGTTTCACGGCTCGTAAAGGTGGGCGGTCATCGTGCCACCCCCTCCCCCCCCGTACCAGTTCTCCACCCACCAAACCCCTCCCCAATGGTTGATGATATTTTGGTCCGAAAATAAATCAATGTATTTATTTTTAATTCTCCGTGGTGGGTATTTTTAGCTCATGATACAGTTTACAGCTTCCCTTTTTTCCTCCTCGCGAACGCTCTCGACGCGTGCGTGCGTGTGTGTGTTTGCCTAGCGCTGTGGGTGAGGGCCAACTTCCTGCTACAGCTGTATCGCTACACCATGGACCGGTGCGCTTTTCCTTAAGACATTCCCCAAGATACGTTCAGGACGTCAGTACTGCTTGAGAAGCGGCTGGGCGGTGGTTGTCTTGACCGTTCGGTGGTCTAAAACCACCCTCTAATATGGCGCCGTTTGCTCGTGTCCCTCGGGGGTGCGTGGGTAAGACCCTCCAGGGAGGATCACATCCCGGGGGGAGATATTTATCCGTTTGCCAAAACCGTTTGCGTATTGTCTGCTGACGTCACGACGTTCGTCATCGCCAAAGAGAGAGGCAGATCGAGGACAACACACTCTCCCTCTCTCTCTCTCTCGCTCTCTCTCCGGTGGGTGTTTGCGGTCGAGCAAGCGATCCACCGGCACGGATCGCAAACGCGGCGTACAAATTACGATAGCAACTGCAAACAAGATTATCCCCCCATTACCGGTCAAGGAAGCAGAAGCTGGGACAGGAAGGGGAGGGGGATGGGGGAAGGCAGAAGGGCAAGAAGCAATGAACGTGCGTGTGTGTGTGTGTGTGTATATTTGGGCACATATTTGCCGTTCACACTTCGAGTTGGATGCGCTAATACCGGGATATCTGATACGGGGAGGACCTTCCTTCAGACCTGATAACGTCCGATGTTCCGACATTGCCGGCTTCCATCCTACAAACAGGGGGTCGTAATCGAGAACACCAAGATGAATGGATGCACTCAGAGCACCCTGGGAGGAGGGGAGGGAGGGGTGGGAGGATAGGACTAGTTCGCGGAGTTCCGGTGACGCCGGTTCCGGTGACGCCAGCATCGGAGTGTGTCAACACACCTACAACGCGGCGCGGTGTTTGCGCGACATCCCACGTCCCGCCGAGGTAAATAAAGCGTCTCCGTCACGCCGGATGAGCGCCGGCAGAGGAGCCCGTGAGGTGGCAAACAACAGCAGTACAACCATACGCGTGAAGGCAATGCCGCGGGCGCGCGCGCACAAGCTCACGAACTTCTGTGAGTCACGAGATGACGTTTGATGAACACGGTTCACATGCCGTCGACATTGCCTTTATCGCCTGGCGGGCGGACGGCGGCATTTTGGCAAATATTTACATCCTCTCTTGCCTGGCCAGTTACCGGTCGGGTGTCTGTAACGGCCTGTTGCAGCAGCTGCTGCCGAGCTTGTCGATTTCCCACACTAGCGGTGCCGGAAGTTTGCGCATACACGCAGCCAGTCAGCGCTAAAGGGAGCAAACGCGATCAGCGAGCGCCATCTAGGGAGGAAGTCGGGAACTGCAGCGGAAAGAACCTCCGTTCGAGACGACAATCGAGCCTCCTAGATGGGAACTCGCGATATAATGGTACACCGATCGGTCTGCTGCATGTCGTGATAGTTGGAGCCCAACATCTTCCCGAGATCCCGAGCTCTAGCGACTCTACAGGATCAGCGATCTGTGGTACAAAGTGTCACCGGTGTCCCGTCATCGGCACCTTCCTGGCCGGAGTCATCCCAGATGGTGTTGGGACTTGGAATTACCGATAGCTTGCACGATAAGCATCTAAGAGCGACACCGTCCCGGCAAGGGTCGACTACATCGTCGTACCAGCGCCCTAGCGTTATCGCGTTTCCTGATCTCTCTCACTCTAGGGCATTCGCGCAGACTCCAACAACGGCAGGTCGGAGTGTGCGAGTTAATTGCCAAGTTTCACAACGCATCCCCCACCCAAAACACCGATCGGTTGGGTGCGGGAGCGGGTTTTGGATAACGGAACGGGTTTCGAGACACCTCCGAAGGTCCGTTTCGCTTCATCCAAACGTCCGACGGCTATTAAACAGCACACCCTCTCGTGCACCTCGTACACCTGCAGCCGCTCGCAGGCTTGGCCTTTTATTTATCAAAAACGATTAACAAAGTTTACAACTGCTACGTGAACTCATCGCACTCGGAGGGACAGCGTGGACGGTGAAACTGCAACGGGAATCCGGCCCAACGAGCCGATCCGTCGCCACGGAAATGGCCGCACGTTGGCACGTACGCGACGACCGACCATCGGATGCACCGGGGCGATAAGATGGCGTGGATAAAGCACACGTCCACCCCGACGGATGACAATGTTCCATTGGGTCAGCCTCTGGGAGGAGCGATTTCGTCAGCAACCGACTGCCTCTCGAAGCCAAACTGGGGGGAATTTAACAAATTTTCCACTACGACATCATGCCAATTACACGCGAATAAGTGCGTTCTGCTTCGCCGAATAAAAACAGGGTACTTAGAATATACATAACAGCACAAAAAAAATGCACAGGTGCCTCAGCTGGCCAAAAATACCCCCATTACCCAACAGCAAGAACCGCATTCTTGGACTTTGACGCTTGCGATCGATGCACCACCGATGCGTGCGACAAGAATCTCATCCGGGACGGGTTTTTTTTTTGGTTCGTTCGCTGCTTGATTTCTCGTCGCCTCATGCGTCGTTTGGGTCGGTTTACAATGCATTATTTTTTTTTTCTCTGCTCCTTCTCACCCCTTATTAACATTATTCGTCCATCATTCGGCATCAGGACCGGGCGAGGTGGCCTGCAATCGCTTATCGCAGACGAGCCCAGACTGTGCGATGGAAGCGAATGGCCACTGGCAACAGGATCCTGCTTGAATGTAGGGGTAAAACTGTGCGTTTTTTCGCCATTTCGGCGTTGGGGACGTTTTTGGGGGACGAAATATGCACAAACTGTCGTCAGCAACCTCCGGGATGGAGAGCTGTTGACGGGCCACAATTTCGACCCGGGCCCCGAAGGGACACCGTCGTGTGGTCATTAGCGTTTTATTTATATTTTCAGACAACGCATTTTTTGCCGCTCGCTTCCGATAGTGTGTATTCACAACTTGTATCCCGGTCCGTTTGCAGGTGAAAGGAGAGTTCCTTTTTTTTTTCCTCTTCGTTGGTATGCTCCCCAGGGGGGTCAATTTCCGTTCCACAGGAAAAACACGCTGCGTGGTGGAGAGAAATTTCACCCCCTAGCTTTGATGCGCAAGAAAGGAATCGAACAAAAAAAAAATACCGTAAAAGCTCAACTTACACAAGGAAGCACTGGCCGTGGCTTGTCGTAGCGAAACCGCGAGGATCACCACCGCCCCGAGAAGGACGCGGTGGCTCCGGGACGAGGGTGAAGGATACATGTTGATGTGTCTGTTTGCTTGCTGTGGTCTTCTCCTTCGGGTCGATTGGAGCAGGTTGAATTACCCGCTCGAGCTCGTTACACGGCTCTTCACGGTATGTCGCGCAGAAATTAATGGATCCCCGACGATCCGGTGCGCTGAAATGAAACAAAACGGCACGAATAATGATTAGTTACCATGCGCGATGGTGAGTCGGTTGTTTTGGGGGGATATTTCTCTCATTTTTTTTCGTTCTTCCCATTTAATTAGCGGACGATGGCTCTACCTCTGGAAGAAAGTACAAGAAACGTCGAACTGTGGTCTCTGCCGTAAAGTACCTTCAGGCAAACAAACAACTCGAGTGAAAAAAAAAACACACACTCACAGAAAATTCTACAAATCTTGCTGCTCATCGCCGTCAATTGAAGATCGCTTCAGGGTTGAGCCCTTCGTCGCGGCAGCATCACAAGAACGGTGTTCGGTGGAAGAAAAAACTCCCCAACGCGGAAAGCGCACAAAATTCCAAACAACCGCTCGACGAAATGAAAAACCCACCCCCTTGAAGTGGTGGCCCGCGGTCCGATGGGAATTCACCAGCGCCAGCGAAAAACCCCTCGACAGGTCCGCCGGCTGGTCGGCGTCTACCCGGGGTCGAGATTCACCGGATATCGGCAAGACCCATGGGGCGCTGTTGGTTGCCAGCAGGTTGTTTGTCGAGTGGGGTTTTGTCGAGTGAGATTTTGGACGCAAATACTCCACCGCACGATGAGTTGAGGCCGCCGATCGTTCGCTTTATTTCCGTTCCCCACTTGCGGGGCCTAATTGAGCGGCACGGCTCGTTACCTTCTCGAGCCGACTGCCAACAGGGCGCTGGATGATGGATAGTGCCGCCCCTTCGCCGGATGCTGGAGCATATCTGCAAGTGTACGCGCCTACCCTAACCGATCAATTGACATATCAGTGTCAAGGTGCCGATAGAGAAACGGTGGGGTTTTTTATTTATTTTTTTTAAGGAAACCACACAAAAATCCACAAATCTTATGCAACGCACCAGCCCATGGAACACCTGTTCCGCGCGAAACGACCCTTCGCCGGTGCGCTAGAATGGTAAAATCAATCAAACGTCTTGCGAACCGAACCCGCAACAGACCAAGGATAAGAGAATGCCTGCGAACGGGGCGCGTTAGGGCGTTAAGGTGTTGAGCAACGCCACTGCTGCAGCGCGAGAGTATGCAAAAAAACGAAACCCATCTCTACAAAATCGCCCATTTCTGGGAGCCCGATCAACAGATTCAGCATCCAGCTATTGTGCCGTAAAACCGTGAACGTGTGTGATGGGCAGTTCTATGGGACCGTAATGTGGCACTGGTGCTTGTCCCTTGCCGCACGTTGTAATAACCACGATGTTACACAACCGGCGGTGACTTCTATGGTTTGCCACTAATCACGCCGCAAGTACAGCACGGCGGTACACAAAAACCTCAACCGATTAGTGGCCCTCAGTGACGCAGCTGGAGAACCGAATCCCAGAGCCGGCGTTGGTTTGCATGCGAGCCAAGCAACGACGTCTTGTTTCACTCGGAAATTTATTACACCGCGTAGTAAGAAGCAACCCACCTGCCCCCACTTGGGTATGGGTGCGAATCACAAGCGTCCGCCATGGGGGTGGGGGTTGAAGAAAGAAAAAAAAAACCACCCCAAACCAAACGCCACATCGTTCGTTCGTGCTCGAGTCTGGGAGAGTGGGGATTCGAGATCGTTAAGCGCGGCCCGGCAGCCCGGGAACTCGACGCGCTTTTAGCTGGTGTTTTCCCTCTGTCGACACATTCTTCCCGCACCGTGATGACCAATAAATCGTCGGCGATTAGGCCGCGCTCGCTGCTGTGCACCCTCCGCCCAGGGGGTTCGCCATGGTGTTTGGTCGGAAAAATCTAAAACCTTCGGATTCGGGGGCCACCGTTCAAGCCGCGGTGTTCCAGTAATCAAATCAATTACCTTTTGCGGGCAGGCCTTTTGCCGACCGGGGTGCTCGATCTCGTGATTGCTTAAGCCGCTCACATACACACGCACACACGCGCAAGGAGAGAGAGAGAGAACTTTGAAGAGATCCGGCTGCTCCGTTAGCGAGTCAAATAATAGAGCCACTAGAGACGTTCTTGTGTTTTTTCCTCGGTCCAGTGGAAACTCCGTTGAAACAAAAACGGGGCGGATCCGGGTTAGACCAAGGCGGCCAAATTAAGCCCCGTGATTGCCAGGTACGCTGGACCGTGAGTCCGAGAATGGGAACAGACAGGTCCACCGGCTATACTTCGGTCCTGTCCGGGCGAAATTAAAACGTCACTCGAAAGCGTGGGAGCCCGGGATTCTCGAGGGTGGAAAAAACCACACACACACACACACACACACACACACACATGCAGGAAATCGAGTTCCGGGTGTTGCGGAATGCCTGGTTCCTGGTTCCCCGGTGAGGTCATGCCCGCAACGAAACGACCGGCTCATCGACCGCGGGCGGTACAGATTAGATCGTTCTATGGCGCACGTCGGTAGACTAAACACCATTTCCAGATAAGTGGCCCCACGGGGTAATTACGGGCCGAATATTGGCAATGTTGGTGGTTGGAAGCTGTACTGGTTCGCGGGAAGGCACGTCGCAAGGGCCGTGGGCCGGTTTAATGTCCTCAGCCATCGGTTCATGGCGCAGTCTGGTGACGCATGCCTCCAAACACGACCATTTCGACGAAGAGCGAGATGCTAAACTTTGAGTGATTTACGTCGAAACAAGTCACAAGTCCAAGCTCCGTATGTCCGTCGACGCTTCAACTCGCTGCTGGACTCGTTGGGAGGTTGTTGGCGACACGTCTAGGTTCGGAGAGACGATCCAGTATCTGCGGTTGACACCTCCACCAGCAGTGGTTCTACCACAGAGCGAACATTCACACCTCGCAGCTGACTTGAGGAATTTTGCACGTCGATACGGGTTGTCTACAAGCTGGTTATTCGAGTGACGCCCCATCGAACAGCTTCCCGGGAAGGAGCTATCATTCAAACGTCTTAAATCGTGTCTAATTTGAGATTCCAAGCGGTCGGTATATACTTGAAATATAAGAATTTTGCAATCGAAAAGAAAGTCTGCTTCTTAGGGAATATATTCACCTAAAACTACAGCTGGTCTTGGAGAATAAATTCACTTCTCTTCGCACTGTTAAAATACAATCCAATCCGACCCATCCTGACCTTTTGACCTCTACGTACTCGCATCATTACCCCCCAGCATCTCTGCTCACGATCACGCCGAACAATCGCACACATGGCTGTATCTTTTCTCCCCCAATGGAATAAAGACATTCCAACGTGCTTCACCCACTGCACAGATGGCCACAAATTTGCACCACCGGATTAGATTACCCAATCGCACACCCAAACCGGGCGGGAAAACAAATAACGATACACATCGATCACGTGACCTCTGCTTGGGAATGCCTTCCGATTGGAATGCACACGCGCTCGCACCGCGGCTCAACGTATTACCTGATAGTGGCAGTCGTATGGTAACAATAAAAATAACAATTAGCATTAAAATCCCAAACCCTTCCGCAACCAGCTCCGGTGCGCACACGAGGAGGATCGTTAATTAAGACATTAAATGCGAACGAGTGTGTGCCTGCATCGATGTTGCTCGTCTCTGAAGCATCATCTTAATTGCCGCTTTGGTTTCGGTCGCATTCCCTCCCAAAGGGGTGTGTTCCCATGTCTGTGTGTGTGTGTGTGTGTTTGTATGTGCGTCAGGTTCACCCGAAACATCCCCATTCCCGTCGAGCCAGCTAGTTTCCTTTGGCTTGCGGTTTTCTTATGCTGCGGCAATCGCAAGCAACCTTTCGACCGGTCCGTGAGAGTCGCGTTGTCTCGTCTTGTGCTGTGGCTTGCTGGCCCGTGGGACCACCACACCGTGGCCGGTTGCATTCACGACGCATTAGCGTTTTGATAAGTTTTAATGCCACATTTCCGCCCCATCCCATCGCGCTTCCTGATTCTCCTGGCCCTTCCCGGTAACCGGTAACGAGCACGGTAGCGCTTGGATTTGTCTTGCTTGTTTTTTTTTTCTTTCGCCTGGCGCTTTTCCCGTGCCGGCTCCCGTGGAAAGCGGGATTTCTCGGCCTCGGAGTGGGCCGTTTTTATCTGCGTGCGTACAATTTATTTTCACCTTCTGCTGCCAACCGCGTGTGGACGGTAATGTGCAATTCCCAGACGCTTATTAGCGGTTTTCTTGCTTTTCCTTGCGCCACTCTTCTTCCGCCTCTGGGGGATTGTTTTAATGCTACTTGCGCGAGCACTCTCGGCTCGGTTAACGTCCCTCGTTAGAATGAGCCATTCGATGGGGCCCTCATCAGAGCGCGTGACTTGCGAAACACCAAAAATTCCCCCCTCATTCGAATCAAAGTTTTGTGATTCGTGTAATATTTTCTTCCCCACTCAGCTGCGTGCGTTTTCGCTCACCGAAACGGAATAATTTCAAGTCCAATAATTGATCGAAAAACCCTATCCAGCGTGCTCCCGTTTTGCACCAGACAAACTACACCAATTAACTTCGCTTAGCGGTGGCAACGGCGATGCAAAACGCTCCACGATCCAACCCTTCTCGCAGTAAAATCAGATAAACTACGCCGCGAGTAAGCCACCCCAGCAGCCGGGCAAAAACCGCGAACCAACCGGGCGGGCCATGTTTTCGCTCACGTTTACATCATGCTCGTGTCGTTTCCGATAGGCAAACCGCCGGCTTCAGAGCAAACCCCGGATCGGTATCGAATCATAACTTATGCCGCTGATTTTACGATACACACCCGATAGGCGGGAAATAAATACACCAAACCCCTCCCCCTCGTCCGAAACCGTCGCGAGCCGTAAATCAGTCGCCTCGAAAAGACGCAGATATTAAACCAACAACGATGGGGATGGGGCACACTTTCCCTTCACGCCAGTGGTCGGGTTTTTTGGGCGGGCAGATGGTGGGGCTTGATATTTTAGCCGAAGGACCATCTGGGTCCATCGGGTGCGGGAAAAAAAAGGGCCACGAATATAAAACCCGCGCGACAACGTGTAGGAAATGCGCGCGCCCGCAGACGACGCGACGTCGACGAAACCCCGAGCCGAAAGGATCATTCATCATCGTGAGACGCTGACGGTGGTGTGTCGCGGCGCAAAAAGAACCCTCTCGAGAGACGAGCACAACCGAACACCTGACCGTGCGAATCATCGCACCCTGGGGTGGCGCGAGCGTGTGTGTGTGTGTGGAGGGGTGAGTAGCACTTCAGTTTCACCACCCTGCAGCTCCATAACGCTCCGCATGCGACGCCGCACATACACACGGGGTTGCAGGAATTATGAGGAAGTAAATATTTATACACCTGTTAATTATTCCACACCGCCCTAAGCCCGACCCAGTCCCTTCGCTCGTTCACCCAACCCGAGACCGGCAGACAGTGCGTAGCCTCTCGAGGTCGGAGAACACCGCGGGGCTGTGTTGATGCAGCGGAAAAGCGTACCAGCGCGCCGAAGAGCTGCGCCCTCGAGCGCGATATGCTGCAATGAAGACGACGAAGAAGAAGAAGATGGGTGGGGGGGGAACCGAACTCCCGAGAGGAGGCGAGAAACATCTCGCGGATGTGACGGATGCTCGTGCAGAAGGTCAATGTTTATTTGGAGAACCTACCAAAACGAGAGCGAGAGCGAGAGAGAGAGAGAGAAAAAAACTAGAACCCCAACGACCCCAACGGCAAGTGGTGTTTAGAAAGTGGCTCATCCGGCTGTCGAGTCCGCAGCATCGCCAGCAACACGGTTGATTCGCAACAACCCATCACGGAACATGCCCCCAGGGGCAACCTGAGAAAGGCCACCCGGACGGACGCGCAGCGGTCGTCGTCCAATTTGCTTACGCCTAATTAGGTACCACGGGAGTTGCCACGGTCTCGTTACATTCGCCAACCACCAGACGGGCATACACATCCGTCGTGTTTGCAGGGAGTGTGCGTGCGTTTGCCGCTTTTCCGCGCGTCCTGGCTGGTCTGGTTTGACTTTTCCCGCCACCGTTACGCGGTCGGAAACATGCCCGCAATGGGCTTCCGGTCGAGACGAGCGCACACCGTGAACCCGTCCGTCATTACGCAACCGATTCCGATTGGTGCAAAAGTTTACGTCGCCCATAAATCGGGTGACGGCATTTTCCACCATTAAAGGACCTTCCCCAAAAAGTGCGCGCCACGCTCGCTCACGATTGATGGGGAAACTTTCAGCGGCCATTCGGTGGTCCATTGATAAACGGTGGCTCGTGGCCCTTTCGGTAGGGTCATTGCACGCGTGCTCAATGCACATCCGAGCCGGTCCGTCGGTCGGTCGTTGGCCCGAAGGGTGGAAAAAGCTCCAAAGTCCGTATCGATATGTGTCACCGTTAATGGTGGTTTCGTTGCGATCGAGCAGCCAAAAAAGCCACAACAGCCGAAAACGCAGAAATGGAACGTCTCATAAATTGCTTTCCGCACACACACACACACACCGCCCGGTCCATAAATTACACCATTCTGGTGTGGAAAAAGAACAAACACGCGCTCCTCTCCGATGCCATCGTTTGCGACTACGACTGGCGCAAAAGACCGCGCCTTACGACCTAATGCTGCGACAATGTAGCCGATGTGCTGGTGCGCAAATTGAAACGTACCACCTTAGCAGCACCGGGCACCGGGACCGGAGAATTGGATGGACCTTTTTTTTTTCTTTTGCTCCTCCACAGCTGCACTATCTTTACATTATTTATGGAGACCCTTAAAAAAGCACACACACGGCGGCGGCGTTTGGCCCGAATGGAGCCCGCACTTTGTAAAGGTAACGGACAAATGGATGCGTGCTTCTTGCTTTTCTTGCCGCTGCTTATGTCACCGATAGCTTTTTATGCGTATCCTTCGGCGCGTTAGAAACAATACCGTCCATTCTGTCGCCGGAGCAGCCAACCTAGATCACTTACTTTGTAGCCATCGGCTATCGATACAGCGGTTCGTTGCCAGGGTAACGTCGGTGCAGTTGAGATGCTTCGCTCGCGCGATGGAACATGATGGCCGGCCGTTGCTACCGGAGTTTACTGTTGCCGCTAAAACCACAGAAACCACCAGCCAGCGGTCCAGCCAGCGGCCAGCGTGCCAGCTTTTTCGTGAAGCAAACCAGTCCCCGGAGCACGCTATCTGTCAGCACGACCCGGAGAGCGGTAATCCAATCGGACCCCGTTGTGGACAGGATCACCACACAATGGGAGCACTAGCCGAGCCATTAGCCTGCGGGTGCGCGAGGTCAGGTACGCGATCGTTACCTAGCTACCAACCTCTCCCCAAAAAAAACCCGGTGGGATTTCGGTCTCGGCCTGCAACACATGCCAGATTGAGCAAAAGCCCGCCCGCCGGTTGACTAGCGTGTTTATTTTAGTTGTACTTAATGGTATCAGATTAACACCTCGATCGGAGCGTGCCAAGGGACCACCAAGGGGGTGCTATCGGAGAGGGAGAGTGGAGAGGATGAAGGGGGGGGGGGAAGGAATAGGAAAAACCGGCCTCCACACATTGTATCCGCAACAAAGTCTCGCGAATCGGCGCACCGATTCGTTTTCCACCACACGCACGCACCGAGTGGGCGGTTGCAATTGGCTCCTTTTTTTGTATTTTGCCAGCTTCGCAAAACCTTTAGCAAACCCTCAACGCCTCAGCGAGGTGGTTATCGGGGTTGGGGGAGAGAGTTTGCTGCAACACCTAAAACCGGGTGCGAAACGGGGTGGGGGGGCGCCCAAAAGATGGCGGCGAGTCGGCGGCGAGCGAATTAAATTTTCGCCCGTTTACCCATCTGCATAATGTAAATGTTTAGATAGAATGGAAATTATCTAATGCTCGTTCGTGCGCTGCCGGGTGCACGAGTGTGTGCGCGTGTGCGTGTGTATTTCGTATTTGTATCGCAAATGCCAACAATCGCGCTTGGTTTACTGCATTGGGTTACAGCGGGCTGGAAGATACTCCTGGCGCTCTTCACCAGACGGGGAACGATTGCTTTTCCACTGCAATCCGATAAGATTCAACCCAACTCCAGGGTCTTAGTGATGTATTGTTCTATTTAGATTATCTGTAATTACGACCAAGCGCGCAAACACAACTGGGACGTGGGAAAAAAAGAGCGACGTGGCTGTGTGAGTTTGGGGGTAGTTTTGAATTGCTTCCAGCACGAATTCCCCGAAACACGTATGCACACATTCATAACCGGACGACGTGCAATTTGCAGTTAAAAGGATGTAGTGCATGAGCGGGATTCGGCGAATGGCTTGTTCGCGGATTTTCCCCCAAATGAAAAAAAAACTCACCCATAAACAACGCCACACGCGCATGCGGATCGAAACGCACCCACCGAGAAGTAGCTGTTGAAAGCCGGAGGTCGAATCTCTACGCGAACTATGCACCACCTACCCTTATGATGAGAAGCAGGGGTTTTCCGAGGACGCACAACCCCCCCCGAGTGCCACCCTTTTCCGCGCGGGAGCCCTTTCGGGTGGTGCGTTACGGAACTTTCTCACGTGTAAACAGGTACGCTCGAGGGAACCTTTGGTAAATCACTTCTAATTGCTTGTTTACACCATTAAATTAGTAGTGCATTAGGGGAGAGCCAACCGCTCACACACACACACGCGCGGAGATGGCCGCATCGTGTGTCGCTCCTCTCACGTTCCCCGGAGCCCACGGATCCCCACCACATGGCTGGTGCAATGGATAATCCATAAAGTAGTGCCGTGGTGCGGCTGAAAATGCCGTCTGCGATGCATTCAAACCCGCTCAAGTGTCCCCCTTGCACCGAACCCCAACGCGGGCCGCAACTTGTGGGCTCATGCGATGACTTTTCCGTGGGGAAATGATCGCACTTTATAAAACGCAACTAGCGCAACATACTCACGGCTGAGGGTGGCGTTCGATGCGAACCGGCTTGGCGGGGGGGGGGGGAATTTATTGAGTAAATAAACCGAACAAAAAATAAAAACCAAAACCCAAGCTGCAGGTGCACCGCGTGCGAAAGCCCTCGATCTCGGGATGCAGCTCGTTTCCAATCGTCTCACACTTTCCGACGGTTCGCTGGTCCCTTTGATGCCCGAACGATCGCTGTACGTGCTTTTATCACCCACTAGCCCAACATCTATCAGCTCGCAGCGTATGTGCACCACGGTGAGGTGCAAGCAACGAGCTCATAAACCAACCGAGCAATTGATCAATCGAAGTACGTAAAGGGGAAAAAAGGGGCGAACCGAGAACCTGGCTCTTTGTGGCCCCTTCCGCGTCCATATCCTTTTGCCGGTGGCCGCTCTGTTGTACCAGGAAATGATCGCGGGTTGCAATCGTTGTATCAATTTACCATTTCATTTAGCCTGGGGCTTCGGGTGGAGGGGACACACACACACACGCGCGCGTGCTCCTGCAGTTTGCCTCAGCCTCACCTTGAGCAGTCAATCCATCTGGGCTCTTGAGAGCTCAAGTGGTCAGCCAGGGAAACTACGGCAGGCGTTTAGTGCGGCGTTATGTAAGGACAAGCGAGGCAACTCGTACGTTTACAAGCAGGACTACGATTCTCCCACACTACCCGAACAATAAATGGTAACGATCGAAAACGTGCTCGACGGTGTTTATTTTCTTATGGTAAGCGTACAATAAAAAAGGCTTCATAAAAATGAATTACGCCGTGGTGTAAATGCAGTTACACAGTTGACCATACATGCATTTATGACCACTAAAGTACGATCAATCGACCGCTCGTTGAAGCGATCACCGATCGAGGACTTACTCCCGGATGTCGCCTATCATCTCACAGCCGAAACCGTGCGGCATCGTGCCCGCTCACTTCAAACGCAATTAGTGGTATTTATTTTCTCCCGATCGGTTACTAATTTATCTCCCAGGCATCAAGCAAAAACCAGACCGTCATCATCGACGCCAAGCCGGCGCTCCGGGAAACTAACTGACGAGCCATATTGTGCGGCCGGATTGTTTACTGGTTTGGCTGCCGTTTAAAACTCCTAGGACGAACCGTGCCCCGATCAAGGCCACGTGAGCGCGCATCGACAGATCGAACACACACGCCACCCAAGTCCCGTGCAGGCCTCACTCTCCTGGGTAACCCGTCCCGCGTGTTTGTGTATTTTCCGAGCGGATAAGCCGCTGCCCGAGTTTGACGGATGGACCGTAAAGAGCCGCAAACACACGGAAAACCTCGCACGGAGTGCGGTACAGTTTCCTCGAGCCCGGACCGCGGCGTTTGAGAAACGATAATTGCCATTGAGTGTGGAAAAATTTATGAACTACCGACGACCGACCCCGGAGGGGGCTTAAATACGGGCTGATTAACGAAACACTCCACACGTCTCGCTTGGGTGGGGATGGATTTTCCGGTGGTGAGATTTTCGGCACCCGTCCGCTGGAGCACTTGACCGTGGAGGGATCATGTTTCAATTTAATTGCACCGTTCAGAGTGCAGTGTGGGGCTGTTTCATGCGCGCGTCTTAAGCTGATAAGCGCCAGGCAAGCCGCGGTGCTGAATGGGCTGCTCTAGCGCCAACGCAGCCGGGCTTGACACTGGCGAATTTCGGAACCCACCGGGCTAATCCGGATTTGGCCAATAACGGACGGGCAATTAATCAGCGGCATATTAACGCGGCATGATAACGAGAGCCAGTGGCCTTCCGGCCTGTCTGTTTTGGGAGTTGATGATGCGTTCACGCTGACCAGTGCACGATGGTTTCGAGGTTTGCATTGAATTACTGCACTGGGCCGCCATTTTGGTGCGGAAGGACACGATCACATGACTGGGAGTGGGCTCGAATACTCGAGTCCCACAACTGATCGATAATTGTCCGATCGTTGGCCCACTCGCCCTCGGAGAGCTTGTGCTTTCGATCGTACCCGAGTTTGGGTGGGAAATCGGTCGCCGTAATTGCTCGGTCGATCCCCCAACAAACCCCATTAGCAGGCTGAGCACGTACAGCACCAATCTAGCGCCCGGTAGGCCTCCCTAGTTTGGGGCACGTTTTTTGGCTACCGAACAGACCCCGTCAGGTGACAAACACGCCACCCGGTCGATGCGAACCGCAAACAATGAAACGATAAAAATGCAAAAAGGTTTCGCCGCGATCGCCCTGGCACGGATCGAACTTCAAACGGTCGTGTCAGCTGCAGCGACAATTGATGGCTGTTCGTGACGTAAGCGATCGCGTTCGGCCCATTCCACGGGAACCGTGGGACAAATCGAGCCCATAGAAGCTGGAAATTGGTGCCTGATCGCGGCCCGATTTGCGTGGCTGGTCGCGTTCCGGGCTAATGAGGGATATTTACAATTTTACTCACATCCATTTCTCTTTTCCTTCTCACACGCGGATCGGACTCCCCGGGATGGCTGTGTGCATGATCGCATTATTTCCGGGCGATTTATTTTTGCGCATTTTATTCCTGCTTCTTTATGTTGGGGTTTTTCTAGAGTTGTATTACACTGCTGTTTCATGATTAGCCTTTCACCTCACATTAAAGCACGTTAGCGGGATCGTTTTTCAGTTCTAATGTCATATAAATCACCTCAATTCTTGCTCTTGTCAGACGACATTACATCGCTTGTGGAATAGCGAAATCGCGATGCAATTAGGATCCCATTAAGAACATGCTGCCGGTCTAAAGAGGATACGGTCTACAGACATCTGCAGCGTAAGGCGTAATTTGCTACTAGCAGACCGATCAGGTTTACGGATGTGTTGTCCAAAAAAAAGTGCACAAATCAGCTGGAGTTGTCACGGAAATCCGAAACCTGCGTGTGTAGAAGCTTCCTGTAGAAACTCGTCCTATGCGGAACTGACAGACGATCAGCACCCTCTCAGCCCTCAAGCATACCTCTAAACGTGCTTTGGAAGTTCTAGAAGCCCGCTTCATTGAGTATCCTGGCTAAAGTCTTAGCCCACCTTAAAAAAACGCAACACCGTGAAGATATTCCTCCATACGAGGCACAATTATAAGCACGTGTGAAAACCCCACACATCAACAAAGTTGCCACCAGACCGTTTCCAGGTGCAAAGTGCATGGGGCTAGAATTTGACTAACTCCGTAACTTGAGCCCTTCGACTGGATAGGATTTCCTGTGGCTCAAATGGGCGTTAGTTTGAGGTTTTTTATTTGCCCCATTCTTAAATTCTGTCCGAGCGCCACCAACACCTGGCGGCCGCGCAGGGAATTCCTCACCCTCAGCAAGTTTTTGTCGCCCCGTGACCAAACTGATCCAAAACTGATGACTCCTGATACGCGGCACCGGAACTGATGCACGCTCCTGCTTACGTCACGGTTTGCGTGAACAAGCACTTTTGCTAGGTTCGAAAAACGTGCGTACCGATGGGCTGAACTATGCGCTTTTTTAACATACAAAATCAGCAAATGGTGCCAAGAACGGAAGTACAAGTAGTTGGAGTTGCAACTAACGTGAGGATCGGAAAAGAAATAATACAAAACACCCGTTTGCCCCATTTAATAGCGATTACATCACTGCATTTTGAAAGTTTCATTTTCTACAGAATTCGACAAATCCTCACACCCAAACCGGACTTAGTCTTTGCTAGTCGCTTGAAAAGGCCGCATTCCAAAATTATCCGTCCTTGCGAGCTGGGAAACGGTTCCAAGAACGAAAATACTCCCTCAACCGTCACCGAACGGCTAATGGATTTCTGAGGAATCCTACCAGGATTTCCATCCCATGCAGAGCCAATCTTGCTGCATCACCACTCCGGACGGAACTTCTCCATTGGAACAGAGGTTTTTAAAGGCTCCCTATCCACCCCAATCTCAGCCCGACTGCACTACCGCAACGACTTGCCAACGCACCACTAACAAAGAGCCGCTGCCCGAAGGGTAACAGCTGAACGAAAAGCTTTCGATTGGCAGACAGAGTGCTGCATCAAAAGCAAAAAATAAGACAGCATCGTCTGCATCAGTTCTTGAAACAATTCCCCTTCTCGACGGCCCATTAAAGGAGAGGCCGTTTGCTAAAACACATGCGACTAAGCGGAAGAACAAAACGGACAGCACCCTAAGAGAATTGGCAACAACAAAAAAGCTGAGCGTAAACAAACCAAGACAAAATAATAACAAACAGCACCCGGCCGCACAAAAGGATCCTGCGGGGCCAGCTGGCGGATCGGTGGATCGGTTGGCCGGTAGTTCAGTTCAAACTTCTCGTATAAATAGTGCTGCTCATTTTTTTTCCCCCTTTTTCTGCTTCTCTCGTTCTTTAATTTAGCAGTTTCTGCCCCACGGCACAACGCGTACGCGCGTGACATCATTTGCGCCGTGCGATACTCGCCCATTCGCGTAACGCTGGCGGCAGACGAATTCGGTTTAGATTTCCTAATCCCCTCCCAGTTTCCCACCCACCCTAAGCTTCCCACACCCCTTCCCTCCGCGGCTTAACCGGCTCGTCTCGCGTCCGGATCCGGTCGGCTGTCAAAACAAAACTTCAACAATCCCGATACCGCCAAGCGGTGCGCTTTTTTTTCCTCCCTCCTCATTTGCACTGTCTCTCTCTCTCTCTCTCTCTCTCTCTCTATCTCTCTCTCTATCACTCGCTTTGTCTCTCGCACTGGAGTTGTTGGTTTGTGGCGCTAACGCCGGCAGAGATGAAACCGCGAAGCGCCAAGAGTTCTCCAACTGGATTCCTCGGGACTCACGTTTGGCGCCAGGCGCCTCAGCAAGCGTGACAGCTTTTAAGTGCCGCAGGGGGGTCGATCTGCCACTCTCTCTTGGGAGACTCCCCCTCCTCCCCCCCCCCACACACACACACATCCCCACCGACCGGAGGGGGGAGTTGGGTGACAGTGGTTTCGGGGTCCCAGCTGGCCGAACGCGAGGCGTTATATAAATATATCCTTCGCCACCTGCGTGCGTGTGACGGAGGTCGGCCGCAAGCCAGCGAACTGGAACGGGGTTCTAAAAATAATGTCCCACCCTTTAGTGGTATGAAATATTAAGTTCCCCGTTTGTTCACTTTTTTTTTGTTGCTGTTTCCAATATGCCACAACCAATCCACCGGCCGAGACCTAGATGCAGAGAGAAAACTGGGCTGATTCACCCGGCGGCATGATTCATTCGTCAGCACGACAATCGGATCTGATCGGTGGGCCATTAAATACACAATGTCGAAGGGGTTGGGTTTGGGGAGAACGAACCCATCCTGACCTGTGGAACCTTCGATGCGGTCACCTCCCAAGCCCACGTACCAGCTGAACCAAGCAGACGAGGATAAAGCCCATCCTTCCAAACTGCGACGGCTGCGACGAGGAAATCAAAGCCAACAGCGACACATTGGTAAATAAACAAAACAGACGCGACAACCCCTCAAAGGGGTGGAGTGGGGGTTGGGCGGAGGGTGTGATTAGAGGGTTGACGGAACGTCGTCCCGCCGTCGCTAATGGTTATGGTGAATCAATTCGATTGAGCCCAGTCAACGACGATCAGGCGCGCGCGGCTCGAGGAACCTAACGCCATTGCCCCAATGGGCAATGGCATCTCTGGGCCATGTGTGTGTGTGTGTGGGGGGGAGGGGGGGTGGGTGCATGGTTCCGTGGCACGGAAAGAGGCGCGATTTCACAGCGGAATCGAGATGGCGCTAATTAACAATGAAATAGTTTCAATTAATGGCCGAGCGAGAAACAGGGCCATGTCGAATCGCGCCCGTCCTTGGGTCAGATCGTGGACCGCGTCCGCAATCAGTGTGGTCCCCGGGCCGCCGGGCGGTAAATCATCATAAATAGCCCATTGTGCCCGGTTTGGGGGGGCCATTACGGCAAGTGGTTTTTGCGAAACCACGAGAAGGTAGAACACGTGCTTCGGTAATGTAACAATTAACACCGACGCGGGTGTATGACTCCCATGACGCACACGTCGACCACCGGGAGGATCGCTGCAGGATGCTCTTACGGAAGTCCATTGTCCAACAACCAGAAGAAGGAAAGTTTAATCATCGTTTTACTGTGTGACTTTTCCCAACAGCCTCAACCGGGTGTATGAATCCCCACGAGGAATGTAAATGGAGCGGCCTATCGAAAATGAAATCCTCCTTCACCGGGCGGGCTATTGGCAGCATTCACACCACGCACCATGCCACCTTCTCTCGGTTCCGGTCCCGATGCTGTGGCCGCCTTCGGTCACTTTACTAATTTGATTAGAACTTCTTTGTACGCGCTTGGCGTCGCGTTGCCGGTTGTCGTGCTCATCGCCGAAATTGACCGGTTCCTGGCGCGAGTGCGGCTCCACTTAGCAGCACGCTACTTAGCAACTCGTGGCACGTTTTTCACGTTCACGCCAGTGCCACCCCAAACCGCTGGGATCTCCCCGCTTTGCCCTTAACGGATACACAACGACGGGATTCGGGTCGGAGATAATGGAGCGGGTGCGAGATGCGAGGCTTAGAGGAACTCCAAAATGGACGGGCGGCATTTTGCGGCTTAATCCTGCAACGCTGTACATTGAATAACGCCAAAGTGTTACTCGCTTTTTTTTTTTGTTCTCACCCGTCGAGGTGGATTGCTTGTTTTTTTTTTTTTTGCGAAAAAGTGGTTCTGACAAACCGCATTCTACCAGGGTTTCTCCTGAGCTCGGTGTTTTCAGGAGGTCCCCCGAAGCGTTGTTCTGGAAGGTTTGATTTTAAGACCGTACGCATTTTTAAAGCCCTGATAACGACCCCAACCACAGAAACCGACCACAATCGCTTCGTTTCGCGACAATCCTTCCCAGTTCAGCTCGCACACATCCCTCGAACAGCTGTTTTGTGCGTGTTTTCTCTTCCAGCCGATCTGTAAGCGAGGCAGTTCAACGAATTGTGCGGGACACAAAATAAAAAGTCAGGAATTTGTGAATCTCTGATAACAGCGACTCGCTTTTTTTTCTTCTCTCCTCCTGCGATAGTGAAATTGAGCCCAGTACGAGCCGCGTTGGTAAGCAGAACGAACACCGTACATGACTTTCGATTGTGACGACGGATCGGTCACGAGAAGCACAAACAATTTGTTCGACATGGACTAAATTGATTGTTCCAATATTTCATCCACCCCGGGACGCGCGCTTCCACGGGGGGTTGATACCGTGCGTGGCTCACGTCCAAACCTTCAGGCGCAGGCGCTCAAGTCCCATCATCCCCCATCCGAGTGATCCGAAAGTCGTGCTCGAGGTCGGAGGGTTGTGAAATCGGCACCAGCGATCGGTTTCGGCTAAGGGCACAAAGGAAGCGGCGTTTGATGATTACCACCGGCCAACATAAATCACCAGCCCTTCCAGACCGGCCGCGTGTTATCACTTTTGCATGACCTCCCTTATGGTTTTTTTTTTGCTGTTGTTATTGTTTCGATTGGTTTTTCGGCAAACGCGCCAGCAACAAGAAGGAGGACGAACCCGAAACCTCAAGCAAAAGGCTGACGTTTGACAGCGGTGACGCTCGGTGTGATAGTGAGCTGACATTCCTTGGCTTTGCGCCTTCCAGCGACCGACGGAATGAATCAATGTAATGAAATCTTGTTTAAATCAATTGGGCGAGCAATTTCTCCCATTATCCCAATCACCTCCACCGATCGGTTGGATACTTCTCCGATGACTTGGGGGAGACAATCGCACCCCACGAAGCCTCCCTTAAAGACTCACGCCAGCATGGAGCCCCTAGTGAAGGAAGCTCCCGGATAGGGCCACGATAGGCCCACCGTTGGTATTGGTCCGTGTCGTCACATACACAGGCGCGCACGCGTGCACGAGCCCTTCCGAAAGGGGGTGGAGCACTTGGCGAATCCACTGTGGGCGGGATCCATGAGGTCCTTGTAAGGTTCCCGCAGCCACGGAGGAGGTACAACCGAATGGGGTATGAATCCGCCCGGTGACGGCTCCGAGGGCTAAGTACCGGAGGTCTCTTTCTCGCACGCACTCGCCCTTTTCGATAGGGATACACAGAAAAACCTGCAGCGGCCAGAAGCTCTGGTGCACGCTCGGGTAGAGGAGAACGGCTGTACGCAGGCAGACCTGTCGTACGGCGGCCCATTACCTGCACGGGAAAGGCATCGTCAGAGATCCTCAGTACCTCTCGGTACGTTCAATTAGCGTGTGACACCTTCAAATCAATGAAGCAGCACCGAGGGGATTCCACCGCTTTATGAGAGAGCTTGAGATGGTGCATTCCACCTGACATGAAGTTCCCGTAGGTAGGTGCATTTGTTGCACCTTGCTAATAGCTAGTGGTGTAAGTGTATGTGTGTGTGTGTGTGTGTATAGGGGAAACGAGCCCCGGATGGTACACGCGAACGATCACGATCACCGACGGTCGAGAGGTTTTGTAATGTTTGTCAAGAGTGATCGTCACGTCTGCATTTCCTTTGAATTAATCTCACACGGTAGTCGACAAAGTCTGTACTTACCTTTTTTCTCCAACAAACGATCACTGGAACGACGTTGCGTCGACGCTCGACGGCGGCTGTTGGTTTGGATGCAGAATCCAAACGTCACAATTCCAGCAACAGCCCACTTGATAGAAATCTCGATCAGAGCCCAATGCACTCTGCACTCACTCACGCACGGTTGGCCTCGCACACACTAGCTGGTCTGTGATCACACGCACCACCACAGACCACCACGCACCGCCACTGAAGGAGACGAACGAAAAGCAAACGAATGCGTTAAATAGCGCAACAGGCCATCCCAACTCCGATCAACTCCACGGAAGACTCGCCGCGTCACGGATCAAATCGCAACTGCGCAACCCAATTTGCCGGCCACCGGGGGATGCTCGGAAGCAGGTCCTGTGCGGGAGCGGCGGGGGTGTGACGGTTGTGCAAAATCAATCAAAATTACGCGGCAGCCTCGGACGAATTCGGCCTGTCAATAAACGTCACTCTTCATTAAACCGATCCGGCGAGGCCTCCGGACGTCAGGGAAATGATCCGAGTCGACCCAACGGAAGCGCTTGGAGGGATCTTCGAGGGATCTTGACAGGATCCTGCACCCAGCAAGGAGAAAACCATTAGAAAAAATCGCTTAAGGGACAAAGCAAGGCACAAGAGAGCGAAAAATCACCCTTTCAACACAACCATGGAGCGAAACTCTGTCGCAAAAATCGAACCCACCACGATCACGTGCGTTCGTGTGCTTCGATTGCTGGCAGGGTGGAAAAAGTAACACCCCTAACTGAAACCCCCGATTGGGGTGGGGTGCGTTCGCGCAGGTCGGTGCGTGTTGCGTGCGCGAGATGCAGACCCTTTTTTTTCATGCGCGTACGCAACGAACGCACGCACGCACGGGTTCCGTCGGCCTTTCGCTGGGTTGTTCCGCCGCCGGTCAACTTTTGTGCGACCCTCCCCACTCGGGCTCTCGTGTGGACGAGCTTTCGAAGCCTTGTCTTTCAGTTTCTTCACTATGTGTGTGATTATCTTCTGATTTTTTGCTTCTTCTTCCCTTTCATCTCATGGAAACAAAATGAAAGAGAAAAAAAATAGCTAATGTCTGCTCACTTCGAGGAGCGCCACACACGTCCGATGATCGATTAGTATCGGCTGTGAGGACGTGTTTTAGTTTGTTTGTTGTTGCTTATCGCCTTCTTCGCTAGGTTGGTCTCAACCTGGCCAACCCTGGTCGCACTGCTTTCGAGTGAATTAGATTAATTATCCAATTAATTACGATAACGCAGCCTAAAACAAAACGCAAACCAAACCGGCCGGATAACGAGCACTTTCGGTACGAGTTTGGCCGATCAGCGACTATTCGAAAGAGCTTTTGTGGGGAAACCGTACGTTAGGAAGGACATGCGAGCGACGCGGAGACACTATTTATCCGTTTCGTAGGATTACACTTTTGGGCAAATAAATTTGAAGTAATATAATAGTAACGCTACACGCCAGCTACTCAGCGGCACGCTAGCTGGTGTGTTGTCCTCGAAGTTATTACCGGAATATGAGGAATCCTTCGAAAGGATAGGCTACGCCAACCGACACTTAACGCGCGTTTACGAACTCCAGTGCGGCCGCCATCGAGGGCGGAAAATTTTGCTTTTCCGCTCTATAGAAACGCGCCTCGGCTGCGGGCAACTTTTCACCGGAAAAACACCTCGCACACCGTGGGAAAATTGGGTATGCTTTCTACTGGCAAAAGGGCTGTCCCGTTTCGAGAGCCAGTTATGTGCACACACGGGCGCGACCGAGCCGTACAGCGGAACGTACAAAACGCGATTAAACGCAGCTTGCCAGCTCGTGCCGTTAAGTCGCCTCTTTTGGGCGCTCGAAGGGAACTTCTCTCAAACGCTCAGCGCTGTTGGGAGCATGCACAGCTTCGACGCTGTTCGGACTCGGTAACCGTCACAATCGGCATACTCTTTTGGGTTGTCGACAAAGTTTGAAGCGAACTTGTCGCTGAGTGATTCATTCATCGAAATAGACCAGCTAAAGGGATTAAAGGTGCTTTATTACGTGTAGAAAATTTTCTAGTTAAAAATCCAGCATGACTCAACATACTATGTTTTCTATAGGTGCAAAATAATTTCGATATATGCCACAATTCACACGTAAATGAATTAATTCTCTGATATTTATTAAATATCATTCATATAAAATCATATACTTGCAACGCAATCTCTCAATTTAAATGATTGTTTAAAATGCTAAACGTTTATAATAATTTCTATTTCACCCTAACCGAGAGCTCATTTCGTTCGGTTCCGTCGAGAGAAATTGAGTGCTCAAGATGAGAGCAATATAATGATCTTTAATATCTCTAATGCTTTCTCCGAAATCAACGGAAAATGATCGTATATATCAAGAAAATTCGTGGAACGAATGAATTACAGAGTATAGAATATTTGAATTGAATACTTCTAATTTAAAATAAATTACAGTAGTACAGCATTATTATCATTATTCTGCGTCTAATTTGAAAGTACAACCTTTTTAAAATCAAAATTCCTGGGAAAATGTGGCATTTTGTTCGATGAAATGAATCATCCACTTATGAATACAGCACAAAACACTTTATATGGAAAACAAAAACGAAAGTACTGAAGTTTACATTGAACATTCATGTATAATGTTCATAATATTGGTGCAGGAAAATGCTTAACACCATTTAGCACATTGGCCACCCTTATTGTATTGAACAGTAAACGACCCCACCAGCACAAACGGTTGGCGCCAACCGTTGAAAGCTGGCGAGCCCAAACCGACCAAAAAACTGCTAGCCATTAACATCTGGTAATGATAGAACGGTCACTCTCCCAAGTGATCGTATCATCTGCTCGAACGATCATGGAATGGGCCGCCGCCATCGTGTTCGATCTGTCCAGCATGAACAACCGCACGATGGCAACATTAAAAACACAAAAAATAAACATCCCTCCAACATGACACATGCACTGAATTCGTGGAAAAATTCAGCCCCCCCACACAAGATCGAACTGAAATCACCAACATGACGGCGATGACGGCGCGAAGTCAAGTGTTTCAGGCGGGCGGAATATTGTCCAACGTTGAATACCTACCAAGACACGATGCATGGAGGCGCCCTCTGGTCAGAATCGCTAACCGGATGATTCATCGGTATTTTACTCGATTTTATATTTTGTAGGATGTACTTTTTTTGCTGCTGCCTCCATCCCTTCGATATGATGGCATTTGCTGCGAGATAGAGGAACTCACGGCGGATAGCGCCACGAGCTCAATCTCTCCCGCGATTCTCTCGCGGCTCTCACTCTCTCGAGTTCTCACACCTGACCGAAGCGCGCGAATTCGCTCCACAACGTGTTCTGCTGGGCGCGTGGCGACAATTAATGCCGCACGGTGGAGCGGCTCGAACCGAAAATGTTAAATAAAACATATTACACATCAAATGATTCATCGTTCCGGAAAGCGATAGGGGAACAGGATCCGCGATTTGCTATGTGTGAGCTAAGCCAAAAAACAAAACAAACTAAGACCATAACTCATTGGCATTAACGAGTGAAATTTCCTACTAGCCCTTGAGAGAAAGACGCCGTTGAATGCATCATCGGTCATATAGTTTTATGTGAATCAATATTTCTCTAAATATTTTCTTCTAATTTCTTGATTAAATTCAATTGCGTCAAATCAAAATGCAAACAAATAACAGTTGATTAAATTTGTTTCTGTTTCCAATCGAAAATTTTCGATCAAACACTGGCAGTAAAAAGGAGTCTTCAACGGTAACTGTGACGAATCAGTAATAAGAAGCCTTTTTTATTTAAATACTGGTTTTTACACAACCTTTTTTGTATCCAATTTCATAGCAATAGAGAACCCCTATAAGCAATATCTCTACCCCTTATACACCTGCAGCATTTAAAAAGCCCGGTAGCTTATTACTTTACGTCACAAAACGTGCCGCAGATCGCGCCGGATGGGATGCTCAGTACCGACGTAAGTCGTTATCTTAAACGAAACCCATCTTACGCGAATGGCGTGTTGCCGATTAATGGGCGGCTTAATATTTTCGCCCCCTGAAGGACACCGGCCTGATCGGTTGTATTATTTTATTTCGCGCGTGAAAGCCGTACTGGAAAAAAGGGTAGCCACAGGGTCAACCATAACACGGCATCGATTGCGTTCAGCATTGGGATGCATTATCGGGCCCGGCTCAGATGTTGATGTGCAAATCCGGTGACAACAACACCATCGAAGGGACACAAACAATAATTGTGACCCGTGGAGGCCCCGTCCTATCAGGTCGATTAGCGCCGACGTGTGTTGCAATCGCGCAGGGCCGCGAGAAGAAAGAGAGAGAGAGAGAGAAAGAGAGAGACGTCACAAACCGGGCGCCCTTTGCGTGGCCAGGGTTCGATGGCTGATTACAAACAAAAGTTCAATAAAGTTCCCGCCGGTGACCGTTTGTCTTGCGCGAACGAGCGCATCGAGCCCGACGCGTGCAGGCAATCATCGTCGGGA
This sequence comes from Anopheles nili, assembly GCF_943737925.1. Taxonomy (NCBI): domain Eukaryota; kingdom Metazoa; phylum Arthropoda; class Insecta; order Diptera; family Culicidae; genus Anopheles; species Anopheles nili. The sequence goes on from NC_071292.1 coordinate 57,501,737, forward strand.
GTTGCATCGTCCCCATCCACCATGCATCCACAAACCCCATCGCGTCGATGCACTACACCAGACCATGCTAGACAATCGGTAGCATGCTGCAGGATGGCATCCAAGCGGAAGGTAAATAAATAGTGAAGTATAAAGTTTCGCTTCATTAGCGTGCACGGGTTGGGTTGGGCGATACTGGAACGGGTCCAGGACCGTCAGGCCATGGCGTTGTTGTCCCAGGTGGCTCGCGGCTCGGGATGATTGAAAATTTAATTGTCTTGGCACGTATCGGTGCATTGGGGATCGTAAATTAGGCAACGTTAGTGGCCACGCACGGGGAAGGTCGCTTTCCACATGTCGTCGGTTGGCTGTATTTAGGCAGGCGAGCTTTATTATGTGCTCGAGCGAATAAATAATCTCACGCGTAACGTGCCGCAGGAGAGCGAACAATAATAAGCTAAACTTCAACCCATTGGTGTGTGAAGCGGAAAGCGGGAAACTCGTAACGGATCGCAGCTTGCACCTGCATTTTTCTCATTCCCCATTCGGATGGAAAGTAATGAATGCTAGTCGCAGCAAACGACATGCTTCGTCCATACGGAGTGCCCCGGAATGGTGTATCCATAAATAATGCCTAATGCTGCACCTCGGTCGGGCTTGTTGAACGTCTAGTAAATGTGTCCATATTTTCCACACCTACGTACGGCAAACAACAGACGCTGTCGCTGCCACTGAACAAGTAAAACATGCTCTAGCTAATAATTTGCGCTTTGACAATAACTACTGCCAGTGTCGCGGGATGGTTTGGTTGTGTATCAATTTGTTGAGTAAAATAAGTCATAGAATCTAATATAGGCTTTTAAATTAAGCTATAAAGTTCTACTTTCATTACAAGCTACATTTCACCGGGTAACCATGACCCATAAAAATCAATTAAAAACTCATTTACGAAGCTGCCCTTACAGCATGCACCGGTGTATCTTGGCAGTTTTTTTTCTTCATTAGCTTCATATCATAAACCTTTACCAGACACTCGTACCGCGTAGTATTTCGCATATACCGCATAGCCGTGGGTTGCTGGCGATGCTTGAACTATAAATATTCTCCCACAGTGGCACGAATGTTTTGCGACACGTTGTAAGAAGTCATTTTGGCAGAAAACTATATTTCATGTTAACACTGTCGAGCAAAACATGAGCCGAAGGAGCATTTTAGTGACAGAATTACCTACAATATTTGCTAAATTTATTTGCATGTAAAGCATTATTGTCAACACAGCAAAAATTCTATTTATGAAAAGTAGATATTCTTTGCTTTGAAAGTTTCCATTTAATGCAAAGTTCATTGAAAAATAGAAATCATAACGATAGCTTCCGGTGCAGTAAACGTGGGTAGCAAATCCCCCAGAGGCATATGACTCCTGGCTCTCGCTGATGCAGATATCCCCACTCATATATTGGACACAATCTGTACGCAAGCCGTCCGATGCAAAATGGAAGTCCACAATCTGATCGACCAACCTCGGCACCAAGGCACGAGGAGGTGCTAATTTATTTATCTTGCCTCTTTCCAAATAACCCATAATTGCGAACCGATCGCAATCTGATCGCAAAACCCGAGCAGCGCTCCTGGGGACAACCAGACGCACTCAAGGCTTTCGCCAACGCCCACGGCGTGAGGGAAAGAATTACTTTGAGCAGACCCCTAGCAGACCTTCTCGCCAGGGGTTTTCCTCCGATGAGGGCAGTTTTATATCTCGTTCCACCGTTTTCCTCGGGAGGGTGAATGTCCATCGGGAGCCCTTTTGCTCAGCAACGTTCGTAGCTCTATTAGCGACCCATAATGACACTGAATCACGCTAATTTCATATTAACAATTTAACGAACACATGCTCGTCTGTGGACTGCTAGTTAAGATGCAAAAGAAACCGCTTGCTGGCCTCCATCTTGGTGTACTCCCTAGAGAGCGGGCTAAATTTTGCGACTTTACACCGAATGCGAAAAACCCACGAACAGCAACAAGGACGAAAGAAGAGGAGGACCGGAGGATGGAGCAAGGGGTCTGAAACCAACAACCCGGTATCGAATTTATCATTTCCATCACGTCACCGCCAGGCTGCTGATGCGGGATTGATGATGTCCATTGTGCGGATTGGCATGTTCCATTTCACTGTCAATTTTTTGGTGGATCAACGACGATTCGTGAACGGAGTAGCAATAAATTTATTTGCCATCCTTCGCCCGGCAGGGGAGCTGTCTGGCTGGGGTCCTCACCGCAGCATCGTCCGCGGTGATTGGTCGTTGATTTGCCGGCCCATTTTGTGCATTTAATTCCCAACGGAAACAGGTCGTTAGGGTGATTTTAAATGACCCCAACCGTGTACCAAGAAAATACATCAAAAATATTGCAATTTTTCTCGCCCCACGCCCAATACCTCTTCCCTGCGACAGCTGGTGAACGCAAAAGGGTCCGCCATCGATGGCTAACACACGACACGGTGGAGTGTAGCGAATGCAATACCGTTTTCCTTAAAAGTGCATCCAAGCGCCAGCAACCCACGTGCAGGGGAGGGAAAAAACAGCGAACAATGTACGGCTCGCGCCACAACCTGCAATTACACTCTGCAAAGCACGCATCGCCTGGTTGCATTCGATGCACCGCGACGCCTGAAGGAACTGGGCGCGCGTGCTCGCGAGCCCGCCTTCTGCCGCACTCAAATGGTGCTCCGAAAAAGGCTAATTGTTTAAAAATTCAACAAGTCACCTGACCGGGCCCGATTTGTTCCCTGTTCCTGTGCACGCGCGACACTTGCGCGGGCCCGAAATTGCGACGCGTTCACGCGATTTCCTCCCCGGTTCGCTTCAGAGTGCGTTCTTGGGATGCTGCAGAGGGCAGAAAAACTCGAGCACGAGTCGCCGGGTGCTGCTGCACCGTATGCTGGGGCGAACCGGTGTCTGGCTGTGCCAGAATTGGGCAAAATATGAGCCCGCCGGAACGAGAGGAGGGACTGCATGGTCCAGCGGAACTCGGGCTGTCCTTATGTGGTGAAGCGCCACAGCGACAAATATGGTACCGAGACATGGCGTCCCGGGTGTAATTTCATATCAAGAGGAAGGTTTCACGATATAATTTCTCTCATTTCCATCAAACTTAGTCCTGCTGAGGGGGGCGGAAGCATGCGTTGGGTGTCGTGTACCCTGCAGGGATGCTTTTTTTGCTCTTTGTTGTTGCTTGTCACATCCTTTCTCATTCCGCAGCGGTGAATGAAGGTGATAAATAATTTATTACATCTAACGTACAATCCAAGCATACGATGGCTCAATTTTTCCTTTAATTGATATTAACTATAGCGTAATAATGTATGTCTATTAAATAGATAAAAACATAACTCAAATACTCCGATAACACGTGGCATAAAAATTGCGCATTTAGATGATTTTTAGTCGACAAAATCTCTCCAATGACGCATAATGCTAATTTTATCCTTGCTTGTGACGTCAACACCACACAAGAGAAGGGTAATGATACCGTTTCGGCCCTGCGTAGATCGAAACGGCGATAATCATCCCTTAAGAAACTAGCTCTAAAACGAAGCCACGAGCGTCTAATGCGATGGATTGCGTGAAAGTCGTCGGGCTGTGATCAATCTACGACAGCCATTGGCCGAACACAACGGAATCAAATCAAGCGACAAAAAATGTAGCCCTATAGTAAGCCGTAATTCAGAAGCATAGAGCTTTTGTATCAAAAAATGATAAACACGTTAGAAATGACGCTCACCGTTCAGATGCCCCACGATGCGTTGATCCTATCTCTCCTATCACTCGCAAACACAGCCGATCTGTCACAGCATAAACAGAACGCACTCCATCCAGTGCCTGGTTTCGGCCTACACCAGCCCGATCGAAGGAACCATCCCGTGTGGCATTCGACAGCGCAGCACGAGCCACGGGACAAAAACCCGCTAGTAATGTCCACCTTGCGCCTTCTTCCACGGCCAGTAAGGTCAACCTGACCCGATGGCATGCAGCTACCTTTCGCCGCCACTCGAGGTCCGGCTCCATCGGTGTCACATTAGCAAACCGAGCACGCGTCACAAGCCCAGATGGCTTTGACAGGACGCAGCTTCCCTCGAACGGGGTGTCAGACGGGTGGACGCCGGACGCGTGCGGGAGTGCAGGAATTCGATCAAAATGCAATGACGGACGCAGAGGCACGAGCGAACCTTCGCCGGGAGCTGCTTTAACACAGCAAAACCGGTGCAGAAGAGCTCGTGCGCAAAACGTCTCCACCAACACCACGACGATCGGAGCAGGCTGCGCTAGTGCTCGCGAGCTCGAGATGATGTTCCAGTTTTGGTTCGTGTGTCGAAGGATTGGTGTTTTTTTCTTTTTGCACTCTTCTCGTTCGCCGCCTTTTTGTTCTACTTGTTATCCACGCGTGCCGGGCCAAGCCGGTGGGCCGGAGATGAGTGAAGATTGCAGAAGAGTTGGGCCGGGGATATTCCCCCTTTCGGGCTTCTGCGTCACTTCAGCTCCACACGGGCCGTCTGCGGACCTTTGCTCACGTACACTCACTCGCTTGCACTTGTTTCGATCACCTAACCATCTGCCGTTTGTCTGTCTACGGGCACGTCCCAAAAAAAAATATAACACACAAGGATTCGGGACACCTTCCGTCCATAATGGGTTGACCTCACTTGTGGCAGCCTCTGCTGCAAACTACTTCTGCTGTTTAGCACTAAGACTGACCATCGGCAAAACGATGCGAGTGCGGCTGTCATTCGATCGGTCGGATTCGCACACACTTGAATCCGCTATCCGTTACCATGGCAATCGCTTGACAGCGAGGACAGGGCACGCTTGATCAATGTGCACATTTTCAATTGCGACATTCGCTTCTTCCTCTCGCTTAACTTGGTCCCTCTCCTCACACTGCCTGGGCACGGTTCTACCCCTCTCCCTTCCCCCAGACTCCACTTCGATCAGGTCCTCGAACACCAGGGATGCTGGCCACTTCAGTGCAACAGATCGTGCCTGCAACGAGCAGCACCGGACAGACGAACGCTTTCGAAACATGATTTATAGTGTTTGGGTTTGACTCTTTTTCTCGCTCGCTCGCTCTCTCTCTCACTCTCTCTTTCTCTCTCTCTCGTACGCCCTTCCTGGCCTGAGCTAACCCGATCAATTTGCTACTGCGCTTCCACTCGGCCGACTGGCTGACCGTGTCGTGATGCAGCAGATTGCAGTTTCGCCACGTTTCACGACGTTTGATGAATCCTAATTTTGAGCACTTCGAGCCTCCCCCGTGAGCGTACTACAGGACGGCCGGGGACGACACAATGTGTGCATTGTGTAGCATCGAGCGCAACAGCCATGATTCACATTCATAATTGGGGGGCTTTTAGCAACAAAACAAAGTGTAACTGATTTGTTTAACTCATAACATGGTCGGCTTATAACTTGTCAAGCCGCCGTGTTGGCCGATGCAGCAACGTCCGGTTAGATTGATGGCGATCATGTGTGTTTGAAAGCTCGATCGCGGTGAAGGTTGCTCGAGAAATTAACACGAGCAGCATCATCTTCTGACTCAGGGCAATCCCGATGAGTTTGCATGCGATCGGTTGGCCTGTTTTGGCACCGAATCAAAGGAAAGTTTTGCGTTGCGTATACATTTTATCCCATGCTGGTGGAAATAACCGCCCAAAAGACCTTGCAAAAGCTATTTGATCGAGTGATGCGTTTTCACTAATATTTGTATTTCAGGCATTCAAGTGAAGTCCATTAGCAAGTAAATAAATAAACTAGCGTTCTTTGTGTGTTTTCAAACACATTCTTGCGTCTTTATCATAACCCCATAAAGCTATAAATTTTAAATCCAGTGCGATATATTTGACGCTAGATTTATTTCCGGCCGGTCAGACACTAGACAATAAAAGGGATTCTCATGTAGGTCCAATTTCGTTGAGGTGTGAATAACGCTTCAAGCGCTTGCTGAAGAGAAGTCTAAAGAATTCCACTCTAATGTGGCCCTGCACAAAAAGGGCTCATGGGAGTAGGGCTATAAAATATCTCAACTCGATCCCAAACCATCGATTGGACCTTCGATGGCTGAACCCGCACGGTCAAGGGCGCGTAGGATGTCTTCCAGGCTCGGACGCGTCAGTACATCTCAAGAATCTCACACCCACACGCGCCTTTTAATCCTTTCATATCGCGACACATCGTCCATTTCGAAGGCGCTCGAGAACTGACGGGTAAATCATCTCCATTACGCTGTCGCCCTTTTCAGGTCTTTGTCTCGGGCTGATGCTTTAGCTCCCACCTATTACTGTGCTAAATCTAGACGACGTATGAAAAGTGACCGGGTAAGGTTGCTTCATGAAGTAATAATGGAGTTGAATAAAAAGCTTCGATCGCCATGGTTGCAAGCGTCGCTACTTGGGAAAGCAACACAAAAACGATCTGTTATTTTGTATCTGAACCACGCCATTACTTGTCATGTTACTGTTGCACTTTGTACTGCAGCTAAGTGGATTGTATAATGGTGCATTGACGCTACTAAATCAAAGCTGAGCAATGCCTTTTAGCAACTATTATTCGAGTCAGTACTAGCTCAATTCTGTATCAAATCATAATTTAATGAGTTGAGCTCTGCATTCCACCTGCATGCTTGTTTGAAACCCTAATCCTTTCAAAGTGATTCTTGTCTGTGGCTTGCGATTTTTTCCGCTTTGTTGTGATACTTCAACAAACCTTCCACTTGTTCCACACCTAGCATTACATCTCAATACGGTACGCTTTTGTTCTACATTCGCGTGATCGTAACACGCCAGCGATTAGATAAGAAAATGCGAAAATAAACGCTCCAAAGTGGGGCAGAAGTTAAAATAACAACAAAAAAAAGGGCACCCGGTTGTCGCTCGGTTCAGTTCGGTGTGTGGTCACGGCACTGCGGCCGGTTAAACCGTTTAAAGCCTACGCATCGTCTCGGGGGTTTCTCTTTTTTTTGTCGCCTTTTTTCTTCTAGAAATCGTCACGGCCAAGGGTCGACCGCCAGGTGGAGGCGGCCTGGCCAAAGGGTTCCTTCGGTTGGCCGTGGTTGGTTGCACGCTGCCGTGGCGACCTGCCACTTCCAGAAGTCAACTAGCCAGCGGGGAGTCGCAGGTTATCTCGCCCGTTACGGCTTCTTACGTGGTCGATCCTTGCGCCTGGTCACGCAAGGTAAAAAAGACCTATCCGGACACAGTGGGATGCGTCGATGGCTAAATTAAGGCGATCTTCTTATTGTCAACTAATGAAATTAGCTCTTGCAGGATCTTTTTTGCTTCAATTAACAGCCATGAAAAGACTCTTTCTAACACGAGCGACATTATTGAAACAATGGTCACGATACCGTTGTGTGAATTTTATGGCAACGCCGATCATTTTATCCAACCCACCGTGCCTTGTAAGGGCCACGACACGGTTTCGAGCCGCCAGTTGAGTTATGAGTTTGTGACCAACTCAGCCTGTTCCGATGCACCAGCACCACCCGGTGGGTTGGCCGATGGAGGGCGACGAAAAAAAACAAGGGAGACAACGTAAGGGCACACAAGATCGGCCTTTCGCGGATCAAGGAGAGCAAACACACGAGACCCCATTCCCGGTGTGCGGTAGAGAAAATATCAATTAAATAAAGCAAAATTATGAACACAATAAATTAGATATTCTCACATCGATTATGCATTCAAATGTCAATTAAATGCAATTACCCGACGAGACGTATTCATGTTATCTGCCAGTGTGTGTTGGGTTCGTCGGATCGCGCGCGACCCAACGCAGCCTCCGCGGTCACCTTCCACCTGCAGGGTGCTGCCCTTCGTGACGATGCGGGCAGATTAGTTGCCGCAGGATGCAAAAAAAAAGCCGTACACCAGGGAGCACATATGCATATGCACCGGACGGAGACACCAAAACGAGCCGCACCCTGCTCGATACAAGAAGCGTTTTCTCCCGGACAAAGAAATGCAACCAATAAGGGGAAGGGTATCGATCGAGCATCGTCTAAAAATGGCACTTTACTTAGAGGCGGCTTTGGGTTGAGTGCAATGATGAATTTGAATGTTCCGGCGCACCTGCACTCCTGGCACACGGGAAGGGGATGCCCATTTTGCATGCAATACCTCCGCGATGGCCGATGGAACACTCGTTCATGGCTTCCGAAACGGATCGATCACGAACGGTCGAGGCGAAGAGAAAAAAAAAACAGAAGGAACCCCGGTAAAATGTCAGCCCAGACATCGCGTAACAAGGAGCCCGATCATCTTTCCATATGGCTCGTTAAACCGGTGCACCCAGGGTGTCGGATGACCTGCGACATTCATTCTTCCATGCAGCTGCAGCACTTGTGCAACTCACGTCCATCGTTCGGCGTACGATCGGCGATAAATATGCTGCTTGTATGGTCACAGTTTTTTAATTGTCTCCTTGCTATCGCGATGCCAATGTCGGTGGTTCGAAAAATTGCTCAAAATCAAATCTGTTGACCTTTTTTTCTGATTAGTCAACCTTCATCGCATTGAAACGCTCCACATGCGAGCACTTTGTAATCACTCAATCCGGCCACCTGGTGCTTGCCGGTACGCATCATTCGAGTAAAATAACTCAAGTAGGCCTTGCCGACACATTGATCATTCAACAAACATTACCATGGACACGCAATTTGATTTGAAAGCAACCGGCGGCAGCATAATCCGCACTCGGGCGCTCAATGTAGGAACCGCCGGCATTAGAAACTGCCCATTCGGGCACGTCCGAGCTGTAGACGAGATTTGAATCACGCCGCGTAGGAAGCCGGAAAGTGTCTTGTACGTCGCCCCCGAAGGCCATACCTCAGGTGGCTCCACACTCACACACACACACGCACGTCTCTTAAGCCTCGGCCTCTCAGAAGTGGCCTCCTTCGATTGCACTCCATTAATTACTCCGAAGCCCGCGAGGACCAGCGCACACAATCAAAGCGTCCACGTCGGTGCCGCCTGCTCAAAGGAATCGCGCGTGGTTTGGCCGAAAAGCGAACCAAACCAATTTATGTTGGCCACGTGAGCGTCATATCAATCTGCCACTGGTCGCGAGGCCTCAAATCGCAACACGTCCCGCCCGAGGACGAACGGCAAATCAAGCGCCAGCCGCAGCATACCTCCCACCTACCACCCCGTCCTTTTCTATGCTGCCGAACGAGCGCTTTGGCCGCTTTCCACCTCCACCGGTGGAACGTTCCTTGGGTCAGCTCGCGCATAAAACGATCATGCGATGATGGGTGGTGCGAAAAGGGCCGACTGGAATTATTTATTTCGTGTGCAGTAAATTTGATTGATTTGAATATAAAGATGTATACTAATCGCGTGGGGCGGCGCGGAAAACAAACGAAGCACAACGGCGAAGGCGGGAAAACAAAATATGCCGCCCGCTCGCGAGTCCTGGGAACGGTCAGACGTCCAGTCCCGCGAGAAGCTTGTGGAATAATAATTAAACGCTTCAGCCGCCGGTTCGGTGGCTCGAAGGCACCGTGCGTGGGTGTGGAGGTGGGCGTTTTTGTCGGATGGAAATGGCGCATGGCGCGTGTGCGTATGCGGGTCGTTTGATCGATTATTAATACGATATTAAATTAGTGTCGTACAAGCGCAGGGTTGGCAAAGATGTGCCGCGTGTTGCGGATCCGATGATAACGCACGCACGCATGCTGAATGTTTGATCATGAAAAATGCACGCATCATTTCTTGCCATCGATTGAGTTGATTTATTTGCGTTTTGATAAGGGATTTACGAGCGCGAGCTGCAGAAGGAAAAATGTAGCGCAGAAAAATTCCGATTGATTTTATTGAAATTTATTCTTTCCACACGGTGATTTCGAATCGTCCGATCTCACAAATGTCCACTAATCCATTCACGTTAGCCAGCTCGATTGATTAGCCGGGCCGGGTGGATAACAGTTCGCCTCTAATTTACACACAATCGCGCAAATCACATTATAGGAATATAAATAATTAATGCACTATCTCGATGCGCGTCCCGCCTCGAGGATCAATATGCCACCCGAGGTAAGCAGCGCTTCGGCTAAGGCCCCTTGCCACCCCAATAACGGCGTTGAATATGTATAACCAATTAGTTTTATGATCCGCGAGATCGAAAGTAATAAAGCGAGCTTGTAAATGGAAATCCGAACCGGGCCGGATCCGCGCGAGAGAGCGCAGAAAGGGTAGGCAACAAAAAAAATGAACTGAAAAGCGGAGCGACGCTTTTAAATGCACAATTTGCTACAGCGACAGGTCAGCATCATTTGACGGCTGATTTACGGCCCGGTGCACATTCGGACGGGTGTAATTTCCGGTCCCGGCCCTCGCCCCCGGGGTGATGTCCCTTTCGTGGCGGAGCGCCGCACGGCCGGGTGACCAACGAAGGTCGTCCCAGTCGTCCTCGGTGCGGCACTGAAAGCGTCCAGTTAATTAAATGTTTGCGCTGGAAAACAAAATGCCTAAGCGCAGCGGTGCACCCGGTGCACTTCCGCACGAATGCACCCGGACAGGCGGCGAGCTGCACTCAAAGCGACATTCAAATGGAATCGCACGCCGACGTCAGTGCGGTGCTGGGGCGAGCGAGTTATGAGTTATGATCTGATCTGGAAATTAAACATTCCACCAGCATGCGCGCGCGCGCGCGCTCGTGGTAATTGGACGAGTTCGAGGCGATTGTGGTCGCTCAAACAATCGCTCCTAACTCACACTTGACCCATTAGCGGCCATTTCGAAGCGGGTTCGGTTTGGTGATTTAAATTCCACACGCAAACGCACCGATCACCGACGGACATTGTAGTCCGCGAGTTGTCATTGGGATGTCCCATAACAGCCGGATCCAGTTTTTCCCCACCATCGAGGGTGCACTAGAGCGAAATCTTCACCCGAAAAATAAAGGAGAACAAAAAATGACCCCGATCTCGAGATACTGCCGTTATCTAACGAGCGATCGAGCTATCGCTGCTCCAATCGAAGGTATTTCTGGAATGCCGCACAGATTGTGATCAACCATCGGCGAATGCGAATTGTCGATTGTTTTGCGGCGGGTGGAATTCTTGTTCAATTTATTTTTATTTTCCCTTCCACAACGTCCAGCTGCCACCCTCATTCACAGGTTGCAGGTGTGCATGGCTGGCATTCCGTTGGAGCACCGTGCCTGAGGCCAAGGCTGCTTATCGCATTCGCTTGAATTTAATATTGCAGAGTGGTTGTTCTTTCCATTGACATACTGCCGGTGCTTTTCTGCTGAATCTTTTGATAAGGGGTGCAAATATACACGAAATGTCACACCTAGTGCCATCGTGTTTTCCCTTTCATGGACTACTATGATTTTTCCCAACGTTTTTGTTAGAAGCTCGATATGAAATAATTCAATTATTTCATCAACAAAATCGACTCTTTCCGGCCGACTAAACGTCACATTACAGTAACATATGGCAAATGAACTGATAACGATACAAATTCTTGTCAAATCACCTCCACCTGTAGCGCGAAAGGTTCCTTCCCCTCGACCTTGGCTTAAGATAAGCTCAAACCTTCGATCCTGAAACTCTTTTCCCTTTTTCAGACGCCACTTCATGGAATTTCAAAAATAAGCTCCACCAGCCAGGTTGACGACATCGGTCCGGTATGCGGGTTGACCAGCTGACGAAACTCCTCAACCTGTTGTGCAGTAGCACTCCATACCATCCCGTAGGACTCGGTATCGCTTCCAGGTCCACCCGCTTTGAATCAACCGACAAACGGCCGCCCAGTGCCTCGATCGATAAGGAAACCCCTGCAGCTCGGTCGTGGCTGCAGAAGGGTTGGTCGGCGAAGCAAACCGTCTAACAAGGAGGGTGGCTTTAATTAGCGAATGTGTCTTGTTTTGAGCACACCGTGCGGTTGCGGAATTTATTCCCGGAAATGTGGTTAGTACAATTCCACCCAGAGGGTAATAATTTGCAATGATAAATCATGTTCAGTCAGTGTGATTTTTCCGGTCACATCGCGATGTCAAATGCAATGTTAACAACCACATTACACACCTGATAACGTCCCAAATGACAGAATCATGAATGCGATCATGAAAAAACAAAATATGTGAGTTTTTTCAAAAAGATACTGGGGAAATGCATTACCAGAACGCAATACCGACCTCCGAATGCCGGCAATAAATTTGAGTGGTAGATAACACAGCTCAGCTGTTTCAGTGATTGCATCGAATTCCGATCCTTAGTCAAACTAACTTCAGTTTAGTTTCACTTCAGTTGAATTGCATAAGATTGCACCACGGGAAAGCCCACACTCATCATCCTCAGAAGAATGTGCATCCACACCTCCGACCGATAAACAGGTGAACCACTATCTATCTATATCTCAATGATGTAAGCGAAATGATAAGCGACAGCTGTAACAGCAGTACCGGAGGATTTCTTTTAAAGGCCCCTGCAGTATCGATACGACTCAACCAAGCGGAAATAGGTTATCGTTCCTTTTTCGTGATATTTCCCGAATTCTCTCAATCGATGTGACCAATCCCCCTGACTCCTTTTTTTGCTTTTGAACTCTGTTGAGTAGTCCCCACACCCGATTCGCAATCTACCGTCGGCGGAATCTCTATGACGTGTAGCACCGCATCGATGGAACGCTTCCGATTAGATAACACTGCCTTAGCTCGTGACTTCAATAATGACCGAATGACGAAAGCAATTGAAGTACCTTACGATGCGAATAGTTTTCCCGTTGGTCATCATGGGCGCTTTATTTTTAGGCGACAGTTTTCCCTTTCGTGCTTCCGAGATCAGTGAGGATTTACCTTCGACAATGGATGGGTGAATTGCAGTAGTGCATTTTGTTTATTTGTTTCTTCTGTTTTCTCAAGGACTAGTCTATTTATTGCACACTTATTGTGCAATTGATGGTCATGCTCGACCAACACAGGGCACAAGGGTTAAGCCGTCCGTTTCGCAATTTTATGAATTTCGTATCATGTAAATGCGTGAAAGTTCCCGGTGCAAGATAAGATACAAATCCAATATCGTCGTGTTCACTTGTTTAATCAAACTGCTGCGTCTTAATTGCGCAACGACCAGGTGCTGATTCATGGTGGATACATTCCATAGATTGATTATACGAATGCTGATTCACAAGTGTTGTTACTCGTTTGCATAGACAGTTTTCAACAGGGTGAAGTAGGACCACGAAGCCTGTAGGATCTAAAGGACAAGCAGAAAGGACAATATTGATTCGTGACATCCTCAACCAGAACCTCTTTTTCCCCTAATACTTACCCTGCTGAAGGTGCTCATTTGAATGGGCCAAATTTTCCAGGCAGTGAGTATGACAGGGTGCTGGCTACGGTGCAGGATCTGCAGAATGGACCGTTGGAATGGTTTCGATTCCTCGTACCATCGACAGTTGTATGCCGCGTTTGCAACATCTTTACTCTTGTTTAGAGAACCATTGAAGTAAACAATGAATAGCCTTATGAAACCGCAATGTATTATGCTTCAATCTAGTTCACTCACCGATTGTACGATGTCTTCACCGTACATACAAAGCATCAGCAGCTCGATCAAGAAGCACAGCATGAACAACGCAAACTTAATAAGCGTGTAACCGGTGACGGTCTGTAGGTCAAAATAAAATGGAGTTCACGAATAAGCTAATGCAGAATAAGACTCAGAAAACATTTCCTTTTCCACCGATTGATTTGAATTTCCGACGACTCGTTGGGAGTTCACTAGCAATCTCTATTACATGGGCTAAAAATTGGCAAAAACATTTCTTTGGATCATCGTACTGCACGTGTTGGCATATTTCAGCATAATCACACCTATCTAAACTGCCCCAAACCGAGAGAAATTGAAGCCCACTCGATAAGATAAGCCCCAATTAGAATGACGTGCGTAATTGCTTGAGGTGGCGCTTCTGCGTGATACAATTCGATCAGATCGGAGGATCGATTAAGCGACACCTCGAGCAAACTTTAACGATCACGTGCTATTATGAGAGCACATTACAAGTTTATAATCATAAGTTTCCATTCAATACACCTACCGTTATCATGAACGCTTGGATACAGATGATGATGGAGCTGCCCAAGAAATTGATAAACAACATATTTCCAAACACATTCTGCATGAAAACGCTGCAACTAATAAATCGCAAAAGAAAGCTTTTAGATATATAACAAGCTTATCGGTTTTAAACGTAAAATGGAAGAAAGAAGCTTATCTACCCGATTAAATCCTGATGGATGGCGATGGCGTCCTGCAGACGGCCCATATTCTCGCTGTGATCTTTCACCTCTCTTCCATGCACCACTTGGCCAAAGTTATGCTTAAGAATGCGAAAATGCATGCAGAGATGCGCAGCCAGAGTGCAGAATAAGCAGTCAAACGCCTGATTAAAAGACAGTAAGTGGTAAGGATTCAATGGGAGCCCACTCTAAATATAATTGTCATTTTACTATTTGAATAAGCATGGCGTTAAATCCGATAACCACGTATAGTGGGTAGACAAACCAAAAGAACTTGGCCCCGGCTAGTGCGTCAAATGGCCACCAGATGTTGAAAGCCAGTAGACGGTGCCACGTGCCTGTGTGGTAGCGGTGGTAAATCATCTCAGCCAGCGGCAGCATGGTAAAGGATGTTCCCATTATCAAATTCACCACGGCAGACACGGTAGTAACTAAAATGGCAGGCTTCATGGTGCCTTCGCAGACTAAGCGATGTTCCTCGGTGATGATCTACAACATGATATAGACATTACAAATATGATTTTATGTGAGAAAAAAATATGCAAAAATATATCGAGTAGATAAGGAATTAAAAAACACTTTCAAGGGAACAAACAATTCTATTTCATTTTTCTTTGTTTAGTTAGGACGAACATAGTCTGATAAAATGGAGAAACAAAACGAACACATCCTTCGTATATAATATATATTAAACAACATCAATGAACGAGGTAAAACGTAGCTCTATATTAGTAAACAATAAGGCTTAATAGTCAAGCATAGAAAAAAATTAATAAATCCTATTGCCACCCCGGAAGCAATGTCCAGCAGGATCTGAAGAGATTTTATACGTACTACACTTACCGCCTGCTGCCATTTATCGCGATATACACCCACGAGCTCTGCGATTGTGTTCCGGCGCACCGCCAGAATGATCATTTTCAACACCCCTATGGTACAATATCCAATACAGGGTGTTTGGAACGTCACCTCCAGGAAAGTGACATCGCTCTGAAACAACTGCAGCAGATAGATCACCTCACCGACCGTCGTGTACGAGAGCAGTAGAAACGAAACAATGAACAAGCCATTGCGCTTTATGGCGGCCAATTTTCCGAGTGGGTAGTATTCCTCGCACGGTGGTATTCCCATAGATAGCAACATGATGTTTGCGTTTTTCAACGTCTCCTCGAAGGTCAGTGGTCGAAGTGACATGTTTAGTGACACTAATTTTCCTGTGAACCTAGATACTGAAGTAAAAATCCTTTCGCTTGCTTGTTTTATACCCAACCGCTTCTCAAGTATCCTTTTCTATGCGTGTTGAAATCCTTTTCCCTTAGTTGATCAACTTACATTGTTATTAAAGAATTAACTACCATGCTCTGCTATTCATGCACGTGCCAAGGTCACTGCATATGTTAGATAGCAGATGCGACAAAGTCGAGGCCAGGATCAAAGAAACAAGAAAAATCGATTGTGGAGTAATCGATCCACTTTGAGCCCCTACACTTTTAATATTCTGAATGAAGTCTACTCCAAACTAAACAATTTGAATTAATTATTGTAGCGCCACTTCTTATCAGTAAAAACCGACATTTAAAAACAACACACTGATTTTGTTTATTTTTTGAAGATTCCAACAAATCGGTTAACCACCTCCATAAGATAAGGCATCGATTTTATATGCTGTTATCCCGATGCAACAAGAATTGGTGATCGAAATGCTGCAGTTTATGATTGAACAGGTTTTCAATTTGATGTAGCATTTTCTTAGGCCAAAGCTGCTTACCGATTGAAAAGGACTTCAAATAAACATGAAACGTCACCAATAATGTCATCGTGCTTTCCCTTTCATGGACTGCTATGATTTTTCCCAACGTTTCCTGTTAGAAGCTCGATATGAAATAATTCAATTATTTCATCAACAAAATCGACTCTTTCCGGCCGACTAAACGTCACATTACAGTAACATATGGCAAATGAACTGATAACGATACAAATTCTTGTCAAATCACCTCCACCTGTAGCGCGAAAGGTTCCTTCCCCTCGACCTTGGCTTAAGATAAGCTCAAACCTTCGATCCTGAAACCCTTTTTCCTTTTTCAGACGCCACTTCATGGAATTTCAAAAATAAGCTCCACCAGCCAGGTTGACGACATCGGTCCGGTATGCGGGTTGACCAGCTGACGAGACTCCTCAACCTGTTGTGCAGTAGCACTCCATACCATCCCGTAGGACTCGGTATCGCTTCCAGGTCTACCCGCTTTGAATCAACCGACAAACGGCCGCCCAGTGCCTCGATCGATAAGGAAACCCCTGCAGCTCGGTCGTGGCTGCAGAAGGGTTGGTCGGCGAAGCAAACCGTCTAACAAGGAGGGTGGTTTTAATTAGCGAATGTGTCTTGTTTTGAGCACACCGTGCGGTTGCGGAATTTATTCCCGGAAATGTGGTTAGTACAATTCCACCCAGAGGGTAATAATTTGCAATGATAAATCATGTTCAGTCGGTGTGATTTTTCCGGTCACATCGCGATGTCAAATACAACGTTAACAACCACATTACACACCTGATAACGTCCCAAATGACAGAATCATGAATGCGATCATGAAAAAAACAAAATATGTGAGTTTTTTCCATTAGATAGTGGAGAAATGCATTACCAGAACACAATACCGACCTCCGAATGCCGGCAATAAATTTGAGTAGTAGAATAAACAGCTCAGCTGTTTCAGTGATTGCATCGAATTCCGATCCTTAGTCAAACTAACTTCAGTTTAGTCTCACTTCAGTTGAATTGCATAAGATTGCACCACGGGAAAGCCCACACTCATCATCCTCAGAAGAATGTGCATCCACACCTCCGACCGATAAACAGGTGAACCACTATCTATCTATATCTCAATGATGTAAGCGAAATGATAAGCGACAGCTGTAACAGCAGTACCGGAGGATTTCTTTTAAAGGCCCCTGCAGTATCGATACGACTCAACCAAGCGGAAATAGGTTATCGTTCCTTTTTCGTGATATTTCCCGAATTCTCTCAATCGATGTGACCAATCCCCCTGACTCCTTTTTTTGCTTTTGAACTCTGTTGAGTAGTCCCCACACCCGATTCGCAATCTACCGTCGGCGGAATCTCTATGACGTGTAGCACCGCATCGATGGAACGCTTCCGATTAGATAACACTGCCTTAGCTCGTGACTTCAATAATGACCGAATGACGAAAGCAATTGAAGTACCTTACGATGCGAATAGTTTTCCCGTTGGTCATCATGGGCGCTTTATTTTTAGGCGACAGTTTTCCCTTTCGTGCTTCCGAGATCAGTGAGGATTTACCTTCGACAATGGATGGGTGAATTGCAGTAGTGCATTTTGTTTATTTGTTTCTTCTGTTTTCTCAAGGACTAGTCTATTTATTGCACACTTATTGTGCAATTGATGGTCATGCTCGACCAACACAGGGCACAAGGGTTAAGCCGTCCGTTTCGCAATTTTATGAATTTCGTATCATGTAAATGCGTGAAAGTTCCCGGTGCAAGATAAGATACAAATCCAATATCGTCGTGTTCACTTGTTTAATCAAACTGCTGCGTCTTAATTGCGCAACGACCAGGTGCTGATTCATGGTGGATACATTCCATAGATTGATTATATGAATGCTGATTCACAAGTGTTGTTACTCGTTTGCATAGACAGTTTTCAACAGGGTGAAGTAGGACCATGAAGCCTGTAGGATCTAAAGGACGAGCAGAAAGGACAATATTGATTCGTGACATCCTCAACCAGAACCTCTTTTTCCCCTAATACTTACCCTGCTGAAGGTGCTCATTTGAATGGGCCAAATTTTCCAGGCAGTCAGTATGACAGGGTCCTGGCTACGGTGCAGAATCTGCAGGATGGACCGCTTGAACGGTTTCGATTCCTCATACCACCTGCAACCGTACACTGCATTCGCGACGTCTTCACTCTGGAATGAATGATAACCAATCCAAAACATGTCTTCTCTGAGTGAAACTACGCCACGACGTGCGATATTACAAATCACCTACCGATTGTACGATGTCTTCTCCATACACGCACAACATCAGCAGTTCGATTAAAAAGCACAACATGAACAAGCCAAATTTAACAAGCGTATAACCTGTGACGGTCTGCAGGTGAAAACAACAGAGCAATTATAAATTAAGATCAGTTCTTTGACCGAGAAAGATAGCCTTCTTTCTCGTTACTGCAACACCGATTATCCATTGGCTACTTCCGGTGCATATTTTTCCACTAAACTCTACGTCACCAGACTGCAATTTAATAAAAAGCATACATTACGGTACAATTGCATCAGTAAACAAACACACACTCGCACACCGAATTGCACGTGCTTCCATATCGTGGTCTGCGATCGACATCCGCCAAGCGCCGGCATAATCACGTAGTCATAAGCTGCGACTCTGCGTTCCCCTCAAGATAAGATAAGCTTCGATCAGGACGATGCGTCGCGCTAAATTGCACGAGGTATCGCACGTGCGCGATATCGCTAGATTGGACCCGAGCTGGGGACAAATGATAGCTACCCGCGCACCTGAACATTCGCGTTCATTCTTGTGCCGCACATTTTGGAAGGTCACAAGTGTTGCTCACTGCGCGTACCTACCGTTATCATGAACGCTTGGATACAGATGATGATGGAGCTGCCCAGGAAATTGATGAACAACATGTTTCCAAACACATCCTGCATGAAAACGCTGCAACTAAAGAAACATGTTCTAGAGCGCAATAAGCCTACAAAGAAAAGGAAAGAAGAAAGCTCATCTACCCGATTAAATCCTGATGGGTGATGATGGCGTCCTGCAGACGGCTCATGTTTTGGCTGCAGCCTTTTTGATGCATTCCTTGCACCATGAGATCGACGTTATGCTTGAGAATGCGAAAGTGCATACAGAGATGGGCGGCTAGTATGCAGAATAAGCAGTCAAACGCCTGGTTGAGGAACGGAGTGCGATGAGGATTCCTTACGATTCCCATTCTAATTCTAATCTTCTTACCATGTGTATGATGATACCGGAAAAACCGATGACCACGTACAGTGGGTAAACGAACCAAAAGAACTTGGCCCCGGCTAGTGCGTCGAAAGGCCACCAGATGTTAAAGGCTAGAAGCCGGATCCAGGTGCCCGTGTGGTAGCGATGGTAGATCATTTCAGCCATGGGGAGTATGGTGAAGGCTATTCCCATCACCACGTTGGCCAGGGCCGTCACGGTAGTCACCAAAATAGCGGGGCTCATGGTGTCCTCGCACACTTTACGATGCTCGGCGGTGATAATCTAAATCCACGATGAGTATTAAGGATTTCAAGGGTGAAAAAACTGCACAACAATATCGCACGAATCAAAAGTTTCATCACAAGAAGGAGAAGAGAGGTTAGGACAAACAACTAAAATGTCGAAAGACGAGTTGTTGCAGACAGACTGCTCCCAATCAATGTAGGCTAATGCATGTTACTGCTTGATGCTGCCATGGAAACGATATTGGACAGGATATGGCGATTTAGAGATGTCATGTGTTCGATACTCACCGCCTGCTGCCATTTAGCGCGAAAAACTCCCACGAGCTCGGCGATCGTGTTCCGGCGCACCGCCAGAATGACCATTTTCAACACGCCTATGGTACAATATCCAATACAGGGTGTTTGGAACGTCACCTCCAGGAAAGTAACATCGCTTTGAAACAACTGCAGCAGATAGATCACCTCACCGACCGTCGTGTACGAGAGCAGTAGAAACGAAACAATGAACAAGCCATTGCGTTTTATTGCGGCCAGTTTTCCGGGTGGGTAGTATTCCTCGCACGGTGGTATTCCCAACGTCAGCAGCATGATGTTGGTGTTTTCCAGCGTTTTCTCAAAGCTCAGCCGCTGGAGTGACATGTTTATTGATTCTAATTGTCCAGTGAACCTTGGCACTGAAGCGACAATACTTTCGATTGCTTGTTTTATAACCAATCGAGGCCTCTTCTGAAGTATCCTTTTCGCACCGTAATCCTTGCCCATGGTTAATTGAATATGCATTGTTAATAAAGTATTAAATACCATGTTAATCTATTCATGCAGCACAAGGCAGGCCCACGTATCGAGGTTACATTTGCGGTCTAGATTCTAACTTGTAATTAAAGAATCGAGGAGAAAATCGATCGGCGAGTAGTTGATTGACAAGCATATTCATTTCTGAATGCAGACTCAAGCAAATCAACCGCTTTTGATTTCATGCATCGCTTGCATAGGTTAAACTCGCTCAAAGGATACATCGTCCTGAGCTCAGTTAGCACTTGTATCTTGGGAATGCATGGTTCCCTGAATGAGGTTCTTCAAGTTCCATTCAGAACCACTCCCAAGATCGTCTCTCTCTGAAGCTCCATTAGTCGGAGCTGCGATTTGTTGTTTGCATAACTCCACAGACGCCACCGCGAGCGGCATAATTTATCGCTAATGTGAGCCAGCAGAACTCGGCGGACGCGCTGCAACGGCGATGCATTTCGGGCAAGGGTACGAGCTGTGCACAGATGCACAATCCCTTCAAGCGCCAGAGGATTCGCACGTGGCGTCGCAGCGCGGCGCATTAATCATCGTGCGGGTTGCAGTTTTCAAATTTTTCGCGTGGGCCATCTCACGGCCCTTTTCCCAGCACGCTCCGAAACTAATGCTGTAACGCGCGCCGCTTACATCGGGTGTAGCGAGCTGGCGAATCCATTCTACCTCGTGCCCGTTCTATCAGTGCACCGGGTTTTGATTATTTATGAGAATAATTACGCCCCTTTCGTGCCGGTGTTCCCAGCCCCTATATTGCTAGACTCGTGGAGGGTGCAGGAAAAAAAAATCTACCAAAATAGCGCACCGCAGTGTAATGGTGGAGCATGGCAGCAAATAAAAAAAAGAATACTAAACGCTGAAAAAAAGCGCAGAATAAATACCTACTCCCGTACAAGAATGCACTAAATCACCATCACCATAGTTCCTGCTCCGTGCCGCTGCACGAGGTGGAAAACCCATTTACCGTCTTGACGTAGTTTCCCGCCTCGCTAATAGTTTGCTGTTTTGCCTATCTCTTCTTGTTGTTCTTCGGATTTACTGTGTGTGTGTGTGTGTTTGCTCCGTTTGAAATCGCACGGACCAAATTTTCGTGCTCTCCCGCACCGGCGCGTGATTTGTGAATCGCAAGTGTGTCACGAACCGCATAAATCATCGACCGTGCGACGGGAAAGCGTACGCTAGATCCGGTTACGGGTGATCTTCGGGCGTCACGGGAGCAAAATTTTTCATTCCATTCCCCCGGCGCTGTTAATGAAACGGCGTGTCCTTCCGCTGGCCCACCGGGTTCACCGGGTTTGCTCGGCCGCGTGGCAGCATCCGACGTACCTGCGTGTCGTTTGGTGGTCGGCTCTCAGCTGGTTGTAATAAAATTTCCCAATCCTCGATGGTGACGCAAACAAAAAAAGGAAAAACCCCCACACCAAATTCGCTCGTGACCACATCAACCGGCGATCGCACGGTGGGCACTCCCATATAAATACCGGGATAAAAGTCTAGCGCCATTATTTACTGGAAAATTTAAATAGAACGTACAAATTGGTATTATTGGAAACCATACATTATCAGTTTGGAATAATTTTCTTACATTTTTCTTATTATAGTGACGGCCTGACCGTTAAACTGCGTTATTCGTAATACAAAATACAATACATAATATAAAATTCATTTCACAGTTAACAATTTGAATTTGAGTTCCAGTTTGATTTCTTCGGCCTCCTGTCCTGCATTGGAAAAATTGAGGGTATTTAGGATATAGGGAGGTAGGAAATCAGATGATCAAGTCTTGGCCGAAGCAAACCGATGAATTGCTCTTAGATAGCTCACGAATAGGGATCTCCGACAGCTTTAGAACAGCCTCAATTGCGCCCAATAAAGCTGAAGGCGCGATCCACATTGGGGCCGTAGAACTAAGGTCTGGTGGAGACTTTAGGAGAGATTGGGTAAAGGTACCTCCTCACATGGTCTTTTCATATAATTCCGGTGCCCTCCACCAAGCGCGGTTCCAAAATCATTCCGATATTGGTGGATAATCGATAGAATTATGTGGAATTTTTATGTACATAAACCACGCGCAACGACGCCAGATTTGGCACTGTTGATAAAAAACGTGCGGCATGGGCTTAAAGATTACGATTTCGGATAACGGGAGCAGCACGTGAGCGCAACAAGGACAAGCTGCTATTTTTTGTACCAGGCGCGCGTAGGAGGTGACATTGTTTGCACTATGGAGTGAGGCGTGTTAATTGGACACCGTGTTTCATCATCCCGCTTTTTTAATATAGTTTTGTGATACAAAGATGCTCAATGATATGGAGAGCAGTGGTTAAAATAACATAAAGTTATCGCACACAGTTTGCTGCTTTGTTTTGTATCATAGAAGGATTTAATGTATGCAACCAGACAATTTATTATGACCGACAAAATATTGCGACCGAATTATGACCGGCAAGATACGACGCTCAAGAAGATCCTACAGTGTGCGTAGAACAATGCGATCGATAGCAAACGAGAGCAAACGAGATAACATGCTGATTATCATGCGCCAGAAAGATCGACGATATGTAGTGATAACATTTGGAGGGGAAATACATAAAAATTAAGTGCGATAAACCAGCTGGTGCATGCAACCTCCTCGACGCATGATCTCTCGTTACTAGCGAAATCAAATTTGGCGATTTTGGCGTTCAAAATCCGTCCTCGAAATCCTCCCGATGAGCAGCGTGCGTCCAAATCGTTCCGATATTGGTGGCTAATCGAATTAATTTTTGTGATATTCACGTACGCGAAAAACACGCGCAATGACGCCAGATTTGGCACTGTTGATAAAACACGTGCGCCATGGGCTTAAAGATCGGAAGCAGCACGTGAGCGCAACAAGGAACGCAGCTACTATATTTTGTACCAGGCGAACGTAGGAGGTGACATTGTTTGCACTATGGAGTGATGCGTGCTAGTTGGACACCGTGTTTGATAATCCCGCTATTTTCATTTAGTTTTGTGATAAAAAGATGCTCAATGATATGGTGAACAGTGGTTTGAGTAAGAGAAATTTATCGCATACAGTTTTCTGCTATGTTTTGTACCATAAAAGGATTTAATGTACGCAACCACCAAATTTATTATTACCGGCAAAATGCTGCGACCGAATTATGACCGACAAGATACGACACTCAATAAGATCCTACAGTGTGCTTAGAATAATCCGATCGATAGCAAACGAGAGCAAACGACATGGCATGCGGATTATCATGCGCCGCAAAGATCGACGATATGTACTGATAACATTTGGAGGGGAAATCCATAAAAATTAAGTGCGATATTCCAGCTGGTACATGCAACCTCCTCGACGCATGATCTCTCGTTACTAGCGAATTCAAATTTGGCGATTTTGGCGTTCAAAATCCGTCGCTGAAATCCTCTCGATTAGCGAGCAGGGTGCGTCACATGGTTTTTTTTATATAGAGTTATGGACCGGCGGCTGATTTATGGTGGGAGCGTCATTTATTGGATTTCGATTTCCGTCACCATGGGGGCAAGATTATCCTTGCCATTTTTTTCTCTCACTCACTCACTCTCTCGGTTTTACCCTTCCAAGCAGTGCGCTCAAACTACTCCTAGCGACACCTGCACCGTATCCGCGGCCGGTTTATGATCGCAGTGTAATTGATACGCCCGTTATCGCCCGTTGTGACGCATTCGGATGCGCAATTTAAATATAGCCCACGTACACTATCATTCGCGCCGGGCCACACGGGGCGGAAAAGTTAATATTTACGCGTGCGATCGGCGAGGGAAAAAAGATACAAACCATATGCCCATTACCGTACGCGAGCGACCACCGAATGCGAGGGGTTGCGTTGTGTGGTTTCACTTTTTATCTATTTGCGTTTATTTTTGCGTCTCGCGATGCGCACCCCAACCACGGCGGTCATATTTCATTAGCCTATGTGACGATTTTAATCCAAACCGAAGCTAAATTTATCCTTTACCACCATTCCAGCTCGATTTAGCTACCGATGGGCTCCATCATTAAACGGTCATCGTACGAACCGTCATCGAACCACCGTTTGCATGCGGTGAAGCACAACGCCGTCCTTTGGTTGCGATGGCAACGGAGCTCACAAACAGCCTGCCTGGTTGGTAACTGTCAAAACAAACGGCCAGGACTCCGTGGGGGAATCCCATTCGAGATCCTTACGTTCTGTGGGTGGGTTACATCTCGCGTGATTTCAAAGGACAACGATGTCGCTGTTTAAGGTACGCAATTGGTGGAAAACGCAGTGTCCAACGGTTGAGTCGGCGTACGATTCCTTCTCGCTGCACTGCGCCCGACTGTGTCTCGAGGAGGGCGAAAAGGATAGCATAGTGGTTGGGTCACACTCTGGTCAGTTGTGTATCTATCGACCGTCGGGTGGACAAGCTTCCCAGCCCGATTTCGACGCCGAGGACGAAGAACAACCCGCCATCCAAACGGCCAACACCGAGAACGTGTTTCAGCATGCAGACGTCATCGTGGAAATGCTGTTGCCACATCCCGTGTTGGGCGTCAGCAGTGGAAAATTCACCACGTACGTGTACGGTTCGAGTGGATGGTTCTCTTCCAGGACTAAACATATCCTTCCCGTGTGTTCCGGTCTTCCAGAGCCAGCAAATCCGACACAAGACTCCAGCTGGTGGTGCTTCATCCGATGCGCTTGTGCATCTATCAGATCGTCACCATCGACGGGTTGGCGGATCATGGTGACCATACCCGCCTTGTGCCGCTCAGTGACCATCTACTCACGAAACCAGCTTTTTCCCTGTGTCACGGTCCATTCGGAGGTGTCAAAGGACGTGAATTCCTCTGCGTACAACACTTAGACGGGTCACTGCGGTTCTTCGAGCAGGATGGTATCAGCTACGATCGGACGTTGGCCACCGATCGGCATATCCCTACGCCATTGCACTACGTACCGCGGGTTGATTGTTTCGTAACGGTCACACCGGCTTGGGTGTTGGAGTGCTACCGATATCAGGACATCGCCGAGGCACTAGAAAGTGTACGCCGTCATGACCCAATTTGGTCACTTTGTGTCGGCGAATATGCACTAGATTTGCAGGTGCATCAGGTCTCCAAGTGAGTGGCATTCAGTGGGGCAGTTTCCTTCATTTCAAGACCACCCCTTTGTTTCCAGCACGGAATCCGTGATCGTGGTGTTGGGCGAAAACAATCTCCTGTGCGTGAGTGACACCGGAAAGGTGCAATTCATCAAGAAGCTCGATTATTCGCCGATGTGCTTTCACGCGTTCGTTGCCGGATGGTACTGGGGTAAGGCATTCCCTAAGGTGTCCTTTCTGCGATCCAGTCCTTCAAAGAAGTTTCTCTTTCTCCTCACAGAACCCGGCGCCCGGTTGATGTTGGCTGTTGTCTCTGAAAGCGGCTCATTACTGCTGTACGAAAGCGATCAGATCATTTGGTCGGCACAGCTCGGTGAGGTTCCGGTGGCCATCGGTCGTGCTAATGTGGCCGGTTTACCTGGAGCCCTGGTGACGCTGGGCGCAACTGGAGCCCTTGCGATCGGGTACCTCGGGTCCGAACCGCAGTTGTTCCGTGTGCCCGCGCTCAATCTGGCCCCGTTTGAGATGGCCCGCTGTCAGAAGGAGCTGCTCGAGCTGGAACGTGAGATTCGCGCCGGTGTTGATCCAAGTGACGCAACTATCGCTAAGGCTGCCGCCGAACGGGACGTCAGGATGGAGGTCGAAATCGATGGTGCATCGATGACCGCTTGTACCCATCCAACGAATGTCCCTTCGGCCGGTGGAACCGTTCAAATGTGCCAGTTAAGTGTATCGATTCAGGTGGAACTGGCACTCGAAGTGTTGCAGCTTACGATTGCAACGGATCGTGCCGTTGGTTGTTCAAAGGACTCGTTTCTGTTTCGGGACGTTGCGGCCCACAGCACGGAGCGCTTCAACGTGTGGGTGTACCCTGTGGAACCTGCTCCGCCAGCATCGCTCACTCTGACCGTGTTTTGCTCGTACACCAACAAGCAAGGCATCACAAGGATCCAGCACAAGGACACGTCACTTCCGCTGGCGTTGTTCGTGAAATCCTGCCAGCCATCGAAGGAGGCCCTGCACAAGCTTACCCTAACGATTTCTCCCGTATCGAGTGTCCTTGGAGGCGGTTTAGGGCAACTGTTCCCGGAATTCACCCCCGAAGGTGGTGCTTCAAGCGCTCTCGGACTGCAGTTAGTCACCGGAAGTGACACCCGGAAGGTTACGATAGTGGCCGCTAAAAGTACGAACCGCTTTCGCGTACAATCCGATGAACTCGGCCTAATGCCGATGGTGCTGGAGTGTCTCATAAAACGGTTACACGATGATTCGCCAGTGCACCGGGTGGCCGAATCGGAAGTTGACACGCGAAAGAACGCTTCTGCTGCCAAGGTGCACGTAACCGTAAGTGGGATGCCTGCCGTAAGCGAACTGATGAAAGCGCTGCAAGTCCACCACGAGCTGGGGAGAGAACTCAAACAGCTTGAGGTATGTAGAATCGTTTCAATAATACAACTTCTCTTCAAGAGGCTCCTGAATTGTTCTGGATTTTAGACGGAGCTTGAGATCACCACCGGCCAGATGCGTTTGTTCGAACGACGGTTCGTCGTGAAGCTGCAGGAACGCTCCTTGCGTGCTCTCGATGGGATACTGATGTTGCTGAAACGAAACCATGCCTCCGTGGCCAAAGTGTGCCAGCTGTTGAAGCAGCAGCGGCACAAGATGACCCTGTAAGATTTGCGTCGGTCGTGTAAGGCGTTCAGTCGATGATGCTAATCCTGATTTGTTCCTTTTTTTCATTTGCAACTCCATGGCAGCACACGGATCAACCTAGTGGCGATATTGAATCTGTTCAACCTGTGCTTTACCCACTCGCGAAACACGCCAGGTGGAAAGTATCTTGAGTATCTTACCGGACTGCTCACTCCCACCGTGATAGATGGCACCGAGCAAAGCTACGAAGAGATGTTACTGCCGGTTGTACGCTATCTGGAACAGACAGGTCCCCTAAAGACTGGAGATGATCAGTCAACCGCCTTCGAGGAAGCCTACTTGTACGAAGTTAAACTGCGAGAAGCCAACGGTGTGGACACGTCCATCCACAACGATCTGCTTCAGAGGTACATTCAGCGCCTACTCGGACGCGTTAACGATCGCTTCACTGCTACTGGGAAAACGTCCGGAAGTGGCAGCGGTCGAAACAGTGTGGACTTCGAGGAGCAACCCCTACCGGAGGCGCACAACGAGGAAGCGGAAGAAGAGCAGAACGAAGAGCAGGACCAACGCACACACGATGGAACGGATGTCCATCTATCCGTACACCTTGGTTCCACCGCTAGTGAATGGGTCAACTACGAAAAACAGTCTGACCTCCCATTGTAGAAGAGTAACCCTGCAATTTCCTCGCCCTGCAAATAACTTAACACGAAGGAGTTGTTTTGTTTTACTTTTTGCATTTTATTTTCACTCCACTCTCTTTTCCCTAAACCCTGACATGGTAATTACACGTCGGCTCCTGCGCGTTACATTAAAGATACTCCATATCCCTCTGCATTCGCGATGCTCTCGCATATTTCGAATCAGTTTAATTCTCCCATCATGCTCCCGCAATTATGTTCTATTAATACTTTACGACTGCGCACACCTAAACATATCCCTTGTTTCACGAAAGTACATAGTGATTAAATTCCAGTGTCGTATCTATGGCGCGATAAATAAAACGAAACATCACCTAACTTAACAGACAGAAATTCTAAAGACGTAGTTTAAAAACCAAACCGGTAGTAACGGCTTCTGTTTCGACTCGATCGACGCGAGGGAAATGAAACATTGAAACGAGTCGTTGAAAGCGTGTCCTTGCGCTTAGGTAAGTATGAAATTTGTAACGTCGTCTAATCGGCTATGCTAGCTGGGCGTTGATGGATTTTGTGCTTGAAGGATACTCAAATTACAATGCTACTTTGTCGCGGTTTCGTACATGCCTTTTTCTCTCTCTATCTCTCGCTCTCATTCTGCTAGCATAGAGTTTTGTATGAGGAGATATACTTTGCTAATACGGGATAAGAATCATCGTCAATACGTGGTTTCCAAATCTATTGATGACTATGTACAGCTGCACTCAAATAAGATGTATAATCTAATTCGCCCACAAATTCAACCGTTCATGCACGCAACAATAGTAACAACTGCTCTCAATTTCGGAGCAGCACACAGAAGTGGATATTAAAATGAGTGGTTTACGAATATATGCATAATGGCAATAACTGTTAATAGTCAGCCAAAAGTAAGTATAAAGGTACTAATGGTCCATGATAGGGAGAACTGCTCCATAATATATAATGGGCTCAACATTACATGTACTGGACCAGGCGATGTACCTGGCTGTATTTTACGGATTGATAAGGTATTAATGTGGTACGGATATAGGGAGATTAGTCTCACAACATAAGAGTAGAGTAGTCTGGTCTGTTTTGGAATCGTTGATAAAGCTTCACCCCGTGAAGTTTAAAACAAAATTGCTTACGGTGTTTTTTTGTTGCAGTGCGGATTGTGCAATTACCGAATCATTGAGCAATCACTACCGAATTGAGCATTTAAACTTGCGACTATCAAAGATTAAATTACCAACGATTGACGGTGATGGTACAAAATGGTAAGCTTTTCGTGCTAAATTTGCGGCGATGATAGATTTTCGTCCATACATTTCGATTATTATGAAAATACAATATTCGTAGTTATCGTTAAAGTGTGACGAAGAATTTTTTTTTCGAGCATACCACCTTAACGACTGACAACTATGCAATTACATGGATAGCATTTATTTGAAATTTCAAGATAACTGACTACAAGGATAAAAAAAAACTTTAAAGAAAGAATTACATGTACCCTTAAACAGATGCGAGATACGTTTAGACCTTTTAAACACAAACCAAACAAATTTAAAAGCCAATCGAATATGATACATCATAAAGTTTAAGAACAGCACGTAACGTATGTGTGATAAAACCACATCCATACGTTAAGCATGCCTCTTCCAAGGTTGGTGAAATCATTCGTTAATAAATTGCTCTATTCGTATTCAACTTGAGATACATCGAATAAGAAACCAAATGTGTTATTTGTAATTTTATCTGCCACTCGATATCAACAGCGCTCAATGTTATCCATCATCAAAATCGATTACAAGGGAATGGTTGACGATTACATTAAAATGCGACTATAGCAAAAGTACATGCCATCGACAATGGCAATAGTACTTCTGCGGTTTACCCTTATTACAGCTCCTTCCACATCGTTAAAGCGAAAGTCATAAGTATAAGTGTGTTTCCGACATCAGCGTGTTCTCTGTCCATTCGGTTAGCAACAGAAGAATTCCACCAAAGCTTACATATTGACGGATCCTCTTTTTCGCATATATTACTATTCCTACTTCGTTTTCATACCATGTTTACAATAATCTCATTACATTGTACCTCTTCCCTATTTGCCTACTTTACTAATTAATGCATCATATTAATTTGGCATTAATTTTCTTCTCACTGTCTATGTTTCTCTGTGGTGCTACTTGGCCACACTAGGTGATTGCTTCTTCTTAATCATACTCACTTGCTGCTGCTGTTGCTGCGATGATTGTTGGGCTGGTTGAGGTGTTGTGGCTGTTGCGCTACTAGCCCCACCCGTTGCACTTACAACAGATGCGCTCACCACGGAGGACGAAGACACTTGCACTTGTTGCGCAGTCCCAGTGGGTGTTGCAGAACCGGAGCTCGAACCTGCCACGCCAGTGCCTTGAGAAACGGGTACGCCTTCAGCTGCAGTCTGTACCATCGTGGTACTGCTGCTTGCGTTGATCAGTTGTTGTGCTGTTTGCTGCTGCAACGTCAGTACTTGTTGGGCAGCAGTGACAACCTGTGCCGAGCCGCTTACGCCAGACTGAGGCTGCATCGTTGCACTGTTACCGGCACTACCACCAGCTCCTAATCCGCCGGAAGTCTGGCTTGCCTCGGGCGCACCCACGGTGCCACCAGCCGTCTGGGATACATTCGCTGCAACCGTGGAAGCTCCACTCGCAACCCCAACCACTTGCTGGGGTTGTTGCATTGTTACGGCCACCAGCGATCCGCCGGCAGTAGTTTGCAGTCGCACGGGGCTGGCATTAGAACGCGCCGACTGTTGGCTTTGTATGGCGTTCAAAATAACTTGCTGCTGTTGGGCGGTGGTGGAACCACCTGCCACCTTGATCGTGCCAATGTTTTGTCCCGGCACATGCGCACGGATGTTACCCGCTGCAATGGCCTGCGCAGCGGATGTAGCCGTTACCACCTGAAACAAATAACAGACGAGTTAGTATATAACCGAAACAATCAAGGAAGGCTGCAATCGTTCCAGGAAGCGAATATTTGCTTGCATAACATACCTGAATCGTTTGTCGGTTCGGTTGCTGCGACATGGAAACGGGGATCATTCGACTTACGCCGGTTTTACCGAGCACGATCTGGCCCTGGTGCGTGTGGCGAATAACATTCTGCATCTGCTGCATGGTCATCGTCGTACCGGAGGCGAGATTTTTCGGTCCCTGCAGGAACACTTGTGTCGGTTGGCCCGCTTTACCAGCGACCTGTGTGATTTGCGTCATCTTGCCGGCACCCTTGCGCTGTTGGGCCAAGATCTGCTGTTGCAGTTGCAGTTGACGAACTTGGCTCTGATTGCTAATCGTCTTTAGTTGACCTGGTTTGACCTGGGAGAGGGTCATCCCGGTAGCGGCAACCGTACCACCCGTGGTCTTCACCAACGTCGCTATCTGTTGTCCACCCGAAGTACCGGCTTGTTGGACCTGCAGGTTGGCCTGGGCGAAGATTTGAGCCTGAGGGATGAGCTGTTGCTTCGTATGCTGCTGTTGTTGCTGCTGTTGCTGCTGCTGGCTGATGATCTGTCGCTTTACCATCAGCTGCATCTCGTTCTCCGTCACCGGGCGGGTTATCATGTGCTTCGTACCACCGAGCTGCTTAATGTACTGCATTCGCGGTTGCCCTTGGAGCACCTGTACGGTCGCGATGGTGTTGCCCGTGCCCGTTGCCACCGCCGTCGGGGTCTGTGATACGATCGTACCACCGGTTGCCGAAACGACCTGGGTCGAGGCATTTGCTCCAGTCACCGTAGTTATTCCGGACACCTTCTGAACCACGGCTGTTCCACCAGCGGCCGATCCAACGGCGGCACCCGCTTGCTGCACTTGTACCGTTTGACCCACCGTGCCGGTTTGGATGATGTTACCCTGGATGATGGCCGGACTGACAATCGTAGGTTGGCCGGCAGCAGCCTGCAGCACGGTGGCCGTTGTTCCTCCGGTGGTGGTGACCTGCGCCGCCGTACCCGGATGCAATACCTTCAGTTGTTGTCGGATCGATTGCGGTCGGTAGAACTGAATCTGCGGCGTGTTCACCGGCTTACCGGCGCTGGTAACCGTGCCTACGGGAATGGATTTAGCCACAACTCCGGACACTTGCTGGGCACCTGCCATCGAGAGGCGCAACTGTGCGGTTTGCAGCTGGGCTTGTGTTAGGCCTCCGCCAAGGCTGCTCACGCTGACCACGGTGGGGCTCTGTGAACCCGATCGTTGATGTAACACCACCTCCTGCAGGGTTCCAGTCGGTGTAACAATTCGCTGGGCTCGCAGAGCCGATGTCGTCAGTGTGGCTACCTGTGTAGGCTGTATCGTTGCACTGCTTGCCGCTCCCGTCGCCATGACACTACTCAGCTGCGCTACCGAGACGACCTGCGGAATCGACTGACCGGTGGCGACCTGGCTGACGATCGAGGAAGAGGACGCTTGGGCGATCGTTGTTGCGGTGACGCTCTGCAATAGCTGCTGTTGCTGCGATCCCGCTGACTGGTGAATTGACACAATTTGCGGTTGCGAGGACAACTGCACCGAGCTAACACCCGACATTGTGGTAACTGGTGTGGTCAGGACGACCGAAACTTGCTGTGGTTGTCCCGGTTGACCCTGCTGCTGGGCGTTGGTGCTTTGCTGGGCGGCTACCTGTGCCAGCTGCTGTGTAAGCAGATTCTGACTCGCCGGGCTGGCCACAATGGCTTTGACGATTTGCTGCGTTTGTTGTTGAGTCTGGCCCGGGCTGGGACATATATTCACCACCGGTTGAACGCCTCCACGACTCGCTTGAACGATTGTGGCCACGGTGGGGGTTGGGTTCGTCGACACGCCGCACACAACGATAGTCGCCTGCTGTATGCCCTGTCCTGACGTTGTTGATATTTGCTGCCCTTGCGTTGCTACTTGTTGCTGTTGCTGTGGCAGAGCGTGCGCTTGAATTTGAAGCTGTTGCTGAAGAAGGTGCTGCGTAGGAGTTGCAACCGTCACCGCTTGTACGGTAGCCGCTGAGGGTTGCTGCTGTTGGACGTTGGCTTGCACATGAGATTGAGCCGTAACTTGCTGCGGGGTCGTTACGATCGGCTGTACACCCACAAGTGTTGCAGTAGCAATTTGCGGTTGCTGTTGCTGTTGTTGAATCGTGGCAACGACGGTCGTTGCCTGCGATACTGCATTGCTGTTGGCGACCTGCAACTGCACGTGTTGGTGCTGCTGAGACTGGACTTGTTGCGCTTGCTGGGCTGGCTGAGCTTGCGTGGCGGCTTGCGGAGTGTTCTGTTGTTGCTCTTGGGCGATGGTTAGTTTCTGCTTTTCCTTCAGAATACGTTCGGCACGCCTTGTAGCTATCTCGACCGGTGTTAGCGGGCTTTCGTATCCACTAATTCCGTGCTTAGCCAGCACGACAGCATGCTTTGGGTTCTTCAATGCGGCCGGCAAGACAACAGCAAGCGATGTCTTGCCCGGGGGAGGTTTCTTCCCAAATGCGTTCCGTATGTTGTCGAATTTTTGGCGCATCAGCTTGATGAACGAGCTGTTCGCATCGCTCGTGTACAGCTGTCCTGTACGCATCGATCGAATCTGTTTCGGTGGCGACGGACCGGATGTTAACGGCGGCGACGACGACGACGAGGGTGACTGCTTAAGGGGGTTCTTATTTTTCTTTTGCTTCTTCGGACTTTCGAGCAGTTTACCTTCCTCACGGGGAAGTATGACGGATTCGTAACGATAGCGGCACTGCTTCGGCAACCGGTATGTCCGTGAGGATTGATTTACAATATCCGCCACTAGATCCCAGTTCGGCGTATGGCCCGGAGAAATCAGCATAAGATTCATCGGTAGCCCCTGTAGATTCTGCACCACGTTCAAAATCGCCATATCCTCGTACACCGTCCACTCTGGTATGCCACCTTCCGGTTCGACCGGAGGTTTCATCGGAATGGTTACAGGTTTCATAGCCAGCATCGGCGGGAAGGGTTTGATGATGCCCTTGTATCGCTGCAATTTGTACTCCTTGCGCATCTTCGCCATTTGCGGCGTTGGCCGATCAAACAACGAGCGTGGGGCGTAGTAGGTATCTTCACGACGAATCTTTTGTGGTCTTCGTCCATCGGGATAAAATCCGGCCTCCGAACGGCTGCGTTTATATTCCTTTTTAACATACACCGCAGGTAGGTCGGTTTCTGGAATTATCTCGCACGTGTCGTACAGAAATGTTAATGAATGATCAACGTACAGATCATTATCATCTTGCGGAGGCGTCGGTGGACACCACATCTGAGAAATTCGAGAAAATGTTGTTGGAATTAATTGAGCTTTTGATTTTTCACAGAGAATTCCAGATGACAAAGAAAACTTTGACATGCTGTTCTCTTTAGTTTTACAGAGCAATTATTTCTAGTACTCACCGGCATTTTCTCCATCGTGCTATCCGATATCCATATCTAGAGCATTTCCATGATACACATTGCGATAAAGCCAATAAAAAAGAGAAAGAGAGAAAGGGGTCGGGAAGGAAGGAGAGAGAGAGAGAGAGAGAGAAAAGAGATATTACAAATCCGTACAATTATTTTGTTAATTTTGGTTTGCAAACACATTCGTTACTTGAAACGATAAGATGATTGTGCTACCCTGCATGAAGCTAGCAAATCTGTGTTCTTTTCAAGGATTTTCTGATGCTTTCGTAATAACCGCAATCCAGTTTAAATTGCGTTCTACGCAAGCCGGACTGCCAGCCTGTACATATATATTCCACTCAACAAAGATATTCCTCTATAATATATGAGCTTATATGACAAAACGTAGACTGTACTTTTTTCTACATGGTACAATCGTTGCAGTGTTTAATACGGATTCTTTACCTAACAAATGTTTATAGCGATACAGCTATAACATTTTGTGTTATTTTATAAAATCTAAATCTATGAAAAACTTCGTTTTTCTATTCATAGTTTCGTTATTCGAATGCATCAGAAATACATGAAAAAATTAACAAAATAAATCATCTCCTTGCTGTTTGTTGAGTTGTCTGAATGGCGTTGCTTATATGTACGTTCGTAAGTACACTGTAGAACTTACTTTCACGTTTAAATACTTGCGTTGACCCAGGTATTTTTGTTCAAAACAATACAGAAATGCTCTTACAACATGTTCAGTTACTTATCACGTTTTGGTGCCATCAAAAAATCTAATAACATTTCATCGAAATATCGCACAGGGCTGTCGCGTTTCATTTAGCTTTTAGTATAATTTTGTATGGGTCTTTGTATTTCGACATCTGGATGCACTATCAAGAACGTACAATAAACAGCAAGTTATGGTATGGATTGCTCTCTTCAGTAACAACACTCATAGTTGTATTATCTCTCTCTCTCTCTCTCTTCCTTCGATCTCTTTATCTTCTCTTATCAACTTTTTTCATATTGACATAATGTATACGCTTTTTACTTTTATATTAGTATCATTTCCTCATTTTTGCTCTAGATATGCGGATATTGATACCACCACCTCCATTTCGTAGTCGGACAGTTGTTGTATTCATTATTTCTTTCCAAAACGCTGCCACGCTATGGTATAAGAACCATTTGTATGTTTTTCAAGAACTATTCATCTCTGTTGACACGTTCTCGAAAAGCCAAGCGATACGTTTAACGACACCAAAAACTGATCCAATTCATTTGATCTCTAATTTTGTTTGTTTGTTAAGCGAAGCCATCCTTTAACGTTTTTCCTGATTAAATCACGTTTTCCTCATCGAAATGAATTCATCAACTCAGCATTCAATCAGCAAGGACAATTTTTTATTCTATTAACCTTTTCACAAACTCTCGTTTGTAATGTTTAGTTCTTTTAGTGTTATATAATGCTTCCACTAAGCATTTTCTTCATTTTCCCTGGGATATTGTTGTTATGGTATTACTTTCCATATGTTCATCATGTTCATCTTGTTGGTACTCTCATATGTTCATTTATACATTTAAATTTTGTCATTTCTTCACCCCTCTACATCCTCCGTAGCTGCGTACGAAATATTCTCTAACCTGTGAAAACATACCCCTATACTTATTTAGTAGATTATCGTTCAATCGTTACTTATTAACCTGTTCAGTACTCACAATCCGATTTGATCTGGGTTATTTTGTTGCATCGATATTGTTGATCATTAGGCAGCGTATATGTGTATGTTTGTAAGTAGCTCTTTGTTGATGAATTATGGAATCTTGTACACAATATAAATACACAAATCGTTGTATGCATGTGCAGTTACGATTCTGGACTGTCAAATGATGTAAAACATAATCATCCCCTATTCCAGTCATTGCCAAACAGCGGCATTAATCACAGATTTTAACGTTCTGTGAAAATAAAACTGTACGCACGATGCGATGATGATTTGCTTGCAGAATACATTCACGATTGTTTGAAAACGTATTCCAATGTGAATGATAAAATACTCTTTGAGTTACTTTAAAGTATCTCTTATTAGACAGTGACTAACATAATTGTTTCACCTGTACATCAGAGGTTCAGATAATCTCGAGATTATTTCTTATTATACATAAATTTACATTTCCCAGAACTCCAGTATTACCTACTACATATGCTAAGCGAAGATTTCCAATCTTCAAAAACAGGACATAAAATTTACGAGGGCTAATCGTTCGTTTAAACAAACGAAAAAACATAAATGTAACAGTTCTAAATCAATTTCAAAATCATTTCCCTTATACTTTGATTCCCCTTGATTTTTTGTGACGAATGTAGATTGGATTGCGTACAAAAAACGCATACAGACAAATATATTTTGCTCGTGATTATTACTTGCATGTAATAACGCGATCAAAATGTGATTAAAGGGCTTAAAGTATAATGCACGAGGTGAGCAAAGGATACAAAAGTGGAATTATGATGATATACAAATAAATAGAAACTGCCAATGTACAAGAATAAAATGCTATCACAATTGAACGATACACAGCATTCGATGTGCTGTGACCACTGCATTATAGAAACCAAAAAATAATAGGAGAGAGCAGAAGGAGAAGCATAAGAACACGTAACAATAAAGTAAGGAATTGTTTTGCTATTATACCAAAAGTGTGGCAAAATATTACATTACATTACATAGACTGATTCTTCCCTGCTGGTCGAATAATAAGCATAACAATTAACATGGAATCGTTGTTTTAAAATAATCCATATTCCAACAATTACCAGAAACCAGATTTGAGCTTTGAAAAAAAAAAATGAGAAAATTCAATGAAAGCATATTTTAAGAATTTATACACGCAATTTTTGTTCGCGATTGCCTCGTCGGAAAATGTTCTACATAAAACATAATTTAATAATGTAAATAAAGAAAATACAGATACGCGAAACGCCCCTTGTCCAACGATTTTGCAAGGAAATTTGTTTTTTGACAAGTGTTAAAAATATGCATAT
Source organism: Anopheles nili (assembly GCF_943737925.1). Taxonomy (NCBI): domain Eukaryota; kingdom Metazoa; phylum Arthropoda; class Insecta; order Diptera; family Culicidae; genus Anopheles; species Anopheles nili. Next base: position 57,538,939 of record NC_071292.1, read on the forward strand.
ATGAAAAAATCAATTCCCTCATGGTCTCCAGCCATTGTCCAGTGGTTGTTAAGCAAGTCAGCATTCGACCGTAAAATGATACATCATACACGATTTTCATTTCTGATGTCGCATCATATCATAAAACAACCCGTAGGCCAAACGGTCAATAGAAAATAAAAAAGCAACCTTTTAAAACAGTGACAAAAAATTTCAAACTGCAGATAGTTTCACTAGCGTCCATCAAACTTCACCATTTTCAAATAAGTTTTTTTCATCCTGTACGACAGGCGTAGGAATATCACCACCAGCACCATAAGCTGGAACGTCAGCAATAGAATTATCCGTACAAACCGACAAGGATGTAGTCGATGCAGAATCAGTTTTCGAGATAAATCGATGATCTACATCACTGGCGCTTGAACTTTTGTCTTGCTCTGAAGAGACATGATTGCCCAACTCCTGCTGCTTCGATGAAATAATGTTCGTGCCTTTTATATCCCGCGACTGAATTTCATCAGATTCCTCTACTTTACCACCTTTCACAAGCCAAGCATCCAACGTATGGTTAAGGCGTCCAATATCCTTTGAAGTACCTGGCGAGGAAATCCTACTAATAGCGCTTTTCGACAGACGATTAAATCTTCGCATCTTTGACAGGGTAGGAGTAGGTGTACGAAAACCATGCGTCAAACCTGAAGTTACTTTTGATATTCCTCCGCCATCGGAGTTGCGCCTCAAATCGCTTACTACAATCTTCAGATCTCTTAACATGCCAAACTTGGCGTCTGCAGGTCGCTCAGATTTAGCTTTATCTGTCAACGAAGGCTCATCATTTTTCGCTTGCTCGACCGTCGAAACTGTAGGCGAATTCATTATGTTGTTCATGTCGATATGGTTATCCTCCATGTCTGGCTTACTTTCTTCAGCACGAAGACTTTTGCTTTCTGTTTCAATTTTTTCATTTCTGCAAAATTCGCTCCTGTTGGCCCCACTTTCTTCTTCAAACGACTTATCATCACCCTCACAAACGTGATTCACAAGCAGCGACTGTTGCTGAGGAGTCTTTGATCTGCTTCGCTTAAAGACTGGCAGCATTGGGCTGTCATCCAATGTCCAAAGATTTATCTTCACAGTTCCGCGCGAACGAGTTCGCGGGGTTGCGGACGTTGGGCCACGTGTTTCGTCCTCACCATCAAGAAGGTCGTCAGTAGAATGCTCACTGTTAGCTGCGCCTGATAAATTCGAATTACCAATAGGCGTTTTGCTTCTACTGTCCCGTGAACGACCGCCTCGCGAAGAGGGTCTCGGTTGTTCCCTTGAAGGACATCCCCCAGTCATCAAACCATCTTCGTCTTGATGTAACCCTGTACTAGCAGAATTGATGTAATAGTTGTTCATTTGATTTGAATCCGAATCGGGTGCATCATTTGAATCAACCATCACATCTAAACTGCATTCACTGTCAAATTCATCAAGTGATCTAAGCGTCGCCACGACTGTCGATTCATTCCCTTTCTCGCGCTGTTCATGCAATAAACGGCCATCACCACTGTTCGATGATACGCCTGCAATAGTTACAGCCGCCGTTCTTTCCGTTGTACTATTGCCTTTCCCTATGGCGGGACTTTGCACTCGTAGCAACATTTTCCCCCTTATACTGTTAGTATTGCTACTAGTAGCTGATTGTTTGGAACTTTTGGCTAGCGTCTGTAATTTTGAACTACTGCCTTCACTAAGCAATGACGAAGCCACAACACTCGTCACTGCTGTTGACGAACGTCTAAGCGATAACCGATAAGGAACTGCAGCAGCTTCCTTAACAGGTGTACTGTTCCGTGTAACATTTCCCACTAATGTTCCGCGTTTTTTCTGTTTAATAATATTCTGTGCCAAGGCATTCCCTCTCACCTCTTCATCTGTTCCATTTTCATCGCTTCCCGTCGTAACCAAATCAGAACCATCATCTTCTCTGACAGATTCTTCTTCATTGTTTGGTAAATTTCCATCAGAGCGTTGCTCCTCTTTTTGATCGGCATGATGCGATTTCGAAACTGAACGACCCATCCTAGCGTACTTTGTTCTGCGTGTTGTTTCTATTGCAGCAACATTTCGTAATTCGCCCTTCAGCTGGCGCGAATTAACCGTACCAGGCTGGAGGCGGTGAGTAGAGTTGATTTTACAGATATTGTCATGAAATTTTCGTTTCCCTAGCACGGTTCCTTCGACCTTCCGTTTGATCAATGTTTGTTGAATAGCACCTCTTGGTACCCCCCCACCCATAGTATGCTGCGCCGATTGCCGCCTCCCAGAAAGCATTCCCCTTGCCGTCGATCTTTGTCTTTGTGTATGACCCCCGTCGCTTCTATTATCACTGTTTCCCCGGTCTATTTTAGTGATTGATGGCCCTTTGTTGTTTCCGCTGCTCTTTCTTGTCTTTAATGTCCCTCCGTCTGATTTTGTCTTGGTAATCGTAGTTACCCTTAATGTCTCGTCATTACGGTGCAATCTGCGCATCCTTTTACTACCACCACGACTAACTCTATAACTAGGGTGTGTGTTATTAACCTGGTTTTTGGCATCCTCCCGGGAGAAGGTCAGAAGATCAGCGTGTTCTTCGGCTTCGCGCTTTCGTACTGCTTCTTCGTTGCGTCGCTGTTCAGCTAATCGATTTGCTTCCCAATCACGCTTCTGTTGCTCTATCTCTTGTTCAACTACTTTCAACTGCACCGCAGTCCAGGTACCTTCGGTGTCCTCGACGAAACGCATAGCGTAACGCTCGACTGGATTCAACTAAAAAGAAAACACATTTTAAATAAATTAGCAATCATCTTAAATAAATCAATACAAATAAGTAATATAGATAAATTGTACGAGAACTTTGATAGCACAGGGCTACTATCAAATGAAAGCCGTGAGCGGTCTGGAACGTCAAAATTATATACCAACCAAAGCAAATGAAATGAACTTCGTGTAAATTAGTTCAAATCTCAAATCCAAAGGATTCGATTTTTCCCAAGATTGGAATGTATAAATCCGTAACCAACGACAAAAAGTACTACGTACCTGTTTAATTAGATTCTGAACCTCTTTTTCGGCCTTACTCAACTCTGGTTCTTTGCCATCACTTCCAGCGGTTACTGCTGCAGCCCCCCTATCTTCATCGATCGGAATGTTTTCGTCGAACTCATCCAAATCGGCAGAGGCTTCGGCTTTAGCAAAATTAGCCGCCTGCACATCCTGATCGTCCTCCGCGGCTGCCAGTGCGCACTCAAACACGTTGATTGCCGATTTATTAGATTCCACCTCGGTGGCCGGTGGCGTGGTGGACGTTACGAGATTCGCATTCAACCGTTCTTTTCGTTCTCGATCACGATCCAGCACTTCAGCCAATCGAGCGGAAGCATTCTGTTCTGCGTTATCTACCGTGAACAAATCCTGAACGGTGGTGGAACTCTTGAAGTAGGCCGTCGTAAAATTGCCACCTTCAATTGCCAGATCGCCAAGAATACGCTTCTGGTTTGCCTTCTTTAAAATGTTTTCTTCGATAGTCTTCTCGCTCACCAGCCGATAGATGTGGACGTCACGCGTTTGACCAATCCGATGACATCGATCCTGTGCTTGGGCATCCATCGTTGGATTCCAATCGGAGTCATAAAATATCACAGTATCGGCGCCGGTCAGATTAACACCGACGCCTCCAGACCGAGTCGACAAAATGAACGCGAACATACGTTTATCGTTGTTGAATCGTTCCATCAACACCTGCCGCTGTTCCACTTTCGTCGTGCCATCCAACCGTAGGTAAATATGACCGTGGTAGTTAAGAAACGCTTCCAGCACATCAAGCATGCGAGTCATTTGAGTGAAAATCAGAACACGGTGACCCTCTGATTTCAAGTTTTTTAACAGTCTGTCCAATGTTTGCAGTTTACCACAATCATACTGTATCAGGCGGGGGTCTGGGAACTGCGAAGAGAAAGGATGTTGTTGGAATCATAAATATAAAATATTGCATTTAAATTTTGTAACAATATTATAACGAAACAATCAATGTTGCATCACGACAAAAGCTGCACAGAAAGTGTTCACGAGTGAAACTACATTAATGATGCTCTTATGACCTGTATGACTGTTATTTCATCGTTTTCCCACAAAATGGAGAATGACAAAAAATTGTTTTGGAACTAAACTGTCAATCTTTTGTTATAGCTCCATAGCAAAAATCGCATCGAAGATAACTTCAGAACGATCGATTATTGGAGCAACTATACTGATTGAAATAAATTGAAGTAATTTGTGAATGAGAGCTAAAACGTCTCAAAATAAAACTATGAACTCACCTGTGTGCTCATGGCCGAAATGATCGGATGGAGCAGCTGAATGGCTGGTCGAATTTGCTCCGTCATCGTCGTTTCCCACCTGCGTTCAGCGTTCAGCATGGAAGGGTACGGATGTGATACTTGCAGATACGGTGTCGGCGCACACACGGCAGGTACAAAGAGGACAAAATTCGAGATCATAGCACGTAGATCTTCCGCTCGCTCACCGATCGTCTTAATCGCCTTCGCGAGACTTCCACTGGCAGCCAACGCAACGTCACCGTTACCATTGCTTTGTGCCATGGTCGCCTCGCGTGTGTAATACGCACCGGCAACTCCAAACGGAATCAATTCACTGGGTCGCTGACGAAATTCTTCATCGATCAACGAACAAATCGTTTCTCTCAAATCTTTCCCGTAAATTGGAGACGCATCGCACCGATTCGTGTTGATGCGTCCTAGCAGTTCCAAAACGTCACGGCGGCGCTCTTTCCGCGATTCCTCAATACGTGCGAGGTAAAATTCGGTCCGCTGTCGCTCCTCCAAGTCGGCCGCAGAAGCTCTTGTTCCAAGTTTGTTGCCAGCAGACACAACACTCTTAGGGGTCGAGCAAGAATTAGTTTTTAACTTTTTCATGATCGTTGCAGCTAGCGTGGATGAGATTTGCGTCTGATGACCGACACTGTGAACCATTCTATTAGCACTGGTCGTCAGCAGGGTCGGATTGGATTGCGCAACCGATTCGGTAGTTAATATTCGTTGCATTGACGCAACATTTGCTCCAGCAGTCGTTGACGAAACGGATGATCGTGGAAACATTCCTAGACTACCGCCACTAGTGGCAGGTTGTAAGCGTCCGGTGATGATGTAGGACGATGAAGTATTCACGCCTGCCACACCTGATGACACCTGAGGAATGATCTGCACGACCTGTCCGGTACTTAACCGGCTCTGTTGCGCCTGTTGGTGCGGTTGCTGTAGTAGCTGATTATTCACGGACGCGACATTACCGCCACCACCAATATCACAACGTTTGCGTAAAATTAAACCAGGCGATGAACTCCTACTGCTCATTCCACTAGCTGTTCCACCTGTCACGTAGGATTCTGCCGTTGTCCCTCCCATCATCATCATCATCGTCGGTACTCGCCGTCGCATGTCAATGGTTCTGAACTGTGCGCTAGAAGCTATGAGCGATGATTTCTTATCTAAAGATGCTTCAGGATTTACAAGCGGAACGAACTTCGTCCCTTCAGTCTTCATCGCTGGGCTGGTGCCAACGCGGACGCCCGTACTGGCACTAATGCCAGCACGGTTGCCACCACCGATCGATTCCTGCACTCGACAATCCGGTATACGGACATGCAACCGTAGTTTGCCAGTTGGGCACCGGGGCGGTGGCAGTGGAGTTGAATCGATTTCCTCGATTAAGCGCTTCGGCATACATAGCCGCTGCGATCGGTGCGCTACGTACGCTGGTAGCAACAACTCCAGTTGAATTAAAACTAAATTTAAGGAAGACAGATCAATTTGCTGTAAGGATAGAAAAGAAAAAAATGACAAAATAACAAATAAATCATGGCAAAATGCATACGGCTTTATACTCACAGTAAACGGATCATAATTGAACATGTTATAAACGAGGGAGGCCGTTTTAAAACATATTCCTTCCATCCGGAAAGGAGATATCGTGGGTCGTTCCTCAAACATGTTCGGATGATTGCACACCTTGCGCAGTTGCATTAACACATTAATAACACTTAACAGATTACCCGACGCTAGCGTTTCTCTTGTTCTGAAATTTAAAAAATAATTACCATTAGTCCAAAAACATATTCAAATATTAGCGTTCAGCTACTAAACGAATATGTGCGTATCGCACTACTGCTTACTTTGCACGACTCATGAAGTCATCATAGAGAAATCGTTGGCGTTTGGATAACCTGCACATGACTACGTGTTCGTACTTTTTAGGCATTTGCTTCTCCACTTCCGATTTCAACCTCCGCAGCAGGAAGGGACGTAGGACCTAGGAGATAAGACAGAAATAGGTGCGTCGAACTTGTTGGTGATTAAACCATTCCAAAATGAACCTAATAATGCAACACTTGTTGCAACGTACGATGGTAATGTGTAGCATTATGATTATTTATCACCAAAACCTTACAAAAACAAATTAAAACAAAATAAAATAAAACTGACTTTCCAGTAATTTCTTGCATCACCAACCCCGAAACAAACACATATGAACATGTCCCAAACACAAAACCTATCCAGAATTGTTAATTTATCTCGAAATGAAACAAAAATCATTTAGTTTCCCAAACACCATGGATACGTGAACAGCACCCACAGGCAAACATAACAACGTGAATGATCGTAATTAGATAACACAACAAAACAAATCACCAATATCAATTGATGCGTAAATAATCATAATATTACATTACGTACAGGGTACAGACCTTGTGAAGGCGTTTGATAATAGTTTCATTGTACTCAGAGTTGCCTTCAATCATGCCGGACATCGGATTGGAAAACCATTCCTTGAATTCCCGATGAGATTGAAACACATGGGGCATTAGAAAATGCATCAGCGACCAAAGTTCCATCAAATTGTTCTGCAGCGGCGTTCCGGTAAGAAGCAGCCGTCTATCCCGAGTAATAAAAATGACAAAAAAGAAAAAAAATCATGTATTAACACTAAGGCTGTAATAAATATAATAGATTATAGTGAAACGCGTTCTTGTTTCAGACAAATGCCTCGAGTCATCTAGAAATCAGAAAAAGTCCTCTAAAACAGAGTTCTTATTCCAATCAGTTTAAAAAAAGTAAACGTTATCATCACAAAAAGTGTACTGACATTTCTCTTAGCACTTCCTAAAAACTAAAAGCATTCGCATACTCACTGTTCCGTTTGGAAGTTCAATAGCAGCTGCCAGCGCTGTGACTTGAAGTTCTTAATGTTCTGCGCCTCGTCCAGGATCAAATATTTCCACTTTTTACGCCGGAAACTCTGGTGATCTTGAATCACTAGCTTGTATGAAGTAATACACACATGAAACGCGTTCACTTTTGTCCAACCGGTGCGCTTCATTTTCCGTTCCTTGGGCGTACCGTAGTAGGTTAATATTTTAAACCCCGGACACCACTTTTTGAACTCCATCTCCCAGTTTAGCATAACCGAGGATGGTACAATGATTAAATGCGGCCCCCAGTTGCCCTTCACGCATGCTAAATGCGCCAGCAAAGAAATGGTTTGTATCGTCTTCCCCAAACCCATCTCGTCCGCCAAAATGCCATTCAATTTTCGATCGTGCATTGTGACTAACCAATCCAGACCGATGTGCTGGTACTCGCGAAGCGAATGCTTCAGGAGAATCGGAATCGGTGTCACAACGCTGGTAGACGAAAGCGTATTGCCCTTGGGTTGGATACTTTCGGCGATAGCGGCTGCGTCGTTTATCATGTCATCCTTCTCGCTTTGGCTCTTTGCGTTTACAGATGGCATTCCCGAGGATACCGCTTCGTCGTCCAGCAGATTTTTCAATCCAATGCCATCTTCTTCGGTGTCCATCGCTTGTTCGTCGTCTTCCCATTCTTCCTCACCAAGTTCATCATCGTCTTCAGATCCCGTCAAGCCCTCACTATTGTCTTCATCGCTATCCTCTTCGTCCTCATTGTCCTCGTCCGACTGAGATGACTCAGATTGTGGATGATTCCTCGTTTTTCTACGACTTCGCTCTTTAACCAGCTCCACCTCTTCACCGTCGGGTTCAGAATCCACATCCATCCTCTCTACTGGAAGGTCTTTGTACTTTGCCTTTAGCTCTTCTATGCTCATTTCATTTTCAGCCTGGGGGTAAAGAATACAAACAGAAAAAAATCCAGCTATAGCAATAGTATTAAGAAATAACACTCTAGGCCCATGTATGTACGGTACGATCGTATCATCTTTTGGCCAATTGCACGTTTGTATCTACTTTGAACTATACAAGATTGAGATCAATATAGCACATCAATTGAAACCGTACCCTCGCGATCGCCTTCGCATACTAAATAAGGAAATTTTTCAAACACTTACATTTAAATCGTCGATTTCCTTTTTGTGATCCTGATTCCTCTCTCTCTTTTCTTGCTCACGAATAGTATCCTCATCATCGATACTATCTTCATCAGCACTAAAGTCTTTATCACCGTCTTCATCCACCTTAGCACCACTTTCGCTATCATCCTCGTCTTTATCATCTGGGTCTGACAGTACTATTTTATCACGATTTTCCAAATAGTCTTTTGGCAGATTCTTAAGGAAATCATCCAAGTCCATTTCAGACTCCTTCTGCAGGGCGGCTACCTCATCTTTGGTTCCATCTTCCGCCTCCGCTTCGGCTTTTGCGATGGTCTCCTCGTCATCATCGGAGCTTTCCGCCTCCGGACAAAACTCATCGTCGGTACCAGTCAATCCACTGCGGCGAGGCGAAGATATACGCGAGGAATTTAAACTCTCAGCCTTACTACCGGAAGCTAGGGCGCCACTTGTGCCAGCAGTAGCGGTGGCCTTGTTCATGCCTTCTACCAGCTGCTGCGAGTACTTTTCTGTCTGGTCGACGATAAAGCTGAGCTGCTGATCCAGAGCCTTCTTTCGTTTCTCATCCAGCTTCATCTGCTGCTTGTACTCAACAAGCTTTTCGGCGTTCGACCAGAATGTCTTAACTTCCTTCGCAACAAAGGCTGCTATCCGCTTGAGTTGCAACTCTTGAGCTTTCTCCGCGCGCTGTACCGCCAAAGCTTTGTCCTGAAAGTGTTTTTGCACCATACGCGCACACTTGCGAGCACATGCTTTTTTCCATTTCCGTTCTTGCGCAAAATCGGCGGCCAACCACACCATTTCCTCCAGTAAATAGTCCCAGTGAGCCTTTGGCCGTGGTGGTTCCTGCACCTTAGGGAGACGTTTTTCAGTCCACAGACCTTCTTTTTGTAACTCTTGAACTCGCTGCATGACAAACACTTCCTGGCGGGCTTTGTTAGTGTATTGCTCGGGACCATTACTGCTCCCACTAGCCCCAGGTAGGCTAGACTGTTCACCAGCCGGTGTTCCAGCAACCACTGCATTGTTGCCGTTGGCATTGTCCAGCTCTACCCCATTCTGTTGTTGAATGCTATTCACTGCACCTCCTTGAAGCCCAAAAGAGGCTCCTGCAATACTTGTACTGCTGCCGCTGCGACTGTTACTAATGCCTATGCTTCCTCGTATGCTCGATGCACTCGGTCCGTTAGAGTCACATGACGTGCTCTGAGACGTGGTACGACTACCAACTGCATCCAACAGCTCGGCTTTAATCGTAAGACTTCCTGCTACAATTGAAGCGGAAATTTGTTTTTTCCGATCAATCGCTGAAGATGCACTCGCGGCACCGATTCCAATCCTATCAGGGATGATCGGCGTTCCACCTATAATTGAAACAAACAAACAATAAAATATTCTATATTAGAAACTAGTAAAGCTAAGTATCAGAGTTACTGCAACAATAATATACAAACAAGCAACGAAACTAGTTCAGTGAAAATTGACCATTTGAAGATAAATTTCTCCTTTTCATGTCATACGAAGCATTATTTTTATGAAATTTTAAAGTTAAATACTTGAACGCTACTAAAAATTAAAAGATTCACAGAAAACTCTTGGCAACAAGAGTAACACAGTTTCGAAGAGCGAGCGGAAAAAGAACACATGCGCTTTCAAATGAAGATCTAAAGTTTACTACGAAACCATCAATCATTTCGCTTGCTCGTAGCTGAATCGCAACGGAATTGAAACCAAAGCATAACTAAACGAAAATCTAGCCGAAACGTAATTAACACTAACCAACATGCCGAATACGAAAATCATATTTATATCCGACATATTAGTGAACATATATTCAATAGAGTGCTCTATGCAAATGTTTCTAAAATACCTAATACAAATATGCAGTATCCTAGGTTCGTGGTTTGAAGCTAATATTATCAATTTCAAAGCCAAAAAAGTAAATATTTCAACTAATTCTAGTACAAATACTGTTATATAACTTTTTCTGTTTGAAAATGGATTGCAAATATCTCATCTCGTAAAAAAATGTAACATTGCAGAGCATGAATGATTGCTATTCCACACAATTGGATGACGAAGTTTTCGTAGAGCACTCTTACAACTTCGAATATTCTTGTCAGACAAAAAAAACGTAACATTATATCAGAAATAATAACAAGATATATAATCGAGAGATTGTGATAACAAATAATAATTTAATACAGCGACCATTACAATTAAAAGAAATAGTATGAAAACTGGGTGCTCTACCTGGCACCAGAGGCTGTGAAGAGTTTCCTAGCGTAGAAGATACACTAATCTGCCCAAATACCATCCCATGACGACCACCCTGCGGCCTACCGGGTACGTGTCCTACTCCAGAAGAAATTTAGGGGAGACAATGGCATAGTTGTACCATGAACGGCGGATGAGCAGTACAGAAAAGGGAAGGGATTAAATAAAAAATAAAGAGAACAACGAGAGACATTCAGAATATGCTAAACTTTCATTTGAAGATATAAGGAAGCATCATTGGTTGTAGATATGTACAATTGGAATTCTCCAAGCAAGTGTGGCATCTAAATTGAGTCCGTTTTTCCGTCAATATGAAATAATACAAACAGATTCAAACGTTTGCAATACATATTTCAATTATTGTAGTTGTACGTGATTACAAGCGCATGTAGCAACTATATAGCGGCAGAACGAAACATGAACACTTTGCGGCGCGTGGTTAATGATATTAGCGATCAAAACAAATATATTTTGTTCACCAAAATATCTCCAAATCCAAATATCTCAAATTTGATGCCAAATTTGTCTAGGTTTTGAACCGCTCCTAATCATCGTAAATTTGAGATGCAACGACATGACTAGAAAAAAATAGCACGGACAAGCATACCTTGTTGGGTGAGCTGGGCCACTGCAGCCGGCAGTGTCGTCGAGACGGCTACTGGTGTAACTCCAACACCGGGTATTTTGATTTCCGCCCCTTGCGGCAGATTTGTTGCAACATCGCTATTGCTACTGGCAGCTGTAACGCTGATACTATTAATGCTGGAAAGCGCATTAGACACTCCGCTTTGAGCTCGGGTCGATTGCTGCAAAGAAATGAAACGAAAATATGAACGAATTTATAAGATGACGTACTGTGTGTGCTCGAACAGCTGCTGAGAATATCTGCCGACCGTTCTCACCTGCTTTAGAGCCTCTCCGGCCTCTTCCAGATTGCTGGACAACGGCTCTAGCTTGTACGAACGAATGAAATTGGTAAACGCTGGCGTGGATGGTTTCTTTCTCCATACGGGATATTCCATCATACTACCACCGGTTTGAAGGAAAAACAATTCCGCTACGTGTTCATTGTATCTGTAATAAATTGAAGAAAATATAAATGATTAGCTAATCCAACAGAATAAGCAGCATTTCTTATTGTGCCTTACCTTTCCTTGATGCTCCTTAAACGCATGTACTTGTGTTCAAGAATCAGCTTCTTGAGCGCATCAATATCATTCTCTACGTCAGCAGTGTCCGTTTCTAACTTGATGCGCTTTTTAGATAATGGCGACGAAGCTAAACTACTGCTATGCGCCCCGGATCCGGATGGTAAAGTCGACACCGACCTAACAGTGGTAGCAATCGATGCCGTCCCTCCAGCAACAGCAGCACCCAAGGCCGAATTCGTCGTCGAAAAGGTTCCGGCAGGGTTAGTTCTCGCATACGCCTTGCCAACCACCACCCCCGAACTGGTTCCTACTTTTTCGTCACTTGCACTAGCTGCTGCTGCGGTGTTGCCGTCCTCACTAACAACACCGAACGTACTTGCCCTCGTTGCGCTTGCAGTTTCGCTCCCAACACTGCATTCACTTTCATGCGGCGCACCCGACAACACCACTATCCCACCATCAGCACCAGAAACGGTCCCTCCCTTGGTACTAGCGGGAGGACTTGCTGTTCGTATGCTACCCGTCGCACCGGTAACGATTGCATTATTGCTGTCACCACCACCACCACCACCACCACTGCTATTCACAATGCCGCCGGTCGCGGTTGCCCTACCTACGGTGTTACTACCGGAACTAACGTAAGCCTGCTGCTGCTGCTGGAGGGTGTGAGATGATGCCGTGGGGTGTTGCTGAACGTTAGATGCATTCGCGGCGTTATTAACGTGGCTAGAAGTTGCCTGAAATGGTGCCTGCTGCAAATCCTGAAGTGGTAAGCCTTTACTAGAGGACGCTGACGACAACGACGAAGACGTCGGTGTTCCAGCAGACTGCATTTGCTGACTCTGTTGCTCTCGGTGCCGGTGCTGCGAGCTCGACTGTTGCTGCGGGCGCTGCTGAGACTGTTGTTCCAGTTGCTGTTGTTGGTCTTCATCTAACGAACGCGACATTGGTCTTGTGGATTCGTGCGATCCAGTGGAGAACTGGAATAGGAAAACAATGAAAATTTCTTTGAGAAACAGAATGAAAGTAAACAAATTTAAACGCTTACCTGGACAGAGTTGACAACGGTAGGTGCTATACGATCAGTTCCAGCAGGAAGGGCCTGGATTCGACCACGTTGCCCTCCCGCCGTATCGCCTTCATTCATTTTTTACACATCTAAGGATAAGAAATTAACAAATGGTCTATTAGCATCACACTCCAAACGAATCAATATGCCGAGAAGGGATAACTCCATTACTAGTCGGTTTGATCAGGCAAATGCCTCGAATTGTAATCTTTTTGCCAGACTGTTTTTCCAAAACGGAGCTACAGACGGCTCATTAGATACGAAAGTAAAGTTTATCATCATTTGAAACCGATCCCCGTGCCCCACGATGAAACTCTCGTGCTGCTATCTTCTGGCTTGATAATATCTAGTGTTCCTTTGTAACTCACATAAACTCACACAGAGATCTCGTCAGATTATGAGCAAATACTACATTTCCCTTCTGTCGTAAACACTGCTGTTAGCCGGGAGACGAAGCGGTCTCTACTGAAAGCAACAGAGACCGAGTCACAGAAGCCGACAAGCAGTAGCCGTTCCCGGTGGCAGCTGTCAAATTTTCAAACGCGCCAACCCAAGTAAAGCAAGCGCAGCGCGCGGCTTGAAGGGTGACTATGGACGTGAGCGGCATGGAAGAATCAAGCAATTCAAGAAATCATGCCACCCGTTGTCACTAATCTTCGCAACCAAGATGACGGATACGTTTCAGAAACTCATAAGTAACAATCTACTATCACTTATTACATTTTTTTCTAATGAGAACAGATGATACCATTTTTACCGGTAACAAGAGATTGCTTGGGGGAAGCACCGCGATGGTTCTTCCACAAAATGATAACAGAAAAGTGCCGCAAAAAATGTCCTAATAATTTTTATCTTAATCAAATGCGTCGCACATTTCGTCTTCTGTCGTGTCACACAGCACACGGAAGCTACAGCACTCGACACAGCCAAGGGAGCGAAGTCGAACGGAAAAAATGCCAGCGGCAGCCATCTTGATTTTAAAGAACATTCGGGCGAGTCCCCGGGCGTACCTCAACTGGAAGGCGATTTCGATTCCGAGCGAACAATAGACGCACTCATTATAATTTCGCACGTACACTACACACTATTGCTAACGACCACATTCGGTTTGTTCTTGCCGAAAAATCACACTTCCTTTGTCTAGTGAGGCAGAAATTAATTTTCTTCTCACCCGATCTGCGAAAATAACGCGACGACGAAAAATGCTTCTTTCTTCTCTCGCTTGCTGCCGGAAATGATAGGGATGGACGCACCGTAGTCAAACCATGGCTTATGTCAAGCGTTCGTTTAGGTGCGGAGTTGGCTGCTCCAACGTTTCATAATTATATTAGATGTGTTATATTATACATGATCAGAAGATTAGCTCTTTTGTCAAACATATTGAAAATTAAAACACATTACTGTGAAGGTAAATAAAAGTATAAACAATTCTAGTAACATACAAAAAAAGTTCAAATTATTCCTTTCCGCAACGGCCACGCTTCCTAACGAAGAAAATACCTAAAATATTTTTTACTTAAATACGAACAATTTTCTTGTATTCAAATCCACTTCGGATACACTATTAATCTATTGTCAACAATTGTTTTACCGCTAAAATTTGTTCAAGCGCAAGAAGTCATCTTGAGACGGAGTGAATCACTCATTTGCACGTGTTACCAACATTTAAACTTGAAATTTCAAAATGTCCTTTAAAGGATAACAAAAATTCGAATGTATCGTTGTGTTGATAAAACTATATATTCAAATTTAAATACCCGGAGGCTTAATTTAAAAAAATAAATGTTGAAAAAGGTATTGCATGGCCTTCGCGATTTAGAACTCCATATGAATATTTGATTACTTTTGCAAAAAAGTTGAACATATATCTGCACTGTTGAAAGCACTGGTGAAGCATGAAATACTTGCAAAACTCGTTTTCTAATGCGAATATATTGAAAATTGCAATTTACAATTTTGAAATGCTATTGTGCCTACACAGCTATCAGAAAGGTATGTTTCTTCATGTTGCCCTACATGTTTGACGCACCAGTTGTAAACATAAACGAAAGCCGATACAAACGGATCTGATCATGTTGTTCCCATGGCTGCTACATCGCTGAGCGCCGATTTGCATCCAGTGTTGACGGAGTACGTTATTGAAAGGCTGAGGAAAAATAAAATCACCTCGGTGTACAGTTTCATCACGATCAGTACGGACAAGCTGCTGAACATCACCAATCTGTCCAGGGAACACATCTCGTTGGTGAAGATCGACCTAAACAAACGGTTCGCCGGCCGGTACTGCAATGGATCCACGATCAACCCTGGGGCAGCAGTCCCGATGAGTACGGGCGTACCGACAGTGGACACGCTGCTGCAAGGTGGATTACATCCTGGTCACGTGTATGAGATCTGCGGCAAATCCGGTGCCGGAAAATCGATTCTTTCCATGACGATCGCGGCCAACGTTGCGTTGCGGTACAGTGGTTCCGTGTGTATTATCGACACAAAGTGTGATTTTTCGGCGCAAAAAACACAACTGATACTAAACCACCGTCACAGTAAGCTCTCCGAGAAAGAACTGGGCCACACGATGGCTCGTATCAAGGTGGAACGGATATTTTCCCCGGAGCGGCTTGTGCAGACCGTGGAAGAGCTGGCCGCTGGGAAGCATTTCGACGAGCAGGCAAACTTGAAACTGCTCATCATCGACTCGCTACCTGCGCTGTGGTACCTTTTCCAGGATTCCAAAAGCTCCTGCGAAGCGTTGGGTTTGCTGACGAAGCTCATATGCTCGCTGCGGAAGTTGGCCGCACAGTACTGCGTCGGGATAGTGCTGGTTAATTTAGCGGTCAGCGTGGTGGATGGGTTAGGGCGCAGCGGAAGTGAAAGTAAGCGAAACGTATGCTCTACCGGGGCCTATTCTGCGTTAGGACGATTTTGGGAAAGTGCCCCTGGCACGAGGCTACTGCTTCAAAACGAATCCAGCAACGGCTCGGGCTCTCGATCGGTACAGGTGTGGAAGAGCAATTATCTCAGATCGGGCGAAAAGACCTTCTTTCGGATTACGGACGCCGGTGTGTGCTAGTATCGATAGACAAGGCTGATATGCAAGCCAATTCAGGAAGGAAACATTAGTCTATTTTGAACCGTATGTATGTTGGAACGCAGTGTGGATTGCTTGTAAATAAAAAAAAAATGAAATAACTAGGTCATATCTTACAGAAGGCGAAACGTAAAATGTAGCTATTCATCCGTGTGTCACTAACAAACCCCACCACGTGGGGTGGGCCTATTTAAGCATCCCGTATTTCTCCTTGTGGTACATCTTCAGTACTTTTTTCGGTGGGACGAGCTCCCGGCTCAGACCAGGCCGTTTTTTCTTGTTCGGTGGAGTCACTTTCTTCACCGAAACAGCTATTTCTTCGGTAACCGGTGGTTCCTGCTCATTTTCGCTGCTGCCAGCCCCCGGCAGCTCCTTGCGCAGTATCAAATCGGAATCGTGCGCAAAATTGCACTTGCTTCCGAATCGACAGCGTCCCTTCTTGTGGCTCCAGCAAATTTTGCGCTTCTGCTCGGCTGCATTCGCCTCTGGATCGACCATCTTCACGTGTTTCTCCAGGCTAGCGAGTTTGGCTTCTTCCGCCTCACGAAATGGATTGCTGAAAACGCTTCCCGGAATGATGCGATTCGATCCGGATTGCAGCATCGTGCTGGCGCTAGGCAGAGGCACGTTTTGCCCATCGTTCCTGCAATGGACGTTACGCCTATTATGGTAATGTTGAAGGTGCTGGAAGAATGGTTCCCCCACACGCCAATCGTTTGCTTACAACGCACTGGACGGCGGTGTTTGTCGGGTGTGGATTAGAGCCTCTTTCTTCGCATCACCCTCATCCGACGACGAATCGGAGCAGCCCGATTCTTCACTATTTCCATAGTCTGCTACCAGCGAAAACATCGCACCCAGAATATCATTGGCGCGCGGTTGGAGCAGCTAACCGGGAAAACCGATAAAAAGGCTGCCCTTTAATCGGCGTTTGTTGTCAAAACAAAGCGGTCGTGATCTACTTCCTGTTGTGTTTCCGTTTCTGCTTACCAACAAAAGTTTATTGTTTTCGTCATAAAAAAAAGGATACTGACATAATGGGCCTTTGCGAGTTATGCTGTCAAGAGAAGTTGCCGTCACTGTATATTCCAGTGAGCTGTGGAATGTTTTGACATCGCGCCTAATTAGAATCCCGGCAAAACAAACCGATAAAAGGTATGGTTCTATTAGTTTTCGTTAGTTAAACTCGTGGAATCCTTAAAATTTACATCCACAGATTAAATGAACGCTCGAAATCGCATCGGCTTAGTTAGAACCAGTCTCTCTATTGCATTGTCTTGCAGAAGTTCGATCAGGATACACCGGAACCTTACGGTGTCGTGGCAGAACCACGCTAAAAAAGCAGTATATACAACGTTCTCTAATACGATGAAGTTTATTGGTAAGAAGTTCAACGATAGTTTGTTTCCACTGTCACTACAATTTCGGTAATTGGTATGTTTTATCAAACCCTTAGATATAGGAGCTAATTTGACCGATCCCATGTACCAAGGGATCTACAATGGTTCCGCGAAGCACGAACCTGACCTACCTCACGTCCTTCAGAGAGGCTGGAACGGTGGATTAGATAAAATAATCATCACGGTCGGGACGGTTTTCGACTGCGCCCCAACGTTTGACATTTTAGGGACCGACGGTGAGAACGAACTGCATCTCATTCGAGTGTTGTTAGCGATTGAATGAAAGCGTTTCAAGTTATTTACGATGCATTTTAATCCCCGTCAAGAAAGACTCTACGCCACGGTAGGCTGTCATCCAACAAGGTGCGGAGAGTTCGAGCCGGATCCGGACGGCTACTTTACATCGCTTTGTCTTCAAATCGAGGAGCACCGTGATAAGGTCGTAGCGATCGGGGAGTGCGGCTTGGATTACGATCGGTTGCATTTTTGTGAGAAGGACATCCAGCGGAAGTACTTCGAAAAGCAGCTCGAATTAGCAGCAAAGTACGACCTACCGCTGTTCCTGCACTGCCGCAATGCGCATGAAGATTTCTCCGACATCTTGCGGCGGAATTTGGATAAGCTACCGAAGCGAGGAGTGGTGCACACCTTTGATGGCACTCTTGAAGCGGCTGAGGCGCTGATTGCCGACGGATTCTACATAGGCATCAACGGTTGTTCGTTGAAAACGGAGGAAAACCTCAGCGTGGTCGCGAAGATCCCTGACGAGTGGATTATGCTGGAAACGGACAGTCCCTGGTGCGAAATAAGGCCATCCCATGCCGGGGCGAAGCATGTCAAAAGTAAATACCCCACCGTGAAAAAGAAGGAAAAATGGGAACCTAGCTCACTCATAGCGGGACGCTGCGAGCCTGTTATGATAAGGTAATTGTACTTCCTCGCTAATCGATCAACCAAATCAATCGGCTCTTTTTTGCATTCTAGTCAAGTGCTGGAAGTATTATCTGGCATAAAAGGAAAACCCATTGATCAACTCGCCGATCAATACTACAAAAACACTCTGAAGATGTTCTTTCCAAAAGAGCAATCATAAAAAAAACAGTGCCCAAAAGGTTTGCATTAAGTAAATTTCTGAGACGTTTGTAATAAAAGCTTTAAGCGTCATGTAAGTAAAATGAAGCAGTTCAAATTGTTTATTTAAGTGCGGATGGCAACAAATCCGCGTACGAAAAAAAAATGTACATAAATTTAACCAAACAGAGGACACAGTTCACCGATGCACACGTGCGCTTGGGATGCATGCTAGTACAGCGCCGAAGGAGCTTATTTCCATTTCTTGAACTCACATCCGTCCGGGGGCTTAACTTCCACCTGTTTGGCACCAACTTCGGCCCAGTTGGTACTGAGGACGGTACCGCCCGATTCGTAGTACGATTTCATCATCGCTTTCCTGGTGTCCTCACTTGCATCGGCGTAAATCTTCTTGAAGAGTTCGCTCACGTCGTCCTTCGTCTAAAATTAAAACCGATCGGGGTTATAAACACGGACACGGAAGACGCAATCGTGACGAGTGCGGACAGGCACGCTTACCTCGTCATCCTTTTCGATTTCCTTGGAGATCTTATCCCAATCATGCTTCTTCTTCGCCGCAGCCGAGGTGGGTGAATCTTCGGCAGACACCTTTCGCTCCAGCGTTTCCCATCGCTGGCCGATAAGTTTTACGAGCTTTATCTCGACTTTACTAGGTGTCGCTTTGTGCGAACTTTGCTCGACGTGTATCGGGTTAAAAAGTTGCAGTGCAATCGTCTCGATGCCGTCGGCCTGCAGGGTCAATGCATTTTGCTCTAGCTGGACGGAGTAGTTCTTTTCGGTAGCATTTTTCAGCAAAACCGTCACCGTAACGGCGGTCTCTGTTTGATACCAGTCGTATTTCACTTTTGCCATGATGTATTCCGCGATTTTCGATTGTAACGCGAGGTGTCGATGTCTTACTGATGTCTCGAGGAGTGCACGGTTCTCTTCACTAGGTTTCCTTCGAACAGTTGCAATTCGAGGATGCCATGTAAAGGAAATGTTTTGTATTTTCTAGAACCTCTTTTTTTGCTCTATGAATTGACAGACGATCGAATGACCTATAAACGATAAGTTTGTGGGGGATTAAATAAAAAGGATTTTACCAAATAAAACTTTTTTCCAAGAAATTTGATCAAAATAAGTAAATAAATAAAACAAAAGTAAATTATACTTTAAATTCCAATGGTAGACAATTGTATTAAACGTTTTATGTGATAATTTCAGAAGGTTATACGTGTTTCAAAGCGATACCAAATAAAAAAGGGAACAGTGCATATTTTTAAATCTGATTTTTGTTTTTTGAATAATATATTTTTCTAAAACGGTTAATCGTTTATTTTTTTTTTTGCAACTACTTTTAAGCTTAACCCTCATTTTCATCCACCATTGCCGGTGGCAATGGTCGCGTAGAATTGTAATGCTCTCCCAGACTGTACATGTGCCTGTGGTACGTTAGCACTAATTTACGATCCTTGGTATGATCCTCCCCATGCATGGTAGGTGGACCGACAGCTTGTATGATTTCGATGGGACACTTGAGGATGGTAGAGAGAGCTTTGATTTCTATCTCGCCGCCCCATGCCTTGGTCGCTCGAACTTGCTGGCAGTACTTGGCGTACTCTTCCGGATTGAGCACATCCCCCGTGTCAGGATGGCTCATGTAGCAAATCAGCGAATCTCTGTTGGCATCGATATAGTCCGCCGCTAGATTGCGCAGATCTTTTACGGTGTGGGAACCGATTCCCAGCTGCGTAAGTTGGTGACTTATCGCGTTGTATAAACAGTCGCCATCGGCTGGTACAGTGTGGGATATGAAGCCTCGTTTTTTGAGTATCGCGTTAATTTGGTTGTTTTCCAGGATTCGCGGAGAGTTTTTCTGAAGAATCGCTTCCTCCTGCTTAATCTGGGCATCACGTTCTCGATTGTCCTGTGCTTTTTTATCCCTTCTACGTTGCGCCTTCGAGATACGTGGCTCCGCTTTTTCATTTGAATCGTTGTCATTATGAGGCTCTTCATTGCCATCTTGGGATGTTGGTCGATCGGCTGCATCGGAAAGGTTTAACCGATTCAGCTCTTCCGCATGCCGGTGCTCAATTTCCACTTCAAGATTCGCAATCTCATCAAGAATTTCCTTCTTTTTCTTTTTATCTACCTTCATTTTTTTCATCGATTGTATTTTGCACTGCAAATCCTTTTTTTCCTTGCGATGCCGGGCCATCATCTCCTCTGGATCTGTCTCAGGCAGTGTGTCGCTCATTTTCACGCAGGAATTAAATACGGTAGCACTAGAATACTGAAATATGTTGATTGTTCGTTGTTACCGACCGTGATGAAAACACCGGTGTTCGCGCCTGAGCAAGAGGAATCTTTCGTCGGAAATGATCGATGTATACAAATATACTTCACATAATCGGTGGCCAAAAAACGATGCTCTATCGAAATATAATAACTTTGATCAGCTTTTCCTGGATTGAAATGGTCTGCGCTTTCCCAAAAACCTGGGTTACGATCGAGTAAAAATAACTAGTGGCTGTGGCTTATCCGTGTTTTGTTGATGACGTGAAAACGATAGTTAGCGTCCGTCTAAGAGCAATGAAACACGAAGGCAAATTATTCATCTAATAGGCGTCGTATGCGTATTATGACCGTATTTTTAGGAGCTCACACTCGGGGACCCCCTGGGGATGCAAATAACTTGAGAATATTTATCGCTATTGGTATATTTCAAGTTATTTTTCGCGAAAGAAAATATATATATCGTTTATCTGTCAACTCGAGCCTAGCTCATTGTTTACATTTGCCCATGGATGAACGATACGAAAACGGTTGTCAACAAGCGATTTTCCACTGTTGCCCAAGAAGGAAACCAAACGTGCCCCCGAAGACGGAGAAAAAGAAGTGAATTTATTGGAACAGCAAAGTCGCAGTTGCCGATATTAACAGGTGGCCCGAATCGAAAATTGCCGGCGTATTAGCATTGACCGTGGTTTGTGTTCGGTTCATGTTTCTGTTTCTCCAATAACTGTGCTGTGTCCTACTGTGGCGCCCGAGTGAAAAGCGATGGTGTAGAAGGCGATCCGTACGATTGTTGCGTGCGATATGAGTGAAAGGTGCCGTCTATTGGCAAGCAACAAAGCACCCGTCATCAACAGCAGAAACAATAGCAAGGAGTGGAGCGGCTGCAACAAGCGGAAAAAACTTAAGCGCCTTCGAACGGTTCGCAACGGAGCAGCTCGTTGGCATGGTGTCACGAAAATCTGTGTGCTGTGCTCGTGACGTGCTTCGATGTAACTAACGGATCCTGGAAAACCGCCTCCCCTCCCGAAGCGAGCTAGTTTTCCCGTTCGTTTCGGCGCTTACTGCGGTGTATGAAGTGTGTGCGCTGCCAGGTCGGGAGTGGACCACGAAAATCGTAATTGAATTATCCGCCTAACTGTAGTTTCCAATTCCGTGCGCGCTGTGGCAGCAAAAAGAAAGAAACAAAACCCCATTACGCAGCCGTAAACGCAGCAGCATCGTTCACCAGCATGAAAGCGATCGAAGCCAAAATTGTCGTCCTCGGGTCGCAAGGTGAGAGAGGATTTTTTTTCCGACGGAACGAAGCGAAAACTGGTAGGAGTTCATGGTGTACTTCTGCACGGCACCGTACTACGCACCGTGCCGTACGCTGCCAAAACGGTGACCTTCACCTTGAGCGGCTCGGTTTCGAATGTGCGCGGCTTTCATTCTGCGATCGTGGCAGCCGGCGACCGCTACACTTGGAGATCGCCCCATGCGGACACGCTGAGGACATTTTCCCGCTTTCGTTTTCACGCTTTCACGCCAAATTCCCGCATGCGTGTATCTCACTGCACCGCTGCAATACAGCAAGCGCACTGCGTACGAGATAAGCTAAAGCCTACGTAGCATAATTTGCTGCATTTTTATCGCGTCACGAAAGCGTATGGATTTTCTGCCTCTTTTTCCCTTTTTTCCCCGCCCATATCGGTACCATGCCCTAATGCTTTCCTTTCCACCGCTTTGCCGGTTTCGTTCAAGCGCATTATATCTGGATATCCGCGTTGCAAATAATTCGTTTGCCTTGGATTAGGTTTCGGATTTTGTTATTCAGACCCGCCCGCACCAGTAACCGTGCTTATCAGTGCGGAAAGCACTGGACCTGCACGTTTCCGAACTCGACGCCGCCACTGGCACAGGTGGCTTCGCGTCGCGCCTCGTTCAGCATAGGTGTGTGCTGGCGATGGAGCTGGCTTTCTTTTCCCTTTTTGCCAATGGGGATAGAGTATCAGTGGCAAGAACCAACCGGTCTATGCGATGTGTACTATCACAAGCTGGAATGATATATCTAATCAAACCTCAAAACATTCTCGAATGTATCAAAAGCGATTTCATCATAATGCCATAATTGAGGCTTTCATTCAGGTGTGTGACTGAAACCCCCTGAATCCGCTTAGGGTTGATAGGACAAACTGTCTGTAAACAGAGTCTTATCATATTGTCGTGTACAGGAGGCCCGTTGCTTCAGCGAGACGCATTCATCCTTATCGACAGCATCTCCGGTTGGGTGCTTCTGACATCGACGTCTATATCACCAGAGGCTGCACGTGTTTCGACAGGGTCACTATAACTCACGTATTTTTGTTTTACTTTCCATTACGGCAGGCGTTGGCAAAACGAGCCTGGTCATGCGGTATGTCTCGAACGTGTACACAAAGGAAATATCCCCCACAATTGGTGCCTCGTTCTTCACTTGTAAGGTCAATTTGGAAGATTTCAAAGTAAAGATGCAGGTACGTGTGTGAATCGGCCAATCAAAATGCTCCGTTACGCGCCTTTTAAACTTCAATTGATTGATCTTTTTTTTTGCAGGTCTGGGATACGGCTGGACAGGAACGATTCAAGGCCATGGCACCACTTTACTATCGCAACGCGAACGCTGCCTTGCTCGTGTTCGACCTTACGCAATACAACTCCTTCAACGAAATCAAAGGCTGGGTACAGGAACTGCAGCGCAATGTGCAGGAACCGATGGTACTGTCGCTCGTGGGCAACAAGCTCGACCTGGAAGACAAACGGGCGGTGTCCCGGGAAGAAGCTATGCTGTACGCAAACTCGATCGGGGGCAACTATTTCGAAACCTCCGCATTACACGATCAGGTAGGGCTAACGCGATCTCTTGTATCGCTCCGCGTGGTGCCGTATTGTACTAAAGACCATGCACCGTTTTGCGACCGTTTGCAGGGTATAGAGCAAGTGTTCATATCGATAGCAGTAGGATTAATTAAACTCTCCGGGGAGGACGTGTGTTCATCTCTCAAACGGTACGAATCGAACGATTCCCTCGTGCTGTCCGGCTACTCGACACGTAAGTTACAGTCTGTCCTAGACCATATTGTCGCATTTGCTAACCATTTTCCTTCGGCTATTGGCAGGTGTAAATGGTGTCGTGCAGATGGGCATTCCGGTGGAAAATGACAGTATACTTAGCGACGGAATCGGCAGGCTAGAAACGCCCTCCTGGAGCAGGGATCACATAGCGCACGGCGATGAGCAGCGAGTTGGCTGGTGCTGCTATTAGAGCCGTGTGTTTGTGTGTGTTGCGGACGAGTGTGTTCTTTTCTTTTTTCGACAGCGTGTGCATTTCCGCACCGGAACGAACTTACCTACACGGATTCTAGATTGGCTCGATTTGGCGAGAGATTTGTGATAGCTTTTTATATTTATACATATACACTCCGGGGACGAGGATCTAATGTGACGCTTTGCGAAACCGTTGCTAGTAACCGATGCATGAATTCGTTGGCCCCGTTTCGTGATAAGAAAACAAAATCATACAAAAAGCATAGCTGGCAACAAACAAGACGAAAGCTTTCGTATAGAACGCTACACCACAAAATATATTAGTATTTCCTGCAGTTGAACGCGAAATTAAAACCTAACAGAAAACTATACCTAATGGCTGGGCGAGTAGCTTCGGAATGTACCAACCCTGGGAGGAGGTAGTGAAGGGATGGTTTGTTACTTATATTCTTTGTCTGCAGGCTTCAGCGACCACCGTGACACGTGAATAGATCTCTTCCAGCGTGAAGCGTGAGCGATACGGCTAAGTAATCGCTCACCCGACGTCTAGTGCAAATGAACAGTATGTTCAAAGACTATCGTTCAGAGGACAACATTAAGGCATACACATTCACTCACGCGCATATCTATTTATTTAAGCAGAAGTCAATTATTTTCGATCGTCTTACCGACTGTTGACCTTGTATTGCTTGCATTTTCATATGTATTACCCAGTTTTTCGGCTCGTTGTAGGATTCTTTTTTAAATAAACTATTTACGAAGAGCTGTAAGATAGGAAACTTGTACGAAACATGCGTGTATGTTTGATGAAAGAAAATGTCCAAAGTGATCCGCCGTAGACGCAGCCGTTACTATCAGCGGATAATTGCGACTCGGTTGAGGAACATTCCTTGCTTGACACAATTAAAATATCACGTTCCCACAGCGATCAACATGAAATGTTGTGTCAGCTGTTTTCGTTTGTGATGACGCCACTTGTTGTTTGTTTGGTTACAACCTGTTGCCATGACAACCAAGCAGCGTGGACAAAGAAGATGCGAAGAAGACCGCGTCCAAATGGTTTGTAAACAGTGTATCCCGGATTTTACAGCAGTGACATGAAACCGAGGCATTGGTGGCATAAAATAACAATAAAAAGCTCGATTTCTAGTGATTTTTAGCATCTCCTCAGATTTGCAGCCTCTAATTAATTGCCGCAAACGATGGACGTAAACGCTGACGATGCTGTCAAGGGGAAGAATAAAGTACGCTTTAAATTCACATCATCCAACGATCTCGGGTAGGTTTTATTTGAACGGGAATACGCGGCCAGTCACAGATCAGGGCTACAGGTTTGCTTTCATCTGCAGAGTGCTATTAAATGTTCATCACACCGTGCAGAATCAGGCGGATGGAACGATCCTTCGGGTGCGGTTTACCGTCGCAGGATTCACCGCCAACAACGAACGCATGATCGTAGTCGATCATAGGTGAGAGATCGGCGTGGTTAAAAACCTTTTTCTATGGTATCTAACGCCTTTATTTGCAGAGGGAACGTTTTTGTGTTCGATCTGGTTAGTAAGCGCTATTGGACGCTGTCGGAACAACTCAAGCAGATAACCGTAATCGAAGGCCTTTCGGGCGGAAATGCAGTGGCACTTGGAAATAAGGAAGGCACGGTGTTTATCGTCGATTTAGGTGCGAAAGGTTAGCCGCATGTTTAGTTCTTCTTAATACATTTTGTTTGTTCCTTGCCATTGTAGATACAAAGCGGTGCGTACTGAAGCTAAACGCACATCCTGATCGAATAACACACCTCGTAAGATCACCCGAAGCTGGTGCAGCGAACGTTGATCCCGCCAAACCAACCGAGGAAACGTATCGTCGGTATCTCCTGGTGGCATCACAGGATTGCGCAAAACTGTACCTAACCGATGGCTTCGTTGAGGTGTCCTGCATCCGCTACGGATTGGCTTCCAATAATTCATTTCGTCCAACCGACTGGCATTGGTTCCAACAGGGCGTCCACGGATCGTCGCTGATTAGCCACAGCACGAGCGGATTTATCAGAGTGTACCGAATTAACTTCAAACTTTGCAAGGAATTGAACGCCGCCCGGCTTATCGAGCTTTATCTCAAGCACACGCCCGCCCAAACGATCGCATTTGACCAGCACCCTCCATCAAATGCCGGCTCGACGGAAGCGAGTGAGTTCGAACCAACGATAAGGCGTCTGATGCAGGACGCTGTCCCGGGGCTTCGTGTGACTATGGCACGGCCCACCGCCGATGGTCGGTATTACGCGTTGCTTTGTTGTCCCGCCACGGTGGCCTTCCTGGCTCTCGACTCCTGGCTCATCTGCCGCGTGGTTACGTTTTCCAATTTGTTTATCACGCAGTTCGCATTCGTACCGGCTGTCCATGTCGCACGCAGCATCAGCGAAACGGCCGCCCGCTGCCGATGGCCATCGACGACGACGACGACGACGATGGGTTCGCTCGTCGTTCGAACCACTGACAATGATTTAATGCTGCTGAATTTCGGCCAGAGCCTCCGTAATCCTCCATTTGCCCGGTCGCTTGCGGTTCGCTCCGAGGGCAAGTGCTATAAATTCGGTCTCGCTGCCAACGGACGGATGCTGGCGAATGTGCTGCAAACCGGCGAAGTGCTTCTGCACAATTTGGACGCGTACGGCGATACGAGTTCGTCCCGAGCGGTCAGCTCACTTCCGGTGACACAGAAAGCCCGCACAAAAGGTGTGCCAGTATCGGGATTGGGTGCAAATTACTCTGGTAAATGCGAGCGGGCCAGCTCATCGTCCGGTAGCTGCAGTACAGCAACGGCGTGTGGTACAACCAGTGGTACAATCGCGGTTCTGCGGCCGTACGATGGTACGCGTGAAATAAAACTTAAACTCCAGCTGAACGCACTCCAAACGAAGGTAAACCGACGGTTGGTTCCGTAGGCATTTTAATTTGCTCGCTCACTGCGGATGTTTGATAAAATTTATGGAACATCTAATTACGTCCCGAGCTCACCGACCAAACCCGGTCGGCGTAAATTCCATCGCTTAATTTCGCATTTCTTTTCCCCTTGGACGCAACGTTTAATTCGTAGCTATCGAAAACACTGCCCAAAGAGCGGTTGCTGCCGATCCTGAAGGAGTACGGCGAGTACCCGGCGAAGCACCGTGCCACAATCTGGCGCACCGTGCAGGAACTTCCGGGCGATGCGGATACTTTCAGCGGGCTGCTCCGGCGAGGATATCATCCGTGTGTGGGCGACTACGAGCACCGGTTTGCCAGTTACGATCAGCGCGTCGTCCGCTGCCTAAAGAAAACCGTTTCCTGCCTCGCCCACTGGTGTCCCGTGTTTGGTCTTATCGATTACATGCCCAGCTTTGTGCTCCCGTTCGCCCGCCAGCAACCGAATGATGCGCTCGGGCTCTTCGAAACCGTCGCTACGGTGTTACTGAATCAGTGTCAGCTATGGTTCGAGTTCGCTCCTCTCGATCCGTTCAATTACCTGGCCATGGTTGAGAACGTGCTGCTGGAGTGTGAGCCCCGGCTGGTGGCGTTCTATCGCAAACGCAACATCCCATCTCGAGCGTACACGATGCCACTGATGGAGACGGCCTTCGCCGGATGCGTCACAACCGCCCAGTGGCTGGCCCTGTGGGACCACGTGCTCTCTAACGAACCCTACTTTCTAGTGTTTCTCATCGCTGCGTACAGCAGCCTTCACCGGGGTGCGCTTCTGGCGAACGGCACTGCAACGAAGGACACCTTTTCGCTCCATCAATCGGGTTCTGTCGACGTGCGGCGGCTCGTACGACGTGCGTACGCTCTAATGGAACGTTGCCCCGATACCGTCCACCCGAGGAATTATTTTAAATCCTTTCGCCCACTTGGCATGACCACCGAAGGTCCAACCCACCATCGGGAAGCTTATCGTCGCGCCAGACAGCCATGCAACGTCCCGGCCGTGAATGGGCGCCCATCGGTTGGCGCAAAGGTTTTCCATAATGATGCTAATAATGCTATCGATTTCACGTCGTCCAGCGACGGCTCGGTACGGCAATCGCCCGACGAGCGGTTCCCATCACCGGCGTCATCTTTGGCGTGGAATGACGTGCCCACACAAGCGACCACCCGGGCGTACGCTAGTTTTTGCAATTTCCCCAAAAAGCTCACCGAAATCCGGTGCACGAAGGCGGACGCGATGCAGGCGGAACAGCGCCAGCTGGAGGCGAAAATTATTGAACTGGAAAAGCTCGAGCACGCTCTCCAGGAACGTATGGTGAACAATTTGATCCGCCAGGAGCACGAGCAGCGGGTGATGGGTAAGTAACGCGTGTCGACTCCAACCGGCCATCGTCCTGCCGGTGTATCTTTTTCGCGTGACACTGAGGGATATGTATTTCTTTTTTTTTTTCGTTCGCTAGAAGGGGAAAACCCATTTGGGTGTGCTATGATTGCGTGTGACAGGGACCGGTAGAGAAATGGGGGAGAAAAAAAAAGCAAGTTGTTGAAGGGCTATCGATTGCAAATCCTTTTTACGGGCGCAGCGAGCATCCCAGGCTCTTTGGGGTGGCAATCAAAACCCACTGACCGGGCCATCGAGAAGAGAGAAAATATACTGGCTTGTGCACCCCCGGGGAAGGGGTCCACGGGGTTTATTTTTAATCGTATCAAAGTCGAGCGCACGAGAAACGATTGAGCGTCTACGGCTACCGAGCCATTGTTGGCTCGTTTGGAGGCATCGGCATAAAATAAGCGGCTTATGCGATAGTTGCGTTCATATGCTATTTAAATGGCGCCCGTGTCCCCGGTGGCTCATCGAAGGAAGGAGCTTTTATGTGCGCATACTTACGTACCTACGCGGGAATAATAAAACACTTAGACGCCCGGCAAGCACCTCTTTGGTTACTTCGTGCGCTTAAGCTGATTTAGTAACAACAAACGTGCTGCAACGGTTGTGTCCCTTCTATTGGCAAATCCTTCACACAATAAGCTGTAAGTGTTCTGCGCTTACAAAAAAAAAACAATTCCAAACCGATGGCTCAAACTTAAAAGCGGTTCATTTGCATCGTACTCTGGCCATTTTATTCGGATGCAGGTTATGCAGTAACATCCATTTTCCTGCCATCTCGAGCTGGTAATAATATTTGCTTCTACTAACGAGCTTGAGAGTGCTGTTTTAACAAACAGCTGTTCCGGTGAAGCATTGCGCTTCCTGTGTATTCGCTGCATAATTTAGCAAATGCACCTGCACGTTCTCCCATGCTTTTGAGGCAGTTTTGGGTGCTGGTCATATTTTTCTTCCTTCCACGCACGAACTGCACGTGGCGCTGGCCAGCCGGTGGCACTAGTCTTACATTACTCATTTATAAGCCCACCTAAAGAACACGACACGGCACTGTCCAAAGTTGAGCGTTTGT
The DNA here is from genome assembly GCF_943737925.1 of Anopheles nili. NCBI lineage: Eukaryota > Metazoa > Arthropoda > Insecta > Diptera > Culicidae > Anopheles > Anopheles nili. The sequence continues at coordinate 57,568,385 of NC_071292.1, forward strand.
ACGCTTTATTGAATTATTAATCACACAAGCGATCGCAGTACGCCATGCCAGCAAATGACAACTCTACATGGCACGCCAAAGAACGCCAAGGAGCGAAGGGCTAATGTGGGTGAAGGCGCTGCTCACGTTCACAGGATGCTCATAAGAAATCGTTTCTCCTTCGCTTCCCGGTTCTTGCAGCGGTGGAGCGCAACCTCGAGGAGGCAATCGCGAAGGAAGAGCAGCGGATCGAAATGCAGCGGAAATTGCTGCTGCTGCACCGGAAGCAGTTGCGCGAGCGAGAAAGCGAACTATCCCTCGACGTGCACAATGCGAAGCTCATCAACGAGGCGACCGTGCGGGAACGGGAGCTCGATGCGTTGCTGAAGAAGTTCGAGCGTGAGGTAAGACCGGCGCAAATTTGTGTTTAAAAATTGAATTTTCATTCATTTCCGTTCCTCCCGCGCGGGGCTGATTTGGTTCCGGGTTTTCGTTCGTTCCGCGCAACGGCCAAACCACGTGCCCGGTGGTGGGCTTAATGGCATTCACCACCAGCGTCACCGCGAAGAGACGGATCTGCTGTTTGCCGAGGAGGACATTAAGCTGAAAGAGCTGGAGCTGCTTTCCACGCGGTACCAGAGCGGACCGGTACCAGCTCCAGTTCCCAAGGTGCCGGTTTCCGACGAACGTCCGCTCGATCAGCGCTATCATGTGGCCCTCGAGCAGCTGGCGGTGCAGAAGCAAAAGCTTTACGATGAAATCGATCGGGTAAGTCTCGGGGGGAGGTGGGTTTGTAAAAGGCACGAGCGGGGGTGACCTCGTGACCACACCACAGAAAGTTCTGAAAGCTTTCTTCGCGACAGGACGAAGTTTTAATTGGGCACAATTTCTTGCAGACATACTCGTCAATTGGAATGCCTTCGGGGGTCAACGACTACACGTACCGGGTGGTGTCGGATCTCCGAAAGGTTGCTTCCGTGGCCAGCAGCGAGCGGTACCCGACGTTGAACAGAACCGACCGGCGCACCCAAGCACGCCACCCCAAAACACCCCTGCCGGACAGCAAGTACACGAGCCAGACTGAGGTGGGTACGTTCGTTTGCCATGCCATGCTTTGAATAATCGACCATTTGCTTCATCTACCCGCTTGCAGCTGTACGAGGATACGATCCGACGAATGGAGGAACAAGTGAAGGTGTTGCAACGGTTGAAAAATGATGCAACAAAGAAAAGCACCCGCTTATCGGATTAGGGATTAGGAATGGTGTTACGATGCGGAATTTATGCACCCGGTCCCGTCGTGGGATTGAAACACCCAATAAACTAGCGTCGTCTGCAAACCAGTCAGCATAGCGTTGCAAGCGCGTAGTGTTAAAATATCCCATAACGATGACAATCTTGCTGATGCGGAATTTCCTGATGATGTGATCATACTAGACGAGCTAGGCAACCTGCGAGTATCCTGCGCCACCCATTGCACGGAACGAACGGGGCGATGAAAAATGCAACGCGCTTCCCGGCAGATGGCTGCCTGTAAGTATTGTGTTTCACATATTTTATTCTAACGCTGCTGCTTGCACGTGGCACACCGTGGTAAGGATGCGCGTAAACGACCCGGGACGGCACGAGCGAACAAAAACCGGAAGTGAGACACCACACACGGGTGGGGAGAGCGCGAGAGCGAAAGATCATCGTGCAATAAAGATTTATTGCGCGCTGAGTAGCAATTGGACGGGAGCGTATGATCCGGGTGCATTCGAACATCCGTGTACGCGCCATTGCGACTCCGCCTGGTGGCAACGCGATTGGTTTGACCTTCCGGTTCCTGGGGAAGATTCGGTTCTATGGTTTGCGTTTCGTCCTCGTCTCTCCCCAGCGTCCGGTCGATGGTGGCACGGTAGTGACATTTGCGCTACTCCAGTGCCCCATTTAGGGAAGCCTCGTTCCATTCTTTCAACAAACTGCTTCCGCGCCAGCTGGATGTTACTTTTGCATTCGAGAGTTTCTGTTTTCTTTTTCTTCCTCTTCTTGCTTCCGCTTCCTTCCGGCAGGAACGCTGCGCAATGGGTGCCGGAAAATAAATCCCTGCACTCGATCTGCTCTCCCGGGGTGGTAAATGGTTGAAATATTTGCATCACATTTTGGCTCATGATTTATAACGCACCGAAAGTAAGGCCAGTAGCCGACACCTCCAGCCGGTGGGAAGCATAGCGAGCGCTGGGTGGATTATGGAAACGGTGAGCTGAACCAAAAAAAAAAGGGTGGGAGCACAAAAGAAGGACGAGAAAAAATCGCATTAGATACCCGACCATGGTACTGGCCCATATGGTGTATTTGGCTTGGACGAAGAATTACGGTCTGATAACAGTTCAACAATGGGCACGTATTTTTGCTAGCATTTCGCTGCGTGCTGGGAGTTTTTTTGTTGCTTTCTCTCTCTCTCTCTCTCTCACCCCTCGTTTGGTGCCATTTATCTCGGGCCAGCTTAAGGAGAGGCGAGTCCTTTTTTTCGGCAATTTAGCTACCTACCCGGTTGTCATTTACCGGAAGCCGGCCCGGAACACGGTGCGCTGCTGTTGCTAACGGTGACAGCAAATATTCAAAACGCGTTGCCATGGCGTAAATTATTGCCGGCATACTAGATGCTGGCACATCCTCGGCCCCGGTTGGTGATGTGTTGACTATCACGGCCGAGGTCCGGTGCACAGTTGTGCATCGCCCTTGGGTTTACGTTTGCTGATATTTTATGCATCACCCGGTTGGTGTGGTTGGTATCGCACCAAAACATCATCCACCTCCCATCCACCGAGGTGCACAATCTTTCATTCTGAGCAAAGCGTACCGTATGCTACACCGAGCGCTTTTGATTATATAATTTGAACTTCAATCACGTAATTTAATAACGTTACAGTGCACAGGATCCCAAGCACGGGCGTCGGTGAGATGGAGCGTGTTGGGTTTTTCTTCCCGTGCCGTATGATTTATGGGTGTGTTTTTCTCACTCCGTAGCTGACAACAAATGCTGTTCACGGCTGGTGGTGGTGGATAAATGGGCGGGTTTATTTATTGCAGCCCTTCGCTACGGCTGGAAGCTTCTTTATTTCTGCCCATTTCGGGTCTAATGTGGTCGGTTTAATGCGATTTGCGTTGGCATGGAATTAATTAAAACGCTTGCCCGCGTCCCGTGCCCGTAGGCCATTCGTATTCGATTAAACCTTTCGTCAATATGTGCCGGAAGCTAGCAGAAACTGTCTAAACAGGGCGCTTTAAAAACACATCCGTGCTTGATAAGCCAGAGCCGGTCAACGTTTCCTGCTGCCGGGCTGCTGCGGCAAATCGAATCCGTCAAATTTGATTGAGTTTTTCGCGTCTGTTTAGACACACGTGGATTTGAAGGAAGTATTTCGTTTTATTTTCACCACCTGCTCGTCCTGCTCGTGCCAATGCAATTAGCAGCAGGCTAACTCCCGTGTGCTGAACATATCGTTAACGGTGAGTGGAAAATCGAATCGGCCCTTTTGATCTGGATGTTTTGTGAACGTATACGTATGTTTGGTTTTCTCGTCGACAAGCAAGGACATGTGAAATTGAAACTGATTTCAAAACCAAAGATAGAGCGGTGCAAATGCGGTGTCTTCATGTTTGTTTTGAGCTGTAGATTAGATGAGCAAAAAATAAAAAAAAAACCCCCACCCATCGTCATTCTTTGTCGGATACCGCCCCCCGGGGGTGGAAAACACTCACACACCAATCGGTGGGAATTATTTGTCTACCAGAGTGGATTAGAGTGCAGTACAAGTTGCGTCTGTTTGTCTAGGGATGCCGCTCTCGATGGTCCTAAAGAGTAGAAACCCTCCGGGCACGACAGACGACAGACGATTCGATGAGTGCACACGTAATAAAAATTCATTGCCAACTCGCACTGGCTGATTAATGCAATAAAAGCCATGCATAATGAATGAAGCACCTCACCTGAATCCACCGGCCCACAGGACACTCCGGAAAAGGGGGAGCCTGGGTACACATAATTTGCAATTCAGTTCCCAAGCACGCCCAGGAGCTGCTGAGCTGCCTGTGGTGTGCTTCAATTTTTGTCGCCCAAAGTTCACCCCGCAGGAAAAGCGCCCGTAAAATGATCTTGTCCATCGATAAGCGGATTGCCAATCGAAGGAACGGTGCCATCGAACACATCGTACACCCGGTCGGTGATAAAGCAAATGGGCATAAGCTTCTTAGTCGGCAAACCTTGGGTTTCGAGTGGGCAGGCGGAAAATTCAGAACCACCGGGTGAGAGAACGAAAAACACAGAGAGACAGAGAGAGAGAGAGAGAAAGTGGCCGTGTGAAAGCGTACCAGAATGCCAGTGAAACGGTTGACTTCCTCACTGCAGGGATGCAGATGCTGCTGGCCGGAAGCAGATTTCATTACACTCCGGTCGCATAATGGTTTTTTCCGAATGGCTCCGGACAGCTGGCCCCGGAGCGAATGAGTCCACGGACTGCTGTTCCCGTTTTGTGGTCGTCGTTCAGCACGATCGCCCGATAGTGGGATCAAATTTCATTTTCTACCACACCAAACATGTGATATCCTATTTTCACTGTGATACGGATCGGATGGGGGATGGGAATTGACAAAAAAAGAAGAGAAAAAACAACCGGAGGATCACAACGGGTTTGCTGATGGGTTTGGTTTGACGTGAGGGAAAGGAGAAATGAATTATTGATAGGGATCAGCGAGCGAACTCCTTTCACAGGGAGCATGTTGAAAACGGACAATATCTGCTCTCACGATTCATCATGGAATCTGTTCTAACAAAAAAATGGCCGTACCACATTTTCTACAATCAAATTACTAGCTGGTTGGTTCGCAAAACTTCCTCTTTACTTTCGGAATAAAATATTGGAACCGTAATTGCACTTTCTGGCAGCTGCCACTTTTATGTGTGATTTGGTAGCTCCAAAAAAAAACAGTGTTCTTTCTGGTCCACTTTTAATTTGCGAATGACCTTTACCCGACAGTTTCGCGCCAATTGTCCATAATCGTCCCGATCGTCCGGACGATCGGGCCAACGACCTCCGATTCGGCTTGTTGTCGTGCCGTCTCTCTCACCGACTTAGGCCCGAGCCTCCTTGGGCTTATCAGTGCTAGCGCCATCTATTGTCCGGTTTCCTTACTACATATCGAACCAAACAACTTATCTAGTGACGTGGCAACACCCCCACCCGTGAACCTAAACGGCTTCTAGCCGGACAGGTCTCACACGCGTTGTTTGTAATCCTTCTGTTTACTTATTTGTGCCTAAGTCCTCGCCACGTGTTGTCGGTCTGTATTTTCGCGTCTAGTATGGCGAGTCTTACGGTCAGTTTTTTGAAGCGTTTTCCGCGTCGCAGTTCTACCAACAGTTACCTGCCGTACTCTATCGTCGCGTCCGGGATGAATTTCTTCTACGATAGCTCGAATCCAGTCCTTTCGGCTTCGGCTCTGTGATGAAAACCAGATCTCCCACTTTCACTGGTTTGTTTTCGTTTCGCCATTTTGGCCGTCGGTTAAGAAACGGAAAGTATTCTTTCATCCAGCGGTCCCAAAAGCATGCAGCTATATATTGGGATCTTCCGTAGCTGTTTTCGTAAGGCCGAAGCCAGATCCGAACAAGGTGCCATTGGCCTTCGATCGCCCAATGCTTGAGCTTCCCATTAGGAAATGATTTAGTGTAAGGCTTTCCGAGTGATGTGGTGCAAGTGTAATGTTTGTTGTGTTGTGTGTTGTTTCCGAGTGATGTTGTTGATCGGGAGTTTATCAAATGCTCCGCATGGGTTAAAAATGGTAATCAACGTTTCATCATTCAACCGCCGTCCATCATTCAAAGCTCGCATAGCCTCTTTAACGCTCCGTAAAATCCGTTGCCATACTCCACCCATGTGGGGTGCTGACGTCCATTTGGTTTGAGCTCCATTTGGATTGGTGAAGGTTTTCGCACATTTGTAGCCAGTAGCTGCAATTTCAGATTAGAGGACGTTACTAGCGTGGTGTACAAAAATGGTGCGGTGGTCGGAAAATATTTCGACAGGTGATCCTCTGCGCGAAACGAACCTTCGTATGGTCATAATGCATGAGTTCGTTGACAGTGACTCCAGTGACAAAGCAAGTGAAGTGATCGCAACGTATCTTTTCTCTGTACGCCTGCCGTTGATCACTTCTACTGGACGTAGGTAGTTGATCCCTACGTAGCTGAATGGATGTACTTGTGCCGTAAGACTTTCTGGTGGGAAGGCGGCCATCCGAGGTGAGTAAGGCTTACTTTTTCTTATTTTGCAGCGCTGGCAGTTCTTGCTTGTTAGTTTATCCACTAATGCGGGGAGATGGGGAATAAAATATCGCTGACGAACCTCGTTGTAATGGTCTAGATTCTATTGGATTCTAGATGCTGATTTGTTGCAGCACCGCAGAGGAGGTGCATTTCTTTTTGGGAAGTGGTCTAGTTGGACTAAGTGCCCTAGTACTCTTTCTGGTTTAGCGTACTCTTCCGAGCGAAGTGGATCTCACTGTTTGAGCGGTCAGATTTGTCTGTGGCCATTTTCTCTTTGTTGGCGCACCCAGCTCGCGGCTTTCGGCGCTCCACTTACGATGTTCGAGTGCTCCAATTAATCAATGTGTTTTTCTTCTAGTTCGCCACGCAAACGATCTTGTTCTAACTCGACGCGGGTGATCTTCATTTTAAACTCGGCTTCAGCCATTTGCCTTTCAAGCGCTTGCGTTCTTTCAAGGCGTTCCAGCGCGGATCGCACTGACGCTCTCGACGCTTGCGGCTTACGCTCCGGGGTACCTTTTTCCATCTCATCCGCTGTTGGCTTTGGCATAATTTTTGCCTTTCCGCAGCTTGGGTTTGGTAGTCCCGCCATCGCGATGGCCCCACAATCGAATTTGCCTTCTTCGCAACTCATGGCAGTAATTAATCGATTGTTTTTTGGAGTTTTGAGAAATTCTGTCACGGCAATACAGATCAACCACTACATTCCGGGAGTTGGTTGAAATTGTTAAAGGCAATCATGGCCTTTGAACCATGAGAATAAGCAGACTACACTGGTGAAAGAAAAAAAAAACCTTCCGAGAAACCCGCGTCTGAGTTGACTCCAAACGTGTCCCTGCTGAGTGTATCTCTTATCACAGGAGCTTTCAAACTATGGCAAATTCTCCACTCGCCCGTCACACCCACCAAAGCCCACGCTGACAATCCTAATGGACGACCATTCCATTCCAACATTGACAGCACTGGAATGAACCCACCCCTCCAGGGGTGCTGAGAACCGGCTCGGAAAGGGGTTCAAAATATTATGCAAATTTAGAAAATCTCCAACAATAACGCTACTCGCTCGAGGTCGCCAACGACCGTACCGTAGTGCTACAGGAAAGGGCATGATCGTCGGAACCGTTTCGCATCTCTCGCTTTTCGCCGAGAGGAATGGTACGCGCTAATCACTGCCACATTATCGTTAGATTTATGGCACCATTTTGTAATGGGAATCATCAATTTATATGCAAAACACGGTGCGTCTTTGCCACCCACCACCCCCGGTCGTCTAGGTTCGCGCAGCGGTTTTGCGGTTTCGAAAGGATGCCCGATGTTTCAAATGGCATCCGGTGCAGTGGGAAGAACCGAAAAGAAAACCAACCACCGGGAGCATCCGGTGGGTGGTGGATTGTGCTTGCCCTGGCACCACATCGTTGCACCATGAATGTAATGTAAACGGGGTTGCTGCAGCTGCTGTGCGTCCCCGAGGTGATCGTGCCAAACGCGTTCGCAGTTAATTGAAACGCAGTGGAGCAACCGATCTGAGCGGTACACGGTGCTACCAGGTTAATGGTGCTTTTGGGGAAAATAGCACTGCGTGGGGCATTGGCTCGTCGCATTGGCCATTGCCGTTCATTGGTGTGAACAAAATTACGCTTTGCAGTGAGCGTTTGTGTGCTACTACGCTGTGGTCTCGTGCCTAAATCAAGGGCACGCGAAACAAGCCGTCGAAGGGACGAATCGTTTGCGAGGGCGTCGATGGTAAAACACACGGCGGCGAACCTGTGGTGAGGGAAATTGGAAAACTTCACCGTCGGGTTGCAGCATTTCAAAGTGCCACTGGATTCTTTTCCTTCTGCAAAAGACCACTCGAACAAATAGCTCCGCCAAATTCCCCACTAGGGCCGAAATCCTGCAGCTCCGGGCAGCTTACCTGCCGTGCGGTCGAGCTTGCAACCGAACCGCTCAATTTCAATATATTCATGCGCTCATTTACATAGCCCGATCGGGTCAATTGGCCGTCCGTCCTCTGTCCGTGGGGAGTCCGAGAGAGCGCAAAGTTTCACCACACTCCGCGCATCGTGCGCGGGGGCCAAAGTTTGCCTAATTATGTGCGATTTACCCTTAAACTTGCTGGCCAATTAATCACGGCACCGGCGAAGGGACGAAGGATCAACAAATTAAGCTTCTCCCTCGGTGCCGTTGCAATGGTTTAGTTTGCGCTTGTGCACGGTGTGCCAGTGTGCCACTCGCCACCTGTTTGGCCTTCTAGCACGCACTTCGTTAGGGCCCGAAATGGAGGGTCGAATAAAAAATGCACGTGCAACAGAGACAGAACAGGCGAGCAGTAGCGAGACGGCGAAAACGAGGAAATCAACTCGCAAGACAAATTTACCATAAATCACAAGTTGACCTATGGTGGCCAGTGAGCCCACCAGCTAGTTAGCGGATAGTTGGTACGGTGCAAAGCCGGGCCAGCAAAAAAAAGGCGGTCGGAAAAAAGTGGGTAACCATCATGAAAGCAACTCTACCGAGCGAAACTTCACACTCGCTCTTCCCACGGGTAACCGGAACCCCCCCCCCCACCCGGAACCGAATGCTAAAACTTTCCTACATCCCTCTGGAGCTCGCTTTCGGAAGCAAAACGACAAGAAAAAAAAGTCCCCTTCCCACTGTTCGTTAGTATTTTCGGGTGCATTCAGCTGGCATTTAATTATGAGTGATAAAATCCCACAAGCAACGTGATGCCGGTGCGTTTTTTTTGTACGAATGTCTGTGGGTGTGTGTGTGTGTGTGTTTTGGTTAACTTTAGCTCTCGGTGCTGGGATGCTGACGTGCTGAAGTTCAACTTTGGCGCAACGCTAGTTCCGGAAGCACGCTGCGTTCCGGTAGCGAAGTAAACGGTTCCACCGGCGGCAGAGTAAAAAGGGAAGAACAAGATGAAAAAAAAGACGGGGAAAAATAATCATTTTCTCGCGTGAAACTTTTGCGAAATCGTGGGTGAAGAGTTCTTTCTAGGAAACCCTTCTAGGCGAGCTAGTGGAAGTTCTTCCTTGTTCGTACAAAAAAGGCAAACGCGCGGTGGTAACAGAATCACACTCAAATATTTGCGATGGTAGAATAGTTGATTTCTGTGTGCAAACAGGTGATGATGGAGGATGTTTGCGTAAGTATTATTATTAGTTTTGGCATAATGTATAGAAATTTGAAGCGGATAAATGATAAGCTTCAACGTAAAGCCCTAATGCGCTTTTCATTCGATCTCGTTTGAACGACTGGGCGGCTCTATGAACGTACACTGGTGGGGTTTACATAGCGAAGACAATTGTTTCTTAAGCTTAGCAAAGTCATTTCATTTTACGGAATATTTTTGCAGAACTAATAACAGCCTTAGCGTAATATATAGCATATGTTTAATCTTAAAAAATGTGTTATTTATTAGAACCCGTTCAAAAGACTGGGCGCCTCCATCAACTTACTCTGTGAAGTTTAAATAATGCAGACAACTTTTTTTTTCAACTGTGCAAAGTTATTTTATATCATCGGCTATTTTTTCAGAATTATTTTCAGTTTAAACATAATATATAAAATATCTAAAACTACCGAATAAAGAAATGTGCTCTTCACTCGAACCCTTACAAAAGACTGGGCGCCTCCATCAGCTTAATGAATGATGTTTGGTTTGATTTTATGTTCACATCTCATGCCACCCAAATCAAGCTCAATTATTAATTCAATTTAGCTATACTTTTACCTGCAGCTTCCTGAAGAAAGCCACATAAATGACAATTAGAGGCTTTATTGAGATAAATTGCTTTTTTTTGTATCCTAAATAAAAAGATACGCACCACTTGCTGTCACAGCGTGACTGTAAAATACTGTAGGTTGCTAGGATACGCTACTAGGGAATTTCACCCGCCTTTCTAGTTGCCATGTACGGTTTCAAATTAAATTTTATTTACCCAAACTGCAGCTCACCTGCAGAAGACTCACGTGTTTGGGCTCCACTCTGCCGGAACGGTTGAGTGCGGATGTTTTCATTAAACCGGCATCATCATCTTCGGTGGCAGCCACTTTGTTCGCGGAATATAAGGGTGAAAGCTTCACAGAACAAACGGCACACATACGAGGAAATGCTTCGTATGAGCAACACTTTCGTAAAATACGCTTTCTCTGTATCGGCTTTGGAAAGATAGAAATAAAGAAAATGAAACAAGAAAAATTAAAGAAAAAAGCAACCCTTTGGTCGAGTACGCGCGTATGGTTTCAGCACAGTGAGTAATTCTTTTTTTTGCGACCTCATTTTTTACGGCATTAGAAAAGTTTCCAGCCGCTCCTGGAAAGAACTGAGGATAACGATAAAAAAAGGCTGTCAGTGAGCGGGGCCGAAGGCAGCCCTTAAAAAGCGGAGAAAAGTGTTGAAATTATGATACCGTACTGTAATAGCATCAAAAACCAATTAAATACGAGGAAAATAATTCTCTCCCCCAAATCCTGACCGATGTTGCACGGTTTCACACACCGTCGGATCAGCACTTTTCGCTCGCCGACGGTTTTCTCCGGCCCAGGACGGGATGATCTGCCGACGGGCGATAGATTCTCGTTAGGGTGGAACTTTTCGTGGAAGGTAGCAAAATTTATATCCGTTCGTGTAAAATGTGTAAACCTACTTACAACGTAAGCTCGTCGCTAGTGGCCGTTCGAGAGTGGAGTGGATATTCTCGAGCATCAGGATGAAGTGAAAAGCATGCGAGAAAAAGTGAAGAATTTGTTCTGGGTCGGGGAAAAACCGACGCATTGACGCTTGGTAGCTCATCCACGCTATAATCTGGTGGCCGGAGATTGTTCGCCGTTTACTTTTTAATGATAACGAACTCGACCACTGCTTGTAAGTCGTGGGTCAGAGGAAAATAAAGCTTCACAATTGTAAGTTTGTAAATATGAGATAATAAAGCAGCACAATTCATTACCACCGGGGATGGGATGCGAAAAAAAAAATTAGTAGCAATAGAGATGCAATGACGTAGAGCAGGCAGCATGAATAAATTATTTCCAATCAAAGCTGCTGCCTATTTGGGTATTTTTGGAGCACATTTGAGAAGCTCGCAGTCACAAATGGCATGACTCAATCTTAAGCCTCTTGAACGGAATTTCAATAACATTGACGAAACAACCGTTCAAACACACAATCGACTAGAATCGAGCAGCAAGACTTCAATTAATTGAATGGAAGAATCAAAACGCGATAGGTTCTGAGAAAAAATTGGGAAGATTTCATCACGCAGGAATGTGATTCACAGACAGCTTGTGTACGTAAATATCCTTCACGAAGTAGTAGAAGCCACTTTCCTAGCTTTTGGGTTCAATTGAATTCGTTCGAAACAGTGCTAAATGCAGAAGCAAATAAGCAGAACGTGTCGCGGAAGCGGAACCGCTAGCTCAAAACTAAGATAGATTACAGATCAAACGTCCCTAAGCGGCCGATATTCTCCCAACTGCAGTAAAATTGAATTCCAACACGTGTGCTGCCTCGTTTCCACCATGGGTGTTTCGACGGGCCAATACAAATTCCTACCGGAGCAAACTTTCAGGATTCACCGTTCCGCGACGTTGGGCCGTTGGTTGGGGATGGAATTTTTCATTACACGACACGCTTTGCCGATTGGGTGACGGTTGCGTACAAGGTTCGTTGTCCAAAACGGCAGGTACTTTTCTGCGAATGGGACGAATGTAGGCAACAGGTCAAGCGGGAAGCCACCATTGAGGATCCTGTTTTTTTTTTGCGACAAAAAACGACCCATTTTCATCGTAAATGATTCTTTATTAGACCAATTTGGGATTTATGAAGCTGACCGTAGGGGAAGCGCGAATTTTGCAAACGATCGGAGGGTAGAGTGCGGGAGATTAATTACGGTTTGCTTTTATGATTTCCAGAGGGAGGTGCATTTGTCCATTGGGGTTGGGGTGCATATTTTCCCCAGAAAAATTTGTAATTTATACAGGAAAATTTATTTATATCCCAGGAAAAAATTAAAATTTTCATTTTCTCCTGGAAACATCACCATGAACTTCATGTTAAGTACGGTTCAAACTGCTTGAATATTACCGCGAACGAGCGCAGTGGAACACTATTTCAACCGCTTTATTCAAACACACAACACATGCAACGGCAACCAGGCAATATAACGCGCGACGATCCAAGCAAAAAGTAACAAAAAAAGATGCCACGGTCGTTCGATTTTCCTCCCGTGTCGACGCACGACGGTTGTTTACAGGCGTGTAATTGGAAATTGTTTAACTTTTGTTTGCCACCGCTCGTGCAATCTATCAGCTTTCCCCTTGAAGCCACCCCGGTTTGAAGCTGTTTACACGTCTTGAAGGAAAGTACATGTGTTTGCTTATCGCTTACGATCGCTAGCGACTTTTCGCCCGGCTTTCCGCTGCACGCTGTGTTCCGCAGTTCTGCTTCCACGGCAGTTATGCAAATGGCGCGAGCGGGTGCCCCCAATTGCCCCCCGTGCATGCTGCTTACGTCGTCCGACATCCCACAAGCCGGCAATTGTTTGTGTCGCCTGCACCTCGCCGGTGACTCGCCGACCCGTGGGTGGCTGTCAACCCCGGCGAGGTGGCGTACAGGGACGGGGATGGAAACAGGACGAAGCAGGAGTTAAATTTGTTTGTGTTTGGCAAGTTTTACGATACGTTTGCACTTTATTTATGCAATCACGTACCAGCGAGCCTGAACGACACGCCAGCAGACTGGTTGGAGTGGCACAAGCACCCACGTACACACGCGCGCTGTTTATGAACGTAAATACACACACACACGCACACACACATGATCATGGGACTCTGTGGATTTACTTCTCCCTTCGGTGGCGTTAACGCTGAGAAACTAAAATTTGCACCGGACGTTATCCAGAATAGAACCTTAAGTGGGGGATAATATGGTAAAAATAGCTCACCATAAGCTCATGGGGGGATCCCATCGCGAAGAGCAAGCATGGCACACTAGATTGTAGGAGCGCGTTCGGAAAAGAAAAGCATGAGCTATTTTTTCCGGAATAAATATTTGCTCACCAGTGTGGGATGATCTAGTATGCCGAGCTCGCTGGAGCGACCAACCCAGGGCGGCTGAACTGGTTGGCAGAGGAGAGCAAACTTAAGATGGGTTTAATTATCTCATTTATAATGAAACGCCTCCCACAACGTCACACAAGCAAAGCGGGTCGCATAAAATTGGTCATTCTTCCGGTAGCCCCCGGAGTGTAATTTCCTTCCCCAAGTCACAAGCTGGTAAATTTGCAATTGCGAAAAGGATTCCGAGCTTGGCGCACCGAACAAGGTTCACCATTCCGTGCCCTTGACACTAACCCTTCGAAAAGGAGCACAGTTTGCTAGCTGGCCAGCTTCCGGCTGGCCTCCCGGTGAGGCTTAGCTGTTGATCCTTTGCAAGCCTCCGGGACCCGATCGGATGGTCGCTGCGAGCGCGTGATTGGGAAAGATTTGTGCGTGCGAAAGTAACGCTCCGGAACACGCTGGTTCAATATTGCAGCCCGGTCAAAGCTGCTGGATTAGCGAGCCACGGGTTGGGATTGGGTGGGAAATAAATGTACATTTGTTGGCACGAACATGGGAACGCTGGAAAACGGATGTTGTCTCTCGTGGTGTCTTGCAACAATGTGGTGAACGCCTCGGCGACCAATACCGGGGTTAGTTCTAGCGAGCTGCAATTATGTGCAGTAGATTGGGCAGCGTAATTGAACCGAAGTGACAGTGACAAAACATGCTGCGTTCGATTGTGAACATTCACTATTGGGTTAATGAGAAGCACCGTGGAAACCATTTTCTGCTTTTAACTTCAGCATGCATGTGTGAACACAATCAATGACAATTAATACACGTGTTAGCGCAGTCACGAGTAGCGTAATCACGCGAATGGAACGGAAAATGCGCTCACCGTTCCATACGGACCATTGTGAGATTCATCCCAATTACACACGCAATTGTTTGGCTTGGCCGAGTATTGGGGTCCATCAGCAATCGTGTAAAATGTCACGCCGGGAAAGCAACCCAACCGTCCCTTTCACTCCGGTCGCAGCGATAAAAGCGAGACTTATCGGCTGGCAGTGAAACGATTTGTCTTGATCCACCCGTACCGATGGGAGTGCGTCCTCGGAGGCACCATTTTCCACTCACCCACACCACTCGTATGATTGATTTAGCTCTAATGGATCCATCTGTCGGATTGCGAACCGGTTGGGGGAGTTGGATGCCCGTCGGTGCAATATCTTAATCTAGCGCCGCCGTCTATCAAAGCGAAGTGCATCGCTCGTCCGTCCTTGGTTCTTGTCTGTCGGTAGGTTTTTGCGCCCACTGCCAGCGAAAGTGCCGTTATCCTGCCCACGGAAGGATTGCTCCTTCATCATCGTCCCGCTCCCACCCCATTGTGCTGCAATTAATTCCGTCAATTTGCCCGAGCTGGGTGTGTCTGAGGCGCGGTTTAATCGCAGCCAGGGAAAAGGCGCTAACCCAGCTGGCCGCATTCGGCCCGGAAGTTGCAATCTCTCGCCTTTCGCCGCCTGGTGCAGGCAGCGTGGCAAAATCGGCAGATTGATGGAGTTGATTGGAAAATTGAAAAGTCTGTAGCAACCATCAGTCGGTTCCACGGGCTCGGTTCTTCTCGGGGCATCCCGTTGGGACCCGATGCCCAGAGATGGAGTGAAAATTGTATCGTCTTGGAGAACCGGTTCGGAAGGATGCACCCGTTTCCGGTGGGACACACCGCCACAGTTGCACACCGGACGACGGATCGTGCCTGGCAGCTGCAACTGATCGGAAGGAATGGATCCACCGAACCGACGGAAACCCATCGGAAACAATGGGAAATTTATCTCTGCCTTCTGCCGGCGCAACAACACAAGCGCCCGGGAAAACGAGATTTACTGTCTGAGATTAATCCAAGAGGAAATTCAATTTCTTTTGCCCAGCCAATGGTTCGGCCGATGGTTCCAATGGCTCGGCGGGATTGGGAAGCCTGCCGGGATGAGGGCGAACCTTCCAGCCAGCCCTCCCGGAACTGGGATCGGGATCGCTTCGGTGGATCGATCGGTGGGAAAATACCGCTGACGGTGCACCAGCGCATTGGGCCGGCGGGCGGTTCCAAACGCGGAAATGGAATCGATTGCGCACGGGCAAAACCCCGGAAGACGCTCGTTACGATGTGTCCCGGATCCGTGCCAAACCCCGGTTGGCGTGAAAGCTCCCGTTCGCCTCCCGCTTTAAGGGGCCAATAATGGAAGATGCCCTTGGGAGGCACCATGCCGATACGCCGATACGGTGGGGCTGTTGCGTTCTGCCTGTGGGAAAAGCGTCCATTTGTTATATCGTTCGGAGGGCGGTGGTTTTTGTTGTTGTTGTTGCCCTCCCGGTCTTTACGGGGCTCCATTCCGGGTTATACTTCCCCTGAAGCCCAGTGAACGGGCTGCGATAACAAAACGATAACGGAGGTGGATTTGAATTTAGATAAAGCGAAGCAGATGATTTAGATTGGGCGTAAGCGGTCGAGATTGACGATGGTCTTTCCAGCGCGGCGTTGTTCGCCCGCTGCTCGTCGTGGCACAGTTTGTTTTGCATATTCATGGGCGTCTTTTTTTCCCCATTTCTTTTCTATTCTGCCATCCTAACCACCGAAAACCTGTCACTTGACTGCCATCTGTTGTGTGCCTAATTTACTTGCACGCTGGCAAGCCCAGCGACCGTGCCAAACACCAAAAGGGAAGCGGTTAATTATGCATCGGAAAACCTGCTACCTGAAAAAATGGGCCCCCCGTGCTAACGGTGCTGCTGGCGCAAATTGGGTTTCGGTGCCGTTTTCGAAGCCCACCCACGGAAGCTAGCTACCGTGCAATATTATTCGATTAGCTTGGGTTTTGGCTTTGTTTACTCTTTGTGTAATTTTCCGGGCGCCAGGCAGCACTAGTTCCCATTTTCCCGGCGCAAATATGTGAAAAATTGCACCACACGTTGCAGTTTGACACCGGCTGGGGCTGGGTCTGTGGCTTACGGCGAAAGAAAATTACATTACATAATGCCGGGTAAATGGGTTAACACCGGAAAAGTGAGCGACGGGTTTGGACCAATGGAAAACGCTAGTACGGATCGGAATTTCCCGAGTGCCGGCGAGTTTATCGAATTAGGACACCGTAGCCCAGCGGTGTCCGGTTGGGGTTTATAATATTTCGCTTCACCGTGGCTCACCGTGACGGATTAGAATTCGTTTCGCTAATCTGCTTAACGGGCGATGCAGCTGCCCTTCGCTGGATGGGTTGCATTAATTAGTGACGGGAATATCGGAGAAAATGGGGAGCAAAAAATATACTCCATCCGGAACATTCAGAGTCACTCCCTACCACACACACACACACAACAAACACCCACGTACGCACACATCCACAGATAGACATGTGCCAAAAGCCGATCAATTAATTGTTTCGCAAATGAGTCGATAATGAGCCATTAAACAAATTCGCCCAAATAGGTTCCCACCCCCAGTAGAGGCCAGATGATTGACTGTTAATAAAGCGATTTATTTCCATTAAAGTCATGACTGCTGTTAATTTATTTATGCGCACTCACACAACCCGGTCCCGGTTGCTTTCAGCGCACTCGAACAATTGATCAATTTTGTGGGGGTGTTGTTTGGTGCAGCGCGATGACCCTTTCCCGTTCGTGTTAGACACGGACGCGATGCTTCTTTTTTATGACGAATTCGTGTGTGCTTTTTTCCGCATCGCTAAGCATTTCGCTCGTGCGGTTTGTCAGCCACCGAAAAGTCGGCCAGTGTCCCGCTTCTGGTCGTTTTCCATCCTGCTCTGGCTTGAGCCAGTAATGAGGTCGGTTCAATAAATTCTCGTACCAATCCACCGGACCAAAACCCTTCCCTGGAAGTCACCGTGACGGGGGTTTTGGGAAAACTCGCGCACACAAACCACACGCCACTCCATGGGCCATGAGCCATGGGCGGGAAAAAGGGAGCGACACAGGGCATGCGGTCATAAAATGGCCCGGGTACCGTGTCGGACGGTGGCACCGTGGAAAAAGTAATATTTGTGCCGTAAAAAACAATTTACGACATAACTTTTCACCCACCCACGCGGGGTTCAGGAAAAGCGCTCGCGTGAAAGGGGTGCTCATGGCGTTGTTTCTGACCCGGGTTAATGCGCCACGGGCCGATCTCGAGCAGGGAGGGGGCATAACTTTGCTGGGGGTGAGAGTTCCTTCCGCGATGACAAAAAATAAAATAAAAAAAAAACCTCACCCGCTTGACGGCTGACAAGCGTTATCGAGCGACAATGCGAACGGCCACATAAACGCAAGTCAGCCGAACCGAATGGCGCGAGTGAAAGGGGTTTGTGAAGGAATGAACGGACAAAAAAAAACCATCCCCCGCCCTGAGTGCGATCCGTGCATAAATCGGTGAGACCAGTGACCGGTTGGATGGGAACTTTCGTGTGCGAGTTTTGCGAAAGGAAATAAGGAGCGAGAAAAAAAACCCCAACCCCCTTCGTACGCGTAGAAAACATAGTCGGAAGCGTGGACCAGTTTCCTGACATCCTTTTCATAATCTTCAGCTTCGGGAGCGTAGGGAGGAGTTTTCCGGCTTCGATGTCCGCTTTGCGCGGGTTATGGTTCCGTGCGTTAGTGCGTTCGGGCGTACGGGTTGTGCCAGGTTGTGAAAGAAACCCCCCCGGAAGCAAGCTTAATCGTAACCCCGGTCGGGTACGGTCAAGCCGTTGTCGGTTCCCGGTGGTCGGTCGGTTGGGAAAAACTTCTCCACACATTCGGGGTGCACCTTACGGGTTGGAAGATGAGTGCTGGTGGTAAAGGGGGCCAAGATAGCTAAGAAAAGTTTGACCGCCTTTTACCACGCATCCTTGCCAGCAGGCCGGCATATGTTTGCAGCAGCCCGGAGCGGCTTTGGTGCGAGTAATTTTAATATTGGCCCTTTCCGGGTTGGCTTCGATCCAGCTGGCCATGGTGAACGGACAACATGGCACACTGGGAGCGCCCTAGGAAGAACCCCCTTTCCCATCCAGACTGGCGGTTTTCCGGAAGTGATTGCAGTAAGTTTAGTGCGACAGAAGTTTCCTGTTTTCGCCGCTTACGCTTACGAGCGGCCGGGTGCAATTCCGGAGCGCATCTGGCGCGCCCCGATGGTGGTGGATGCTGAAATTACGCACCCTATGCAGGACTGGATCGTTATTTTTTTTCTCTATCACAACCCACCTTCCCCCCAAATGCCATGGGATCATGGGATTACGAGCGATAGATGCACACGGGGGTCAAGCTTCTAAATGGGATTAGCTCGATTGTTTCCGACTGGCCGCGACCGAATGGGGGCACCGAATTTCATGCTCGATTTTATGCTCGATTAAGCTGATCGGAGTTCGCGCTCGATTACGATCACAAAACTGGCGGACGGCGCGATTAGCCAAACGAGGTGATGGGTACCAAGCAATTAGATCGTGCATTGTGGCGTGTGATGCGAATATAACGCAGTAAATGGAAATTCGCCACTGGCGGCGAGTCGTATCAGCCATTAAATTAATCAATTCAACTGAACGTTGCCCGCTAATAACCGCTTCGATGTGCTGATGTGAGCAAAAGGATGCCCGTGTTGTCTATTAATTAAAATCAGTGATTAGTTCAGCTTCCAGCGATACGTTTTTCATCAAATAATACATCATGCCCCCAAGGTCGTAGGCTAACTGTGATACGTTTCATTTCCATCTCCATCATCGGAATGGGGTTTTTCCGAGTAGTGTTGAATGGTAATTTTCATCGTGTTTATGAATGCTCGTGCGCTACCGTTATAAGTTCCTTGTACATCGTGTAAACCAGCTTGTTGTCGGTTCGCACGCTAAAAAATCGTTTCGGGTACAAATTTAGCAACAGAATTCCATACCGAATCGTATATTAATTATTTCCCTCCCGGTGACAGCCATTAGCAACGTTGATGTGACTTTCGGGCAAACAATCGCAGTAGCCACCGCCCGGGTTGGTTATTGAATTTCCAATCAAAGCACACCAGGCGTGCCACACCTACGCGTCCGCACGGTGCCAAGTGTAATGCGCGGTGTGCGCGACCCATAACCGATCGCGGATTGCCCAATGGCTCAATTTGCCAACTTGCGGGCTGTTGCAGGCCCCATTTGGGGGTGTCGATTTCACCGATAGCACCCTGCACCCTCATTCCAGCATTACAGTGATTGCCATCAAGTGGCAACAGGCGCGCAGAACACCGAAAACGGATCGAGTTTTGCCGGGAAAGCGCGGCACCACTAAATGGATTTGCGATTTTGGCCAACCGCGGCCAGGTGCTCGAGCTCAACACGCGCCCCCGGTTAAAGCCCGGTGGCGACTGTAGGGCGCACTCGAAGATCGAACATCGAACGCAATGCGCGATTTGCGCCCAATTTGCCACGGTATGGCATTTCCTCCTGGCGGAACCGCATTACGCATTCGGTGCGCGAAATTCAATTTTGCACCCACGCAAACGCGGGTTACGTAAAATAATTCATCTCCCACTCGATAGCGCGCGTCGGCAGAAAACCATGCTCGTCAAAACGGATGCTGGCTGGATGCCGTTCTTATCGCCTGTTCGCCTACGCGCACTATTCCGGTCGAGCTTCCGGTCGACAGCTGGCGAACATTTAAAGACACCGAAACGAGCGTTTAGACGAGGCGAGCACGGGTCCTTTTTTTGTGCGGTTCCTTTTCGGTTTGCTGACAGCGTAACGGCGCTGCAAATTGCACTACCGAACCGGGTGCGGCTGCCGGAATTGTCTCCGGGGTGGCAGCACCGTGGACCGTTACCGAACCGGAAACACTTTGCTGTAATGGCCGGATGAGCTGGCCGGGCTGCGGGAGTTTTCACCAGCTGTACCTGAGCGAAATTTCAAATGAAAAATCCTATCGCTTGCAAAGCCCCTGCTTCCGTCCTCTAGTGGTCCCGAAAAAAGGACCTCCAGGAGGCGGCACCTCGGGTGCGAGTGTGTTTCTTTTTTCCTGGCACTTCCGTTGTTAGGTGGCGTTTCCTTTCCCATTCAAAGCCACCGTCCGTACGGGTGGCCGGTGGCGATTTTAGGGTTCCCGTTTGTGGCCCCAGGCCCCGTTGGATGCTGGCGTTGGCGCTGGGTTTCCTAATAGAAGACTGCACCGGTGGGCTCTCCAACTTCATTAGCAATAAATCACTGTCAACCCGGGGGAAATGGATGCCACGAGGGGGAGGCCAAAACCCCGGCGACCAACGCGCGTGACACCGTGGTGAGTATAACGGAAAATTGGACACTGACACCAGGGGAGGCTGGAAATAGAAAAATGCAGGATGGCGTGTGGCTGTGCGGGAGCTCTGAGGGTGCAACCCATTCCGGTCGAAAGGGTTACGCGTGGGACGGATGTACGTAATGAGAAAACTGATCGGTGAACGTGACGCTGATTTCCCAGCTAAGCGTAAAACAAACGGGCTCTAGGATTCGCGTTCGTTTCCGCGGGAAATTGGACTTTTTCGCCCGTCAATCACACACCCGTTTCAATGGCAGGTGGGCAGGTGTCAGAAAAGCGACTGTTTTTCGATGGAAAAATCAATATATTACCGGCTGAAAATGACCTTTCGTATAACGTTTAAAATGACCTTTCGTATATCGAAAAACTGTGTTGCGGTAGGTCATGTAGATTTTGACGTAATTGTCATTTTACATTTGACGAGGAGCACTTGCTGCGTACGTTTAAATTTGCTAGTTTAATTTGCACTTTTATCTACAATCTATAAGTCTTTGTGTCGAAATAACGTGTCGATGGACAACATGCTCTAATTTTATACAATCTTTCGTAACCATTTGAAAATCCCAGCGTTAAGTTAATAGAATGCTCAACTAGACAATATAAATTCCTTGAATAAATCCCCCTGCTCATCTTAATTGTTCTTAAAAAATGCATCAAAGCAACCACAGCTTTAACGTCAAAACCACTGTTTTTCATGGATTCTATCCAACAGATTCCCCCACAAAATCGTCCAAGGTTGCGATGCACCAGCAGCTTGCAGGTCGAGTGTCCTTTTCGCAAACGACAAACAGCATCCCCACCGGTACCATCTCAATCGTGTGTGTTCCGGTACCACGATGGGGACAACGCGCGACAGGTAAACGCTCGTGCCGGTTAATTTAATTACCACCCGAAACCCGGCATCCGGTACGCCCCGGTGGGGTTGAATTTCCATTTCGATCGCTCGCCACCGGCCACCGGCGCTAGCGTCCTCGTCTGGCGAACGTTTGCATATTTGGGGTGCCACGCGGGAGCGCTTATCGACTTCCTCCCAATCGGCTCGCTGCCGGCCACCGGCGGAAAGGTACGCAACGTGATAAACGATGTCACACTCATTTGTCACCACTTTCCGCGGTGCCGTGAGAAAATTGCTATCGCACGTCTTCCCAAAACTCGCCCCTACGGAGTCCCGGCTCATGATTAATGGCGGCTGGATGACAGCTATGATGAGGGTGGGAGAGATTTCAATTTTAACACGCATCCACGTCGGCCGCCATTGATTACCCAGTGAGGTCCTTTACTTCCTCCACCCACCGATGGGGGTGGGAATTTTCTTCCCGTCGATGTCGACGCAGAAGGCCCATCATCACCGGCAGGAATGGTGCGAAACCACACCAACAGAGGGCACCAGGTTTTGGTCGAGGGTTTTGTGTGAGGCGCCACGATAACGGAACGGCCATGTTTGATCAATGACCTCCGGAAAGCCGCAGGCACCGGACCCGAGTGGAAGGTGGCGTTGTGCGTGACGAAATGCCGTTATTACTGCACGGTGGTCCAGAAGATGGTGGCACCTTGCGGCATTCCACTGGAAGGTGTACATTACACGGGCCGATGAGTTTCACACCTAATGCGACCGGATCCGGCGTACGCGTACCGGTGGAGCGTAGAAAGCTTCCCTGAAGGCGACGGAAATTGTACGAGTTAATCGGGATCGAATTTCGGACCTGATTGTTTGCTGTTGCCAGCACGTCGACGACGAAGGGTTTTGCTGAAGTGAACCCTTTTTTCTTCGTGTTGTTTGTTTGCTCCAGCATTGGCTCAACGAGCGAACGAACTCCCACACTTCCGGCACTTGAAACGAGCAGTCCTCGCGTTCGTCTTGGCAGGTTTAATTGCCGTGAGGGCTGGCCACACGATGGTGAACGGTCAGTTCGCTCGTAATTCGGTGTTTTGTGATTTTTTGCCGTACCCCAATACGGGGGCTCTCGGTTGTGAGCAGGAATAATAAAAGGGCAACGCTGGGGCGCTGTCAGTCCGTTTGGCCGACAAGCTGGCCGGTGGCGTGTCAAGCAGTCAGTCAAGTGCGCTCGGGCGTCTTGAATTCTGGCTCCATCGTTATCTTTGGCCGGTGGGGGGCGATGGAACGCACTCAAAATGGCGTCCAGATCGCGTCCATTACCGCGGGGGCTGATCGTTTTCCCCGCTGATTTAGCATTGCCCCAAGACCTTTCGAGCTGGGCCACTTGAGCTGGGCGGCAGATGCAGGACGGCGTGGGTGAGCGGCCGAAAGAGAGAGAGAGAGAGAGAGAGAACTTGGGGGTGGGATGAGATGCTTTGCGAAAAGGTGCCGCTTTTTTGCGGTTTTTCTGCCCCTACCACCCGATGATCCTTGCCGCTGGAGTGGTTTTGCGATAATGAGGAAAGTGAGTGAAGGAAAGCGATCGAGAGAGAAAGAGAGAGCGATAACGACAGCGGCTAAGATGGAGGGCGGCCACGTGTGGCTAAAAGAGAAAATAATAATAATAATAAAGACAAGAAACTTCCCTTGGCAGGAGGATGAATGCTTTGCGACTTCGGACCGACACGAGTGGACCGACAAATATTCGCCATTCCGCTGGACTGTCCCTTCTGCCACGAGAAAAAAAACCGGGATCTTTTCGTAATTGGATTTGCATCTGACAGTGCCTCAATTGACGCCCGCGCGTTTCCTTTCGACGGGTGGGGGCCTCTTGAGGATCCGGCCGCCACTTTGCCGCGGAAAACCGGGCCAGCCTTAGGTGCGGTCAGGGTGGGTGCGTGCGTGCGAGAGTGTCCTCGGCCTGTTCGCATCAATTTTCGTTTTAATGAGGTATGCAGCGCTGCAAATGAGATGCCTCACGAGCCGGTCGGACCGATGGGGGGGGGGACGGTTGTGCGATTTTTAAGATTATTTTCGCAGAAATCTCGCCAATGGGGAGCTGGCTGCGAATGGAACGGTACACAAAACTGAGCCAAAAACACAAAAAAATAAAACAACGCACAATTCGTCCTGAAAGGTCGCGCATCGTTTCAGGCTTTTGCAACTTGCTGCAGAATGTTAATGAAAATTTCAACCTCTAACGGAAACTCTCGGCGCACTCGACGGATGATTAATTGTCTCCGCTTTCGTGCGTTTTCGGAATGTTTAAGCTTGAAAGCAATTATTGGGATTGTGTGCGATGGAAAACAAACCTTTTCCGCCGGCGTTATTACGTTACGTTTGGTGGAGATTCTTCCAGCAATTAGCGTTGGGTTTCGCTGTGTATTAAAAGCAGTCGCAGATAATTAAATTTGCTTGCAATCTTTTAAAGCGAGGTTTATTTCGTGAGAAACATGCACAAAAAGGCACCGTTTACGAACAAATTGCACTTTCATCACTTCACGTTTAACGCCTTTCGTCGTTAGCTTGCATTCAATTTGTGCCGCCATTAGACGCCGTTTTCGTTTTTCTTCATCTCCAAAACCAAGGACCTTTCGAATGTCCTGTGCGTTGAACGGTTATTCAATCATTGTGCTCTCAAACAGCTTCGTGACGGTGACGTGTACAACGTGACAGAGAGTCACCTGCAGTTAAAGAATGAATTGCTTTAACGAAAAAAGGTAGCCAGATAATTGATATTTCTTCCCGGTAATTTGCTCCGCACCAGGCCCGCTTTTAAAGCTCACATTTTTTACCTTTAAACTCACCCAAAGTCAATGGACTTGCTGGTGGTGGTACGAGTACACAAAAATCAGTTCTCTCGCGCGCAAAAAAAAAAAACAAAACTTTACATCATTTATATTAAAGCCACCGTTCGGTGTTGTCGGCCACCGTGGCGTCGTTGACTTTCGTGAAACGCTTCGGGGGATTGTAGTGGCCTGGTGATTAATGAAACCGCCACATTGGCAGCAGAGCACCGTAAAATCTGTCGGTCAATGGGTTCGACCTTCGGGTTCGCGTGCGTGTGGGTGCGTTTTTTTTCCCCTCGACCAACCAACCCTCTAAGATGTGGCTATTTTCCGTTCCGTTCCGGTGGGGGCATCGTCCTAAAGTTGCACTGCGATTCTGCCGGTTAGGGGATGTATATTTTCGGACCCACCCATGCCATCATGCGGATCGGCTTTTTGCTCGAAGATAAAAATATCAAATTTCCGTCTATCTTAAGAAAGCGGAAGGGGTTTTTTAGAGAAGCAAAAAGGATGCCCCCATTCGGTTGCGTCAAGATTTGAGACGGATCTGCTAAATCTGCCATGGTCAGCGGAAGAAAAACCCCCTTTAATATTTAATACCCGTAGGTTTGGTTTCCCCGCAAACCGTTTGGGTCCGTTCCGGGGTTGCGTCGGTCAATTCTCAAGACATTGGCGGCGTGTTTTTTTGAAAAGCCCGCTCGAGCCGGTTAGCTGCTTATCCAAGAGTAAATGGGCCTCAAAACTTGCTGCAGAAGACACGAAACACCTGTCAGAACCTGTCGTCACAGGTTAAACTCACATGCGGGATGTAGCTTGGATTTGCATGGAAACAACCCGCCGGAAGAACAGGTGTCCCCAAGGACAAATTGGGCACCGAGCTCCATCATCACCCGGGTCCGGTTCATTCAGTCATGTCGAAATCGAAGCTTGAACGCCTCGAAACCGAGCAAGCAAAACAATTCCATTGCTCTGATGTTCCATCAACTGGGAAATTGAGTTTTCGCTTCCAGTGAAGGTGGACCGCTCGAGGGTCACCACTCTACACGGGTTGAGACACTGACACGAGGGAGGTTGGGCCAGTTTCCAAGTATCGTAGGCTCGATTGAGCACGCGATAAGAAAGGTGACTCACTTCACAGTGGCGATCGGAGTCAAGCCTTCCGGGAACCGGGCTACGTCTCAATTGGCCGATCACCGGTCTAGCCGGTCGGAATTGGCTAATTTCACGCCAACAAACTCCCACTCGATCCTTCCAAGTTTAGATTAACCCACGCACGCCCAAACAACTCCGGTGTAATGTTGCGTTCCGGGCATTCCGCCAGCCCTAAAGCAACATGCTAACGTGCGTAGCTGCTCGGAAGGGGATATAAAATTGGACACACCGTTCACATTCCGGGAAACAGAAGCAGCAGATCTCCTACAACAGGCGTCAAAAACGAGATAAATAAAGCACCACAAATAATTGTCTCGAGAAAACCTCGCGCCCAAAGTGGTTTCACCTTTGAAGATTAATGGGAAAACGAGCCGAATGCTACTTGAGCGCCGAATCCAAGCTCCAGCAGGTTGCCGGATTGGTTTTCCCGGGAACTCGGAAAATCAACGCGCACAGGTGGTTTGTGTCTCGCCCCAGTTTTCCTTCGTTTCGCAACGCGTTTTCGCGCTCGCGGAATAGTTTTAGATGTTGCTCAATCAAGCCAATCCGCCCGTGGGTGCGCATGCAGCAGCGTTTTGCAAAGTTCGCGCCAACCGTGGCCACTGGTCGGCTCGAATTTTGCTCCAACCAGCCCCCAAAAGCCAGCCCCCAAACCGGACGCTTTGATGTGGCTCGTTTGAGCTCGTTTTCCATCGCTGCTAACTTTCGGCTTCGGTGGCGCTTAATTGCCTCCGGTCGGTTTCCCATCATCCGAAACCGGACTAGCCAGCCACACCGGAGTCGTGGAGTCGCTTTTATTAAAACGATCCATCGCTCGAAATCGGTTCCCGGTGCCGCGAACCCGAGGGCAGTGATGCGGCGGAATGATGATTCGATTCGAAAACTCGTGCGGACGTACGGGGACTGGCTGGGGCTGAGAATCAGGCCAGTTCTGTTGCAAATAAGTGCTACCGGGTGCTTTGATTCGCCCACCTTATCCGAGAAAAACGGCTCAACGGCACCCCCGGTTAAGCTGATCCTCGAGAGAAGCATCCTTTAGCCGGGAACTCGCTTTCAATCCTCCACCCCCAGGTCAGGACGCTGCCGATCAAAGGTTGCGCTGTCGGGCCGTCGAAACCAGCTCGAGGGAGGAGTTGGCTCGAGCTCGAGGTTTGGATAATTACGAATCCATTACGTGCGATGGCGCCCGGGTCTTTCCGCGCCGTCGAGACATTCGTTCGGCTGCCTTTTGGGAAAAGCGTTTCTCTCCTTTCTCCGTTCACCGGAAGTGCGAGATGGAATGCCGCTCGAAACGTTCGGGATGGGCGAATTTTCGCGACCCTTTTCAGGATCGCTGGCAAGGATCACGCGGACACGTGCTTGCGAAACGACATGGACAACCCCTCAGCAATGTGCTCCAGCGGCACGAAACATTCTCGCATTTGCCGAATGTTTCAGCTGCAGCTTTGTGCTTGACTTCTTCCCTTTCCCCCAATCCACCCACAACTCCCCAGTGGAACTTTCCCTTCCTTTTTTCGAGTCGGGGGCATTTCGAGAGGAGCAAATTCCGACCCGAAAACGGACACAAAGCGCTACGGATTGTGGAAGTGCAGGTGCAGTTGCAATTCTGCTTAACAGCATCCACGCGGGTGAACAGCAGTGTTCCGCGTTCCACACCGGGCAACGTTGGGTACCGGAGACGCACGAACCTTCGCGCAGGAACGTGTAGCGAATGCAACGAAGCTCCATCCGATGGCATTAAACAAATGGCTCATTAGAAGTTTTACCTTCCGCTTAACGCCGGCATAACGAACGCCCGTAAGGCGATGGCTCGTGCATGGTTGGCTTTCTGGACTGGTGCAACGGTTCGGTTCCCGGTTGGCTCCCGGCGGCTCTTTAGGACCGTGTAATTAGAGGTACGCACCGGCTAGGGGGGCCAGTTTCAAGTAATGGATTTGAAGATTCCAAGGATAAATATCTTATGCCCGTGCCGGCAAGCAACGTTGTTTCGTTCACCTAATGGAAACCATCCGGACAGGAACCGTACGGGTAGAGCTCGGTAGAATTAAAACTTACATCCTTTCGTCCGAGCGGTTGCATTTTGGGGGTGCTTTGCTTATAGCTGTTGTAATATGTTTTTTTTTGCTACATAAATTCACTTCTCATCTCACACACCCACACACCCGCACACGATAATAAACAGCTGGCAGCGTACCTAAGGTTTTGCATTTGCAGCAAAGGGATCACATGCTTATGGGTTAATCGTTTGCAAACGGCACACGAAACGGGATTATCCTTTCCCACTGTTCCATTGCGGCGTTATGCTTTTAGTTGGGTGCACTCCAGCTTTTCATTGTGCACGTGATCCACGTTGAATGACGTTTGATGGGATTGAAAATGTGCCCTTGTGCTGGCATTGTTGGCGGGATAGAGATGCAAATAGAGCACCTGTCGGAATGGCTTTTGACGCGCTTGCTGCGATGCCTTTCAAACCCTTCAAGCAGTGAGGTGTAAACGCGCCCCTCAGATGAGCGTGTTCGCGAAACCCCAGACAATAATGTCTCATTTCACTCGCCCCATCCGAATGGGGTTCCGGGGTTAATTTAATCTTACGACAGCCAAGATTAGCTCCCAGCAGCAGCCATTATTGCGAGTCCCGTAAGGGTTAGGCGCCGCCATCATGGCGAGCCCGGCGTTAATAAGCCCGTTACAATAAAGCCCCGTGTGTGTAAGGTAAGCAACCCATGGGCATTATCGAATCGGCAGACGTCGTTTGCTCGTCGGTGATTAAGAGCGGCTAGCAATCCACCGCTCATGGTGGCAATTTGCGCTCTGTTTCGAGAGGCCGCTGGGTTCACGTCATGCCGCGTTGGAGAACCAGCTCCAGGACCTTATCGCAAAGGAAGCATTAGGGGGCATGGATGAAGCTACGGTGCAGTCTTGCGATCGGGACAATCGCTCGTCCCCGAAGGGACCGCCGGTTAATTGTGTCCGACGGAGCAAGTTTGTGCATCTCGGATGATGATGGTGAAATTGGCGCTTTGTACCTTCGAAGCACACCGGTCGATTATAGCTCGGCTTCCAATGGGGGCTTTTCTCACCGTACCTGGTAAGTCTGTGCCATTGCCAGGTTGCAGGCTAATGTGGTTTCGCGTCAGCATGTGATTACGGCAGCATCGCCCCAGACAATTGCATTGTCCCGATTGACGGATTTTGCTGGCTGATATATTTTCCTCTCGTGGTGGGTAATTGCGCAGGATGCCGTTGAAGAGCCGCACGGCAATGGGAACTGTTCGATACTGACTGCTTACGTACTGTTTGGAGATTTATTACACCCCATCGACTGATTTCGCACTGCATTGCGCTGGAGCACGCGTCTTGTTGCGTCTTTCCACGTACCGTTGCGTGGGTTGGTTGAATCGCGTCGGTTGACAAACGATGTGTCTCGATTATTCACCGGGCGCGTATTTGTCTGAGCGTGTGTGTGTTTGGGTGTGTGGTTAAAGTCCTTTGGGTTCCGATGAAAGGATGCGTGTTTAAATCCCTTCATGGCGCACTCGTAGAACGAGGCTTCTGGCGGGCGTTCGCTTGTTAAGATGCTATCAGAATCCGATTAGAAAATCCGCAACAACTGCCGATCGGAAAACCCTTTTTCGATTAGCCAGCGGGGGAAAGCGCTCGTTTAGCTTATAAATAATTCGTACAAAAACGTAAACCCGCTTACCCGGGTTACGTATCTAAAATTCAAAATTCCACAACCCTCCCCGGAGCGACCTTTCGGCGGTTAACTTCTAAGCGGATTTGCTCCCATTCCGGCACCTTTCACCCGTTCACCTTGGTCCAGCTCGTTTATCGGTAGGGGTTTCTTATATAAGGCAGCCTGGTGCCAGTTCGAAGGGGCTCAAGTTTGAAAAGGTGCTAATTTTTACTAGCACTTTGCGCTGCTCGTTACGCTAAATGTAAGCAAACGAGCGTCCGTTTCACGGCAAGTGCATCTCCTGGCGAGAGAATTGAATTCGTATTCGACCTAAACACACAGCCAAGTGGGTGTGGGGCATCGGCTAAAGGGTCGTGAACGTGAAAATTGCATTGATTGTGCAAAGACACGGCACCGCTGGTAAGAGTGGTTTTTCCGCCGGTCCTCACTAATTTCCGCGCGCGTTCGGTTTTCCCGGCACGCCGATCGCTTATTCATGAGACCCCGGGATCCAACCAAGCGTGTGGCGTGGTCGTGGCGACCGGGAACGGAAAACCACTGATGGAAAGAATTTCTCGAGCACTGCACCTAGTTTAACGGTTCGCTGGTTCGTTGGCCACTGCAGCTGCAGCTTCCGGTGGGTTCCGTTGGCCACCGGTGGGACGAGATTTCGAGTGTGCCTCCATGCGCTCGGTAGTGTGGGGCGGTTGGTTTTGTGCAAATTGCATTATCAATGCACGAAAGGGTTTCCGACCGTCGTTCGTCTCGGCGAAAAAGGAGCGTGGCTTTTGGGGTTTTTCGTTGGAGCTTGTCTTCTCGCTGTCGCGTTCCGAGAGTGTGTGTCCCTTTTTTTCTCTTCTATGTGTGTTCTCTCACCCCTGTCTGCTGCCAACGTTCGGGTGGTTCGTACGAGCGAAATGTCGTTTCTGGTGATGGATTCGACATTTCCTCAGACTGCGGTCGGTGTTTGATCGGGAGGCAAACAGACGCTTTCAAACCCCGAACCGGTTCGAGGGTGGATAAGCAAAGCGACGGGAATTAAAAGAACATTTAAGCGGATTTCAACCGGAAAGACATGGCCACATCGTGCGGCTACGAATGACGATGCCGGCGTCCGGGATGCCCTTTAAAGCATTCGTGAATGGGCAGTGGGGTTTTAAAGGTTGAAGCAGCAAAGAAAAAAAAAACCTCGTGACCATGCATCATTTGCACGTTTAGTGGCTGCAAATGGCGGGTTTTAACCTTGAGCCATCCGAATGCAGTTGCTCGTTTGTATCGGTTTTGTTTAATTTACATTTACACGCGTAACAACCGCCACTCTTGCGGGGGTGCGCTCAGAATCGGCCGACCGGTGCTAGAAGAGTGCAAAAGCAAGCGTTAAGCTGCGGAAGCCGAAAAGAGATTGATACGATTTACGAACAACATCGGTGTACGTGCATGCCGCGTGTCCTGGCCGCCCGGCAGGACAAGACTTGCGACCACTTGCAGACACAAATTATGCTAATTTATGTAACGCCGTAGCGTCGAAGAGGAAGCAACGCACGTGGGTATTGTACGCGTGGCAGAAGCTACTGCGCTACTGCTGCTTGTGTGTTATGCAAATTTTTGCATATCGCAGGCATGCTTGCAATGCGGCGCATTTCCTCGAACGAGGGAGTGCGTTTTGAGTGAGTGTTTCGCTGCCGACCGTACGCCGACCGGTCGGCACATAAATTATAGGCTGTATCTGTTGTGTGTGCTCTGTCTGGTGTGTACTGTGCTTCCTTCCGGGAAAAGGGTATGGCTAGGCGTGAGCGTGCTTTTTTTTTCACTTTCGAACCCGCTTTTGCGTGCTAATTACGAACAAGTGCGCGCGCGCGGCAGAGTCAGTGAAAAGTGCGATCGTGATTAAATCTACACGTGCTCTTTGCCACACTTTGCGTGGGACACATGCTTTCTTCTTCAAGCAAAAAGTGCCTAGCGACGACACGTCACAAACATCGCATGCTTGGATCGAAAACCTAGTAGGACAACCCATCGTTTGATTATGATAATGCCATACTGTTTCAATTCGCTGTTTCATTTATACGGTTTAATTTTATTCATTAGCCAATTGAATGCGTCCGTATGTTTGCCGAAAAAAGGACGAGGAGTTTTTCGAATGTGATATTTTTGTTAAATTATGCGTTGCCTTATTATTGTTGCATTAATTACCGCGCCCATCGGCTCGCACGTGCGCGTTCTCGTTAATATAAATGGAATTTATAAAAAAAGAGCGAATGAATCATGCAATTTAATTTAAATTACTCGGAAGCATCTGTACACCATCATTCACTGACGACACGCGAGCAAGCTGTTTGAGATAATAATTGTATGTTTCAATAGCAAGCGCGCACGGCTCAGCTGCATCGCGGAAGTACGTTGGATGGGGAAAAAAAATGGCGCTAAATTACCAGCACGTTGCACAGCGTCTTAATTTTGTTTCGACAGGCACTCATAATGAATGCCCCGTTTCGGACCTTGTGCCAGGGCATCGCAACTGCACACAGCACGGAAGATTGCTCTCATTCCACAGGATCTCAACGCTGAACGCGTGCTTTTTAAGCGCTTTGGGGAGCATCTTTTACGGAAAGAAAAACTAATTCCTGGGACAGAATCTCATTACGGGCAGGTTGCTTTCGTCAATTTAATTAATTTGTGCTGCCCTCCTTCACAAACAGGCACCGGGTGGACAGAGAACGGGCTCGATTCGCCAGGATCAGGCAGAAACCGGCCCGGTGGAAGTATGCGATTAATAATTTGTTGTTATGCAAATTTATACATTAGACAGTTACTGAGTTTAATTTGTGCCGCATGTGGCCGATCGCGATCGGATGGAGTGTTTAATTACTTTTGCTTGTGAGCTGCTCCGAAAATAAAGCCCGACGTGGTGATGTAGGACATTAATCCGCCAGTGTACGAGTTTAAATTCCCAATTATATGCCGTCTGGAAAGAAACAATATTAGAAGGCACAACCGTTCTTCTCCACCATGGGGTTTGAAGGGCAAAAGTGCACTTATCCATAGTTGGGATAGCTCTAACCAAAAGCACACGCTCCCGCAGAAGCAGACGCTTATTGATGGAACGGAAAGGAACATGCCTACCATCACGTGGTTTCGTACGGGAACTCGTACGCGTTAGCTAAAACTTCTACAAAGTGCTCGCAAAGTTTGATTGAGTTATGGTGATGAAGTGCAGCGATGGCAAGTTTGTAGCGCGCGAAATGTTATACACGACATAATGGCAGTTTTGGTTTGTCTGCGAGATCGTGCTTGAGCCTGGTTGGCAGGGATCTTAATTAGAAAAGTTGAACCGCCCTATTTGCACGTGAACATTATCAAACATATTGAATGGAGAAGTCACAGAATGTGCATGCATGTATCGTAAATAAAAGGTAAAAAGTTTTGCAAAAACGCTTGAATATTATTTTCTCTTTTCCAGTGGACGAATTGAAGCGCATGAATTTTTAAGAATACGTTGGAGTAGATATTGAAATGCTACGCCGTCCTATGAGCTGGAAAATTTATTCTTAAAACACGGATGCAGAGCAAGTGGAGTTGATTTGCTTTGTTTGCCATTTACATGTTGTTATTTTACACCTCAATCAACTGCCGTGGGCACAAGGATTTTCTAACGACTCACGCAGGCGTTAAAAATGTTTGCCCAAGAACCAACGCACTCCGAACTCGAAGCCGATACGATTCGGTGGGTTGTGAAAATGTTGTTCCGTGCCTTTAGCGTTCGTGTTGGTTTTTCCTCCATCTCCATTGTTTTTCTCTACTCTGCATTCCACGTCTTAGCCGTTGGGAACAATCGGCAAACGATAAGTTTTGAGCGAAAGAATACGAAAACCACCCGAAAGCGTGTTCCAAAAGCTCAACGCGACGT
This sequence comes from Anopheles nili, assembly GCF_943737925.1. Taxonomy (NCBI): domain Eukaryota; kingdom Metazoa; phylum Arthropoda; class Insecta; order Diptera; family Culicidae; genus Anopheles; species Anopheles nili. Next base: position 57,601,400 of record NC_071292.1, read on the forward strand.
AGGCACGCTGCCGGTTTGGCAGAAAGTAAAAAGAAAGCTGTAATTTAAATGCAAATAAGCCCGCGAGAAGCGCTCGCCGGCTTTCTTGCGAAAACGCGGAAAGCGATGGCTCATCATTCAATTTGTTTCCGCGCGCGAGCGGATTGCGTTAATGCGATACACGCGTGACCGAATGGATCGCATGAATAAGAGAATTAATGGAATGTATTGCATTGGTGACATTCGATTACCGTAAATTCGTTTAAAGCCCCTGCTCGCAAGGCGGATAACGCGAACGTGCAGCTACCGTACGCCGCCAGCTACGCACCAAAATGATCGATGCGACAAACACTTTTCACGGACGGGCGAGATATCAATTCGCTTGACGTAATCGGTTACAGGTGATACAACGCCACCGGGAGGCACGCTGGTGTCACGAAATATGGCCGACTTTCTACTACAAATGCCGACAAATTTCTATTTCCGCCAGCGTATAGCACCGACGAGCTATGTGACCTAGAATTTGTTAATAGCATTTACGACACGCCTGCAAAATATGTGCAAGGGCCCACCGAGGTGCTTTAATTCTTGTGCTTCCGCCAACGTAACGGAAGATCGGGTCGATCGGGATGAGGATAAGAAGCACTATTCCCGGTGAAATTTTCTATCCTTTCGAGAAGAAAGCAGGAAAAAAAAATAGGAAGGTGGGCTCTAGCTGACGGTAATCACTCTCGAGGATGGCATCCGGACCCCATTGCCATTTCCGTAACCTTATCTGCATCCCGGTTTGCGGAGACCGGTACAAAAATGTATAATAGAGCTAGAACCCTATTCCCGGTGCCCGGTTCAGTGCCTGTGACCCTTTTGGGCTGGTGGTGGTGGTATTGGACGAGTATTATTACTTCCTCTAATATCGGGCTGAACTTCGGGCTGATTCCCACACCCGCAGATAACCGAGCTACTCCCAATCCACCCCGGTGCCGGTTTGAAGGTCGTTTGATGAAATGAACCTGATAGAGAGGTTTATGGGAGAGAAGGGCCAAACCAGAAGCCAGGCCCGTTCGCCAGCTAGGGTAGGTTGTTTTGTGTGTGGGTTTTTTTGTTGTTGCTTTAGTTATCTCAAAAAATAAGCCCCACTTTCTCACCCACCGATAAGCGAAGGGATCCGCGCCATGTGCGATTGGGTGGAGTTTGAGGTAGAATTTTCCCTCCAAATCTCTTTATCCCATCGACGGGCTAAAGGAGCGCCGGGGTTTGCGAGCATAAACGCGGTAATTTTGGGCGAATAAAATGTAATTGAAAATGTATTACGAAATTCGTTTTTTTCTTCGATCTCTCTCTCTCTCCCGGGCGGGATAAATTTAATTTTGACTTCGTTTTCGCTGGCAGCAGGAGCGATTGGGCTGGCGTAAGCAAATTTTGCTTCTTATTAGTGGAAACAATCTGATTAGGAGCTCATTGTATGCGTTTGACGTTTTGCAAATAATACGATCGAAGTATGCTTTGCATCGTTTTAAACTGAACTCCGTCTTATAAACGTACCAAAATGGAACGCCGCTCTACAGCCGCTCTGGAGCTGGCTGTTCCACCTCGTTTGTTGGAGAAGCGCGAGGATTTCGACAAAGCGGTTGAAAAACGCTAGAGGCTTCGCTCCTGATCCTTGTATGCTTGCGTCCGGTACAACTTTCCATCCACGGAGTAGTGCGCTTAATGAGCGACTGTTGTCTTTGAGCCAGAGCATGATGTTCAGTTTAAGCGTGTCGTTCCTTCTTTGGGAGTTCGCGGTTCCCTGTTCTGCCAGGACGCTTTTCTCCCTTATCATTCTGGACCGGCACGGAGTGTGGCACAACGCGGAACGTGTGGTCTAAAGCTAAGTGGTTTAGTTTGGCACCGGCAAACGGCCGGAAAGAATTTCCCCGAATATCGCACTAATTAGCATCGTCGCGGTAGCGGTAGGATTTCAGGGCGCTAACTTTTTCTCCCCGTTTTGCGGATTGGTAGGAAGCCCGCTTTTCGCAGTTCGGTGCCGTTGGTAGTAATGAAGTGCAAATTAAGAATACTATTTCACTTTTCGCCTTGCCGCGAATGGGCTTCATCCCGGTCACGTGAGAAGTGGCTCTCCCCGGTGGCTCGAGGGCACGAAAACTGCTCATTATGGGTTAGATATGGGATTATAATGATGATGACTTCATGAAAGGCACCACAGCCCCGGCTGCAAAGCCTGGTTGCAATGCCACACGCGAAACGCAAGGCGATTCGTGCGTGGTGTTGGTTTAAATTTGTAATGAGGTCTTTCTTTCGCATGCTTCTTACGAGTGGAGCATAAGCGCTCGGGTAATTTATTCAGGAGATTACCGAGCTTTCGCCGAAAGTTCAACGATGTGCCGGGAGTGGCCGTGTTTAATTTGTATTTTGGGGGCAATTTTCAATCTGAAATGAGCGTGATTTTCGCGATATTATCGCCGTTACGGCCGCAAATGGGATCCGTTTCTGTATTCAACCTTTCGACCAATGTAAAAGCTCGCCCATAACCATTTTGCCTTTATTCAGCAGCCGTTTAACAGGGAAAATCTATCCCCTTTTTTGTGACGGACATGGCTCCCCGGCTTCACGCTATCACGTGCACTCGATCACATGCTTTCCCCACCCGAAAACCATCAATGGACCACATGTGGGAAGTATCTGACTGCTGTCATAATATTTCATCCCACTGGCGATCATTTTTCACTCTCGTTCATTTGTGGTCGGTTTGGCTTGTTGCGTCGGTCCCGTAAGCCCAAGGGATTTCTGGCACCCAAATCCTGCGCCCCAAGCCGGCACCATCAGTCGAGGTGAGCTTACGCCGAGAAGCCCTTTGTAACTATCGCTTGATTAATGGATCGCTCCCTCTGGGTGGTGTCCGTGTGGGGGGGCGCGTGTGAGGTGAGTGTGTATGATTTTTTTTGTTTTGCCACTCGCCCCCTTTTTCCTGATTGACTACAATAAAACACAAGCGAGCAAAAGAGGAAAGCTCAACAAAGGAACACGACAGCCATAGCGGACGCGCCCGGTGTCGTGCTTCATTATAGCCGCGCGGAGGAAAATGAAATTTATTAAGCGTTTTTACAGTTTTTTTTGTTTCACGTCACCCGTCCCGATCAAAGCGGGGATGCGGGATCAATTATTCATCCCCATGCTGTCCTAATCGCAAACACTGCCATCCGTCCGCGTGGCTCTGGTGTCAACGACAAACACGGAATTCTTCTGCAGTCACGAGTGACAGGCAGTAAAGTGGCTGCTAAATTGAAATTATAAATTTAACTCCAAACTTCCGAAAGCGCGCACACACGATGGGTGGACAAAAGTGGGCGGGAAAAGGGCTGTAATCTCGCCTCTTTCGCGTTAGATGCCAAAAAACCGGGAGGGTGTTACGATTGTTTCCAGCAATGCCGCGCCGGATGCGCACACTTCAACACCGAGTGACTGTTGTAAGCACCCACAACAACTCGGTAGGTGTTGTTTGTTTTTGATATGTTGATGAACCTGCCGCATCCACCCACCGACCCCACAGCCCTGCCAACGCAACCACCCAGACGTATCGTTAGAGCCCGCCGGCATGATACGCAATATCTCACGAGTCAAGTCAAGTTTCGCCGTTTAGCTGATTATTGTTGTAATACAATATGTAGCGTTGGCGGGACGGAAGGAATTTCCACGCCATTTCCACGGCAGCTGGGTGGCGAGTGGAAGCCGTACGAGTGGGAGGAGTGGGTGTGAGATGACACGGGGTAAATTAAATTACGGTTCACCGTTCGAAGGAGGGTGAGCGTTTCGATCAGGCGCCTGGAATGCACACCAGATCGGTTGAGTTTCATCGCGCTGACGCAAATTGTACCGCGCCGTATCTTTTTACAGCCATCGACCGAAGCATCATCCGATCCGGTGGGCATTAAATCATCCTTAGCAAACGGTGAATGTCGTTGGGAAATTAACAAATCAAGCTGCACGCAGCAGCAGCAGCGCCTCACAGGCTCGGCTTTAAGCTTCGAGGCGCGTTTGTGTGCTCACAACTGGAGCCTGCGCTGGCCTGCCCAGTTCACGTGGTGCGGGAGTAATCCGCGTTTTTTCATTAATTTTCCCCCCGTTTGATTGATGGTTTTGCTGGCTGAACGCCCGGCTGAGCGTGCGGTACATTTTTCATCGTTTCATAATCATCATATTAGAGCATAATCCGGCGTCGCCTGTCGCGCGAAGGTCGCATTCGCTCGTGATCGATTCAACTTTTCAAGCGTTGAGCCGCGGTCGGGACTGCAAAAGCGTGCCGTTCGTTTATTGTTAAGCGATTAATCAAACGGTACCATGGGTCTGCGTCCTTGCGCTGGAACTTGGTTGGCGTAAAATCGCTAGTTTCGCAGTGCCACAGCTAGCCAGGGTTTGCTGGATGGCCGGAGTTGTTGGTGCTGTTTTTATTCGCCTTTTTTATTTTTGGCCCGAGAATAAATGTAACTTCTCAATCAAGCGGGAATGAAGTTTTTTGTTTTTAGCATAGAGCACGTGAAAACTAGCTCAGCGCTTTCAGCCTTTCAGTACTCATCTCGATGGGAATCTTTTTTTTTCCCCTACACAGCCACGTGCAGTGTCCGTGGAAAGGTTTGTGCAACGTTGCGTGTCATATGGCCCACCTGACAGACACCCGCGGGACTGATCCCATTGATGGACGATGCTATCGAAGTCCTTGTTTGTGTATGTGTGTGTTTCATCCCAGCTACGGCTTTGCGAGGCGCGAAAAATCTAGTCGCGTCAGCTCTCCGAGGCGTGATCATGGTCATGCACTTGAATTTTTTCCATTTCCTGCTGCTCTCAATGCAAGCAAAATATGACACGATGGATGCAGCTCGACATTATTCCAGGCGCATTGGTGTTGGGTTGCTAGTTTTTTCATTGTTGTTGTTATGCATTGCGATGTCCAATCTAGTGCTGAGAGATTTTTCCTTTTCCCATTGCCCGTTACGCTGGAACGCGTGGTTTTCCGCTCCAATCAATGTAGGCTGTGGCTGCATTCACCGCGCGTTTCCAATGACAACCACGTGCGCGCTCTTGATCCGGCTGTCAGATAGCACATTTTCATTACAGCGTTGATGTAGATTGTTGTGGTTCGCGCGTTAATGCTTTTTCACTGGCTGGCGCTTGGGCATTTCGTTAGGTGTATTTGTTTGGGATAGAACGCGCACCGCATAATTTCGCGCCGTACCCGCACGGAGCGGCTCATGTTTGCTGTGGCCCCCTTGCAACGGTTGAAAATTTAATCAAATCCACCAACCGAGCGGATCCGTCATCGCAATGCCACGCGTGATTCGATTAACCGGAAACGCACTCAAATCCGGCAAAATTCATAACACGCGGCATTGTGGCTGCGTTTTCGACGTTCACATTATAATCGCACGCCCGCGCATAATTATGCCGGACGCGCGCGCGATAATGGGGCACCTGGTGGGAGGCGGAATTCAATCAGCCCGGTATGCAAACGACGTGCGCCCGTTGCGCGCGTTTTAAATATGTTTCACCGATATCGAATTTGTAATTTATATTGAACGCTGAAATTGGCATAATGCTCGCGTGGCGGTGCGAGCTGGATTCTGATAAATAATTCATCCGCGATCTGGCTAGTGGGGGGGGGGGGGGGGGGGGGAGGTTCCGAAATCCGATCGACGTCCGGACGTGGCGGGAAATTCCGGTTTTGCTAGCGGACGCGAATAATGATGGGACCGGCTTGCTGGCGGTTGATTAATTTTGCTGGGAAAATATTATGCCACCGGTGCACGTGCGCCGTCAGGCGTTCAATTCCTCCAAGAAGAGAGAGAGAGAGAGAGAGAGAGAGAAGAAAAAATAGAATGGATGATAGTGACAACAAAGCACGGGGCAGATGGATAAATAAATAATACTGCGAGTACGCAAATATGCGATCGGGGAGTGCCAGCATCGGTGTGGGTGTTTTTGATGCAAAAGCACTCTATTTCCGTGCCGCGCTTTGTGCGGTACAATTTAGCTGCGTACTTTGCAGCCCTCACAAAGCGCACCCTTTTACCAATCGTGGGTGGGAACGTTTATTTTTGCCACGCATAGCTGGGAGAGGTGGAAAACTCCTTTCCCACCTCGTGCCTAGTGCCGGGAATCAAAGAGAAAAGCCAACTTCACTCAGTTGCCTTAGCTGCAGCTTGAGAAAACGTACGATAAGCGCTAATCTGCGAGCGCACCGGTGGGAAAAGAAAATCCGCATTACTTGCGGTCCAGCTGGCAGCCTGCGAAATGCTGCAAAATTCGTGTTCATGTTCCATTCCGTTGCATTCGCACCCCAACGTCGGTGGGTAATGGTACGCGTACGGCTTAGGTGCCGCCTTTTTCCCTCTTAGGTGCCATTCATCAGCGAGATTATGTCGCTGCCGTGGAAATATGCTCGGCACGCCGGTGCTGCGGGGAAGGGCTCATGTTCCAATCAGAGCAATATTGCTTGAACAGGTGGCTTAAGAAATTGAGAAATAAATAGCAAAACTTATTCAAATACTCCCGCTTCGCTCGCAACGAAACAATGCGCAGGGGCCGCTCGTTGGTAGGGGGCGAGAACTAATTCCGTTCGCCCACGCTCGTTTTGTGGGTGTGTAAGCTTCTGCTGCGTGCGTCATCTTTAGCTTGCAGGAGGTAGGAAGGCAAATTTGACGGGAAATTTGGAGCAAATTTTCCCGTCCGCCGGTAGAGACCGAAACCGTGGCCGTCTAGCTTCCATCGTGAGCGCACAGATCGTGCCGCGATAACGCGCGGATTGGCGTTTAAACAGGACAAATTGGCACCGGCGCGCAAAAGTGAAGCGAGCGTGTTCAGTCGAGTGGAGGTGGAGTTTGGGAAAAGTTGAAAAAAAAAACGAAAAGAAAGAAAAAACCTGTCCCCAGCAGAGAGCGAGTCACCCGACCGACCGACGGTTGGCACATCATCGCCAGTGACAAACTTTTCCAATTCTTCAAAATGGCCCACCGCACCGCAAACGCACCCCTCCACCCCGGGCACTCGAGTGGCTGCTTCACGGAAAAGTGATGACAAATCGATCCGGAGATTACCGACGGCTTTCCCGGCGGGTGCCGACGCCGGTCGAAGGTAGCGGATAAGTTCTCCCACGAGGCACACAAAAGAGCTTGCGCTGAAAAGAAAGAAGGGGAAACATAAAAAGAAAACCCACTGGCCGTGGTCCTTGCGCTCGCTCGCGCACACGAAACCAGAAGTCAGCTATCTTGAAGTGATATCTCATCGTGGCACGCTGACGAGCAGACTGGGGGTGGAACTTGCCATCCGAGGCAACGTCTTAAGTGTAGGTCAAGAGCAGAGCAGAGCAGAGTCGAGCCGAGCAGAGCTTGGCGAACATTTTTCAGTGAATAAAGCGTTTAGAGAAGTTCGGCCCCCACGGGGCGTTGGGCGATGTTGCCGGTATCATAACTTTCTCTTCGTTCACCTCCCACCACCCACACACATTCCCTCGTTCGGAAGCACGAATGATAAGTTTATTTCCGCCGGCAGCTTTTCCGAAACCGATGCCGGGAACCGATGGCTTTCAGGGAAGGGCAAGAATTTCCCTTTCGCATTTGTTTGTTTCGCTTTCGGATGCCCGCCTGTCCGAAGATGGACAAGAACCCTGGTGTATGTGTGTGTGTGCGTACGAACGTTAGATCCTGGAAACCACCAGCTCCTGACCACCGGATGATTGGAGTTGATTCGGTCCGGGCAAGTGGTCCAGTGGTTGTTGAAGTGACCCAAGAGCCGTGCCCGAGACTTCAGGACGAAGGCCAACCGTTTATCGGGACAAAACTTCCCAATTCGAGGCATGCGGGAGGCCATCAACCCTTGCGCCGTAACGGGCGGAGAGGTTGATCAGTCGATCGTGCTTGCGGGGCTGTTGGGTTTTTGCGCGTGGGTAAGCGTTTCTTTTATCGCTTCTCGCTTTCGAGAAGGTAAATTTGGACGGGGGTATAAATCTTGAATGATTTACTCGTGCCCGTGCGGTTGATGCACTTCTGCCCGGTCGGTGGTGCTTCAGAGTTCGCTGGAGGTGCCTTTTCTGAGTCTCGTGCACCCACGAACAACTCTCGAGGGTCGGTGTTGGTTTTGAAGTGGTGGTATTTATGCCAGACAATGTTGAAAAATCAAACTTTTGCAGTGCTTTTGTTTGCTCACAAAAAGGCATTTAGAAATGGTTCAACGTATTCATGATTTATCTTTATTATCGTTGTTGAAGATTAGACATCAATCCACGAGCTACTTCTGCTATTTAAAACGCTATAGAACGACTTAGGATAGCCCAGTTCGAGCAACTAAACTGCGACGTTTACGCCCGGGAAGTGTACCAGTTCATCTTCTCCACTCCTGGTACGGTTGAATTTATGGTTATCGAACATTGTTTCGTTTTGAAACATTTGCCCCGTGGTGCTGTTGCTTCGGCTGTCGTACTTTGAAACCCTCCAGCCCGTGCGATCGATCCGGTGTCCTTCGACATCCCAAAGCATCCCTGCGAACTAGCCGGCTGGATGCCTGCAAAAGCGGGAGGCATAATCTTTATTGTGTTACGATGTGATAATCCGGCGTCTTTTCGGATTTAATGCTTGCACCAGCGACGACCGCACCAAACGAAGCCACGCCCGGGCCAACAATGGCACGCAGCGTCGCGAGAAAATGGCCGCTCGGATCCGTGATTTATGACGGCCGGTGTAATCGTCGGCCCCGGGGCAACTCTGGTCGGAACCGGCCAAAAAGTCAACTTCTCGATCACGCCGTTGGTTCGTCGATGAGGTTCACCGATGGTAGGTCCAATTCCAAAGGAAACAATCCCTCACAATCCTGCCACCCGCGTATCCGCTGTAGCTAGGCTTATTTCGACCGTTTGGCCTCGACCGTGCTGTGTCGGCTGGAGCACGGAGCCGAGCTTTACCACTGCACAGCTTTTCCCACAGCCCGGCTTATCCAGCGCCGCAAAAATGGAATGGGAAAGCCAAACGGCCAACCAGGCGAACGAATGTAAACCTTTTGCGTGCGGTTCGTCACAAAACGGGCGCTCGGCGTTGTGATGTTTTCGCACCGACGCACACATACTCTGGCCCGATGGTCCGATGGCCAGCCGGTCCCGGGCGCTGTTATCAATATTTTATGGCTAAGGGCGGAGAAAAGAAAATTAGCTTTCCTTCAGCATCGGTGGGTTTCGTCTGGCATCGTGGCAGTTGCCGGCAGAATGGAGCAGTCGGGCGTGAATCTGGGTCGGCGCACTGACGCGCAGGGATTGCGTTACGGTTTCAGCTTGTCCGTTTCGTGTGACACTCTGAGCCGTGCAATGTCCAACTACCGCGGCGAGATGAAAGGGTCTCCGGCGCTTGGATGGAGCAAGTTATGAAAAGATTAAACAGCTCGCACACGCTGTGGGTATGAAGTTATTCATTTTCATGGAGAAAGCTAGAAGGTCGCCATTTTTTTTAGGGTGTTCATTGAACTGATGTCTCTGAGTCGCAGGCAGCCATGCCATTTTGTTGACATGTTTTTTGGCTCGTCGAATGTCATTCAAAACGTCAAAAACGCTTGAAATAATCGAATCCTCTCGTTTTGTGGTTTATTGAGGCATTGTTATTGTAATTTCTTGCGATAACATAAATCGCCTGTTAAATAAACGATCCGGCGCAAAATGGCGCCCACAACACAACACGCTCGACAACGCCGCAAGCAGGATTATTAATTAATCATCACCCACCGCCCACAGCAAAAGTCAACAGCGATTGTTGGGGCTCCGTTATCGAACGATCTCAGCCGCCCACTCTCGTCAATGCTAATCATGATTGAATAGAAAATATATTTCAATTGATGTTATCATTTTAAAGATTTATTCGCCCATCGACATCGTCGCCAGCGCCACCCCAGCCCGCTGGCTGGTGCCGGGGATGACAAATGCTCCACCATCCGCGAGTGGGGTTTTGTCGAGCAAAAATCGCGCCGGAATCGCTTCTGTCGCGTAATGCGCTGCCGGCTGTTTGTTCAGCGCAAAGTGGTGGCGTGCGGGGGTGTTGGCTTCATTTTGTGCCAAATCCCAATTCCGATAAACCGCTTTACCCGTCACGCTCTTGCGCCTCTCGGGGTTTTGCTTTTTAGCGTTCGTCCTGAATCTAGGATCTTCTAATGCTTCGTTTTTTCTTCTCCTTCTTCGGAAACAAAACTCAAAACCCCCACCCAGGCATAACTCACTGGGGATATTTGAAGCACATTCGCAGATGCATTAATCACGTTGATTCATAGCGCCCGACGGTGTGATGAATGTTGTGGATGTAAATACATTAGTTAGAGCTCATTACCTCGGGAACGAAACCGCGTAGTGCGAGCGCTGGTACCTTAAAGCACCGGTACCGTTTCTCTGCCTGGCTGGCACGGGCTCTTGTCGGCTTATCGATGTGCTGGGCGTGAAAGGTGCGAGTTAATTATGAAACCGTATGAGCTGATGCGCCGCAGGACAGCTAGCATTACCGGTGGATTCCTTCACACCGTGGCGGGTATTCAGCGAACGGCTGCATCGCGTGATGCAGGCGGGTGAATTATAAATTAGTGTTCGGAATGGCGTGAGTTATGGTGGGCGGATTATTACTTCGTTGCCGTATGATTAACGGAAGGATTTCGGGCGGCATTATGTTGTCGTTTTACGTAGGCTATAGAATAACTGATTTACGACCACGGCTCTGCGGCTCAGTGCAAGGATATGGGATCATTAATGATGGTTTTTTTTTTACCAATATTGCGCCCATTGTAGTTTTCATGCTGCTGCTGCTGCTGCTGCAGCTCCATAATCCAACAGCTGTAGCTGTGGTTTTGCTTTGTTTCCAATCATTTTTATGGATTAAAGCGTAATGATAATATTCACTGTAGGAACACACCTGTTGTGATAACCTTTTCCATAGTGAAAATTATTAATTTCTCGTATATTTTTGTGCATGTGCTACAAAAAACCAAGCTGTATGAAATCGAATTTGTATGATGTGAAAGCATGGATGGACCCAACCGCTTTAGCTTTCCAAATTTCCGGAATTCATAAGCAATAGAGATGGGGTTAGCGTCGGCCAGCAGACGCGGGCTCCATAATTTATGGAAAAACGTCTATCTCCTTGCTTCAGTTTTTACGGCACAGTTTATTACCTTGCAACATTTGGGCTTTATGTCCGCGCCGCACGATGGTGTGGAATCAAATGCAATTTATCATAAATTCTGCCATGAAAAGTGGTGAACACGGCACTGGCACTCCTTGCGCGTCGGTTGACCGCGCGCTTTAGGGCTTCGGTAGTCCTAACAGCGCCCATAACGCCCAGTCGGCCCCGAGCCGCATCAGTCAAGATATGGGAAACAGTTGTTCTGGGCGATTGCTGAAGATTGACGCGTGACAGTTTGTCTCGTTTTAGTAGGCATTGGCTTTGGGGCCATCAAAACCGATGACACATTTGCGACAGCCTGTGAAGATGCTTTTTTCTCCACCCTTTTTTTACTCAGCAACGGTCTATAAACTGATACCAAAAAATACGGCACGGCTACTCCATGGTCTGCATTTGAAGGGACATGCCGTTGTCTAGTACGTGATGGATGATGGTTGGAGATTTTTTTTTATTGTTGAAAATCGAAATGAAAATATTATGGCAGCACGCACAGGGTGGCGTAAAAATGTGGAAATGGTTGGCATTTTCATCACTATTTTACGATAGTTGTTCGTTGGGGCAATAAAAACGCATGTGAAATTCGCAATTAAACTGATTTTAAAATGACCCTTCCGAAGCCGACCTGTGGAACGTAAATTTGGTTGTCAAGCTTGCCCTCCCCATAATCATAGCTTGCAACAAAACTGCTTGCCGACAAATCTCACCCGATGAAGGACACAAAGCGTGCAGACGGTGCAAACAAAAAAAAGCCAAACAAACGCTTTGATTACTGCTTATAAACGTACCGCTTTGAAGGTAACCTTAGATTTGCCCTTACCGAGCACCGATTTCTTTAGTTCGTTCGCTAAAATGGCCCTCAAAAGCAAACGCACGAAAAAAAAACCCGATAGCCCTTGGGAACGCGGTGGGCACGAGTTAATTAAAAACGTAAATTGGGTTCCGATAAAGTTAGGCGAAAGATCGACAACCCCCCGGACAGTCGCCGCCGGGCGCCGAAGTGGCCGTGTTCCGAACCGGCAAAAGGCGGCCCGTTCCGCTACACGCGTCAAATTAGGGCCGGCACGCCGAACGGACTCGGGCGCGCCTTCCGGCGGTTCGCTCGAGCGTTGCTAATTTAATTTTCACCATCGGATTTCCTCCCCCAGGGGGGGGGGGGGGCGGTCTTCTGCGAGGCCGCGGGCCCAATCGCGTCGTAAAGTATCGCTTACCTGCTCATTAAATCCCGTAATGAACCTGAAACCGGGACCTGGTCGCTGGTTCATCCTTTTTTGTTTCTTTTTCTTCTTCCTCTGCATTCAACCGAAAGACAACCACCGCTCGAAGCCAGCGGCACCGGCTGGTTTTGTCAGTTCGAGATGGGTTCGTGAAGTGGCTTGGCGAATCGATTCCAATCGAAATCAATGCTAATAACCTCCGGAGTGGCACTTACATCTGAATGCGATCGAAAGGAGCGGAGATGAGCGCGGTTCCGTTGGGTTTGTTCACCGGAAAACACGAAACAGAAAATAGGCACATAAATTCCCACCTACAAAAATTATGGGCAAATGAACGAATTTGAATTACGGTACGGTCGAATCATTTATTTTCTCCCGATACGGCACGTGCAACCCCTTCGCATTGTCATGTTGGAGCTGTTTTCTTTAAGATAATAGAAATAACTTTAACCTACTAAAGCCATCTTCTGCGTTGAAAATAGTATCTCGCGAGTAAAAACCTCAAAAAAAAAATACGGTACTAAATGCGACGCAAGCCTTCTTCCCGCGAGCATCCCTTGCGGATGGGAATGGGGCGCACGGAGAGGAGGTCAATTATCTTAACCTTGGTGCAATTTAAAGGCTAATTTGAACACATCGCTCCACCGTCCCGGACCCCGGTGTGCCGAATGATAAAACCTGTACACTGAACACTGTAACGCTCGGTTGCGCTGAAACACAAAAGAACCCGCGCATACCGCCAACAATGGAGACGCCCGGTGTTTTGTACCATCCATCTTGGGGCGCAAGAAAGAACGCCCGTACATCCCCTTTTTTCCGGGATTCGGCCCATCCCGGAGGCGCATAGAGACCCTCTCGGCTGAGGCACCGAGCGGCATGATGGTAATTGGCGGCGAAAAGCAACCAACTTTTGGGCCGTGATTTAGATGGGTTGTCAGAATGTTAAATTTCGTGTACCATTCCGCGGACGCGACCGAAAGCCTTTTCCCCACCGGGACGGTCGGTCGTGGCCATCATCGCTTGGCAAACAATCAGCCACACAAGCTGGGGTCAGGCATGGTGCGGAGGTTGCGGCCGGCTCCGGTTTCCGGTTCCCCGGGTGTCCATTAGTTTCGGTGCCGGGCCGCCGAGCATCTGGCGATGAAAGCTGCCGGATAAAATTGAATTTATTTCTCGTTACATTACATTGCTGGCTTTATCCTCTCGTGGGAGCTGGCCGAAGAGGGGGAGGAAGGGGGAGCTACGGATAGGCAAATAAGAAGGGGCGGTTATGGTGACTGGCGGCCACCGACCTCCCGGATTCGGCCCATCCCCCCGGACCGTTACGGTCGATTGTTGCGCGCGCGAAAAGTTTGCCACAGTGTCCAACTTTCGTCTTGTATGATTTTGTGTGGGAGCTTGCTTTTTTTTTCTGTGAGTTCCCTCTCCCCTCGTTTACTACGTACTAACTTCCCTCCGGTCCGGTCAGCGCACCCCAAAAACAAAGCTTCCCCGGTTTGGCGACCCGTGTTTCGGCTGGATCCGTGAATGGATGGATGCTGTCGTCGGAAGCATCCGGCTTCCTTCTTGACCGTCGGCCGTGACGTACGACGAGGGTGAAGGGTGAGCAGAAAAGGGGAGCGGGAGGGTGGGGATTGAGCGGACAGACAAGAGAAAAGTTACACGTCGGCCAAGCGAGCAGAAGCGAACCCTACGGGCCCTACGGTTTGACAGCGCTGGCGATGACGCTCGGGGTGGGTCTTTTGGGATCGGGGTACCGAAACCGGTCCTGGAAATGGCGAAGCGGAATCCGTACGCGCCATGCCCGTAAGCTCACGGGGCTCAGTGGGGTATTAGAAATCAATCAAACCCGCTCCACTGATCGGTCCCTGGGACCCCCCCAAAAAAAAAAAAAGAGAAAAAAAAACCCTCCCGATCGCCGAACGCCTTCGGGATTAGTTTGTTGTGTCGCCGGACGGCGAATGGGCGAACCGAAAATCCATTTCCGGCCCCCGGTTCGTCGGTCGTAATGGATGTGAACTGATCTGCTTGCGCGGGTGGTGTGGGTGGGTGAATGGAGTCGCGAGGAACTTCGCAAGAGGTGTTGTGTTAATAAAAATGGTAAAACGACCGACCGACCGACGGACCGGTTTTTTTTTCCGAAAGGACGCAACTAGACGACAGATAAATGGGAACCCTGGGATTGGCACAGTTGGAAAAGTTTGCTTTTTTTTGTTTTGTTTTGTGTTTGTTTCTCTTCTCCGAATCTTTGTTTCTCTCTCTCTCTTTCTCTTTCTATCTCACGTGCTCTTGCGCGCCGTTGCGCGCTTCCTGGTGTAAGAGGAGGTGAAAAGTTTCTGCGAGGTTGCCTTGCGTGCTGGCTTTCCGGGTGGCTCGCAACCGATCGATCGATCTTCCGGCTCACGTCCATTACAAATCACACATACAGCGCTTTTTATCACCTTTTCGTGTTTGCGTTACGTGGCGCACCCGGTAAGCCCCTAATGGGTGTCACTTTTGTCGAGAGTATTTTTCCCTGTAATTGGTGGGTGAGCAACAATTACACCGGGGCTTCTAAGGAGGAAGCCATTGTGGGCGATCCTGTTGACGTATCCCCGGGCCATGGAGATGTGTGTTTGTGTGATGAAACGGATGCTCTCAAGTCCTGGCATCCATTGCCAAGAGTCCATGCTTATTCGATTGTTGCATTAGCTGCATAATTAAGGGTGTACCTTTTTTTTTTTGGTACTTTCAGTGAAACAGTCCAGCAGTGGCGGAAACCGAACGAAAACAAAAATAAATTAAATTGATCCCGTTCTGGGTTTTCTTTTACCCACCGTTTCTGTCCCCTCGCTCTCTCTTGCCAAATCAATCCGATGGGGTGAAAAGTTTTTCGATTAATGTGAAACTTTCGCTCGAGTGTATCGAACGCCGCGCACGATCTGTAAAATTCCCTCCCGGGGGTTTTGCTGTCCCACAGCGCCACCCATCGGAACGCAATCGGTTTCCGATGTTTAGGGAGCCTTCAACTTTTGACTGTAACTTTCGATTGCAATTCGAGCGGAGAAACGCCGGGAATTGGATGCAAAAGCGCACCTCACAGCCACAGTTCGATGTCTTTCGCCGTGGTCCATGGAGATGGAAAGCTTTCTTTGGGAAGAAGGCGAAGAACGGTAACAAGGATGGTTCGATGGCTTGTTGGGAGGGAAATTTCTTGCACTGTGCACATGTGCACCGGCGTGCGAAACAGCATACGGAGAAAGTTTTTTTCCCGGAAACTTCCCAACGCTCGCGCACCAAAAATAGCCGATTTGCTTTCCCTGTCACGCGCAGAAAGTGAGCGACAAAAGAAAAGCGAAACAAAACAAAAAAAAACAACTTTGATTAGCTATATTTTCATGGGCAGCATTTAATCAATTTTCATATCGCCAAAAGTTTGGGAAAGCGTTGACTTCACATCCAACCCACCCCCAAGGGAGTTGGAAAAAGGAGCAAACTCGACGAGTGATTTGCAAATCCCTCGAGCATGATCCCAGGGCTTCATGCATTTTTATTTGTTCCCCCCCTTTTTTTTTCTTTTGGTCGCGTACAAAACTGTGCTCCAAACGGGTTGTGCTTGGTGTTTTCTTTTCCGCGCTCGCTCGCTTTCGGTGCCAAGCCACGTGCTGAGCTCGTGTTCGCTTCGGGGAAGTTTCCTTAAGCACGTAGCACGGGACCAGGATCAGCCGGGCTTGCCAACCAAGTTCACCCAAGTTTTTCCGCTCCACGCGCGTCTGTTTGGCATTAATCATGTAAAATTATTGTACACGCCGCCACCGCCGAAGTTTGGTGTGAAGTGAAGCATTATCTGCCATTTAAGCCAGTTTACCAGAATCGAGCGAGCGCGAAAATGCTACGGAAGCACTACGTACGGTGCTGGCTGCGCGAGCAGTTCATAGACACCGCTACCGACATTAAAGCTCGTTTTCATCAAAAATCAATGAAAAGAGAAGACAAATCGGGGCCCCTTACCACGGCCGGCGTGGTATCGAACGTGGTTGCATCCCTCCACGGATGGTGGCGGTCGTAAATTCAGCCCAACACGGCGCTTCAACCGTAACCGATCCCCCCCCCCGGCAAGGCTCTGGGCCGGGCGATCGTGTAGCGTAAAGTAAATACGTGGCAGAGATTAACAACTGCAGCTTACCGTAAATGAGTTATGAGCCGCCTTCCGGCCGGAGTACGGGCCGGCTGGTTCTGCCGGTCCGGTGATTTGATATGCTGCTTTTTATCAACGCGAGCGCATGCGATGATTAATGGTCGACTGATGGACGTGGGGGAGGTGCGTGGGAGTTTTTCCGGGGGGTGTACGCTCTTCCCCAGAGCGGTGGCAGAGTGTTCGTCGCGGGCCAGCAGTACGGGATGTGACACAATTTATCTTGTCACTTCCCCATAAAGCCATTGAGGTATGACGATCGCAGACACGACAGCGAGGGAACGGAATTTTAACGCTTTCAACGTATCACAAAAGTGGCACCGATCGCGTCGAAAGGTGAATTTCATTTTCGGCTGCTGCAAACGTGACGGTAATTAAGATGTAGTGTAAACATTTTCTCTCGCCCGCCAAACGCCCGCCACGCGGACCTAATTACTTCCGGGGTCGGCGACGAAGTTTCTTCGCACGCCTTCAGGCATGATATAGGGCAGCTTAGTGGCCGGTTCATTCGGTGCGCTCGTTTTTCCGAGTGGATAAATCTACCACGTGGCCAGTCCACGGGTGGCCATTACAAATTCCATTCGTGTTTCTGAATGTGTGCCAGGTGTGAGTCCGCGGAAAGGGAAAACCCAAAAAGAAACTGGCACTCGGAAAACAAAACAAAAAGACACAGGCTCATCAGCGGCGCTCGGGGAAGTGTCCTGTTGGCATGTTGTCACCACCGGGCCCAAGACAAACATGGAATAAATTATGGCACAGGCAAGGTGACACCACCCCGGAACGTGGACGTCACGCCGAGCGGTGTAATTGGGAGATTATGAGACCGGGAAAGAAGCAGAACCGAGATTAGATTGTGCTCTTTTGCGAGCGCTTTATCGGCGGCTCTCGGTTAAGCTGCGTCAGTTCGCGGTTCGCTGGGTGCTCGTGCCGAGCTTCATGATTAACTGTTTGCTCTTGTTCTTTTTTTGTTCGTTTGCTCATCTCAAGGATGCACTCATCTTGCTGCGAAGTAAACCGTGACACGGCCACGGTGTCATTCGTTTCGCCATCAAACGCATTAAAACGCTCATGTGTCTTTGCGTGGCGCTGGAATAAAACCTTCCAAGAAACGAGAAGTAGGACCGTCCAACGCGCTCGGGGACGTGTTTTAACGGGAACTCATGTCCCTTAAGCGCGGCATTCGCTTCGTAAATGCGTCTCTAAATGCGACGAATTGTAAGGACGGAATGCGTAATGCTGGAATCGTATGTCTGCATCCAGCTTAAGCACTCACCCGTTAGTGTCTCGCAGGGGTTTTACGGTGTTTTTGTAACGACCCCGAACACAGAAATGCAATTAATTCCACGCAAACCTAACCTATTTCGATACGCTTGCGTCTAAATTGCAACATTTTTGTCGTTCGAATTATCCAAAGCGAATGCGAACAGGTTTTTCATTAAGTTTCGGGCGCGTTTAGGAGCAATCCATCGACCGCCGCTCGTGCTCGCGTCGGTCAACGTCCTTTTTTGGTCCCATTTCAGGGCAGTGGGTTTATTTGGCCAAGTGGTAAAAACAAACCACCACCCTTTCGGCAAATGGCGCTCAGTTTAGCAATCGTACAGCAAACCAAACGACTCCGCATTTGGCTTTGGTTTTGAACGAAAAGATGAGTTGAACGTTCGTGGCTGAGTAGTTTTTTTTCTCTCTCTCTCTCTGCCCTTCTCGCTTGTGTCGATCGTAATTCAAAGCACATTTCACGGTTTGCACCCACGCTTGGGGGGAAGGATTTTTAGGCGGCTCCGGTGCTTATGATGAATTATTTTACGAATCGCATTCCAATCCCCGTGCGCTGCGTGAAAATCCCTAGAGGTCGTTGCAGTGGGGATTAATTTAAGGTAATTTGATATGGAAAAAAAAATCGGCACATTATTCGAACGACACAATCATTTCCACTGCACCCATCCTGTGGTGGAAGTTAAAAGTCAATTTTGTCAATGTTCCGTTGCTTTCACTTTCAGCTTTGCAACACTCATTCCATTCGGCCGATGTAACGGCAGCCGGCAGCTCTTATCGTCGGCATAACGCGCCAAAGTCGATCTGGATGGAATATTATTCATTTTATTAACCTTGCAAAAGTTAAGGCGAACCCTCGGGGGTGGGATGGAAAACCCTTCGCATGGTTGGTTGTACTGCAAGGGGGTGGGGGGGGGGGGGACGATGAAGGAAGCAGAATAAAACTTTTTCACGACTTTTTATCCCGCCCAGCCAGCCCTGCCGCTGCCCACAATAACGTCTTTTTTTTTGGTTTGTGAATTATGAAACAGCACAAAAAGAACAAAGCGCACGAGAGTGGGAAAGAGAAGCAAAAAAAAACATAGAACCGGTCGCGCCTGAAAGCAAACTTTTCCGAAGGGATTGCAATCCTTTCGAATGAAATTTCATTCTCGAGAGCATTGTTGTTTGTTGTTGCGCGGGAATGAGTGGAAGCAAGAAAATAAAACGCACGCGTTCAAGCGCGAGAGTGAGAGGAAAAACGTGAATCTGTAAATCCCCCTAGTTCCCAGGCGCTGGGGCCCGTGGGAGGGGCTACTGAACGGGGGAGGGCGAAAAAAAAAAAATAATAATACATTTCAGCGGCACGGATGAAAGATGAATGAACAACGCCCGGCACGGGCGTTCGGTGGCAAGTTTTTGCCCTTGCCCATTGATTTATTTAGATTTTATGCCACCCGCTGGCCAGCTGGCCGAACAAGGCTCCGAACAACACGGCCGCGGTCCACGGTCGCTTTTTGCACAAACCACACAATGGAATGGAGTGAAAATACGAATCCTGGTAATGGTGATTGCGGACCAAACGTGAGGGATAAGCCAAATGGCAATGCACCGCCACTCAGCTCACGGCCATTCGATTGATTCTTGAAAGACTCTTGGGGCGCTTTTTCTTTTTCCTTTTTTTTTGTTGGTATTCCTTGCAACTCGTTGTCCCATCGCGTGATAACCGCATTAACCTCGCTCGAACGCAACCAGAAGGGAAATTAATGGAAAACCGCCAATGGACTACTACGTTCGTTCGCTCTAGTAGGCGATGATTTCCATCTTCATTAACGCCGACGACTTGATTGGAGCAGCATCAACGGAAGAAAATATGGCTCGAAGGGTGGCCACCACCGTGGTGTGGATCGATCGGGAACCATTTTCCGGGCGTATATAATTCACATTTTTGCTGCCTTTCTTCGTTGCTTTTACTTTGCTTTGTTTTTTTTCCCACAACAGGCCAAAAACACCGAAAACCCCTCTGCTGGTGAAGTTTTCCCGTCGGTTTTGATGGGCAAGTTTAATTTATTCAGTGCCTTGCAGCATCACGGCGGTAGATGATTTGGCGTGTTCGGGAAAGCGGGTTGCAAAGTGTTGTCCAAAAGTTTTCCCTCATTCCACTCGAGGCGCTGTTGGCGTTCGTTCTCGTGCCTGGCACCTGCCGGTAGTCAGGACAACGAAATGCAAACTTTTGAAGGTGCTTTGAGGGCGGCTGATGAATGGCGCTGGGGAAAGACGCTGGTCGGGTTTCGGGCGCACGAAACGGAAGATGAAAATTCCACCCTGGATCGGAAACATTAGAAACCGGCGGTGCCGAGCAACCCGGCTGACCGGTTTGTGTGGTTACGTTCAATCGGACCGGTCTCTGGCGGCGGTGTGGTGCTACAATCTGAACTAATAATTATACCTGTTACTTTCCATCTGTCCATCATTTGCATTGGTGTTTGTATCGTGCCCAATAATGGGTGGCTTTGAGCGGCGTTTTTGCATCCGATTTAACGACGAACATTTGGTTTTATGGCGCATCAGGAGCAGCATCAGCAGCAGCAGCAGCAGCAGCAGAAACCGCAGCAGTGGCAACAGCTGCATAGCAACAGGCCTCAAGGGCCACCGGTGCAGGCGAATGTTCCAGCCCACTCCCAAATTCCCACGGGCGCTACAATCGGTACAAGCGTCGATATAAAATTGGCATATCTGCCGTGCTCGGTGCTCGGTACCGACGGTGGTGGTTGAAATTTAGAGCAGCAATTTAGCCGCCGGTCGGTTGGGCAATGATCCGACTTTTACGAGGCAGATCCTTCCACCGCCAGCGCGGAGAGTCGCTGCTTTACGACCGGCGATTGTATTGATAAGGCGGTAATCCGAAGCGCAAACGGCCCCGTTCGATTACCCGGTGCGGTGGCGTTGGTGTAATATTTTATACGGTTATGGAAGCAGCTAAATCACACGGCGAGCGTAAATGCTTACCGAAGGGCTTACCCGTTTACCGTGGCCAAGGTGGGTTGTTGCGTTTTGGGAGGAAAATGTGCGAGCTAATGCGGTGGTGAGGTGCAGGTGTTTTCCACGAACTCAATAACTCGAAGCGGAACTGCGTACTCACGGGCATTGAATTGTGGCTTGCTTACTACAATGGAAGAGCAATTCTCGCCCGTATCGGTCTCTTCTGCGTCGGATCGGTGCCATTTTTCAATTTGCGATCGCTAATGCGATATTATTACGTGTCACCAGAAAACGTGGCCTACTGAGGCGGCGAAGATTTAATCATACTCGTAAAAACGGCAAAAGCCCAATCAAAGCAACCGTAAAAACGCATAAATTGATTCGTTCCCACCGAGAGCCAGGACGACGAGCTGAAAAGGAGCGATACGACACGGGCCCCGTCGAAACGCGATTGTTTACCACGAGATAACGAAAATCCGATTGAGACATGTCGATAAATAAATCGGTCCGTCGGCGAGCGAGGTCCTTTTGTTTGCCGCTCACCCACTCATATATCCCCCGGAGGGTGGGCTCGAAGGAGTGTAAATTAGGATCGAATTTATGCTTTACATCCGCGTACAAATCACTGGCTCGAGTTCCGAGGGACCGTCCAGTTCGCTACCAGCGCGCCGGCACGGCTTCGTTTTCGCATCCTTGCTTTACAGCTCGCCAGCCGGTGGTCAAACTGTCACCGAAACGGACCGGAATCCTTTTTCTTGTTCGCCGCTAATTTATTGGTCGTAAGACACAGACCGAACGGGCCCCAGCCTGGTGGCCGGGTTTTGTTTGCTCGCTTTCGCCCACTCGTTCATGTTTATTGGTGGGTGTTGCCCGGCAAAACGGTGAAGTGGCCATTCGCACCGGGAAACGTTCGCCGTGTGGGCTGGAAGGTGATTTTTTGTTTCGCAGCACGAGACCCTTTCGAGAAACTTTACTGTCCACCTTAGCGGACCGACCGAGATCGCCTTGACGCGTTTCTGTGATGGAAACCCAACCACGGCTGTAAAGGCACGACCGGTAGGACGACCGGAGGATAAATGGGAAATGCGTTCAAATTGTGGTCGAAAATCTGATTTGATTAGATTAGGCGATGGCCGGTAGTTATCGGGGCTTTTTTTTCTCTCTCTTCTCAAAGCACAGCCAGCCTGTTTACGAGGTCGGATTCACGGGTTCGCTTAAGCTTGCGTTAAATGAAAAGGACAAATCGCGTAGCCTTCATCAAAACCGATTGGCCCCCTTTTTTTCTCGTACCATTTCTGATTTTTTGACGACCGTGCGTACGCTTCCGGAGAAGAAATATTATCGTGCTTAAAATAAAGCTTACTCCATCCCACGTAAATGCCCTTCGCATCATTCCCCCCCACCCCCTACGAGTTCCACCTGTTAACCACCCTCCAATTTGTCAAAATTTGGTACCCTCACAACCTCCTCTCACCCACATGGCTCCCATCCAGCGAGCAAAATCTGGCCGTGCATAATTCAATCCGTCGGCGCAATAATTCAAAAGTAATGGAAAAAATGAAGCCATATTATCCCCAATGATTTGTCACGCCGTGCAACGCCGTGACTTTCGTCAAGCTGACCGGAACGCCCGGCCCCGCCAATGGATAGCAATTTGACAATGGAATCCATCCATGGACCATGGGCACGCCATTTTTACATGCTCCCGATGGTGCGCCCACTCCCAGTTCCCTGGCGGGTGGTTTCGACCTCCGAACCTGCCATTATTGCCCACCCACCCGGTGCCCGAAGAAAGCGAATAAGGTAAGAATTCATGGTTCACCGGGAGCCGCTCCGTACCTGTCGGACTTCGGCACCCTCGCAACGGTTTCGGTACCTCGGTACCGTTTCCCCGTTTCGCCTAATGCTAAACGAAATAGAAAATCATTTATTTTCACGCATCGACAAAACCGGTCCCTTTTTTGGCTGGCCTGACGCTCCAGTGCTGCTCGTCAGTGTCTTCGGTGCTTTTTTTGTTTTGCTCACCGGGAAAGGAAGCACAGAAGAACCGAGCAAGCGAGGTGCTCCTTGGCGTGTATCTCCGGTGGGCAATTTATTACGCCATGTCCATTATGCGGCGGTTCGCTCAAGGCACCGAGCACCATAAATGGACGCTGTAAATCATTTAACCTTGACCTTACGATTATCTACTGGGATAGCGGGAGGGAACTTGGGGGTTGGGGCGAAGCATCCTTGCAATGTCGTTCCCAAGATGGACGACGGCCCGTCGATGGCCACGGGCGAGGACATGCCGGCGCGGGCACCCGCTAAAGTGAGGTTATAAATAACGTGTTAATGTCGAAACAGATATCACGGAGCTTCGATCATGTGCCGTGTCCCGCGCACGGGAGACCATATCACGCGTTTTATATGCGTTTTGTTTGCCTTTGTTTTTGGCTTTATTTTATTGAGCCCTCGTCGATCCGCGACGGCTTATGGAAAATTGGGAATCTACGAGCCCTGGGGACGAGCATCGGACGACCGTTAGCTTTACTGGCGCGCGTATTTATGTGCGTTGCGAGTTCGCTAGACAAAACGTGGCAGCTCCCCGAAAACGTCCCACGAAATTGGTGACATACACTCAATTAAGCCCCCCTTTCCTCCACCCCCACCCCCCTCAGAACCCACGGGTGCGTTAGAAGTCGCACATTCGCCGGATGCCAGCTCGCCAGGACAGAGTAATAATGGCGAGTGGCTTCGCTGGAATGGTGGCAGTTAGCTTGAACGGCACCCCATTTGATGGCACCCCGTGACAAAGTTAACAATTTCAAGCCTTAACCGCCCAACCACCCACCTCCGAAAGACTCAACATTTCCAAGAGATCGAGGCTGTCCGGAAAGTGACAGCGCGGATAACACTAATTGCATTTCCTTCGCGACAGCTGGCGAAGATATTCACGAGCGCGGGCGCGTCAAACGGTGGCCATTTCCGGTCCGGTGGCGGGTGGTGCATTTTCCCACCGTTGCGCTGAATTTCATTAGCTAATTCTTCCGGTCGTCCGGATCCGGATGAGGCCTTTAAAATCGATTATCGAGGGCCACTTTTCGTCACTTTCTCACTCACTGCCCGCCCGCCCGCCGGCCAAACATGAACATGATGTTTCGCGATTGCGATTAAAATTAGACAACCACGGTTTCCCACTTGGAAGCGCTCGTTTCGGGTTAGTTTTGGCGCATGTTTTTCCCACCCACGCCCCCTGTCGATCGTTAGGTGGGTGGGTTTTTTTTTCTTTTGAGGCGGAAGCAGTATGGCCGGGAAAGCTTCAGCCCACCGGCCGTCCAATAAGCCGCCTGTCAACGGATCTGTGTCTGTGATTTTGGGCTGGATTAATGGCCATTTTTTTTCTTCTGTTTCTTCTTTTGCCCTTCGAACCGGCGAAGCTATCAAGCGCGGTGTGATGGCGCTTGGAAGAAAAACCAGCAACACATTCGAATGTTATTTACATGCAAATAAGGAAATTAATGTAAGCTTCACTTCGTTCGATATGTGCCTAGTATTTTTTCTATCGCTCTCTCTCTCTCTCTTTCTCTCTCTCTCTCTCTCTCTCTTTGTTTCTCTCTGTTTCTCTCTTATCTGCATTCGCTTCCACGGATGGTTTCGGGGAACGGTGATGAGTATTTTCGTGGTCCATCCGGTCCTGGGGCATTCGGATCGCCTACGGATTGCCTATGCTGTGTACGGGTGTGTGTGTGTGTGCGAGAGCACGAAAAGGCTCGTTTAGGAGACAAATGTTCGAAATGTTAATGCCTTCGTTTCCTTCCTCGCGCACAGCTTGTTTCGGGTCTTATCTGCGCCTTCTGCCTTCCGGGGCCGGGGATTTCGAGCAAGTCAAGATGAAAGCGCTCGGCGGGATAAACCGGGTGCCCTGGTGGTGTGGGAAGAAGAGACCGTTTTAATGGAGGAGTGTGGCCGACCTAATGAAATGTAAATGTTTCTGGTGCTGGCGAGAATTAAAAGCCTCGCTAACGCCCCCGCGAGCGATCGCCGCAGCGTGAGGTAATGGAGAACATCACGGGACAAGGGGTTTTTCTTTTTTTGTTTTTGCGCATTCCTTTAAGCCATCGTTCCTGAACATTTGCGAGCTGGCCACCGAGGCGTGCTAATGAATGCGAGCGATGGTGGAAAGAGAAAATAGACCGGAGTGGGTTTTGCATTCGAAGAAAGGAAGCAAACTTTGGCCCTTAAAATGCCACAATCGGAAGTTCATCAGCAGGTTCGAGCATTTTTATTTTGCCGCGCGATATAACGCACTCGTACCCGTTCGGGGATCTAGAATTTCGTGTGTTTGGAAACATATTTTCCGTGCATCGTTACGCGGGTTAGTACGCAGAACAGCACCCACAAAACGCAACGTGCCATTCATAATTCCATTGATTTGAAGAATCGCTAAATTTTGCGTTATTTCGTTAGCGAAGTTTACGGCGACGAGTGGCAAAATTTCGGTCGCGGAATTCGGTGGGTTGCCGCTTTTTTTTTCTTCCCCGGCCTGGCGTGGTTTTTCCTGCTTTTCTCACGCAACGTCACACTTGCGGCAGATCAGCAGAAGTCAGCGAAAAGTTTTCACCGAAAACAGTCAAATTGCTGCAAATTTTATTAACGTTCGAGCGGTGGCGTTTTGGGAAGCAGTGTTTTTTTTCTCTCGCGTGTCTGTTTTTCCCGCAAACTTGAAAGCTCGCGTTTGTGAATGTTTCGTAATGGAGAAGCACATTTCCACGCAGGTAAACGATTGTAGTGGGTAGGTGGGAACACTGATTGCCGTTCCTGCGGATGTGTCTGATGGCAAACATGTGCGGCATGCCCTTGAGCTGGTGAAAAATCAACCGTGGCGGTTGAAGCTGTTTTGAAATTTAATTTGATTTCTTTCTCTCTCTCCCTCTTACGGTGTTGAAGTACGTGCAGACATACTCGCTATTGATGAGCGATTGTTAGCAGGAAATGGGGTTTGAATTCTCATTGAAGCAGCTTCAGGGCACCGGAACGAAAGAGCAGCTCAAAAACGGAGTGAAATTCCAATCGTCAAACGGAAAATTCCCACAAAGCTACAGCAGAGGGTGCAAGACTCAAGAAAGTTCGATAGCGGTAGCAAATAAAAGAAAAACGATCCGTGAAGGGTGAAAGTAGCAAGGTCGCAATCATGTGTGCAAGAATTCATTACAACGGGCTGTTTGGTTTCGCGCGTGACCCGATTGAGCCACTGTCACAACCCTACGGAAAAGGGGAAGATCGCAATAAAGCAGCGCTTCAAAGGGTGGCACAACTCGTCGGTGCCGGGATTTCAATACAATACGCCCCGGATCAAACACGCCTCGTGGCCATTCTAACGAGCCATCGGTTCTAACGAACGGCACACCACTGACGCAATCGACCTTCGCGCGAGTGAATAACAATTTCGCGAACGCGAAATTGTCCTCGCAAACAAATAACGGCGTGTTACGAGTCGTGACCGGCCCCGTTGCGGTGCCACGGAGTTCCGCGAAAGCGCGTTCAAGGGGCACGCGACCTGAGTCTGGGCTTATTTTCTACGCTCGATTGTTTTGCCAACAGGTTATTGTTTTGGTGGCGGGAACTAACTCTCGCTGATTGGGCGTTCGGTGAATCGGCCATTCAAGGTGGCTAACGATCGTTGTAACGATGTCGATGGTCATCGATGCGATCGGCACTTCAGGAAACAACTTATTATACCTTTAATCCCTAGTTACGGAAGTCAATTGGAAGCTCGTGTTGTTCCCGAGAGTGTTGTTTTTTTTGTCGGGAAATCTAGCATTTTTGCTTTAAACATTTACTGCTGCAAGAAGTTCTTAGCTTAAAGATGTGTACCGTGAATGCCTCCAGCCGTGGTTCACCTCGATCAGTGGCCGGGACTTTCAGCATAATGAATTCCCCCGTAAAGACGGCCCTTCAACCGTATGGATACCACCGTTTGTGGGTAAACTTTCCACCTAACGAACTGTAAACGGACCGAACGGGTGTGTATGGGAAAGTTTTCCCTCCCGACAACAAAGTCGCTGCCGAGGGCCGCTTGATGGACCCGACCCATCATCAGAACCGGGCTAGGGAATTGAATGGCATATTGGTAGTTTATGTAAAGTGTCAAATTCGCATCCGGCATTTTCTCGTTTAGCCATTCCACCTAAAAGGTGCTCTCCCTCAGCTGGGGGTTTCGGGACAGGTATCGCACCGGTGCCGGAAAAACCCACCTCCCAGTGGAGCTAATCAACGGCGTGTCGTTGGCATAGGGACGATTTGCGTAGGGACGACCATCGTAGGGCTGCCATCGTTCAGGAGGGCGCGTGTATCTGTTCGTGGGGTCGTGTTTTTTTTTGCTGCTTGGCGTCCCGGCGGGCGAATGTAGCACGTGTAGTGGGGCTTTTCCAGTTGTCCGAACACATCTGGTCACATCAAATCCGGTACCGCACCCAGAAACAGGACTTTTTGGGGCGAGTTTCGACTGAACACTGGCCAAAAATGTTCACCTGCTGGTGGTCGGAGCGGTTTGTCCGGTGGCGTTTCATGTGATAAGTTTGCTCGTGAAACTTTCTTCCTGTATTTTGAATGCGCTGGTGACGGTGACTATTTGCCGAGTGGAGCATTTCCAACACCCGATCAAGGCGTTTCATGACTGGGAGACGCGTAATTTAGTTTTAAGAAAAGCTGAAAACTTTGGCCGAAATTTGTTAAGGACAAAACAACTTGTTTCGAACTGCATAAATTCACAAGTAGCTGCGGATACTGTTGCAGTGACAGTCTTTGGGGGAAAAAAGTAGTTAGAGTTTTTGATAGACTTGATAGAAAAAGATAAAAACCAAGCCCACACTTTGGCACATTTTAGTTTTATCATATATTCATGGGAAATTATCGTCCGTTTAGGTACACGCGTAAAATCACACCCGTTGACAGGGAGAAAAGTCCACAAACGGGAGCGATTCTAGCAGGCCATGACTATTGTCTGTCAACACATTGCGCGGAGTTTAACGTTCAGCTAGGCCGCGCAAATGTCAATGTCAGCGACACACGTTGGTACAGCGATCCAGCTTTAACGAAATAAAAATAGAATCAAAATGTCTTCTAAACGGTTGCGAACGAATTTCCACACATCCACGCGCAGTTCCATCGGCGAATCCGGAATGTGTGGGCTCAATGTGGGCTTAGAGGAGATAAGTTATCGACCAAATGTGCGACCAATCTCGAAAAAACCCGACCCCAAGCCCATTGTTGGCGTCGAGCAACGGTTTTAGCCGCTTCGGGAGCATATTTCTTGCTTTCGTAGCACCACCGGAGCACCGGCATGGAGTGTTGCGTCAGCCGTGCATGAAGCGAAAAGTCAACTCCATAATTTCTTTTCCAAAGTTGGAACCACCATCGTGGACCCTTTCTCGATCGGTCCGGATGGCAGCGGGAGCTATGGCTTCGAAACCACCACGGAGACAGCCGTTGGTTGCGGAAGCCCATCTTCCTCCGGCTTAGGGGCTGCTTTTGTGACCCGGAAATGTGCCCCATCGGGCTGCTGGTGTGGGCTGGAGGGGAAACGTGCTGAATACCAAACATACATATTTCCATGTTGATCCCTTTCCTTGCAACGACACTGGGGCGAGGGATCTCCGGATCTTGTTGCGATTGTATTTTGAATATTAAGGTACGAATTTATGAAGCGGGTTGTACCTCTCGAAAAAACATGTTCCCTGTTCCGGGAGTGGCATCAGCTTCTAATGACAGCCGAAGAAAAAGCGAGTTTGTAAATTCAATTTAAGGAAGCACTCTTAATGAAGCCCTTTTCGGCCTCCCTTTTCACTGTGGGCTGAGTTGTGGGAAAGTGCGACATCAAAGGAACTCGGTGCGTGTGTAATGTTTACGTAAACACTTTTGCTCGTTGGAACGGCTTCTTCCATGGAGTATGGAGTAAGGGGTTTGGGAGCAAAAACATAACCCGTTTTCTGACGGAAACGCTTCAGGGCCACACAGCCGGGAAATAATCACTTCCGGGTCCTCCCACGCAGCGCTCCGATTGGCTAACAATAGCAATGGATGCGGATCATGTTAATTACCGGCAATGGTCAATTGTGCAGTCCGCGAACAATACGGCAGCTAATTGGATTAGGAAATTTTCCCGCAAATCAACAAAATATGGCTGTAATTTGCGGATGTGGCCCGGTGAGGGTGAGATTTAATAACGGCGTGATAAGAAAACTGAATTAGCCAAGGGGTGGGGATAATTGCGTTAGATACTGCTAGCATGAGTGCTGAGAAGCCCCACCAAGATGAAATGCTCGTTTATTTATATCTCCGCAGGTAAGCTCGCCTTTGTGGTGATGTGAGTGCGTTTAGCCGTTCATTTTGTGGATAACATTTATCATACGAAAGGAAAAAGTTTGCACGTTTGCACGGCACATTTCTTGCAGGCATATCAGATGGAGTTTTTCTTTTAATTTCAAACAACGGACGAATCATGACCCAAATAATTGCCTGACAGCGTTTTGTCATCGTGCAAGAAAGATTCCCTGCCCTGAAAGACCGCGGTTCCATTTATTCTTCCCCGCGCGCGATAATCAGATTCACTTTGTTTCTGGTGCCCTCGAGAAAGGCAAAGGTCACAAAAGCGAGCGATAAAAAAAACACGCCAGCAATGTTTTGTCGACACTGAGCCCTGTTGAAATATTTAATGTTTGCCATACGCGCTGGGCGTAGACCAGCGAACCGAACGAGTGGCTCAATAGTCCGCATCTCGAGATTGAATGGACATGGCCAGTTTGCTGACGGTATAAAATTAGATTTAACGTGACGGCATTGATTCGCCCGGGATGTGCACACCAACAACAACAACCGCTGAAAAGCTCGGCCCTCATCTGCTCTTCCGAGAGCCCAGAGTGCTGGGCAAGTCCACCGACAAAGTTAAGTCAATGTAAAGCTGATGGCAAATATCACCAGCCATGCTCCCTTTCACGCCGGTGGGTGGAAATGTAAGCCAAAAGAACGCCAAACCGAACGGCTGGCGCATTTTCGGGAAGCTAAAAATAATTTTCCTCAACAACCGGGCAAAGCAAGCGAGGCGCGTGATCAAAACACGTTTCGCTTACTTTTTTTTTGGTCTCCCACCCAACCCAAGCAGGCCATGACGTTCGTGGGAATGGGAGAGAACAAGGAAACATCTCGGAAGTGGCGCCTGCACACACACACACAAACACACAGCTATTTGTCGCGTTGGCATTGTGCGCTTAGAGAAGATAAACTTTCCACGAAAATAGAATAAAACGTTCCATCCCGTGCTGAGAGCTTTTTTGTTTTCCTGCCTGACAACCGACAAATCTCGTGTGACCGGGTGTCCTTTCCTTCAGGAGTCGCTTCGCACCGCGGTTCTGGTGGCAGGTGAACATTTCCGGTAGTGCTGTAGTGGTGTGCCAGTAATTAAAGCGCGCTTCATGCAGTTTGCCACCCTCCCCGACGATAGCCAGTTTGTAGCCATGTTGTAGCCATTAACGGCCACTCAATTAAGGCTCTTGAGCGGGCTATTCGCTGGAAGACGCTTGAAGCAAGATTGATTTTGCTCGAGGTTAATTCCACCAGCCACTGGTGGAGGCTATTTTCGGAAGGCGCCCATCGGTGGTCGCTCGATTGGCGATTAGCCTCGCGTGAATTGATTCCGATCCGTTGTCGCGGTGTTTAGTCAACACCTCTCCATCAGCGCGCAGAACCAGGGAAGCTTGGAAGTGTGCTTGACGCACCACGAGCGATTAGTGTTCAAAGAAGGTGACGAGGTTTTGGAAGGAAAGGTCAACATTAGCCCGGAAAGGTGAGATGAAGTTGACTCAAAGTGGACTGTGTCAATGCGCTCGGTGGCCTCTTATACGCCTGAAGCGGTGCATGCAAGCGAGTTGGGTAATTAATTTGCCACAATTGTGAAGCGTTTCGTGCGGTTATTGGTGACTTTATTTGCCAATCTGGTGCTGGGGGTGAAATCGATCCAGTTGACGCGGTGTGTGTATGTGAGAGTGACCATTATTACATCCCTCTGAATGGGGTGATGTTAATTTAAAATATTAAAACTCATTACTTTCCACGGCCATGGTGAAGGACAGGGACCAACTGTTTGGTGGAGTGAAGCCAAACTTTACTCATTACAAAATAATAATAGCCTTTTGTATCATAAAATGTTGATAACTCAATTCGCTGCAATGAAATGTAAGCATAAGAGTTGCATTCACAATTGCGTGGTTGCATTTAAAATTGCGTATGGATTTTGTAAAACAATACCATGTTAATGTACTGTGATTTCTGTTTGCTTGGCTAGAGACAATTATATTATTTAGCAATTATTTTCTTCCACAAAACTCCTGCTCATTTTCGATCTACTTTCGAATGCATGAAGTAAAAACACGCGAATAGAATGATAAAATTTGATTTTTATTGAATGTTTCGATTTCACGTGGTGAACGTTGTGGTGACCTTATGCAGGACATAATTATCTCGTTACACTTAGTTTAGTTTAGGTCATACATATGTATATATGCTTCTCAATGCTCCATCGCTCCCTTTGGGTACCACACACCGGTTCCTTATTGGGTATGGCACCTGTCTTAAATCATCTTTTGCTTTGTACAAAACACGAACAAATCCACCACCACCACCAGAATGACCACCAGCCGCTGGCTCGCGCACGCAAAACTTTCCGGAACGTGATGGATGCTACTGTACATGGTTCCACGAGCCGGTCAACCTCGCCAGACCAAACACGCCCAACCCCGTGGGTGGTGTAGGATTCGAATTAAGTTACGTATAAATCTGTCCTTAGCTCACTATCTCACTTTCAATGCTTCATGTTGCTGCACGCGTTGGGATACGATTGTATTTTGCTATGCACGTCTACCTTCAACTTCTAGATGCAAATGTGTGCGGGTTCTATAACAAACTGTTTGTCCCATCCGCGCTATGGCATGGGCGCGTCCCTTCGTACGCTAGCTAGAGGAATGCGATTCGGCGATGGCTCGACGTGTTTGGACATTATTTGAATCTACGTAGTCTCTAAATTGTTCCTCAATGAACGTCCGGCTGCGGTAGGGGCTTACCGAGTGCTTACCGACCTACAGCAAAACCGGACACACTTATCATAGCACACAACTACGCAAAACCATATTTAAATCGTCACCCACCCGCGCTTGCGTGTGGGCAAACTTTCTTCCTTACCTAAGCAAAAACGCAACAATGCAACACACGGTCTCATTGCTACGAGCACCAGCAAAGCGGACTACACGCGGGCGCTACATGACGGCGAAATCGAACGAAAAACGCCCTAAATACCACAACCAATGTTTCTGCTTTCTGCGCTTAGATTAGATCCTCTCGGGGTTTTTTTCTTTGTTTTCTTTTCTCTTCCCGCAGCTACTTAACGATTAAAAACGCAAAACGAAGACTCTCATAAAACTTGAACAACTGTGCTGTCACGTCATTTTTTTTTGTGTTTGCTTTTCTTTTTGACTCGTTTGTACACTTGTATGCTTGTGCCTCGCCCGGTCTCATCTATGTACACGAAATTGCAGAATAAACCCGCCTGTTCGAGCAGGCGGGATTGTTTCTTACAAATATAGCAACAGATTGTGCGCTTTTTTTCCCCGCTTCTCGGTTCCGCTATCCCTAAGGAGGGAGCGTTTTATTTTCGCTGACATGCCAATTATCTGCTGCTAGCGGTGTGGTGCGCTTGAACGGTTGTTAGCAAGAAGTAAGCGAGCTCTGTGTACAGCGCTGATTAAACTATCCTACGCTCTAGTAAAGTTTCAAGATATGTTCGATTAAACTTAGCAATCTTCTCCTCGCTCGCGGGCGCGCGCGCTCACGCACTAGCTATAACGATAACGATTGAGCAACTCAACGGAAAAGAAATACGCACACACTCACTCGTTCACTCGGTTCCGACAAGTGTATGGCAGCACAGGGACAGACAAATTATCCCCTCGGAATCGATTGCCACCGATCGGTGTGGGATTCGCTGTGTCAGATCTCAGTCACCCCTCGGGACGCAGCCACCCACAACGGCACGCTGTCCAAGGGGCTCTCTTGGAGAAGCGGTTCGTTTAGCGTTTCTTTTTTTTTTTGCTGCTGCTGCTGCTGTTCTTAATCCAGTTGTTTGACCCGGGTCTTGGTTCTCCGGGTTTGTGGGAGGGATGACTGAGAGGTGACTCCGCTCGGTGTGCTGGCTATGTGTGGATTTTTGCCGCATCAGCAGGACATTAAAAAAAAAAGCCATGCCACGAGCAGCGAACCGCACGAGGCAGCTCACATTCTTCCGCTGACGCGAGATGATTCCGGTGGAGCATTTGTCGTTTGTGCGGGTGAGCTTGTGTGTGTGTGTTGTACGTGGCTGTCGAGCACGTTTGCATAAACTATTCATTTTTCAACCGCCCGAGTAACAGCCCGATAGTAACATTATTTTTTTCTTTTGCTTCCTCATTTCAACAATGCCTCAAAACAATGGAAACAGTTCAATTATGCTGCGAGCCGCTTGAACACACACACAATGTAAGCGTCAACGAACGGGCGTTCCGTTAACCTTGTGTCAACAACAACGATCCCCGGCGTGTGTGCTATGCTTGTGATTGGAATAGTTTTTTTCCCCCATATTATTTAAAAAACAAATCCACCATTGCCCATTGATGGCTGTGGGTCAGTTTTTTTTTCTTTTTGCTGCACTTTGTACTCCCCGTGGATGGCATAATCAACGAGCGGATTGCGGAAGGTAAATATTGACAAATCGTCAAACAATAACTCACATCTCGTATGTAAATGTGCAGTTTGCGTGTACTTCCTGCACGCGCATACATTTCGGTGAACGATCGTTAACAAGGGACGGATGAGAAGAATCGAAAATAAATATTATCACAGCACGGCAACAATGGCGTACCTGGGCTTCTGTGCATGGACCGTGTTTTCATTGCCATCGCTACGGTTGGTTCGCGTTGAAATATTGATGGATGAGCATTTGATGTTATCGCATCGCGGTGTTGGGGTAGCCAAAATCATTGCTTTATGTGTGGGCGGCCGGGTTTGCGTGCTCAATCGGTTACAATCCTTCCAAACAACCACCGCACTCTCGAGTGGGGCACGGAGGCGATTTTTGTTGGGTAAAATGTTTTGTACCCAGGCAGCCCAGGTACGTGTGTTGCTACCGATGCGACAAGTGGGGACAAAGGTGCCCAAAATCTCGCTTCAACACAAGGGGCTTAAGAGCTACCAGGCGTCTCCATTGTTCGGGCCCTCCAAGCGCCACCATCGAACGAGCCACCAGGCGTCTCCATCAAACGCTCCGAGGTTTTTGGGCGAAAAATCATAACATCATTTTTGGTATGAAAATCCCAACCCACCGGTTGCCGTGGAGAAAATCCTTTGAAATTTCACCGCACAAGGCAAAACCGGCCAAGGAGCCATGCAACAGATCTGATTATTGCGTGTGTTTTATTCATCCAACTATCGTCGTCGTCTTCGTCGTCGGGTACCGGGTTTTCTTCCACACACGTGGCAAAGATCAAACAACTGGCGTGGCCTTTATGGAATGTTGCGTACGAACGACGATAGGGTCCGGTTTCTTCGTTACTACCCGTTATTTCGGATCCATTTTGAAGCCGAATCTTCACAGTCTGCTACTCGTGGGGTTACGAGTTCATGAAACCGGCAGCAACATGCAGGTTGTACCGTCGAACACAACTCGACCCGAGAGGGCAACTTACTCACATGCGTTCGAACACCCTTACTGTGTGGTCGCAAGTGAGCACGCTTTCATTCGCCTTTCTCAGTAGCAAAATTCATTTCATTCGTACGTCGTCGTCAGCTTTAAAGTGAGTGAAATCGCTCACGCGGCTTGCAAAAAAAACCCAGCAAACGAAGCCAGCGCTTTGTACGCGGGTGCCCTTTTTCACTCGAGCAAGTGTACCGTCAGCTTTTATGCTTCCCTAGCACGGCATTGCGTGGAATGGTGGCGTGACGCGATGACTAGTGTCGGTTTTATTAGTCTTCCACCAGCTTGCGTGGGGTGGACAAAAAAAACCGAGGTGAAGGAAAATACCGTTCACTGCAGACAAACAGTCCTGGTACAAAGCAACATAAAATCACCACTTTTATCTTGCCATTTCGACGAAGAGCACACATTAGTAAGTGATTCCTTCCGCACACGGGATGGTAGAACGCGAGGGAGGATTCTTTGATTTCATAAATATTGCAAATTACGGCGAAAGTCATTGACTTCCTGGCTTGGCGCACGGAGGGTTGAGATCTCGAAAGCACACCGAGGGTATCATATCTCACAGCCACTGGGCGCGAGCGTGCCATTTCGAAGGCGGGAAACGACAAACGGCGTAATGTATATATATTGTGATGGGTGGTGAAAAAGCGCCTTTGTGAGCGGTTTTCCACAGGCACCCCAAGTGCCACCCAGGCCACCCACTTCCGGGAGCGAGGGTGCGATAACATCGAGTAAATAGTATCTATCTGTGCCGTGCAGTTCATAAATTGATTTTACGGGGCACGACTTTTGTCGATGACACGCAACATGGACCATGAGAAATACGACGGTAGCTGGGAATGGGCCGTCTTGCGGTTCAATTATGCATCTTGGGTGGGAGTTGGAAACGCAACAGCTAGATTGGTTCGCATGTATCTCATTCCAAGGGTTTTTCGGCCCTCGCAAGGTCACGGATCACGGGCACGTAACCGAAAGACTTTCCGCTTTTCACTATGCTACAAAACGAGGAGGGATCGTCTTAGGGTGGCATTTGCATTTGACACCCTTTTTATAGGAACGATATAAACGGATAGCTTTCGGAAACTTTCATCTCTAACTACGTTTTGGCAGAACGATGCAGCTCCTTCGCGAGAGATACGCACGCACACGCACATACAGACGCACCTACGAAGGAAGAACGCCTTCTTGGACCACCAACTCGGTGCCTCCTTCGATGGTTCGCGTTTTTTGACTTTGCGGTAGAACATTTTGATTGTGCTGTTTTTTTTTGTTGGGGCTCATTTTCACCCTTCTCACTTGAGATTTGAATTCCTCCACATCCGCTCACCCTTCCTCCTTATCCTTACACCCTTCGTGTTGTCGCTCCACCTACACCTCCTCTCACACCGACACCTCCTCGGTGTACTTCGACCGATCGTTCAGATCGATGACGAGCCGCTTGTCGGGTGACTTCTTCTTCTTGCCACTACCGCCACCACCAGCCCCACCAGCTCCATTTTCTCCTCCCTCCTGGTCTCCACCGGTAGACGTTTCCGGTGTGTTGGCACTGCTGTTTCCGCTGTTTCCGCTCGCACCCTCACCCCCACCACTGCTGCTGGTACTGCTGGTGGTGGTCGTGGGCGTGCTGTTGCTTTGTTGATTGTTGATCGGTCCGTCCACCCCCAAAGGGTCACCGCTAGAGGGCGCCACTTGCAGCACTTGCGGTTGTTCCACCATCGGCGATTGCTTTGGTTCGCCGGGCGCTCGCGAATAGTCCGGCCCACCAGTGCCACTGCCATCATCCCCGCAGGACCTTCGGGGTCGGGCTCGAGGATACCCAAGGACGGGAGCTGACACGCCACCCCCACCGGTGGCCCCCCGGCAACGGTTCTCGTTCTCGAGGTTCTGCAGCGCCGTCGTGAGTGCGTTTCGCATGAGAAAGTGCTCCTTCAGGCTGTCGATCCGGCTGCTGTTGTTGGCGTACAATTTGTTAAACTTTTCTAGATTCACCGACCGGATGGTCGCGTCGTCGGGTCTCCCCCCGCTTCCACCCACGCCGGATCCTGCTTGCGCGAGCTGCGCCAGCGTACCCGCCTCCCCGTGCTCCCGATGGTGGGGCGTTTGTGTCGCGTGGCTATCTATGCTATCACCGGAACTGAAAGTTTGTCTTTGCCGCTGTTGGTGCTGTTGGTGCTGCTGCTGCTGCTGCTGCTGCGGGTGGTGGTGTTGATGGTGGGGGTGCTGATGTTGCAGATTATCACAAGATTCGAAAGCTTTTGTACTGAACTCACCGCACTCGCTGGTGCTGGAGGCACGCTGATGATGATGCTGCTGCTGGTGCTGCTCTTGGTGTTGCTCCAGCTTCCGGTACTCCACAGCCGGACTGATTCGAGTGGAAACAGCACCACCACTGGCACCACTGACACCACCACCCCGCACAACATCACTGGCCGCGAACTGGCCGCAGTTCAGCACCAGCTCGGAGGTGTGCTGTTTGGCGTTACGCAGCGGCTCGACAGTCCCATCCGGCCCGACGCCCGATTTCCGTCGACCACTCGAGCCGGCACTCACGGAACCGGAACCGGACCTGTCGTTCACCGCACTTATCTTACAATTACAGCCACCCCCACCCGTCAGCAGCACGGCACTGGTGGAGCTATTTATCACACGCGCCGACCCTTGGGTGCGTCGTCGCGCCAAACAGCAGCTGCAGGCGCAGCAACACCCGCCGGGCTCTGATCCGGCGCCGCCCCCACCATACCCCACCGGTTCCTCGCCCGCTCCCGCCCCACTGCACATGCACTCGAGCTGCTGATGGTCGAGCCGGAAGTCACTGCCATCGATCGAGCGAGCTTGCTGCTTGTGCCGCTCGTACTCCGGTTCCGGTTCCGGTTCGTCCGTGATGGTGATGCGCGTTTGCGACGGCATCAAGCCAACCGGACCGTTACCGGTGGTGGTGGCCATTGCGAGCGGGTGCCCACCCGTGCCGTTTGGAATCGTGGCAGTCGTGTTGGTGTTGGTGCTCTTGTCTAATCGCAGGATGGCCGTGGAAGGTATGGTTGAGGCGCCACCTGGCACCACGCCCTGCGTCAGACCGGTGTCGGGGGCGGCTTGGATGGCTTTCAGGGGGCTGGGTGCACCGATAGCCGGCGGTGGCCGTAGGGACGTCGTCCGGCAGGCTTCCATGAGGCTCGCGACGGTTAGGATGGCGGCACCGCGTTGGGGAATGCGCTCGTACAATCGCTGCAGCTGCGTGTACAGTCCTTTCAGTTCTTCCAGGGCTTCCGTTTCCGTCAGGCGACCTTCATTGGCTGTAAGGTGTATGTGTGTGTGTGTGAGAGAGAGAGAGAGAGAGAGAGAGAAACAACAGGATTAAATGTTGAATTAATTCGAGGGTTTTTCAGCAAACGAAAAAAAAAGTAGTTGATCTAGATGTTAACGACACCTAGATCGAAAGGGCATTTTTCATAAACGTTTACCGGTGGAATAAATATTGCCAAAAAGGGAAAAATATGTACGTAAACGCTGCTCCAAAGGCCATCCATCAATCTATTTTGCGATTGGCTTTGGCTCTTCACACCGTCACATGGAAATGAATATTGATTATAGGGCGAACGCCAAAAAAGTAGCACCCAAAACGGGGGCTTCTTTTTGTGCTTCTGCTCGATGCTGCTACCCATGGGCGACGTCATTATTCATAAGCCTAATCAATGTCAGTCTCAAGCTTCGGTACACTCGCTCGCATCGCATCGGAAACCACCACCAAGGATACGATAATGAAAATCACCTGATCGATCATCCGCGATCGAGTGCGGAATGCGACGGCGATTATTCATGCACGGGCACCGGATTCTGCCCACTTCCGGCAGGATTGGGCTGCATTTATCTTCCGTTTACACGCACACTCGTCGCAAGCCAGCGATCACGTAACGTGGGTCAGCAAGAATACCGACAACGGGTCGGGCAACTGCATCCTTCCGTGCGAGGCTGAGCGCTGTCGGAAGCAATCACCCTGGCCGGATGCTCAGACTAACCCGCCCACAGCCACTTCACCCACGCGCAACCTTCCAACAACCCCACCGAAAAGTGATTTATCGAAATTCACCCTCAGCACACGCGTAATTGGTTTGGTCGGTTATTTGCACCACCCTCGTACTACAGCAGCTCGTCGATGTAAGCGAGGGAAAACTCGCAAGACCCCGCTCGAAGTGGGGTGTGCGTGGGTGCGTGAGGATGAAAACCCAGCGCACCGGAGTGGGTCCTAGAAAAAAAAAAGCAGGCAAACACAGGGCAAAACAATGACAACAAAAAATTCCACTCGTCCGGTTTGATTCCGGGTTCATGCAGAGCCGATGCAGAGTCGCACCCTGCTGGGCGGTGGTCAGATTTCGTCCATTTACGGGCTCGTCCTGCAGACAAACGCAGCTGCGCCTGGTGGTGCATCCGTTTACTCGAATCCAGCTTCCTGTCTGAGCTGAGTGGAGCCTTTGCCGTGCCGGTGTCAAATAGTTTCCCCAAATTGAATTTAATGAAACGAAAACAATCTGTTAGCCAGCGGCACTGTTCAAGTGAGCTTCTGCCCACTTGAACTTTCGGACGTTCGAAAGTTCCGTAAGTAAGGGCCGCTGGATCGATGGTTCGAAATGCAGCACCGTTGGAACGTGCAGCTGGCATACCGGAATTCGGCAGGATGCTGAGCAGTGGTGCAATAGGGAGGTGGCTTTTTATTTGCTGTCTGCGAACTGGCCTCTTCCGCATCGGATATGCGCTTCGAGTCCGGTCGTATTCTTGAACCATTGTCTGGCCATCAAACCGCCGGTGCGCTCGGAAGCGAATTGGACAGCCGTTTACTCGATGCGGTTGTCAACAGGATTCGATAAATGCAACCTCCATCGGAAAAGGTGCTACAGGATATCGTGGTTGCGGGAAAACACAAGAGACAGAAAAAAAATGCGAGAAGCAAGAACCGATACTCACCCATGTTGGCTCCGAGCTGAGCGGTGGACGTCGTGACGCTGCTGGCATTGGCGAAGGTGCGCCCGTGCGAGCGGCTAATAAATTTCGCACCAGACGGCTTGATGCCGAGCCCGGTTGGGTCGTCCTGATGCTTGCCGCCACCCCGTAACACCAGGTACACCTGCGAAGCAAAAGCCGAAGAAAAACGGATAATCGTGAATGACATATCGAACCGGTTGGGTTGGTTCTTGAAGTTTTGCTCTCATCCCGTAACCGGTTGCTCGTTGCTGAGGGATCGTGGAAAAAAAGGGATTTGGGCGAAAATTCGGCACCACATTTCTCGCGCCAATTGGACGCTTCCGGATGGACCGCTCGGCCGTGC
This sequence comes from Anopheles nili, assembly GCF_943737925.1. Lineage (NCBI taxonomy): Eukaryota > Metazoa > Arthropoda > Insecta > Diptera > Culicidae > Anopheles > Anopheles nili. The sequence goes on from NC_071292.1 coordinate 57,641,268, forward strand.
TTGATTGCAAATTCATCCTGAAGGCAATCGTTCGGGGCGACACTTCTCGTTAAATATTATTGCGCGACGGCAAACAGCAAACACGCTTGCGAAGTGGGAATTGGGAAAGTTATAATCGGACGACTGGTGTTTTTGGCAATTGACAATCTCGGCGAAAAAGGGTTTTCGATGAGAGCAGCGCATAAATCTGCCACGCGCCCCGGGGGCGATGGACGAAAATTCGTTTCCTTGCCGCTTTTTATGCTTGCCTTTGGTTTATGGTTGTCCCCCAGGGCGACAGCGACGTTTGGCACATTAATGCCCAATTCCGTGAGTTATTCTGCGCCAGCGATAGAGTTGTTTTCCGAGCCGAGCCGATGAAATTTGGTATTGGATTTTTCAGCTTGAGCTATTCCGTAAATCCATCGGCAAACAAAACGTCGGCAAGGGGGCTCGCGATAATTCCACCCAGCTCCCGCGGCTTCCGAGCTTTTCGAGGCAGGATTAGACAAGCTCTCTGTCACGGCAACCACGAATGGGGTGCTGGTGGTGGCTGATGGCTTAAGTTTAATAAAATGTTTCCGGGAAATTGTCAACCGCACTCGAGCTGCTGGCTCCCGCACTGGGCAGCAGCTCGAGTGGACGCAGTTCGGGATGGTCGAAATAACAGACCCACTCGAGGGGGGTTGGGACAAAACGGTGGCCAAAAACACGACGTGAAAGAAAAAAATAAAGATAGAAAAAGAAACGCGCTTGAACGTGCTTATCTTTGCTGGCGAAGGACAAACTTGAAGCGCGTGTGTACTTTTCATTTAGAGCCCGCCGGGGAGCGAGTTTTATTTACCGGACAGTATCCTGGAAGTGGTTCATTATCCCTTTTCTTCACCGCTTTACGAACCACAAACCACGGTGGAAGCAACGGTGGGTGGGAATTGCTGAGTGAGAGGCGGAGAGAGAAAAAAAAACAGAAGGAATGGCGCGCCGAATGGAAGACCGAAATTCCGAATTAAATCTGCGGAAATTTCAACGATCGCTCTTGTTTCGAGGCTCGAGCTCAAGTACGGTGAGGGTTGTGTGGGCTGTGTGGGCTTGTTTTTTTTACGAGACACACACACACGCGCACACACAAGCATAAACACTCTAGCTCACTCCCATAAAGGAAAAAAACGCTCTAGCGCGGGCAAGAAAACACAATCAAATAATTCCACGGCGGAGGCTGAAGAGCGTAATAAAAATGAAGTGAAACTGCACCGCCTGGAATCGTAATGCGTAGGGTGCAAAAAAGAGAGAAAGCGGGGGTGGATAAAAACCCCCAGGAGTAGCAGGGGGCATTTTGTTTCTTACCTTGCTGCCAAAAATCAAAGCCAGCAGCAGTGTGACCGTAAGCTGCGTGTGGCAGAAAAATATGATGTACAATAAATCGGGATTAGCCGGCGACTGCAGGAACAACCTGTGGGAGAAAGAGACAGAGAGAGAGAGAGGAAGTGTGAGAGATAAGAGTGAAAAAAAAGCAGACAACGTTAGTGGTGCCAGTTGGAAACCATTACGAAGATGAAGCTGAAAAGCCAACGGGAAAGTGAAGGCGCTCATCTTCCCGTTCAGTCCTCGAAGGATACAGTCCGTGGCGCATTCAGCAAAAAAAAACACAGACGCAAGGATGGCACGCGATGATGAAGTGAAGCGCTTTGGGTTGTGATGGCGACACGCGCAAAATGGTGGGGTCGGAGCGAGGGAGAACAAATGGCCACCCGCTTCCGGGTTGCCCGCCCGTTGAAATGAAACCAAAGTGCGCCATCCCGGACGGATGCGGCGTGTAATGATCATCAACACTATCAGCCCGAGTCTGCGAGGCGGAAAATTTTCTAATTTTTTCTTTGTGGCCAGCACACCCCATGGCCATGGTTCCGGGTTTCCATGAGTTTTCCATCTTGGAGCCGGAAACGAGTAAGAGCGGTTTTTTTTTGTCGCGTGGCTTCCTGGGGAAGGAATTTTGATGCAACCACTTCTCACGATCACCGTTCTTTTCGGAGCCATCACACCGCAACGCTGTTTTTCTGCCACGCCACCGAGTTTTGTAATCTTCGTCCTGGCGAGTGACGTATGAAAGCTAGTTGGCATTTTTCGTTGTCGCCTAACGAAATGCCTAATTTAGATCCCCTGAGGCGCGCCCGACGCCCGACGAAAGTTCCCGCTTGCTTGACCCAAATTCCACGCAAACGCCACTTTGAATAGTACATATTGCGCTCGGTCATTCTCGCGGGACATTAACTCCGCCGTGGTGAAGCCGAACAATAACGTCTTAATTCCCGCTCGTCCTTGACGCGTGGCACTGTCACAACGGACACTTCGGCCTTCGCCCACAAAATGAGACACTTTGTGATCGTCTTCTTCGCTTCTCCATCGTGTGCGGGTGACTTCCGCACATCTCGCCGGACAGCCGCCGTCAGACCTCGGAACCTCGAAAACGAGCAACCACGAGGGGGCCACGATTTATTATCCGACTACCGACTTTCTGGTTAGTTTTCTTTTTTTTTTTTCTCTCCCACAAAACCCACCCTTCTAGTGCTTTTGGGGGGGGGGGAGGGTTTTCCGCCCTCCCAAACAGCCAGCAAGCAAGTGGGTCCATCAAGTGAGTTGATTTATTTTACACCATGTTTCGGGGTGGATTTTTTTTTCTATCTCTATTGCATTCGCAAAAAAGGAAATGCTTTCCAACCGACCGGTCCAACCGAGCGTCGTGTGCTGGTTCATCTCGGATCCTGCGGATGAGTGGGCATCTGAGTGTTTTTCATGCCTGCCTCTCCGGCCACCGGGCTGCTTTCCGTGGTCGCCCTGGACTACTTCCCGGGCCACCACAGAACGTCCGGGTTCGAGTTCGTGGAAACCAGATATGGCTTGGAAAATGAAATCTATTTATTCGCCGTGTGGCAAACCCGGCAGCAACTGACCGGCTGGGGGGGGGGGGGCGGTGGTCGCTAGGCGCCGAGATGGATTGGATGAGTGGTCGGTCGTCTTACGTCAAACCGGTGATGCATGAACCTTTTCAGTTCACACGCACACCCACAATGGGCACCGATGGGCAAGGATCAAATAATAAATGCGAACCAGAACGAGCGGGATCCTTTTTGTAGCGATGTCGGATGTTATTCGATGTACACAGTTTCGAGTTTTGTTCGACCGGAGATTTTCCTACCCACAAATTGGACGAACTGGGGGCGAGTGTGATTGTGGTTTAGACACTTTCAAGTGGACCCTCGACCACCCAAGCCCGTCACGAAGGTGTATTGTAATGCAATTTAGAAGCTGAAATGCTCACCCGGACAGGGAATGTAATATTGGCCCATGACGAGCGCGTTACAGCCACGACCGGAAGCTTTCCAAATTCTGGCCGGGATCCGTTTTTCCTGTCACAAAGCAAAATGGTAATCGCGCGAACATATTTATGTGCCGGGAAAAAACGCGCGCATCATTCCCTTCGAGAACGAGATCGATCCTACCACCGTACCGAAGGGCCGCTTCCGCCCATTTTGATTAGCCGCACAGTAACGGAACCGGGCGGCAGCGTGGGTAGCGCGCAACATTTTGCCCCATAAATACTCGCTCGCCTTGAATATCAATGACGTGCATTTGCATAAAACCCGGGACGAGAGATCGTCCCCGTTCGCTGACCGGGATCGAGCGTTGAGGCGACCATTAGCCGAAAAGAAGAAGAAAAAAAAAATGCAGCAGATAAGTACCCCGTGGTGGGATGGGGATGAAAAATAACAGATTGGTGGCGGAAAAGTAGGAAAGAGAGCGTGTGTGAGAGAGAGAGAGAGAGAGAAAGCAAAATAGAAAGGAAAAAGGTAAAGCCGAAACAGAACGTCACAGAAACGCTAAGCTACAGGAACGTGGGGAAACTGTGGGCTAAGAATGGACATTAAAAACCCATCATCGAAAGGATCGATCGGGCAGCCGGCGCCACATCGGCAGTGGCTGAAGTTTTTCCAATCCATAAATCCAACACACTCACAAACCGATAAGTGGAAACACCGGGACGCCACCCGGTTCCCACCCGGTTGGGGTGTTTCTTTTTCTTTTTTGGCACGTGGCTCGCCAAAGCACACTTCACACAAACTTCAGATGCAAAATCTATCGTGATGGCGTTTTCGATCATCGGAACGGAGTTTTCCCGGCCAACTAACTCCGGTTGTAGCAGTTCGAGAAAGAGGACGAACCGGGACTCGATTCGAAATCGACATGAAAATCGCAAATGCAACGTGTGAGAATCGTGCGCTTCGGATGCGAACCGGGTGGGAAAAACTCACCGGAGTGAGAAAAACAAATAACCTTCGTACGCTGGGAATGGCGGTGGCCGTACGCTTGCATTGTAGCAATCTGTTTCCTCGCACGAACATCCGATCCGGTCGACGGGTTTGTGGCAGTAACAAGTTGCAAGGACGACCGACGAGTCGCAAAAACCACCGAGACCGGACTCCTCGTGACAAGTGAGGTGTTTAAGGATGATAATTTCCATATTAAAATATTCATTTGCTTTCAAACAGATGAGCACTGACCGCAACCACCGTCCCCGAGCCGGTTCCGGGGCCATGTGTGGACCGAAGCTCCGGTGGAATGTATAATTAATCTTCACGTACGTTTCTGTTTGTAATTATTGTTTTCTTTTTTGGCTCACTCAAGCAGGAAGGGGTTTTTAAAATATTCAATACAACCGAGCGACCGACCGACCGACCGACGGTGCGTCCGGTTCGGTACGAAACATTTCGCTAGTGTGACCGCAAATTAATATTCGATCGAGATTTTCCCCTTTGATGGTCATCATGTCGAATCCGTGGATGTTTTTTGGTTCCTCTTTCAGTTTCTTTTTCCTCGCAAAAATACGCATCCCATTCGTTAGTGGCGTTTGGCTCGCACGCACGCAAAAGAGCCAATGGAACAATCAGCGTGTTTGCTGAGCACGAACAGCACAAAACAAAAAGCTGCCCTTCATCGTTAGCAGCTCATGCGCTTTATTGTGGTCAAAGTTGGGAGCTACTTGCGTTACAATAAAACGATTGATTTGTTTGGCCCTGTAACGATCGTCGATGGCGTTCGCTCCATTGTTCCGAAAACCACCGCAATCAACGGCACACACTAGCACACTTTCCCAACCCAACAAGGATGACTTTCATAATGCTCACCCCGACTCAAGGTTGGCTCAAGGTTGTTTTTTTTTTTCGTTGTTGTTACACGTTTGCCGCCCTTTCACGAGTTGGCCACAAACGCGAAGGAAACCATAAATCTTTTAGGCGCTATTGATTTGATTAAGTGTGACAGTAAATAACTGTATCGATTACAAGTTTTTGGCCGCACAAAACCCCGAACGAAACCACGCAACCAATCAAAAAGGAGATGAAAAATGAAGTGAAAGGACATGCGGCATGAATAGACAAAACCATACCAAACTAACGCTGAAAAAATGGAAGAAAAAAAACAGAAGCCCAACAACACCAGCAAGCACAACGCCCATAATTCATTGTGGTGATCGTGGTTTTGTCGAACGTTCGCTACCGGCGATACTCACATTGACACGTTCAGGAAGCACGTCAGGAGAAACTCGTTGTAGATCGCCATCGAGATGAAGCGGCTTTCGTTGAACTCGGACGGTGCCTTCCGCACCATGATGCACAACCGGACGCCCCAAGCCAGGAACAGCACCTCCACTGAGCGGTTGTTTCATTGTTTCGGTTACGCGGTGGTCGAGCGGCCATATTTTAAGCGGGCAGTGGCATCCGGCATCCACGACGAGCATGGGAAAAGAAAAGCGAAGAATAGATAAAACGTTAGGTGGTATTGTGGTACTGGTGGTGATGGTTTTTGTGTTGTTCTACGCCAGCCTTCGCTTTTCTCAGTATTTTAGATGGTGCTTTCATTCATCGGTTCCTCCTCGGTGATACACTATTTCACCAACCGGAACCGAGTTTACGATGCGGACACGCGGCTGTGAACCTTGTTTGGTTCATGCTCGATAAAGCTCGCAGTTTGCAACAGTTTTAATAAACAAACACCCAGCGCTGGATGGGGTGGCGCCCGTGGGCGGAAAACAATCTGATGAAAATGTTTATAAGATAAATGAAGAAATAGACGATCATAGTTTAGCCCCCGAGCGTGCCGTGCTTGCCTTATTCGGGGCCGTTTCAATTCTCGTTTCTCCAGCCAGCGTTCGAGAAGGGAAGCTAGATGCCCTCGTTCAGGAGTGTTGCTTTGGAAGTTTGATACAATTTATAAACCCGTACTCGATGCCCGAGGGCGTATCCTCGCAACTTTACCTGCGCCACGCGTTGGCTCCCGTCCCATCCACGAGAAAGCCCCTGCACTCGAGGCACTCGAGCTGCAGGTGAACTGCCGACAGATTTACAACCGTTTTCACTCGCGGGACAGACTACCCCATCGCAAAACCGTATGCAGCCGCTGTTCGGGCAATAAGCATGCCTGCTGGCGGAATTTGGTCGTAATATCGTAGCAGAAAGACGGTGCACACGGTGGAAGTTTTCTACGTTGAGTTGGGCACACCGGCAACATGTGCTGGTAATTTAAGTCATAACATGCTGCCTCTGCTGCTGCTGCTGCTGCTGCTGCTGGTGAAAGAGTTTTCCGGCAGTGGTTTTGTTTTTCGTGTGCTTTTTTTTTTCTTCTCTCACAGAAGACAGCGAAAAGAACCCACTCCGGTAGCACCGGTACTGTAGCCAGCAGCACAGGGTGGGTCCGATGCGCTTGGGAAAAATAATGATCACTTTTACAAAGTGTGTCAGCCGCCGAGAAAAGCCGCACTGGTACTGGAGCGCTGGAACAGGAGCGCACATTCGCAGGTAAAGCCAATAAATAACCACGTGCTGGAGTGTGGATTTATGCAGCTGTTTTCACACTGCAGCCTGAGCCGGTGGGGTGTTTGCGAGCTTTTATCCTTAATACCACATTAGAAAGCGGTACTCCGTGCTCCGTGGAAGGAGCTGCTGTTTTTGAGCTCTCATTTCTGAATCTGATCCGGGGTAATGTTCGAACGAAATTCGCTATGATTAAATAATGATAATTAAAGCAATGCACGAAAGATCAATCCCAACGCTCTGGTTGAGTGTTTTCTCCCCCCTCACCAGTAAAAACAAGGGAAAATCCCCTCCGAGGCTCTCCTATTTGCTCGGTCGACACGACTGGCCAGTTACTTCCACCGTTTAATTATCGACCTTGCGCGGGAAGCAATCGATGCGGGCTTCCAATTTACCGGACCAAAACATTTTAATTAATCCCTCCCTTTGCCGTCACGCGACCGTTTCGCTACTTACTCGAGGTGAAGGTGTGATCCCACCAGTCCGTCTTGCACAGGAACGCCTTCAGGTTGTCCGCGGTTCGGCCCACGATCACGACCGGTGGTGCGACGAGCGTTCGGACCAGAAGCGCGATCCCGACGAAGCCACACAGCACGCCGAGCCGCTTCAGCAGGTACGCGTCCGTGATCTTGACGGCTTTCGCCGAGCGGACGCGGAAAATCACCGATATCCTGGAGTAGGGCGAAATCGAAAGAGAGAGAGAGAGAGAGAGAGAGAGAGCGAGAAAAAAGGGCACGTTGGAAAAGGCATTAAAAACGTGCTTTTAGCATTTCCCGAGACCGGTGGGGGTGATTGTTGCGTTGACCTTCGGTAGGTTCTCGTTCCTTCAGAGCGGCTGCTAGCAGGTCGGTTCGTTGGTGAAAACTGTCACGCAGCATCACCCAGGGCACCGTTATTCCGTCGATGGCACCGGGCTGGCATCGTGCGCGACTCATTATTAATTTCCTTCATTTTCTTCCGCTCCACTCGGGGTGTACCTTTTTTCTTCGCTGCTGCTTGTTTTCCACGTGCGTTCTGTCGTAACGGAATCGGGGCATCGGGTTCGGGTCCGGGTTACTTACCGCCAGGTTTTCAGCATCAGCGCCCCGTACGTCAGCGAGAAGCCAATTTCCCGCAACCAGATGCGAGCGGTGCAGGAGTACAGCGATGGGGGTGGATACATCACGACCGACTGCGAAAAGTCCGCCCCAATCCGAAAGGGAGGTGAATCCGCACGGAGCGAATGCGCGGGATAGAATGGGGCGAGAAAAATGCACAACGGAAAGTTGTAGCCTTCGATAAATAAAGCACGGCTGCGGGCCGCGCGTGGGAAATTGAGTGAAAGGACGATGAAAATGGCAACCTCGGCCCGGCAGCCCCATACACCAGGGCAGTTAGTTATGTAAATGAACGTAATTAGTGATTCTGGGCGCGTGCGAATGAAGTTAAAATTAGATTCGTTTTCTTCGTTTTTCTCGCTCTCTCTTCTCTTCTTCATCTTTGTGTCTATCTTCCCGGTGTATCTCCCACCGGCGGGTGGGCTGACTGATTTTTGCACCGTTTGTGGTTACAGGGCTGGCAGGAGCGAGAAACAACAGGAAAAATATGGGGCCAAATGCTGGCAGCGTACGTGGGAACGTTGGCTTTGATTCGTCGCTTTATGGTTCCGCTTTTGGTGCGGCTTTTTTTTGTGTTGGCAGAACGGAATGAAAGCGAAATGAAAAATTATTTAGATGCCTTGACCCGCGGCCCGAAAGCGACAGCAAGCGGAAAACCTCTCACACACACACACACACACTCACAGGAACATCATCTCCCACTGGGTGGGTGGGTGGGTGGGAAAAACCATGCAGACCAGGGGCCGTGATTTACGTCGATTCGGTCCGGTGCCGGTGCGCCTGCACAGGTCAAAGCCCTCTTTAGTTGGTATTTTGTAGGCCAAAACTGGGACGCCGCCCAGTCGACGACAAGCGGGAGGAATTTTCTGGCTCGCGGATGCTGCACAACGGCAGCGCCCTTGTCGTGCTTGTGTTTGTGGAATTTGTCCCCACCGCATGAGGCACAACGGGACAAAGCAAATGTAACGGATTTCAACTACATGCCTGCGGGATCGTCCCTGGATCGGAAGGATGCAGTGAGCTTTTATTTACTCATTGCCGCCTTTACAAAGCTCACCGAACGGAGCAGTGATTTCCCGAATCTATACACACACATACAAACACGCCCCCCAGCGTGGAAGGGCGTGCATGTGCTGCAAACGCAATATCATAAATAAACTTCAGCCGGGTGACAGGGCAAAGCGCAAAAGCGGACCCGGCATTAAAATCCGATTATCAGTTCTTCCGTGGCTCTTTAATCGCAAATTAAAAGCGGTAGCAGATTTTACAGCGCCAGTTTGGCGATGCAAAAATGTGTAATGTAATCACAACGCACGGGAGCAAGCACCGGTGCTGGTGGCAATCGAAAAAAAAATCGTTTTAAATGGAATTAAATTACGGCTTCTTGCTGCTGCCGGTCCAGGGGCGACCGGTTTTAGCGATTGGATCTCCGAAATTCTCGCAGTCATCGCGCGGATGAAGTAAAAACAACACGTCGCCCGCACCGCCGGGTGGAGTTGGCTACGTATTAAAACAAGATTAATGTATCCCATGAACGGGTTACCATCATTTTGCCATCTTTTGTTTTTGTAACTGTGCGCCCATTCTCGCTCCAAACCAACCAAACCGACAAGCAAACGGGAGAAAGTGAACCGCGCGAAATACCAAGGGGCATGAATATTTGAGTATGTATGTTAAATTAAAATATTCCCCACTCCCTGAGGCCGACCCGCACTGGGGCTGCTGGCAGGATTGGGGTCAGCGAAAAGAGAAAAAAAAAACTTACCGTACAGTAGATGCAAAATGCGCCCAATGCAATTACACGCAGTAGTGCGGGGCTTGCCGCTCGAACGACCTGTAATGGAAGATGGAGACACACACGAAAAAAGTAGAAGGAAATCACACTCACACACGTAAATGAATACCGTAGTACGGTCGAGTTTTTCCACAGTTTCCACAGTTTTATCCCGGCCTCTTTCTGTCGCTTCTGATGCCACTCGAGCATGTAGCAATTTAATTTGGTGCAAATTTTTGCGCAAATAATTGTACGAATTGAATTCAAGCGGCGGTGATGGTGGAAAATCCGCAGCAAATGGCCAACGAGCTCAGGGGAATAAAAAATATCGTCCCACGGCGTAAAAAAGTAAAGCCATCCATCCTTTCATGCGCCGGATTTTTCATGCTTATCGTAGCTTTGGCTTGGTGCCCAGATTGTTCGGCTTTTTTTTCGCGTCCTTTCGAGTCTCGCCAGAAAAAAAACACGCTTTCAAAATAGCTCGTTTTTGGTAGTATTTTTTTTTACTAAAAGTCGGTAAAAATATGCCAACTTGATGCACAACAAAAAAACAGCCTGCTTAATGCATATTACTTCATTTGAATGCGAAAAACGACACCCCGTTGTGGGAAGCGTTTGTCCGGGTGGGGTTTCAATAAATTGAAGTAAAACAAAAACGATGCCTCATTGAAACTCACGCCACTTCGGCTACTATCGGATGCGGCAATTATAATACTTTTCCAGCGTGGCGTCGAGAGCCGTCGTGAAATATGCAACCACCCAATCAAAGGGCTGCACCTTTTGTCAGACGATGCAATCACGCATTTTAAAACTGAGTGGGGTGTTTTTGTAGGCGTGTGGGAACGGGGCGAAAAAAAAACACGTTATTAAAATTCAAATTTGAGAGGCGTAAAAAAAAAGTCACTCCTCCCTGCTAAAGTGCTTGTTTGCCGTGTGCCGTTCGTACGGTGTCCGGTCTGTTGATGGTTCCGGTTTACGGTCAGCCAACAGGCTCGTGAGGTTAAACCAATGACAATGTGGAAAGCGCGTGAGAGTGACAGAAAACGGGAAGCAATCTACATTTTTTCTCTCCCACCTCACCTCACCGGGCATGCGGCATTGTTTATTGTGATTGTGAGCCACTTTACGATCGCCATTGTACTACGATGCAACGGCCTGTGACCGCATGTTGAGTGTGAACAAGTGTTTTACCGAGTGCCAAAAATTAATCGAATAATACACGTGCCATGCATTTTTATCGTGCATCATTCAGAATTAATGCAAGGCAAACAGCTCATCGCTGGTTGCCCGTAGAATGAAAAAGGATACCAATGGAATTGAGAGAGAATGACACAGTTTTCATTTGCGTCAGTTTCGATGACCTTCTGACACCCGTAGAGAAACATAAAGCCGGATTCAAATGGCCAGTAAAACCGATGGACCCCACGAAACCTACCTTAACTTGCTGATACTTGAAGGTGAACATGGCAGCCGGTGGCAACAGCCCAATGACGGCACAGGCCAGCACCAGAATGGACGTTCGCATGGGCCAGTTCAGGGCGGCCACGCACGGTGACGCATCCTCACAGGAATCGCATCCTTCCGCACACGGCAGGCACTCGTACGAGTTCGGGAAGCTGTACGTGCTGTACTGTTTCTGTGGAAATGAAACGAAAAGGACTTCGTTGGGTTTGGATCGAAAGTTGAACTGAAAGCGGCACTCACAAGCATCAGCTTCTCGTACTCCTCCTCGAGCGTGCTTCCGTTGAAGTACTTCTGCTCGATCGCCGTATCGGGGAAGTAGTATCCTTTGCGGCAGATGCATCTGTACGAGCCGCGCCGGAAGCCCAGCCCCGGGATCGAGGTGCACTGGAAAAGAGCGAGACGACAGGATTTTATGAAAACCAGACAAACGAAACCGACACACGGATGAGAGAGGGATTGATGGTTTGGTTTTTGTGTGGCTGGTTTTAGCTGAAAATGTCCAACAACTATCGGGATAATGGTGCTTGCTCTCCAAGTGGGTCGCAGTGTTGACGTGGAGTGAAACGAACCGAAAAAAGTTCCCCGAGCCAAAGGCACGGTTAGATGAATGGGCGTGGAAAATAAATCACCATGCCTCCAAGCTGAGCCAAGGATGAGGAGAATGCAAAAAAAACCGTCATCTGTACTTGAACATTTTGCAGCCACTTACACGATCGTGTCTACGGTGCGTGAAGGATCAGAAGTTTAAAGGATCCGGGGCACATTAAAGCCGCGCGCAAGCGGCTACAACATTGAAACAGCATTAAATTAATTAAAAGTAATGAAAGCAATGAAAATTTATCGCCCTTCGGCCCGTGCCGCACTTGCTCGAGCTCACGTACTTGTGAGGTTTCCCGTGCGGAAGGTTTCCTGGTTCCACCGGGAACGGGAAGGTGAGCAAAAAAACATCCTTAGCGCCAGCCGCGTAAGCGAGCGGTGCATTTCATCGCGCTGCTTTAATGGTGCCACGCGTATCTCAAAACTGCCTATGGAAAGAAAATTTACGTACGGTGGTGTTTGAAGCTTTATTTTTTTTGCGGGTTTCTCTTTTAAGCTCCTCTAAGACACGAACGAATACGAATGGTGCAGGATGTTTCTTTTTTATTGTTATTCTGAAACGTCCCGGAAAAAAGGCCACCTCTCGTTTGCCACTGAGACGGAGTGGTGCGGAGTGTATGAACAAAAAATCAGATTGAAAATCTACGGCCAAAAGTTACGGCGTTGGGACGATGTTTGAAATTTTTATTACACTACAACGCCTGGGTCCGTGGGGAAAACTGGGCTGGCCGCGTCCCAAAGCTTCCCGGCACCGGTGCAGTGCCATTGAAACAAAGCAAATACAGAAGGGCACCAAAAAAAAAGATAGAAGGCTCCAGCTTGGGGAGCGAAAATAGGAAAAAAAAATTGTTAAAAACCATCCATCCCGGTACACTTACCTCGGTCGTGCGCTGCTTGCACTTGTCCGTGCCGGCGAAAATGTTGAGCGGCTGGGGCACCCCAGATGGGGAGTTCTTCTGCGGACACTGATCAATGTCGACGCGCCTTAAATCGATATCGATGCCAGATGTACCCCTGCGAACGAGACGGTAAAACCCACCGGTGAAGAAATGGAATGAAAAAAAAAAGCACCCAGTCTCTGTGGTTTATGGGCGGCGCGAAGCTCATATTGGCTTTATTTGATGGCCATTAGCCATCGCCGGTGGCAGCTGGCTCGGTCGCTTTCACCGAGCGACCGAGAGACACCACCACCAGCGAGCTGGGCAATAAATTCCAATTCCGGTTGAATATTTTCACCAAACCCGGCGGTAGTTTCCGTGGAGGAAACGAGCTCAAACTGGTCGGTTTATCCGTCGCTTACACACGATTTATCTTGCGCGACTCTCCGCTTTGCTGCGCTTTGCAAATTTGCCAAATGAGTGCCACTAACAACAGTCGGCTAGGTGTGACGTTTTTCCCGGCGAAAAATCCACGGTCCCTCGGCAGTCCGGCGGCATAAGTCAACATCGCAATCAGCTGCCCACGCTGGTCCTAGCCGGTCGGCGGCCGCGATGGCGGTGATTGCGAAAGTTTAATCTGATGAAAGCAAAACAATCGATAAGCGGTCCACGCGAAGCACCGGAGCGGGGGAGAGTAATCCTATTAAGTTGTCGCTCATTGATTTTTAATTGAACATGAAATGGACTGGCCGGGCAGCTAGTGCGCGTGGGCGCCAGCGGCTTTGATCCCACGAGACTGCTAATAAGGGAAAGTAATCTTCAGCCTCGGGTGGATCGGATCGCGTCGGTTGTCGGGAAAATCCGACAGCCGAAGAGCGGAAGCCATTTTCCGGCTCCAGCCATCAACCGCTCATCCGGAGGTCCGGATAATGCTGATGGGAGCTCCCACGGAGCCGTTTACATTCGGCGTTTCTTTTCTTGTTCTTGGTGCGGTGGTTTTCCCGCATTGATGGTAGTTTTCCCTGGGTTCGCTTATCCGTGCGCTCCATCTATATTTCACTCAAGCCAAGCAACCGGCTCCGTTGGGGCCGAAGTTTGCCCGAAAAGGGGCGGCCAGCTGTGCGTTATCTTTAGCATTATTGCATGTTTCAGCACTTCCGTTCGCTTGCGCTCGAGAACCGTTTAGTCCGGTGCCCGGCACGGCCCCGTCACCTTGGCAACGTCTAAGCAGGCAAACTTTTCCACTCTTCCATCAATGCTTCCGTCAATGGGGGGGTGATATTGGAAAACTCCAAGGAGGCGCGTGATCGGCTTCACATGGACTAACTGAATTGTTTCTCGTGGTGTGCTCCTTATCGTTGGCCGGAGAAAAGCGCCAAACGTAACAAGAAAACACAATCGAACGCTTTGATGTGAGATTTTCCGGTTCGAAGTATTCGAGGGTTGATTTGCACAGCCTTTGCCCGGTTTCGTATCGCCAGATAATCGCCCATAATACCGGCGTCTGCCAAGTTTGTAGACAAAAGCGAAGCCTACTTAGACCCCTCCAGTTGAAAGGGGACCTGTGCGATGGTTTTCACCTTCTAATGGATGATTTAAAAAATCACCTCCATTTCTTTCGCAGATCGTACCACACCGATAGCGCTCAAGGTTCGATTAATCATCACGGTTGCGGTGTGGCACTGGTGTCCTTCCAAAAAGAAAAAAAAAACGGGACACCGATCGCAATCTCTCGCTCGATGTTGGTGCAGCGGCAGCTTTTTGTTGCTTCTTATCTTCATCCGTCCGCTCCGTGCACTATTAATTACCGGCAGATAATTAATCTCGCTCGCAATCGGTGGCCCGTTCAGTTCAGAACGCTGCGTTTGAGCGCCGGCAGCCGTTTGGGCGTGCCTTTGTTGGTGAGTTCCCGTGGCCCACCAAAGATGGGACCATCGATATGGGATGTTGATTAATAGAGATGGAACAATGATTGCGCTCTCCGCGGGCGTCGATGGGAAGGATTCGTTTAAATGCCTTCGTACCGGCTTGGACTGCCCGCCGGTGCCAATAACGTATTATCGAACCGCAGCCTGGTTGGGGGCAGGGGCGCTTGTACTAATCGCATTTCGGCAGGATTTATGAGACGCCAGCAGAAAACTACCGATAAGCGGATTGCCGGCTCTTGGTGGTTGGGTCGTAGCTTGGAGCTGTACGGCTCGTTGCGTTGGACGTTAATTATCGCTGGCTGGTGAAGCCCGACGGAACTGTTGAATGTCTCAGGACAGGGGAGCATAGGAAAGCAATGCTTGAGGGCTCTTAGAGCTAGGAATGTCCTTGTTCTGATGTCTCGCTACTGATGTCCCACTCGGACGTGGAGTCATTGTCAAGGACAACCCAATAATCGTCGGCGGAATGAGCTCGTTGTGCGGTTTCCCATCGCGTGGAGGTTGGCAGAATCTCAGAGTTTCGGGATCTTTTGGGTATTCGGCATCGGGAAACGAACTAATCATTGTATGAAGAGTAGAACGAAAGAGAGAGCACCCAACTCCCGTAGACAAACTGCGAGCAATTTGCCCAAATTCTTCCATCGTGGGTCTACTTGGGCACGTTCAAGGATTTAAGAAGCGATTCGCAGAAAACCCGAACCCCTCGAAGCTCGACTGCTGAGCCCAATTTATCGTCCAACGATGTAACGATGAGTGATTTACGATCGACTCGGCCAACCACAACCATGGCAGAAGATTGGACACCCGGAGTTCTCTCCCAGCTTTGGGTCGTAGGACACGACACCGAAGTGTCGGCCCCGAAAGCCCTACTGCATGTTGCGGCAACAAGTAGGACGAAATTACCGCAATCAATTTTCACTTGTACGAGTCGAAGGGAGCGCCCGTACAAGTGGAAGTCGTTTCTTGTGGGCTTCCGAGGTGCCGTTGAAAACGGGCGCTTCCTTGGCGACGACCACCTACCGCGTGGTCGTCATTTTTTGGTGATGGAACGGTTTTTTTGTGGGGTCCGTTTTCGGGTGCGCTGCACGAAGAACCCCGGTTGGCCAAAAGCTCATTCAATCAAATCCCATTACGGGTTTGCACGTTCGTTTCAAGGGGGCTTTTTTTTCGGTTCTCTTTTATTTCCACCTGATATTCGCTCTTTTCAGCCTCATCAGCGGCAACGGAACGGATTGTCAGGATGTCGCCCGGCGGAATGAATAGTTATGCTTCTTCGGCCTCGGTTCGCCTGAGCGAGCGCTCTTATTTCCGTTGCTACAGCACGCCTTTTTTTTGTCCCCACACACAGATTGGTTGCGCTATTTTCCGTTGCACCGTTGCCAGTTTCATTCAGGATCCAATCGTCTGCCATGCGACATCCGCGTGTGCGTCGTGTCCTTGCCCCGGTGACCGGTTCGAGCGGCTCGAGCAACATGATCCCGTGGGCTGGAATTTGCCGTTCGCAAGGACAATGGCGATTTTTCTTGCCGGGTCCGATCCATTCGCCTCAAATTGGACCCATTGGGACCACTGGAGCTAGTGACGTCTAACGGTGGCGTGGTGTGTCGGAAGAAGCTGAGGCGAATCCGGGAAGCATAAGCCGACCCAATGTTCGCGTCTATCGACACACAGCACCCACACCCACAAGCACTCATGCTCATTGTTCGCTTCGCCGAAGAATGTGAGCAAATATTTCTACGCCAGCTGGCGAAACAACGCGATGTCCAAATGGTAGTGTCCTCTGGTGGCGTGGCTCGGGACTATCGTTCCTGGCGCACGTTCCTTTTCATTGGGCGATCGTCGGTAGATCGCGGCGGGTGGATTCGCTTTTCACGTTCGTTTGTGTGCCTGTTCCAGCGCGAGACTACCGTGTGGCCTTTTTACGGGCCTTTCACTTTTTTTTGTTGCGAGCTGGGGAAATTGAAAGCTCGACAATTATTTGCAACCCTTAGCCCCTATTAATAATGTCGCTTGTCGACAGGACGAACTTCGCAGACCGGGCGCACTCGTTCCTCGGGGTTTGAAACCGGCATCATGCGCTAATCGGTCCACCGTGCGACCACGGAACGGATAATCGAGCGAGCTTTCATGTTCCGGAGCGCCGAACGGCTAATGCCATTGTCGAATGGGAATTATAATTATGAGGATCTGTGTCTTTTGTCACGATTCCGGTCGCAGAATCGCAGCCGTGCATTGTGCGCCTGGCACGTTCTGCCGATTGTGCGAATCGGGCTGGCGGAATGAGTTGAGTATTGAACCAGCGCAGACTCGGACGTGGCTCATTATTAACGATGTGCTGTTTCCGAGGACCGCGCTGATCGCTTTAATTGAAACTTGTTCACTAGCGTATTGATGGTGCCTTTCGTTAGACTGATTGAATAGCGGAAACAAATGAAAATCACGTAAACGATTCGAGCGCTTTTTGAACGCTGAAATGCACCTCGAAGTTTTCCAGTAATTTCCTTCTTGGCACCGTGGCTGCCTTTTCACGCCTGTCCCTTAGTGCTTGACAGATTGAAGCTTTCACTTACTTGAAAAAGTACGTCCCGTTCTCATACCCGAAGAAGGGTACGGTGTACGTCAGCATCCAGATATTTCCGCCTCCACAATCGTAGTACGGCTTCGACCAGCGTCCGTCCTCGTACTTCACCGACAGGATCTCGTCCGCCTGCCGCTCGGTGTTGTTAGTGTACACGTGGAACGCTGTCATTGGGGTGGGAAAAGGGAGAGAAAAAAAAATAGCGGGCGACAAGATGTCAGCGAAAATTAATATTAAATGTTGGTGGGCAAATTAAAACGCACCGGCACGCTATTTATTTATTTTCATTTCCTCCCTTTCTCAGGTGGCTCCGGTGGCTGGCGGACGGTTCGCAGGAATCGGATGCCAAAGAGTCGGAACGTTGGAAATGTGAAGGTAAAAACGCGGTAAAAAAGGACGAAAAACGCCAACCCACAAACTGTGCGCAGATTGTTGACGGTGCATCAACGGAAGGCAATCATCTCAAGAGACAGGTAACCAGCGAGTTCTCGCGAATGGCAATCCATTTGCAGGAAAGATTTTTCAGCGTCCACACTCCACTCGGTATTGATCATGGTGGTGTATGATGGCGTGTTCATTTTTTCTTTTCTCCCCACTCTCGCTTTCTGATTTTCTTTCACGTCGGTGAAAATTCCCGAAACTCGTAAAAATATCATAAAAACGATCAGCAAAATAGAAAAAAACAAGCGCGTCTACGAATTCAATAAACACAATCTGACGGGTTTGGGTTTTGGGAAGTTTTTCACCGGAACTCACCCGGCCGGGAGCACGAGCAACGTTGGTAAGTTTGTGGCGTTGACACAGCCCGACGTACGGAGAATTCACGGTGAATGCGTTGACGAAAAGACCAAATTAGGGGTCGCTATTGAGCGCTCCAAAACAGGCTTGGCGGCGTCGGCATCTAGCCTATAGGCACCACCGTCAGGTGCCCGGTGCCTGGAAAACAAACCTTCAGCAAACCGCACACAAGCGTGCGGGCGTAAAACGGTGAACCTGACGCACCGACCCGAAGGTCGTAGCTTATCGAGCGAGAACTTTTTGCATGTCGCACAGACGAGTGACTTGCGGAAGCGAAACCTCGAACGGAAAAGTTTCGTGGGGCCAACTTTCACTTCGTCACTCGCGCGCCACATTCCATTCGATAAGGGCCACGGTTGTGGTTGTTTGCGGCGGGCATTGTTAGAATGCCGGCATCAAAATCAAGCGACTCATTTGCGGGTTCGTCTGATCCCCGGAAGACACTGCACTTCTCGTGGCACGTGGCTCGCAAGCAAAAGGGTCACCCGAGGAGGGGCTCGATCGTGGCCATGGCTGAAAGTTTGCAAGATTTATTGCGACACTCCGACCCGCCGAGGTCGCGGGAGAGTGGGTGGAAGTTTTTCCCGCGACGGGAAATTAATCAAACGCGAATGGCAAGCCTTTCAGATATCATCTGCTATGCACGGGTATTGGAAGCGGCTTTTACCCAGTGACGAGCCTTGGCGGGACGTGCGTTCCTGCGAAACCATTACCCATCGGGCGAACAATTTATCCAATTTTTGCCTCGAATCACGGCCGCGTGGGTTTGCGTGACCTAATCAACTCGAAACCCCGTCACGATTCGGGAGAAGTTTCAATTTTCTTCCAATTCTCGGGAAGCCCTCCGCCTGCCAGCCATCGGTGGAGATGCTGGGGAAAATCTTATCCATCAACGGCAAAAGGATATTGTGTTTTTCCACCTCTTCTTGCATTTCCTATCAGCCAACCGAGGAAGGTGACGTTCGTCGCACAATCACGTCCCGGAGGCTCAAGTCACGGAGTCGGGAGGTTTTTGAGATCATCCCGGAATGGTGATTGAATTCGTCAGCGGAAATTTGCGGGCTCTCCACTTCACTTTTGCTTACCACATTTTCTTTTGTGTTCGTGGAAAGCAACAACATTTTCGGTGCGCAAACATTTGATCTATTTTTAAGCAGCTTCACTTCCGAGAACGGTTTAGCGGCACAGGGAACCGCGGGAGATCACCGACAAATGACATGTCA
The DNA here is from genome assembly GCF_943737925.1 of Anopheles nili. NCBI lineage: Eukaryota > Metazoa > Arthropoda > Insecta > Diptera > Culicidae > Anopheles > Anopheles nili. The sequence goes on from NC_071292.1 coordinate 57,660,447, forward strand.
TCTGCCCGTAATGGTCTGCCTGGGGAACCCCATCAGGGGCAGTAATACGAAACGATATGGATATTGCTTCCCAAGCCCGCAAAAGCCTTTAATGCCACCGTGCCGCTGTTCTGCGTAATCGCGTAGTCGCGATAGAGCAATCGGTGGCTATTCCACGCACCCGGATGTCTCAACGGCACGAGCCTAACGACGAGTCAACCAGACCTGTTTGTTCTACGACATAATCACTACGACTGCGATTCGTGCTAGACAAACCTCCGGAACATGGAAAATTGGAGCTGTGTCGCGGGAAAACTCGCAAGCGACCGCACGCACGCACTGGCCAAGGGAATGCTAATCTAAATGAAACGTTTTTATGAAACGCTTCGTCACCGGGCCGGGGTAATCGTGGGTGGAAAAAACCCATCCCCACCGGCCCGTAGAGTGCTCAGACAGCACGCTCGAGCTGCTTTACCGACATTTGTCTGCTCTTTGTTTGTTTTCTTCTTGCGCCAATCGCCGCCTACGTGGATGGATGTTTGTCTGGCTCGGTACGCGCATCCTTTTTGGATACGTGTGTACAAGTGTGTGTGTGTATGTGTGTGTGTTTTCTTGTCATAATAAAGCGACACACAATGCATTCATAATCGCTTTCGGAACCGGCACCGAGGACTTTTGAGCTGACGAAAAACCGGGGAAAAGCAGCGCCAGTCACGCTGAAGGAACGGAGCAAACGGAAGCCGTGTTTGTTTGAACGGGTTTTTTGAGGAACCATCTTCACACGGCCAGGAGTGCGCCTGTACGGCTCGAGGAATTGTTTCCGTTTCGGTACATTGACGGTGAGTGTGTGTGTGCGTGTGTGTATGTGTGGTACTTCCCGTTGGCTCAAGGATATGGTCTGGTACACGTTATGCCATATTTTCGGTACTACTCCAAGCGAGCTTGAAGAGCCATCGAGAAACGTCCGTGTTTCTTCTTTCCGTGTTCCTTTCGCCACGCTCTTGCCCGGTGCGGGTGTAGTTTTCCACTTCACAATTTTTTTTCTGCTTCTACATTTGTGACTTTACGTCAACTTTCTAACCTCGCCCAGCTTGGCCAGCCGGCTCCCGAGCGGTACAACATATTGGGTTCGATATGTGTATTTTTCCTCTTTTTTTGTTGCTTTTTCTTCGCTGGTGCTGCTATCACCCGGAACCTTTTCCAACCCGGTTCGAGGGTGTAACGAGGAACTCAAGTCCACGCTGACGTCGCCGACGACAACGACGATGATGACGACGACGACGACGACACTGTTGATAGTGATGTTGATGATGTTTGAAGGTTGGGAAAATATGTTTGTTGACAGTGCTGTTGTGGAGGGCGACAAACGGCTGCCAGGCTGGTAAAGGTTTGCGAATCCGAAGCATCCCATCAATGCGTGGCTCGGTTCGTAACGATTTCCCTCCCATGGGTTTGGAGCCGATATCAGCTTCGAAGCACGGAAACAGCAGCTACCGCATCCCAAACAAAAAAACCCTACCACAGAAGTGAGTTATAATAATCATCCTCAGCGTGGAAAGCGAGAGTGAGTGAGCGAGTGATCTGGCACACGTAGGAGTGTGACGGAAACCCGGGCCGATAGAGTGGCTGCCAGCAGTTATCGTATGTGCACGGCTTCCGATGGAAGATTACATCATGTCATGGGAACACCGGATGGAGAGCTTTTGACTCCTCGTTTCCCAACCGAAGTTCCCGGAAAAACGGGGCGATCATGTTAAGGGGTTGATGATGTATTTTTCTCTTGTTTCGGAGATCCCTACGCAGCCATCTCGGTGCCATCGACGTCCGCTCAAAATTCATCCTCCAAAATGTGAGCCCGGCCTGGGGAGTACTGGTTTAGGATTTCATGCCACCCAGTACAGGCCTGTATCGGCTTCGCTTCTCTAATGGTGCATTTTGCCACTTAGCTCGGGAACATGAAGTCTACCTTCTCACATTTCCCGTCAGTGGCCTGTCAACAGCGGCGGCACCGGCTGTTGGCAGATAATTTGTTATGCTGCAAAAACGACCGTTCCGGGCGTTGTGGTATGCGATAAAATCGTACGAAATTACGCAGCGTCGCATAGCTCCACCAGACAAAAGGTCACTGGAGGGGAGCAAATTGATGACGAAAAATAACACTCGGATAACTTTGGGAGAATGAACTCGCCTCATTAGTTGCCAACGATCGTTCGGCACCTATTACTTTCGTTCCTATTTTGCTTCTTGGAAAAGTACATTCTAACAATGCAAAAACTTATTTCAAACTCACACAATGGGCACCTGGAAGCTGTTGGGGATTTTTTTTCTCCGATTGGTTCAATATTGCGAAAATGAAGAGCCGTCCAGCGGCAGCCTCGTAAACCCATGCCACTTTCGATCGAAGGAGGGTTTCCACTTTCGTTGCTGGGATGAGGAACAAAAGAAAGAAAAAACGTCCCCCCAAAACAGTGGGGGTGTTTATTTGTATTGCGCCGCTATTTTTTCGTCCAAGCGGAAGATTGCGCTACGACTTTTTTTCCTGCTATATGCTTTTGCTCCTTTTGAGCCATATGTCGGGGGAAGTGCGTATGCTTTGGCAAAAACGAAACCAATTTCGTCGCTTTTGATCACCCGAATGAATTGGAACACGTGTCCACTTCTTGGACGGTCCGGATAATGGTCCTAGCATGGCTGGGAACGTGCGGACGTACGAGAAATTCGGACCCGGATCTCATTCTCGGTGCCGATCGTTTGTAATCTCCCGGGAGAAGCACGTGCAGTACATCGGGCACCGTGATTGATACGGGAATTGGTCGAGCGATTCGGCGTGTCGTTTCATTTTTGGCGCTTCATTGCAGCCGTGACACAACGTTTTGACGTTGAAATGCGACAGATTTTAAATTGAATTGGCCGAAAGAAGGACAAACAAAAACAGCCGACCAGCAAACGTATTTCAAATTGCACGCTGCTAACTTAATAACCGGTCTGGTTCCCTCTGGCAGCTCTGCTCTACGGGGCCCGTATTTCTGCCATTTCACCGGAAATTAGCGTCAATAGGAACCCATTGGCGCGTGGGATAATTGTTTGTTACGCGCCAGCATATGCCAAATTCGGTCTGAAACTTCCAAAGCTCAAGCACGGGAAAACGGTGTAAATGTGCTCCCGTACGGTTCCAACGATTAAATTATTTTAATTCCGTTCGCGAGAAGCGCGGCCTGATGCTGGCTTTGCAAAATAGACACCCTAGTTTCCCGGAAGCGCGGCACCGTGCTTCCTGGCAGGTCGAGAAGGATATGCGGGAAAGCTCTAACTCGATCCTTGTGCCACGACGATTTGTCAGCTGACAGTCAATTCGTACGGCTTATCTGTTGTTTGCAGCCACCGGCAGCAAGGTGCTCGTACGGCAGCCGGCTTTCCCGAAGGATTCCACCCGCGAATGGCGGTGAGCGTTGGGAAGGTGAGAAGATTTACGAAATAATTTCAGAAATGCGTTCCCCATACGGGAAGCACCTATTCCGCCCGCGTAACGCGTTTCTTACGCGTTCAACGATGCGCAGGAAAAGGCGGCAAAACGACACTTTCGCCCTTTATCTCGCAGCTTTTCCTCGGGTGGGCGCACGTTTATCATACGCCACGGCGCTATTAGCATCCGGGAAATGCGATTGTAATGCGGAATGGGCGAACGCACGGGAAGCACCAGGAACGGCCAAAATGGTATTAGCAAGATTAGCAAAACCGTACGCTCCGATTTTCGAGGAATAAAAAAAAACATAAAATAAAGAAAAGGACGACCAGGACTTTTTGCGAGTGAAAACACAACAACAAACCATCGTTTCGTGACTGCGTGTGTTTGTCTTTGGTAGCCCGTACGGATGAAATTAGGAAATGCTTGCACTTGTTTTTCCAGCTGCTTCATCATTGCCCCTTTCCGCAAGCTCGATTGTGACTCGTGGAATTCTGCAGGAGTATTAAGCATGAGTACGGTGAAAAGCGGATCTAACCTGACTGAGGAAAACTCTTAAACGATAAAAATAATATCTACCAACCTGTAGTTTGCGAAAAAACACACACACGCAGCCATCTATTCGCTCACAACCATTCTTGGAAAATAGACTTAAAACTCACGTTTCCAAATCTGCGATGCGGAAAAAACTTAGTATTTCCCCCCCGGGGGCACGGCAAAGCGTTTCCGTGAATGTGGCCAGTGAGCTTTTCGTTTTGTGTTCTTTTTTTTGCGACGTACGTACAAAACATCCCGATCATTCGGGAAGCGAACTTGTGTGCCCTTAAGTCGGACCCCCGAACGTTCGCCCGGATGCCGTATTATGACGCGTTGTATTGAATATTTTATCCCCAGTTCCGGTTATGGGCCTGATTTTGTTACTGCGGTAGAATCCGATCGCATAGGAGCCATAAATCCGGCCCGTGCCGCCGAAACAGCGAGTTTCGCGGAAGGTATGCTTAGGCCCTCCGGTTTCCGTTGAATCCCACTGTTTGGTGGCCATTGGCTGAGCGATGGGAATTTTCCGGGAGGTGGTTTGTGCTTTTTTTTTTGGGTTTCGTTTTTTTTCTGCTCGCTTGTCAGTGTATAGTTTCGACAAACGAACACGAGTTCTGCAGTGCACTTCCGGTGCGGTTTCGCGAGCCGAACGAGAGAGGAAGATGGGCAGCATAATAGCTGAAAAAAGTTTTCCCGCACGTTCGCAAAAGGTTGAAAGCGGGACTCAGCTGGTACCGGTGGCTAAATAGCGCAAGTTGGCGAGATCCGACACAGATCCAGCTTTCGGAACTGTTACATTTTGTTGCAATGGGGTTTTTTCTTTTGTTTCCGAATCGAATTGCTCAAAGTTTGAACTAACGCTCCCTTTGCGTTTTGGATCGGAAGCGTGTTGTGTTTTATTTCGAGCAAAAAATGAAACCATCTTTCTGAAAGCATAATTTAAGCTCCCTTTTTCGTTGGAAATAAAGATTTCACCATATGGCGGCGATATCTGCGTCACCCGGAACCGACGCATGGCCCCGGGACCGGTTCGATGTGCCAGCACGCTGATCGCTTATGAAGAACATGCCACGAATTGATAAGAGCCGAGCCTTTCCCGTGCCCGAAATAGTTAATAGATTCCACGCCGAAGTGATTGATGGGACGACGCGCTCGTGAATATTCATTCACACAATAGCAGCCCACGTGGCCAGCAGGTTCGCGGAAGAGAGCCGCTTTTTTTTCGGTTCCATTCCATTCGACCGTGACGTGAAATGCTGCCCGAGCCGGAAAAGTTTTAGCTGGAAAACAAAAACAACACGCCCGCAGCAGGCGAACGACGCGCAAGGACCACGGAAGGATAGTAGCATCATCCAATTTACTGGCCCACTTGCCGGGTCGATGTAAAAATAGGAATCGACAGCAGTGCCGCTGGTGGTGGCTGAGGTGGCCACACGGTACGTGAAAAACAAAATCTCGGCCTTCTTTAGTGAAACCGAGCAAAAGAAGAGGAACAAAAAAAAACATAAAAGCTGAGCAAGAAAAAAACGGAAGCTCTCGAAGAAGACCCTTCTCAGCAAACGCCATCATCATCATCATCGTCGTCATCATCGTCGGCGGGCGCATCTTCTGGGGCTTGATTTCGTAAGCTGCCCATCGAGTGCCTTTTCGAGGCATAATGAGTTAATGGGGGGAACGCTCGGTGAAGCTTTCGAGGTACGGGCCACTTTTCACCGGGTTTGCTCCCGTGCCCTGCCGAAGCTGCGTGACTGATTCCGGTGGTGTAATCAATTCCAGCTGACTTGCGGTTTTGTGGCCAGGCTCCGTGCCCGGGCTCCGAGTGGTGCGCTAGCCATGCGGATTACGTTTAGAGCAAAAGCTTCGAGAAAAGCCGAAGAAAACGTGAGGTTAAGAGGTTTTTCATACTGCTTTCGCACTCCTTTCTTTGGGTTTCCTTCGATGGCGCACATCATCGCGTCCCGGTGCGTCGGTATAGCATCGGTGAAGATGATAATTCATCGAAGTCATCCAACCTGCTCGAGTAAAATGGAAAACTCTCTTCAACAAGTCACAACGGGCAGTAAGTGCGGTCTGGTCGAAAGGGTTCTCCGAGAGCACAGGCCGGCCACACTGGGCGCCGAGATGGTCCGCATAAAGCATTCCCCAATCGCTCTCAAGAGGCGCTCGTGAAGTGATTTAGACCGTTTAGCGTTGCGAACAATGGAAGGAGGACTAATTTTTTTTTTGAAAACCCACCACCGGTTGGTGGGAAAACAATTAGTGTCGTGTTACGAGATAACGAACTCGCGCTCAAAGAAACCCACGTTGATTAATCACTCCAAGGCCGCCAAGGAGTGGCCAAGGATTCGACGACGCTGCCTAATTAATCCTCCGCCTTTCGGTCGGTTCTGAGACGGGAGCTGAGTGGATCCCGTATTGAGCCGATTGATTCACAAACAAGTGTCATTATCAAGCGGTTCCAGCACGAGACGGTGCTTCAGATAAACATGCCAACTCAGCGTGGCTTTTCGTGCCGGCGTCGAGTGTTTCACCAGAACGCTATCGGAAGTGGTGGAATTTTTATCCCATTCCGTCGCTTTTTCGATGAAGGATTTTTGTTTTTTTTTCTTTACTTCACTTGCCTTTAAAGAACCCTTGCGGGCTTAACCGGTAAGGAACGGTTACTTCTTACGACGAGATTTGCAGAAATGCACCAACGTACTGTCAGCTGCAGCAGTCCAACGAGAAGTGCTCCTGTACTTGTCTGCCTGCATTTGCCTCCCCAATGCTTGTCAGGATGTGTTCAGGAGAGCGCAACGGAATCGGAAATAATCTCGCACGGGAATATGAAACCACAGCGGGGTTTTCTTCGGCCAAAACACGCACAAACTCACACCCACACATGTGGATGGTAAGCCGACGATACGCGAATCCGGCATCCTGAATAGAGATGTCAAGTGAAGGACTTGCTCGAGTGACAGCTCGGAAGGACGTAAGCTTCCAAACCATGTTCCCGGAACCAGGTAGTGGTCCGAGCCGGCACCATGTCGCATGTGAGTGTGTGAGTAGGCCAAGAGACTCTCTGGTGCGACAGCTTGCACAATCGAATTTCAGCGGCAGGACAAAGAACGCCAAAGAACCGCCGTCGAGGATGTGGGAAATGGCGAAACGAAAAATAATCCCCCGACAATGGACGCCGAAGAATATGGACAAAATGCACCGTTCGTCTATTGGCGGGTGAGCTTGGCACCATTGTGCATCGGACCGGAATGGTGTAATTGTTCTTTTCCTGGCACACAAAGCGCAGCAAAAATTATGGAACTTGCTGTGGATGGGGAAATTTTTTTTCCAGTGTTTTCTCAGTGTAAAACATTATAAAAAAACTATAATTTCACCTTGCGGACGGTTGTCGAATTGTCTGGTTTTCGTTCGCCAAATGAATGCACATCTCTTGTTCTCGTCTCGCGAGAAAAGCACATTGTTGTACAAGCTGCTTCCAGCAGCCGTCTTACAAGCGAATATTTCCACCACAACGAAGATCGCAAAGTTGTGTTTCTGTGTTTTGCGCTCGCAAGAAAATAGTTGCCTTTACTTTACTTCGCAAAAACGCGCAGTAGCCATTGCATTCCACGAAACGTCCAGTTAATGCGATAAAAAGAGATTGTAAAACGGCGGTGGCGCGTAAAAGTCGTTCCACGAAGTTTTAAAATTGAATCAAGCAAAAATGACGATGAAAAATGAGTCGAGCGAAAAGAGAAAAAAAAGCAACCCTGGGAGCAACGAAAAACATGGCGCCTGTGTACGGAAGCAACACAATGTAACTAAGCGCTGTAAGCACTCCTACCAAGCATTAGCATCCGGTTCATGGCAGCGAGGCAAGCGGAAGCGATTTGCCACCGTGCAACGGACCACAGACTTGGCGAGCTCGAGCAGAAGCGTTCGCCATACGCTCGGGCATGGGAAAGCGTTTGCGAAGGCACCCCCATGGTGAGATCGCGAGCCTCTTCCATCGCCAGCCAGAGAAGCCAGTAAACGATGCGCGAACAATGAAGCGTGCCAAAGAAATATACTTACATTTAATATACTGCTCGTTGCGCGCGATGACCTTTTCCGCGTTCTTGCGCGCCAGAAAGAACCACTCCGAGGTGTTGCCCAAGTAGTGGTACTCGAGCGCGAGATCCTTGACGAGGGAGGCGCCCTGGTCCGGTGGGGGCAGCCGGTACGCGAACGGGCAGAACAGGCCCCGCTTGGCCGGATGCTGGTTCCAGTCGAAGCAGTTTCCGCCGGCGAAAATATCATCGTCAAACTCGACCATCGACAGGACGGACGCGTGCAACAGGTGCTCTGATGCCTGGACGTCGGCCGACGAGAACTTGAAAATCCTGCCATGGCCGGGTGCGTTGGAAAAACCGAGGGAGCGTTCGAGAAAAAAGAAGAAAAAAGAAGATGGAGAGAGAGTGAGTGAGTGAGTGAGGAACATCTAATTAACTTTCGTGCCAGTTGTTTTGTGCCGGTGGCCAGTTTTTGGAGGGCTGTTGTTTTACTGCGGTACATCGCACGTGCCGCACGTTGCTCGAAGCGAAATGGTGCCAATGAAGCTGTACGATGGCACTTCATAAATGGTTTTTATTTATCTGTTTTTTTTGCTGCTGCTCGATGGCGATGGGTCAAGCCAAGGGCCCATTATGGAGTACCGGTTTTTCGCAAATGTCTTCGCAGTTTTATGGCCATTCGAAACAAATTACGGTTCGTAGGGCGTTATGAGCTGATCAAAATGCGCCTATAAAAGGTCATTTTCACCGGCAAGCATTTGCCTCGTTCGTAAATGATGAAAACTGCTATCAAAAACAAGCCCTGGTCTATCTCAATTAACAAAACAAAAAAAAACTCAACCATCCTTGCCGTGCATCTCTCGAGACATTTCACCTCTACCGAAACTCATCACAGATTCACGGCACGCAAGTTACGCGCGTGTCAACAGCTACGCCATTCCTCAGCCAAAGCAAGCGTACACTTTTCCTCCCACACACACACACACACAGAGGGCTGTTTGCGGTGCGCAAGCAACACCACACGCCAACGCTCTGGAAACAAATCGCTCCGGATAAGAAAAACAGCAAGTCGCACCTGAAGCACTCGCCGGTGAACGAAAGCTTGTCGAAGCGTAATGGGCAACATCTTCAAATCAAGACAAATTGGTAAATATTTCACCGCAAAAAACACCGCACAGGCGCGCGAACAACGGCACGGCTTTGCGGTGGCCAAATTAGGCGAAATGTGCTGTGTAATATTTTTCCCACCGGGCCACCGGGGGGGGCGGCTCGTAACCGCAACGTCGAGAGCCTGGAGCTGGGGGTCGTTTTGGCCCACGCTCGAAAGTAACAGCACCGCCATCGAAACTTTATCTCTCCGTTCGTTGGTCCGGCTGGCGACTGGTGTCCTTTCTATTCATTATGCCGAGAAACAGGGACCTTCGCAGAACCGTCCGGCGGGCCATCCCGGGGCCGATAGGCATCTTCGATGATTGATTACCGTATACTTAGCGAATCAATTTGCAACACTCGAGGCGTTTAATCATTCTGATCCGCCGGGTTTCAATCTCCGCCGACGAACGCCGGCTCATCAACGCCGGCCGGACCGAGATCCTGTCCCGGTTGGATGGGACGGCTGGTGCAAAATTAGCCCCACCATTAGCCCCCGGGATGGGGGACGTTGTGGTTTTGACAGAGAGGGGGTGGCAAAGAAGAGGGTCCTTTTTCGGTCAACACGTGACACGACAAGGCGCCAGCAAGTGAGCGTCGTCCGATTGAAAAACTTCCTAACGACAGGCATTTCCGGCGGGTGACTGATTTGAGATGCCCGTTTCGCTTTGTGCCCTGATCGATGGGCGCGCGGCCTAAGGATTCCCATTTACCCAAGACACCAACGGTCATGCAGGGCAGGGCGTGCGAACAGGATCCGGTCCCGGTTGGGCGGTGCTCGAAGAGTGTCCCTTGAATTCTTCATTAGCAATCCGATTAATTTCACCGTTTCCGTCCGAGCGCGTGCACCGAACGGGCTTTTACTTTGAGTGCTTTTCCGGCACGTTTTCCATCGTCCCTTTGTGTGTGTGTGTCTGTGTGTGATGCGATGCGAGGACCCGAAATTAAATAAACAACGTCCACACGGCGCAACATGCCGGACCGTACCGTTCCAACGGGAGCCAACGGGTTCAGAGCTTTAATGGCCAGAACTTGCCCTCCGCCCAGAGCGCACCAGGTGAAGGTGATCGCAAATTAAACGTACCAGCAGGAGCAGGATCGTGTTAACTTCAATCGTCCTCCGCCTCCTCGCACATTGTATCTCTTATTGTTTACAAATTGTCTATATTTGCCCGGGTTACCAGGAGCATGGCCCCAGGTTTATTGATGCGTTTTGCGCACGACGAGTAGCTCGGTAGATCATATCCTTGCGCTCGCACTTGCAGCTCTCACTGCATGCATTTGCAAATGTAAACTCGTTATGATTTAATTCAAATAACCCCGGCCTAACAAGCCGGGCCCCCGTTGTTCAGCGTTAAAGTTCGTTCACCAGGTTCAGTAGCAAGAGCCATTCGGGGGTGCACACCCACGATAAATAACTCCTTCATTGTGCACAAATAAACCCGTGGCTGGGGTGTATGCATCATGAGATGCGAGTGACTGTACTAACCCGGTCAGAGCACCGAACACTGGGCTGGAGGCTTCCGGGGTCGCAACAATGACGGTAAGTCGTGTCGGTGTTGCCATTACGTTTCCGGCTGCTTACTGTGTTCACTAAAACTCCCTCGCGGGAGTACACGAGGCCCTGACCCAACCGGTGTTCGTCCGCTTTGTCCGGCTTGACTCCTTGGCGAGGACGACACAAAAAGACACACCCCGGTAGTGCGATTGGCATGAATGCAGATCCTGACCGAGTGCCGGGAGGACCAAACGCAAAACCCGACGAAGAAAGACCCGCCGGGATCAACAAATGAACGAAATCACAATCCCACGTGCCACGTACGCGTTGGACATAGCCCAACCCGCTAATGGGCTCTCGGGCTCCCGCAGGACGACCAGAACAAGGACAGCCGCGGGTACGTATGCGAGCAGAAAGGCACGCATTATAAGTTGTCCTGCTTTGGGCGAGACTGGGTGTGCTTTGTGGCATGAATCTTGTCAGCGCTACGAGGTACGAGCGCTGTAAGGCAACCATTTTTATCCCTTAGCTCATTTAATTCGTGCTGCTCGTCCGCTGGAGGCATGCCATGGCATTAAAACAATGGCCACCACCCCCAGCGGCTCGGTACATCAGGCAACCGGCTCGAGGATTATGTCAACATGGAACCGAGCATAAACAATTGAGTGTGTTAGGGCGAACGCTCGTTCGCTCGTTCCAGCTTGCTTCGTTTGGCATGTGGATCGTGTTACCAGCGCGCCGACAGCTCGTGGAATCTCCTAAGCGAGCCGGCCTCGACAGGGTTGCTAAGGACGACATTAATACTGCCTTTTAATGGGAGCCATGGCAACAGTCTAGCCTAGAGAGCAGGCCATGTGTTGACCGAATGTGGCATAGAAAAAAAAACCGATCTTAAAATGAACCTGAAATGTGATCCTTCACCGTCTCGCTTGGTCAGATTTTCATATGCCGATGAATGTTAATTGTAACCGGTTTTGATTTAAATGGCTGCTATGTCACAGTTCACTCAAGTGCGAGCCTTGAATATTTCATACCGCACGATTACGCCTGCGTTTTGTATTTCAATTAGGCTTCTCACCGCTACGTGCCTGGTTCCTATTCAGCCCAGGATCACACCATCACCACGCGGAGACCAGATCCTTTAAGACCCTTTCAAGGAGCACTCGCTCGACGGGCGATGGGTTGTGGTTTCGATCCCTTCACACACTCGAGCCACGACCGTACCGTTCCGGGAAATATCGCTCACCCCATCGCCATCGAGGGTAAGCCTTCCGAGGAGCCTCGAGCTGACGGCATGGCACTGAGAAAAACAAAACACACGCCCACACTCGACGTCCGGCTTCCGGGAAGGACGTCTCTGCGTGTCTCTACCAACACTGGTAGTCAGTCCTTGGAGTGCACGAGTTCGAACGCACGGTTGGACGTGGATGTGGCGGGTAACGCCATCATTCATGGCCCCAGAACCAATTTAGGTTCCGATAGGCTCGAGTGGCTCGATCGACTGTTCGGGCAGCTCAAACAAATGTAAGCGCCTGTTCCGTTGGTTCTGGAGGCCAACACCACCACCACCGCCGTCGCCGCGTTGAGAAAATTGAACATGAAATCCAATCATCGATACCGGCAGACATTCCCGTGTGCCAGGGAACAGGAGGACGCCCGTCGGTGGCCCAACCGCCCACTCGCTTTTCCTCCCATGCGGGGAATCCGAAATTAATTAATGGAAGCACTCACAACCAATTAACGTCAGGTGGAATAGCAATTTTGCCGTTTTCTTAACCTAATGCCACCGCCACCGGTCTGGCAACCGGGTCCGCTCATTAGGGAGCTTCGACCCGAGTGTCACTGTGTCAAACGTCGGTGCGATCGTGCGAGTAGAAGTGAACGTTACAACGCCACCCAAGTGCGCCCCGGGGAAAACTCCTCCCAAACGCGTGGTTTTTCGCACTTTTTGTTCTCTCCTTTCCCGATGTATTGATCGAAAACGGGTGTTCGCTTGGTGCCACTCGCTTCCGACGCTGGTGGCAATACGTCAGCCGAATGGGACCTCCATCGACGAAGGGCTCGATTCTGGTGCGAGCCCGCCCAGAAAACCAATTCTCCGCAACACTTCATTGATGGTTTTCTCCGGTACGGTCCACTGGAGCATGGCGCGCTGGCACTGTGCTCCCAATTGGGGGTTTTCGGGTGGGCCAGATTAAATGGCACTTGACTCGCGGGGTTGAAGCGATGTGTGTGCGAGGCCACACCCGCGGTTAGGATTCTTAAGAGCCTTCGCAAACCTTGCGAGCGAATGTGAACGGAACGCGCCATGCGAGATCTGCTTCTGACTTTATTTTCGGCCGCACGCTCGAACGGTTCACCAATTGGGGGTTGCTTCCGCGAATCGGCAAGATAGGCGGTGGAAATGATGCGTGGGTGGAAGAGGGGGGGGGGTTTGATGGAAAAGGTGAAGGTGAGGGCAGGGGTTGCGGTCTAAACGACATCAGTTAGAACTCTCCGCCACGTATCCCAACCGATCGAATGTGACGTACGACAATCTTCTATATATAAACGTTCTTAAGGGTGACAGTTCGCGTAACGCTGTGCGAGGGAGATGGCACGCTGGAAATCGAGCGGGAATGCAAAATCAAAACAAAGCATGCAAAATCAAAACAATCCAGTTTCCTGGCGAGTGCGTACAATCGCTGCTGCTCGAAGTGTATTGCATCGAAAAGCATGTGATTCTACAAAGAAAGAGCCTATAAAGAAGTGGTTAACCTTTGAATATATTAGAAGGGACTTTGTGGAGTGTTCAAATGTAGAAGGCTACATCCTATTTCTCAAAGAAAAAGAAGAAGAAGCCTTCCGAGTGTACGACCGAGTAAACCAGTTAGAAAACACGTGTGATGTTGAGTGAGTGAGTTTCGACGCATTGCCTCCAGAAATAATACATGGTAGGATATCTTTGACATATCTTTAAGCTTTTTATCTTTTTCACGTTCCGTGCATGTTGGGCTTCTTCATATTTCGTAACTATGGTGATGATCGATGGTTGCAATCGTGCGTTGTGCTAGAAGTTCCACAGATCATGTAGTATATCTGCTAAACATCAAACTTTATTTTAGATTGTCACACTACCGATATACAAACAACTCAACCCTCTTCGCTAAAGCACGCAAATCCACGAAAGCAGAGATTGTGCTTTACAAACGAGACAAAACCATTGCCTTCAAAAGCAGATGATCAACAGATCATTCACAAATACGAGGTGCTATACCAACTTAGCACGATCGAATAGTCAACCCAAACAGATAGCTAAATACGCATTTCTTTATGCATAACGGGATCATTACGATCGCATCATTTAGCGATAACTAAAACAGTAACAGTAACTGCAATGGCGCTTTTAATAGTTTTCATAGCTTCGTTAGTCAAATGTACTACATACATCACTAATTGGATACACAAACTGGAACGTCTACTAACCCTTGATGGAGGACAGATTGCGCAAGACTGCCGTTCAAAAAGCTTTCGGTTTTCTTGTTTCAACAGCTTTGAGTTCTCCCTATCAAAAAAAGGGTCAAATCCTCCAGCGTTCCAGTAAGGAAAATTTCTTTGTTTTCTACGCATCACCAGGATGATTGATCTGAGTCCAAAGCGTAATTAACCTACATTCCGCGTACTATGCGAGAACCGTGTACCATTATACGTATGAAAGCGGAAACTCATTCGGCTTTAGGAGGTCCCCATGATGTGCCGAATGTGTTGTCGGATACTAAGACTAAGTACGAAGGAACAAAAACGACTCGATTGAGCAACAGCGTATTAGTTCACGACAACACGAGCATTCGATTGTAGGGTCTAAACTCTGTGGGAGTATTACAGCGACGGGTTTTTCGGTGTATCTATATCAATGGTGGTGTATTTTAGTATGATGTAGAGAGGAGAAATATAACCTAAAAGGTTGTTGAACTGAAGGACAGATCGCACATGCTAACATTAGCGACATCCGACAGGATGCGATGGATAATGCATGCTTTTTGGAAGGCGGAATCGAGATTCACCTGCAAGGTGTTCGGCAATGAACGTCAGTTCAGAACCAGAGCGCAGAGAAACATAGCAATTGTGGTGACTGGATCAGATATTTCAATGCCAAGCTGCGGCAAGGGACCTAGCAAACTGTAAGGCTATTATTGTACTGAATTTCACTGAACTGAACTGAACTGAATTGCAAACAGCGTGCAATGTACAACAATAGCGGGTTAACGGGCCTTTTTTTACATTTTCTACCAGGCAAAATGGTGATGATACCCAACTTTTCTAAAACAATTTGGGCTAAACATGCTGTTATTCAAAATTTACACTGTGACTTTGCGTGGACTCACAGCGTTGCTGTTGAGTGGAGATAATACGGTATAGTCTACATGTCTCCAGATAATGTTGATTGTGGAACACATTGCTAACACAATATCATAGTTAAGGGATCTAGAAGAGTTTGATGAATGTGTGTCACTAGAATTTACATCTGTAGAAAAAAATTCGAACTAGAACGGCAAGGGTCTATACCGTACAACCATTACAAGTGCGACTTCTCATTGGAAGAAATTGTCACATTTGTTTGTAGAACCATATTTTCGCCAGTTAACTAGATGATATTGACGTCAAGCACGCGGTACTGGCGTGTCTTCCCAATGGGGATTAGAATTACCTGTCGGTCGATGTTCTGATGAAACCAGAACAGTATAAGCATCTGACTCAAAATGATCTGCATCTTTTTGCATCGTTTCGTTTGATTGCACTGTTACGGTCTTGGGCTGACCATGTCAATTAGCGAACCCTTCTTTTCCAAGCACACAAAAGCTTTCTTAAATATAATACAAATACGCAATCCTGCAACGGGGGCAAATTTTACCTAGTTACTAGATAAAATAGAACGGTGGAGTGTTTTTCGTGGGGGCGTTGGTTTTGGATAGGGTGGCAAGCGGAGTGAGGGTTGCGATGTGACAGCCCCGTTCGATTGATTTCCATGGGGCGGAGAAAGGTGGCTCATCGATACTCGACCGAACCACCGGCTGGGTTAAGCCGAGCAAATCGAAATTCCACCCGGCCAAAGTGCCATTACTTACGATAAGCCCCACGAAATACGACCCGAAATTAAATTCCCGCTCGGGGCTTAAAAAGGATGTGTCTGGAAGTGAGTGTTTTCCGGAAAATTGGCCCACAACACACTCAATCTGAGTAACGTGGGCGAATAGTGAATGGGATGAAAAAAATGCTCTTAAGGTGGATGGAATGAAAAAACAGACTTTTCTCTGTTCATACCGCCAACAAAGCAAGCTTATCGTGAAGGTCCTTGCAGGATGCGGCGAATCTCGTGCTAACGTGCACCTTGCACCGGTGTTGTTGCACGCAACAACCCATCAACAGCAGACGGTGCTCGTCAAACTCACCCCGAACGTAGGCGGATAATTGGAAGCCAAACAACCCCAAGCTTTTTCGATCCATTTTTTTTTCTCTCCTCGTTCATAATCCCTCGCCAAAGCAAATGGCTCGTGAACCATCCGTTATCCTTTGGTGGTGCCACAAAAAAAAGCGCGCCTCCATCAATCCACGATGCATCGATCTCGCGTGTTCGTGTTTGCGTATCGGCCCTCAATTACGGTTTGTTCACCAGCACCCGATGAAGGTGGTCACCCATCACAACGACTCACCTGGTCAGCATGTTCGCCCGGTTGACGGCAATTTCCGCCTCGACGCGAAACCGATCCTGAGCGTACCGGTCGACGACACCCTCGCCGAGGTTGTGCGCCGTCCCGGCGGTACAGTTCGCTCCCAGCAGGTGCTGGCTTTCGACGATCCGCAGAAACTGCGTCACGACGTCTCGGCCCTTCATCAGGTTGCGCCGGTTGAATCGGCTCGTTTCGTCCAGCTCGCTCAGGTCGCTCTCCTCCATGTGGAACACGCTACTGACGTCCAAATCGACCGGGTCCAGCTCTCCGAAACCATCGTCCATCTCGGCGTCGTCCTGCAGCAGCGGATCGTCATCCTGCGGCCCATCAATCGGTTCACCTTCCGGGTCTTCCTGTTCCGCCTCGAGCTGTTCTTCCGTGGGTTGGTCCGCGTCCACGTCCTCGTCTCGGTTGCCCACGTCAACGGGTTCGTCCTCGACGGGTTCATCGTGAGGATAGTCATCCTCCAGCATCCTCGGATCGGCGGTACTGCTCGCTTCCGACTCTGACGAGTCCACGGCGACTGACGGTTCTGGACTGGACGTTCGTGGAATCGTCCCTAACGAGATTAGCCGTTGATTGGAGGCGGACACTTGAGCGCCATGGTCACCCACCGACCATGGTAACGGACTGATTTCGTCCTTCAGCGCTCTCTCCGTCGTCCTGCTGGCACCGGTTGGCCAGAATGGTTGCTTTTCTGCGCGATTGCTCCCCCGGTCGGTGGCCTGGCGCCACGGGACGAACTCTATCTTCACCTCGTCGAGGTTGTTGTGCGCTTTCAGGTACTCCAGACCTTTGTCGACCGTTCGGCGAATATTCTCCATTATCTCCTTCTTGATCAGCTTCCGCTCGCGCCCGGGGGGCGGTTCGGGTGGATCGGGTGCCACGACACCACCACCGACCGGCCGCCCGAACCGCAGGTTATCGAAATCACTCAGCTCAATCATGCGCTCCAGCTCTTCCGGTTCGTCGAACCGGATCGTGAGCGTACTGCCCCGAGTTCCGGCTTGCTCTAGATGGCCTTGCGTACCAGATGGAGCTTCTTCTCCACCCGAAACAGCTCCGGCACTCGTCCCAGCACCACTACCACTGCCACCGGCATCGTAGTCGAGTAGCGTGAAGTTGTCGAACACTTGCAAGCCCCACCGGATGTGGTCCTTTTCGCTTGAGTGGCGTACCCGCGAACGGCCGTGCCGAATGATCAGGTACTCCGAGCTGGAACCGCCGCAGCTGGCCGCGAGGCACGCTAGGGACGCGAGCACAAACTGGTACGGGCACACCATGGTTAAATGCTCGGCGTGAGGTCCTTGCGCCTAGCGGGACTGCATATGTGCGACACGCGGCGACGACGCGATTGCTGTTGACTTTGCAAATTGTTTTACCGCCCCGAGCGACACGCCTCGGCCATGGTTGCGTCCCGATGGGCTCTTTCGGTGGGGATTTCTTCGGGCCAACGGTGGAAAATCGAACAGTTCGTCCTTGCTGTGGACGGGGAACCGATCCTTAGTGTCCAATTAACGCTTCAGAAACACGCGCCAGTGCTGGCTCTGCGATGTGGGTCAATTAAGTGGCGAGAAGTGTTTCACGTTCGCATCGATGAAAGTTCCGTTTCAACTACAATCGCTGTGATCCGGCGTTACTGACGAGAGTCGACAGTGTTGCTGGAAGTACAAAAAACAATAGACAGAGAGAGAGAGAGAAAGAGAGAGAGAGAGAGAGAGAGAGAGAGAGAAATTTAGTAACACTTGGTACCCGTCTGCGTTGCTCTGTGATGGGAGCAAATTGATAGTTTACATTTCGTTGCCAGCGTTCAATAGTTGGTGTCCCTTTTCACTATTGCAATCGATCATGAAGCATGTTCTCACTCCTTTTCGAGTTTCCCTCCTTTTTTCGCTACGCAATTGCATTTCATTCGACTCGCACAGTTTTTTTCTTTTCAATTCTCGTCAAAAGCTTTTGCTCTTCCTCGCACACACACTCACGCCGAGCAAAACGTTAGAACTGGAAACGCAATCAATTTCAATTCAATGTTCTAGTGGAGCCGCTATTTTCATTTGCTATTTCCAACTCACGCACCACTTTCACGTCGGAAATTGGTAGCTGAAGCATGGTTTGTGCAATTGATACAGCTTTCAAATACCTGCTCTCGGTTCTTAAATAAATACATGGTTTCACCGATTCGCCGTTCTGTTTCGAATGGGACGAAAAACACTCGAAAGGGCCGAATGGTGTCGGTGGTGCACTGTTGCGGCACATATTTCCCATCGCAGTAGCAATCCAAACTACCAAGAGCCGCCCTCAACCTGTGACTACTTGATTATGTTATTAATGCTGCCGCAGGGTAGCACGCTGGGTCGTTCAAATTTTCCCACGTGCTCAAATGCATATCGGTGCACCTGTCAAACACGTCAGTTCGTTTGCAAATGGCGCGGCCTCGCTCGAGTGCACCTAGTGTAGGACGGGGCAAAAGGCAACCAGGAAAGCCACTCCAGCACCGTTAGGTGTCGTTTTTTGACACGCCAATTTCACCACGATCCTTCGCCAGCTAGACGGTTTTCCCGGGCCGGACCGGAGAGTGGTGCCGGTTTGCTGAGGTTTCAGGATCTCGTCATTAAGCTACCGGTGGCTGTGGAGAGGTTTGGTGGGAATTATTGTCATCAAATAAAGCACACTTCAAACGGATATCCGCGACACAATAATTATCAATTATTCCCCGGCGAATGTGTGTGCCGACGCGGCTTAAGCGCACCTAATGGTGTGCTACTTTATGGCCAATATAAATCGTAGCAATCCAGGCGCTTTTTATGCGATGTTTGAACAACGTGAATACGTACCACCAGTCGGCATTGGGCAGCAAGCCAACGGTATGAAAAGTGGACCGGGGCGCCTTTCCTGTGCCGTCCGTTCGTCTATTCCACTCCCGATTCGTGGATCGACGAAAGCGACCTCATCGATTGCAGTGTAAATAAAAATAGGATTATTGGAATGAAATGGCACGATCGGCATCACGTCACCGGAAAAGGTGTCCCGTTTTTTGCTTTTGTTCGTATTTTGCGTGCCCAGTCTGTTCACTAGTTTTGCTTCCCACTGAAACACTGGTTCCGTTTGGTGGTGAAAAAAAAAAGACCATTCCACTCACAGAACTACTCGGCAGTGCAAGTGCGCCACCCCTGGTTACGAAGCCATCCCAGCACAAGAAAGCCACCGATTCCTGGTTCTGGGGTTTCCCAACCGAAACCAAGCAACCGGGTTAGTAGCGTCAAGCAAAACCAGCAGGAAGTAATAATAGAAAATCGATTTTCCTCCCACTCGGACCGGTCGTCTCGGGTGAAGTGCTTTCCAAACAGAAGTCTGGGGCTATATTTTCCGTCCGTAAGTGAGTGGCCCCGCAAGAGAGCGGGGAAAAAAAGACGGCGACAGAGCCAAGAACGAAGCAAAAACTCCCACACAGGAGCATACTCGCACTCGGGAAGCGAACCCATTCCGAAAAGGTTACACGGTCCGCTGGAGCGGGTGGATCCTTCGGTTACTGCCCATTAGCGATATTGGAGGTTTTTGGCCGGCATCGCGCCAGGTGAACAGACACCGTTTAGGAGCGTGCTTCCTTGAGAACGCTCGCCTGCTCCCGGACGCATTCGGACTCGTGAGCGCACGAGCTTTATTGAAATTGATCACTTCATTTTGCGAGTTCTGGTTCCGCTTCGCTGGCACAGAATCTAGGACGTTCGCGCTGCATAATGCGAGCCAGACGGTTGCATACTTCACGTCTCGGTCTCATGCATTTGGTAGGGAGAACAGAAAAGTTCCCACGTGGAGCGCGAGTTTTTCGCCGAAACTTCAACTCCGGGACGAATTTAGCAACGATATTAATCCAACGTTCGAGATTGAAGTTCGTACGGGCATCATATTTGTTTTTGGGTGCATCCTAAAACTTGTTTAATTTAGCTCTCCTAAAACGAGGGAAAACACCGAAACACACCTACTCCATCTTTGCACAGATACTTCGCGAAACATTGTTTCCAGTTTCCCTGGGAAACCTCATCAAAGCACCCTCTGGAGATTCAGGTCGTGTTGGCTACGAATCTGCTATTTGATTGCGAGCGAACATCGTCGCCTACTGCGCCGAGCCTTAGAATTCGGAGCACGCGAGAAACATGTGCTTATCACGTCGGGTTCGAGGCCCCCCTTCGAGGTTCCCATCTTTCCCACCCGGCCACGGCGATCGTTCCGGTTATGAAATTAATTTTCTTACTCCATGCGCCCCCAAAACCACGCTGGCAAGGGTAAGGCCGGGTTTCACCTCGAATGATGAAGTTTTATGATAATGAGGTTAAAGTCCCGCTGAACGTTTTCCCGCGCAAGGACACCCGTGGGTGGGTGGGTGGAGCGAATGGCACCGTGGGACCTCGTGATGGCCGGTCCCAAGCCCGTGCCCTTGTGCCGATCCCTTCGCCCCACGATGATGAACTCATAATGAGCTGTGGAGCTCTCTTCGGCTCTCGGCCGTGATCGCTACCCGGCACGAGGTATCGCTTGATATCGCCGGGCTGGGACGAAAGTTTGGTTTCATTAAATTTTAATTATCTTTCTTCATTCTTTTCGCTCCGCTCTGTGGCCGTGCCAACGGTGGACACAGAAAAGCACCCTTCATGTCGCCATTGGGAACTGCTGGTGTGCGGCCGCCATCGCGATCCCGTAAACTCCCCCTACCCGGGAGGGCGAAAAGGAACCAAAGCGCGAAACGAGAAAAGCGAAATATCTATCGACTTAAGCGAAAAACAATTTACTCCACCGTAAGCAGCCCCATGCCGTCGGTATCGGAACGTGCAGGGGATCTCATCTTCTTTGCTTTGGCTTCCTCTTTTTTTTTGCTTCGCTTTCCTTCTCAGCTGTGCACTCGAAAAGTTGCGTGCCTAACTCCTTCCTCACCGTTCGTCCGTTCGTGTGACCTTTCGTGATGAGTGGCTGAAAAAAAGGGGGAAAATTTATCCCACAGACGAAAAACTTCCCTACCATAACCTCGTTGGTGTGGGGTTTGCTTTTCGGTTTCGATTAGCCGAAGATAAACACCGACCGAGCCAGCTGAGGTTCCTGGAGTCACGTGACACCCGCATAGGCGCACGAGTAGGGAAAAGCGCGCCCCATGGTGGGGCATTTGTGAAGGGAAAATTAATCAGAATGCTCCCAAAAGCTCGCTCTTATTTTCATTTTACTCCACGGCAAGACACACGGAGGTTGCTAAGCACACCGCTTGGGCAGATTGAATTCCTTCACAACGGGGCTCTATTCGGCTCGTTTCCATTTCTGCGGTCGTCGGTCCGCGTATTTGTTTAATGGCAGTTGCAGTCCTACAGAATTGTGACCACTTCCGCCGGGACGACCGGAAGAGTGATCCTTCCGGGTGAGTTCGGTCAGCTTGCGAGTGGCACGCTCCGGCTCGTGGTATGTAAATAGACTTTGCGCCACGTAAACACGCGAACCGCATCCTCTGCGTGGGTCCTTTCGGTTCGCGCACACGGGTTCCTGCCCGTGTTCGGGTGCTTGTTCACGGCGTGTTTTCGCTGCCCGGCATCACGCCGGTAGTTGCCAAGACTTTGCGACCCACGACGCTTCCGTTTGTGGTCCGTTTGTGCCGAACGTGACAACAGCCCTGGGTCCGGATGACTGCCGAGCCGCAAAACCCGAACACAAACCTGGGCGAGTGGAAATTCGCCACCACTGCCACGTCGTGTGTCGTCAATCATGGCAAACACGCTACCCGGCACGCACCGATTGTTTGCCAGGCAATCCTACTCGCAGCAAGGGAAAAGGAAACGGATAGAGTGAGAGTGAGCCTGGTTTGTGGAAGGATAAGGGGAGTGCCATTTCCTCGCGCCCGGGGTTTTGAGAGAATTAATTTAATAACCTTATGATATTCACCCGTACACGTGTAATGATCTAATAAGCCTTGGGCCGCACCACCGTACCAAGGGGATTGAAGGCTCGCTGAACGATAAATTTAATTTGCAAACCAAACCCACGCTCTTCCCGAGACCAGAAGGGATATCAGGAACCGAACCCCGGGAGTGGGCGCGGGTGCACAAAACGCGCCAACTGAATTAGATTGCATTTACAAAATTAAGCTCGTTTGCAGTGGCAGCGCTAACGTTCGGGCTCGAAAGCGGATGTATGATTTATGTTGCGCACTCTAGCAGCCGTGTTTTGCAAATTGATTTGTAGGAACGAACTTTTCACCCGAGAGCATAAAGGGCGAGTGTTTTCTAGCAGCTTATAGCCCTTCACGACGGGGGAAAGGTTTTTCCTCCACCGTTGAAACTATTTCCAATTGGTTCCATTACAGCCGGAAAAGCTGCAGTTTGATCGCTTGCCAAAGCTTACTAACTTATTCATGGGGAATTACGACTGGCATCATAAAATGCACTCTATCGTAAGCACGGTTTTGTTGCTGCCTTTTCTTTCGTACGGTTACGATCCTGTTGAATCACCAAACAGACGCACAAAAACGCACCGTGTGAGAACAAGATGGAACCGACCACCGCCCAAAAACACAAAAAACCGAAATTACCCAACACGTCGTGCGTTACAATCGTACATGTGTTTCCTTTCGCTTTAGCTTCGTTCCCACGACAATCATTCGAGCTCGATACATCTCGTTTTGCGTTCTGAGGACGACGCCATAAAACGTAAACTCCTTGTCCGTTCCGGAATGACCCCCTGGGGAGGCGTTACCCACGGAGTCACTTGGTCCCGTTGTGCCTGCCGTCATCACCGTCCATCCATTTGCATCCGGCTGGCTCGTGTTCGACTCAACCTCGCACAGTAAACGCTCGAACCCGTACGGCCACTTGCTTCGATGAGCAGGCTTTACGGCAAGCCGGAGCTTTTGTTCCGAGGCTCAAGATGACATCTCTATTGTGCCTTTTTACTTTCCACCGGCAACGGGACATTGATGCCTGATTCATCATCTTTTATCAGCAGCACGACGAGGCGTGATGCGAAAGCCTTCATTTTGATATCAAACATATACGCGCGGTAGTGGCCCGGGACAACAATGGATGTGAAGGAAGGTTACGAAGCTTCCTTGACGGAGGGAAGCAAAAAATAAAATAAAAATAAAGCCCCTTGATTATTCTCATTTGCGATGCGTCTCGTGCGGGTATAAAATATTCATTTAATGTCGCTTGCGTGCTTCTCCACCTACGAGCAAGGACTTCGATAAGCCACGCCAGTGCGCTCCACCCGTGGCCACGTGCGTGCACGCGCTCGGGGAAAAAAAGCCAAAGTTTTATTCAATCGACTAAACTCATTAGACACTTTGCAGCAACTTTGAATGATGTCGTTAATTTAATTACGTCAATTTATGCTGATTCATTTTATTTTATTGCGCTGTCACACTTGAAAAGTCCGCCCCGGCGCTCGAGGTTCTCCGTGGGTGGCCGCAATAGGGAGGGAAGGAATAAAAAAAATTGTACAGCTGAGTCGAACAACACCAACGGGAAGCCTAACCACCCCCAGGGGGGAAAACTTGATGGTGAAAATTTACTTGACACCTGCACGTCATTGAATTATTTGTCTCGCAGCAGGCTCATGTTGCTTGCTACATTGAATTTGTCCGCAGCTTTCCGTACTCGCTGGAAGTGACCGGCCTTGAAGGTTCACGCCACAGTTTCTTACCCACAACGCCGCACACGAGCCAATGCAACTTTATGTGGCTGCGTGACCTTTTGGTGCCGTGTGCTGCCCGGCCAACGTAATGCCCGGTCAGCGTAGACCATTGAGTCCGAGTTTTGATGGGCGAAAGTTATCTTCAGCATGTGCTTTAATGTTATCGACGTTCGGTCGGTACGGCAACACAGCTCGGGTTTGGCGTAGACACACTTTCCCAAAATGGTTCTTATTGGCTCGATTACGAAACTTATCCATCACACGAGCCGATCCTTGTGCCGTTCGGTGATGACGCGCTGCGTAAAGTGAGCGAGCTTAATAAAGTAACGTGTCGTGTGGCAGGGAAAACTGGTTTCCCCAGTGCCACGTGTGCGATGGTGGGTTTTCACGTGAAAAGCACGCGAGTAAGTAAAAGCGAAGGAACAGCAGCAACAGCAGCAGCAGCAAGAGATATTCCATCAAGTCCACTAACGAGCTTCGGCTGGTAAACAGCTTTTAATAAATAAACAAGTTAACGTTAGCAGCCGGTTATGGCGTTGGCGAAGTAATCGCGCAAGAGATATGGCACCGGGAAAGTTTGCAGCTCTGCGAATCGATGACTGCTTGGATGTAATTTCGATGCGGCAAGAAACCTTAAGAGGGCGCTGGTGGCCGTGCGAATGTGAGATTAAAGCGCGAACAAACTGCGTGAGAATGCGGTGCGTAGTTTCATAAATCAATGTTAATTTGAGTGCGGCTTGAGCGCGAAGGATGCTCACATCTAAGCCTACTATGATCACGTGAAACGTTTACATGAAAGCTTTTGCGAGCGTGGCTTCTTGTGGATGATGATATGAGCTAACAATCATTGGCCCTCGGCGTTGACTTCAACTCTCGGAAGGATATTAATTACAATGGCACCTCCATCGTTCACTATCGGGAGCTATTTTTAGAAACGAGCTTCTTTGTTTTGGCACCATCGGAAGGAAACCAACCCCGAACGGGAAGCAGCGTATTGATCACTTTCGATGGACGTTCCCATGGGCATGCAATGAAGCAAATGGATTCTGGGAAGGACCGCTCAAACGCTCCATATAGCTAGCTCACCTTGGGCATAATGTTGAAGCGCCCAGGGAGCTACATTTTCTCGCACCCAAACGGCAGCTCTCTTCCCAAAGCACCGTACACCGTTTGCATACGTTACTTGTTCCTTTTAATCTCGGTAAATATTATCCATTCAATTTGGGGCGCTTGCACCGAACCGTGGCACAAGGGCACACGAGCGAGCACAGCCGGACGGACCACGTGGCACGTGTGAGTCAATTTCCAGGGGCAGCATAAAAATTTAAATTTCAAAACATCCCCTCGAACACGGCTGGCTTTACGATCTCGGCATCGTACCAGGGGCTTAGCACGCGGCTCCCGACAACCGACACGGTCCGCTGGAGGCTCCTAAACCTCACCTAGCGCTCGGGAAAAGCCTCAGCCCGAAACGCCGATGCCCGAAAGCGATAACAAAGTGTCAAAAGCGTGCGGACTGCCGCCCAGAATCGATAAAGCACCGAAGCCATCCGAGGCGCGTTTGTTTGTGCACGGGCAGGGTCATGCGACGCAGCGGCATAAAGCTGCAGATTAGCAGAACATGCATACAAATGGGCGCAAAATTGAAATATCTCGCCCGTGCTCCCGAGGCGAACCGAGGCCACATCCATCTTGTGTCGTCGATCGAACCGGGCCGGTAAAAAGCCGCTGAAGATCGGAGCTCAACGGTGCGGTAGTTCAAATCCCTGACAAGGCACAATTTTCAACACTTGCCGCGTGTCGGTGGAGCGATCTGAATTGCAAAAAAACCACCCCGAACCGTTCCGAAAGCGTGGGAAGCTGGTTCTGGTGAAGGATAACGTGCATGATTTTTTTGTTGTTATGTTTCTGCTGGCAACCTCCGTTCGATCGCTTTTCCGGTCGTGGTCGTGGCAGCGCAGCGTTTGCAAATCGCCGCCCCGATAAGGACATTATCGACGGGAGGTTTGAGCCCACGGCCGATGTCGAAATCCTCAATCCAACACGGACCACCCGTGACGGATGGTTGAACGGCGTCGTCACGGTGCTGTCGAACTACGGCGAACATGAAATATTTCTGCATCATTTTTGTTTCGTACTTTCTCGCATCCTTCCCGTCGACGGTGTCCGCGTCATCGGCTCACAATGGTTGACCTTCGCTTGGTCGGGGCTTGGGATCTCGTTCGTTCGTCCAATAAGGGCACCCGACGAAAAGAGCGAAAGCTGCACTAGCAAAGGACGAATGGGTATTTGTGAATGGAAAACACACAATCCGGTACATCCTGTGTACATCCTGGGCTGCTGACGCGCTTCGACACGGAAGAGACGACCCGAGACCACGAACAAGCATTGTAAAATATGCGGCAACGAATTGTTGCATAAACATGCCCTCTCCATTCGATCGTCCGGATCGAACAAGGTAGAGTTTGGTTTTGCTTTTTCTTAACGCTCCCTCAACCATTCGCACGAATGCGCACACATGACGTGACGATTTGTTCGCAGAAATGACGCGATGAATGAAGCCGCATGAATTGAATGCACGATGAATGCGACGGGGCTCGCGCGCTCTCTCTCTCTCTCTGACCGGGACCTCAGGGCGAGGTCCTTCCAAGGAACGGCACAGGAAAGCTGCTCGGGAAAAAGGGCCCGTTGTGGACACAAAGAGGGCGCACCTCGGGCAGGTTTGCATACAACAACTATCCTGTGCATGTGGAATGACGCAAAAATCCTTCCGGCGCATTCCGGGTTTTTTTTTCGTCTTCCTTCCAAGCTTCCGGTGACCGTTCCCGAACGATGGCGGATTGTTTACCAGATGAAATTGATTTCTATGCGCTTGCCCACCTCCCAGCTCAACTGGGGCGGAAAATGAAAGCGCCCACACACACGCAAAAAATAAAAGCGGACCCACAAACCCGCTCGGATGCAGCCACACCCGGTGGTATGAGTGAAGAGCAATTTCTCGCAATTCTCGCTGTGTAAACCCCGCCGCTTGAATCCAGGCGGTTTCGGTAAGGATCATTTGTTTGAATCAAAGGTTGATTGGATGGCTGATGGCTGCAGGCTGTGTAGCGGGCCGATTTATCTCAATCCCACCCGCATGCACACTTCCGCTTATTTCACTTTTTCGGTGTGATAATCCAATAGATCCATGGGGCGTGGGGTCCGCCAGAGTCAACGGTCAGATCGGATCGCGCTCGGACGGTTGTGATGTTTGAAATAATATTTACTCCGTTACGTTGGCGCAGAAAAGGGTCGATTCAAACGCACCCACATTGGCTGACGAAAGGTCGCAGTGGCTTTTAAGCTCTTTTGGCTACATCGGACATTGGATGTATCGGGTTTGGGCCGGTCGTTTTGATCCACCGTGGGGAAAAAATAGCATATATTTAAGGAAAATACAAATGTATCCATTATATGAGTTGTTGGTAAAACGTTTTCGTTGAGGGAATAAAAAAAAAGAACTTTACCAATCCCTTTATAACGAGCGTGAGAAAATGAACCAGGGAAACGCACCCGGGAGCTTATTGAATCACCGTAAAATTGATGATACGAGCCCCGGTAACAAGCCTCATTTGTGAGGGTGCGTTTTCGTCAAATTTGTGGCATCATTTGCCCGGCGAATCGGCATGCGCCGCTTTTCTCCAATTATGCTACATTCTACCAGGTTTTTTTTTTGTTCGTCCCTCCATCAAACCACGCATCGCGCTCCACCACGCAAGGGGAAAACCGATCGCGTTGGACGCCTCCGGGATGCGCGTTCTCTAATTAGTTTAATCAAATATGCTCGTGCGAGCGAGCACAGGGAATTCCACCGATACGCACCATAATGAAACGAGGATACGCAGAACTGGCAATTTATGGGCACGCACGTTTGTGTTGGCTTCTCGTCCCATCGCCAGCAGCGCACGCGTGCGTGTGGTGAAACGTTTAAATTTCATTTTCCGCGAACCATTATTGATGAGGTCCTGCGAGCCAGCGGCCCGATGAAACTGCTTTCAATTGGTGGTGGGAAATCGGCCCAGTTCGACACAATTCGCGAGCTTTTGTTGGCTCCACTTTTCAGGCGGCTACTGGAGTGCTGTGGGAATTGGGGACATGCTATAGTTTCCAAACTGAGCAAACTTGCGTAAACAATTGCCATTTTGAGGCATAAAAGCTTTATATATTGAGCACGGAAGGCGTTAAAGTGAGAAAACCCGGCGACCTTAAAGCTCCCATTTCCCATCATCAAAGATGCCAATCTAATTGGTAACGCTATCCGCACACACGGACACGGATCGGAGCGTGCGGATCGTTTGTATTCCGATCTTATGTATCCGGGGCTTGGAACACCCACGAACGGGCGGGTAACATGATACGCCAGACCGGTGGCTTTTCGCCGCAGGACTTGCGCACGATCGGACGTTCCGAAATCAAAACCGACCCGGTTCGCTAAACACCGGCCCGAAATGGGCGACTAAATTATGAACCGTAAACACGAGTCTCCTTCCACCGGGGTCGAAGAAATCGACGGCACGCTGCCGGAAGGAAGCCCTTCCAGAGGGTGCTCGGTTCTTGTGCGTCGTGGAATCGTGAGACCTTGTTTTTTTGTCTCCCCCATCCAATTCCGGGTGTTTGCGTTTCTGCGCGCCCAATAACAATCGTGTTGTTTATTTACATTTTAAATTTCCTGCTCCCAGCCATTAGGGCCCACGAAGCCGTTCCGTACCGGGGCTGGTCAGTGTAGCTGCATGCTTATGCTTTTTGGAGCTTATTTCAGGCGAATCCAGGCGGCTCCAGTGTTCCGGGAGGACGCCCTAACGAAGCAATTGCCAATTGTTCGGGTGACTGCAATTGAAGCGCTCCAAAGTGGATTGTTTTGCTGATTTCGATTGAACAAATAAGTGACCCCGCGAACGGGAAAAATGTGCTACTTGCGCTACGTCCCAAGTTAAATTAAGCTTTTCATTGTTACCTTTTTTTTTGTTGAAACATATTCTAACCCCCATTTATTACGTACCTAACTTTTCTGTTATTTAAAGGGCTTAAGGAATGGGGAATTTCCATAGAATAGCTTCCAACACGGTCGTGGCATATTTGCCTCTCATCGGAGGTGCCTGATTTTCTAGCGATTTCTTGAGAATTCACACAACTCTCAACGCAATGGAATGTAAACGCGTCTCGAAACGCCCTTTTGCTTGCACGCTTCACTGCTGCCAAAGCTCGCCGTAAAACGGAAGCTGAAGCAAAAATGCTAATTATGTTGTTCTAACCGCCTCGTTCACGTGTAAATTCGGGCGCCGGGTAGCATTTGCATCGAAATGCTGCATCCGGGACGGCCGAAAAGCCGAGAGGCGGCTCCAAATTTGACTTGCTAAATGATGCATAACGGCACGATTGCGCGGCGCATTGCCGGCGCGTCAATGGTTCGGGATGGCCCGAGGTGGTTGCCTTGTTGGCGTCGGTTGGTTTGCCAAATTTCACACCCATCTGCGCTTTTACGGAGCGGTGCTGAATGCATGCAAGAATTTTCTTCAGCGCGAGCTTAGAACGCGTTCGCATGAAACAACCAGGCGCCTCCATTGCTGCTGGGGAAGCCGTTTTGTGATTCGCGCCAATGCCGGGTGCCTTTTGTAACGGTTGAAATGAGCACCAGTAAAATGCCGTTTTGCATAACTTGGTGCATTTATCTCGAAAATTAGGCCCAGGTACGCGCAGCAAAAGCAGAAAAACAATTGTTGAACGATCAAGATCATTTCAATGAGCGTTTGTGATTGTGAAAAGGAAATCAGAATGTTTGGAAGTTAGTTTCCGATAAAACTGGGTAGCGTGGGAACACTTTCCCAAGCGATAACATTCATTTATCCACTGTTGCCTGTTAATAATTTCATCATATCCGGTTTTCACGTATCGACGATAACCCTTAGCCATTGCAGCAGTTAATATAAACGGCTGCCCTAAAACCGACACCCTGATTGGGCGCATTTTATTCAGTCGGCAATAACGGTACACATCGTAGCATCTTTAAATCTCATTCACTTTCACCCTCATTCGACGCAAAACGGGGCACAATCAGACAATCGTTTTCATTTTACTTCCCTTGAATCTTCCTGCCCTCCACGGAGTAACGTCCAATGGCGGACCAGCCCAGCATTCCTTAAACGAAGGAGCGTTGGGCATTGCTTTCCGGTACCATAAAATAGCAACATATTCATTCATCGATTGTGCTACAACGACCCTAGTAGCCGCCCGGTGATGGAAATTTCATTTTCCATTTCCGGCGAAAGCGACCGCGGCAACCAGCCGACTACGGTGGTTCCGGTGGCTGCCGCGGGCCGTGAACATAACCGTAATATTAATGACAACGGTTATGACGATTTCATCTCGAAGCCGAACCGGGAGTTGGGCCAAAATTCCGTCACGCAGTTCGTCTCCACTTCGAAAACGTGGGCGTTGTTTTTGCGGGGGTGGTGGCCCCGGGTCACTTCTACCGGGCTTTTCCCATTTTTCCGGCTCCGATTACCCCGAGCCGTGGATCGATTCCTGCGCGTAATTGGTACGGCCGGGACCGGTCGCATTTTGCTCCCAGCGGGCAAAGTTTTCCGTGAAAAGTGAAATCTCGCTGCCAAGCCTCCCTGGGGGCAACCCTGCTCAAGGACACGGAACCAAACGTCGGGTTGGTTCACTGGGTACGGATAGCGGGACGTGACGAACGCCAAGCCGTTAGGTCCGCTTGCTGATGAACGAGCAATGAACGGGCCTCGAGGGACGCTGAAATTACGCAATTCGAGGCGGCGCGTTGGGAATGCCAATTGAAGCCCGGCAGCAACAAGGCGCTCGCGCTGGGACACCGGGAACTGTTGGAAAGCAATCCTTTTTTACTCGTGCCCGAGCGCGCCTTCCGCATTCCTGCGATCGGTCGGAGCAGTTTTCCGGAATGCGACCGCTGTCTCCCGGCCAAGGCCACCGTAATTACACATCATTCGAATGCTAATGGTTCGGGGCCACTCTTCGGGTTGTCGCCTGGGCAATCATCGTTTCTCGAACGCCAGATTCGATGGCCAAGCACACGTACACGCTGACACACAAACACAAAAAAAGCTCATCACTTCGCCTCGCCGCCGGTAATGGTACAGCCCGGTCGGTGGTGCACGACCTTTCTGGGTTTCCCCGGAGCAGGGGTTTCCCGGAATTAGGACAATTATTATGCGAACGTCTCGGTCGGAACACCTCGAGGCGATGGTCGGCCCGGGACGAGAAGCATTCCGGTGGAATATTTTCGGTCAATACGTCCCCGGGACCCAGCGAACGCAGAAAGCTCCGGTGACCTACAGAACGGTTCGCCTTTGGATGTTGTGCTTTTCCGTTGCAAACTCCCACTTCTGAAAGCCAAACCAAAAAGAAAAAAAAAACATAAAGCAGACGAGAAGCTACGAAACAGCGTGTCCTTGCTCGGCCGTAAAATGATACCTTCGAGTTGTGCCCTTCGTGGAGTGTGGCAGAGAAAAATCAATTTATTTTAATGGCGGCTTACGGGGTCCGCAATTTCTTTCTCGTTCCTTTCGCTTGCTCTCGCGTCTCCAGAGCTTGCAGCGTCGCAGGGGCATAACTAATGAATCTCGCATTTAATGCAAATATCGTAATTTCTCGGATTTCACCATACGGAATCCCGATAAGTTCCCTTTGGCGCTGGAAAAGGGCATCCGCGTTGGCAAGCCACACCGAGCGTTGAGTGTTTAGTAGCTTTAGACCCTCGTGGCCGGTAGCTTGGCACTCGTCCTTAGCATTGAACGTCAAGGAAGTGGAGCGTTTTAAGCGTTTCTCTACTCCTCATACACCACGGTGGGGCCACGAAGACGAAAGGGCTTGCGAGTGTTTAAACCCGAAACGGGACGAAACGAGCTGCCAGTTCAGGGCGGCGCAAGAGAATGAAAAATAAAAAGAGTCCACAACGTGTGTGAGCGAGCACTCGGTGGCCTCGAGCGAACGAAGCCATTAAAGAGGATGAAGTATTATTGGGAATTGATTGCAATTTATCTGGCGGCTTTTAACCTTTCGCCATTTTGCACCCACCATCCGGATCTGGGAATGGACGGGCTTGACGGGCCGCTAAACCTTCGGCTGTGGGTGCCCGCAGCGAAGCTATTGATATAATCTATTTGAACCGGAATTTATCGACCCCGGGAACGGCCATTCGTGTAATAGATTTACAGTGCTGCATGCGTCGAATTACTCGGCTGGCTCGATGAATTATCTCCCTATCCGTTCTGAAGTTTTAAATTATCCCAAGCTGCCCTTCAAATATGGTACGATTAATTCGCGCATGATCGATGGACGGTGCCGTAAATCACGACAGAACCAGCATCGATAAGATGCCAAACGGGTGAAACCAATCGCTCGAGAGTGATCAAAACCTCCAGTGACCTCGAACGTTCTGACGCCAACCTGACGCCGGTCGGGGCTAAAGGGCTCGAACAGCTTTATCAGCGTTTATTTCATCCAACGAGCGGACGTAATCGTGTTTCAAAGTTCGCTCCGAGTCGGTGTTCCACCTGCCACGTTCCGTGATTCGATAAAAATTGTGCTCCTCTTCGAGGTCGCGTTTGATGTGCCGTTCGGTGCCGGTAGAAACAAACCCCAGCCAGGCGTGGTGGAAAACTGAAGGAAGCGTTCAATCAAATGCTTCCGGAAGCGATGAAAATAACAACAAAAAACAAAACGTTGCGCAAAGCAACGGTGGCAAAATAAATCATATGCACCTCACGGCCGAAATGATGGAGGCGATGGTGAAATCCGGCCGCCGGATCAGCCACCGGGTTCCGTTGGGTTCGATTTTCCCCAATGCCGATGCCGATGCCGACGAGCGCAAATCATTTCCAACCCCGTGAGCACATGGGAGTCGGAAGTCACCCTTATGGAGGATCCTTTACGAGCCACGAGCAGGCACGGTGTTGCTCTCAGCGAAAGGCCGAAAAAAAAAACCCACCCATCTGGCTGTTCGGGGAGTAACAACAGACTTTTTTCTTTGGCCTTTTCCCGAGCCCATTTCCTTTGCCGCTGGATGCGTTGCTTCGATTTTCCGACCAAAAACCGGAACCCTCGTTCGGAAACGACACAAGACTGGCCGGTAGGTGCCGGCGAATAAACGTGGACTCCCTCCGTCTGGACCTAAACCTGGTTGAAAACCAGCCTTGTGAGCCTGCTGCACGGTTGGTAAACGTTTGCGGAAACAATTTTCCCGACTGCTGGGCCGCTATTTGCTTTCCCGCTTTCGCGCGTCACTCCCACGGATCCCGCCGGCGCAGATGGTGGGAAATTGCAGGGCTGATCAAACGACCGTCAACTTTAAGTCAATACTGCGCTCCAAGCGCTCCACTCACGTAGAAAATGATTGTTAGAAAGAGGCAGCTGCGTGAAGTGAAGCCAAAACGATTGGTTTCGAGCATTCCAAGGTTCGCGTGTGTGTGTGTGTGTGTGTGTGTGTGGAGGTAAATATGGCAAGCACTCAACACCGGAAAAGTGGAATGTTGGTAGGGTCGATTTTACGAACGCATCGGATCGGATTGTTACGGAACTTTAATTCCATCACACTAAAACCTCTCCCGCCACGTGGATGAACGGTGGTCAAAGTAGGCGTCGGCGAATCAAATCTCAATTGGATCGGGCTTTTGCCTGAGATTTGTTCGAGCCGGTCTCGAACGATACAGAAAAAAAAGGTGAGCAGAAAAAGGACCGAGCGAGCACTCAATTTCCGAACGGCGCTTCCCAGCAAGCTTCTCCTTCAATCGGCCCGGAAACAATCGGCAACAGTTCTATGAAGATTTCCTATTCCATCAATCAAACTCAAGCCAACGGTAGAAGATCAAAGACACGTTCCGTCACGGTAAGCGGGCTTTTGCGCCCTCCGAACCGAATCCTCCGCCCATCCAGTTCACCCATCAACGGGATGGAAGCTTTCCAACCCGGGCTCGAAACAGGCCCGAACCGAAAGCGGTGCGCATCGGGAAAAACCACCAAATGTCACGATTGAGAAGCTGCCCGAATGTGATTGCTCTAAATACCCGGCTGAGTAGGGTTTTTACTTACAAGGGTGATGCGTTTTTTGACCTCCTTTTTTTTTTGCTTCTGCCGTTCGCTCAAGGCCAGAGATAAAACCTGCTAGCTGTCGAGATGTCGGAGCCGGATAGGAAAATGGGCGCTCGGGGCATCGAGGAGTTTTGCTGCTATTTTCTGAGGTTTTTTTTTTGCGTTTGCTTCCCAACGTACAGCATCGTCGGTTGCTCGAAAATATTGTGATTGATAAATGCCATTTATCCTGCTTTATCCGCCGAGAGCTTTACGCGGGGTGGAGGCTAATGCGTTTTTACTGGCCGGTTGGATTCTGTGCCCCGGCAGGGATTTTGAATACATAATACACACACACACACACACAAAAAGCCGGAAGCCACCACCGACGCGGATGGATGATAAATTGATCCGTTATGGTGGAATTTCCGGAACGACATGCCCGGCAGGACGAGCGCCACGATAATGATAGAACCTCGGAAGAAACATAATCCTTTCGGGGACGTTAGAAGAAACAAAACCAAAATTTACATTCAGCGAACAGTGAAAAAACCGAACCCGGTCCGGGGTGATATTTTACGGCCCATGAAACGGCCATCGTCGGGTAACCAACGGGAGATTTTTTTGTCGAACGTTGTGCTTCGTTGTGCTACCCTTTTGTTTTGTACCACTCGTCCTTGCCGGAATCTATTGCTTGTGTAGAATATCAATAAACCCCGGGGCCCATTTACATAAACCATAAATTTTGCCATCTCTCCTACATGCATGCAAACGAGGCTTGCATTTTGGGGAAACAATTCCACAACACAACGTCGTGTGGGGATTGTAAAAATGCCAGCGAGCAAATAATGGGGAGAAATTGTACTACTCGTAAAAAATCGGAGGTCCTTTAGCGGGCGTCCAACACAATCGCGTTTATTTCTCTCTCTCTCTCTCTCTCTCTCTTTCTCTTCGCTGTAGAAAATAATAAAATCTCCATCACACTGATGTGTTTCTGACTTATTCCGATGGCACGAATCTCATTTAATTTGCTGTCAATATTTAAGAAGTGGCTCTTTTCGACGAAATGAGATTGCTATTTTTAATCGTCGCCTCCCCCAGCCTTATCCACCCACTGACGGATCCAGGTGGTTGATTCGAGTGCTTCAAACCCTTCACGAAACCTCGCGCACAATAAGCCGGCTCATTTGCATTCGTAGCGATACCGATAGTCCACCGATCGGTTGGTACGAAGTCCTTACGAAAGGACACTCCTTACTAGCACTGGGGGTTTCATTTCCAAGTTCCAGCACGAGTTTAATTACCGCGCACTCCTCAGTGAGTGGGTCCTTATTGGCCTCGATTTCTTCGTTTTAACCGCTGCCTGATGGATCCCTTGACCTCATCCGTAACCCACTGCGGGCTGGGGGCTGCTTTAATTGACGCTTCGCTTCGAGAATCACCAAAGGGCACCGACCGACACAACAGCTTCTTTGAACCTACCGGACCGGCTCGATGATGAATTCACGGAAACTGACCCCGGGGCAGCAACCTGCAACGAAACGTCGGCGTGAAGAAAGCGAACTAGACGCAAACGAAAGCAGGGAAATTGCTATTTTAATACAACCGACGATCAAAGGTGGCCTACCGCCACCGGATTTGTCTATGGCGCCTTTGCAAGTGGCGTTTTCCGTCGGTCCCAAAACCGTCGGCTGTTCACCGTAATGACTATTTGCAATTCCCTCTCTCTCTCTCTCACTTTCTCTCGCTTTCTGACAGACACACACTTTCTCCCTCGTACCGGGTCTGTTGGGGGTGGATGAAGCGAAAGAAGTCAGCTCACGAGACACAACCGTACAAACACCCGGCCGAGCGACGAAAACGTTTTGTGGGCAATTTCCATTTTTATTGGAAAAAGCGCCTTCGGTGGCTATGCTTTTTCCAACCACTTCCAAACCGGGGGCTTGTTCACGGTTACATTTTTTGGCGTCCTTTTTTTTTGTTGTTGTGTGCCCTTACATCCCTCCTTAAGCCTCCTTAACCGAAACGCCGCCTGCACCGGGAAAGGAATGGCTCCTACCGCTTGTGGGCAATTTGGCGGTGAAAGTGGTGTTATTGAATTTTGCTCTCCACCCGGTCGTTGCTTTTTGTTTCGGCTATTTGTAACGCGCACTCAGGGTTTTTCGCGGAACCGGGAACCGTAGAAATAGCCCACAGCATGAAAGGCGCGCTTCTGAGCACCACTTTTCGCCACCGTCCCATCGTCCCATCGGTGGGTGGTGTAATATTCGCGTAATTCGCTGCATGAAACAATTAATCTCGCACCAGTTTGGTTCTCCCACGTGCCACCGGCTAATACGTTGCAATCTTTCGCATCACACCTGCACCGGTGCAGGATGCATTCGTGAGGCCGGTAAATCGCCAGTGCGCTACCGATTATCCGGCCTGAACCGAAGCGAAGGAACAATAGATTTATGCCCCGGAATCACGCTTCCTGTTGGTGCACGTTTTCCGCGCATGAAGCATCATTACTGGACCTTGGTTGGCCCCCAAGGGCCCCGAGGAACGCGTTCGGCTCGGAAATGTCGGCGTAATGGGCATGCAATTATGCAGCGTTTTTGCAGCGTTGCTGAATGCTGCATCTAAGCGCTGGCCACTTTACCGAGAGGCCATTTTAATGCGCTGCGCCCCTTTGTGCAGCGAGCGTGATTCGTATCGAGCGGTTTTTTTTTTTTCGCCTTTCCAACACGAGGCTCATCCTGGCGCGGCAAAACCACCCCATCACGATGATGATGACGTGTCGTCGCGTGTTCTCCGTTATTCTGTTTTTTTTTTGTTTTTGGTATGCCACACCCCAAGAACCTTTGTCCGGTTGGCTTCTTGGCGGAAGCCATCGCTTTGCGGCACCGGGCGTGCTTATCTTTCGTGCTGCGCTTTGCTGCTCCGGAGCGCCCGGAAAGGACTGTCAACCTGTCCACTCGCTGAGCTCGTAATTAGCTGTGGAAACCTGCATCGTTATCGTGCCAGAAGTGCCATTCGCGTACGGTGCAAATGAGCGAGATAATTGTATTCGCGGCAAAGAAGGAGCAGGGCGCTAATGAATGGCTAGGGTTCGGGATGCGTCCACTTTGGCAGGATAATTGTGCGGCAGTTGTCATGCCAAGTGTCGCTCTTTTCTGCCGGCAAGCGGTTGAGAAGCGAACTTCCGTTAGCGGAAGAAGATGAAGGGTTGTAACGCTTCATAACAACGGAGCTGGTGCGTGATGGATGGTGATGGTTTTAAGTCATGCTTCTCGAGCCATGACACTGACAGCCGCCATCAATCGAAGCAGGCAGATTTGGTTGCAGATCCAGAACGGTTGCTATGGGTTATGCGTTGTAGGGCGAGTTTGAATTATGAGACCAGAAACGAATGGCCAAAAAAAAAGGAGAAGGTGTACATTGTGCAACCCTTTCAGGGCGACGTGGTCTTGTAACAACGCTGACGAGCACGAGCAGCGTTGTTAAATGATCATCTCGCCGTAATTTTATCGCTGTCTGCAAGCATCAAGCACCCATCGCACAGCAACTCGCTCGCACCCGTCACGGTCCTAGCGCTTACCGATCCGATAGCTAACGTTTATCATATTGCCACGGAACGCGCCCAAAGCATGCCTTATCGAGCTGCCTTCAGGCAAGATCTATAAGCAGGTCTGTTCGCTCAACAGTAGCACACTTAGCATACGCGTGTGACGCGACAATTGACACGGTTCGCCGAAGGCACCTTCGTAACCTTCGCAGGACGAAGACAGATTGCCAGGAAGGATTGCCAATCGGATGTGACGGTTGCTGGAAGTGAGGCTTCAAAAATCAATTGACTTGTTTATCGTTCGCCACCGGGAGCACCATCCAGCCACTTGCCAACCAGTTTGCGGAGGTGGCTGTGTCGTCGACAGGTATTTGCTTCCTTTCCCTGCTCGGGTATTCTTTTTGTAGTAGCGTGAACACCCCCATCGTTCGGTGCCGGTTGCTGCCCGGAGAAAGCAGAGGAGAAAAGCGCACCAAAACACCTTCCCATCGGGTGGGTTTTGCGAGCGGAGTGACGATGCCCGTTTCCGGAACTAAACGTGCTGCCACCGGGAAACCGTTGAAGCCGTCAATACCGTTCGCTTGAAGCCGTTCCCCCTGGTGGGGGTGGCTGTTCCGTGAAGCCAAAACTATCGTACACTTTTGCACGGGAACCCGCCAAAAGGCTGCCACCGGCCCGGAAGCGTTTCGGGCAGCAGGCGTGCCTCGACAAACAAAACGGAACCCCGAGTTTCGGTGAACCGGTGACCGGTTTTCAATTTCCGTTTGCCTGCAAAACCGTCCGAAACCGAAAACCGATTCACCGGTTTGCCACCGACACGCAACAAGTGTTGGTATTTTATTTTGCTTTCGCGTGGAACCGAAACAGAGGCAACCGAAAGGTTTAATTTATTTTCGCTCACCGGCGGTCGCATCCCGTGTCCCGCGAGCCTCTCGGGGAGGTTGCGACTGAAAGCGAAAACAAATCGGAATTGATGTCGGTAATGAGTTGGGTAATTAATTTGCCATTCGCGCTGATCGTGGGAAAAGTTGCAGCCGCAAAAGGACACGACCTCGTCGGTAATTGCACCGGTAGTCGCGCGGATGCCAGAATCGATGGCACCGATCGCCGGCCCATTCCCAGATCCGGGGCGAACCGTGCAAAAAGGTGCCACATAAATCAAACCCAGCCCCAGGCACCGAGCACCCGGCCATGAAGGGTGAGTTCTGACACAAAACTGACACGAAACCCGGTTGCGACTGTTGTGGCTCGCTGCCACTTGCTTCCAGTTCTGCTTGTTACTTCACCATCTTCCGCCAGGATGTCGTGGAAGCGGTGAAGTTGAACTTTCGCCAGCGTATCCGCCGTCAGCTTTTCTTCGGGGTTTATTTACTTTTTCCTTCTCTTCGCTTGTTGTCCTCCACCGAACCGACGGCGAGAGTTGACTTCGAAACATTCTTTATTCTCGGGTCCTTTCCACCCAGGGGAAGAGCGAACCGATGCCAAGAAGCAATCACTTTCAATTTCCCGCCCGTCGCACGCACGCTTTGCTTCCGCAGAGGGCACAGGGAAGGGATTTTGCTTTTTTTATCTCCCTTCCGCACGGTTCCTGCCTGCTGCATGGGAACCAAATGGCGAGAAGTTAACAGACACCCACTCACACACGAACGACGCGGCTGACGGCTGATGAGGTACGAAAATACTTTCGATTCAAGTTTTCTTCTCAGAAACGCCAGTGTAGAGTAACAAGGAAAGCGAAAAGTGAAGATGCATTCCGGCGCTGGAGGGGCTGGAAGAAATATCGAAAAAGGTGGAGGAGTTGGTGATATTTTTTCGTCCTGCCAAAGTACATGTGAATTGTTGTGCTTCTGCAACGACGCATCATAAGCGTGATATATTTTCTGAGCTCTTTACCACGCAAACTGTTATGCAAAATCCAATTTTTACAAGGCCATACTTGCTGTGAAAATGGGTTTTGTAAGTTTTTGTGTGATATCGCAAGTAGATACATTAAGCAGATGAGTTTGCGGTTTTTTTTGTCTCCCGTCCATAAAAAAGGTAACGGAAAAGGGCCGCAAATTTTTGAAGGCAAACAAATGAGCCTACTTTGATCCACTCACGTACCGGGTCGCTTTTACAAGGCTCGTAAACAAATCGCGCTCACCAGACGTGCGTTTGCGTTAGTGACGGTGCGGCCAGGGCGTGAAAACAAAACACGTTCTCGTTTTCCACCGCTACCGGAATTAACCGTGCAAGCGCTTTTATGCTTTCGATTAAATAAAACAAGGCAAGGGCAAAGAGAAAAAAAATGAAAAAGGTTCGGGGTAGAAGTCTAGCATCCTTAAAATCAAGTAAATCAAGCGGCACATCGAGAGTGAAAGAGAGAGAATGAGTTGCCGACAAGTGTAGGCATTTATTTTTATATTTCCCTCGTCTAACCACCACCACAATCGTAGAGAAAGCGACTTTTAATTCAGTTAAAAGCTTTCGAAAAGTCTCGCAGCTTTTCATCGAGATTCGATTTTGCTCTTGATGCCGGTGGTCAGCACAAGCACTTCAACGTCCATTTGTGGCATTGGTGATATTTTGAGCCTTTCACTTCACCAAATGGACCGCACGGTTTGTGTTACTTGGTTTCGGCTCCTGCTTAAGTTAGCGGTTGGTAAAACTGATGTACCACCGTTCATTTGGCCTAAACGTGGCGTAACCGTAAAAGCATCCGCTTGTTCTTGTGATGCATCGCGGTACGGATCGCTACTAAACCAAAGGCACGCCAACGATCGGGGTTGCATTTGACGCACCGACCGTGTTTAATGCCGTTCTAATCAGCACACCCGAGGCATGTCGCTAGCCTGCTTTTAAAGCACCACGTCAAGCTTACCAACCAAGTGGTAACGATGTCAGCAAGGCCATCACCAAGGTCGAGTGGCTTACACGGAAACACACTTCGGTGATGGGTTTAAAGTTTTGCTCACCACCTCGTACAACGTACGGCTTCATTAAACAACCGATCAACACAGGCACGTCGAGAGCTCGTGTGTCGACTTTTACAACGAGAAACTATTCGCCACCCTCCCGACCCAGCGCCCTGGGGAAATCGGAACCAACCGAGCAAAGTTGACGCTTTCCCGTGCTCGGTTTCTTAACAGACGGCAACGGATAAACGGCAACCGTAAGCGTGAAAGAAACATCGCAAGTCGACGGCGAGTTTCTCGTGAGCCCGCCGGCCCGGAGGCTGAATAAATGGGCTTCCCTTTAAGCCGACTTTCCCCTTAATCGACGGTGACCTCGACGGTTCGGAAAAACGACACAGACGGCGCATCCACCGACGGTGCACCGAAGGGCAAAAAAGGAGGCACCATTAAAAGGAGCAACTACGCGACCAAATCGATTCCCAGAATCGCTTGGTTGGCTCGCCTTTAATTCCACCGGGCGGGCGGGATTTCAAGTGCGTCGTTGGTACGACCACTCGGTCTAATTTATGCCCACCCGTCAGCGCTTAACGATCGTGCCGCCACCGCGCTTGAGGCGAAATTTGGTCCGGAGAAAGTAATAAAATGAAATAAAAAAACACACACACACACACGCACACCCACAGTTTGGTTTAGAGTTTCCTACAACCGCATCCCAACCGGTTGGGCGTTTGGGAAAACCCGCACGCAACCAGCGGCTGCAGCGAACGAGCGAGTTGTCGACGACGTTGGGTGTACGACGTGAGCGCTTGCGGGCCACCCTTTGGGGATCGTACGCCGGCAGGCAGCATCCGGTGGCAAATAGCTACCGCATCCGGCGTCCCGGGTTCCGGGATGGAATCGATACCGTCTGGGCGATGGTTGGTTCTGTTTCTGTTTGCACGCGCCGGGCCACAATGTACATGAATCTTACGGCCGTCCATGGTGTCGATATTTTCTCGTCACTTTGTTCGCTCTCGCGATGGCAGTGATGGTGTCACCGTTTTGGTGTGTTCTAAAAATGAACCGTCTTTTACAACACCATCGATAACAAGTTCTTTCGTTGACATAACGTTGAGAGGTTATGCGAAGTGGAGCTTTTTTAAATTGGTTTTATACCTTAAAACAACCTCTACAGGACGTTGGTTTTTGTTTTAAAAAAATCCTCAATTGTGCTTATTTTTATAAGCTTTCAAAATATCAGGTTTCAAATGAAAAAATGGCCTTTTTTGAGCACAAAAACCTATACCTTGAATCTACGCTTCCATGCCCTTTGAATGTCGTGCACTCGAGCGAGTCGTCGTCCTCGTCGCAGTGAAGGCAATTCATCCCTCTAGTGATTTCAATACAACCGGAGGGAGGCCCTAAATCAATATTACGATTGCTCTGCTATTTCATCGTGCCTGAGTGCGGCACCGAAACGCTACCCGGAAACGCTAGCATGTAACCGGCTTCGGTGAGCGTTCCACTGTTCCACGGAATCCGCTTCAGCTCTCGCGCAGCTCTCGTACGTGAAAAAGTGCCATTTCGCACCGGAAGTTCCACGGCCCGGCGTGACGTGCGTGTGCATCGGGCATCGGAACGGCGGTCAAATAGCTTTGTCGGCGTCTTACCGGGCTTAACGCACCGTAGCAACGGCCACTCCGGGAACGGAATAGCTCGAAAACGGGGGCGCGCCTGCATCAACCGTCACGGGTTGGTGTGGCCAAAAAAAAAAATCGGCCGCGTGTTTCGCACGAAACGGAATCATTTCCGTCCGTGCCACGGGCGGTCTGTGAACGTTTCACACACTCGGCCTCCCAGCGGCCTGTCTGCAGTCGTACACGATTGATTATCTAGGAAGATTTACTATCGAGCGAACGACGCCCTGGTCGTTCCGCAAGCCACCAAGCGATCGTGCACGCAATTTCCAGCGGTTCGGAGATGGGTTTACTGCCGCCGAGTGAACTAAGAAATGGGAGCAAAAAACAAGCCCGCGTACTGATGTTTATTGTTTTTTTTTTCTGTTTCGCCGAGGGGAAGTTGAAATTGATCCGCTGGAAAAATGGCAGAACAAAAAAAAAGCTGCCAAGCTGCTTCGGCATTCCGGCACCAGCTGTGCCTTTTTGAAGGATACCGCCGATGGGGCGCGAGAGCCAATATTGTCGGTAGTGCGTAAACTGTAGGCCATCTCGTTGCAGTCGTCGTCGACAAATTGTCGAAAAAAAATGGGAAACCAAAGCTTTTGGCGATGGAAAACAACCATGGCAGCGAAACGGATGGCAAAACACTCATCGGCTCGTATCTGTGACGCGAATTAAACAATCGGTTTCCCCGAATGGTGGTGCGATTTAAAGCAGCTCAAGACACCGGTAGTGATGAATGACATCAACGCGCCATCATCGGGCTATCCTTTCCAGCTATTTGAGCAGTTTTAATGAAGACATCAATTAGCTGCCATCGAGATAAAAAATTAATTAACATTCTTGCGGTGCAGCGATGTCGATGGCACGAGGGGCAGTAATCGATCTGAACAAATAAAGCCACCGTCGGAAGGTCGATGGCTTATCTGCGCTAGTTTTATCGTTCAACCAATCGCCAATGTTACGATTAAAGTGGTTTGATTGCTTCTAGGACCCCGCTGGAAACGGATATCGGAAAATTATACCCATTTTGAACCGGCTGCCGACTCGTTACGATGGCGAAAACAAACCACGAAACAAGAGTAATAGCAAAACAGGTTGATGAAAGCGAACGAATGTTGGCACTGCTTGATGACAGTTTGCCGAACGCGTCGCTGAGCAATTTTTGAGGGACGAAATGAAAGAAAGACGAGTTTTCGAGAACCTGACATTGCGGTGCAGGAAGCCTTTTCCACAAAGTAATTTCTCTCCGCTCAGCCACGGCATTCTCGAGAGCTGCTGGAATGTGCTCGATGATGAAAAGCAAATAGCTGTGACTTACGGGAACGGATCCGTCTGGCAGCTTGTTTAATGAAGCACGCAAGCACGCTTCGATGAGGTTTTTACCCGTAAGGTTAACAGTCGGTTTTACAAATATTGCAAAATGAAAGTCGGTACGAGATTAGAGCAGCATCTCGATGAGAGTTCCGTGAAGCTAATCAAGCAGAGGCAGCCCTCAATTGTGCAGCGATAACCAGCTTCGTGGAAGCAACTCTGCAATGGGTGGGTTTTCGTGCCACTTCAAGCACAAAATCTGCACATCTATCCTTGGTTTGAGCTCTCACCATGACACTCCGACTGGTACGGTGCTGGACAAGTGCCCAGAAACCCAGAACCATCCAGCACCAGTGGGTGACATGTTCGCCCACTCGAACGGCTGCCGGAGTAGCAACAATTTGTAAACTATCTCGCTCAATATTGGTTCGCCCGTGATTGAATGGCGACGAACTGCGATTTCGTTTCGCTTGCGTTGGAAATATGTTTTGGTTGGGCAATTGCACAAAAGTGGTCTCTGGCATGGCTCCAAGTTGGTGTGCTGGCAAGCTGAACAACGAGAAGAACAAGACACGCAAGTAATTCACATTCATGCGCTCGATCAGATCGGCAAAGAACTGAGGCAACCGCTGGGCTTTGGTGTGGTGTGTTATTTCACGCCACTGCAAACCCGAATGCAAGATGCAATCGTTCCGTTCGGTGGTAAACGACTGTCCCACACAAGCGAAAGTGAAGCAAAACTAGTTTGAAATGCATTGAGTGAAACTCGATCGTTCGCAAATCGGGTGAAGCGTAATGAAGATTTCGGCGAAAGCGAGAGCAAACAAAATGGGTATTTTTTATCGCCCCAGGTTTCGGTGCAATTGCACCCGGCGCCTGGTGCAATGATGCTTCGATTATCGCTTCCCGAACGAGGATGGGTTTGAAACCGATGCAGCTGTTATCGGGAAATGTGTCGAGATGGCAGCATACCGTATCGGGCGTTGCAGTATGCATTTCATTATCCATTCGTTCATGATCATGATTGCAGTTTTGCGATTGGGTTGGGTACCCGTGTGGCACACCACCAGCTGGTTTGTTTTATTCCGCTTCAGTGAACAAGCAGAGACAATCAACCAGCAAGCAGCATGGAACAAGCGTCTCCAACGTCACTGGCAGTGCAGTAAAGGTTGACTCAGTAAAGGTTGAGCTTTGCTCGGAGCTGAGCCGGAATTGGAACCAGAGAATGCCTAGAAAATCCTTTGTTTGAACTTTTAATTACCTTTGCTATGCCGTACGCCGGGTGCGGGAATTTCCGACCCGGTAGATAAATGTTTCCCAATATCGTGACCGGCATCAAACGGTGCAGGTGCTGTGGTGTAGGGCTGAGAAATTCAATTACATTCACCACAAGGCATGGTACACGTATGGTTGCATTGCAAA
Source organism: Anopheles nili (assembly GCF_943737925.1). Classification (NCBI taxonomy): domain Eukaryota; kingdom Metazoa; phylum Arthropoda; class Insecta; order Diptera; family Culicidae; genus Anopheles; species Anopheles nili. Next base: position 57,705,395 of record NC_071292.1, read on the forward strand.
AATGAACCTACATGGGTAAGGCTGGTACGGGCTTAGAGAAAATATTACCCATGATCGGTGGACGGTGGCCCAAGAAAGAAAAGAGATTGGTGACATTTTTGAGCGAAAAAAAGAAAACCTCATTGTGCACTCTTGCTGATTTTGTTGCCACAATCACAAGTTCATACAACATGCAGCGTATTATGATTTAACTCCTGCCGTCACCTGACGAGCTATGGGAACAAAAACGCTAGACACAAGACTGGGCAAAAACGAGCCGATCCAACATTTCCCAGGCAGCGATTCTCGAAAAATCTCGCTTCAACCAAAAAAAAGAAGCGCTTTGAGCCACCGTCGAGATTCCGCTGAATTTTCATCCCACACGTTTGGTGGGTTTGCTTGCGGTGCGCGCGCGAAGGCTTGAAATGCTCGTTTACGTGTGACATACGAGACATTTCGCAAAGCTGTCCGGATGTCTAATGCCCCCGCCGGGCCGGTCACAACGGTGGCAGGCGTACTGAGACAACAGCAAAAAAAAAACAAACCGAACCGAAAAAACTGCGAACAGATAAAATGGTCGGTTGAGTCGGAGTTTCTGTTTTTTCGTTAAATCTCGCGCCACCATTGAATACTCCCACCGCCAGTGCGCGAAGAAGACATTAAGCGGACCACATTTCCACCCACACTCGCCCGTTGTTGACCACCGCGCGAGAGGAGTGGGAGGCGAATAAAAAGTATGACCTGTTTTTTATCTCGTGCTTTTTGTTCTTTTTTTTTTCAATTTTTAAGAGATCTCAATTCTCACCACCGCTTCAGTGGGTGGTGATGAACGTAAAGGGGTAGCAAAAAAAAACCTCAGGTACTCTACATCCAGTCGGCGGTCACTGGAGAGAGAGCAAATTGAAACGCACACGCATACCACCACAAATGTAGGCATGTAGGCCGTTGGGAACGTGCAAACATCCCCGCTAACCGGTAATGACATGCCAACCGAGCAGACGGAAAACATCGGTTCGTTTGCACGGCACGCTAAATGCCCCGCTACGATGGCAAACGGTTCAATGGGGCAGGTTTTTTTTTTTATTTCCCATTCCTTTTTCCCATTCCTTCCCAGCGGGACATATCAAGAATGGCCCGAGGGTTTCCCATTGTGTTGTGTGAGAAGGCACTGAAACATGAACCGGCATGCAGCTCTGCATCACCGCAGCCGTACTTTTGCTTCGCGGCAGCCTGCGAAATGGCTGCGAACGGCGTGCGAAAGTACGCAGCCAAATGCAACCACTGAGCTACTGGGCGTCTCCATCGTGGCTGCTGACGACGGTGACTACCGCGGAAAGCGCTCGAGTGCGCGCGAGCGTTCGAAGCGCATCGTCTGATATTCGAACTTTGATTTGATGTGAATGGAATAATGCGCTAGTGCAAAAGTGGTGCTGACGGGCGATGGAACAAAAAAAAAGCACACACAAGTTTGTGTACGTGTCGCTTTTCCAGCTTTTCCTTCTCGTGGTGTTCTAGGTTTCGCCTGGTCGCCTTCTCACCGGCTCCGTTCTGGAGCTGTGAAATGCAAAGTTGTTCCCTCTCGAGAAGGGCGCGGTGCGAAAAGCGCTCGGTAAAGGCAACGGCGAAAGCCTTTTCACTCGAGATGACTGTTGACAGTCCAAATGTTATTGTGCAGCTGCAGCCCGCGCGCGTTCTACGTTGTGCTGCTGCACGTGACCGCCCTGGGCTCAGCAGGCTGAAATAAATGGCAAGCCAAATTGACTTTATTACCGTGCTTCCCGGGACACCACGACAGTTCGTCCCTGTGGGGCGTCGAGCCAAGCGTACGCTTCATTGCATTGTGATTGGGGGTTGCTCGCTGTGCGCTGAATAACGCCGGCATTATGTGAATCGACGTATCGTTGCCAAATGGAAACGAGACATATTCACAACGAGATGCAAAAATAAAAAAGTTAAGTAGAATAACGAATAGCTGCCGAATGTCATGGAAGCAAAAGAAAAAAGGGCAAAGGAAGGAAACTACATCCCGTTGCGCAGGTATGCTTTTGCGCCCTGTTGACTCACCTGTCGCACGGATGGATGCAACCCAACCGAAGGAATGGCATGGCGTGATTCCGGTTTCCGTTCCCCAGAAAATGGTCGGCCCGTTGGGCGGCTCAAGCACCCGTGTCGGGGACGGAATCTAATCTACCTGATGCGTTCGGCCCACCTGGCGGGCGGAAAGCGAACTATTTGCCTGAAGCTTTCGACCCCATCCCAAGAATGCCCGGTTCAAGAAGGATGCAGATGTCTACCTCAAGTGGCAACAATGAATGGAACAATAAGACCGTTGAGCCCTTGGGCATGTGAACAAGGATACGGTAAACTTCAGCTGGCTGGTTTCCGTATGGCTGTACTTTAAAAGTATCACGGGGCGTGTTTGTGTACAACAAAATGTAAAGTCGAGAGAAATGTTTAAAAATGAAATTTATCGTTTGTTTTATTCACATGCAAGTCGGATCGTTTCGCGTACCATATTTTGTTGAATCTCCCCTTGCATCAAAATGCTGTGCATATTTGATGAAAAGTGCTTCATGTTTCTCTCTCTCTCTCTCTCTCTCCGTTTCGCTCTCTCTCTATTTAAAAAGAAAGAAGAGACTAGACTCTTTCAGGAACGAAGGCTCAAAACTTTTCCGAAATGAAATTCAAGCCCCTAACCTTTGCATCTTCGTTGATTATGCGACCGCTGAATTTCATCCATATTTCAAGCTTCCAATTTCCTCCCAAATGAGCGCCGGGTGCTTCACGATTGATCCTATTATAATATTGCGCAACACCACCCTCCCGGCTGTCAGGCTTGCTCACGGAAGCGCGTCACTCTGGAAAGGTACCCTCGAGCTGTCGAACGAACATCCGCAAGACGTTTAGTCGGCGCGAGGACGACCCTCTTCACAAAGTTTGACAGAGTGCTTCCCGGTTATAGCTACCTGGCGAAGGAAACCCACCCACCATCTGACCCTTTCTAGGGCTTCGGTGCGAAGATCATCGTGGGAAAAAGCTCTGCCCGTCTCGTGGTGATAAGCCAGCGGCGCTCGACGCGTGCTAGTTCTATTATGGGCGACCCGTTTGCCCGTTTATAAATGTCCGCAACAAATGGATCTCATCACTTATGTAGGTAATTCCGCTGAGTACTGCCGGTTGCCGGAAACAAAATCCGTAACGCAGTTTATTGCCCCGCTGACGGCGATGGCTTGCGGTGGTCTAGCCTGGCTTCTGTTTTGTCTTGTGCTGGAGCCGTACCGTTTCCGTTACCGTACCTTGCCGATACGCTGCCGATGCGTAGAGTCCTGCAACGGCACTTGCACCGGGAGCTACCGGAAACCGGTAGCATAAACTCTGCTTGTTTATAAGACGAAGCGAGCGCTCGTATTCTTCTTCCCACGCCGAAAGGGCCACCATGGCTACCGGATGCGACGGATTTCGGGCGCATTGGTTTGATATTTTATATCTCAATTGGGCCAACATCCCTTTTTTGGGGCAACCCGACAGGATACCCGCGGGCAGTAGTTTCCTGCATTGTTTCAGGGCCCAGGAACTGCTATTTTCGCGTACCGTGTAATGTATAGTTCGGTCCCTTCGCATTTCCCTTAAAGAGCTGTGCGAAGGGAGCAAGTTGTGCAAGTTATTAGCGCCCAAAGTTCGCTCGAACGAACCCAATTTGATTGAGTTCTCGCGGATACGGGCGTAGATAACGGGCTTCAGGTACGTGGCCTGCGAAAGGGCACAGGTCATCCCCAACAAGTGCCGCTGCAACATACCCCTTGCGAGTGCGCCAGCGATGATTTTCCGCCGGATCTGAAGGCGTCGTGGTTGGGGTTTCAATTGTTTCTCACTGTGGGGGTTCATCAAATTGGATCCGTGTTTCGCGTAGCGAAACGAGTATTGTTTCAAGAGTTTTCGCCAAAACAGCCTATGAATAGGGCTTGTTACCGGAAGGCTCGATCTAACTCGGAACGTTTCTCGGTATTTACTCAATTAAGGAGTTTCTTGCTCCAAGAAATATTGTGCTGAAAAGTAACTTATACATCAGAGGCACAATCCTACGCAGGCTCTGTCTGTGTAGTCTTTTTGATGGTTACGTAATTTCCAAAAAAAAAGCCATTAAACGGTGAAGATCAAAACCGTATGCTGGAAGTACAATACCCAAGTATTTCATACGAATGTTGCGTAAGTTGTATTATTATGTGTTGATTGCTTGTTACTTATTCGCAAGCTTTATGGTACAAAATCAGAGAGCGCGTCTTCAAGCTGTATGTTGTTTGTTTCCTAATCACTTGTTCCTAATATTCATTTCGAACAAATCACGTTACACCTTTAAAAAGCTAATCAAAACATCTCAAGGATGCAGTTTTACGATTCAAAGCGCGTGCTTAAAGCGGATTTACACCACGACTTACGATACGCTACATCACACGTTCATGGCACACTACGACTCTGCGGCTGACAAACTTCCACAACCAACGCCGCCTGCGATTAGCAACCAGAGCTCAAGTGAATCAATTTCTCCTTGCGGCTTTTAATCCCCGGCCCGTGCCTCTCTAGCACACACGTTCACTCGAGCACACACGCCGAGACCACGGCATTCGGCACGGCCCACCATAATTTATCCGATTTACGCCAAACATCTCACCCAAGCCAAACGCTTCGTACCCGCCGGCGTGCCGCAAACTCGCCGGAGGCGTACACGCATCATGCAACAGTACCGTTTCATTAAAATTCAAACAGATTACCGGATACCGAAGTGATCGGGTGGAACGCGTCGACACAAGCGTGCACAAACAATGGAGGAAACTTTAGTCCACCCCGTTCCACGATGAACTTCCCCCATCGAAAGGCTCGAAAGCTCGCTCGTGTGAAAGTGGGCGCCCAGTCGCGACGTGACTCACATGGCAAGCGATCGATGACCGTGACGCGTGCGATCCACACCGTATCCCGGGCTGTTGTGCCCGTTTCTTGTTATCCTTTCCGCACCGGTAGAGCCATCGAGGACGAACGGGCACTGGCAAACTCAGTGCCCCGTGACGGCAAGGGAACGTGAAGAGCAAAAAAAAAATTATCACCAAATATGTGAGGCGGTGATGCTACGCGCCAAAGTTGGCCGTTTCAAAGCGTAGTACGATGACGGGCAGACTCTCGAGCGCTCGATATGGGTGCGCTGGGGTCAGGCTTGGTTAGGAGGGCAAGCACGCGGGCGAGGACGGCTGGCTAGTAGGCAAAAACTTGTGTCAAGATGCTTGTTCCCGAGCGTTAAACTTTTGTCACGAATGCACGTCCGCACGCACGCGTGCTGGCCCCGCAGGTTTGCGGGTGGTATAAGGAGCTGTTCCTGCTATCCTCGTGTCACCATCGAGACTGCCAGCAGCGGGGACGATAAACCTTGCTCTATGCACGTATCTATCGAGTCCGGCACACAAGGACACCGCTCTCGACGCCACTATCTCGAGTCCAAGCACATCTTCTGTTGAAGTGCCGGAAATTTCTCCGGCCCATCCTAGATCATAGGACGAGAGAAAAACGGCCACCAGGACGAGTAGGGGCACTCAAGAAATCGCTGAAATCACGACCATCGAGGCGGCGGGCTCGAAGCCGTGCACGGGAAACTAATAAATTGCATACTTTCAGGCGAGCGGGACCTCGATTTGACCAGGCCGCGTCAGGGCGGCGCGATTACGTCGACCACGCCACCTCGGGGCTCCGGAACTGGGGAAACTTGTCAACGTGAAGCGGTGAAACCGTTAAACTAAATTAAAGTTACGATCGCTCGTCATAACTGGGCCACTTAAAAGTTGTGACGAAATGCATGCACTAATGCCGGTGGTGCGGGTGCGCTTGCTGAAGGACGGTTTTACGGCGCTTTCCGCTTTGTCCACAGACGGAACGGCGTCTCAGGTGTGTCGTAAAGCACGACCACACAACAGTTGATGGAGACTGGCCACCGCTTAACCGACCCATTTCCATCTGCTGTGGCAGAAGATAAGCGCACGAAAGGCAGACGGCCCAAAAACGTATGACGGTGGGGAAGTTTTCACCACGAAACCGTACCGATGTCATCATCGTAATCTTCGAGCGAACAGCGAAAGTCATTAAACTCAGTCCAGCGAACCACGCCCTTGTGTTACGGTGCTTCCGCCAAGCGGGAAACGACGAGATTTTAATGAAAAATGTATAATCTCCCGCATTGCAATGGGGGCGCTTCCTGCGACCTACGGAGCATAAACAGAGCCATTCTTGCGCGCATTTGCTTCCGCCCTGAGCTGAGTGGGGGGTGTTGAAGACGAGGAAAAGCAGGATGAGGAAAGTTGCGAGTGTACCTTTTTTTTTCTTGCTCTTGTTTTAATCCCCTTTTCACAGTTTGTCGTCACACCGGCAATACGTGCAATATGGTTGCCTGTATTCAGGCGCATTCGGACATTACTTCTGGACAGCTTCCGTCCGGTGCACTGGACCATTGTAAGCACTTTGTCGTTTGTGGCCTCCCCATTCTCCTCTCCTTTTCGTGTCTGACCTCTCGCACACCCTTACCAAGAAACGCCAGTGCCAAATGTTTGTACATTTCAAGCGCAAATTTGAATATTGCGTGACTTTCGACGATGCCGCCCGTGGCACTTTACCGGAACGGTCGCGGTTCGTTGATTGAGTACCGGTGGGAATTTTTCCCCATCCTCGCGAGACGCACACGTTGGTACATTTTCCCCGATGGCATGTTGCCATCAAGCACGCGGGGTTGATGTATGGTGTTGAAATCGCCTTGCGGCGCCTACAACACCAATCATTCGCATCAGTAAATTAGTTATGTTTATTAATGGCGCTTGGGAATATGCTGAACTATTAATGTGATCTGAACGAAAGGATCGAAGAAAGGAGCCAGTAATGGAAGAACAACTATGAAAACCTTTAGGCTAATTGAATTCAACTACATCTGCACACCGATAACAGAAGCCGAAGGATTCCAGTTGCAAAGTCAGCAAAAGTGTAGCGTACGGCTGTGCATTTGATTGGTAATCGATCATCTATTGGAGTGTCTGTGATAAATAACACTCCATTGAAAAAGATGTGTGGTATGGCATGAAAATTACACACCCCGTTCGGCCAGGCGCTCGACACCTCTCTTAAATTGTGATGCATTTCAATTTGCACGCGCTGGCGGAGAGTGAACCGGTTGGAAAAATTCCCCAAACCCTTATACTCGATCAATCGAATTGTCCACTAGCCCGTTGGGGTGGGTCTGCCTCATCGTTAGGCTAAACTATTCAATCACTCTAACTTGAAATTCAATTTACACCCGCACCATGTAAATCAATAAGCCGTGCACCACATCACCCCTCGGGAGGGTCTCGAGTACCACGATTTACCGAGTGCCCTCCCAATTCCCACCCAGCTGACGAGCTGCCACCGACGAAGAACATGGTGTGAAGCATCTAAATCAGCCCCCCAATTGCCATGGGAGCCCCACGTGTGGGTGTGTATCTGAGACGTGACCCTGATCGAAACCACCCGCCCGAGGTCGAAAGCACAATCCACACCAGGCACATGCTGGTCGTACGATACGAAGCTCCCAAATCGGGCCCAGCTGGCTCACAGAAGTTCAACCACCTCCCAGACGGGCAGAAGTTCAAATCGAGATTCCAATCGCTGCTGCTTCAGCCCCAGGGATGCTCCCCGAAAAGGGCGTCCGGGATTTCGGGTGCACCGAAAGGCAAATCAGCTTATCCAACGGCTGCACTTAACCATTCCTGGATCCAGCTTGGATAAAGGCTTGCTTGCTGGCCGCACGACTGCCACGACTGGGTACGATGGTGGTGGGTGGTTGGTGTTCGATTATGAGTGCATCGAGATAGCATTCGATTTTCGACCTGCTTCGAGTGCACGCGTCGCTCCCGAACCAAACAGCAAGCGGTGCAATTACGAGTACCCCGTAAGGGCAGAACTTTCCTTTCGACGCTTTCTGCTCGCCATGAAAACTGATCTCGCCCGCTAGGCAGGATACGGGCATGGCCCACGCCCGAGGTGCAACACAAAGTGCAGCCAAACAAAGACTTCTTTTGGGGGTAAACTTTATCTTCCGCCCGGCGGTTGTGGTTTCTGTTGCGGATGCGACCGTTTCCACACGCGACAGCGAGCGCAAAAGAAAGCGAAACAAAAAGTCATGCCCGGGTGCGCCGTGTCGTGTCCCGGCCAGCCCCACAGACGGACCCAACTGGGATAAGAATCTGCGGCAGAAAACTTTCCACTGCAGACGAACAGATTACAACTGAGGACGAGAGAGAGAGAGAGAGAGAGAGAGAGAGAGAAACGGAACAACCGGTGAGCCGGAAATGGGAACCGTACCAGGGAAAACAATGCAACACAATCGAACCCCGGCAAAGGTAAAGCCACTTGGCGATGAAACTTTGACAGTTGCGAAAGCTGACATGGGCCGGAAAAGTTGGCCGGTAACCGCGCCCACCTCCCCCGGTGGTGTTTCCTTTTCTTTGTGCAACAAACTGCCCGAAACGCACGTAAAGCTCTCAATGAAGAGAAGCAGCTCGAGCTTTTGGTAAATCGTACGGCCCGTTAGCCGATCACGAATCGCTTCAGAACTACCGATTTTACGGTGCTCGTTTGGGTATTTATCGGTTGCTTCATTGCGCCTCACAAACGGTGCCTTTTTATTCACCGCCAATGCGGACTGAGCTCACAAATCACACGCTGAAATTGATTTATTTGCATGCGCTTTGAGATGCGAATGGGAAATTTGAAACTCCATTAACGTTTTACAACTCGCCTCCCGGTCGGCTTGGGAAATCTTGATCACACATTTCGTGGGCTCATTCGGGGATCGTATGTGTGTGTGTTTGGGGCACTTAAACAGGAGAATGCATTACATCCCGTTTCATGACTAATTAAACCACGCACGGCACGTGTGCTCGGATTGAAAGAGCGAGCGTTTAAAACAACCCCCAGGGGAAAAGAAAAGAAATACCCTACCAGCGGCTTATCAGAGATGGGCGAGTAATCATAAAATGGCATCGTTATGCAGGCAAAACGGCCATACACACACACACGCGCGCGTGTACACCCGAAAAGCGCAGGTGCCATGGCGTTAACCGCCGTTCCACAGTTTATGGCGTTATTTGCTGCTAAACGCGCGCAACAATAGCACGCTGGCCGTACCAGAAATCGAATGCGCGCTTTTATGCAGAAAACACCGCGCTTTGCTGCTGAGAGGGATAAAGACCAAGCGCCAATGAAGCACCCGGCGAGATGTTTCGCCTAGCACGCCAATTTAGTCACGAGCACGCGAGTCGTTTTCAGGCATTTTGTTTGCCTCTGTTCGTGTTTGGCTGCTCACGACATCCACGATTTTCCAGGAAAATCCTGATTCAAAGGACGGGTCACGCAAGCTGGCTTATCCGCGGTAGAGATGAGCTTCCACAAAAGCCATATGGTGTGCAATATGGACGCTTAAAGGACGAATTGGGACCCACCAGCCAAAAAGTGGCTTCCGGAGAGACATTAGCATACGGCGAAGGTGGTTTGGAATGAAATGACCTAAAAAGGCGAAAGCAACAACAACTCCGGTCCCCGAGTGGGCGCCCAATGGTCATCTGAAATCCTGCGAATTCTATGCCCCACGGAATTTATCTTCAGGGCCCTTGTGGGCCCTGGTCTAGCGCGCTTCTGTAAAGCGGCATAATCCGAGGCACAAATTTATGGCCACGTTTGCCCGCGTCTATTTTCCACCAACCATCCACGAACCCCCACTCTGGGAGGGAGATGGCTGTTTTGCAGCTGATAGGCTATTTATGGCGCTCAGGTGTGTGCGGTTTTGGTCGCAATATCGTTCACTCGCTCTCGCTCTCACGACCGACCGAGCGGGCCCTTTTTTGGCGGGTGGGTGAGTCGGACAGTAAATATTTAACGATCACTTGCGAGCTGCGAAAGCTCAAACACGGTCGCCTAAACACACACTCTCATCCCACCGGCCGGCCATATTGGGTTCCGCTTTCAGCGCTTCCGGCGTGGCAGCGCGAGCGATAAACGGAAATCAAAAATCGAAACCAAAGCAGGCGCAGACAAAACTGTGCGCACCCTTTTTTTTTGCCTTCCCTTAGCTTCCCTTAGCACCCCACGTGGGGGTGGGTGGGTGTCCACACTTACTTGGCGCGATGAGGCGATGACGACACGCGCTGGCGGTTCCGGGTCGGGCGCTTTAACAGCTTTTGCATGTCACTTGTTTGATTAACCGCCACAACACCGCCGTCCATCCGTGGCTCGTGGTTTGGGGAAATTCGAAACAACCACCAACCGAAAAGCAGGCGGGGAAAGCCAGCGAAAAACAAAAAAAACACACAGGCTACTGCGTGAAATGAAATGGCGCGCTTGCTCGTGGTTTTTGTGATGCGCTCCTTCGGAAGTCACTGGTTGGTTTTGCGGGCTGTGCTTTTACTACCCAAACGACGCACAATACACTTATTTTTCCACGGAAAAACGCACACACACACACTTTGGGGGTCGGGAGAGATTTTCCCGCCTGCGGTTTCACTTAGTTTCACGGTGGTTTTGGAATTTTGGTTTTTCCTTTGGTTTTCGTTTTGTTTTGTGTGTTTGTGTGTATGTGTTGTGTTTACCGCACCCTCTCGCAAGAGGGAGCTTCGGATAATGTTGATATTGCTCACTTCTTTGCTTTTCTTTTTCTTTTTTGCTTCGTTGCTTACAGATTCACTGGAAATTTCAAATGGAGGATAAATAAACCGCAGCAGCAGCAGCACCTAGCGGGTGCACACCCGCAAGCAGGTTTGTTGGCAAATATTTACACCAGAACCTCCCCAATCCCACCTTCCCCAGTGTTGCATGGGAAGGGACACATCATTCGCGCGCTCTCACCCACACCCACACCACTAAGCCAGTTATGTTGTGGCAGTTTCGGCAAACCGGGACGCAAGGAAATGACATAATACGCGCGGCTTAAAATTTGAACCCGCTCTCCTCGGACGCCCTTCGGTTCGCGGGCAAACGGATCAGAATCAAATTATGTTGGGCCGCACCAGGGGGCCGACCAGTCATACTTTGCGTCATTCTCGTTTCACCTCAAAAACCCACCATCACGCACGGGCAGAACTCTCGGGTGACGGGCTGATAGATGATTCAATTTGCAATGCACCGCGCACCAGGCGCCTCCATCAGCCTGCTGCTGCTGCCAATGATGCCGTTGTGCCGTCTTCCAGTCGGACGGGGAAGACACACTGAAATAAAATCAAATTTAACCACCCACCAACCCACACTCCAGCCCCCTCATCCACCGTGCGCACAATCGTGACGGTGCATTCATCGGGAGCGCCCTTTGCTTGGAAATACCCTTTTTTTCACCAAACCCGTGGGGGGGGGGTGGTGGTGTAAGAAGACCGTACACAATGGCGGACGGTTTTCAATGGTGCCGAAGACGCCCGCGAGAAAAGCCTGAGCTGTGACTGAATGGCTTGCACCGTTGGGGGGCCGTGGGGGAGGGAACGCAAACGGAATGGAAGAAAAAAAATCTAATCTTCACAAACCATCCGATCGTAAAAGGTCGTAAGTCGGCCCCGACTAGGGCCACTAGGGCTCTGTGACAACGCGCACACTTGTTACACACACCCACGCGCACACACACACACGCACACGCTCGCGCGCGCACCAGGACGGATTGGCAACGGGGCAGCTTCTTGGTTCCTTTTTTTTTGCTCTTTTTATTCGTCCAACTTGCGTTACTTTCCTGCTGCCGCCTGCGAGAACGGGGGAAACATTACAGCAGGCGGCTTCATTTGCGCCGAGTACGGTACGCTTTGTGCTCGCTCAACACTTTTCTACGCGGACGCCTCCGTAATCACGCAACTCCACCCAGCCAGCGGCCTGGGAAGGGTGAAAATCCATCGATTGATCCCATCCTGGGCCAGGGTTCGATCCCGGGTGGGTCCCTTTCGGTTGGGTCGCGGGATCACGTTAAATCAACACCACTTACGTTCACTTAGCGATGATGGATTTTCCAGCAGCCTAGCCCGCATGAAGTCCTAGGCGCCGAAGTCCCTTACGAAGGACCGGATGGGTACGCCACCTACTCGTTACATCGTTACACGTTTCGATCTCGCGCGAACAAATAGCGAACCGCCGCGTGGACGACAAATTGGGAGGCGAAATTTTTGCACCACCAGGTTCCAAAAAAATACGGGACGATTCCCCTCACTACACGGGTGGCAACGTTGGCTGTCGGTTTTTTTTTTTTTTGCCACAATGGGGCGAAAAAGGGGATCGAAAGGAATCGACTGTGGCGTGCTGTCGCGATCGCGCGTCCAACCGTACCGAGGTTCACCGAGCTACTGACTGGCGGCTGGGCTTTCACCACGCGAAGCGACCACTTCCGGCGGGGTGCTTTGAAGCCTGCCGATTCCTTACCGAGTGAGTTACCGTGCTCGCGTAACGCTTCGCGTAACGCACCCGAGCACGTGGGTGCTCCAATCGAACCCCCGGTTGTGAGTGACCCGTAGGAGAATGGTTGGTGGGCTGCTATTTTTAGCGCGCTGCCATCGAAGAAAAGCTCCCCGTTAGTGAGTGGCTCCCACCGAGAGGCGAACAGCTGTTTTGTCAGGAGCCGGGTGAGCCCGTGCAAGGATACCACACGAAAGCGCACTCATCGGTTCGGTACACGCGGGCTCCGGATGTAACATATTCATAAACAAACGAAAGAACGCAAACAAAAAACGAAAAGCCTGTGCTGATGTTTTGATGGACCAATCGTACGGGTGGCACAGAGCTGGAACTGTCGGTTTGAAAAATAGATTCATTTACACGCACAGAACCCGCACCGTAAACGTGAATCACTTTCTAACGAACCTGTCATAAACGCGCGAATCGAACACGTGGGATTGGGCACGCAGTGTGCACTATCGGAGCGGTGTATTACACCGCCATTAATCCTGGAGCCGGGAACCCGGCTAGCCCAGAGTCGTTAATTTGCTTCATTAAGCTTTATGTTGTTCCGCCGCAAATGCTCGCCGTCAAACACCACCGGCGTTCGGTTTTCGTACGGTAGTTTTTCGGCCTTTTAATGGGCGTCCCGTGCCCGGTTTGCCGCGTCCTTACTCGTGCGCCGGTACCGGTGATCAATAAAATGGCTGTCCCGTGCAGTGACTTCCGATTGGGTGCTCCCGTAAAATCCCGCCAAATTGCCGAATTGCGTCTGCATTCCTAATTAAGGGGCTCCCTCTTGGCTGAAGTGGGTCATGAAGTGTTTTAATGAATTGCCATCATGCCGACCGGGCGGCTGGCTGTCGGAAGCAGGCCGTAAACAAATATAGGCGCCGTGTTGTGTGATGGAAAGCCCAGCCAGCCAGTCTGGCCAGCTAAGGGGTAAGGAAATGTGCGTGAAATGGGACTTAAAATTGGCAAGGTTGGCATTAATGCACCACACTGAAATTGTGTCCCATCTCTGTCGGCCGGTTAATTCTAGCGATCGTGAAGGTTAGAGTGCAACGTCCTACATGCTTTACCTGCCCGGAATTAAGGAGTGATTAATGTAGTCTCTACACAGCGTGCCGCAATATTTCATTATCACTGCGTTGGCCGAAGAACAAAAAACACATTCCCGAGCACGACCGAGTTGGTCGATTATTTAGGCGCGTTCGGTGCAAAACATGGCCGCACCAAATGAACTGTGCTTGCTAAACGGCTCCACTTAAATGAGCCCTTTGATGCGAATCCGCGCGAGCTAATTGATTTTCCGGGCGATTGGCGAGAATCAAACGGAAACGCCCCCAACCCCGGGACCGGAGTGTTCCGGTGCAATCGAGTTCGGTTCGAGGTCCCGAATTGGCAGTTAATAATCCACGGCCACGGTCGGTTGGCGTGGTGTTGACCAGCCGATGAAAATTACCATTTCAAGCGCCCTTTTCGATGGCGCATGATGCGCTTGCAATAAATTTAACGTCGTTATTAAATTCCACCCAACTGCTAGCATTGCAACGTGATCTTATTTGCGTTTTATTGCGTGCAATGGGGCTGGTTTGTTGTGCGAAAAAACCACATCCTAACCGGCGTTAAATTAAACGCAAATCATTAAATCGCCCGGGACTGAAACTAGAATAATTGCTCGCGGTGGTGCAAAAAAAATGTTGTGTATCATAGATAAGCGTGGCGTAGATAATGAGCATATTTCAATAATGCTGATTAAACACCCGATTAAACGATCCAACAATGGTTATTTTCTCCCGTTTGCGCGCTTCATTTGCCCCCTAAAAAGACAATCACTATATCCGGGGGCATCAGGATAATTAAATGGTTTGCTCCAGCTGCAACACCGGTGCATGAAGCTTGCTGCATTTGGCGTGCAACAAAAGGACTCAAGCCCATTGAAACTCGAAACAAATCTCCCGCAAGGATGTGACCGTAAACGGAACGGAGCATAATTTATTTTAATCCCACAAAACGCTTGGGACACCGAATGGCTTTCCGATTGCTTTGCTGGAAAAGCTACTCCAAACGGGGTTGACTCGATGCTGGGATCTCGTGGACATGCACCAAGCTCTACTGGCACGATGGGCAAAGTTTCGGGTGGTTTTTCACAGATTACTCACCGGTAATTGAATGAGGAGAAGAAAATTAATCACATGTAAAACTAAAACACGCGGTCTCTCTCTCTCACGATCTCCCTGATCAATCGGTGCAGGTTGCAACTTTCCACCTGCGGACGAAACGCAAGGGCTAAGTAATTTGCAAATCTATGCATTCTAAAACATTCGATCCGGCGATTTTTTTTTCATTTCTCCCCAACTTGTGGGCAATCGTAACCCCCCCCCCCCCCCCCGGCCGGGTGGCTGCCCCGTTGTAAACCCGAAACCATTCGGAGAACTTTGAAAATTTAATTAAATCGCATCATATTTTATCCGGCCCAGCACAATGAAACCTCGCTCGCTTGCCGTTCTTTTTAGCCGCCGCCCCAGGTCGTCACGTTACTGCAAGCGATCGAGTTGGCCACTCGTGGAAAGTTTCCAAATTGAGGTGCACTTGCACTACGCTCACTGGTGAATTACTCCTGAGTGCTTTTGTGCTTCCTTTTTTCTTTTCTTGTGCTTCATTTTATACGTGTGTGGGTGTTTTGCTCACTTTGGCGTTCCCTCGCAGCGCTCCCAAATCGAACGGTGAAGTGTTTCGGGTGAAAGGGAATTCGTCCGGATTTCCAATGCAATTCCCGTGCCAGCGGAAGTGGTCCTCGCGCGCTTCGCAAAAGGACTCCGTGTGACGATACGCCGCTCCCCAGGTGACGCCACTCTGGTCCGAGTGCTCGTTCAACAACAGTGGTTTCTCGCGCGCTCGGGTGGTTTCGCGAACCACTCGACGAGACCACAAAACCCCCCTTCCGGTCGACAGCGGACACCGGGTGTAGCGAAACAAAAACACACCGCTCGGATATTTTGTTTTGTGATTCCACCAAAACCGGCCCGCTAAACGGAACCAATTCCGGAACCAAATATTTTACTATTATTGAAAAGCAACTTGTTGGCTTCCCGGATCGGGATAAGCGGGCGTTGAAAAGCGTGGGTAAAAGGGGGTGGAAAGAGTGGGTGGCAATTTTGTTTTTTTTTTTCAGTTTCCCACTGTTGCTGGCCCCGTTTGTAGCTGCACCACCCGCAGTCGAACTAGGCCGAGTGGGATTGGTCCAAGCGTTGGTTTTGTTTTTTTTTTAAAAAGGATTTTTTTTATGATTTTTGTTTTTTTTCCGCTGTCTGCTTCAATGGCTTAATTACAGCGTCACTTGCATTCGATTGAGTATCGCTCAAATGGATTGGAATGTGTTTGGGGGTTATTGTCGAATTCAAAATAGCCGTTCTCGTGAGGATCATTCAACAAAGCAAATAATATTCAACAAAACCGAAACTTGTTTGCCTGGCGTCTGGAATTCGGAAATGTCCCTGTTGCATGTTGCATGTTGTATGCCAAACGGTGTAGGAAGAAAATGACAAAAAACGTATTTTTTATTGACATACGATTGCATTCGCAACATTCTTTAAAGAGCTCTTTATTATGGTCGCGAAAAAAAAGGGCTCGCAGGACCCCAGTTCTGCCTTTTATACTAAAATCCTTCCTGGTTCACTCAGTAGGCGCGCGAGAGCGTTACAACAAATGGCATTTGTAACATTTCTCCCCGCCGGTGTTACTTCAGTAGGCACCTGCTACTCTCTCGCGCTGTCACATTGGTCCGCCGCGTGATTTTGATACTTTACATCCAGTATCGCGATTTTAGTGGCCGGTCGTTCCAAAATACCATTCGCGGTCTGTATTTTTGCGCGGCGGACCGCGGCGACCTTAACTACCGCTATTACTCGTCCTTTCGGCCAGTGGTTCCGGGGTGAGTTTCCGTAGGCGATCACTGCTAAATCTCCTTCCTGGATCGGACGAGGTGGGAGAAACCATTTCGTTCGACGAGTTAGTGTAGGCAGGTAGTCCGACACCCATCTTCGCCAGAATATATCTGCGTTCCTTATCGAAGCTCTCCATGCCGCCTTAACTGCCGAAGGTGCATCTCAACTGCCGAAGGTGTAAATGAGGGGCCGCAGGAGGGTTAAATGTCCACCTAAAACTGGAGTCACAAAATCGGGGTTGTGAGGCACGTAAATAGGACTCCTTACCGTTTTTCTTTACGGTGTAAAACGACGTCGTAGAGTGGCCCGAAATAGTCCAGCCCGGTATGCGTGAACGCACGTTGTGCCACTGCAGTCCTGCATTGTGATAGGTTTCCCATTTGCGGACTTTCCGGCTTTACCTTAATATTTTGGCGGATAATTCCGCAATCATCCAGTTCAAGTGACAATTTGTACAATGGTCTGTCCTTTCTTAGTTTGTTGGTAACGTCGTGATGAATCCTATTCCCTTGTAGGGTCCTGAATTCGACTGGGAAAGATTCGTGTTAAACTTGCGTTATGACTAGCTTTTCTGACCGGTCGAGCTCTTCCTACGTAATATGTTCTCGCGGGGTAGGTTCCCTTCGTGCGCGGTGCTTGGCTATATTGACGAATCTGAGGACGAATTCGAATGCTCTTACGAGTCTCGTCCATCTGGAAAACCACGTGAATCCTATTAGAGGTTCATATACTATATGGTGATGGACGCTACGTCGAAATTCTGCAGATGTTCTCTTCTGGGGTGCGTCATCTAGCGGCCATTTACAATATAGTAAAAAGACGTTTTTAAAACGTAGTAGAGTAAAAAACAAAACAACTCCTTTCAGCTACGACCAACATCAAAGCACTTGCGTACGTTAATGAAACTTTTCCGAGCATAATTGTTTGCCAAAAGTTTGTTTACCGCTTGAAAACGCAAAAACAAAGAAACATTTTTGCTCTACTCCGACAAACGATTTCAATTGTTCTGTTTATGTTCCACTCCATTTTACGTTTGTGAGCCGTTTTTTTTCTGACTTTTGTTTAGTGCCAACAATGCCCACACGAAGCGAGAACCAACAATAAACGATGCACTTCCGTTTCGGTTCGTACGACCGCCGCCGGAAGGACACGAAATAATGACTCAGTATTTGTGCTTTCATTGCTCGTCTGGTGAATCGTCTGGTGCATTGTCAAAGGATTCTCCAGCACCTTCCGATGCCCTTTTTTGGCCAGTGATGGTTGCCCTTTTGATAAGGGAAAGCAAAACGTGTGCGCTGCTTCTCTTGGGCTCCTTGCACCTGATGACCGTTTGTGGCGTGTGTTGCATACTTTCCGGCGCGTTGTCTGTTGACATGTTTGAAGGGTTTAAAACGATCGACCCACTTGGAGGAGCTCGTTCAAACGGGAAACAGATGCTCCTGGTGCGCTGTTTAACCATTCCTACGAACCCGCTAGCTTCACTTGCCCATAATGACATGTCGTTGAACTATTTCAATTGCTCCCGACCGCGTATTTAAGCGCACATAAGGGGCTCGGTTAGCAAACGCTTCGCGACGAACGGAGTCAATGCACGCCCCCAGTGCAGCGGCGTGTTGCCCTTCGACACAAAACCATAAGCTTTCGGTAGACCGCAGAATGTTGGCATTTCCACTTCGCCCAACCGAGCGTTCGTGCGTGGCCTTAATTCCCGCCAACGCGCGCAAGGGTGGCTTGAGCGCGGAGAGAAGCTAAAAAAACGCGAATTTTTCCACCGATTGCCCGACCTTCGACCATCATTACCGTAGACCCGGAGTGCTTGGGTGGTGGAACCGAGCACCACGGTTCGATGCACTTGGATGCAATTTCGTTTAGGTAGCGATCCAGCGGTGCCACTCACGGCTAATGGCAGCCGAACGGCAACATGCTGCTGCACTGCCGGTGCACACCAATAATCGCATGTTGCACTTTGTCCCGTTCAGCTTTCCCAGTTCATGTTCGCTTTGCAACCCGATTGAAACCGCGTGTGGTGGGTGCACTTTTGATGGTTTTAGTACCCTCGAACGGAACCGCGGAGTGGATTTTGTTGTGCTGCGATGGTATAAAAACCTAATGGAACCATAATTGAAAATGATTTAATCTATGGATTCTCAGTTTCTTTTCGGATAGGATTTCGCACGCATACAATGTCGTCGGTATCGGCTCGATTGTAATTGGCATTTGCCGATCAAATATTTAATCGAACTAGGCTAGGAGGTACCATGAGAAATTTATGGATGCTTTTTTTCAAGCTCAAGTGAACAATGGTTCAGCTTCCGACTATTCAACACTTTGTTTCGTTTGATTCCCGCTTAAACAAGGTCCAGCTAATGTCGGATTAGTGGTTTGCTCTCGGTGTGTAATTAGCGCTAACAGTTCAGACAGTCCTCGACCTCGACCACGACCGTAACCTTCGCCTGACGCCAATCGCTTTTCTGATTCACTATCAAAACGCGCTCCTTGCCATACGGTAGTGATTAACGCGGGCACCTTGACATTAGAGTCAGGAAAGTAATATAAAAATAGACTGCCCATTAGATTCGTTCTAAAAACGCTTTTTATTCCAAATTTTCCACCGACCGTGAGGGAACCCTCGCACCGCGATCACAGAACATCAATATTTACAATTACGCCGCCGGTGCAACGGTAATGCATTACAATTACGCGCAATTGCGCACCCGCTGCAATTTGGCACCTTCTATGTGCCCTTTTTTTTTTCGTGCAATTAGCGTGCCAGTATACCGGGGCTCTGCGCAGGAAAGGCCATCCAATGGCGGGAGGGTGCTTTAATTTTTCCCATCTGCTTTCTTCTTCGCCACCAGTGCCTCGTTCTCGGTCTCATCGCCGTCCACGTTCACGTTAATGTTGCGCACATTGTTCGAGCGTGCCCGGAAGTAGGTACCGGAACCGGCCTGCTGCAAATTTCCAGCAATGCTCTGCACCAGATCGTTAACGGCCTTCAGCGTTTGGATCGGGATCTGAATGACCAAGGGGGGGAGAGAATGAGAAAGAGAGAAAGAGAGAGAGAACTTGTGGTGATTTGTAACAAGACGGAAGTGGTTTGCATGTGGGAGGCTGGGATCCTCCCCGGGGCAGGAAGACGACTGCTTACGTTGAAAATGTTGTCCAGTATGCTTGACCGTGGCAGGTTGATGTTTGCGCTTTGATTGACAACTTTCCCGTCAGCCTGTCGGTGAAGGCAAGTTAACAAGGCGGTTAGCCATTAGTTACAACGCACCTGCGCTCGTTTCACACGCCCCAGCATTACTTACCGATTCGTCCCCTTCGATGGCGGGACGCGCGCTGCACGGCACAATCAGGAGCAGGACTACCAGCGTCATCGTAAGGGCTCCGGCCCGAACCCATCGGCTGGTGGTGGTGGGCTGTTGAGGGGAGACGTGCGAAAGATGTCATTCACCGAATGGAAAGTTTAAATTGTGTGATTTGCGTTTTGTCAAATTATGCTCCCACCAGCCGCCCTTCAGTTTGAACTTTTAAGGGTGGAAAACTCAACCCCAAATATTTGCTACTTCCTCGAAGTCGTTTAGGGCGCTTTCGTGTGAGTTTGTTTTTTCTTTCTCGCCTTCTTTGTTATCTTCCAGCTGCATCGCCTACATGGACCGCATCTAATAACCCAGGAGGTCAGGATCGTAGAAGGCCATGCCATTTCCGCTCCCACACCGAAGCATAAATTGCGTCTGCGTTTGCCTTTAGATAAAGCAAATTAAATGATGCTGAAAACATTCTCAAGCGCCATTTGCCATCGCCACCCCGACGGTGACGGTTCCGGAGGGGATTTGCCTCTTCCCGTCCATCTCTTCCCTTCCTAGTGCGTCCCTGCTCGTAGGGTTGCTGCGCATCGCAGCGGATAGTGGTAATTTTTTCCGCCCAATTGAGTCGCCCGTTAAACCGCGCCCGGGCAAGTTCGTTGTCATTTTGGAAAATTAATTTTCTCCCAACCCACACACGGCACACTCCGTGCAAGCCCTCATGTGCGGTGCGGTGCACCCCACGAGCGAGGCGATGGGGGATCGTAAAAAAGTTTCATCATCCCAGCCGGCGGGCGGTGGCTAGCTGACCGAGATTTTATACCGGTCGGTTTGACGATTCGGACGATTTCCACCGATCCGGTCCCGTTCCGGTGCCGAGGTTGCCGCCCTTTGTCGCTGGCACGTCGCTGCCCATTCTCGGGCAGACCGCAAACAAATGTACCACCGCCCGGTTTTCGGGTTTCCGGGCTTCCGATTTGTTCCGATGGAAATCGTACCACGGTGGGTTTGCTCTTTTTTTTTTGTTTGTCGTGTTTTTGGCGTGCCACCCAAGGGAATCAGACCCCGTTCCGGGCTGGATGGACTTTCCGGTGCATCGCAAAAATTGGCGTGGCCGCTATAGACACCACCCACCCAAGCACGAAGGTGTACTGCATGTTTGTGCCACTTAATGGTGCCACGCGGTTGGGTAAAAATGTTGTTTAATTAATAGCGCTCCGAGCTCGGGATCCCGGGCACGGAATTCTCGGGTTCGGTGGGCTGAACCGCCACCAGCTGGCTGGCAATTGTTGCGCTTCGCCGGGCCGGGTGTTGAAGCGCGTTATTTCCCAATGTCCCTGCGTGGGTGGGCTTTTCCTTTTGAAAGAGAAAACCACCAGCCCCGGGAAAACGCCACCGTGTGTTTGATGAGCTGCGGCTGGGGATGGGAGCGCGAGCAGTAAAGTGCTCGATCCCGGGCCTTTGGGGCTTGATGAATGGCGCTCGCCAGGAAAGGCATTCTTCCAGCAATCGAGCATAATTGAAACGAACCGGCGACTGGCGTCCTTTGAAGCGAGGGCCAGCTATTATGCCAAAGGTATTAACAATCGCAACAATCGCAAGCGGTACGTTGTCAAGGTATGTGCTGCATTGTGGTCGGGATGCTGCCGCTCATTAATTCAGCAGTGACTTTTATGTACGCTCCGCCCCGGTTGGATATGCTCAAGATTGCCCGAGGAGCGTGGAATTGTGCTTCGACCCCAGGGCTCAATTATTGGGTACGCACCACCAAAATTCAAAATCAAAATTCCACTAGAACGGATTTCATTTGTGTTACATTTCGGTCTATCGGGCGACCGGGGAAAATTATGCTTCATCGAATTCGAAGCCCATGCCGCAGCTTGTGGAAGCTTGTGGAACTGAGAGACCAGACCAAACGCGCTTTAAGCGATGTTACGCAATCCGTATGCCATTTAAAACCATCTTGCATAGAAATTCCACCTGCCAGCGGCAAATTGCACTGACTGTCACGCCATGACCTGTAACTAGCACATCCATTCGCCAACGGGCGGGCGTGATTTGAAGTGATCTAATACGAAATTAAAACAAACAAACAAAAAGAAACACCTCTTTCATCTCATCCCCGCCTAAGCCATGCGCGAAACGGTCAATTCGTTGAGCTTTCGTAACACCATCTCGGAAAGACGTCCCCCCCGATGGTTTCATTCGAACACACTTTATTCAACCTAGCGTAACAAGATCGCGACTCAGATGGACTTAGCGATCATTCTCTACGGTGTGAACGAGCTCCACAAACGCACCGCTGTCTCACATGAGCCCATTCCCCACCCTAGAACACATCACACGATCGCTTTCACTCACGTTAACTTTCTGGATCATTTTTTTTGGGGTGTTCGTTGAACCTGGTTTAGCTGCGTGTTATCGCAAAGTGAGATGCGCCACTTCGGCTTCGAGTATTGAGCGTGACTTCAACGCACCGCTAAGCGACGAACCGACAACGAACAGACTGCACTTGGGACCGAAGCGTGCGACTGATTCGGCGATGGCTGGCGTACTGTGGCTGGCCGCGAGCCCAGGTGAACGTTAAATTTTGGGCCAGTTTGTGCTTTTCGCCAAGCGTGCCCGCCAGAGTGGGGAGAACCTCAAACAGGTACCGGTGCAAGTGATCGTGTGTGAGGTGTGAACCAATGCACGCGAATACGGTGGCTCGATGACGTTGTCGTCTGCGGTTGCTTGGATACGAACCCCATTACAGTGGACGCAATAAATGTCGGTGCATCGTGCGACACGAACGGTCGCCCGTTGTTATCGCACCGATTAGGGGTTGCCTTTTTTGTTGGGTCATTCAGTGGACTTAGCATTAATTGACATCCTCCTAATTGGGTCTTATACATTTTACGAGCACCTCCTACTCATGTGCATCACTGTATGTGTGTGTGTGTGGGGGGGGGTCGTGAATGGGATGCAGTGGGGTTGAATGGGGGTTGCACAGCACACCCACCCACCCGACAGTTCGGTTCGGCCAAGCGAGCTCAACGTTGAAAGTGAGAGTGGTGCTGCACTTCAAGGGCCGGTGGTAAAACAAGCGACAAAAAAAAGCGCGAATGAACATTCGAGTGGGGAGAAAAAGGGAGAATAAAGCAAAAAAAAACAAAGCCCACAGCTACAACACTGACCGTTCTTGTTCGCTTGCGTTCGTTGCAACGCCACTCCGGCGGCCATCAAAGTCCAGTTTATTGCGAACAAAACTCGTCCAAAACTGGTTATGAGTTGGTGGCGATAACGGACCGAAAAGGCAGGAAAAAAAGAGCTCACACAAACTTCTCGCGACAAGCGATCGTACGGTGGGTGGATCAGCCCCTCAGCTGGAGCATGATAGGGCTTCGGAGGGTAGTTAATTAACCGGTGGCTTCGGTGGCTCGTTCGCTCCTTGCACGGGGTGACCGGTTGAGCTTGAGCGCCGCCGTACATTGAGGAAATCCTGCCGCACGCGGAGCCTGCAAGAATCGAGACGAGAATAAAGCACGCACATTTAAGGGCGTAATGCAACTCGCCTGGACGCTTCGATGCCTTTTAACACCAAGCACATTCACTTTTTCATATTCATGTATGTGAGTCATTGCAGCTTGCACTGCCAGCTTGCACTGCCAGCTTGCACTGCCAGAACAAAGAACTACGAAAAAAGGGCCATCAAGGGGGGCCCATCAGCCCATGCCATCGCCCATTAGACATCATACGAAAAATTTAAATCCACCACCATCCGGTGGTTTTATTCTCGTCCGCCACATTCACACGCCCGTAATTGGTAGTTGCTTAAGCCCCAATGTTGAACAAACCGGCTAACACACACGGGTATTACACGCCGTGACACGATTCCCATGACCGCATGCAGCAGCATGATTAGAGATCATTGCGTATGATGTGTGGGTTTAGTATGCGATGTAATCACCACCAAAAGGTCATGTACCGGTGTGGTGTGAGCGAACCAAACCGAACCGATAGGTGGTTGAAATAAAAAAAAAAAAATACGCGCACTCTCGAGCACAGGTGCCCTTGCCCTTTAAATGTAATCGGAAAAGCCCAAGGTTAGCCCCCGCATAAATGTATGTATGCGCTCAAAGTTAAAGCCACCAGCCCCGAACCGGAGCGTTGCCAAACGTGTTGCCGCACTTTCGTCAAAAAAGCTCCACTACCCTACGGCGGGAATTAGGTCATCGGGCTGATGCAGAAGCGAAGGTTTTGCTGTGCAGGCCGTGTGTGTGTGTCTGTTTTTTTTCTCTTCTCACTCGTCCCGTAATGCTGCGGAGCAACTGGTAAAAAAAACACATTTTGTTTCATGCATGCGTTTTAGCTTAAACTGCTTAAGTTTCTAATCCATCCGTCCCTAGTCACGCACACCAATTAAAACGCTATTACTCCATCGCTTAGTGTTAATTAATGAGCACCCTGCGTTCGTGTGGGACACGTATTTTTTTGTTGTTGTTTTGTGTCGTTGTTTTTCGCAACCTGTCGCGTGTTTCACTTTACTTTTGCCACGGAAAAGGAGCATTTCAGGAAGCGCAGCTCGTTGCTGTGCGCGAATAACGAGCACCTTTGCTGGGTTTAACATGATGTGTTTAACGAAATTCATACTTATTACCACCATACTTCGGTTTCGTGGAACAAAAAGGTGGCAACCACCGCTTTTCCGCCCAAGTAACGCGCATGTCCTGTGCGGTGAAGTGCGCATATAAATTGTGGTTGTGTAATTAAGGCAGCGTATAAATATTAGAAATTTATGGTACACCATTCGCGCAGCTGCAACTGCATGTATCATTGTAATGCACCCACCAAAAAGTAACTAAATGAGTTCTAAACGAAGCTCTTTTACTGTGACCCGGTGAGGTGGTCCAATAAATTCATGCTCATCCGCGCGAATGCACCCTGCGCGATAAATAATGATCACGTGGGCATCCTTTCACATCACCCTCCGGTGGAGATACGCAAACATTGGCATAATTTAATCCGTTCGGGTGCCGCTGAATCAATCAACGCTGCCCTACGCGAAATCTGACCGATCCGGGTGACCATCAACACACGCTTTGTTGCGTTAATCTGGCCGAAGCGTTGGCCAACCGCAGCGCATCGTCAATGTATGCAAACGCCAACGCCAAAGCAAGCACTCCCGGCCTGCAATCCCGGATGGCGGAACCGGAAGCCGAAAACCGGCCATCGGTGGCGCGGTCAAACAGTGGTTTAACTGGTCGGTCGAGCTCTCTGGCTTGTGCCTTTCCGCCGCGGTGCCTCCCCAGTCCGTCCTTTGCCCCTTGTGCCGGGCGTAACAGTGGAACCTAATTAGCGGGTGGACTCACCTTTCGACTACTAATTTCCCGTCACAAACCCCGCGGGGCCTGTGCGGTGCGCCCGTTTCGCTTGGCCAAGCGACCGGCGGTGATGGTGGCGTTGTTATCAGATTATCTCGATTAAATTCGCTTCCCTTCTCTGGCCTGTCTCTGGCCTGTCGCGTGCAATTACCGAGCATCAAACCGACAGACAAGCGTCGGGTTGCGCGTTGTAACCACAAACTCACCACCAACGCTCCAGGCCAGGAAGCGAAGGTGTAGCATCTTTGACTTGGAGGATGTCCCCGCGGGGTTCTCATGTGTGTGTGTGGCATTTCCTTCGAGGCGTCGAGACAGGTTGTCTGACACGCTGGCAGGGGCTATTCTTAGACATACGAGCGAAAGGAAGCTGCTGAACCTTAATCAGCGAAGATGGCGCTGGTATCGATTTGTTTCCGATTGAAAACCTTACCTCGTGAACGTGTATGCTAAGGTTTTTGTTGGCTTTTTTACTTAGCTACATGAGTGGATGAAGGTTATGTGGAAGTCAATTTTCTACACGCGATTTGAAATTTAAACGATCAGATCGAGTTTCCGTCGAGCTTCGCTATCTTTCGGAAACATATTAGCCATATAGGATAGATAAAATAATGAAGTTAAATGGTCAAGCATCGATCGCGCTAATAACATTGGTGATTGATTTAAGAAAACATGCTTTTACTCCGCTCTGATGCATTTCATCGATCGTCGCTAGACTCGCGCTTAAGCAACCGAAACCAACTCGCAAAAACACTCAATCAACCCAATTAGCAGTCAATTTGCCCAATGCCGCTTGGCCGGTGAACCATGAAGGAACGAAAAAAAAAGACATCATCTTTCCTCTCTAAAAAAACAAGAAAACCTTCTCGCTCTTCCCAAAAAAAGGGTATTCTCAGATGAAAACAAAATAATGAGCCGCGCGAGCGGCGAAAACAAAAGGTAAACCAAAAACGGTCAATTCCATTCCACCCATTAGCCAGCGAGTGGCTTCCCGGGGAAGTTGAAGTTTTGGTGGAGCAGGACGAACTTGGAACGCACAAAAAGGACACGCAAAATGGGCAATTTTTCCGAACACTGGCTGTTTAGATTGCGAATTCCACGGGGCGTGAACAGACCGCTGTCGATGCTTTACCGCAGCGCGTGCCAACTTCTGATTGAAGTGCGGCTCAGCTGCAACCCTAATGGGCCTAAATTAAGGACGAACGAGTTGCTTCCCCGAGGCCCGTCCGGCTTTTTTTTCGCCACAATTACACACCTCAATTGCTATTCAGCGGGTTGATTGGCACCATTTGTTGCCACTGGTTACCGGTACGCGGTCTACTACGATTAGCCATTGGAAATGACTGATAGGGGATGAAATTTTTGTCCTTTGCTTTGGAGCGCTGAAAAGGCTAGCAGATTTTCTCGATTTATCCACAGGGATCGGAAGGAGACTGTGCTCATACTGCTTTTTTTAAACAATATACTATTAAAATAGAGCAGGACTGCTTGAAATCTTTTAGAGCTCATATGTTTTTTTCTTAAAACCAAGACTATTTTCTTTGCACTTTTAATGGTTTAATAATGAGACAGCTCTTCTCGAAATATCCCTTAAGTGGTCAGGTAGATCATATGCGACGAGGTACCAGCTAGATGCAGCTTCCTTAGCACATGATCTCCAGGTTCCACCGCATGATTTGGTAGCAAAATCTGACGTCGAATTCTTCCGCTTAGGCGCGACGATACGAGGCCGGTTCGTTTCTCGATTCGAGAAAATCTGTGATCGAGATGAACCCAAAATTGTACGAATTGATCGAGATCGGGGCATTTGGCTGGTTTCGGGTGATGTGTGATTATACATACATTTATTGTTATTTATTGGAAGTTGATCGTGGACCAACTATTGTTGCCTTGTTTTGCTCCTTTTCGAGGGTCTGTTCCGAAATTTACACCTAATGGATATAATCAAACAATAAAGGTTGGTTGTGTACTTTTAAAGCGAATTTTACGCATTGCATTACGGATCCTATCCTTTTTCGAGAGTAGCAAAGAGCGCTTTCGAGTAAGAAAATCTGTACGCGTAAAATTTTAATTAAAGGGGTCATCATGGTAAAGGTCATAGGGCGTATGGAAATGCCTCTTGAAGGGAGGTGATAAGAGAATCTCAAAATCCAATCCTCCAAGCAGGCCAAATAAGCAGCCCATATTCCAAATTTAGAGCGTATCGACAACTCGATTACAGCTTAACCATCCATCACGCATCGGAAAAATCGTCGGTCATATTTTCATCCCACATTATCGGTGCGCTTGGTTTCGTTCGCGTATGCAAACAAGCCAATAAAATGGCGCACCCGCAGCGAACCACCCCTAGCTACTCTATCCGAACCCAGTGGCCGGCTGTATCACAAATAAAACCACCTCATTCTCATTCGTAAACAGCGAAACGGCTTTTTCCAAGCCACCGGACGAGCAGCTTGACGGTACAGGAAGCCGCCAACTCCGTAAGCCTAAAAGCCCGCATGCAAAAACCACCCCCCAACGGCCCAGAAGGATGAGAGGCTCACGCACGTATCCTCCGGCGTAATAATCGAGTCGTTTTCGGTCCACCGATGATTGAAAACTGAGCTCCCGGTCCCGACGTAATTCGATAACCGACCAACGCGTGCGGGAACCGTACGGCTCACCGGCTCGAGCTTTTGCCATATTTTCATCCCCAACCCAACGCGTGTGAAGGAATGTGCGCGTGCAAATCCCGCACACACCCACGCATACCATGCGCCACTTAACACCAACTGGCGTAAATGGTCGACCGCGATGGCTTTCCAGTGGTGCAATAAAAATGATTTGTCTCCCGCGAAGCTCGATCGCATTCGACTACACGATGCTCGCGGCCCGCGTAAACCGGCACCGGTTTTCCCCGCGGCAAAAGGGCTCTTGTTTTGCAAAGGAAACGGCCGGGAAAATCGCGAGCGTTTTTCCGCGTTTCCGAGCGACAAGATAAAAATAAAACAATCACAAACCCATAACCTTTCCGGGTTGGTGGCGAGGCACAAGGGCTGAATCCTTTCCCGGCGAATCGTCTAAAGCGGATCGAGCCGTGGACCGGAAATTGGCGGAAAACGCAATCCGTGCCGTGCCATGAATTACGCGGTCTTTACGCAAAGTGGTGACAATAAAATAATAAAACGCACTCGAATACCGTAAACGAAAAAAAAGAAGCAAAAAACAAAATCAACAATAAAGCATAATAAAATAAACCCTTACGCATACAGGCCGCCACGCACGCGTAAGGGCTCACGCACGGGGGTGGTTTTTCTTTGCGTACATCGAAATGATACATTGGTTTACTCCCGCGGGATCCACCCACCCACGCGGTACGTGAGCGGAATCCGTAAAGCGCAACGGACGCACGGAAAGAAAAAAAACGTGTTAATATTTCCACCGGGGGTGGCGTTTGCGGCCCCCGGTCCCTTTCGAATGCCATTGACAGTTTAATGGTTGCCGATAGTTTAAAATGAGTCTACGCTAGCATAATTCACTCGGGCGCTTTGGTTAATTGACGATTTATGTGCTGCGAGAAGACGAAGCGTGGGGAAAATACAAAAAAATCCCTTTACCGCAGTGGTGGGATACGACTTTTTTTTCTCTCTTTTCTTCCCTCTGATTAATGCGTGCTGTTGGTGCAATATTGTGTGATAAGCAAAACGATTTTCTCGCCGGAAAAATAACTCAGCACACGCGTGCGCGCGCGCGTCTTCCGATTTACGCGCTCATTTCGAGTCAAACGGCTCGTCCTTAATGCTCGCGCTTAATGAAATGCGAAAGCAATAAAACTCGATAAAACCCTCCGCACGGCACAGTTTGAGATATCTTTGCTCCACCTAATTGCGGTTCCCCAAAAACCAGTGGGGAAGCGAATTGCAAACACACGAACCTTTATATTTTTTTACGACCCATTTCGACCAACTTTTCATCTTAAACAATCTACTTCCGCTTAGCCCTCGCCATCCGAACACCAAGTGCAATCAAAACCCCGAAACCGAAACCCTATTCCAGCCCGTCAGTTCAATGTGTTGCCAGGCTTTCCCGAGGATGCGAGATGAGTTATAGCTTCGGGAACGGGGTAACTTTGGCCAATGTGACTTTGGCCCTCACCCACTCAATTGGGAGAATACTCCCGGCTACGACGCCCGGCCACGATGATGAAGCACTATCCCATCCCATCTTTTTTTTTCCAATCCCACCAAGGTCGAGAGCCATTTTGACGAGCTGTTGGGTTTGGGGGGCAAAAATGTACAACCCATCGCGTGATGTTGCGAGAATTAAGATGCGAACGGAGCACGCGGCCCTTTTTTTCTTTTGCGCCCGAACAACCCAATCCAAAAGCTCGTCCTGACCGCAGTAATGGGAACCGCCCTACTGCTGTTACTGCTGCCGCATCAAACGTGTTCAAGTCAAGCACAGGAACAAGAAGTCGAACGAGTGTATTTCAAATGCCCACTCTCTTGTGCCCTGTGACTCCTGGGAGCTAGGCCCCTTCGGTTCGTTTGCCTGCGTGCTAGCGGGCCACTTAGAACTAGGGGAAAGATTTAATTTATAATGGCCCGCTGGGTGGGTGAGTCTGCGTGCGTCCGTCCCAGAACCAGAATGCATTCCCGGAGCCCGTTCGTTCCGGCGGTGCGGGTTTTTCGGCCAATCGGCACAGGATGGTAATAAATTTTCAATATTTACAATCAAAAGCTACACCACCCCGGGACGGATACATCCTGAACTGGCGGCCGGAGGGGGTCATGCAAATACCAACACGAGCAAAGCATGGGAGTAGTTGGTTTTTGAATAATTTCACTGTAACGAAGCAATGTCCGGTTCCCGTGTTTGCTGCGTGTTTTGCTACGCTTCGGCTAGCAACAATAAAATGGTTAACAATAGAGAGCACCACCCCCAACCACCCCACCCCACCCAGCAATACAGTAACTCACATTCATATAGCTTATCTCGGGTCGATCAGAACGAAAACCGATAAGGGAACCGGTCGTCGTTCTTGGGCTGGGTAGAATATTTGTTGGGTTTGTACTGGTTTTTTTCTTCTTCTTCATCTTCCCTACGCCCACTTCCATTTCCGGTTCCCGAGGGGCTCTGGTAATGGCAATATGACTGCGTCATACAATATGTGCCCGAATTTACACCAGGCTTATCACATGCCACCGTGGAAGGAGAGGCCAGGACGAGAATTAGCCAGCGCAAAGTACGGTGGGCAAAGTGGATTTGGGCTTTAAAAGCGATCCTTCCGCATTGCCGGAAGGGCAGCAACAACAACAAAAAAAAAGCTCGATAAGAGACCCGGGTCTTGGATTTTTGCTCCCACACCACCCCCTCTCAGCAATTACAATGGGGTTGATGTTATTTACGCTGTTAAGTGGGCGAGTGTTGCCTCATCGTTCTCAAAATTTGCCCACAATGGAGTGCTTTTGTTTGCATACGCTTGTGTTTGAGGTTTATTTGCTTTGCAATCAATTGCCCCGTACGGTGTGTAAGGGGTATTTTTCTCTGATCTCTTAGGTAAACGGGCTCAAAGTCTCTATGAAAATGATGTGTAAAAAAAATCTTAGAGAAACGTATAGCATCAACTTTTGCGTGACGTTTCGCTCCTGCCGTTCGGCTAGTGGCTAGTTTGCCACGGAATGGCTTCACCTGGCTTCAAACGGCTGACAAACGGCAACCAATATGGCCAGTCGAATCGGACGGGATAGGGTGAAGTCAGTGCGACCGGACGTCCGGTATTATTTATCTCCCGCAAAGCTCCGGACCGGTCAGCGTTCTAGCATCCAAACGATGTCATTGTACCACCGGCACCATTATTACTGGCACGGAATATTTGCTCCAGCAGGAATGAAATTAATTCCGTTCCCGGTGTGCCGCACCTCTCGGCAGGAATGCGCGTCCAAAAGAGGAAGGGGGATGGCTTTTAGATGGGTAGCAGAGAGAGAGAGAGAGACGATCCCTTGCGGCCATGTAAAAGGGGTCACGCTGTGGACGAAAGCCACCACCGACCGGTCAGCGGAAAAGGACATTCGCACATCGGACGGACATGGGTTTATGACATATTTTATTGGCGCATGGGATTCTTCACGCCGGCTCGCTCGCGCAAACCCACAACCGCAGGGAGTAGCATACTTTCATTTCCACCCACTCTATCTCTCTCTCTCTCTGTCTCTCTTATTCTAACACTCTCCCACTCTCTGTCTCTCCCTTTATTTGTCTATACGTCAAAAAGCCACGAACGAATCCTGACCTCCGGGTGGAGCCCTTTGGGGCAAAAAGCATCCATCCAACCCATCCTGGCGTCCTTTGTTATCTCTGCAGTAGGTGAATTTTAATGAACGATAGCATGGTAATCCCTCTTTTATGATTTATTTATGGCTGCAATTTGGAAACGATGTAGTATCTGCTCATCTTCCATCCATCCGTCGCGCAGTCCTGCAGGCTCGCCTTCCTTTGGCCAACTCGACCATCGGTGCCGATGATTTTTTTTTTCGCTCATTTTTGAATTCAAAACGCCGTAATGGACGGTACGGTTCTAGTCGTCCGGTTCCAGCCCAAGGTACGCATGGTTCAAATAAGCAACAAAAAAAACGAGCGGGTCGTTGCTGGTTTTGGAACCCGAAAATGAATTGTCCTATTGTGATCAAAGCCACGCTGCAGATACGCCGGCTAAAGGTTGGGCAGCACGATGAAAAGGATTAAGGCTAGTTGGGGTGAAGGCTGGCAAGAGCCTGGACAGAAAACGGCAAAGCAGCGGCGAACAGTTTGCCGAGAGGTTGTGCCCATTGCCAAGACTCGAAAGCTTCTCGTTTGATGATTTTTGTGTGTGCTCATTTTTCATGTTTCAAGCTAATCCTTTGCTGATTAATTAACCCGAGAGAATTTTAAACCTGTCAACAATATTCGTTTTAGTTGTTTTTTTTTTGTTACTTTCAAATCCCGCCCACAAAAACCCGAGTATCCGAGCGAGGGTTTGTGGGAACGATTTCCGGAAAACAATCTCGCAACTATTCGGAACTATAATGGCACTTTAATTACTGGCCACTGGCGCGATGAACTGCACCGTTAAGGACACCATGCGCGTAATGTAGCGGAAAATTCATTAGTCAGTAAGTCGATTTATCATTCGCGGTGCTTCTCCACGCGCTCGCCTCAAAACAAGTCCCTCCAATCCAGGATCTCAAGATCAAAGGGCCCAGAATGGCGTAAAGTATGGTGGAGTGAAGAATTCTTCCGGAATGTGCATTCATCCCGAAACCACCCTCGACACAGGATCATCAAAGATGATCGAACCCGTTTTCTAGGTGTTTTATTTCGCTCGCTTGATTGACAGAGCCATCCAATGCGAAGGAAGATAATAATTCCCCCACACCGAGCGGTCCATTTTGAGCCCTCGTAGCCGAATTCCTCCACCGGCAACCCAAGCGACCCCAAACGGCACGTTCGGAAGCGCAGGATTTGCGGGAACTTTTTTAATATAAACTTTTCCGATTGTCGATCTTTGCGCTGCTGCCATGACGTTTTTTTTTCCTTGCTCGATGTGGCGCTCGTAAAAAGTTACGACTGACGAGCATGTTGTTACTTGTTGTTTAATTTTTCAATCGATTCCACCTCTTAAACGGTAACCGCCATCACCGCCTCCCCCAACGGCCGTGCCTCATCACGCACAGATCGATAATAAGGCCAATGGGGGCCGACTTTTCGCGAAGTGCGCGCGTTTATTTGCTTTTCCATGCGTTGTGCGCCAATCCCCCCTCGTGCGTACAATAACCTTTATGATCCAGCGCGAAACGCGAAGAAACCCACGGACGCAAGACTTTACGGCAATGAATTTAATTTTAAATCATTTTTTTTCTCCCAAAACTTTCATCATTTGCCGTCTCGGCTGGGTTTGGGTTAGCTGGTAACACGAAAAGAACGATCTCACGGTTCACTGATGCACGGTGCGTATCATTTTCCATCCTACGATCCGTTGAACCAGTTCCGGCACGTGTGAAAACATGCACCCTTTCCAAATGGGGGGTGATTTTGGGGGAAAAAACGAGGACACGATCCGACCCGCTTAACTGCGGAAACAGTACAGAACGGCAACCAAAGCAGGCGATGGTGGAAAATTAATTAGAATCTAGAACTTTCAATTGAACGGTTGTGGATCCGGTTTTCCGCGCCACTCCCCGTGCGGGTAAAAGGATTTTCTACGTCCTTCGGTGGCGGGTGAAGGCGATGCCCCGGGAGCGAAAGATTGAAATTGATGATCGAAATAACCGTACCGATGTAATGAGCACCGTAATGAGAAGCGTGCCATATAGAAACGGGAAAAACGCGCTTGCTCCCACGTCTGGGACTGGCGGTGGTGCAGTTTTGCTGCGGCCGCTCGTGCGCACCATGTTAATTATGGACGATTGCATTAGCCAGAAGCACCAATTAATTAAGGGTTTATTTTTTTTTCTTCTTCTTTTGAGCACACCTTGCATACGACGCAACGACTTTCGATGATCGTAATATTCTTACGATACCCGTAGACGATGTCACGGCACTTCGAAAGCTTGCGGAAGGATAAATATGCGTCGCAATGTTGCGCGCAATGACAGTGTAGCTGCTCCACTCTATGGGGAGTTCTCGACATATTACAGTTAAAATCTTGTAGCCCTTTACTGGGTCTTGTGACCTCTATTGACTCACTTACCGCATGGAAAGCAAAGATGAAAAGAAAGTTAAGTTTGTCCACATGACGCTTAAAAGCTCCGTGTAACTCTTTCGGTCAAATAAAAGCGCACAGTAACGTTGACCTCCCCCAACCGAGATGCGCCCGCCGGCTAAGCAAATTATCTCGAGTATTGCCTTTTAAGAACCATATTCAATTTACATTCGTACCAGGTCTCGGTAAAAAGTGGGGGTCCACCTTTGAATGTGACCGTTTAAGTGCACGCTCAACATTTGCTTGGGCGATTTTTCGTTACATTTCGTGTCGTTTTCCCACACCCTCACACTCGCCATAGTCATATGGTACCGGGAAATGGTCCAGGAAGCCGGGGAAAAGCTGGCAAAAATCTATTAACGATCAAGCTAACTGCCGAGCGGCATTCGGAAATGGTTACACTCCATCAGGAGGCACACTCGGAGCACGCAGTGGCCATCCTTTGCAGGTTTTTTTGTTTGTTTGCACCCCACCTTCCGTGAAACCGTGAAAGCCAATTCGTGACACAACTTGCACAGCATCAAAGCGGCGCATCTCTTCCGGTCCGCTTGGTCGTGCGTTTGAAAAGAAAGTCCCACTCGGCTCGAAGACACACGATGGTGCACACTGCCGGTGTAATGGCGCAAGGGTTGCGCATGAAAAGCACAACCATAAACCACGCACTCGAGACCGTCCTCGAGCTGGCTGAAAGAAACGTGCACACGAAACTGTGGCGCATCCTTACATAATGCATGGCCCTTCATGTTCGGTGTGTGGCGGTGGTGTGGGGGGGGGGAGGGAGAGGCACATATTTTCCAGTGCCGGGCGCAGGACCACCGTAATGGGCCCGGCATGGGCATGTACGCACTCGGTCGGGTTGATTCTCGGGTCCTTTACCCGAGCGACGTAATGTGGTCATGTGCAAAACGTTCTCTGGTGGGCTAACGAGAAAATCAATTATCGGGGAGAATTAAAATTTAGAAATGAAAAAACAAAGAGCATTAACATTTAACTGGCACATGAAACTACGAATAAAAGCTCCATTTCCAAAGTAGATTAAATATTCAAAAAATGATCCATTTTAAAATGCACTGATTTTAATATGCGTTAGATAACAAACAAGTGCATCCAAGTTATTGTTACTGTTGTTATTTATTTAAGGACAGATTGGCCGTTTTTAGATTTCTATAATTATTTGTGAGCTGAAAGGCATTTCCTCATAAAAACAGCCGCTGAGAGCCTTATCCCGGGCTGACTCGGTTAAGTGCATCCAAGTAGACAAGTTAAAAAGCTTACTAAAATGGCTGCCTGATGCGGCCAGTGTGTTACTTTCTGCATACGATCCCGGCGGCTATGGTTGCTTCGATTTCAACTCGCAACTCCTACCGAATCGCGCGGGATGTCCTTTCAGCCCATTCATAGCTTTCGACGGTCATTTTCAGCTGCCAAATTTTGGCCACAATACCGATCCCTAGTTCCGGTTCCCAACGGCAGCAAAAGGACAGCGGCATGGCCCATTTAGTTTACATTTATTTTCCTGGCGCGCGCGTGTAGCCCAGCTGAGTTGCTTGCCGAGGTTGTTCGCAAAACGCCCCGCCACGGCCACCAAACGCACTCGCAGATGGAACTTCGGTCCCTGTGTGTGTGTGTGTGTGATTTTTTTTGTTCGCTACTTCCATCCCGCTGTTTTATCTTGTGCTGCCGGCGACAGGATCACGTCGTATTTCGCAGGCGTCGCCATTAGACATTGTTGTTGATACCGAGCCGGGCAGGCATGGCCGTAGCATCCGTGCCGTCGCCGCACCAGCATCCGGTGACGACGGCGATCCATCGACGGCAGGAAGGCGTGGGGAAGAGGGATGTCACTCCATCCGGCCTGGGCAGCGAGTCCTGAAAGTCCGGCCAAACCCGTGTACCGTGTCGCTGCGTGCAGCCACCGCCGGTACGGAGCTTCGCAATGGGGAGAGATTCGTTTTGTTCGTGCCCTCGTGTTTCCCAAAACAAAACTCGTTATTTTCACCGTCTAGCAGCCCCCGACGCGCGTGTCCCTTTCCACGCTTTCCGGTGTGCTGCCGGCCGTTGTAATGAATGGGGCCCTTCTGCCTTCCTACAGCTTCCACAGCGCTGCGTGGCTCGGTCTCTCCGAACACGGTGCAACCGATGCGTTCGAAGGCAGCACGTAAAACAGAAATTTATACTTGCGCTCGGTTTTTGCTGCAACTTTCAAGGGTATCCAAGTCTGGCGTTCCCCGGCACGGTGGGGCGCTCGTTTACGGTTGGCCCTTTACACCCTGTTGCCGAGTGTCTGTCCACTGGAACACGCGAAAGGGTACTTCGGACCGGTTGTAGGGACGCATACGCGGATGCTCAGCGCCTGTCGGAGTCCATTGTGGGATTCCGATCGCGGTGCGTTAGGCGGACACGAGTTGAATTGAGTTTTTTTTTTCCAGGGAAGAAATGTATCAAAAACGTAAAAAATTGACGCATGGCGTTCGTTCGCTCTGCAACGCGTGGTAGTTTTTTGCGCTTGCTGTACAAAGTATTACAAGCGGATACCATGTTTGAATATTCGTTCTTTATAATATTTCCCATAAAATCGTAATGCAATATATTGCTCAGATAGCGTCTGCAGAAAGAAAAAGTTTTTTTCCTGCTTTGTGCGAAATGGCGAACAATAGAAAGGACCAAATGATGCAACCGAGAACAAGCACGTGGTCGACGCACAGAAAAATGAACCACAGAAAGGGTATGTCTCCTCAGCAAAGCTAGACCATATTTTTTTTATATAAACAATTCTTGGATTAGATATGAACCTTTTGTATATAATTGTGGTACTATAAAGCCAAGAATATTTTTCGATGATTTTATTAATGAACTTTCCAGCCGTTTGCGGCAAAAATGGGTGAAATGCAGTTGAAATTTAATTTAAATAAAACTAATATTTATTACAATTGTTTAGTAACTAGCAATTAATTTTATTATTGAAATAGTGCTATCTATTGCAGGCTTACCTTATTAAAACGTGTGTGTTTCAATAATTCTGTAACAATAATTGGAATTCTTCGATTGAAATTAGCCCTTAGTGCGCAGGCCACAAACATAAAAAATCGTTTACACGTAGCAAACCAGAATCACTCTATTTTGTGCTAAACTTCTGGTTATTATATTTATATTATTTTAATTTTCAAAGGTTTCCTAGAAATTGTGTAATGCTTGATGTTAACATTCTCTGAAATAGACAATATTACATTCAAAAAAAAGTAAAGACGGGAAATGTCAAGCGTAAAGTCCAATTTTGAAATGTCGTGATCAGCTGTGAGAAACCTGGTTTTGTTGTTGTAACTGTTGACAAATAGTTTTTGTCCGAGAGGGGATACGGGGAATTACACAGCTCCGAAAGTGACGAGAATTGCACCGGGCCATTGATATTTTACCAATAAATAGCAGATCTAGTTTACAAAAGACCAGGCAGTCGATTGAAAGGTGTGCTCAGTGATAGGATTGGGACTAATTTGCTCACTTTCGCTGCAGTTCTTGATTTCTCGCGCAAGCCTTCGCGTAAGTGTGCATATTGTGTAACTCTGTTTTTTTTGGGTGCAAAATATAACAAAAAAACAACAAAACATTGTTTTTTTGTTAGACGCAACAAGCATGTTGGGTTAAAATGTGTCCCTACGTATTGGAACCGGTATTTTAAGTGTGCTTGTTTTTTTGTCTTTCCCCTTCGTGGACAGGATGCATTTTTTGCGCACTGCATGCGAAATCGCACGTACGTCATCTGGCGCGTCTCTGCCGGGGACGCTGCTGCGGTCACGTAGCGCACGGACGTTCTGCTCCCAGATCGAACCGAAACCACAGCCGCCCAAATCACCGGCACCGGGTACCGCCGGTGGCAATGGGACAAGTATCAGTTCCCACACGCACTCGCCCAACAGTTTGGAAAAGCGAATGCTGGTGTTCGCCAAAAGATACAAATCCGTTGATGAGGTTCCTAATTTCATCAGGTATGGTGGATCAAGTGGATAGTATGCTCCCAAAGCTGGCACTCATTACCACAAAATCACCTCTCCTTTTTTCTGTGTAGCCAGGAGAAGATGGAACGCGTGAGAAATCAGGTGCGAATAAAAATTGCCAACTACATGATGATTGCAACCGCGATTGGGTGCATCGTGATGGTGATCAGCGGCAAGAAAGCTCAGGAGCGCGGCGAATCCGTGGCACAAATGAACCTCGACTGGCACAAGGAATACAACGAGAAGGCTCGTGCCGAGTACGAAGCATCATTGGCGACCGATACGAAAAAGTAGACCCTTTTGTAGCGAATCCTTTTCACCCTTTTTAAAATGTTACAAAAATTGTCAAGAGTGAAAGTCCATGTTTTACGCTCTAGAACATATTGTTTGTATTATCGTGTAAATACACTATAGGGCTATAGATGCTCGAACGCCTATACATACAAGGGTAGGTTTAATTTCTTAACTTTTACAGCTTGCGTAGTTACTTCATTCTCTTCAGAATAGTTTGATTTTTTCGACTGTGTACCACTGGCTACGACTCGTGCGTGCTCCTGCTTTGTTGTTTTGAGGACTATGTTCTACCAAGCGCTGTATGATTGGTCCTAGCAGTTGTAGCTGTTGTACCAGCCCGATGTGCCTATCCACTATCTCCAGCAAACGTTGCAATTGTTTCTGGACTTTATCTTCCGGTGACAGTATAAATTGCTGGTAGTGCGAATCAAGTAACACCATAACCCACTGAATGGCTTGTTCGTCGCTATCGAAGCTATCTTTGTTGTGAAGAGTTTCGCTCAGTGTTGCCATCGGATCAACCAGGAGGTACTCGAGGTGCTCTAGCAGGCTCATGACTGTGACAATGTCTAGCTCCATTCGCACGAACGGAATCAACGATGTTCGGCTGAAGCTGCACGAGAGAACCAAGTTAAGCAAGTCTCGTTGTGACGGGTCGTTCGCTTGTGCATTCGCAAAGATGTCCTGGTTCGGTAGTTCCGAATCGATCTTTTTACTGACGGCTGCGGTGCCATTGGATTGCGGCATATCCTCGGAATCCATCGATTCTTTCTTTTGCTCGTTCGGCAGAGACATGGCGTATTTCAACGCTTTGACAATGGTTTTCTCCGAAATAGTCGAATATCGCTTAAGGCACTTGCCAAGATCGTACGGCAAGTCGGCCTGCACCAGCCACGGCACAACTTTATCGCAAATTTCCATCTCCGAGAAACCGCTGCGCTCCATCTCCTCCAACATGATTTCAAACTCATGGCTCAACACCAACGGGCCCAGCGAAAGATCGGGATTGTTGAACAGCTTAATTTGAACCTGATCATTTGGAAGTGAGTCACACTCAAACAGATCGACAGGGAGCGTTTCGCGGTAGGCCATTTTCAGTGCTTCTTCGAATGTGTTTTCGCTTATCAACCTTTGAGCGACCGTGGTTGGTGTTGCAGATTCGCTTTCCTCATCAGATTGTTCTTTCAACGAACTCTGCATCTCATCGAATGAATACATTTCGATGAACTCGCACTCTTCATTGATGCTTTCCTCGTCGATCGTGTGCGTGAAGTCGAACTTGCGCTGGCTGCCAATCATATCGGAAAGCTGCTCCTTGCTGATTTTAAACGGTACGACGGCAAGCATCTGACCAAATGCTAACAGAATGTTGTTCTCTACTACCCAAAATCGTGATGACTTAAAGTACACTTTGAAGAACTGCTTCGCTTGGACCACCTTGAATTGCACGTTGAACAGCACCAGCGTAGCTCCGTCCTGGTTTTTGTTATTTGCATACACGGCGACGTAATCTTTGCCAATGCAGATCATTGAAATAGGCTGGTTGATGTTGAAATTTTGTACCATCTCAATAAAATTACCCACTCCTTCGTCGCGCTTAGGTGACTGGCCAAGGGACAGCTGAAGGTTAAAGATACGACTGTCGGACCCTGAAATGAAGCGATGCGTGAGACAAGCACTAAGACTATTGAGACAAAAGGGAAGGACGATGGCTTACAAATACTCATCAACGATGGACCATCATTTCCATCCACTAAGCAGCTGGCTGCCATTTTTATGTCCTCGCCTATACGCTCCAGTTTGACCTTTTCAAACCCTTTTAAAATTTTTAAACTTGTCTGGTTGAGCAACGCGTAATTAAACTCCATTGAGCCATTTTCCTCGTTCCGCACAAAGTATGTTAACAATGGAGTTCCGCTGTCCAGCAGCAACGCCCGCACATCTCGAATGGTGTGCGTTTTAGGGTTTACATTTGGCGTTGATTCTGCGGCATTTGTAGCAACTCGTTTACTTTGGGTTCTCGTTTCCAGTGCGCTTTCCAGCGACTCACAGCTTCCATCAGTATAAAGGAGCAACGTTTGGCCACTATCCATGGTGAACAGATCCAGTACCGTGCGATACAGTTTGATCTTTTTCACCGTGTTCAAATCGCCATGATCCCGTTTCCAACACCGCAGATACCGGCCACCAAAAACAGCTGCGTAACATTCGGATTTGAAATCGTACACTACTTTGCTGCTCAAACGATCCAGAACCGTCCAGCTACGGATTTGGCGTTGGTTGCTAAGCTGTAAGAATAAATAATACCAATCATCTCATTTTTAGAGGGACTCTACAAGAGAGCCTACTGGCAGCAACCTACCTTCACGACCAGTATGATATTACGTCCGAGGGTATTGATAACGCATCCAGGATCGACATCGCGAGATAGCCCTAAAAAATCGTCGATGTTGTTGAGCGGACAGAGATTGTAATATGCGAGTAATTTGGCCATTGCGTTTAAAACTTTAGGACTACCGGACTTCTAAACAACGTGCTTTTTATTTTGGAGTTCAACGTGACTGCAAACTGACAACTCCTAAACATAAACAATAACGTTTTGTCAACAAACGTCATGCAGGTGTTGAGTATCGATAAACTTTTGCAAAATATTTAATTATTTTACCTTATTCGATTGTACATACCTTTGTTTATTTGTGAATCGAAAGTGTGAAAAATTTGCTATAATTTTTGGCTTTAATACTGAAGTTTTTAGCGTTTGTTTTTTAAGGTTAACAAAGCTGACGCCGTAGCACAATTTTGACAGTTGCGTAGCGGCAGTGAGAGCGAGCAAATGTGTTATAGTTT
This sequence comes from Anopheles nili, assembly GCF_943737925.1. NCBI lineage: Eukaryota > Metazoa > Arthropoda > Insecta > Diptera > Culicidae > Anopheles > Anopheles nili. Next base: position 57,746,300 of record NC_071292.1, read on the forward strand.
TCCGTCAAAGCTTGGCGAAATCCCCCGTGTTTGCAAAAAGAAAATAAAACCTAGTGTAACCCGTGCGAAGCTATTAGCCACTGTTTTCCGGGCCCGGTGAAGGCATCGTATCTTAACGCAAAAATAAGTCAAGAAAACTCATGATGGGTGGGAAACGCACGAAGAATAACACCAAGGCAAGTAGGGTCTTCTCCATCGATCATGAGGTTGACGTGTGCAATGTTGCCTCGCGATACGAACTCGATATCAATTTCACAATCCATGCTAAAATGTTACTTTTTGAATCGATTTGCTTGCCACTCACCCTTCGATAGCCTTCTAGCAGCGGACGCAGTGCGGAACTGCTCGGTACGTCCGTACCGACGCTGTTCGGGTTTGCCGCCCTGGATAGTGCGAGCTTACCGGTCGTGCCAGGATTCGTACAGATTGATGCGAACCATAGCATCGACGAAATGGATCCCAATCTGGACGACACATTGCAGATAGTATTGAGGAAGATGCTGAAGAAGGATCGTACCACCAAAACGAAAGCCTTGCTCGAATTTATCGAGCTGATAAAAAATGCTGAGCTGGAAGTAGTAAAAGCAGTGCTACCTTTCTGGCCGAAACTATTCGTGAATCTGTCCACCGATGCGGATCATCGTGTTAGGGAAACGGCACAGCAAGCGCAGGCCGTGATCGTATCGCGTGCTGGCAAAAATATCGCACCGTTCCTGCGGCAACTCATCCCGGCTTGGATATCATCGCAAAGTGATACGTACGCTTCCGCGGCATCTGTGGCTTTACAGTCATTCAATAACACGTTTCCCCCTGGGAAAGTCAGTGAGGTCTTTGTGTTTTGTGAGAACGAAATTCTAGAGTACTTCACGAAAAACCTAACCGTCCACACGGCCATAACGTTAAGCAACCCCAAGTGAGTTTGTCAAACAAAAGTGGCAGCTGTGGTGATAGTTTCTGTGAGAATATTTGTTACGTTTTTTTGCAGATCCCACTCGCCGGAAGAATGCGAGAACAAGTACCAGCTCGTGTTAATATCCAGCTTACGAGGCTACGCGCTCTATCTTAGCCGCATACCAGCAGAGAATCTGAAGAAATCCGCGGAGTTAAACGCGAAAATTCTCGAGAGTCCAAAGTTCTGGACGTACCACAAGCACAAAACAGCCGCAATCCGATCCGCTTGGTTTGAGGTCATGTCCGCTCTGCTGCAGTATGGACCATTTCTAGTGGAGGGCCATCAGGCCCAGATAACGACGAGCGTTTTCCAATTTCTGGACGAAGCGGACCCATCGGTCGTAACGCACGTTTGGGCTTTGATCGTTTTGGTACAGGCGAAACTGAGCGAATGGCATAGCCACTTGAATTTTGATAAGGCCGTTTTTCCCAAGCTCTGGAAGCTAATCAAAAGCGGTGGTGCCGGTAATGCGGCCTGCGTGTTCCCGCATATGCTCCCGCTGGTTTCGGGATTTACCCGCGAGGTGCTTGGAAACGAACGTTTGGCCAAATTCTATAGCCTTTTCTTTGAGAGCATGAACGAGGGCCTTAAAACGGTGCAATCAAGCAGGTTGGACGTGTCTGCCGTATCACAAGCGTACTACGAAACGTTCCAATATGTGGTACTGCAGGTGTTGCGTGATGATGCGATGACGGAATCGGAACGGGAGGAGTTCTGTTCAAACATGCTGGAGCAGCATCTGATAGGCGTGATCGCATGGAGCATTACAAGTGAAGCGGCATGTGGGAAATACGTGTTCCAGCATATGGCTAATCTGCTCGATCATTGGTGCCAGCACAGTACCACATACACACAGTACGAGCGGCTACTGGTGATCTTCTGGGAACGTCTGTACGGCATCGTAAAGGAGAGTGTCGACAACAAGAACAACACCTCTTGCATCACCGACTCTCACGTGGATTTGATACAGAACCTTCGCCGTACGTCCCATAAAAGGGTGAAGTTTGCAGTGGAAAATCCGAGCGAAGATGCTGTGGATGGTGTAGTCGCTTGTCCGCTCACAACGGGAAACCATGCGAGCCGTTTCGAAAGCCAGTTGCAATTGCTCGTGTACCGCATCTGCCAGCTGTATATTGCCAAAATTAGTGTCGATCGAGACGAGGGATACATACTACAGCTAGAGTATCTCGTTCGCGCATTCCAGTGCCGGGAGCTGTTCATATTTCTAGCAAACGGCAGCGAAAACATTAAATGTCTGTTTGATCCTTTCGCTCGGTGGTTGCAAGACACGAAACTGCAATCAGAATATATCGTGGAACTTGTTATGATCCTGTACAAATATCTCAACGCCGAGGAACGGCTAGTTCTTTTAAACAAATGGATAAAGGTACGTAAACTTTGTTCATTTTAAACGCACCAGCAAAAAAACGCTTCGATGATTAATGTTGCATCGAAAATAGCAAGCATTCCAAAAGGTTATCGTACGGTGTCGGTCATGCACAAACAATAGACGTAGAAAGGTCGTTAGCATAGCATGCTCCCACTAAGACCATCTGGTACCGTTCGCAAATGGAACGACTGCTTTCAATTCCTTCCGTTGAAACTAGCATACCGTCTAACAGGGTCTATGAAGTGCCAATCGTCGGCTGAACTGTCATGATATGCATGCTCCAATGGTTATCGAAATGGTTTCAATAAACCATTTGTCAGCACAGTTAAACGGATGCCGGTCTATGCAGTGTTTGTTCAAGCAAGGAAACACCACTGCCAAAGGTTAAAGTTCTTTTGCTGGATTTGGAATGATGGCATATTTGATGTACGCTTGGGGTGTTATTTCTGTTGCCAATGGAGACCTTTAACGAGCTTATGCACGTAATATCCATTTTATTGAAACCGTTTCGTGTGTCGTTCTGTGACCATCATGACATGAAAAAAAATTATAGAAAAAAAATCCCCTTCAACACGTTTCCTTTCAAGTAACGAATTCATTTCGAGCAACTCATAACGTTTCATACCTTTGCTTTATTCTTGCAGATGTCTAACGCAATCGTTCAAAGGTGGATCATTCTCCGTGCGCTGAGTCATCCGCTGTGCCAAGAACCGAATATAAGGATGTTCCTCGCACAACCGGAAGTATCGAACATCATTACCGAATGGGCTGTCGGGGTCGCTAACGGAAACACGAAGGACAATATGATTCTGTTGCAGAAATGCTTTTTCGTAGCTAGCAACGGGGAGATTCTGATCGATGCGAAAACTTGTGAGAAAATTATCGACACCATAACGGTACCGCTGCGAGATGCATTGAAGGTTGAATTGCATGATGGATGTATTAGCTTTCTCGCGCAAATTATGCCCGTCATCTGCAGTGATGCCCGACTGACGGAACTGCATCGTTCGCTGTTCTGTACGTTGTTTGATTTTAGCGTGCACAACGTGGTTAGCGATCATCTCTCAGAGGACACGCTCTGGGAGGCAACGACTGCCTGGCAAGATGCACTGTCCGGCGAAGATATTGAGCTTGATAATGCTCTTCTCGTACGAAGCATTGGTACGATCGATGACCGGCTGCGCACTTTGTCTTCCGAGAAGCAAGATGGCATTCTCGCCTTGTTGGAGAAAGTATCGGAGATTGTGGCCAAATTGTTTGCCTGTGCTTCCGAACCCAACAAGCACGACAAATCCCAACGGTGCCAAGAAATTCACTCCATGTTGGAACAGTTTTTTGCGAAACGGGAATCAGAAGATCGTAAGCAAACGGAAGAGCTATCTTTTCTAGCGGAGTACGTCGAAGTCATACAAGGGAAGCTACTTACTAAACAATTGCAACAATCGACGGCACCCTCAATATCAGATCAGATGTTCGTAAATACCATGAAAAGCTCGTTCGTTCGGGCCATCTGTATGCTTAACGTCGTTTTGAAACTATCCTGCAAAGCTAAACTCAATCCTTCTGCGAACAATGAACAAATGGAAGTAGATCAACCAACTGAGAGCGACGATCGTGATGAAATGGAAACGTACGAAAATATCGATGAGGATAACGGAGATCTTTGTGTCCTGCACCTGTGGTCGGAATCGATTTACGAAAAAGTACTGTCTGTGATATATTTGGCAACCATCGGTGATACGATCCTGTACAATTCGGAAGAGGTAATAAATACAATTGGACTTTATGACTTCGGATATAACTTTAACGCATTATCTTTCTTCTCTTCGGCAGTTGGAATCTGTTGTGGAGTGCTTAATACTGGCGGTTCAGGAAAAGTTAACGCTTCTATTGAAGAATGTATCGCAAGATGTCGTTGCACAGATCAAGCAAAAGCTGTTTGCCTTATCGAACGACCGTGGCATGCTATGGGCAAAGAGCCTTACGGCGCTGCTGGTGATAAATCAGTACGCGGATGAGGAAAGTGGTCCCGTTCTGTTGTACGAGGATGTTTCTATCGCAGCGAACAATAGTGAGGATCTCGTAGCGTACGTTAATATAGTGCAGGTTGGTTGGAATTTAACGTTTTTTTTTGTGGCGCTGGTGTTTAACAATCATATTTGCATTTCAGTGCTTGGGAGCCAAAATGCAGCCAAAATGTCTTCCTATCAGTCCGAATCTGTTCGAAAACTATTTTGATGTATTAGTTAAGCTTTCTTCTGCGCGCTGCCTAATAGATAATCATTTTTCGACTAACTACAACGAAATGAACGATAGGAAAATAATAGGCAACTGTTTGATCGTTCTACACGAACTCATCTCACGACAAGCGACAAACAAAATGTTACAGTACAATTGGTAAGATATTTCATCAACCTTTCATTTAAATCTCTTTTGGATCGGATACTCACCTGCGATCAATGCATTCACCAGCAATCAATTTATGACTCTGCAATCCGCTTTTCAAGCTTGGATCCGTTGTAAAGGAGGATTCTAATGTTTGATGGTGGAGAATTTTTAAACGAGTAGATAAATTTCACCTGTGTCCTATATCTTAATCGAACTAAAGTGTCTGTTTTTTCTATCTTTCAGTGATCTCGCACAAGCAGACGAAAACAATATCTTCCTGGACATGGAGGTAGCGAATGTACTCACGACTGTGTTGCGCTATTTTCCAACTGAGCTCGACATTGGAAAATGGGATTTTATTCGAATAGCTCTTAGCTCGTGGACGCTCTCCGTTTCGAAGAGCTATACGCACTTTCGCACACACAATGTAAGCATAAGCACTACCTGAGCACTACTTGAAGTCACAAATAAACATGTATGCTTTTTTTTTCAACCGTCGTAGATTTCGCTCTTCATAGGCGCACTGTATCGACTGTTCCACGGATTAATGTTGTTCTTTGCAATAGAACGGAAACGAAGCTCGTCGGAATTGATGTCCAATGTCATCGAAGAGTGGGACAACGTCTTCGCTAAAGATGTCAATCTCGTATTGTTGAAGGCCTTTATTGGGATCGTTAACACAATAGGTAATTTATTGATTTGCTTTTAATCTTCGAGTCATAGTCGCATTGTGACTATTTAATCTCTTTATAGAGCATCAGCGGAAATCAGATCAATATTTTATTGAATCCATATGTCCCTACATCGAATCGGTGGATTTCAGCTATGTCTTAAAGGTAACACAACACCAACAATATGCATTAAATTTAGATGCAATAACAAGCTTTTATTGCATTAGGCTAACAAGGTCGATTCGAAAACGTCGTTGGATGATCTGATGACGTTCTCGCTCAACAATATCCGTCACTGGAACAAACGAGTTCGATTCGCAGCGACCGCAATGCTCAAATCACTGTCTGTCGGACTCATCCAGCGTGATTTGGAGCAGCTTCTGAAGCGCTCAGAATCATCTGATCAGCAACAGAAGTGCGCTGAGGAACCCGAAGAGAGTTGGCACCTGTTGCAGCGTTTTAAGCACCAGCTGGATCAATACCAAGAGCTGCTTGGTGGATGTATCGCCGACTTTAATTACAAACCGTTAGATGCAGATTCCCCGCTAAAGCTAGCTGACAACGACAACCTGCAAGAAACAAGATCCCACTGTCTGTCCTTCCTGTTGCTTTGGGATTGCATTCTTGGTATATGTGCCAAAGCTCCATCTGAATTACGATCAATCTATGCATTCTGGATTTCGGGCAACAAATTTGAGCAAGTAAGTTACTGCATCGATGAGATGAATTTTGAACAGACATATGTTGTACAGTGAACGATGAAACTAACATGTGTATTTATTTTCCCCCAGCTTCTCTTACCAATCTTGTTCAAGTTAATGCCGCAAGAAATTTTGCGAAATCCCGATTCGTGTGCCGTCTATGGACAAGCAATGTTTTCCAGCTTGGAATGGAGTCAGATCAAAAGTAAGTGACGTCTCAGATAATCAGGGTACTTCGGATTGTTTTTCATCTGGTTCTGGGTTTGTCGGCTCGTCGTCCGTTTGGTTATCATCATCTGGAATATCTTGAACCATTGTATCTTGTATATTTTCCTGCTCATCTAGCGTAAGATCATCGGTTGGTGCGCTGTCTGTCGATGATGGAATTGCTTCTTGAATTTCCATCGAGTGGCTGGGTACAATTTGACTTTCAACTTCAAGCACTGCTTCGCTCAAACAGTGCTCAATGAGTTGAGAGGAAAGTGTGCAAAGAAGCTCCAACTCCGATTCTTCAATGCCCTCGTCAACAGTTCGCAGTTCAAACTCACTTGAGTTGACGGAAACAAATGAGTCCGATTTTCTCACCAAGGAATGTGATTTTTGTTTGTCAAACGATATGCCAGTCGTTTCCATCAAGCGCCATATCCAGTGTCCCACCTTTTCGGAGAACTCAATGTAAAAATCTTCGATTACGTCGTAATTGTTGGGATTGTCTTGTGCTGGCATGTTCGGAACGGGCATTTCCAAAAACCGACAAACGCATCGAAGTACCGCCCGGGCAATCCGTTTTCCATTCTCCTCCAGCGGCAAACAACTACCAAGCAAGTAATAATCACGGAGCTTTTTGGAAAGATTCTGCATCGTTTTTCTCAGGAGTTGAATTTCCAAGCGGTGTATTTTACGAAGAAGTTTCCGCTCTTTCTTTTCAAGGTGACGCCGCCACATAGCGTCGTCCGATCGCTGTTGCTTTGCATACCCAATGGATTCTTGTATCGTCACAAACGGTTTTGGTTCCAGCAAATTCTGCAAATGTTGCTGTTGCCTATCGGAAAGTCGCGAGGAAAACCCTTCAAGCGTGGCCTTCACGTGAGATAACCCGGGCCTTGCAAGCGTTTTAATGCGATTCGTCACGGACGGTAGTTTTCGTACGATGTAATATGGTGACTTTTGTTGGGCCTAAATGAACGTGGATAAAAAGGGTTCAATTTAGATATACTACTACTGATTTTTCGCCCGTACTCACTTTTTCTTTTGGCATCGCTATTAAATCGGTGTGGTCGGACGGCTTCAACACTTGCCGGTCCAGTATGAAATTTCCGCTGTGCTGACATTTTTTATATTTTCCCGGACTCGGAAACACCAATTTGCATACGGTAGGGACGACAGCTTGCTTAGCGGCTTTTTTTAGCTGCATATCTCGTTTCCGTTTAGCAATCCGCTCTTTAGCTCCTATGCGAAGTTCTTCCTCTAGCGATGGAACCGTTCCCTGTTGAGGCAGCTTTTCGGGGAACCGTTCATAAACAGTGCCCTTATCTTCATAATTAACACTACCCATTTTGCGATGGCCAAATAAGTTTGTCGAACGGAAATTTGTGCCAAATTGCAGCCGTTTAATTCCCTTGAAATGTTGATTCGATCTGCCGAAACGTTGGATTTTGCAACGCTCACTACGTTAACTAAATAACGTTGTTTCTCGCCCTACTAGATCCAAGCACGAAGCTTGAGCGATACGCCTGCCATCTGTACACGCAAACCCTGCGCCATCTGCCCGTGATCGTGCGACGCTGGTTTAACGGTCTGAATCACCGCCATTCGTTGATCGTCAGCAAGATAACGGCCAACTCGGTATCAGGTATGCTGTGCCAGGAAGAGTTCCAATCATTGATCGAACGCAAGGATCGCCAGGACAACATGCAGATCAAGGTGCACTCGACGCTGCGCCAGGTGATGGCTGTTTATTCGATCGACGAAACGAAACTGGAGCTGCACATAACGCTTCCGAACAACTTCCCGCTCGGAGCGGTTGCCGTCGAAGGTGGCAAGCAGATCGGTGGCCGACTGCAGTCCCGCCAGGTGGTCATGCAACTATCAATATTCTTAACGCACCAGGTACGTACGAGTAGCAAACGATTGGTGGCGTTGGAAGCGGTTCCGATTAATTCAGCGTGTCATTTTCCACAGAACGGCTCCATCTACGACGGGTTGTCGTTGTGGAAGCGAAACCTGGACCGCAAATTCGAGGGCGTCGAGGAGTGCTACGTATGCTACAGCGTAATTCACCAGGACACGTGCCAGCTACCGAAGCTGTCCTGCAAGACGTGCAAGAAAAAGTTCCACGGTCCGTGTCTGTACCGGTGGTTCAGCACGAGCAACAAGTCGACCTGTCCGATTTGCAGAAATATCTTTTAGGAAAGCGAACACGAGGGCGCATGTTTTAAGCACATTCACAAGAAACGACACGTGTACAGTTACGGTAGATGGTAGATGGATAGCGAGCGCTGTGGAATGCCTCTTTATTCAACTCACTCTTGATTGAGCATTAATTGAGCAATAAACGAAACAAAAAAATGCAACGTTTCGTGCTCGAAGTTGATTTACGAATTGTTAGCAATCGTGGTCCTAATCCACTCGTGATAATATGACACTCGCGCGTAAGCATCCGGATATCCTTTGGCGCACGGCACACCGAAGTTTACCAGCCCAACCAGCTTGCCCTCGTACACGAGCGGACCTCCGGAGTCACCCTGGAAGTGGAACGAAGCATTACAACGTGGTGTCTCCTGTCGACGGATGGATCGCTTACTCACATTACACGCACCCTCGCCCTTCTTCGTCAGCGTGCAGACGTGCCCGATGTCCACCTCTCCGGTGTTCCCGTGCAGACGTTTGCACTGCTCGTACGGTACGTAATTCAGATCGATCGTTTGCAGCTTGTTGGGGATGGGTCCACTTGTGGATAGCCGCCCCCAACCGGTCAGCGTGAGTGTCGCATTCGCCGGCAGCTCATGCTCCGAGTACTCCACCGGTTGGACGAGATCGTTAAACTGTAGCTCGGACTTTAGCTTCACCAGTGCTATGTCGTTGTGGAACGTAGGTTGGTTGTACCGGCTGTGGATGAAAAACTCTCGCACTTCGTAGCGCTGGCCACCAGAGTTCAGCAGATTCGTTCCGACGAGCACTTTGATGGATTTTGGCTTGCTTCCCTGCACGCAATGGGCGGCAGTGGCTACCCACTCGTGCCCGATGATGGCTCCACCGCAGGAATGACCAAACGTGCCCTGTAGGGACACCTGGAACGGTACTGAACCGGGCTCGGCATCGGTACCTCCGACGACCCGCGTATCCGTTCCGTATTCTTCCGGCGTTGGATGTGCTGTGGAAGAACCTTAAAGTACATTCCAGTACAAGATGGACGGCAAGTGAAATCCTTACCGCAAGTCAAACACAACACTACACAGAGCGTTGTTATGGATAGGAAGGACTTCATGATGCTAGTTTTATTTCTGGCTCTCTAACAACCGTTCAACTGTCGGTTCGCTGCCGAATGATGGTGGTGCTGGCCATTTTTATACCGGAGTTTTGTGACTCCACAAAGAAGAGTACCCGGTGGCACTCCGTTGGATTGCCGGACATGGTAGTTGAAGAGATAGTAGCTCTTAAACGACTACTTTCTAGCACTGCGAAGAAGGGTGTCAAGAGTCGAAATGGTGCCACACCGGACTTCCTGAAGATCTTGAGGACAAGCGCACCCGGCTCCAAGCGATTCATTTTAAATCTCACTTCTGTGACGGGACACTCTAGAGCAACACCGCCCACATAATGCTGCTATCAGTCACTAGATTACCTACCGCAGCTGCTTCGCAGGGGTTAAGTGTGTTTTCTATTGAGCAGTTCGATAACGATCCGATAAGACGCAAGCCCTGCGTCACAACTGCGTCTGTGGCGGCATAATCGCTTGTTAACGAAAGCACAGGATATGTTTATTCCCTGCCGAATTATTCCCATTCATTCGCGTGGCAGCCACGGGGGCGTGATAAATCATGTTATCGCCGATTGATCGTGATTAATTGGGCAATTTATTAACGCTTGAACCGTGAATCGCAACGAACCTCGACAAAGGAGATAAAGTAGATGACAGTTTTATTACTTGTTTCATGGTTTGATGATACGATGTGCTAACCTACACCTTTCCGCGGGGAGGTTTTCGGTCCCCCCTGGCAGTTCGTCGATGAACTTGAGACGGTGCTGCTACGTCAGAACCTTAATTCTCCCATCCAACCCCTGGTACACCGGTGACCGATCTCGGACGTAACTCTCGAACGCCTCCACATCAACCGCTCCCGTAACTTTTCGTTGGCCGTATCGCGTGAACATCGTGAACCCATCACCACCTCCCGCAAGGAACGAGTTCGTTATGACGCGATACTTCCGGAATGGTTCCACTGGTTCGTACCTCGGCACGGAACACTCATGGCACAGCACGTCCAGCGCCAGGACACGCTCCCCGATCGGGTTGGTGACGTTGTACAGCACGCGCAACCCGGACACCTGCAGCATGTTGGCCCCATTGAACCGATCCTCGTCCCAGGACTTTTCCACGCTGTACTCCATCAGATCGATCAGATGGTCACCGCGCATGTCGAAGCACACGAGCGCGTTCTCGAACGGCAGCACCTCGATGAGGTTCTTGAAGGCAAGATCTGTTGTCGCACAAAAAGGCTCATTAGCCACAATCGAAGGGTCCGTTTTCTCGCCGCCCATACGTACCACCTGGGAAAAGGCCCACTCGAATGCCACCAACGGCCAGTACAGCAACGGCCGCATACGTCCATTGGCCCGGTTCGGCCCGCGGAACAAATGCCGCCACCATCGAGTCCGCGATCAAACTGCCCAAGTTGCACTCACCGAACCCACACGGACCCTTCTGCAGCTCGACAGCCGTCGCACCGATCTTCCGGTTGCCGATTTCATCCACCGACACCTTCCACGGAAGCAGCGCCTCAGCAACGGCCACATCCGGCACAACGTCGGTGCTCAGGTACACCGGATTACCCTCCCAGCGCTGGATGACGCCCTGGTCGTCGAAGTACAGCACAATATCTCCAACCAACTTGGTGTAAGCGGACGCCTGCACAATCAACACCCGGTGACCACCCGGTTGTGACACGACGGTCGGGTACTCGGACACCGGAGTCATCGGAATGGTCGGATGATCACCGGTGTACAGGAAACTATGCGAATGACCCCCAACGATGATGTCCACCAGTGACCCAACATTGGCCGCTATCTTGCGATCAACGTCGAGGCCACAGTGGGAGAGCACCACGATGATATCACACCCAAGCTCGGTCAGATGTTCCGCCTCAGCCCGAACCGTTTCCACCTCATCCTCGAACGCCAGCTCGCCCGTATTAGCGATGGTGTCCGTCGTGCTGAGAATGACCCCGATCAGGCCGATCTTACGACCACCGCGCTCCAACACCAGGCTCTTGCTGAACCGGTTAAATTCCGGTTCCTTGCTGTTGTCCACGTTCACCAGCAGCACCGGTGAGTTGATCGCTTCCAGGAACGGTACGACCCCCTCGACGCCATTATCAAACTCGTGGTTGCCGATCGTCTGCGTGGGAGGACGATAAAACCGTGTTAGAAGAAGTAGTGAACCCGCACAGGACACGTTCACAGGACACGCACCATCGCGTCAGCCGGCAGCATGTTGAGAAACTCCGCCGTCGCATTCCACCGGTGAATGTTGTACCAAAGCGTGCCCTGGAAGTTGTCACCCGCATTCAGGTACAACGTGTTTGTCCTCTCCGCAAGCAGCTTCTTCACGGCCGTCACCGTCCGGGCGTACCCCCCGATACACGTCTCACCACCAGCCGTATCACACGTGACACTGGCCTCGTTAACCTCCTCGAATCGTGCATGGAAATCGTTTATGTGTACGATGGACAGCGGAAACAGCTGCTGCTGACCGCACGTGGACACCACAAGCAAGGCCAAAAGCCCGACGCTGACCGTGAATAGACGTGGCAGAAACCGACCGTGTACCATCCTCACCGGAGTTCGTTGTTTGCTTTGCAAAATCTACCGCAAAACTGGCACCAGAGTGGGCGAACGAACGAAACCTCGAGTCCAAATCTCGCCAAAGCTCCACTCCGACACGCGGCTTACAACTACGCCCCAACTCACTCGCACCAACAGCACAACGACCTAACGTAGTAGGCCGTTTTCATTCCAACCTGCTTTAACAGCTGGCACGTTGATGTGACGGGGGGGGGGTGGGGGGTGGGGGCTGGGAAACCCTTGCACAAAACCCACCCCGTTTTTTTTCCATTCGTCATTCGGCTCCGATGGCCGCCAGGTGGGAAGATTTTACGTTCTCCCCTCCCTACGATTGATTGTTTTTAGCCGTTCAGGGACGGCACAGGGAGCTTTTGAGCCATTCCGTCTTACCCCGGTACAGATAGTACAGGTGGGATTTTTTTTTTTCGCAACAAGGAAGACAAAACACGGCAATGATGCTCCAAATCACGCCCTTCGCATGTCCAGGGACCGCTTCTTCAGCGGCTTGTGATCCCCGACGGACGATAATGTCTCGCCGATTGATCCATCATTCTGGCCGGGTTGACGGAGCTTACATGAGGGATGGCTCCACCGCCCGCTCGCTTCGCCGTGGGGAAGATAACGTCGATTGTCTTAAAAACGGTCCCGGGGATGGCGGGCTTAAGCAGATAAGATACTTACCGGTGAGACGACGCCATTTATATGACCCCCTGGAAGACTGGATGGACGGGGAATGTAATGATGGGGCGAATTTTATTGCATTCTTACCATTCTCTGTGTACGTCGGTAATTGATGGTACACGCGGGATGGCACAATGATCAAGATCGAGACCCTTCGTCACAAAGACACAAGCAATACTACGTGCGGCATTATCGGAGGTTCATTTTGAAAATTGAAACTAATCTCTCGTTTATTCTGCGATTCCCTTCAGTTTGGAGGGGGTTTTATTTCATAGGCCTGCTTTACGTCAGTATGCGAATGCGTTCCTCGAGCTCCGGAGCGACGGGCGAGCGAGCCTTTACGTAGTTCTCGAACGCCTGCACATCATCCACCGGTGCGACGACACGGTTTCTACCGTACCTCGGGAAGATCTCGAAACCATCGCCTCCCTCGGCGAGATACGACACGGTGACAACTCGGTACATGCGGAATGGTTCGACTGGAGCGTATTCCGGGACGGCACAGTCCTGGCAGAGGGCTTCGACGGACAGCACGCGGTAACCGATCGGATTGGTGACGTTGTACACGACCCGCAAACCGGACACGTGCATCAAGTTCTTGGCGTTAAAGCGGTGCTCATCCCACGACAGCTCGGCACCATGCTCCAGTAGACCGATCAGTTGATCACCTCGTAGATCGAGACAGATGAGTTGGTTCTCGAACGGGAGCACTTCAATCAGGTGCTTGAAGGAGATCTCTATGTGTGGAATGGAGGAAAATTAAAACCGGCAAGCATAGCTTTAGGATGATTCTCCTTTAACTCACCTCCAGGAGCTAAGCTTTGACGGATGCGACCAACAGCGATCGCTGCGATCGATGCGTACGTCCATTGGCCCGGTTCTGCCATGGCCACAAACGCCTCCACCATCGAGTCAGCGATCAAATTCCCCAGGATGCATTCACCGAAGTTGCACGGTGGCTTGAGCAGATCAACCGCAGTCGAACCGATCATGCGCTGACCAACCGCATCGACCGCCATTTTCCATGGTACGATCGCCGCCATTACTTCCGCGTCCGGCACAACGTCGTTGGCGAGATAGATCGGATTACCCTCCCAGCGTTGGATGATACCCTGGTCGTCGAAGTACAGCACGATATCTCCAACCAGCTTCGTATAAGCGGACGCCTGTACGATCAACACCCGGTGGCCATCGGGTTGGAACACCTGCGTCGGATACTCGGATGCGGCCGTCATCGGAATCTGCGGATTCGCTCCCGTATACAGGAAGCTGTGCGAATGCCCTCCAACAATGATGTCCACATTCGGGCCCGCATTTGCCGCTATGATGTGGTCCACATCAAGCCCGCAATGGGACAACACCACGACGATATCGACACCTTCAGCAGCGAGCCGATCAGCTTCCTGACGGACGGTTTCCGCTTCATCCTCGAACACCAACGCTCCCGTGTCGGCCATGTTGTACGTCGTGCGAAGGATCACCCCAATCAATCCAATCCGGCGACCATCCCGCTCGATCACCATCGATCGGCGGAACTTGCTGAATGCGGGCTCCTTGGAGTTGTCGACGTTCACCAGCAGAACGGGTGATTCCAGTGCTTCCAGGAACGGTACCACGCCGGCAATTCCATCATCAAACTCATGGTTTCCAACGGTCTGCAATCAATAGCTAAGGGTTAGTCCGCGAGCATCATCGACCTTCTAAACTCCGCACTTACCACGGCATCCGCTGGCAGCATGTTAAGGAAAAACGCCGTCGCATTCCACCGGTGGATGTTGTACCAAAGCGTCCCCTGGAAGTTATCACCGATGTTCAGGTACACCGGGTTCGTGCGCTCCTTCAGCAGCCTCCGAACGATGGTAACCGTCCTGGCGTACCCTCCAAGGCACTGATCCGCTGCACTTTCATGCCTTGGATCGCACGTGACACTAGCCGTATCGATCTCCTCCCAGTGCGCGTGGATGTCGTTGATGTGGATAAGCGACACCGGGAACAGCTGGTCATCCGCTGAAACGAACGCCAAAAGCCAAGCGAAACACAACCAACCGACCAGTTTAGGCTGCATCTTTCCACCGTTGCTGCTCCGATCGAGGGTTTGCAAGCAAGTGAGCGGGCGATAAAACACCGTACCTACTTGCTACCTGTCGCCCTGAGGCACCGGGAAAATTCTTCGTTCAAGTGGCCCTGAAAATACCCACACACCAACGAAACGGGGCACAGATAGACCATGAGATGGGTCGGTACCTGCGCTCGAAGGTCGAGATACTGTCAAAATGGGAATAATTTTGCGAACCGGCTATTCTTCTCGGACGTGCGTGCTATCAACGCGTGATAAGCGGCTGTCGAGTTCACGTGGGATTCAACGATCGAGTGTGACATGATTTCTCACTTCACCTCAGGAAAGCATGGACATTGAAACCCGTTCCTGCCTTCGGTGAGTAATATGTGTATGCTTTATTACTATATTCAGTGAAGCCCTTCCAAAGGGCGTCTCGTTCAGAGTCCTACGCGTCCTATTTACAAGCCACCCATGCTTTTCATCCCGCAATCGCTATTACAATTCGTCAGACTTTTTGTTACGCTGGCGGCGCTTCCGACGCGTCTTGCTCAGCACCTCGCAAGCCTGCTGGATCTCCATGAAGCGCTCTTCGGCCGCCCGTCGACGACTCTCGTCCTTCACCTTATCCGGGTGCGATTCCTTCGACAGATTGCGGCACAACGTGTTGATCTCGTTCTGTGACGCTGTCGCACTGATCCCGAGCACCTTGTACGCGTTCTGCTCACCATCGGCGTCCATCGAGTCGATGATCTGCTTCCAGACCTCCGCCCAACCGTTGTGTTTCGCGAACTGGAGCGTATCGTGCAGTGTTTGCTTCAGGTCCGTCCACCAGGGTGACTTGAGGAAGTTGTACAGCGCCTCGTGGACAGGCACCTCGTCACCTTCGCTGTCCGTGATCGTACCGTTAAAGTACACGAAGCAGCCCCAAAGTGAGAGGTAGATCACTGCAGCCGCGGTCAGTGTCACCAGTCGTCTGCAATGGAAATGTCACGGTATTAGTCCTTCATCCTGACAGCTGGTTCAAGTAGTCCTGGTTGTGATGCTCACTTTGCAAGGCGCTTCCGTTTGGGCACCTCTAGGTTCCATTCTTTCGAGAAGTGGTCGAATGCAAACGCACTGCAGAACGCCATCGCCGTGAACCAGTAAGCCTCGTCCATGACGAAGTACCTCGTAAGGTACGAACCATAGGACGCCACCAAACAGTGCCAGAAGACACCCTTCTCGCGACCCATGTTGCCAACCGTCCAGACACCTGCGTTAAAAAAAAAGGGGACAGAGAGAGAAAGAGCATTAAAGCGTACGAGCTTTGCCAAGGGGTTCGTCACTGTCACTTACCCAGCGCGACACCGAACGGGATAACCCAATGCAGAAAGCCCCAATCGAGACCAAAGAACACGGCTTGTGGGATCGCAATCATCACCATCTGACCCCACCAGTACCCGATCATGATGGCGAGCAGAAAGCGCCCGGTCGAGAACGGTGGTTTCGGGTTCGTGCGCAGTTGCGCGTTGAACTCTTCCACAAACCGTGGGTCGTCATTGGCGTCACGGACCATGGCCGGTATTTGGAAGACTTCTGCGATCCATCCAACACCGAAGTAACCGAGGGAGCTCCACCAGATGAATGCACGACGATCCTGTCGTAGGTAGAAGTGATGGACACCGAACAGGCCACCGAACAGCCACAGGATGTACGCGGTCAGGACGGATTTGCGGCCGTGCGTTTCAGCATCCGAGGATGGTTGCCATTTGAGCGTGCGTTTCGATGAGGATTGCTTCTCTTCTTTGCTGTTGCGTCGAAGGCGCGCCCTTTCGGAGGTGAGTTTGGTGTGTTTGGATTTGGGGGAGTCGGTAGTGGCCGCTGCCGCTGCCGGGGATTGGGATAATTTTTCACCCATTCTTGTGTCTTTATCTGCAATTTGGTGGAGGGAGAAAGGACATTTAAAATAGGGCACACAACACAACACACATACACATTGTTTAACATTTTGTTTAGCATTTAAATTCACTATTTATGATGGTTGCATTCTTTGTATTAAATCTCACACATTTTGCACAGTATCAGTGAGAGTTTTTGATCCTGAAGTTCAAACCTTTAAACATTCGCGTGCTTTTAACTCTCAACGCGAAAATTTCTTCTAAAACTTTTCCCTGGTAACGTGGTCGTCAACAGAACCACTTTACGCTCGCTAGGCTAGGGCAACTTTCTTCACCACACGCAATCCACAAACCGTTTGGTCGATCACTGGCACAAGGGCAGATATCCTGCCCTAGGGCTCGCTCGTACACGTCGCGCGCGTACACCTAGGTTTGCGAATAATGCACGTGCGTAAACACCACCGCCAGCTGTTGCGCGTTCACGTTTGATAGCATAGTTTTTTTTTCAGTTTTCTCTTTTTCTTGTGTCTCGTTTGTTCGCTCGCGATTACCCATTGCGATCGAGACACGTCGCTGATAATCGATCCGGTGTTAATCTAGCAACCGCAACCGGAACAGCCGCATGGAAGATCGCAAGATCGTGGAAGTAGAGCACCGGACGTTTGCTTTGTACGATCGTCACCTTCGAACATTTAGCTTGACCCGAATCGAGTACCACGGCCGGGAGTTGGTTTGATTCACAACTTTCACTGGGCGCTGGCAAGTGTGTCACTGAATGTCGTGGGTGCGCATGTTCGCGCATAGAACGCCACCGAATCACGTTGTGGTTTTTTTTTTGCTTTACTTCGCCTTAGGCGTACACACTGTAAATGTCGTTTAAAACAATACCCGTACCACGTACAGGTATACAAGCGAGTACTTTTGGTAGTTACGAAAAAAAAACGGTCCGTTCATGATCGTGCGTACGACCGATCGGACCGTAACGGAGGCATTATTTCCAGCATTATGCTGTCTTCTACCACGTTCTAGCATCCCGGGGTTAGACCGTTTCTACCCGAGCAGTTTACATGATGATGATGATGATGGTGATGACGGTGCTGTGGATTCCGGAGCGGCCAGCAGCAGCAGCACTGTTTGTTGCTTCTTATGCTTTGTTCCATGCTTTCGCTTCACCAACATCACCCGCTGGAGTGCGTCTCGGGTTGGAAGAAAGTACCGTTATTCGGCACGGTTGTAAAGTGCCCGCGATCGTGCTTACACGCTCACGATCGCGATCGCTGAAAGTCAACGGGCGTATTTCGTAAAGTCACTTTAATACTCACCTGAATATCGGTTCGTGGGGTTGAAATTTCGGTAGTTTCAAATAAATAAGTCGGCGAATTCAGGTGATGCTGCACGTATTACCGCGACTGCGATGCATCCGTGCGATCGGTCGACGATCGAATGCACTAACGGAAATGAGATTGGTGAGCAGGTTGCCGCTTTTCGCTTCGCGCTCTCTCTCTCTCTCTCTCTTTCTTTTGCTGTTCTTCCAGTGAAATGGGAGAGAGCTCAAGAGCTAGCCATGGATGAGTCAAGAGCAATTCCAGTGGCTCGCAACGTGGCGAAAGAAGGCTTAATGTTGTGTTGAAATTTTTGGCTATCGCAAGGCAACTTTTCTAAGTTGTTTTACAGCATCCACTGTAATGAATAAGCTCTGAATGGCACGCACATTCTTTTATATGTCATCAAAGCCAATCGCCACCTTAAAGTTTGCCTAATTATAATTCAAATTGTTCCCTAGCACCTTACTTTACCTTCTGGCGTCGATATTACGAAGATAAAGAAGTAAGCTCACTTACCTATGAGGGAGGTAAAGAGTACGATACGTTTTTTTTTTCATGGAACAAACAGAAAGAACATTATGTCGCTTGATTCAAACGAATTATACAAACAACAGATAACGGAAGACATATATTCGACGTAGAACGTGCTCATAAATAGCGAATAGCCAGCAGTGAGCACTGCAAGAATGTTAATCATTGGGGTATAAAATTTTCTCATACAATTTAGAGACAAAACCACAAAAGTATAAAAAAGTCTCAGTAGGGTATTTTAAGTTAGAGATGAAAATTTTCTTGACTGAATTGTGGCTACTGGGATCCTGAGTTTTTGTAACACAATAGAACCGTGATGTTACCCTGCAACAAGTTTGAAACATTCACCTGTAGGTGGCGCCACCTACTTAGGTGTTTGAAATGAAATATTTCAAAGCTATGAAGCAGTTTGAAACGTTTCAGTCGTTTGCTTTTCAAGGAAAAATTTTCCCCAATATTTCCTCATTTTCCTCATTAGTTTTCCTCGCTATTGTATATATGCAATAAATGAGCATGTTATTTGCGAGTATATTTTGACGCGTTGACGATCACTGAATTTTAACGAAAATTACGTCGACAAACCATAAGCTATTAAAAGAAATTCCTCCTCAAAAGCAACACGAGAGCGCTCCTGCGAAGAGGTAGTGTTTCTTTCGATAAACCCTTTGTTGATGATCGCGGAACTGGATCCTTATCAACTAGACCGTTTAAAGATTCCAGCATGGCAAAAACACTACACACAGCATCATATTTGTCCACTACGATATCTCTGTTTATTATAATAAAGTTTTGATAAGTGTTGAGTTTGGTTTTCCACACGGCCCGGCCTGCACGTCCTGCCTGTGCCGATGCGAAATGGTCGCGCACTGCATATTTGCGTGTCGTTTAGGAGCGTTCTTGTGATGGGAAAAATGTACACTGTATTCCGCACGCTTGCCTTACAACGCCATGCGAGCGCTTTCCCTATCGCTTCTCCGTCAGGAAAAATCGTTTCCTCGTTTCGTTTTTGGCCAGGTTGCAGTTATATGTGTCGTTTGTAGGTGTGTTTGGGTTGTGTGTTGTGTCCGTGTCGTACTTGGCTAAGGGATGTCTGGGGGTGAGGTTACTAATATGTTGCCCGCTCTGTACGCTACCGTTGCACTCGAAGCAGCGCTTCAGCATGGCTAATCGTAATAATGTATCACATTTTGATAATGACGAAACGAACGGCAAAACCGAAAAGATCTCCCCCTACGCGAGGGGGAGGCTGTTGTTTAGTGTTATAATTGAATTACGATTCGATAAACCGCTACGGTGCGCTGCGTCTTAATGCGTTAATAGTTTACAGATTTGCGGCCCGGACCGTTCCGGTTACGCGCCCGGATGGGGGCCCGGGGGTTTTATAAATATAGCTTCCCGCTTCGCTATCCGCTGGCCCGTCTGGCATGTCTTATAATGTAGTGTGATCCTATCGTGCAGCCTAGCAGCCATCCGCTAGTACCACCACTAGAACGTTTGTGTACGGGACATTTCCCAGTCCGGCACGATGCACTTCTGCAGCCTCCACTTGTGGCGCTTTTCTTTGTTTTTATATAATTTTTGCTAATGTGAGTAAACGTTTGCCTGAACAATTCTACTATAATCTGTTTCGTGGGACGCTTAATCATTTAATTTAAATGGCGAAACAAATGCGCTAGTGGAAGCAGGTTCATTTCTTACTATAGTAAAGTTTTGTTACTTGTTCTTTTAAGTTCCATCGCACCTGCACCACTCTTATAGCCTCTATATAGTAGTCTGCGGGTTTGCCTTTTCTCTTACCTACACGTACGTTATGTACATCCTCCAGCTAAAAGAGGGGAAGATAATATCATAATGTTTTATGTTACATTCGCATACGCTTAACTTACTCGACCTGCCTTGGCAATAACGAATAGGGTTGAGTGTGGGACTTGCTTGCTTACTGTATATGTTATATTTTAACTTGAATGTAGTGCACTGCTTTTCCTACTGCTAACAATAAACCTCACACAATGTAAGTAAAAAGAAAACTAAAAAGACACGTTTCTACGCATTTTCCGCTTTTCCTACGAGTTAATATTCAATCCGTGCAACGATAGCGAGGTGTAGTAATATTGGAACCTATGCCAATCAAAAAACACGCCCCTACATGGGATGGATTCGTGCGCTATGCAAGAGAAATAATTGCATTTTTTTTTGTTTAAATATCGCTATTCGAGTACGTGAACGTTTTTCGCTATCAATTACATTATCTACTACATGCGGTAGGGTTTGCTTTTATTCTTATGCTAGAGGAGCGATCCGTGAAGCTTGCTCTTTTGTGTCCACCATTGTTTTTTTTACATTCTCCTACAATCCTCGAAGTGGTTGGTTTTTTTTCTCATATATTTTTTCCTCCTACACTGTTAGTGAATTGGCCTCTCAACGCTTGTGTTGTCCGTCGTCCTGGAAGCTGGACAGGCACACCTAATCGGCAAGCAGTTTGGCTAGTGCAAGCAAGCTTTAAACACAAACCTTACTGCATAGGTCCTTCCGTAGCGGAATGTAGCGAGTGCTTTACTTATGTTGGGGGCTTTTAGTGTAACTCATCCTCCCACGTTTACTAACTGTTCATCGTTTGACTATGCTGTGTTTTTGTTTTTACCATTATTTATTTCATTTCTTAAGTTTAAGTTTATGTAAAGCTCTTGTACCATTTTCTGTGATCCCTTTATTTTGATGTAAAGTTATCATTTATATTCAAATTGTTTCGAAAGTAATGTAAACGGGTGACAGAAGTGTGTAGACGTGTGAATTTGTGTTAGAAAAAAGGATGATAAATTGGTAGAAAGATGGTTAACAGACACAAAAGCACAATGAGAATGAAAAAAGTGTCAAATAGTTCAGAACGAATGTTGATAAGGATATGAAAATGACAAATAACAAGCGATAGAAAGGCTTTAATGGAATTATAGAGTAGAAATACTGTTTGGTGTGAGTGAACGGTGAAAGGCTGATGAAGTTGTACCGAAACCATACTCTTGAATACGTCTGTTGATGTTAAGGGACACATATAATAACGATTTTTTTTCAACAAAGCAATGTTTCCTTAAGTAAAACTTGGTTTCAACTACAATTAATACGTTCCGTGGGAACTTGCAATCGTTTCATCGGTCGACTGGTGTCAGCTTACATTTATCTACGCCTGTCTCTTCCTCGCGATCTACCACTATTACTGATCTCCGTTCGCCGTGAAAAGCGACCACGAGACGAGAATCATATTCCGCAACTGTGGGTATGTCCAGCATTTTGTTTCTCCGAATTTCTCCGATTAGTTGATAAAATTAGGTGACTTGAAGCTCACCAAAGCCGGGCCTCGCTTCAATGCTTTGTTTGTTAAGTGGTGGGACCCCTTTGCGCTACTAGGAACTTTTCAACTGAACAGACTCTGCTGGAAACGTAAGGGACGGTTTTGTTAGATATCATGCGTTTTGTGCTGTACGCCTAGCATCGCTTCGCTTAGAAATGTTTGTTTGTTTGTTCGTTTTTTGTCTTTTTTTTTATTGAGTGCTACGTTGTCTACTCTACTGCGGTTTGCAACCTCTAAAAACCACCTAACCGTCGAAATCGAGATACGGAAAAAGGGAAACGGAATCGAATCGACGATCATGCAACGAATAACAGCAAAATATCAACAGTTTATCACTGGCAGGAATGGATAGTCCCAAGTCCGCTGGTAACGTAAACCCTGGCGACAGTTTCAACTGAAGCAATGGAGAATCAATGTCCTACTGCCCGCCCGCCGCATTAATTACTAGATTTTTTTACTTACCGTAATATGTGTGTTGGATAAAATATGTTTTTTTAGCACGCTTACGTGCCCTAACCTAGCTCCACACCGCACGTTGCGCCGTGTATGTGGTGAGTTCTTGTGCGTATGAACGGCCCTTATCTAAGACGATTCTTGACGAATGGTCTCTTACTCCTTAACAGTAAAGCCTCATATTGGGGGTGTAAGAATATTGGGCTGGTGACCGAGCACCAGGCTATGTACAACACGGTTGCTGAAACTGGCCATTAAAACTGTGTTTCCTTTTGATCAGTGAAATTTACAACGTTTTATCCGTCTCTTGGTTGAGTTTTGTATCGCTCTATATGTACATTGTTTAACAGCCTTACGTCGCTAACAAACCGAACGAGATCGATCAAACCAAGGATGAGAAGAAAAAAAACACACACACAGAAAAAGTGCAAGTTAAATGTGTTTTCTTTTACGGTTAAAGGGAAACCAAATGAACCAATGATGCTAAATTAAATGAAGAATAAAAATGGCTTCATAAATACCAAAACATATGAAAAATAGAAGACAAATGCGGTAAAATTAAAAGAACAAACAACAAAACAAACTGAAAAACCCATAATTCAAGTGATACGTACGTTGCTTTATTGAAAAATAATATTCAAAAACTATAACCAGCAATATTCACGGGTGGAGGATCGCAACCTAGAAGATCAACGCAACTCAACGCGCTTACAGGGAAGGAGACAATATCAATGCATTTCAATAGAGAACCGATCCGAACGTTTCTAGTGGATAACTCTAAAACATCGCTAAATATTTACGTGCTAGCCTTACCGTGCTAATTAGACTACTTACGTTATTTATCTATGCCTCTACCGTCGGTGACTTTTACGTACGTTCGCTCCACCGCTTCAACCGACAAATCCCGTGTCCGTGTACGGACGTGAGCTTTCAGTGCGAAGCCCCCTCACGCGACGCCAGGGGTCACAGATTCTGCTTAATATCACTAGTGTATTTTGATGGCGTTTGTCCTAGTATTTGTATTTGTTTTTAATGATCCTTTTTCTCTCTTGCAGCATGGCCATTGATGGCGGACAGCTTGCTGCGGTTCGAGCGCTAGTTCCTTTCTAATCGTCGCAGCGGTGAAAGTGTTTGTCCCTTTAATTTTCTCGCTAGTACATTTTTGTGTTCAGCTTCCATTGCCGTTCTCTTGTCTGCTTCGCTACTCGTTTATTATTGTCTTCACTTGTTTGCAGTGATGTTTGCGTGTGCTGTGTTTCCCTTTTCCTATTTCATTATGTCGGGGCTAATTTTGTTTTCTGATTATTTTTTTCATCTTATGTTATCCATTGCAACGAAGAAACGGGGAAAATTTAGAACGAAGCTAAACGGGCACAACACATACGGCCTAACTTTGTTCGCCTTCGCATTGTCCGAGATGTCTTTTTTGCCATTTGGTTGGTTTGCCATTTTGCTCCAAGTCTTTGCTTTACTTGCTTTTGCGCTCTTTTTACCTTCCCTTGCGGCCATTATTCTACACAGTAATTTTGTTTGCAGCGCAAGCAATCGAGGAAACAAATGTACTTCTTCAACTCTGCGGGTTAATTATGTGAAGCTAGCCCGAATTCGAATCTAAAATAACAATCGGTTACTTTTGGATCTAACGTTTTGCCTACGTTGGTGAGCCACACATTACAGGACGAAACGCGTGTGGCTGCGAGTTGGCCATTTCTTTGCCGTCACTTTTTCCTGCTGTGGTTTTTTTTTCTTGGGGGGGGTGGAGTTTAAACATTTCGTGTTCTGTTGGGTTCCGCTGTTCAGCCTAGCCGTTTCTAAGATTAATAATTGACATTTCTTGCTCTTGCGCCCGTTCCGCCCCGAACCCATTCCGAAGCCCCGTCCGGGTCACGCTGAATGCTGAGTATGAGTTTGATCGTTCGTTTGCTTTGAAGTTTGATTTGAAATCTTTCTCGCCACGTCTTTCACCCCACATTCCGGGAAAGGGGTGGCCCACACGCTCCCTTAACGCTATGAAATCCTTTTTTGGCCGTTTTGTGTCGTGTGTACGTGTCCCGTGTCCCGCCTGGGTGAGCTGGTGGGTGCTTTTTTTTTGTTCTCTCTCTCTCTCTCTCTCTCTTGCCCTCTCTCGTGTTCGTCCTTTCGCTACTGACTGCACGCCTACGTTAACAAACTCACGTCGCTAGACACTGACGCTAGGAGGATACAAAGTAGTGGTATAGAAAAAATGGCTATCATTAAAACTGTAACTGCTTGCACTCCCTGGTCCCATCTGGTGATGCCTGACGGGTGCGGTTGTTGCATTTACAACGCGTGCGTGCTTGACGATGCAATGCGTTCGTTTGCGTTCGTTTGCGTTATGTCGGCTCGAATGCGCCCCCTAATCTAATCGAACGGTTGCGCACGCTTCATCCTTATTTGCTTGCTACTTTATCTGCTAAATGCTACAGCCCTCGCCCCGGCTGGCGAGGAGCACACGAGTTTAGAGGGTGTGTTGTGGAGGATTTTGAGCATATTTGCACAGAATTTAATTGTGCCCTCGCGCGACACAATCGTGATCGAGGGAAACCAAAAGAAAGAGAGCGAGAGGAAGTTAACAGCTTTCCTGGCGGGTTGCAATCTGTTCACGCCGTTAATTTTGTTGTTGCTACTTGTGCGAAGGTTAATCATTAATCATAAAATCACTTCCGGTATGAGTGGGGGCTTTTCTTTTTGTTGTTGTTGTTGTCGGCAAGCGTTCACTATCACTACGCGAGCGGGGTTTAGTCTGAAGCGAAAGCAAACGGTTCTAGCGCGATTTTATACACGATGCACCTTAACTATATGTTGCGTTTTTCCCGCTCTTTCCGAGTGAGCTTTTAACTAAGCGCGTCGCCGCGTGTGCGTACATGAGTGCGGCGCGTTTCTGCTAATAGGTTGATTTACTTTTGTTATCTTCTTCTTTTTCTTCTTCTTCTTCTTCCTCATTTAGCTACTACAAGCTACAAGCGGTCGTGCCGGTTGGAGGCGACGAGCGCAAACATAAAACCGTAATAGAGGAGTAGCGGCTAGTACAACTAAGCAACATGCGCGATGGTTACTGTAACGAGTGTGTGTGTGTGTGTAGCACCAGTGTAGTGAGTTGAGTACAGAGTTGTAGTTCCGGATCCGGATCCGAGAGGAAGGAGCGCGACGAGTGGGTGGCCACCGGGCGATGGATACGATTTACGGGACCCGATCAACAAGAAAATTAACATCTCATCCACCATTTCCCGGCCCGCCGAAGGTTTTTCTCTACGGTGCGGATGCTACGACTATTCAACAGCAGAATATATGTATGTATATATATATGTATAGCGGGCTTTATGGTTCCGTCTTCTAGGCAGGACATTTGGAGGCGCATGAAATCAGGTCTCTAAGAAGTGGTTTCGGTTGGTTCGCGTGGATGCGTGTTGCCTGGCGTATGAATACCATCCCGGCGTGTGAAGATAAAGCCGATAAAAACGAGCAAAGACGATCGCACGGCGAAGAAGCAGCTGGCCGTGGTGCAGGAAGCAGCTGAAGCATATGGCACCGAGGGTGAGAATGGCCGGGATGGCGAACCGAACCCGGCAGGGATGGTGGTGCTGCGTGAAGAAGGAGGTGCAACCAAAACTGGCCACTGGGGGGGATGGTTTCAGCCATTCTCATGTATCGTCCGCAGCACCGTTGCTCCTCGCCGAGCCGCTCATCTCGGGATGGAGCGAATCCATCGTAGCCCCGCTTGGGCCGGTAATGGCCAGCATCTGTTGCTGCTGTTGCTGCTGCTGCTGCTGGAGCTGTTCGCCTTCATTGTTGTTGGCTGCCGTTTGCTTCGAGCGCCTGTACTCCTCGCTGTCCATGCGGTTGAGCTCGAATGCCGAGCTGACCTGTTTGAGTGCGGAAGAAAATGGGGAGGGCGCATTGTTTAGGGCAGTGTTGTTGCGTTACAAAGACGAAAAACGAAAGCAGCCGCGTCCGGGTGCTGACCCTGTGGCTCTTTTGCAAGGTATGCAAAAAGGAAAATTTTAATATTCTAGCACAACAATAGACTCACTTTTATTCATTTCCGAAAAGCTTAATAGGAGTCCGTTGTACGAGTTACGCATCCACCCCACGGGAGATTCACATCTTCCGTTGCATAAACGTAAGTAATTATATGGCTGTGTATTGCACGCACAGCAAGCTTGTTCTTCCTACTCTTATAAATTAATTACATATCCGAAAAGGCAAAGAAAATGTCCAAAATTATGAAAAGCAACCTTGCATTGTTTGACTTATAATCCACAAAAAGAACAGGAACAAAACTACGAAGCCTCGCCAAACCAGCCGCAACGCAACGCACCGTTAAGCGAGCGACATTTGAGACACGATTTCGCTACCAAAGAGCGGCACTGATACCAGGAGAGATTTGCCAAGGAGGCTGCACTAGCTGGTACCAGTTCGGCAGTTAATGTGGTCATTCCAAAGGATACTTAAAAAAAATAGCACATGATTCTCTCCCATTCCCGCGTATTGCCAAATTTGATTGCTATCTCGCGCTTGTGTTATCAATCCATATCGTCGATCTCTTCAGCACGTGACTGTCCGCATCCTATCTCGTTCGCAAGGGATCTTATGGTTCTTATGAGCCGCACTATGTGGTGACGGCATCGATCTTGCTGGCCATAAGTCGTGTGATTTTATTCGAACTTTTAATGTCCTGCCGCATATAAGCTGAATTTTGAACACAAAACGACGAATAAAACTGTGTGTGATTAACTTCTGTGATGTTCCTTACAACATTGAGTATATTTTTTTGTTGGAAACCAAAGAAAGTTCTTCCGATGAATAAACACAATGTCCGTTTTGTCACGCATCACTCCATAGTGCGATTAGACCAATCACGGCGCGCGCTCAGAACGATAGAACGCACATGTCGATTCGTTTGGAGACCGAACATGCTTTTCTGCTCTCGCACCCACGCACCCTTGGTAAAATAATCATTTTTAATTGCCATCCGAAAAGATCATACCAGCAGTGCCAAATGTGCCTTCGCCACGGACGGTTGCCGTGCGCTTAAATATTCCGAGAAAAATTAAAACGACGCCGAAAAACGGCCCGATTTTGATGGATTCTGGCCACTTTCGTACCGAGAGAGCATGCGTCAAGGAGGCTGCACGCGCCTGATCCTATCGATGATCTTGCTGTTCTGCTCACGCACCTGATCCTATCGATGATCTTGCTGTTCTGCTCATGCGCCCACGTACCATATGCAAAATAATCATTTTTAATTGCCATCGAAAAAGGTCAACCCAGCAGTGCCAAATGTGCCTTCGCCGCGGACGGTTACCGTGCGCTTAAATATTCCGCGAAAAATTAAAACGACGCCGAAAAACGTGCCAAAAACGGCCCGATTTTGATGGATTCTGGCTTCGTTAGTACCGAGAGAGCATGCGTCAAGGAGGCTGCACCTAGCTGATACCTTGGGCAAGTGATCTCGATGGTCACTCCGCTCCCACGCATGGACAAATATGATTGCTTTCTCCCTCTAATGTTATCAGCACATATCGTCGATCACTCTAGCACGTGATAATCCGCAACCCATCTTATTTACTATCGATTGCATCGTTCTTAGCACACTATGAGATGGCCGTATCGATCTTGGTGGTCATAAGTTGTGAGATTTATATAGAATTTATATTGTTTTTCCGCTTAAAAGTATAATTATGAACGTAAAATAAAGAAGAAAACTGTATGCGACTAATTTCTGTGATAGAATTCAATATTCTCGCTAGCTTTGAATGTTTGTTTTCTACGACACCAGATGATATTACACCGTCAATAAATGCAGTGTCCGTTTGTCGTACGCGTCAGTTCATAGTGCGGTTAGACCAATCACGTCGCTCGATAACATCCATCGAGGAGGCTGCACGCTCCTGATACTATCGGTGATCCTGCTTATGTGCTTACGCACTCACGTGCCATATGTAAAATAATCATTTTTAATTGCCTTCAAGTTATATTTGACCAGCAGTGCCAAATGTGCCTTCGCCACGGACGGTGACTATGCGCTTGAATATTCCACAAAAAATTCCAAAAAGCCCCCAAAAAAGGCCCGATTTTGATGGATTCTAGTCACTTTCGTACCGAGAGAACATGCGTCAAGGAGGCTGCACGCGCCTGATCCTATCGATGATCTTGCTGTTCTGCTCACGCACCTGATTCTATCGATGATCTTGCTGTTCTGCTCATGCGCCCACGTGCAATATGTAAAATAATCATTTTTAATTGCAATCGAAGAAGGTCAAACCAGCAGTGCAAAATGTGCCTTCGCCACGGACGGTTGCCGTGCGCTTAAATATTCCGCGAAAAATTAAAAAGACGCCCCAAAACGTGCCAAAAAAGACGCGATTTTGATGGATTCTGGCTTCGTTAGTACCGAGAGAACATGCGTCAAGGAGGCTGCACGCGCATGATCCTATCGATGATCTTGCTGTTCTGCTCACGCACCTGATCCTATCGATGATCTTGCTGTTCTGCTCATGCGCCCACGTACCTTATGTAAAATAATCATTTTTAATTACCATCGAAAAAGGTCAACCCAGCAGTGCCAAATGTGCCTTCGCCACGGACGGTTACCGTGCGCTTAAATATTCCGCGGAAAATTAAAACGACGCCGAAAAACGTGCCAAAAACGGCCCGATTTTGATGGATTCTGGCTTCGTTAGTACCGAGAGAGCATGCGTCAAGGAGGCTGCACCTAGCTGATACCTTGGGCAAGCGATCTCGAAGGTCACTCCAGGGATGCTCTCGCTCCCACGCATGGAGAAATATGATTGCTTTCTCCCTCTAATGTTATCAGAACATATCGTCGATCGCTCTAGCACGTGATAATCCGCAACCCATCTTATTTACTATCGATTGCATCGTTCTTAGCACACTATGAGATAGGCGTATCGATCTTGGTGGTCATAAGTTGTGAGATTTAAATATAACTTATGTTGTTTTTCCGCCTTCAAGTATTATTTTGCACGCAAAACAAAGAAGAAAACTGTATGCGACTAATTTCTGTGATGGAATTCAATATTCTCGCTAGCTTTGAATGTTTGTTTTGTACGACACCAGATGATATTACACCGTAAAGAAATGCAGTGTCCGTTTGTCGTACGCGTCAGTTCATAGTGCGGTTAGACCAATCACGTCGCTCGAGAACATCCATCTAGGATGCTGCACGCTCCTGATACTATCGATGATCCTGCTTATATACTTACGCACCCACGTGCCATATACCAAATGATAATTTTTAATTGCCTTCAAGTTATATTTGACCAGCAGTGCCAAATGTGCCTTCGCCACGGACGGTGACTATGCGCTTGAATATTCCACAAAAAATTCCAAAAAGCCCCCAAAAAAGGCCCGATTTTGATGGATTCTGGTCACTTTCGTACCGAGAGAGCATGCGTCAAGGAGGCTGCACGCGCCTGATCCTATCGATGATCTTGCTGTTCTGCTCACGCACCTGATCCTATCGATGATCTTGCTGTTCTGCTCATGCGCCCACGTGCAATATGTAAAATAATCATTTTTAATTGCCATCGAAAAAGGTCAACCCAGCAGTGCCAAATGTGCCTTCGCCACGGACGGTTACCGTGCGCTTAAATATTCCGCGAAAAATTAAAACGACGCCGAAAAAAGGTGCCGAAAACGGCCCGATTTTGATGGATTCTGGCTTCGTTAGTACCGAGAGAGCATGTGTCAAGGAGGCTGCTCCTAGCTGATACCTTGGGCAAGCGATCTCGAAGGTCACTACAGGGATGCTCTCGCTCCCACGCATTGGCAAATATGATTGCTTTCTCGCTCTAATATTATCAGCACATATCGTCGATCACTCTAGCACGTGATAATCCGCAACCCATCTTATTTACTATCGATTGCATCGTTCTTAGCACACTATGAGATAGGCGTATCGATCTTGGTGGTCATAAGTTGTGAGATTTATATAGAACTTATGTTGTTTTTCCACCTTCAAGTATTATTTTGCACGCAAAACAAAGAAGAAAACTGTATGCGACTAATTTCTGTGATGGAATTCAATATTCTCGCTAGTTTTGAATGTCTGTTTTGTAAGACACCAGATGATATTACACCGCTAAGAAATGCAGTGTCCGTTTGTCGTACGCGTCAGTCCATAGTGCGGTTAGACCAATCACGTCGCTCGAGAACATCCATCGAGGAGGCTGCACGCTCCTGATACTATCGATGATCCTGCTTATATACTTACGCACCCACGTGCCATATACCAAATGATAATTTTTAATTGCCTTCAAGTTATATTTGACCAGCAGTGCCAAATGAGCCTTCGTGCTGGACGGTCATCGTGCGCTTGAATATTCCGCGAAAAATTAAAACGAGGCCCCAAAACGTGCCAAAAACGGCCCGATTTCGATGGATTCTGGCTTCGTTAGTACCGAGAGAGCATGCGTCAAGGAGGCTACACGCGCCTGATCCTATCGATGATAGGGTTGTCTCGCTCCCGCATCGATCAGATGGTCTTCTCCCACAACACTGATAAGCCGGTCGGCGCTGATACTTCCCCTACATGTTCAATACTAATACTAATGAGTACTACCGGACTACCGTAGTACCTGCCAGACTACCTCTTTAGGCCATGCGTCCCAGTTACAAATCTCATTATCTTTCGCTCGATTCGGCTTGTTTTGCGGCTGCGATTTCGAGCGTGTTCGTTTTGAAGACGACGAGATTTGTTCGAATGAGGACTTTTTTCGTCATTTCATAGGCATATCCATTGAAAAATATACGTCGAAACAGTTTGAACATGCTATTGAATTTGGTTTTATTCAGTATTTCCGATCAATTGCAATTATTATATTAGTACAAAATCGCTTTGACCACGGTCTCTTTTTCGGATCATCCCTTATTTTAAAGCAAAGAAGGGGTGTGTTTGTGCATCATTTTAGCATTCATTCCTGTGTGGGAAGACGCACGCCAAGCGAGGATTAGTAATGCATGTACGAGCAGAATAAAACCCGAATTAAATCGGAATAATCAGCTAGGTTTCCATACACAATCGTGTCTTCTAGCCAATTTTTACAGCTATCGAAATAGCAACAAACATGCTTAGAGATGAATCAAATAAATTACCTTTTATCTTTAAAATAAAATATCTTAACAACAGGGGACATGCCTTGTTCGCACATCACTTAACCACACACATCGTCGAACCAAATGCGCAAGCGAGCTGATTTGTTATTCACGTTTCAGCTTTTCGGCTCGAACCCCGTGCGGTGTATTATTCATCACATTCAATGACAAGCATCGTTTCCTGCGGTAATGAATTTGCTATCACTTAACCAGTCAGCCCCCCGCGCAAATCTGTCCCGAGTCCCAGCCAGGACGACTCGAAACTTTATCGATCCGGGCCACGATGGAGGCGCCCGGTGTAAAACTTAACCGGCAGCAGCTGTGCGATGCGGCTTCGGCACGGTTACCGCAGCTGCTGCTGCTGTCATCCTTAATCACATTTCGATAAACCCTTTTGTACCGTACGCCCGCACGCTTCTCCCAGCCTTCTCTCTCAGCTCATCCGCCTGGCCTGGCGCTTACCGGACTGATAGGCGTGACGATGATTTCCGTTTTGGCGGCGGTACGCAGCAGGGCGGTGTTCTCGGTCGTATCGTCCTGATCCTCGACGTCCATGTCACCGTACACGTCCCAGGGCGGTGAATCGGGATCGATTTCCGCCCCAATGTCCAGATCCTCCTCCTCGATGTCCTCCTCTTCGTCGTCCTCGTCGTCCTCCTCGTCCATCATAATAACTGCGCGCACCGAAAGAAACAGAGAGAACGAGTAAAGAGAAAGAGAGAGAGAGAAAAAGACACACAAAGATAGAGCGATGGGCAGGGTAGGGCAACATACACACACATACATACATACATACACACACACACATAGATATATAACGGCAACACACAGGTGACGTGGGGGTGGAAAACAAACACTCGAAAATGAGCTAAATTGAATGCAACTCCGCAAAAACCGAGATCGAAACGTAAAACAACACTTAAACTCGCAACACCGGGAATATTACAATCGGGGGGGAGGCATCGTTAAACCGGCGCGAAACCAATCCCACTTCCGGTGTGGGAGGGCATGCCGCGAACGCCGGCTTCCGGTGTGCGTTTTGTGGGTTGAGCTCGCGGCACAATGCACAAAATGCAATACACCACAGCGGAGGGAACACAACAGAGAGAAACGTAAAAGCACACAGCAACGACACGACACGTCAAACAGTCAGTTTAAATTGGTTAATGAAACGAGCGGGAATGACAATCGAAGTGTGCGGTGTTATTTTTTCTTCGGGTGGTTGTTTGCCAGGCGGGTGGCATGAAATGGCGCCCTCTCGCACATTCACGCACGTACGCACATCGACACACGAAAAACACGGAGGCGCACTCGGTTGGTGTAGGTGGTGGTGAAGGGTGCTAACGATGAGGATAACAGGATATACATCGAAACATCCATAAGTGTATGTGTATGTTCAACAGCATGAGTGGGTACGATCGGGAGCAAGGATTTGCCCCCCACCGATTGAAGAGCTTTTAAGAGCCGATTTACAAGCTTGATGGTGCGTTTCGGTGCGCGCGTGTGTGAGTGTGTGTGTGTGGGTAAAACAAACTAATGTATACCAAAAAGAAAAAAAAAGACAAACAATAAAGACACCATGGAAAATGCAAATAGCTCCCACCCGGTTCGACAACGCGCGGCGCGGCACGTTTTATCCGTCATTTACCGCAAAAAAAAACCTCCCCAAACATCGAGCAACCGGTTTGGGTTCATTTCCAGCCAACCGTTTTACCGTCAAGTGGCAATTGCTCGCATCGCTAATGGGTGTAATTTTTCGTGCATCATTTCCCCGGGACCATCACGCCCACCGAGCACGCGGCAAATGGCCGGCCCTTCATTAA
Organism: Anopheles nili; assembly: GCF_943737925.1. Lineage (NCBI taxonomy): Eukaryota > Metazoa > Arthropoda > Insecta > Diptera > Culicidae > Anopheles > Anopheles nili. Next base: position 57,779,698 of record NC_071292.1, read on the forward strand.
CACGTTCCGGGTGGTGGGTATCGGGTAGCATCGAAATAACCACACACAACCGTAATCTAATGTATAATCGACCCGCACGCACGCGTAACTCCGGCCATCGTCTACCAGAAAGCATAATAACACACAGCCCCGCGCTTTCGCGAATGCTTAACACGAAACATGCACAACACATTACACAGATTAAAACAACCAAAAAAAAAAACACAAAACGGTACACCGATATGGTCGGGAGCAGGACGAAACGTAAACCGGGAAACAGATATCTGGGAAACGTACAACAAATTTCAAACCCCCCTTCGTCGGGACTGTGTTTTTTTCCCATCCAGTTCGGTGTAAATGGCATAAATTCTTCATGTGGGAGATGCTCGAAAGAAAGGAAAAAGAAAGCGGACCATCGAGAAAGCGCAATAAAATCCTTATCCTCATCACCACCACGAACCCGGTGTGTTGGATTCGATCCGTGTGGGGGAGGGGCGCGTTAGCAGCCTCGATAACCCCATTAGACCCGTTCGATAATCGTTTCGCCGGGCAACGATGTCGTTAAGACCTTCGTCGGTGACCTTCGTCAGGGAAAGTTTGTGCGCGTGAAAAACAACCCCGCGGGATATTCGCACCGGGAAAAGAGGTGCCCATCGATAATAATTAATAACCGGCGGCATGCACGAGTGACGCGGTTTTGGGCGTTGAATGATAGGTCTACAATCCCCCCCACCGGCACCCGAAATGGAGTTAGAGTTAGACCCTTTTTGCTTTGGCTTCCCATCTGTGGGGGGGCTGTTAATCGAGCAAGAGAGGAAAAAAGGGCCCACCCACACACTTACTACGGTGTGGCACCAAAAAGGCGTATCGCAAGATTTATGGGCAATTCATCGGGCACCGAACGGGATGCTGATTTTTACGACCAAAAAGCGCAGAACCAGGCGGCATCATCCTCTCGTTTGGTTCGTGTACCGGCAAATAAAACATCATTTAGCATGTTAAGCCGAAACCAACCCAACCCCCGATTGGGTGGGATGCCTTGCCGATGGTTTGGTGGTGGGAAAACTTTTCTCTCGCTTATCGCGAACTTACCGTTTCGCTTTTGTTTGGTGAGAATGGTGGTGGAGGATGGAAACTGATGAGGAAAACCCCAGGCAGGCAGACGGGTGTGGGTGTGGGCGTGGGTGTTTGGCGGTACCATTTATCCTATCGTGCCGTTTGCCCACACACCAATATACTGCAACCGTGCTCACACAAACAATGCCGCCGGAGGATTCGCAGGAAATATTTATCTTCATTAAATTTTATGCATCTCTTCCCCCACCGTTCTCGAGCTCTTCCGCCTCGCGAAAGGTGTGTGGGTTTAATTTTTAAAGCCCTCTTCCACCCAACCCAGTGGCGTAGCTTCGCCGTGAGTGCGGGACTCTTCATCGCTTCATCAGTCCCGGGAAAACGGGAGGCACCGATCTAGAAACCGAGCGTCGGGTTTGTGTGAAGCGTTTATCGTTACACTTGCGAGCGAAGCTAATTAATTAGTCGTTACCGGGATTGGCCTTGCAAAGCGGCTCCAAAGATGGTGGCATCGCGAACCGACCGAAGCTAATCTAGCAGGCGGTGCGCTTGCAAAAGGATGCCCTCGAACGAGTGCGCGCAAGGCGAGAAGTTACGACCTGACGGGCGAGACTTACCCAACCTGGCTGGTGGTTGGCAGTTGTAATTTTGTTTGACATTAGTGGTAACATTATCGTTAGCAGCATTAACGGCTGGGTGTAGTGGGTGGTACGCGCGCCGAGAGCGTGAGCTATAAGCGGTTTGTAAATGTTTGATCGGCTCCCGTCGATGGAGCCGAAAAAGGGCACATTTGTTTCCACCTTAGCGTGAGTAGCGGTGAAGGTTAGCTCCGTAAGCGGTTGGTGGTTTCGAACGTGGGTTTTCGTTGTGATTTTAATTACACCACGCAATCGAAACGTTTCAGCGAGTAGCCCTCTGAGAAGCGGTAGCCACGAGCGCTAGTGGCCATAGCATTCCCGGAAGGCTAGTGCATGTGCATGTCCGCGCGCGAGAGGTCGATCGGAACGAAGTGATGGATGCTGAACGAAGCCGCCATGTGGTCGGAATGGATGCAAAATATTCTCACCATTACCATTCATGCTTGCCGGAGAAGCTAGCGGAGAAAAGGAAACTCTAACGGCCGAGAACGAAACTCGAAACCCGTCATGGGAAAACACCAACCGGCAACCGGCGGTTCCTAGCGCAGAGCAGAAACCTACGTCAACATACGGGAACCAATCATGCACACGGACAGCTTCCGTACGGCTGGGGCCAGCTGGCAGACCGTCGTCGTTAGAAGCGCCCCGGTAACGAAGTTCAACGAGCGACGAGCAACAACAATGTTCATGTTGTTATCCGCCTTCCGGTGCCATGTACTCTAATGATGCTGATATAAGCTCGCCCGCATTTCACCACAAGCCACCCGACCGCAAACCCGTCGGGTCGGGATTTGGGGTTTCCTCAAACCCGGTCAACTCGGTGGTGGGATGCTCACTCTCGAACTCCTGGCAACGGTGTTGTGATTCCTACGGTGGCGCTTTCGTCTTTGCCCAACGTCGCCCTACAAAAGCACCCTCCCGGTTACCGGTGGGGTTGGGGTTGGTTGGTTTGTACAATTTTCTAGATTTTATCGACTGTCGGCTTCCGGATTCTTGGGCTGGAAATTATGTGCTACCGGGAGAGTTGATGACAGCTCCCCTCCTCGCTTTGGGCGTTGGAGAGTTGGAGCGAAGTTGTGGCTCTGTTAATATGCAACCTGGCCGAAGCTGGCTAGTTGGGGGGCGGGTTAAAATAAACACGATCAAATTATTATTGAACCGTGCGTTACAACAGCGCGTCCTGCACCGCCGGAAGATCCTTTTTCTGGGTGAGCGGGAGTATCGCCTGGAAGCAACAAGAAACGAATCTAGGTCACAAACATAAGCGGTGTCGCTTGTAAGAGATTTGATGATATTTTTATTCCATCCAAGCCCCTTCCATCATGCCGCAACGCAGCTGTGTCAGCGTTGTGGGAAGCACGACGAATATCCCGTTCGCAAAACCTCCCCAAGAACCGGTGGGGAATATTGTTTTGCAAGATTAGACTCCGCACTGGGTCAATGCCGGAAGTAAACGCAATAACCTACAATCAAATGTTGTAGCTCGTCGCACAAACGGTACCCGCAAGGAACCCCGCCAGCAAAAGCTCGTCCTTAAGCGTGTCCACCACGGCTGAATGGTAGGCGGCTGGGGAGCAATTTATGCCGCCCGACCACGCAGCCCGACAATGTACGTCAGCCGGCCGGCCGATAAAAGCCGATGGGTTCGCTATTGATGGAAGTACCTATTTGCCAGACGGGAATACCGGCACCGATAAAATCAACCGGCAGCTGTCAGCGGGGTCGGGCCGGGTAACGAAATGGAATTTCTTATCTCTCGTCTTCTCGCTGCTCCGGCCGCACGCGGTTCCCGTGAGACGCTCCTTCCTTCCTCCTTCGGGAAACTCGCCCACTCTGTAATGCATTCGGTAAATTGGAATGGAAGGCTTAATAACACCCGCCGGTAGCCGAGGAGGTGCGGTTGGCTTGTTTTGCTCGTCCCGTTTATCGGGACATCGTTGCTCGATTGAAGTGCCTGATCCTGCATGCGTATTCGTTGCGAGAAGTGCTCGGGCACTGGCCCGAGCCAGGTGTTGTTCTTGCGGTGCTCCTGGAAAGCCACATGGAGGTGAAGTTGCTCCGAGCACGCCCTGGCTCAATTCATCCTAGCGCACGAACGGACGGATGATGGAGCTTGGGCTTGGCTTTTGCTTACATGTTGTAGCACGAGCGATGGGGGTGGGTGGGTGACTGTATTTACTTTGTACAACTGCGCCGATGACGAGGCACCAGCTGCGTACACCTGCAGCGCGCTCGTCCATTCAATTTAAAAGTCAATACCGATCGGCTATCGGTTGTGATTTTCCTGCATCCATCTAGTGGTGCAATCGCTTATCATCTAGTGGAGTGAGGTCGTGGTCTTTGTGGGCCACCATTTGCCCACCAGCTGTCGATTGCGAATCGTCCTTAAACGAAACGAACGCCTTCGATTGTGCACCATAAACGCTTGGCGCGTTGACGGTCATCTCCGGCTTTTGACAGGTGCGGAGAACGTCGGTAGTAGGCCTTGGAAAATGGCCGCGTATGGTGCAATTTTGCTGGTGCAGTTTAATAGACCCCCAATGCAATGCAAATCATGCCTTTGCAGGTGCAACTTTTTTCGCATACCGCATTTGCTAGAGCACCGCCTGAGAGCACGCTGAAGGACAACGTGCGCTGCAGCCAGACGACCGACCGGCACGAAGCTACAAATCAAACATCCGTGTCCGTGTCAATAACGACGTGGTACGAGGAAATGGAACCAAAGCGGCCACTCCTGTCGGGATTGCGCCGCTGGTGGAACTGCATTCCAGGAAGTGGCGTGCAAACGTGACTGCGGGTTTGATTTCCGCTCCGTACCGTTCTTCTGATCCTGATGCGGGTGGGTCCGATTTCAAACGTTGCCAATGTGCTTGGCAGGAAGCGCACGGAAGTAAAACAATATCTGTGTCACCGGGAGCTAGCGTGCAAGGAAGGATCACGGGATCCTAGGAAAGGTAGGCCGATGGGAGAGGGTTTATAAAATACTTTCTGCTTCAGTTGTTTCAGCGAAACCCAAAACAATTCACCGTTGACTCGGGCAACAAAGAGAACTGACGGAACCGGTTTCTTTGTGCTCCAGCGAAACAGACCCGTGGGGTGGAAAAAGGATTCTCTTTCAAAAAGCTTTGTCCAATTTGCATCACGGATCATACGGTAATCAATCCGTTTTGATGCAGAAGAAGAAAAAAAAAGGTAAAGAGTCGCTCCTTTTTCGTCGTTACACGGTACTCTTTTTTCACCTTACCCACTGCGCCAAACACCAACGACGTGCACACGCCACTTATCTATATTTTGATGAAATTGTCTTTTTTTTGTATTTTCAACCCAGGCCGCTCCGGGCGCGATGAGATGATTTGGCATGCATGCATGGGCGGCACGTACGCCTGCGGGTGGCGGATCCCGCCCGGTAATGCTTTCTCCATTTTTACACACTTATCGTAATGCCTGCACGTGGTGTGCATGCACGTGCAGAGAACGCGCATCCACGGCCACAGTGGTGTCGCCCGATAATGGAAGGTGCAGACATCGAACGCGAACGGCCAACGGTGGGTGAAATGTATCGAAATGTGAAATGGAATGGAAAACGAGCGCCCACACCATCAACCGCACCCCGGTCTAATGCAACGATCCTTTTTGTGCTCGTCCTTTTTTTTTCATTTCTGCCTCTTCTTCTCGCAGTTGTCCTGAGCTTAGGGATCCGAAAGGATTAAATTCAACGGTGAGCGTGCCAGGACCTTGCCGGTGTCAGGTGCTCGTGGCATGTTTCGGTTTTTGAGTGAATTCGGGTTTTGTTCCCGCCCCGAGCGAAGAGAAATGGCCTTTTCACACCGTTTCGGGGCAAAAGCAGAAGAGAAAAAAAAAATACCAGCCATCTCGACAAGCGGCAGCTTTAAGCTCACGTAAGCTCATTTGAATTTAGTTGCATCGGAGTACATGTTTAATTCCGTTGCAATAAATCATGCGAGACTGCAAAGTGCACCATGTGCTTTGAAACGAGATTTCTGATTGCTGGTGCTTTGAAAATCACATAAAAATTGTACAGATATGAACGGCGAACGAGTCGAGGAAGACGCGGCAAAGCTTTCGCAACATTTACATTCCTCCGGACGATCGTTGCCGTTCGTAGCTATGAACACGGTCAGCCGACAAGTACGGCACTACATCGGCGCCAAGGGATATTATATCTATTTTTTTTTTCGCATGGAAAACCCTCTCTCATCTATTTTGTACCAGAAATAACATTAGAAAAAAAACACTGAGCACAAAACAAAGACGTTACGACGAACGGTTCCGAAAGGTGGGGGTGGCTTCGATTAGTTTTCCAATTTTTACACAGCACAACCCGGAAGCTAGGGCAGTATGAATGGAGCAAAGTTAAATAAGCCCCTAGCTCTTTGCCACGGTGCGCCACGATCAAGATAGGATGATAAACTCACTCACTCACGTCCAAACCGGAAGCGAAAATGGACCCACCCCCGCAACGGGAGGGTTGGCACCGATGGGCGGGTTTTCTGTATGGAAAACGTTGCCAACGAAATAGCCGGAAGTTTTCAACTTAAATTAGGCAGGCAGGCTGGTAGAAACGAAACAAAAAATAAACGTAAAGTAAACTTGCACGCAGCCGCGGTTCGAAACAAAGGAAGGAGCAGAGATCTACCCGAACCCGATATCATCGCAAGGTCGGTCGTTTCGTTTTGCTTCCACTTTTTTCCCCACCCTCTCTCTCCTTCTTCTCTCTCCTCCTCCTTCTTCTCTCTCCTCCTCCTCCTCCTCCTCCTCCTCCTCCTCCTCCGCCTCTCGTATTCCATTGGCCAGCCGATGGTTGCTCAATTTTAATCCAATTCGGTTTGCTACCGATCCAGCCCCATAAATGGCTATTGGGAACTATTCTGCGGTGGGATGAAATTGTTGGCCAGGCCAGGACCCAGGTTCGATGGGGTGAGCGAACGAGCTAGATGGGGAAGAGTGGGATAGCCCCCTCGAGAGAGAGAGGTATGGACAGGGTGGTCTGAAAACCGGCCACAACCCCGTGACGATGGCATCCGCAAGCAAATGTGTAAACATACAACGTGAACAAAATATAGACACTGAGAAAAGGAACAAGGGGAAAGCCGGAGGTCAGAGAAACAGAGAGAAGAAGAGAGAAAGAGAGAGAGAGACAGAAAGAGAAAACAGTGAGCTATGTATCGGTACGTTCGGAATGAGAGAAAAGAAAGGAGTGAAAGTCGAAAAGGCGGAGGACAGAGCAGGGTTTTGGGACAGATAGAACAACGAGAACATCACAGACAGGCAGACAGACAGACAGACAGACAGACAGATAAGAACAAAGCAAGCAACGGCTGCGGGAAACAGAGCGAGAAAACAGACATTTCGCAGACTCACTATCGAATGGCTTTTGAAGATGGAAGCATGGTTTTTTTTTCGGTCTCTCTGTTTTGTTTTTCATGTTTGTGGCGCTGACAGTAGAAGAGATTGGTGGTGGTGATATCGGTGGTTATGGTTCGGTAAAGGTGGTTGATGTCGATAGCGTCATTAGGGCACGAACGGGGGGCCCGCGTGGCCACTCCAACGGACCGGACGGTTTTGGGACTCGAATGGTTGAATAATTCTGTGAACCACCAGGCGCCTCCATCTGATAGGCAAGCGGTGTTTTAAATTTCGTACCGACTTGACATTTGCGTTTGCATTTCCATATTTTTCCGGCCACTCTTGTACGCTTTCTGTCACCGTTTCTCGTTCGTTCAGCTGATTTGGAGGGTCGCTCCATGCGCCCGTTTCACATCCATCGATCGACGTGTCCCGCACAGGTGCGACGACCACACACTATCGTCCTTTGTCAATATTTGTCAGGCTGAAAATTGTAATCGCCCGCTGCGTTGGGGATTTCCACTTTTATTTTGTCGCCTTTCACCCAAGCGCTTATCCGATAGCCAAGTGATCGGAACTGCATCTGTTATCGATGTGTGTGAGTGTGTGTGTGTGTGTTTGTGTGTCACATAGTGGCTATTTTCGGCCGGCTGGGATTGGGTTTATTTTTTAATCCACTCTGCTCGCACGAACCACACTCTGTTCGCCCTGACGTCCAAGGTCGAAGGTTATCCGATTATTCAAATTTTCGAAAAAACGCTCGCAAAACAACAACGACCGACGGTGGGTTTGCCGTTGTTTACTTCCGTCCGTCCACCATCGTCCGTCCTACCGCACAACGTCGGCTTTCCACGCGACCGAACCGATATTCATCAGTGTCTCCGCCGCGGAAACGGGCCGAAAAT